>NC_133505.1:36930000-38180000 GCF_049354715.1 Callithrix jacchus
CAACAAAAGCCAAAATAGACAAATGGAACCCAATTAAACTCCACAGCTTCTGCACAGCAAAAGAATCAGTCATTAGAGTGAATCTGCAACCAACAGAATGGGAAAAATAATTTGCAATCTACCCATCTGACAAAGGGCTAATACACAGAATCCACAAAGAACTAAAACAGATTGACAAGAGAAAAACAAATAAGCCCATTCCAAAGTGGGCAAAGGATATGAACAGACACTTTACAAAACAAGACATACATGAGGCCAACAAACATATGAAAAATTGCTCATCATCACTGGTCATTAGAAAAATGCAAATCAAAACTACATTGAGATACCATCTGACGCCAGTTAGAATGGCTATCATTAAAAAATCTGGAGACAACAGATGCTGGAGTGGATGTGGAGAAATAGGAACATTTTTACACTGTTGGTGGGAGTGTAAATTAGTTCAACTATTGTGGAAGACAGTGTGGCGATTCCTCAAGGACCTAGAAATAGAAATTCCATTTGACCCAGCAGTCCCATTACTGGGTATATATCCAAAGGACTATAAATCGTTCTACGCATGCACATGAATGTTCATTGTAGCACTGTTTACAATAGCAAAGACCTGGAACCAACCCAAATGTCCATCGATGATAGACTGGAGAAGGAAAATGTGGCATATATACACCATGAAATATTAAGCAGCCATCAAAAACGATGAGTTCGTGTCCTTTGTAGGGACATGGATGAACCTGAAACTATCATTCTCAGCAAACTGATGCAAGAACAGAAAATCAAGCACCACATGTTCTCCCTCATAGGTGGGTGTTGAACAATGAGAACACATGGACACAGGGAGGGGAGCATCACACACTGGGGTCTGTTGGGGGGAATAGGGGACAGACAGTGAGGGGTTGGGAGTTGGAAAGAGATAGCATGGGAAGAAATGCCAGATATAGGTGAAGGGGAGGAAGGCAGCGAATCACGTTGCCATGTGTGTGCCTATGCAAGAATCTTGAATGTTCTTCACATGTTCCCCTAAACCTAAAATGCAATTAAAAAAAAAATAAAAATCAGTTTGTTTCAGAGCATGTAAAATGTATCTGATAAAAATCAGGGGTCCCCTTAACCCCCCAGTAGAATTTTCTAGGGGTCCAGTGATCGGGGCAGATTAAGAGTTTTTCTAAGGTGATGGGTAATGTGTTGCATCTGGCTCCTCCTACAACAAAAAAGCAGGCACAACACTCACTGCACTGTCATTTCAGAGGCAGCATGTTCCTCATTTGGGTGTGCTACTCTTGCCCATTTACTGAAGGATCTGACCTGAAATGCTGCTAGTTTTGAGTGGGGCCCAGAACATAAGGCTCTGCAACAGGTCCAGGATGCTGTGCAAGTTGCTCTGCCACTTGAATAAAATGATCCAATGGATCCAACAGAGATTGAATTGACAGAGCAGACAGAGACCTACTTGGAGCCTTTGGCAGCCTCCTGTAAGTGAATCACAGAGAAAGATTTTAGATGCATGCTGGGAGAGAAAAGGTGATGTGGCAGGACTGGGAGCCGTGAGCAAAACCCTGCCACCCTCTGCAGATAACAACTCTCCTTTTGAGAAAAGCTTTTGGCTTGCAGCTGGACCTTAGTAGAGACTGAATGAGTCACTATGGGCCACCAAATGGCCATGTGACCTGAGCTACCCATCATTAATTGGGTGCTGTCTGACCCACAAGCCATAATGTGAGTGTGCACAGCAGCACTCCATCAGCTAAAGGAATTGGTATACAGGAGATCAGGTTGAAGGAAGCCCTGAAGGCACAATTACAGGACACCAGGAAATGGCTCAATTGCTCATGGCTCCCAGTTTTGCTACAGTACCTTTCTCCCCTAGCCTGTATCTATGGCCTCATAGGAGAGTTCCTTAAAATTAGTTGATTCAGGAAGGGAAAACTAAGATCTGTGTATAGATAGTTCTGTATGGTGTGCAGGCATCCCTGAAGAACTGTGTTGAAGGGAGATATTCCCAGTAGACAGAACTTTAAGTAGTCGCTGGTTATTTTGTTTGAAAAGAGAAATGAACACAGATGTGACTGTATATGGGTTCACAGGCTACAGCCAATGGCTTGATGGATGGTCAGAGAATTTTAAAGAACATGATTGGAAAATTGTTGGCAAGAGGTTCTGGGGATAATATATGTTGATAGACCTTTCTAAATGTGCAAAAAATGTGCAGATATCTCTCTTTTTTTTTCCGAGACGGAGTTTCGCTCTTGTTACCCAGGCTAGAGTGCAATGGCACGATCTTGGCTCACCGTAACCTCTACCTCCTGGGTTCAGGCAATTCTCCTGCCTCAGCCTCCCGAGTAGCTGGGATTACAGGCGTGCACCACCATGCCCGGCTAATTTTTTGTGTTTTTAGTAGAGACGGGGTTTCACCATGTTGACCAGGATGGTCTCGATCTCTTGACCTCGTGATCCACCCCCTTGGCCTCCCAAAGTGCTGGGATTACAGGGCAGATATCTCTTATGTGACTACTTCCGAAAGGTGACCTCAATAGGAGAGGTTTGATAAAGTGGATAGGATGACTCATTATTTGTACCCCTGTCATCCTCTTTGCTTAGTGGACTCATGAACAAAAAGGCCATGGTGATGCAGGTGGAGATCATGCATGGGCTCAGTAACATAGATTTCTACTCACCAAAGCCCACCTGGCTACAATCACTGCTGGGTATGTACCAAATCTGCCATCAGTAGAACCTACCCTGAGTCTCCAAAAGGACAGCATTCCCAGAGGTGATTAGCCAGCTACTGGAGCAGGTTGATTACATTGAACAATTACCTTCGAGGAAAGAGCAGGGGTTTGTTCTTCCTGAAACAGATGTTTCCTCTGGATACAAATGTATTTTCCCTGCAAGTTGTGCTTCTGCCAAAGCAAGATTCATGGACTTTAGAATGCCATATCTACTATATGGCATCCTGCACAGTGCTGCTTGGGATTAAGCAACTCACTTCACAGAAAATTAAGTGCCACAATGGGCCGATGAAATTCACAGGTCTTACTGTGTTCTCCATCAGCCTGAAGCAGCTGGTTTTACAGAAGCAGTATGGCCTTTTGAGCATGCGGTTACAGTGTCAGCCAGGTTATTAATAATAACTTGTGGGTGTTTATACAACTTTCTCCAGAAGTTGCAAATGCTCTGAATCAGCATCCATCATACGGTGCTGTTTATCCCATAGCCAAGATCTGTGTGTCCAGAAATAACCAAAGAGAAATGGGAGTCACAAGATTCACTATTACCTATGGAGTTCCAGTTGCAAAATCTTTCTGTGCCCACAACCTTGTGTCCTGAGAGTCTGGAGGTTTTCCAAAGGGTAGAATGCCTTCTCAGGAAACACAGAAATGATTCCCCTGAGCTGGAAACTAAGACAGCCACCCAGCCCCTTCAGCTCCTCATGATTCTGAATCAACAGACAAAGGAAGGGGTTACTGCACTGTCTGGGGTGATTGGTCCTGGTCATCAGGGGGAAATTGGTCTGCTACTATGCACTGGTAACAAATAAGGCAGTTTGGAACACAGGAGAGGTGTTAGAGCATGTCTTAGTCATACTCTGTCTTATAATTAAGTCAAAAACTATAACAGCCCAAGGAAGGCAGGACTACTAATGACCCATACCCTTCAGGAATGAATGTTTGAGTCACCCAAGCAGGAAAAGAAACCTGATTAGCTGAGGGACTTGCTGAAAGTAATGGAAATATAGTATGGTTAGTGAAAAAAGCTATTTATAATTACTAGTTGTGGCCAGCATGGTGGCACATGCCTGTGATCACAGCACTTTGGAGGCTGAGGCAGGTGGGTTGCTTAAGTCTAGGAATGTGAGACCAACCTGGGCATCATGCTGAAACTCCATCTCTACTGAAATAAATACAAGAAATTAGTCAGGCTTGGTGGTGTGCTTGTAGTCCCAGCTACTTAGGAGATTGAGGTAGGAGGATCAGTTGTTCCGAGGAGGTGGAGGTTGCAGTGAGCCAAGGTAATGCCACTGCACTCCAGCCTGGGCAGCAGAACAAGACCCTGTTTCAAATAAACAAGTAACTAAATAAATAACCAGCTGTAACCATGTGACCAGTTACAGAAATAGAGACAGTAAATGTTCTATTACTTCCTTATTTTTTATAAAGATATTTATGTCTGTGTATATATATATCCATACATGTATTAAGCAAATGCCTTTGTTTTCATATCATCTTACAATAAAACATAAGATGTGTTAATAATAGTTCCCTTTTATTAATGATGGTTTAACTTTTATTAAACATGGGATTTAGGTTACAGTATATCAAAGAGAAGAGTGCATATCATGCATTCAGTTTGAATCTTTTTCTGGGGAAAGGATTAGTGTGTTTTTAGTTGGATATAAGATAGTTGTATTATCATTGGCAAAAGTATGACTTTATAATTGCTTTTATTTGGAGACTAAGTATGGTTTAAGAAAAGATTTATGGGTGCCAAGTTCACAAGCATGGGCTGGGATGGTTGGTTTTATGTGTTAATTTGACTAAACCATAGCACCTAGTTATTTAATCAAACACTAAATGTATATGTGGCTATGATGGTGTTTTGCAGCTGTGGTTAAAACCTGATATCAACTGATTTTTTTTTTCCTGATATGGAGTCATTTCCCAATTGTATGATTATAGGATTGCAGCGTTTGGCTTTCAAAAGACCATTTAAAACAGCTCAAGGAAATTTTCTAACAAACTCCACAGCAGGATCACAACTAAACCTATGAGCAGTAGTAGAGATAAACAATGACACTGCCTTTAAAATTTCATTTTGAAAAATGTGTTTTGAAAGTGGCTGATTAGCTCCTAATTTAACCACTACCATTTGAGGTCATATATTAGATTGGCAGAGTCATTAAGTCGTAATTTTTTTCTTTTTTTGAGATGGACTCTTGCTCTGTGGCCAAGCTGGAATGCAGCGGCACGATCTCAGTTCACTGCAATCTCTACCTCCCATGTTCAAGCGATTCTCCTTTCTCAGCCTCCTGAATAGCTGGGACTATAGGTGCATAACACCACACCCAGCTAATTTTTGTATTTTGAGTAGAGATGAAGTTTCACAGTGTTGGCCAGGATGGTCTCAATCTCCTGACCTGGTGATTGAGGTCAGGAGATTGACCTCAGCCTCCCAAAGTGCTGAGATTACAGGTGTGAGCCACCACGTCTGGCAAAGTCATTGTAAATTTTATGTATTTTATTTTTGCAAGGCAAGTGCTTCTCTCTGCTATCTGATAAAATAAAATGTCAAGCTAGGCATGATGAGGCATGCCTTGTAGTCCCAAGTATTCAAGAGGCTGAGGTGGGAGGATTCCTTCAGTCTGGGGTTCAAGGCTGCAGCAAGCTATGATGGTGCCACTGCACTCCAGCTGGGCAGCAGAGTGGGAATAAAATGTTCATGTAAAATCTTAGTGTTAGCAGTTCAACCTTGAACTGATTATGTGATATCTTATTTGAGAGAAGCTGTTGTGTATAATGAAGTTTGGGGAATATCAACAAGAAGTAAATGCCAATCTTGTTCCTAATTTACAAACCAAAAGGAAATTCCAT
The DNA here is from genome assembly GCF_049354715.1 of Callithrix jacchus. NCBI lineage: Eukaryota > Metazoa > Chordata > Mammalia > Primates > Cebidae > Callithrix > Callithrix jacchus. Next base: position 36,935,586 of record NC_133505.1, read on the forward strand.
AAACCTTTAATGCTAAGCTAAATCACTGTAGAATGAATGACAAAAAATTATCATACAAAATGTAACCAGTTGCTAGGTGTATCTGAATATTAATTAGAAAAATAGATGAATGAAAGACATATTCTAGGAAGATAAAAACTATGAGAAGTGTAAAAGCTTATCAAGCCCTTGGCTGGAGTTACACGAAGTTGCTACTCAGCTCTAACTTGGGATTAGCATGGTGGCTACTTCTTAAAGTTGATACAAGGCTTCAATGTGTTTTAATGCATCAAAAGCACCTAGAAAAGTGCCTGAGACATCATAAGTTCCAAAGTCTCTGTAAATAAATAAAAAATATATAAAAGCAATGCTAAATTCAAGGTCCTGATCCTCTACTCAGGAGGCTAAGTGGGAGGATCCCTTAAGCCCAGGATTTCAAGGGTGCAGCAAGCTGTGACGGTGCCACTGCACTCCAGCCTGGGCAACAGTGAGGCCCCATGTCTAAAAAATTAATTAATGAATTAAGTGATGTTAACTTCAAATCTTACTGTTAGCAGTTCAACCTTGAACTGATTATTTGAGGGTTTGTTTTTTTTTTGAGACCATGTTTTGCTCTTGTTGCCCAGGCTGGAGTGGAATGACACAATCTCAGCTCCCTGCAACCTCTACCTCCTGGGTTCAAGCAATTCTCCTGCCTCAGCCTCCCGTGTAGCTGGAATGACAGGTGCTGCCACCATGCCCTGCTAGTTTTTGTATTGTTAGTAGAGACAGGGTTTCACCATGCTGGCCAGGCTGATCTTGAACTCCTGACCTCAGGTGATCTGCCTGCCTCAGCCTCCCAAAGTGCTGGGATTATAGGCCACTGTGCCTGGCCTTGAGATCTTATCCAACAGAAGCTGTTGTGTACAATAAAACTTAGGGAATATCAACAAGAAGTAAATGCCAATCTTGTTTCTAAATTACAAACTAAAAGGAAATTCTATAAACCTTTAATGCTAAGCTAAATCATGGTAGAATGAATGACCAATAATTATTCTACAAAACTTACCAGCTGCTAGGTGTATCTGAATATTAATAAGAAAAAAGATGAATGGAAGAAATGTTCTAGGAACAAGAACTATAAAAGGGCTGTAGAAACTTATCAAAGTTCTTAAAATTGAAACAAACATTAAATGTGTTTGAATGCATCAAAACCACCTAGAAGAGTGCCTGAGACGTAGGAAATGCTCAAGTTTCTGTAAATAAATAAAATACATTTAAATGTGACACTAAATTCCAAGTCCTCTGCAAATGCCCAAATGGTCTGTTCATCTTCCACTCACAATCCACAGTGAAATGTATCTGATGAATTGAATGAAATGTGTGAGGTGTTTGTCATCTTTAATGTTAACCTTGGTACATTATACAACATTCTTCTCTTGTATTGTAACCAATTTACCAAGATAACACAGGCTTAACTTGTTTTTAATTTTTTTATTTGTTTATTTATTTTTTTGAGACAGAGTCTCACTCTGCTGCCCAGGCTGGAGTGCAGTGGGCAATCTCAGCTCACTACAACCTCTGCCTCCTGGGTTCAAATGATTCTCCTGCCTCAGCCTCCTGAGTAGTTGAGATTACAGACTTGTGCCACCACACCCAGCTAATTTTTGTATTTTTAGTAGAGACAGGGCTTCACCATGTTGGTCAGGCTAGTCTTCAACTCCTGACCTTGTGATCTGCCTGCCTTGGCCTCCCAAAGTACTGCGATTACAGACATGAGATGGACTCTTGCACTGTTGCCCAGGCTGGAGTGCAGTGGTGTTATCTCAGCTCACTGCAACCTCCACATCCTTGGTTCAAGAGATTCTCCTGTCTCTGCCTCCCAAATAACTGGGATTACAGGTGTATGCCACCAGGACCAGCTAATTTTTGTATTTTTAGTACAGACAGCGTTTTGCCATGTTGGCTGGGCTGGTCTTGAATTCCTGACCTCAGGTGATCAGCCCACCTTGACGTCTCAAAGTACTGGGATTACATGTGTGAGCAACTGAGATGGGCATTTTAATTTTTTTTCATACAGCATAGAATTACACTGCTACATTTTTAAATTTCAGATGATTTAAAAGATATTTACACTATAGTAGCCAAACAATAATAATTATAAGTAACCAACATGGTGAAACCCATCTCTACTAAAAGTACAAACATTATCAGGGTGTGGTGGCGGGCACCTGTAATCCCAGCTACTTAGGAGGCTGAGGCAGTAGAATTGCTTAAACCTGGGAGGCAGAGGTTGCAGTGACCCAAGATTGCGCCACTGCACTCCAACATAGGCAATAGAGACCCTGTCTCAAAAGAGGGAAAGAAGAAAAGAAGGAAAGAAAGAAAAGAAAAAAAAAGAGAAAGAAAGAAAGAGGAAAAAGGAAATAAAAAACTGTATCTCGGATAAATTTCTCACCTTAAAGCAAAATCTCTTATTGAAAAACACATTTATTTCACATACAAATAAGAATTCAGCATATTTTCTATACCCAGAGATAACAGAGATTAACATGTTTTTTTTTTTTTTTTTGGTGGGGGTTCAGGTATTTTATTAGCTGCTGAGTGCAAGAAAGTCTCATCACTGAAGAAGCTGAAATCCCATTTTTCCTTGAAATGGGATCGTTCCAAAATTAGTAACAATGAAGCAGTCAGTCACATGATGGATGGCTGAGCAAAAAACAGAGACAGCAGATGCTGAATTTTGTTTCTGTAATTCTGCCTTGTCCACAGGGCCCTATTTACCCTTCAATCAATTAAAATAAAAGAGATTTTAAAAGTCAGTTTCTTATTTGCACTAGCCACATTTCAAGTACTCACAATTCACAGAATATGAATGTCTGTTTCTGTGCTCTAATGAACAGCACAGACATAAACACTCCATCACTGCAGAAGGGAATTGGACAGCGGTATTCCAATATTTCATGGACAGGATCCTGAGTATAATGACAGAATAATGACAATTCCAAGTTCCCATTTCAGTTCACGGTCTCTTCTCTGATTCGTGGTGTAGCACGGAGCCCATCTCTTTTGTGAACAAAGGTTAATTTGTCCAATTATACACAAGTAGCTAACATTGCTTTTTTTTTTTTTTTTTTTTTTTTGCCAGTCTTACACTGTAAGTTACAACCAAAGTGAAGGGCCTGAATTATATTTTCATTTTAACAAAGGGGTTTAAAGGGGAAATCCATCTGAAAAAGGAACAAGTCAGGAAAACAAAAACAAAACAGAAGTTTCCATACCAATTCCCATAGCAATAATCCCTTTGCCGTCCTGAGAGTTCCCCCTCATCCTGATTTCATAGTAATCCTGTTTACACCTTTCAAACTTAACCCCCATGCATATGTCTGTAAAACAATATAGGTTATCTTAAACTTCATAGAGATTTTGAACTTTTTATACAAATGGAATCGTGCTATGTGTATTCTTATGAGACCTTATTTTAGCTCAAATATATGCTTGCTAAGTTGTTATAGGTGTCTCTAAAGGGTTCTTGTTTTGTTATTTGTAGAATTGCATTGAATGAATAAACCACACATGAAATTAATCCTTTTCCCTTTGTGGTCATTCTGCTTTTAGAATTTAAAAATTACAAATGATGCTGCTGTAAGCCTTCTTGCACATGTATGTTGGTGCACACGTGCACTGGCGCACAATATTGGAGCACAGATCACTCACAATAATATGCCTAGGAATGGAATTACTGGTGTATGTGTATAATATCCCACCCAAAGAGATGATGTCCTAGATTAAGTGACTGTGCCAATTTGCACTATGGCGAGCAGTGTGTGGCAGCTATTGATGGTCCATATTCTCACCAATATTTGGAATAGTCAGTGATTTTAATTTAGAAATTCTAGTGGGTTTGTCATGACATCTCATTATGTTTCTTTCATTAAACTTTAGTAAGATATAAATCACATAAAACTCACCATTTAAAGTACACAATTCAACGTTTTTTCACATATTCAGATTTTTAAATCACCATATCTAATTTTAGAGCATTCTCATCATCCCTAGATGATGACTTTAGAATATGTCTCTCTATAAAATGAAGTCAATCCATTCATTTTGACTTCATGAGTGTTTTCTCTATCATTGGCAACTTTTCCAGTTTTGGAGAAGCACCTTTCCAAGTTCCTTTAAAAATTAGACTTTTAAGCCAGGCACGGTGGCTCACGCCTGTAATCTCAGCACTTTGGGAGGCTGAAGAGGGCAGATCACCTGAGATCGGGAATTGGAGACTAGCTTGACCAATAAGAGAAACTCCATCTCTACTAAAAATACAAAAAATTAGCCGAGCATGGTGGCACATGCCTGTAATCCCAACTACTCAGGAGGCTGAGGCAGGAGAATCACTTAAAACCAGGAGGTGGAGGTTGCAGTGAGCCGAGATTGTGCCATTGTACCCTAGCCTTGGCGACAAGAGAGAAACTCTGTCTCAGGGAAAAAAAATATGTAATTTTAATTAAAATTATGTTCAGTAAAGAGATTTGGAAAACGTTGACAAATTTTGTCACATTGAGACTTATAATTCATGAATATGGAATGCTTCTTTATTAAATATCCTTAAATAAAGCATTGCTGTTTGCATTTGTGCATTTTTCAGTAAATTTATTCCAAAGATCTTGAAGTATTTTGCTAGTGTTCATAATATCTCTTTCTCTGTTGGATTTGTTTAAGTGCTAGTGGTGGTACGTATATGTTAGGTTCAAGCCCAAGCTGGGGGGCTAGGGGAGTCAGTGGACAGGTGGCAGGTAGCTGAAAGAACAGTCATGGAATTGTAGGCAGGTGGGACAGAGCTTTATTTCTCTCGGTATGGGAGCGGGAGAGCAAGCACTATGCACATCGTTAGCAAGGGAGTTATACTTTTTACAGGCAATGATGCTTCCAAGGCAAGCAGGAGCTTACCTGAGTAGTCACATTACCTGCCTTACATGGCGTCGTTACATAATGCATTGGTTTATGCGCCTGAGCTCCAGACCCACTGTGTCATGCTGCACTGGAAGGCTGCCTGGGTCCATTTCTGACTGAAGCACCGCCATCCTCCTTGCACTCCACTCCCTAGGCCGATGGCATCTTCCGGGTAGGGACACCTGCCCATAGGGTGGACTCCTGAACCTATAACCCACAACAACAATACAGAGAGCAACAACTCACTGCTAAGATTCCAGCTATGCCACTTATGACTATCAGGATCCAGCATAGGCCAGAACCTAGGGACGCCCACCACCTCTGGAGGGGGTCATCAGTAAGGCCCTTGACCACCTTTATTCCCCATGCGACCCCTTGCAGGGCTGATGTTATGTTTTGCTGATTGTCAGGGATAAATGTACAGCACTGTGTTCCTACAAAGCACAGGTGTCTCCTTGGGAGCAGGTACTATGTCTAAGGCCATCCAGTCTTATAACACAACTTTTCTAATCTGATTAACCTCATCGGTCAACAGGAGGAGGCCTGCTTGGGTGTGTAATTCAGAACCAGAGCGGTATGCTCTGCAACAGCCGTCACTTCTTCCTCTGTAGTCATAACACCTGCTCCAGGAACAGTTAATACTAAGGGATAGAACTGCCAGGCGGCTCGCTGCACTTCAAAAACTGGAAGGGTAGTGCCTCTCAGTTATGCAGGCGTCTGGGTAATGTGGGGAGGACAGTGGCAGGTCCATAAGGCCACCCTCAGGAACAATGTCCAGTCCAGTTCCCTGTAAGCTAAGGCCACCCTGTGTACCCGCAGACCCCAAAACTCCCAAAGGGTACAAAGTCCATCAGGGCCGGACCTTGATGAGGCCACTTGTTTCACCGCACCTTTGGTGTGGTGACGCGTGTTATGTTTGCACAGGTCGTGGCGGGTCCCTATCTCACATTAGGGTTAATGTGTTCTATGGAGCGCAGCACCCAGGCTAGGGGTACATGTTCCCCCACTAGCCAGCCCCATCTGTCATAAGCACTATGAGCCAGCCAGGGGGCGGGCGGGCCTTGGGTCTTGCAGCGCCGTTTTCCCAAAGCTTGCCATGTTGCATTTCAGGCACCACCACCAGGGCCAGCCTGTGAGTGACGTCAGGCTTCAGGCACAGTCTTACCCCCCACCACACACTGACCAGCCACGACAAGGTCTCCTTAGCGTGGAGGGGGCGGGGCCTCATCTGACCCCTCACGGGTGGGGAAGCACTAGGAACATTTTGCTCCATGTTTCTCCTTCAGTCTAGATAATGACTGACTTCTGCTGGGACCAATCACAGAGGGAGGGAGGGAGGAGTTGGGGTGGGCGGGCTGAGACAGGAGGGGCGGGGAGACTTCCCTCCCATCCCGGGCCCTTCCTGGAGCTGACACCTGGACAGGTCCAGGGCCTGCACCTGCAGCTGCGCAGTGGCCCTGGACGGAGATTCCTCGGGGGACACTTTCAATTCGCCTACCATAGGGGAGATTTCAGGTCCCGAACCAGGACCTGCAGACCTGGACAGCGGCACAAACCGCAGCTCAGAGGAGAGGTTCTGGATTGCGGAGGCCACTAGGGAACCCCTAATGGGTCACTGCACTAGGTGGCCGCTCAGAAGCCTGAGCTTCGCAAGGAGACGCTGCCGCGGGCAGGTACTGGGGTCCTCAGGGCCTCACGCACCTCAGGACCTCCTGGAGCTGGAATTGTGTTCCCTCGAGGTGTCCCTATGGGAAGGAAGAGGGGTCAAACCCAGCACCATCCTCCTCCTCTTTCACCTTCTCCTCCTCCTCCTCCTCCTCCTCCTCCTCCTCCTCCTCCTTCTCTTCTCCCCTCCCCTCCCTTCTTCTTTCTTCCTTTCTTCTTTTCTTTATTCCATCTTCTTTCTTCTTGTGATTGAGGATTCTGTCCAGGCTCCTGAGGCTCTCCTGAGGGCAAGTGGGGAGGGTGGACAGAGCGAAGGAGGGCAGGGAGGTAAATGGGAAAGAACAGCAGTTACCCTTGTCAACAGTGATGCCCTTGGGTCCATCTTCACCGAGGGCTCTTATATGTAATCAGAAGATGAAACACCGGGAAACAGAAGCAGCGGAGACACAGTGAAGGAAAGCAGTCCAACAAACAACTTCTGGTTCAATATCGGACTATAACAGATAGTATCTGAAGAATGTAAAATGTGAGTGCAAATTAGAAAAGAAACAAAAATTTTAAAACTAAAATATAATATCCCCATTAGAAGCAAAAGAGTGGCTTTGTAGACAATGACACACAGTTGTAGAAAGAGCATTAGAGATAGATTAGGAAAATTGCTTATCCAGAACCTATTTTTAACTTTGAAAATTGTTGGCCAGGCGTTGTGGCTCATGCCTGTAATCTGGCACTTTGGGAGACCGCGGCAGCCAGATTACCTGAGGTCAGGAGTTGGAGACCAGCCTGGCTGACATGCTGAAACCCTGCTTCTATTACAAATACAAAAAATTAGTAGGGTGTGGTGGTGTGCACCTGTAATCCCAGCTACTCAGGAGCCTGAGGCAGGAGAATCACTTGAACCTGGAAGGTGGAGGTTGCAGCAAGCTGGGATTGTGCCATTACACTCCAGCTTGGGCAACAAGGGTGCAACTCCAACTCTCTCTCTCTCACACACACACACACACACAGAAAAGAAAAAGAAAGAAAATCGGTGCTGCCCCTCTCACAAGGAGGCTGATGAGATTCCCATTACACTTTCTCTGTCTATGAGAATCTACTGTCTGGCTCAGCCTCTGACTCTCCTCGGAGCAGCCATCAGCACTTGTGACTCCTCACTCGGGTCCTAATGGAAAAGTCGCCTTGAGATGCTGGGCTTGGGGCTTCTACCCAGGAGAGATTATGCTGATGTGACTGTGGCAAGGGGAGGACCAGATCCCAAAATGCATAGCATGGGGGCCCCAGGCCTGGGGGATGGGACCTTCTAGAAGTGGGTGGCTATGGTGGTGCCTTCTGGAGAGAAGCAGGTATCCCCGTGCTGTGTGGAGCATGAGGGGCTGCTCAGGCTCCTTAAACTGAGGTAGGTAAAGAGGGAGTGTGGTGGAAACCTCTTCACAGAACTGGCATAGTGAAAGCTGCTCTGGGCCCTGTGGCAGGGTCAGGATTTTGACCTGGAAGCCCAGGCCCCTTTCATTCCCTTCTCAGAAACACCTTCCAAGCTCATCCTAACCATCATGGGAACAATTGCTGGCTTCCTGCTGCTTCCTGCTCCAGTCTTTGGAGATGGGATATGCAAGAAGTTCTCATGTATGCAAGAGGCTGGAGAGATGGCTTTGCCCTTTCTCACCTGTTGGGATCCCACTGTGAGTGGGAGACTTGCTTATTCACTTCTCCCTGCTCCTGCTAGAGCTGGGGATGGTGAAGCCACTAAGCCACATGCCCTGAGAGGGAACCAGGCAGACTGACAAGGAGGGCACTGCCTGTCAAGTGGCCAATGGTCCCAATCAGAGAAGGTGAAGGGTGAGAGAGGAGGCTGCTGGGAACCAGAAGCTTGGTTCTGGAAGGCTGAGAAAGTGCAGGCTGACAGTAGAGGCTAAGGGCTGGAGACCCTGGGGTCAGCTGTGCTGTTCCCTCTGAGCCCCAGGGTGCAGGGGAGGGTCCTTTACACAAGGGAGCTTCAGGTCTCATGGCCATTTCTGGGCTCTGTACTCCGCTGATCCCCCATGAGGATTCTAAACATTGAGATCAGGTACCCAGGACCCCTGGAATCTGATTCTCATATAACCTGAATTATCTTTAATAAAAATATTCTTCTATTTTGTTTATTTCCTACAAGATATAAAATATTACCAAACTGTTGTACATTATGAGCTAATATGTAGGTACCAGGCATATGTGGACAGATCCTCCTAGTTATTTATATTGGAGGAAGGTGGGGGTCCAGCCCCATTCACAGATGTGAACAGCAGGATAGCAATGTCAGGACCACGATACTGGGTGGCCCTAACCCTGAAGGAAAGACCTTCACTGCAAACAGACATTCAGGACGCAGATTTCAGGGTCCTCCGCTTTCTTTTCTTCCTGTTCTGAATTTAACAGTTTAATTTCCTAATCTCAGCTGGTAGCAATATAAATGAGGTATTCATGACACTTGGGCCCCCCTCTACCATGGCACCTAACAGGGTCTTCTCTCCTCATAAGAATGTCAGGAGGGTCTACTCTATAAAAACCAACAAGGAAGGGGTGGCAGGAGAAGCTCATCTTGAACCCCTGGAATAGAGAGCGTGGAGCCATGGTCCTGTTCCTCACCCATCCCACGGTCCTGCCTCAAATACAGTCTCCTTCTGCAGGCTCTGCTGGGTCCTCTTTATTTTCATTCTCCAGGTGGTGACAGGGTCCCTGATGCTGATGTGGTGTTCACAGCTTCCTGAAATATAATCTTTGGGGCCCATTGCCAACAGGAGCTGAGGCTGGGGAGCAGCTTAGGGTTGTGGGGGATCCCTGGATTTGAAGGTAGGGGATGGCGATGGCCTGCCCATAATGCTCAGGGTGTCGAGGCTGAGAGTGGCTAAGCTGAATCTGGTCATTACCATGTTCTCCACAGTTTGGAGCTGCCTTGTGCAGACCAGCAAGACACAGATTGTTCTCAGCTCCCTTGTCTCTGAATCCTGACTTCTCTTCCCCCAGCGGTGTAGCTGATGAACTGTGCCTCCTCCCAAGCATAGCACAGGGGGGATGTAGGGAGAGGGACCCATTCCTCTGATGCCCCAGAACCCCTTCCACAGAGTCCCAATATCCAGGCCTGGGGTCCCCTTCCCTGGATCAACCTTCCTTTTCTGGAATGAAAGGGTTACAGTGTTTCCCTCCCAGATCTCCCCTGTGACTCACTCACTCTAAATAGATGTCTTGCTCTGGGTTATTATTCTCACATCCCTTCTTTGAAGCTGTGCTAAGATGTTACAAACTATTAAGAGAACATGGAGGCCGGGTGTAGTGGCTTATGCCGGTAATCCCAACACTTTGGGAGACTGAGGTGGGTGAATCACCTGAGGTCAGGAGTTTGAGTCCAGCCTGGCTAACATGGCAAAAACCTCTCCCTAAAAAATACAAAAATTAGCTGATTGTGGTGGCAGGCACCTGTGATCCCATCTATTCAGTAGACCGAGGTGAGAGAATCACTTGAACCTGGGAGGTGCAGGTTGCAGTGAGCCGAGAGTGCACCATTGCACTCCAGTCTGGGTAACGAAAGCAAAATTCTGTCTCAAAAAAAAAAAAGGAGGATAGGTTCCCTTTTTTGGATTATAAGGATTTTCTGTGCTGAGGCGGGGCCAGGTGGGGAGAGAAGGGCGGGTGGAGGGGCAGGTGCTGGGTGGTGCGCGGCCTCGCTCTCTGCTCCACAAAGTTCCTGCTGAGGTCATTCCTCGTCTATTTGTCTGGATCCCTCCCTGTGGTGTGATTTGTGCCTGGTCTTTAGGGGCGGGTGCTGCTCCAGGTTGGAGGCCTCACACATCTCCAGGGTGAGCCTTTCTCCAAGTCCATGGAGGTCAAGGGCAGGTCCTGGCAGCTCTCCATCCTGCCCTCAGCTGCACTTTGTATGTGTCTGTATTTTCACACATTGACCTCGTCCCTCTGATCAGAGATTTCCAGGAATAGCATCCTGTAGGGGAGCCATCATCATCACGCTCTGGCCAGGCTCTGTCTCTCACTCTTGGGTCGTGAGTTCTGTTTCTTGTCTTCTAAAGACTCGGGGCAGCCTCTGCACTTGGGGCTTCTCAGACACCCCAAATTGATTGTTTCCACCTTTGCCTTCCTTCCTGCTCTGTTTCCAGAACATCTTATTTTCCCTTTTTATTGTAGTAAGTCAATTTTTTAAATTAACACTGTGAATAGATGTGTTAATGCAGTGTCTTGGGTGCACCATGTGGTTAGTCAGGGACCTGGTAGAAAAGAAATGATACCTTTTTCTTCCTTTTATTTATTTATTTTTTTGAGATGGCGTTCCATTCTTGCTGCTCAGGATGGAGTGCAATGGGGCAATCTCAGCTCACTGCACCCTCTGCCTCCTGGGTTCAAGTGATTCTCCTGCCTCAGCCTCCTCAGTAGCTGAAATCACAGGCATGCGCCATGATGCCTGGCTAATTTCGTATATTTAGTAGTGATGGGGTTTCTCCATGTTGGTCAGGCTGGTCTCAAACTCCTGACTTCAGGTGATCCACCCACCTCAGCCTCCCAAAGTGATGGGATTACAGGCATGAGCCACTGCTCCTGGCCTGAGATTGTACCTTTTACACAGATGTCAGCAAGGCTAAGAAAGCGGCCGGGAGCGGTGGCTCACGCCTGTAATCCCAGCACTTTGGGAGGCTGAGGCGGGTGGATTACAAGGTCAAGAGATTGAGACCATCCTGGTCAACATGGTGAAACCTCGTCTCTACTAAAAATACAAAAAAAATTAGTTGGGCATGGTGGCGTGTGCCTGTAAACCCAGCTACTCAGGAGGCTGAGGCAGGAGAATTGCCTGAACCCAGGAGGCGGAGGTTGCGGTGAGCCGAGATCGCGCCATTGCACTCCAGCCTGGGTAACAAGAGCGAAACTCTGTCTCAAAAAAAAAAAAAAGAAAGCAACAAGGGGCACTGAAGCTCCCTGGGATGATAAAAGAGCAAGGAAAGGAGCAGTTTCCAGAACTCAAGGAAATCTATAGCTTTCAGTAGGGGCAGCCCTGCATGCCAGTGGCTGTAGGTAGAGGCTGAAGTGATTGCAGAACCACAGAGCTGCCCAGAGGGAGTGAGGGAAATGAAACCCTGAGTTACTTCTCCTCCCACACTCCCATCTCCTGCAGGTGCCTGTTATCATCCAAACCCAAGCAGAAGCCAGATGGTGAAGGGGCACAGGCTGTACCTGTCATGGTCAGCCTCCTAGTGCAGGGGGCAGGGTGGAGGAGGCTCTGTGGGGAGATAGCATCAGACAGCAATGCACCCACCTGCTTACAGTGTTCACAATGTTCAGGGAATTCACTTAAATATCCTAGAGTTTCCCTAACCCAAAAGCATGACTTTTTAAAAAATAAATGTTATTTATTTATTCATTCAAGTTCCCTTGTATGAAATCAGTGCTGAAGCATTGTTAGAAGGGAAACACAAGACTCAATAAGGCCACCACCTCAATAATACCCAACAAAATATGATGCAATGCTTCTAATCCCAGCTACTCGGGAGGCTGAGGCAGGAGAATTGCTTGAATTTGGGAGGCAGAGATTGCAGTTAGCTGAGATTGTACCATTGCACTCTACCCTGAGTGACAGAACAAGACTCCATCTCAAAATAATACTAATAACAATGACGGGAGCTGTACACATTAGGCCTTCAGGTGGACAGTGACATTAGTAAGGCACTTAGTGGTACCATCAATGGCCAGGGAACAGACCATGTTGATGCCATGCCCTTCAGCTACATAGAACTTTGCTGTGCATTTTCTTCTTAAAATCACAGCATTAGGCCACTACATTAACAAGTTCTTCAAACAGAAATTCATTTATTCTTTGTGATAAGATTTGGGTAAGGGTGAAAAGAGTATTAAGTAACACTGATTGCAGATTCTTTATGACTTTTAGCCAGAACTACGAAAGAAAGTATACAGAGGCTGGGTGTGGTGGCTCACGCCTGTAATCCCAGCACTTTGGGAGGCCAAGATGGGCAGATCACGAGGTCAGGAGATAGAGACCAACCAGGCCAATATAGTAAAACCCCATCTCTACTAAAAATACAAAAATTAGCTGGGCGCAGTGGTGTATGCCTGTAATGCCAGCTACTTGGGAGGTTGAGGCAGGAGAATCACTTGAACACGGGAGGCGAAGGTTGCAGTGAGCCAAGATATCAATATTGCACTCCAGCCTGGGCAACAAGAATAAAACTCCATCTCAAAAAAAAAAAAAAAACTCTAAGCATTCAATAAAAACCACTTCTCCCTGCCCAATGCCATCCATGGAAATACTTCTACTGCAGAAGAGATGCCATCTTCCATTTACATGTCTGTAAAAGCTAATGCATGCCTCCGCTGCAGTAGACAGAAGAGAGCTAAGCAGCCCCTTCCACACAGTGCCTCTGGTGGAGAATGTTGGTGTGGCCACAGTGCTCCCTGTCCTCTGCTGTGCACTTTACTGCTCTGTGGAGAGGGGTGAGGACCTCAATGGAGACAGGAGAAATCCTATTTTGTTCAGACGATGTGGCTCTCTTTGGGTTTGTCCAGCAAATCCAAGCTGTGTCTGTGGGTCTGTACGCTGTGTGCATCTTCAGCAGGAACCCCCGTGAAGTGCTTCAGTGCTGAGCTCCCAGTCTCCCTTGTAACCATGGCAAATGGAACCATCCACTTGACACAGTTCTCTCTGTCACACCACGAATGCTCTTAAACCTTTTGTGTCAATTCAAGGGAAGAGAATTACAAGGCAGAAGCAGTGAGTACATCCTAGGAAAATTCTAAGCAGTCAGCATCCAGCACACGGAGATCTGAAAGCTCCGCAATCTGTAAACATTTGCTGGGGAGGCCGTGGCAACAGCACTTTGTATGAGTCATTTAGAGACGCCACCTGCATGTATACATTCAGCCAGGACGCAGTGGCCAGGGGACTTAAACACCACTCAGGGGCCTTTATACTTACTCATTCCACAGTAAGAATTTTATGTCCTGAACAAGCCCCAAAGCTGCACACTGTGCAACTGTGAAGAACAGATTTCCTCAGGTTTGGCTGCAGTAGATAAAGATAAAATCCCAATCATCTGTAAAAGTGATTTTACAACATTCTGTGCTGTCACGTGTTGATCAAAGCAATCCTGTGCCAAGTAAACTATCTCCCTGTGAAGTCTGCAGACCTCATGCGCCTCCCTCAGCCAATCCAGAAGAGGCTGCAGAAGAGGGTGCCACGGCATAGAAGGCTTATCCCATAAGTATGACTTTTGCTGGTTCAATATGACTTTCCAGACTCTTCTGTTTGCCCATGTCTGTATAGGCAGTGGTGAGGCTCTGGATCACAGGAAATGCTGAGACATATGCATAGAATTCAGGTAGGCCAGCTCATCCTCTTTGTCAGATGTGGGGATCAAGCAGCAGGGTTTATACAGACTGTATTACTGTCCCAAGGCTGAATGCCACCCTGGCCTCCCACAGCCCTGTCAATATTGGCAATTTTTCCACTGGACTCTGAACAAAAAGCCACAATTTCCTTCTTTTTTCGGGAACAAACAGAGAAATCAGTGCCACTTCCCTCTTTCCTGCTGCCCTGTTCCTTCGCAACCTCCCCTACTCTCCCTGGACATAATGCAGGGCTCAGGCACCCAACTTAAGCCTGAAGCTGTCTCCAGGGCAGGCGGGCATGGACCTGTCAAGACAGGAGGCAGGAGGTGAGCAGGAGGAGGCATGCCTTTAAAAAACAACATCTCACTTAAAATTGCTTAGCAGGTACAAAAATGCGATGGTATCTAACTCTCCCTCCCTTTCCCCACAGGGACCATACAAATTGTAAATGAATTGCTTGAGTTATTTGAGTGCAAGCCCTAACAGTGAAGTCTGGCTTACACAGGCACAGGGAATTTCCACGGAGCTAGAGCTGCGGCTCATGGAATCACAGACGCTGCCAAAGTAATGAAAATGGTGAGTCACTTCCTCTGTAAAGGGAGAGAGGTTGACGGCGGTGCCTCTCGACCCAGACTGGGAACCTGACATGCTGGAGTGTGGGAGGCTTCTTGTAGCCATGGTTCTAATTTCCCTGCGGTGGCCGGGCTCTGTGGGCAGTGGGCCGGGTGTGTCTCAGGAGGGAACGAGGATGCCCAAGCAAGTGCCTGGTGATGCTTTTCCCCTCCGATCCCTTCTCAGCACACACAGGCACACAGGCAAGGCTGACCACAGAAGAAGCTGCGTGGACACCTGAGGACTCCACAGAGGAGCAGCTTTCCTCCAGGTGCTCTGAAGTGGTGATGTCAGAATGGAGGGGACCTGCTGACACTGGCTCTGCCAGACCTCTGTGCTCCCCTCCCCAGCCCCCACGTTCCAGGACTCTTGGCACAAGAAAATGGATCAGACAAGAAGGACCAGGTTGGTGGGAATATCCCTGCCAATTGGCAACTCAAGCCTCACCCAGACCTCACCTCCTCACCCCACACTCCTCAGACCCTGTTCCTCCAAGCCAAAGTCAGACATGCAAGGGAAATGCCGGGCACAGATGACAGGCTGCATAATTGCTGGAGAAGGTCCCCAAGTCTAGGACCAGACACCTGTCTCACCCTCTCAGGTGACCTTAGTCATCATCCTGCAGGCACTTACACTCCTTCTCAGCACTAGCACTTTCTGTAGATAGTCAAGTTCCTCTTTCTTCTCAGGGTTCACCATGAGCACTGGGGTGACCAAACACACTGTGCAAAGGGCAGGGAGACTCTTCAATGACAGCTTATGAATCTGTCCCTTCGCCACCGCCAATGCTGGGAAATGGCACCTCAATCCACAATTTCTTCCTGCCCTACCTCCTCACACCCATCTGGAATTTAGGGGAATGGGGAGGGCAGCCAGCGGTGATGGCAGCAGCTGAGGCCTAAGGAAAACTGAACGGGAAGCCAAGGAACCAGCTCAGGTGACTATAATTGTTTGCTGTTCTGCACGTGTGTCCAAGAATGACCACAAAGGATTTTCAATGAGCAATTCTAAGGTTACCATCCTATTTGGCCACATCACAGACATCAAGTGGATCAACACTGCCTTTATCTATGACATGAGTGAGAATTCCGACCCCTACCTGCATCAGGTTAGCCCCACACCCTGAAGGACCCCCACTCTCCTGTTATTTTTTGCATCTTATTTACCTTATATCCTCATCCCTTCCTCTGGGTGTCTTTGCCCTGGGGGTCTTCTGCTTCTACTCTCTGTCTCCTTTCAGGTGGCCAGAGCAGGCTGGTTTGGTCAGGGCTTGGCCATCACATTCGAGTCACATGAGAATGATGCCAGGATCCTCAGTGATGGGCAGCATCGCTTTGAGGTGAGTGTTAGGAGCTGTCTGATGAGACAGACGTCTCCTCCACAGTGAGTGCTGAGCTCGTGAAACTTTTGGATCCTCCCTGTTTGTTAGTATGTTTCTTCTGAAGCCTGTCGTGTAGGTCATGGGCACCTGATACATAATGGACGTGTTACCGGTTCATGCCCCTGGCCTTTGATGCTGTGTTGGGCTGTTTTCCTGGCCTCCGTGTGGGGTCTCTGTCTTCTCGCATCATATTACATGTCCTTCCTCAGCCCCAAGTCTGTCCTCTGAACCCACACAGTACACCAGCATCTGCATGTGTGCCATGGGTTCCTGCCTCACTTTCCCCTTTTCATGCCTTATTCTGAACATGCCATATTTTCTCTTCAATTGAACAGATGCAGTAGATGACTCACCAATTCTGGAATGTGACCATCTATCCTTCAGGAGAGGACATGAGTGTGGGGGTGAAGGAGACACCATTGCTCACACCCCCAACAGCCCCCACCCCATGGCTTCCTTCCTCTGCATCAGCACCACCCCTGAACTCTTATTCTTGATTGTCATAATTTTTAACATCTTAACTAGAAATGAAAGACATGTGTTTCTGTGGTATCTGTAAGTGCTACATCTTCTTACTGTGTTTGGGGAGGTTATTTTAGGACACGATCCAGGGTAAATTCCTGCAAGGCTGAGGTGCACTGCGGTGAGGTCAAGGAAAGATGACTGAGACTGCAGAACCCTGGCTCCTCCACTACCTTCTTGTATTAGCCAGAGTCCTCTAGAGAGACAGAACTAATAGGATATATATATGGGGATTTATTAAGTAGTATTAACTCACACGATCACAAGGTCCCACAACAGGTCATCTGCAAGCTGAGGAGCAGGGAAGCCAGTCTGAGTCCCAAAGCTGATGGGGACTCAGTTTGATGTTTGAGAGCAGGAAGCATCCAGCATGGGAGGAAGATATAGGCTGGGAGGCTAAGCCAGTCTAGGCTTTACACATTTTTCTGCCTGCTTTATATTCTGGCCATGCTGGCAGCTGATGAGATGCCACCCACCCAGATTGAGGGTGGCTCTGCCTTTCCCAGTCCACTGACTCAAATGTTAATCTCTTTTGGCACCACCCTCCCAGACACACCCAGGATCAATACTTTGCATCCTTCAATCCAACCAAGTTGACACAGTATTACCACCACACAGCCAACTTCTGGCCTTTTGTGGTCTCTTCCACTTTCCCAGTGGCCTGGGAGCAGCTGGGATATTTCTGATCCTGGGGCTCCTAGGTAGTGATGCACAGTATTTCCAGTGCTGAGGGGTGCCATGGACACTGAAGCTTGGGTGTCTCCTCACAGGCTCTCTTGGTGCCTCCTTATTTGTTCCTTCAGGTTCTGGATCTTGACCACTAGGACCTGGGCCCCCACCCCCTCCAGCAGGGCCTGATCCACTCCAGCTGCTGCTCCAGCAACTCTCTGGCTTGGGCCACCTCAGCCGTGTGGTGGGACCAGGGGCTTGGTGAGGGGAGTTGGGAGGGGAGCTCCAGCCAGGGCGCTGAGACCCTGGGAAGCTGTGCTGCAGGGTCTGGCTGTAAGAAATTTGACCTCTGTTTCTCTTTTTCTAGCCCATTAGTTTCAGTCCACCTGTACCAAGAAGCCCAGGGGGCTCTCTGTCTTAGGTATAGGCCTCTGGGAGGCAGGTAGAGATCCCTGACCCAGGAGCTATACTGGAAACCCCACAGCTGCAGAAAGTCAAGTCGCACCTCTAAAACCCCCAGCTGGTTAAAAAAGACAAAGAATTTGACTACCCAAGAGGTTTCATTTACATAACAAGACCACCTTCTCAGCCTCCCTCTGTGTGCTTTTAATTTAAAGATTTCAGAGATCTCTTCTTCTAAACAATTAATGAAAACATCAGGTTTTAAGAGGACACATAGTAGTGTCATGGCTAGCCTTAACAGATTCCCTTGACTAAATTAAGAGCAAAAAAATCTGACTTCAAACACTCTGGTAGTTAAAATTATACACTCATCAGCCTAGCACGGTGGCTCATACCAGTAATCCCAGCACTTTGGGAGGCTGAGGTGGGCAGATCATGAGGTTGAGAGATTGAGACCATCCTGGCCAACATGGTGAAACCCTGAGTCTACTAAAAATACAAAAATTAGCCAAGTGTGATGGTGAGAGCCTGTAGTCCCAGTTACTTGGAGGCTGAAGCAAGACAATTGCTTGAACCTGGGAGGTGGAGGTTGCCGTAAGCAGCCTGGGCAACAGAACAAGACACTGTCTCAAAAAAAAAAAAAAAAAAAAAAAAAAAGATTAAACACTTCTGCTATGGCTCAGGTTTGCTACCTCATCAGGGAACAACAAAGGCCACCCACTTGTGGCCTAAGAGTCAAAACTTTGGTTAAGGCACTTGGGAGGATACCTTTTGGTAAAGAAGGTGAAAAGCCAGGAATATCAACTGCTCCTCCTGGCTAACATCTGGTGATAAGGGATCTGAAAGGACTTTTTAGAGCTCTTATAGTCAAAATTTGACTTCATTACAACTGATATTTTAGACTTTAGTGTGTATATATCGTTTTAAGGTTTCTGTTCTCTCTGTGTAAACATTTCTCAGTCAGCTGACTGCCTCTCTTAAACCTCCTGCTAGTCACATGCACTCCCTCTGTTTCCCTATCTCTCTATTTATTTCCTTTTTATTTTTATTTTTTGAGATGGAATCTCACTTTGTCACCTGGGCTGGAAGCTGGAGTGCAATGGTGTGGTTTTGGTTCTCTGCAAACTCTGCCTCCAGGGTTCAGGTGATACTCCCACCTCAGCCTCCTGAGTAGCTGGGATTACAGGTGCATACCACCACACCTGGCTAGTTTTTGCATTTTTAGTAGAGACGGGTTTTACTATATTGGCCACACTGGTCTTAAACTCCTGACCTCATGATCTGCCTGCCTTGGCCTCCCAAAGTGCTGGGATTACAGGTGTGAGCCACTGTGCCCGGCGGACATGGAATTTTTCAAGATTACGAATAATATGGGTTTTCTAAAAATTGAATGAATGAATTAAAAATTGTTAAGCATAAATGATAAAGGGGTATTTCCAAGCCACTTTGGGTCCCATGGTTGCCACTCAAAAGTGGAGCTGTCCCCATTTCTTTTCAGTTTTACTCAGATCAAAGCTTGTGGTTCCAATTTAATATATAATCACAAAATGCATTTAAGTTTCTTGAGATGCCGAGGGAGCAAGCATTCCCTTAATTTTCTAGAAATTATGAGAAATAATTCTTTTGTAATCATTACTAAAGTAAAAAGGGATTTTTACCCAGGGCTTTGCAAATATGATGTGTTTTCTTCCTGCTTTTAAGGGTCATGTTTCTGAAAATCTCAACCTAGTGACATCACTTTCATGTTTCTCTCTGCATTTACTCCTTGGTACTGGAGAGACCCTCAATGCATCTCAGTAAGGATGAGATGTGTTCTCATGTATTCTCACTAGAATGGATGTGTTTATCCATGACTCACAGAATCTAACCATATCCTGGCTACAAGATACTCACTTTGGATCTAGGAACATGTAGAAGTTGAAATTGGAAGGACAGAAAAGGATATTCATGAAAACAATAAGAATTTCTTATGTTCTTTCATAGGATTCTATGTGTTGGCTGAGCTCAGATGATAGCATGGGTGTTTTACATGGTTCAGGGCTTGAAGTGGAAGGAAACAGATGCAGGCAGGATGGTTAATAGCTGTGTGTGAAACTGACACAACCACACTTCTGCCATATTTTATTGGCTAACACAGATCCGGATCTGCTCATGTTTAAGGGGTGGAGAGACCTTACCTCTTGAGGAGGGAGTGGTGGGTCAGACTAAAGAAAACCACGTGTGATGGAAGATATTTTTGCAGCCCTCTTTGGAAAATACGTGCAATCCAAAACATCCTATCTGCCAGAAAGGCAGAACACCGTCATGCCTTACCACTCAAGTCTAAGTCCTGCAATTCTATATGTTGGAAACAATTGCTCAGAGTCACACAGAAAACAAGCACTTAAATGACAGATTGCTCAGCAAGGGAAATTTACTTCTGCAGAATGGTGACACTCACATTCTTGGCTGCTGCCAGAGCATACCAAGCAAAGGAGAGAAGGGGTTTTTATCCCTGTCACAGTCCCTACTCTATGTCCTTCCTCCATTGGCTGGGGTTGGAACACAATTGGCTATTGTTTAGCAATTTCCAAGTAAAGAAGGTGCGGGTCAGTTACAAATGTGTCTGTGGAGGGGCTCGGGGTGAGGGGTGGTGAGACATGTCTGGGCATGTCCAGGAACAGCAAAGGTGGGAAAGATTACTTGCAGAATCAGGAACAAGGAAGTAACTGGAGAGGCATATTTTTCTACAGATTGGGACTGGTGGGAAGAGTTGTTGACCAAGCAGTGACTAAGTAATTAGACGTGAGGAGGTATAAGGATAAGGAAGTTGCTTTGGAGAAGAAAGAACATCTCCTTTCCTCATCTTCTTCCCTCAACTCCTTTCAAAGAACAAAGAAGTAAAACTGTTTAAGAGGAACGGTTTGTTCCTAACATATAATATCCTGGGGAAGGAGCATGTCTTAGGAAGTAGGTGTGGAGTTGACATTCTAAATAAAGCCCCATCTAAAGCCACAATTTCAGTTTATTTTGATGAAATTTTGTGTTATTTTTGTAAATTAGGGGCTCACAAATCTCTCTTCAGGGATTTCTCCAGTGGTGGGGATGATACGCTTCCCTCCTCCACAGTTCTATTTTACAGATAAGTGGATCTAGGTCTCAGTTTCAATTATTTAAAACACCAGAGACTTGGATGTGTGCAAGCCACAAAATGGTGAAAGGATGCTCTCTGTCACGTTCCCTTCTCTCAGTCACTGCATCCTGAACAAGAACCTGCTCTACTTTGACCTTCTGAATGGGGAGGAGAACTGCAATCCTGCATAACCTTCAAGCTTCCTGAGCTAAACCTGCTGCCCAAACAGAATGGTTTGTTGTAAAGACTAAACCCTACACCAAGGGCTCTCCCTTCACCCACCAGAGTCAAGCCAAAGAGATTTATTCTATTTTGTTCTTTAGAAAATGGAATCTCAAGGATGATTCAGACTGTTATGGGCTAAACTGCATCCCCTCAAATGGACATGTTTATGTCCTAACTCCCAGTACCTGAGAAAGTGACTGCATTTGGAGAGGTCTTTAAGGAGGTCATTTAGGTAAGATAAGGTCATATGAGTGTGCTCTAATTCAATGTGACTGATGTCCTCATGAAAATAGAAGATTAGGACACAGACAGATACAGAGGAATGAGCATGTGAAGACTAGGGAGAAGACATCTACAAGCCAAGGAAAGAAGACACAGAAGAAATGTGCACTGCCATCACCATGATATTGGACTGCCAGCCTCCAGAACTGTGACACAACACATTTCCATTTTGAGAATGCCCCCCTCACCAAGGTATGAAGGTTCCACTTGACACATACAGGTATAAAAATTGCTAGGTCTGCGGAATAGTCACCAATCTTGAGTCCTGGATATTCAGAAATTCTCACCCAGTAACTACACCAAAGCCAGGTTTTATGTCAGAGTCCCTCAAATGTGCAGAAGTCTGGTGTCTTTGAGAAAAGACCCTACAATTCTGTTTTAGATATATTCTTTCTACAGGCCTTTCCCAGAGGAACATTTAGTCATTTACCCCTGTCCACTGGGAAATAGAAAAACCCCAAAAATCTGGAAGCTCAACATTAATGTCTTTAATTCTGTCCAAGGTTACCCTGGGATGAATAATTTGTTGTCATCTGTATAAAAATCTTTCCCTACACTAAAGTAATGAAGATATTCTACTATATTATTTTAAAGAATGTTTTCCAAGAGATGAGTAAGATTGCATTTTTCCATATAGTAACCAATTGTTCTTAAACTATTTATTAAATAGTTTTTCTTTATCCACTGATCTGACCTACCTTTGCTCTACACGTGTTCATGGCTTTCTATTCTATTCAAAAGATCTAGTTGAGTGCCCTTGTCTCAACACCCTGACTCTCTCTAGAATGCTGCTCTTGCATTCTAACATCATGTCTTGATATATGCTAAGGAAATTCTCTCGCTTATTTTTATTTAGAGTGTTGTAGCTATTTTTTGTCTTTCATACTTCAAGATTTAAAATCAGCTTACTGTCACAAAATGCTGGATAAACATTTGATTGAGATGTATTTGTTCTCAGAGTATTGTAAGAAATTAATGTCATTATAATATTGAATCATCCAAGCCAGGATCTTGGTAAATCTCTTCAGTTAATCCACTGTCTTCTTCAATTACACTCTTCTGTAATTACTCTGTAGGGTTTTTTAAGTAACCCCATTGATGCCTTGTACAGAATTCGTTAGGTGTAGTTTTAGGACTTTATATGTATGCACTTAAGCAGTATCAATTTTTTTAAATTTTATTTTCCATCTTTGCAGAACAGCTCCATAATTTTTTCTACTTACCCTGTAAATCTATCTTACTAACTTCAAGAATGTTCTAATCATTTGCATTTTCTGCATTCAACATATTACCATCTGCAAACTATAAGAGTTTTGTGCCTTCTTTTAAAACCTTTTTAAGTGTATTTCTTTTCTCCTTTACAACACTGGGAAGATCCTTAATTACAATGTTTAAAAAGAGCAGTGAAAACTGCTGGGCCACCCATGCAAAAGTTGAGCTGTAAGTCCTGAGAAGTGACTGCGTTGCTCTTGCATTTCAGTCCTTTGAGACCCATCCTAAACCCAGGAATTTATGGTGCCCCATATGCACCCTGCAGCATTTACATGTAGCCTTTATCCCCCAGCCATCGAGAGTCTCAGACACTGCCCAGACAAGCAAACATCACCCAAGGCAAAAGCAGCCCCACAGCTCCACTTGCACTTCTAGACTTCTGCCTTCTCCAGCTTCCTGGCCTGGCAAATCTTCACTGCTTGGTTAGCCCATCCATACCTTCAATCAGATTTTTCAAATATGTACTCTTTTCCCACTTGTCCAGTAGTACTTAATGGGAGGGATGATCCAAATTACCTAATTAGTAATTGCTGAAAACTAAAGTACAGTGTACAAATTTTATCTCAATGTTACCAAGAGAGAAAATGCATAGGTATCAGTAGTGACCCCTTACTTAAACATGTGTAACTTAGAGGTAATAAAAACAAAAATGTTAGATAATATCTATTCCAGATTAAAATATATATCAATACACTCAAACTTACAGTAAAAACACCTACATATGTAATAGATGACTATGACTCTGATAGACAAACGTGGGAGTACAGTATGAAGACACTTCTCATCATCTTCACTCCATGAGGCAGACAGTATGAAATGAGAAACAGAGATTGAAATGTGTTGCAAGACTCTGTGAAAGGCATTAGAGTAAGTTCTACACAAATAAATCAAAGCAGTCTCCTCACAAATGACATTGGACTTATCTGTGAGATGCATGTCCTTATTGAAATGGAGCTAATCTTAGGTAGGTCGTTTCTTTTAAGTAAAATGGACTCTGACTCACTAGCTACTGGTCCACCACCAGTTTTTTCCTTTGCTAAAAGGAAGGCCCCACCCTGAGCCAGCATCTCCCAGGTGGAGGTCTCTTGCTGACATCACCTTCCAGCAGGATAAATTTTCATGGGAACCCAAAGAGAAGAGGAAGAGCTCAAGAAAAAGGGCCTAAAGGAATGACAATAGTGACAATATTTTACACTTTTATTGTGCTATGTGTCAATCAGTGGTCTTAGCACTTTAAAAATACTAATTTATTTTATTCTGACTACACATCAGCTTGTGCCTGTTATTTTCTCTTTTACAGATTATGAAAAATAGGAGCAAAGGTCACACACAAGTAGGAGTGGAGCTGGGTTTGCACCCAAACAATCCTGCCCCAAGGCCATGCTCACACCACTCACTTTTCCAAAATGTGAGGGTGGTGGAGAGTCCAGCTCAGGGAGAGACGAGAGTGAGAGAAGAAGGCTGAACAGAATGGATGACTCTGATGGACCCACGATTCCAGGAGAGAATGACAAGGATTATGTAATTCAGAGAAAATATTCAGAGTCTCTGGTTTAAACGTAAGCATCTTCAGCTCGAGGACAGGTAGCTGGGCAGGTAAGACAAACTAAACCAAAGCCGCAGCTCTGAAGAGTTTCCTCTCCTGAGAATTCCGCGGGAGTTTCCCTGACCTCATGGCCACCTCTCATCCTTATCTTCTAAGAAAAAGAGGAACCAGGTGCAGAAGCAGAACTTGAAAGCAGACATGAATGTGACCGCTGAAACAGAGCACCACATAGAGACAATTAAGTCCCCGGATGTCTGTGGGCCTCCCTGACAGTGGTCAGGCCTACCACAAGAGCTTGGAAGAGCAGAGTTTTCTCCTCATTCCCCAAAGGAAGGAGACATCTTGGCCATCTTGGATGTGTCCTTCCCTAGCTGGCTAAACAGTGGGCGCTTTCACAGGGCTGACACTGTCACACAGCCGAGGTGTCCCCAGCCCTTATGTGGGTGTGACAGAGGACTTAGAGCATCTTGCCTTTGGGTCACCTCTTTTCCAATGCCACTTCAGTCCCATACTTCTTGACCTGAGACTTATTAGTAAGAGTAAAGGTTATATGATTATATAGATGTGTATATTTATGATTGCACTTGAACAGCCATGTGATTATTTTATAATTATATATATATATGAATAACTATAAACTATATCTGTAATTTGTTTCTAATTCTATGTTTATATGAGAACATGCTGAGGCTTCAGACCCTTGCCTGGGCTCTTGTGGAGTTTCTCCCCCACACAGGCCTTTCTGCTTCATCAAAAGTTGTAAACAAGGAAGGCAGAAGACAGAGTCATCTACTAATACAGAAGTGGGGCTGTCACATGACCTCATCACAGAAATGACATCATTTTTGTCACATTCTATTGGTTAGAAGCAAGTTTTCAGTCTCTCGGTTCTCAGCTGCATGAGACGCCAAGAGACAGAATCACTGGGCATCATCTTAGGGTCTATACGCAGAGGCTGGGCCATCACTAAACAAGATCATTACAAACTCATATCCCGGGCTGGGCTGGATGATCTGCAGAGCTGAACTATGTTTATGAAAGCAAAGCCCTGGATACAAGAACCAGAGGTGCCCACAGGAAAGGCTGGTCTTGCATTCTGTGTGAAGCTAGGCTGGCGTTCTCTCCAAATATTTTCTCTTCACACCTCCTGCATCTCTAAAGAAGCACCACCACTAAACCTATCTGTTTTTTTCTATTGAGTGTCATCCTGTCAGGCAAATCTTCTGCTCTATTTCTTCAAGCTTGTTTTCAGGCAGACGCCCACAAACTTACTTCTAGTAGTTATTTCTTTTCCTTCACTCACTTTATTTTTTAGTGGTTTATTTCTCTTGTATGGATTAACTAGTCAATTTAATTAGGGAATTGGTATTTTCTAAATAAATGTTTCTACTACTTTTTGGATCATATAAGCAAAAATCCTCTTGCCAAGCCTCAGCTCACTTCCCACATGGGCACTAGACAAAATTAGTGGGAATCCTGGGAAGTCATGGATTGGCATAGTTCTTAAGCATTAGCAGACATGTTGGTCACAAAGTCATAAAATATTATCTTTGATTTCCTTATGTCCCTGATGACATCAGACCTGGCACTCAATCCCTGTTTGTAGAGGTGAACTCAACTAAACTCCTCCCTGTTCACTGAATATGTGAGCCCAACAACCTCTCATGTCATGGACCAAATTCCCTTGTCTTATGTCATTTTTCCAGGTGGGGTGCTGTTCACATGGAGCCATTTCTCCTTTTCCACCTCATTTTCCAGGTGCGAAACACTGTATTTCAATCACTCAGGGTCCTTTCTTTTTCTTTTCTTTTTTTTTTGAGACGGAGTTTTGCTCTTGTTACCCAGGCTGGAGTGCAATGGCGTGATCTTGGGTAACCACAACCTCCACTTCCTGGGTTCTGGCACTTCTCCTGCCTCAGCCTCCCAAGTAGCTGGGACTACAGGTGTGCACCACCATGTCCAGCTAATTTTTGTATTTTTAGTAGAGATGGTGTTTCATCATGTTGATCAGGATGGTCTCGATCTCTTGACCTCATGATCCATGTGCCTTGGCCTCCCAAAGTGCTGGGATTATAGGCGTGAGCCACCACACCAAGCCAGGGTCCTTTCTTACAGGAAGAGATGGCCAAGGGCAGACCTGTGTTCCATGGATCAAATCCAAACTATGGTGCAGTAAAATAAAAGCAGAGCTCAAGTGGTAACAGGACGCCTATAGTAAAGACCATCTGAGAGCGCCCTAAGACTGCAGAACACTGCTGTGTGGTTGCAGAGAAGGAAAAACTGCCTTGGTCCCACATCTCTTCCCAACATAGAGTTTGCATGAGGGTCTCATAAAGAGGGCTTATGCAGAAGACTCTGGGAAGGAAGGCAACCTTTACTCACTAGACTCAGGAGGGTCTTTGCAGTTGGATGCTTGTGAGGCCTGAAGGTCTTGCAGGGCAGAGATCACCGGAACACCACAGGCTCTGCCTGTGTTCTTAGAATATGGAGCAATTCTAATTGCTCTGTATCCACAATGCTACAGAGATAAAAGCCCCTTGATGCATGTGTGTGTGGTCAGACCTTATGGCACCTCATCAACTGCACCTCTCTTGCCAAAGCACCTGGATAGATAATGGGTGGTAAAAGCTCAGGGTCCTTAGTTAGCATTTCTTAGGAGAACCACATTTGCTATTGAATGCTGCAGAGAAGTGCTCTTCCTCAGGCTATCTTCCTTCTCAGTCCCCCTCCCCAAAGCCTGCAAGATTAACAAGATCATGCACCCAATAAAGGCACAGGAAGCTCACAGATTCAATGTGGATCACCTGTGCGGATCACCCCACTGGAGAGTGTGTTGGACCCCTGGACTCATGCTATGAAATTCTACCCTTGTGTCTTTGTCTTTATTTCTTTTCTCACTCAGAGTGATTCTTCTGGAATGCAGATCTGAGCAATGTCCTTCCTGACTTCAGTGATGCCAAAGCTGCACATTGTCCTTGGGACAAAAGACAAGGTTCTACCCAAACCCATGAGCTTCAGCCATTGAACCTGCTCACTGCTCCAACCTTGCTTTCTGCCCTGTGCTTTCTCTCTAATCTCCACCATGAACTGCTGACAGTTCCCCAGACTCCCTGTGTGCTCTTTCTTCTGAGCCTCTGTTTGTGATACTGATTCCCTAGAAGATTTTTCCTGCCATTCACCCAGGTTAACTATGTTCATCATCCAGGTCTCTGTTTAGACATTGCATTCTCCTGGAAGCGGTTTTCCCACACTAATTATAGTAGCCTGCATTTACTAGTTCTTTCAATCCTGTTGTGGAATCTTTGGTGTTTCACTCACTGAGGCCTAGGAGAGCCCGATGCATAGTCACTGCCTAATACAGGTTTGCTAAATAAATGTGGGGTCTGTTTGGTAGAAAGTCCCGCTATCTTTCCCCCAGGTTTCTTGCCCCCACCCTCCCCCCAGGCTTCCTGCTGCCCTGAGAAAAGCCCGCCAAGCCTGCTCTGTTCTGCCCAGCAACAACAAGCAGCCAATCATCGCAGCAGGAAAGCCCGCCAAGCCTCAGCCTATCCTGAACCGACACGTAACCCTCTGAGCCACCTCAGCAGTCTGCCCAGAGACAGACAGCCTATCCTAAGCTCCTACTACACTCCGCCAGCCCTGTGTCCACGCCCCCTCCACCCCCCTATAAAATCCTCCTACCCCAGCTGCGCAGTCGCAGCCAGCCCCCGATCTCCTTCCTTTCCTGGCCTGCCCGCTGGTCCCAATAAACCTGAACTCGGCTTCCAACTCTCGAGCTGTTATTTGGGGTCGGGTACCAGGCAGGGGTCTACAAGGGGGTCACACAGGGTCGACCATGAGATACCACCTTACTCCTGCAAGAATGGGCGTAATTAAAAAGTCAAATAATAGTAGACATTGGCATAGATATGGTGAAAAGAGAACACTCTTACACTGCTAGTGGTCAGAATATAAGTTAGTACAGCCACTTTGGCAAAAAGTATGGATGTTCTGGAAAATCTTACCCAACAAGAAACCCAAGTGGCACTCAGGTGATCAGAGGGACACACTTTATTACATCAGCAGGCCCAGAAGGGTTCACACCCAAAAGTCTGGACCCCAGCTAAGAAAAGTACACAGTTTTTTGGTTTTTTTCCAGGAACATGTGCACTTTATTGAACACAACTGTGGAAAAGTGTGTGAGGGAAAAAGGCTGATACAGGATCAGCTGGGGGCAAGGAGAGGAATGGAAGCAGGAGTGCGTGGGAGACAGGTCACAGGCAGAGCCCCTGGCCGGGATGATTCCTCTGATCTACTGATAGGCTTGCAGAATCAGTATTGGGATGATGATCAGCAGAATGGTCGTGAGGATGCCCAAGATCAGCACCCAGATGTTCAGGCACTTGGCGGTGGAGGCGTAGGCCTGGGCCCCGGTCAGGTCACCAACCATCTTCCTGTCCCTAGACTTCACGGAGTAGGCGAACGCTATGAAGCCCAGGCAGCAGGAGTTCATGAAGAGGGTGTTGAACAGGGACCAGATGACATGGTCGGGCACGGAGGTCTCGCTTCGGATGTGGATCACGGTGGATGTCGGGGGCGCAGGGTTGTGGGGCGCCCCCAGCGCAGCCACCTCATGTTCCTCCTTCAGCATCTCATAGTCCGGGGACGGCTGGTGCTGGTGGGAGTGAAGAAGGTTTGGACCGTGTGGTTCATGGTGTCCAGGGAAGACTGGCCGTGGTCGGGTAGCTGGGCAAAGTACACAGTTTTTACAGGTAAAGGGGCAGGGGAAGTAACTCAGGACTTTAGACAATGCAGCAGGTTTTAGACGAAGTGGCAGTTTCCCTTAAGGCTTTCCAGTTAGTAAGCAATAAACTGAGGTACAGAAGCAGAAAGGGGCAGTTACTAACAAAAATAGGGGCAGTTTTAAAATAGGGACAGTTGCTGAGTATGTGCTGACAAAATCCTGGGCAAAATTTCCACTTCATCCCCCACTTTGATGCTCTCTTATGGATATTAGGGAGCATCCCCTTTTACACCCTGGTGTCTGTACTTAGAGGCTTGTACTCACAGAGGGCTAGTAATTGAGCACTTGGTTTTCTAATTACCATTGTGACATGGTAAAAAGCCCCATAAAACTGCAGACCTCAACCATACCTCAGCTTTCTGTTGAAACTGCTCTCTATAACCCAAATGTGAATAAGTAATTAAGAATGGTGATCGCCACCCTACCCAGACAATGTGTAAACGAATGCTAATCTTGGCTTTTGTGAACCACTTAAGTAACAATCAGAATGTCAAATAGTTCCCTGGCCCTTGGAATGTCCGGAATCCCCTCACCCTCATCTCCACCCAGAAGGTGATTTACAGAATCCCCTGGCCCTCAGATTGTTGAAATCCTTTCAGCCCCACCCCCACCCCACACCCTCATCCCAGAGGTGGTTTTGGGGCATAAAAAGGTCTTGTCACCCTCCTTTCGGGGCCACAGGTTGGAGAGATGTGAGTCCTCTGTGTCCGCTGGCAATAAAGACCCTGCAATTTGGCATACTTTTGTCTTGGTGTTGACTTTCTATGCTTGGGCCAGTACATCATTTTGGAGACCCCAGCGAGATTTATCTTTGTCCATCACCAGACAAAAGCCATCTTAGACTCTTGCCTGGGCGGCCGCTCCCACCTTGCAGGCCTCTAGGGGAAGCACCCCCTGAGCTGTCCCAGGGCCCCAGAGTGCCACCATGGAGGATAAGCAACCACCCGGCCAACGTTCACCCAAAATTCTTCAGGGTCTTAAAAAGCCTCCAAAGGTAAGTTTGGTCTGCAATCTGGTCTGGAATCTGGGAACTAGTTCAAGGGGGGCCTGAGTCAGGGGACTGGATGCAGTCATTGCAACTCTGACCAGGCAAGCCTTACTGAGATGTCACTTGAGGCTCCTGGTGGTGGACACAGTGGGTGTCAGCCTTCTGGTAGCTGGTACAGTGGGTATCAGCATCTGGTAGCTGATATAATAGGTACCAGCATTCGATTGTTTTCCATAAATTCTGTGTGAATGAGAGAGTGAATGTGTATATATGTAGTCCCCGCTACAGGGCTTGTGTCGGCCTTCACCTGCGGTTCCATGGGAGTGTCATAAGGCATAATGGTGATTCACTTCAGAGCTGTCCTACTCGGATCTCCATCCTGAGGTGACCAGGCCTGGGGATTATACAGATACACCTTAGCCAAGATGCCCCTGAAACATCCCTCTGGGAACGTGGCTGGGCAGGCAACAGACTGGTCTCCCATCTGGGGGGCGCCCATCCTTTGTCAGTCAATCCTATATGTGGTACTGTCCTTTTTGTAAATTTTCTGGTTTTGTTAGACTCCTGTTAGCTGAAAAACAGTGGTTTAGACCTGTTATTCTTGAGGTGGATAATATTCTCCATTGGCTAAGTGACCATTGACTTCAAGAAACTCTAATTTAGTTTACACCTCTGGAAATAATTCTGTTCTCTTTCCTTTTCTTCTTCTTATACTATCATTGAGGCCTCATTCTTCTTTTTTCATATCTGAGAGAAAATTCTGCCCCCGATAACTTGGGTGTAGCTTTTTTTCTCTGTTTTAGAGAATAAAACTTTAAATAAGTTTGATTTAAACTTTAAATTCTCTTTACCACCCATCTTTGCCCGTTTAGGGTAAAAAAAGGAGCAATTGTCTCTTCTGTCAAAAGAAACAGAAACAGGGAAGAACAGAGAGAAAGAGAGAAAGTAGACAGAAGAGAGAAGAGAGAGGACAAGAAAGTAAGAGAGGAGACAGAGAAGAGAGTGGAGAAAAATAAGGAGAGAGAAATTTAATGCTTTATAGAGTCCCTGTGTCAAGGCGACCAAGAAAAAAAAAAAAAAAGCCACAGGGGTGGGGAACTCGAAGCTGGCCCAGTGGCTGGGAGCTTCGTTTTAAAGTGATGCAAAAAGTTTTTTTTTTTTTTTTCTCTGCTGGCCACCAGCCCCACCTGGCTTTCAGGCAGGCCACACAGCCTCAGGGTGCAGCATTTGCAACTGCAAGGTTGTTGGTTTAAATCCTCAGTAAAGCCAGTTTTAAATTAGTGAAATCTCTTAAGGGAAATTTGGCATTAAAAAAAAACACACACACACACAAATGGGGTCGTCTAGCTCCCGGCCTTGTACCCTCCCCCAATGCATGATGGACAACTTCAAGGTTGGATTCTCAGGCCAATATGGGGTGAAATTAACCCCTGGAAAACTCTGCTCTTTGTGTGAGCTAGAATGGCCATCTTTTGGAGTTGGGTGACCAGATACTGGAACCTACAACCCAAAAATTATTCAGGCTGTACGGAAAATGGTTGCAGAAACTCCTGGATACCCTGACCAGTTTCCATACATCGACCAATGGTTGGGTTTAGTCCAACAGCCTATCCCATGGCTAAAGCGCTGCATAAAACAGGCTTGGCTTCAGGTCATGTTAGCCGGCCCAAAGAAGGCCCCTACTGCGCTGACCATTCTCCCCACCCCAGAAGAGGATCTAGAATTACCTCCACCTTATTTTAGACTCTCTGGACAGAGGTCTCAGCACCCCTCTTCAGACAGCACTGATAGCCAGCCCTTGCCCTCTGAACAGGGGTCTCAGCACCCCTCTCCAGACAGCACTGATAGCCAGCCCTTGTCCCCACTCCACACCCATAGCGGGGCTCCATACCCACCCCAGGTATTACCCCTTCGAGAGATGCCCCCAATGGAAGGAGGTAGCTGGGGCCGCCCTTTCTTCATCCACATCCCCTTCTCTTCCAGTGACTTATACAATTGGAAGACTCAACACTCCCCCTTTTCTGAAAGGCCCCAGGTGCTCACAGGACTCCTAGAGTCTATCTTACTAACTCACTGCCCCACCTGGGATGATTGTCAACAATTACTCCTAATACTGTTTACTGCAGAAGAAAGGGGCAGAATTAGACAGGAGCCCATAAGGCCATAGTTGGAACAGGGGGAGGCTCGGTGGAGGACCACTGGGAGAAAATTAATGAAATTTTCCCTTCCACCCGACCCCAGTGAGACCCAAACACTTCAGCGGGTCTACAGGCTTTGAACAACTTTCACTGGTACCTACTAGAAGGGATTAGGGGAGCCAACTGAAGCCCACTAACCTCTCCAAGGTAGGGACTGTAACTCAGGGCCCGCAGGAGTCGCCAGCTGCCTTCCCTGAGCGTACAGGACACTTATCGCACCTACACTCCTATTGACCCTGAGGCTTCAGAAAATCAGCAGGTCATCAATCTGGCTTTCATTTCCCAGTCAGCCCCAGATATTAAAAGAAAGTTACAGAAGTTAGAGGGGTTTCAGGGAATGAGTTTGTCCCAATTGTTGGAAATTGCCCAAAAAGTTTTTTACAGTAGGGACACTTCAGAAGCCAGACAGGATAAGAGAGTTACTAAAGCAGTAATCGCAGCTCTTCAGGAAACCTGAATTATCCCATGGGGACAGGGAACCCCAACGGGGAGCCCCTGGGGTCCCCAGCCCAGCCTAGAATGCAACCAGTGTGGGTACTGCCGACAGATAAGCCACTGGAAGAACGAGTGCCCAGAAAGGAGAAGTCAAGAAACAACTCAGGGAAACCCACTGAGGGCTATTCTCAATTTAGAAAGCCAGAATTGATGGGGCCGGGGCTCTTATTTATTAAGCCCCCAGGAGCCCAGGGTCACTTTAAAAATTGGGGGCACACCTGTCAGTTTTTTGGTCGACACAGGAGCGGCCCACTCAGTCCTTACTCAGCCTCTGAGACCACTATCCAGCAGAAGAACAATTATTCAGGGGGCCACAGGAAATACCACAACTAGCCCCTGGACCGCCAATTGATTCACTGATCTGGGGAACGGCACTGTCACCCACTCATTCTTAGTCATTCCTGAGTGTCCATACCCACTCTTAGGAAAGGACTTACTTCACAAACTCCATGCAAATATTTCTTTCAGCGAGGGTCAGGCTTGCCTCTCAATTCCTCCTCCCTTAGCCAAAGGGCTGCTCACTATCTTGGAGCAGATCCAGGGAGCCGGTATGCACGACCATTCTCGGAGCCTGCTCTGTCCACTGACCTAGAATGAGACTCTGCAGGAGGCCTCTGCATCATGCCCAGCCTGCCAAAATTTTGCTTCTGCTCAGGGACCAACAAGAGACTGCTATTCTCTGAAGCCAACATCAGTCTGGCCAGTCAAGCAGGTACTTTCCAAACTGGAACAATTAGATCCAGCCAGCCATCCTTCCTAGAAAGCCCTGCTATGTAGTGATCAAAGACATGGGCTTTAATCACTTGGGTTCAAATCCCAGCTCTCCCATTCATTAGCTGTGCAACTTTAGGCAATTTTCCTAACCAGTCTGAGCCTCAGTATCCTCATCTCTAAAAGGGGTACAATGATTCCTACCTCTTAGGGTTGCTGTGTGCATAAAACAAAGTGATATACGGAGTGACTGGCACATTGCATTCAATGTGTGGGAGCCATAGTCTACTCAGAGTGTTACTGGGTTATCTACCGGCTCTGCCATGGAAAGGGTATTAGACACAGATGGGGACAGAAGTCAGCTGTGGGAGCCGCACTAGGGAGATCAAGAAGGGTGGAATGGAAAGAAACAGGGGGCCCAGAAGCCTGGACTTCCTCATGGGCTGAGGAAGGCCATGGAGGGGAGCATCCCAGAAACCACCAAGAACTGTGTGGTGAGTGGCCAGCCTGCACTACTAGGTACACAGTGCCATGCCAACACTGATGTGGAACTGCTTCCATCAATCAGAAAGAGGAGATTGCTTTTCCCCTCTTCTAACACTTTTAAATGACTGTGTTTGCCTGCTGATAGTCCCTAAGTATGACGTGATAAATATCCCATGGAAAGGAACCAAGGAACACGGGCCTAAAACCCGTGAGGTGGTGTGAGGGGGAGGAGAGGAGAGGGAATGGGCAAAGGGCCAAGCACAGTAAAAGATGTGATGGTGCTTTGGCGCCACGAATCGCATCTCTGACTTCATCTACTAGTCTCCTCTCTCCCTCTGTCCAGCCACACTGGCCCTTCTCTATGCCTTGAACACCTCAGCTGTGTTCTACCGCAGGGCCTTGGAACTTGCTTTCCCTCTGCCTGTGGGATTCTTCCCACAATGGCTCATGCTCCCTCCTTCCGCTAAAATGTCACCTTTGTGGTCAGGCCTTCCCTGGCCGTCCATGTGAAACTGCCACTACCCCCTTTCTGCTTAGTTTTCTACAGTGCATCTAAAGCCATCTCAACGTGCTGTTAGTCAACTCTGGCTCCTTCCCTTTCCCCCACCTCAGTTACCATAAGAGCAGAAGATTTTTTTTTTGATGGAGTTTCGCTGTTGTTACCCAGACTGGAGTGCAATGGCGCGATCTCGGCTCACCGCAACCTCCGCCTCCTGGCTTCAAGCAATTCTCCTGCCTCAGCCTCCTGAGTAGCTGGGACTACAGGTGCGCATCATCATGCCCAGCTAATTTTTGTATTTTTAGTAGAGACGGGGTTTCACCTTGTTGACAAGGATGGTCTCAATCTCTTGACCTTGTGATCCACCCGCCTCAGTCTCCCAAAGTGCTGGGATTACAGGCATGAGCCACTGCACCCGGCAAGAGCAGAAGATTTTTTATCTGCTTTATTTATCCCTTCATCCCTAGTGCCTAGCACATAAAAGGTACCCAAAAAACATCTGTTGAATAAATGGAGTAGGAAAGGGGAAGATGGAATTAGAATCACATGTTAATAATCCTAGATCCTCACTGGTCTGAAAGAACTCTTGTTACTAACATCATTGAAGGTGCTGGGAGAGTTCCAAAGCAAGGATCAGATACCATCTGAGGCTTCCTCTCTTGCGCCCAAGAACTCCTCAACAGATTTCCCCAAAGTGCAGATTGTTTCAAATATTTCGTTCAGAAAAGGGCTGGGCCTATGCTCTCCTTGTGCCGTGAGAGGGATGCCTTAAAATAAGAACACGGGGATCAGCCAAGCCACCAACTGTACCTGGAGGCAGATGAGCACTGTATTAGTTTCCTATTACACTGTAACAAATTACCACAAACTTAGTGACTTAGAACAAAACATTTATTCTCTTACAGTTCTGGAGGTCAGAAATCCAAAATTACTTTCACTGGGCTAAAATGAATGTGTTGGCAAGGCCACATTTCCTCCAGAGGTTCTAGGGGAAAACAGTTTCCTTGCCTTTTCCAGCTTCCAAAGCTATATTCGTTGCGTTTTTGGCCTTCTCTTCCACCTCCAAAGCCAGCAGTGTAGTATCTTGCTGAGGTAGTTACATTGCCTCCTTCTCCTGTGTCCATTCTCTCTCTCTGGCTCCCCCTTATAAAGACATTTGGGATTGCATTTAGGGGTCCACGTAGATAATTCAGGATAATCCCCTCATCTCAAGATCCTTAACTTAATCACATGTGCAAAGTCCATTTTCTCACCTGATATTCACATGTTGCAGAAGTTATAAAGGGGTTTATTTTGGGGGCCACTATTTAGCTTAACACCAAGGAAGCAAGCTCCAAAAGTCTGGAAGAAACACAGTTCAGATCCCTGGTCCACATAAAATAAGTGTCAGATTGGGAGCCTTGGCAGCATCCCAGGCCAGGGTCTTTCTTTCACTGTAACATTTTTTTTTTTTTTGAGACAGAGTTTCGCTCGTTACCCAGGCTGGAGTGCAATGGCGCAATCTCGGCTCACCGCAACCTCCGCCCCCTGGGTTCAGGCAATTCTCCTGCCTCAGCCTTCTGAGTAGCTGGGATTACAGGCATGCGCCACCGTGCCCAGCTAATTTTTTGTAATTTTTAGTAGAGACGGGGTTTCACCATGTTGACCAGGATGGTCTCGATCTGTTGACCTCGTGATCCACCTGCCTCGGCCTCCCAAAGTGCTGGGATTACAGGCTTGAGCCACCGCGCCCGGCCTCACTGTAACTATTTGTATTTAAGTAGGCAGCAGGCCAGGTGCAGTGGCACACACCTGTAATCCTAGCACTGTGGGAGGCCAAGGCGAGTGGATCACTGGAGGTCAGGAGTTAGAGACCAGCCTGGCCAACATAGTGAAACCTCATCTCTATTAAAAACACAAAAATCAGCCAGGTGAAGTGGCACACACCTGTAATCCCAGTTACTCAGAAGGCTGAGGCAGGAGAATCGCTTGAACCTGGGAGGCAGACGTTGCAGTGAGCCGAG
Source organism: Callithrix jacchus (assembly GCF_049354715.1). Classification (NCBI taxonomy): domain Eukaryota; kingdom Metazoa; phylum Chordata; class Mammalia; order Primates; family Cebidae; genus Callithrix; species Callithrix jacchus. The sequence continues at coordinate 36,971,728 of NC_133505.1, forward strand.
ACTGCACCACTACACTCCAGCCTGGGGGACAGAATGAGACTATGTCTCAAAATAAAAAAAAACGTAGGCAAAGGAGAGTTCATTTTATGGAACTGAGCATTCTGGCCCTTGGAGGACCACCTTGAAAGGGAAAAGCAGTTTTCTCTTCTCCAGCCTAAAGCCCCCAATGGACGGCTGAGGTGTATATTCCAGGATGTGTGTGCTGAGGGTTGAGGGGAATCCATCAGGACCTCCGAACTTTCCTAAAGGCTTTCACACAGGAGAGCGGGCTGCAAAGAAATGGTCTGAACCATATGAACAAGCCCCAGAACAAACCCCAGGATGGCAGATGTGCTGCTTGGGGTGGAGGATTCTGAATCCATCTGGGCTTGGAGAGGAAAGCTGATGTGGTCAGAGTGCCATGAGCACCACATCAAACACTAGGAATGGGCAGGTCAATGGCAATCTGCACGCTGTGACCTGGTCTACATGGCACCTCTGGAGGCTATAGGAAGGTGGCTTCTATCCAGACCAAAAGTGACTTGGAGAAGCACACCCTGAGAAACATGAAGAGAAACCGCTCCAGAAGATAACTGTACACCGTGGACACTCTCCTCTGTTGTGTGGACATCAGATGCTTTCTTACTTCTTTGGAATATGCTGCTAATTCTGAACCATTTCGCATCGCTTCTCCCCAAAGCCCTCAAGGGCCAGTGATGTAACTGAGGAGGGTAAACTTCTAATGTAAGAACAATACATTTCTCTTACCAGGTTTATTGATGTGAGGTTCACCAGTGGACCCAGCTGAACAGCAGGATTTAGTGAAGAAATGATACAGCAGTGACAGCCAGGGGAGATTTTGCCCCCTAGAGGACATTTGGCAATGTTTGCAGACATTCTTGGGTTTTACAGTAGGGGAGGGGAGAGTGTCACTGGCACTTGGTGTGTAGAAGCTAGGGATGCTGCTCAACATCCTAAAATGCACAAACAGCCCACACAAGAGATGATTATCCAGCCCAGTATGTTTACAGTGCTAGGCCTGAGAAGTCCTATACTAGAGAAACAGGAACTAGGAGGCAAAGAAAGTCAACCTCTACAAACATGAAGATGTTTTAGGCAATTAAGGGAAACGAAGAGCATGCCTTCCTTAATTGTCTGGAAAAGGAGGTAATGAGTAGAGCTCTGGGTTCTGACAAACTCTAGAACAATGTGTTTGTGAGGAGAGAGTGCAGGGTGGCCTGCTTGGCTAGTGCTGCCGGTTGGAGAGCAAAGTTGGCTTGTACTTCCACTGGAGTGGTGGCAAGGAACTCTGCGAGGTGGCTCACGCCTATAACCCCAGCACTTTGGGAGGCCAAGGCAGGCGGATCACAAGGTCAGAAGTTCGGGACTAAAAATACAAAAACTAGCTGGGCATAGTGGCACATGCCTTGTTAACCCAGCCACTCAAGAGGCTGAAGCAGGAGAATCGCTTCAACCTGGGAGGCGGAAGCTGTAGTGAGCCAAGATCATGCCACTGCACTCCAGCCTGGGAGACAGAGTAAGACTCCATCTCAAAAAAAAAAAAAATCAGCTGTTAGGTATCTTTTAGTATCATGATATGGAAGTGAACTTAAGCATGAAGCGGTTTTCCCACACTACTTGGAGCACCTCCCTTCAGCATCCTCCTAGAAGAGAACTCTTTCCAAGCTCAGTTGCCATTAGCTGTGGAGAACTTAGTAATGTTCTCAGGGGAGTAGCTGAGGTGACGATGAGGCTGAGCAGAAGTTAGGCATGAAAGAGAACTTTTTGGGGGAGTCTCTCTGAATCTGCTATGATTCTGAGGGCTGCCTGATTAAAATAAAATTATATAAGAAAAAAAAAAGAAAGACAGGACTTTTTTTTCTTTTTCTTTTAGAGACAGGGTCTTACTCTGTCACCCAGGCTGGAGTACAGTGGTGCAAACATGGCTCACTGCGGCCTCAACCTCCTGGGCATGAGTGATTCTCCTCAGGATCACTTGAGGTCAGGAATTTGAGACCAGCCTCAACATAGTAAGGCCCATCTCTACAAAAATTTTAAAAATTAGCCGGCCTGGTGGTGTGCATCTGTAGTCCCTGCTACTTGGGAGAAGTAGGAGGATCCCTTGAGCCCAGGAGTTTGAGCCTGCAGTGCACCGAGATCGCCCCACTGCACTCCAGCCTGGGTGACAGAATGAGACCCTGTCTCTTAAAAAAAAAAAAAAGTAAATAGCTGGGCGCGGTGGCTCACACCTATAATCCCAGCTTTGGGAGGCCGAGGCAGGTGGATCATGAGGTCAGGCGTTCGAGACCAGCCTGGCCAACATAGTGAAACCCCGTCTCTACTAAAAATACAAAGAATGTCAGGAGTGATGGTGGGCACCTGTAATCTCAGCTACTTGGGAGGCTGAGGCAGGAGAATCGCTTGAACCTGGGAGGCAGAGGTTGTAGTGAGCCGAGATTGCACCACTGCATTCTAGCCCAGGTGACAGTGTGAGTCACTGTCTAAAAAAAATAAAAATTTTTTTAAATAAAATAAATAAATAGGAAAAGCACTGTGTGAATGAGTTGCAAGCTAAACTAGACACTTGTTTCATGAAACACCATTTTTACCAGAAAGATTAACAGGCAAATGATAATTATTTAGACTTTACTATCTGACAGACTTTTTCTTGAAAATGGATGAAGTGAGATTGTTAATTCAAAAAAAACTAGTTGGCAGGCACAGTGGCTCACATCTGTAATCCCAGCACTTTGGGAAGCCAAAGTGAGCAGATCACTTGAGGTCAGGAGTTCAAGATCAGCCTAGCCAACGTGATGAAACCTCATCTCTAATTTAAAAAATACACAATTATCTAGGTGTGGTGGTACACACCTATAATCCTAGCTATTCAGGAGGCCAAGGCAGGAGATTTGCTTGAACCTGGGAGGTGGAGGTTGCAGTGAGCTGAGATCACACCACTGTGCTCCAGCCTGGGCAACAGAGTGAGACTCTGTCTCGAAAAAAAAAAATAAAAGAACTGGCCAGGCACAGTGGCTCATGCCTTTAATCCCAGCACTTTGGGAGGACAAGGCAGGAGAATGGCTCGAGCTCAGGAGTTTGAGACTAGCCTGGGTAACACAGGGAGATCTGATCTCTACAAAAAGTTAAAAAATGAGGTGGGCATGATGGTGCATGCATGTAGTCCTAGCTACTTGGAAGGCTGAGGTGGGAGGATGACTTGAGCCCAGAAGTCAAGGCTACAGTGAGCCAAGAATTCACCACTGCACTCCAGTCTGGGCAGCAGAGCGAGACCCAGTCTAGGGGGGGTGGAAGAAAGGGCTGGGTGTGGCAGCTCATGCCTGTAATTTCAGCCTTTGGGAAGCTGAGGCAGATGGATCACTTGAGGCCAGGAATTCAAGATCAGCCTGGTCAATGTAGCAAGATCACAAGACCCCATCTTTACAAAAAATTTTTTAAAAAGCTGGGCATGCTGGCACATACCTGTGGTCTCAGCTACTCTGGAGGCTGAGGAAGGAGGACTGCTTGAGCCCAGAAGTTGAAGGATGCAAGTGAGCTATGATTGCACCACTGTACTCCAGCCTGGGTGACTGAGGGAGACCCTATCTCAAATAAAATAGAACAAAAGAACCAACAGTATGTTACCAATGGTAAAAATCAAGCTTCAAGAGAAAACTCAAATTTAGAAAACATGCATTGGCCACTGCGAGCCTAACAGCTTCCCAATACTTAAAGACTTTTTAAAATGAGATCAGTGGTGATACTAATGAATATGGTTTTTTGACAATGTAAAATAAAATGTGTCAACATTCGGAAGATCTACATAACTCAATGAAACAATATTTCCCAATAACCAATTGAAAGTAAAAGATCCATTCAAAGTGCAAGACAGACCAATGGATTTTTTTTTTCTTTTTTTTTAATTTTTTATTGCATTTTAGGTTTGGGGGTACATGTGCAGAACATGCAAGACAGTTGCATAGGTACACACATGGCAGTGTGTTTTGCTTCCTTTCTCCCCTTCACCCACATTTGGCATTTGTCCCCAGGCTATCCCTCCCCACCTCCCCCTCCCACTAGCCCTCCCCATTTCCCCCCAATAGACCCCAGTGTTTAGTACTCTTCTCTCTGTGTTCATGCGTTCTCATTTTTCATCACCCACCTATGAGTGAGAATATGCGGTATTTCGTTTTCTGTTCTTGTGTCAGTTTGCTGAGGATGATGTTCTCCAGATTCATCCATGTCCCTACAAATGACACAAACTCATCATTTCTGATTGCTGCATAATATTCCATGGTGTATATGTGCCACATTTTTCCAATCCAGTCTATCATCAATGAGCACTTGGGTTGATTCCAAGTCTTTGCTATTGTAAACAGTGCTGCAATGAACATTCGTGTACATGTGTCCTTATAGTAGAATGACTTATAGTCTTTTGGATATATACCCAGTAATGGGATTGCTGGGTCAAATGGAATTTCTATTTCTAAGGCCTTGAGGAATCGCCACACTGTCTTCCACAGTGGTTGAACTAATTTACACTCCCACCAACAGTGTAAAAGTGTTCCTTTTTCTCCACATCCTCTCCAGCATCTGTTGTCTCCAGATTTTTTAATGATCGCCATTCTAACTGGCGTGAGATGGTATCTCAATGTGGTTTTGATTTGCATCTCTCTTATGACCAGTGACGATGAGCATTTTTTCATATGATTGTTGGCCTCATATATGTCTTCTTTCGTAAAGTGTCTGTTCATATCCTTTGCCCACTTTTGAATGGGCTTGTTTGTTTTTTTCCTGTAAATCTGTTTGAGTTCTTTGTAAATTCTGGATATCAGCCCTTTGTCAGATGGGTAAACTGCAAAAGTTTTTTTCCCATTCTGTTGGTTGCCGATTCACTCTATTGACTGTTTCTTTTGCCGTGCAGAAGCTGTGGAGTTTCGTTAGGTCCCATTTCAGACCAATGGATTTTAATGGCAGAAAGTATGAAAAGTCTGTTGGTAAAGTTTCAAACTCCATATTGCAACTAACCTTTGCTGAGTATAGCATAGTATAGTATAGTAATCAAAGAACAGAAGAATACCCACATGATCTGCAAAGGCTATTAAAATACTCCTCCCTTCCTCAACCACATATCTATGTGAGGCCAGATTTTTTGTCATATCTTTCAAACAAAACAACATACCACAAGAGATTGAATCTAGAAGCAGATGTAAGAATTCAGCTGTCTTTTATTAAACCAGGCACCAAAAAAAAAAAAAAAAAAAAAAATGACTGGCAAAAATGTAAAACATCACTCCCCTCAATAATTGTTTTGTTTTGAAAAATAGTTCTTTTTCATTAAAAAGTCATTTATGATGGCATGTAGTGCATTTATTATATTAAATAATTCTTAAAAATCAGTAACCTTTTTACTTATGACACTGATTTCAACAGAAAAGAAAAAATTAGTAACTTTAAAAAATTCCTCTGTTTTAATTTCTTCCTTTTTTTCTTTTTGAGACAGGGTCTCACTCTGTTGCCCAGGCTAAGTGCAGTGGTGCGATCTTGGCTCAATGCAGCCTCTGCCTCCTAGGTTCCAGCAATCCTCCCACTTCAGGTTCCTAAGTAGCTGGGATTACAGGTGTGTGCCACCACATCAAGCAAATTTGTGCATTTTTTGTACAGGCGGATCTCACCATGTTGCCCAGGCTGATCTCGAACTCCTGAACTCAAGTGATCCACCAGCCTCGGTCTCCCAAAGTGCTGGGATTACAGGTGTGAGCCACCATGCCCAGCCTGTTTTAATTTCTAACATGGTAAACATAAGCCCTTGGGCTCTCCAATAACTTTTAAGAATCTAAAGGGATCTTGAGGCCAAAAAGTTTGAGAATGCTGTTTTACAATATTCTAAAGTTGACTTCAAATTAAGCCACCTTTCTTTCCAAGCCCAACCTCAGACCCAGTTTTTTCAGGGACAATGCCAGCCTTCAGTGATGACTTACTCCTCTAAATGTGTGTCCTTATACAGCACCATGTGCTTAGTATTCGCCAGTTCTCTAACATTTAAAAAATATTTTTTGTGCATATTCTTTTTTCAGTGAGGTTCCCCACCCTGGGGGTGGGGTCAGCCAAGGATCACGCCTGAATGTCTGAAACACCTGTAACAAGATGTGGTCCATAGAAGCGCCTCAGGAGGGCTGGGCTCGGTGGCTCATGCCTGTAATCCCAGCACCTTGGGAGGCTGAGACAGGCAGATCACAAGATCAGGAGATCAAAACCATCCTAGCTAACATGGGGAAACCCTGTCTCTACTAAAAATACAAAAAAGTTAGCCAAGGCAGATGCTTATAATCCCAGCTACACAGGAGGCTGAGGAAGGAGAATCACTTGAACCCTGGAGGTGGAGGTTGCAGTGAGCTGAGATCATGCCACTGCACTCCAGCCTGGGCGACAGAGTGAGACTCTGTCTCAAAAAAAATAAAATAAAATAAAGTTAAGTGCCTCAGGTGAGAAAGACTAAAATGTCAACAACCATAGTTTTTTGAGATTAACACTAAAAAATACGATAAAGTTACAAGCTCACCTTTGCCAGAAACTAAGAAAGAAAACTTCTCCAGCTACTCAGGAGACTGAGGCAGGAAGATGGCTTGAGGCAGGAGTTGGAGACCAGCCTGGGAAACAGAGCAAGGTCTTATCTCTAAAAAAGAAAAAAAAATTTTTTTTAATGAGCCAGGCAGAAAGTCCTAGCTAGAGGAATCAGATAAGAGAAAGACATTAAGGGCACCCAAATTGGAAAGAAAGAAGTCAAATTATCCTTGTTTGCAGATAATACATCATATTTGGAAAAAGCTAGCTGGGTGTGGTGGCTCACACCTGTAATCCCAGCACTTTGGGAGGCTGAGGTGGGTGGATCAGGAGGTCAGGAGTTCAAGACCAGCCTGGCCAATACAGTGAAACTCCGTCTCTCCTAAAAATACAAAAAATTAGCCAGGCATGGTGGCTGGCGTCTGTAATCCCAGCTACTCAGGAGGCTGAGGCAGGACAAATGCTTGACCCTGAGAGGCAGAGGCTGCAGTGAACAGAGATCGCGCCACCGTACTCCAGCCCGGGTGACACTGTGATACTCCGTCTTAAAAAAAGAAAAACTAAAGACTCCACAAGAAAACTATTAGAACTAATAAACAGAATCAGTAAAGTTGCAGGATACAAAATCAACATACAAACATTAGCAGCAAGGCTGGGCATACTGCCTCATGCCTGTAACCCCAGCACTTTGGGAGGCCGAAGCAGGCAGACTGCTTGAGGCCAGGAGTTCGAGACCAGCCTGGCCAACATGGCAAAACTCCTCTACTAAAAACTAAAAAGAAACTAGCCAGGCATGGTGGTGCACACCTGTACTGCCAGCTCCTGGGGAGGCTGAGGCATGAGAATCGCTTGAACCGAGGAGGCAGAGGTTGCCAAGCTATGATTGCGCCACTGTACTCCAGCCTGGGAGATAGAACCAGACACCCTCTAACATCTCTGTCTCAACAACAATAATAAAATCAGTAGCATTTTTACATGCCAACAGTGAACAATGTGAAAATTTTTAAATTAATCCCATTTACAATAGCCACACAAAATTGATTACCTAGAAATTAACTTAACGTGGTATAGATGCAGCAAAGAACAAAAAAAAAAGAAAGAAATTAACCACAGAAGTGAAAGATCTCTGTAATGAAAACTATAAAACACTGATGAAAAAAATTAAAGAGGACATCAAAAAATGGAAAGATATTCCATGTTCATGCACTAGAAGAATCAATATTTTTAAAATGTCCATACAACCCAAAGCAATCTAAAAATTGGATGAAGTCCCTATCAAAATACCAATGAAATTCTTCGTAGAAATAGAAAAAAAAACCCTAAAATTTATATGGAACCACAAAAGGCCAATAGCTAAAGCTATCCTAAGCAAAAAGAACAAAACTGGAGGAATTACATTACTTGACTTCAAATTATACTACAAAGATACAGTAACCAAAAGAGAATCATACAGGCATGAAAACAAGACACACAGGCTGGGTGTGGTGGCTCATGCCTGTAATCCCAGCACTTTGGGAGGTTGAGGTGGGTGGATCACCTGAGCTCAGGAGTTTGAGACCAGCCTAACCAACATGGTGAAACCCTATCTCTACTAAAAATACAAAAAAATTAGCTGGGCATGGTGGCAAGTGCCTATAATCCCAGCTACTTGGGAGGCTGAGGCAGGAGAACTGCTTGAACCCAGGAGGTGGAGGTTGCGGTGAGCCGAGATTGCACCATTGCACTCCAGCCTGGGCAACAAGAGTGAAACTCCATCTCAAAACAGAAAAACAAAAAACAGACGCATAGACCGATGGAACAGAGAACCCAGAAACAAATCCACATGCCTACAGTGAACTCACTTTTGACAAAGGTGCCAAGAATATACACTGAGGAAAAGACAGTCTCTTCAATAAATGGTGCTCAGAAAACTGGATATTCATAGGAAGAATAATGAAACTAGACCCTTATCTCTTGCCATATACAAAAACCAAATCAAAATAAACTAAAGACTTAAATCTAAGGCTTTAAACTGTGAAACTACTATAAGAAAACATAGGAGAAAATCTCCAGGACACTCGTCTGGGCAAAAATTTCTTGAGCAGTACCCCACAAACACAGGCAACCAAAGCAAAAATGGCCAAATGTGATCACATCATGTTAAACAGCTTCTGCACAGCAAAGGAAACTATCAACGTGTAGTGAAGAGACAACCCACAGGATGGGAGAAAATATTTGCAAACTACCCATATGACAAGATATTAATAACAAGAATATACAAGGAGTTCAAACAACTCTATAGGAAAAAAAATCTAATAATCTGATCAAAGGATGGGCAAAAGATTGTAATAAGACATTTCTCAAAAGAAGACATACAGGGCCAGGTGCTGCGGCTCATGCTTGTAATCTCAGCACTTTGGGAGGCCGAGGTGGGTGGATCATGAGGTCAGGAGTTCGAGACCAGCCTGACCAACATGGTGAAACTCCATCTCTAATAAAAATACAAAAATTGGACAACCTACCCACGAGAACATGCCTCTTGCAAAGGATCTCCGTCATCCCTCTCCAGAAGAGGAGAAGAGGAAACGCAGGAAGAAACGCCTGGTGCTGAGCCCCAGTTCCTACTTCATGGATGTGAAATGCCCAGGATGCTATAAAATCACCATGGTCTTCAGCCATGCACAAATGGTAGTTTTGTGTTGGCTGCTCCACTGTCCTCTGCCAGCCTACAGGAGGAAAAACAAGGCTTACAGAAGGATGTTCTTTCAGGAGGAAGCAGCGCTAAAAGCACTCTGAATCAAGATGAGTCGGGAACCATCTCAATAAACACATTTTGGATTAAAAAAAAAATACAAAAATTAGCTGGGCGTGGTGGGGTGCACTTATAATCCCAGCTACTCAAGAGGGCTGAGGCAGGAGAACTGCTTGAACCCGAGAGGTGGAGGTTGCAGTGAGCGGAGATCGAGCCACTGCACTCCAGCCTGGGTAACAGAGCAAGGCTCTGTCTCAAATAAAAAGACATAGAGGCCAGTTGCAGTGACTCATGCCAGTAATCCCAACACTTTGGGAGGCCGAGGTGGGCAGATCACAAGGTCAGGAGTTTAAGACCTGGCCAACATGGCAAAACCTTGTCTCTACTAAAAATACAAAAATTGCCAGGCGTGGTGGCAGGCACCTGTAATCCCAGCTACTCAGGAGACTGAAGCAGAATTGCTTGAATCCAGGAGGCAGAGGTTGCAGTGAGCCTAGACTGTGCCATTACACTTCAGCCTGGGTGAGAAGGACAAGATTCCATCTCAAAAAAAAAAAAAAAAAAAAAACACACATACAAATGGCAAGCAGGCATATGTAAAGGTGCTCAGTAACACTGATCATCAGAAAAATGGAAATCAAATCTACAATGAGGCTGGGCATGGTGGCTCATGCCTGTAATCCCAGCACTTTGGGAGGCTGAGGCAAGTGGATCACCTCAAGTCAGGAGTTTGAGACCAGCCTGGCCAACATGGGAAAACCCTGTCTCTACTAAAAATGCAAAAATTAGCCAGGCATGGTGACGGGCGCCTGTAGTCCCAGCTACTTGGGAGGCTGAGGCAGGAGAATTGCTTGAATCTGGTAGGCAGAGGTTCCAGTGAGCCGAGATCATGCCACTGCACTCCAGCCTGCACAACAAAGCAAGACTCCAGCTCAAAAAAACACTACAATGAGATATCATCTCACCCCAGTTAAAATAGCTTATATCAGTGGCCCTTATTGAAGCTGCAGCAGCTTCCACATAGCTGCTATGGTGAAAAAGGAGCCGAGTGACAGTTTTCCTTGATGTTTGTCATTCTGTTTGTTGTAACTCATCTGCAACATTTAGGAAAAACAGAGTTCCATTATAAAATAAAAAAATAAGCCAGGCGCGGTGCAGTGGCTCATACCTGTAATCCCAGCACTTTGGAAGGCCAAGGCAGGCAGATCATGAGTTTGAGGCCAGCCTGGCTAACATGGTGAAACCCCAGCTCTACTAAAAATACAAAAATTAGCTGGGTGTGGGGGCACATGCCTATAATCCCAGCTACTCGGGAGGCTGGGGCACAAGAATCACTTGAACCCAGGAGGCAGAGGTTGCAGTGAGCCAAGATCGCACCACTGCACTCCAACCTGGGTGACAGAGCAAGATGCTATCTCTAAAGAAATACATTTTAAATGGCTTATATGCAAAACACAGGCAATAAATTCTAGTAACAATGTGGAGAAAAGGGAACCCTTTGCACACTGTTGATGGGAATATAAATTAGTACAACCACTATGGAGAATAGTTTGGAGGTTCCACAAAATAACTAAAAATTGAGCTACCATATGATCCAGCAATCCCATTGCTGAGAACATATTCAGAAGAAAGGGAATCAGTGTACTGTAGAGATATCTGCACTCCTATGTTTGTTGCAGCACTGTTTACAATAGCTAAGATTTGGAAGTGACCTGAGTCAACAGATGAATATATAGTACATATACACAATGGAGAACTATTCAGCCATAAAAAAGGATGAGATCCAGTCATCTGCAACAACATGGATGAAACTGAAGGTCATTATGCTAAATGAAATAAGGCAGGAACAGAAAGACAAATCGCATGTTCTCACTTATTTATGGGATATGAAAATCAAAACAATAGAACTCATGGACATAGAGGGTAGAAGGATGGTTACCAAAGGCTGGGAAGGGTAGTGAGGAGTTTCAGGGTGAGGTACAAATGGTTAATGGGTACAAAAAATATATAGAAAGAATAAGACCTACTATTTGATAGCACAACAGGATGACTACAGTCAATAAGAACTATATATTTTTAAATAACCTAAAGACTATAAGTGGATTGTTGGCAACTCAATGGATAAATGCTTGAGGGGATGGAGACACCATTCTTTAGAATGTGTTTATTTCACACTGCATGCCTACATCAAAACATCTTGATTGGGCACAGTGGCTCACGCCTGTAATCCCAGGACTTTGGGAGGCCAAGGTGGATGGATCACCTAAGGTCAGGAGTTCGAGACCAGCCTGGACAACATGGTAAAACCCCATCTCTAAATAATACAAAAATTAGCCAGGCGTAGTGGCACGCACCTGTAATCCCAGCTACTCCGGAGGCTAAGGCATGACAATCGCTTGAACCCAGGAGGCGGAGGTTGCAGTGAGCTGAGATCATGCCACTGCACTCCAGCCTGGGTAACAGAGTGAATCTGTGTCAAAAACAAACAAACAAACAAAAAACAACAAAGAACAAAACCATCTCATGTACCTCATAAATATATAATGGGTACTACTGTGTACCCATTAAATAAAAAAAAAAAAAACAAATAGCCAGGCATGGCGGTGTTCACCCGCAGTCCCAGCTACCTAGGAGGCTGTGGTGAGAGGACTGCCTAGGCCAAGCTTATCCAACCCACAACCCATGGACCACATGCAGCCCAGGACAGCTTTGAATGCAGCCCAACACAAATATGTAAACTTTCTTAAAACATGAGATTATTTTGTGACTTTTATTTTTAGCTCATCAGCTATTGTTAGCGTATTTTATGTGTAGCCCAAGACATTAATTCTTCTTCCAATGTGGCCCAGAAACGGCAAGAATATAATAGCAAAACCCCATCAAGAAAGAAAATAAAGAGAAGAGAAAAGAAAGAAGAGAACAGAAAAAAGAGAAAAGCGGAGGGAAGGGGAGGGGAGGGGAGACAAGATGCTCCTACCTGCACCTGGGAGATCAAGGCTCAGGGATGAACTGGACAAATGACCCCCAGAAACGCATATACAATTGCTGCCACTGGGCCTAGCTACTGCTAAATCAAATGACAAAGCAAATCAGTTCAACTCAGTAGCTCTCCCTGCTCAGGGGGTAATTCAACCTCTTCCCTTTTGGGGAACCTCAGAAGCCTCTGAAACTTCTCCCTTCTTCCTCCCTCACATTCCCTTCAGAGGAAAGCACTTGGTATGGGTATGAGAGCAGGAGGGCCCCCCCGCAACCCCAGGACCTTCCTGAAAGATCCACAAACAACCTGACCCACACGGACAGGGAGACACGGGGACTCACCACCCTGTTTGACAACAGGAAAACATGCAGGGTGTTAAAGGCAGAAAAGGGGAAGTGAAGCCCACAGACAGCTACTGGAACCACTGAACTTCAGAGATTAAAACAAATCAGACAGGAGGCCCACATTTCCCCCGGCCCCCAGCAGGGACCCACAACAACTCTGCCTTCCAAATAGGACAATGAACATTGTATTCCCTGGAGCTCCACTTCCGAGAGTTTATAAATCTGCCAGGCATCCTGAGAACATGGAAACAGCAATGGGAAACTCAGAGCATTGTTCAGACTCTTGGTGAGAACTCCCTACCCCTGCAGAGATGGAAGAAACAATTCTGTATACTATGGCCAGCTCTCATATATACCAGCAAACCACAGACCCATAAGGCAGAGCAGAGACTGGATCTGTTTTTTGCTATTATCATTTCCCAAAGTGCCTGGCACATAATTGGCACTCAAAAATATTTGTTCCCGCCGTGTGCAGTGGCTCACAGTATAATCCCAGCACTCTGGGAGGCAGAGGCCATTGGATTACCTGATATCAGGAGTTTGAGACCAGTCTGGCTAACATGATGAAATCCCGTCTCTACTAAAAATACAAAAATTAGCCGGGTGTGGTGGCGCATGCCTGTAATCCAGCTGCTTGGGAGGCTGAGGCAGGAGAATCACTTGAACTGGAAGGCAGAGGTTGCAGTGAGCCAAGATTGTGCCACTGCACTCCAGCCTGGATAAGAGCAAAACCCCATCTCAAAAAAAAGACATCTAATTTAAACCATCCTTACACACACACACACACACACACACACACACACACGTATGTATATGTATTTGTTCCCTAAATAAGAGAGAATGATGGACACCATCTTAGTGGCCTGGCACCCTAGGTACACATATAGGCAAAGACAAAAGTCTGTTCATTTATTCATTCAACAAATATTTATTCAGTATCTCCTCTGTGCCAGGCACTACCCTAGACACAAAGGCAGCAGAATAAGTCCCTGCCCTGTGGAGTTTATCTTTTAATGGGCACAAAGGTGGGAATCTCCGTGCTCCTGAAAAAACTATGCAAGCCATAGACATTTGATAATTACTTAATCAACGCCTAGACTATGCATAAGCAACTGGTACCAGATGCTGTGACAGGAACCTGCAATCTGGGACTTAGCCCTAGTGAAATTATTTCATCTACAAGGTCAGGATCTTAAATCTGCACCACGTGTTAGTGGATGGTCAGAGACCCCTGAGTAAAGAAAATGGGATTACCTCATCGGTGCATCTGTCTTCATCTGTTGGTGAGCAGAAGCCACTGTGTGAGCATCATGTGCATGCCCAAAACACTGTACAACACTGCAGGACAGAAAAAAAAATCGGCTTTAGCTGAGAGGTGCCAGGGGCCCTAAAAGCAACTCTAATAAGTTATAAACATTGTAACTCACAGAGTGCTCCCAAGGTAATCTGGCTCCTTGTCCGTCCCTTACACACCACCCTGAGATGTGATTCTGAGCCTGAGTCAGCAAATATTTCCCCAATCCTGGAAGGAGTCTGCTCACTCCCAAGTAAGCAGACACTGGCTTTGCTGATTTTGTCAGGTTAGGCAGAAGGAGCAGGCAAGGTAAGAAAGGAGCTGGTGCCCAATACCCCCCATGGGTAGCAGCTCATAAATGAAGATGTCCTGAGTCATGGTTGATTCCTTCACCAAAGCCCCTGGAGACTGAACTGGAGTCACATCCTAGTTACCAGCCTGCTGAGTTATGAAGGCTAGGAGCCATGTGTCAAGGAAGAAGACCCACATGTCTGAAACCGGATACAAGGGGCCATGTTCTCCCTGCCGGGCTCAAGGTAAGCTCCAAGCTCTCCTCTGACACCCTGGAATTCTGCTGTTGCAAGCAGCTCCTCCCGCTGGCTCCAAAGGCAGAGAAAAATGCTCAGGGATGTCAAACTGTCTCCAAGAAGCAGCCATTAGGTAATCTGGGACCACATGGCATAGACAATGGCATCAGGCACAGGGCTTCTGACATCATTTAGGCAAGGGCCTGGCAGAACGGACAAAACCCACAGAGACCTGGGTAGGGAGGAAGAAGAGGATGTTTCCAAGCTGGGCAGTGGAGCTGGGTCCCGCAATTTCCAGGCCCTCCAGAGGCACACGAGGAAGGCACCACTGTTCAGCTTCCCAGCCTGTAGGGGGCACCCAGAGAGGTGGGCCTCAGAGACAGAATACAGCTGAAGCCCTTAGACGTGACAGGTCCAACTCCTGAGAGAGAGAAGCTGCACTACCCCAGGATGTGCCAGGATCCGCAGGCCCTGAAGACAGCTTGCACAACAGTCAGGACAGCTGTAGGCCCAAAGCAGAGGCCTAATGGCTTCCAGGCCACTGCCTTACACTGGCTATCCTCTTACCAGGCCTTAAGGGAAGGGGTTGAAGGGACCACAGGTGGGGTTGAAAGACTGAGTAGGAACAATTCTTCCCAGATGTGTTGAGGCATGTTATACAAGCAGGCAGTGGCAAAGAGGCAAGGAGAAAGGCAGCCAAACTGGCAATCAGTGTCATCTCAGTGCTCTGCGACACCAAGGTGGGGAGGACTGCTGGAAGCTAGGAGTTCCAGATATTGTGAGAGCCTGTCTTTACAAAAAAAAACTTTTTTTAATTTAGTGAGTGTGGTGGTATGCACCTGTAGTCCCAGCTTCTCTGGAGGCTGAGGTAAGAAGATCCCTTGGAGTGCAGGAGTTCGAGGTTACAGTGCGCTATGATACTGCCACTGCACTCCAGCCTGGGCAACAGAACAAAACGTTGTGTCAGAAAATAAAGAAAAACAATCCAGACCCAGGCTCTGCAAAAATCACTGAATGGGAAGGAATTTGGTAATTGACAATCACGACTACCTTCTCAGAAAACGACAGAGTGAACAAACTGCAAGAAGCTTTCCAGCTAGGCTGCTGGTGCCCAAGCTGCTCCACAAGGACCGGCCTTAACCTGTTCTCAAACCTCTCACCTGCCACCACAGCAGAGAGCCCTACTAAGGGGTAAGTGCAGACAGGAGTAACAAACTGCTCAGAAGAGTAAGAAAGGGTCCTTCTTGGGAGCCAGAGACTAGACTAAAAATCTGCCCCCAACACTTTACCTCAACCTCTTTAGAATGATCCACTAAAACCCCGGAGAGATGCTATTCACAGGAACAAGGAAACCTTCTGGTCCAGTCTGCCCAAATCCCTGCAAGTGCTGCAAAGGGGGTCTTGGGATCAGTGAAGAGGCGACTGGCTCAACGACAGGTCATCCACAATCCTATTGCTTTCATAGAAAACAGCGCACAAGAGGATTACAGAACGGTAAAGTCTGGTCAAGCTGGTTCCTTTGGCTCTCCATCACAGCTCCTGAAGGTTGCCAACTCCTGTGTCCAATCTGGGCTCAAAGATAGACAGCACAATCCTCAAAAGGGAAGTCCTAGAAACCTGGAGCCAGATGAAACGACAAGCCTTCATTTCTAAATGTGAGACTGGATCACACTTTCAGAATCCTCCAAGATCAGATTGGGTATGTTACCCGGTGAAACAAAGGATATGTTATTTCTTGAAGACTTAGCAAAGGATATATTATTTCTCAAAGATTTCTTTAGAGAACCAACACCAAATAAAGGAGCTCAAACTGAAGGATATGAAGAGAATTTTCTGCTTGGTAAGTTTAACGTCCAGACACACCAGGAAGGTGGTGGGCTCTCGAGCCTCAGAGAAGATGATCTACATGACCGGAAGCA
Source organism: Callithrix jacchus (assembly GCF_049354715.1). Taxonomy (NCBI): domain Eukaryota; kingdom Metazoa; phylum Chordata; class Mammalia; order Primates; family Cebidae; genus Callithrix; species Callithrix jacchus. The sequence continues at coordinate 36,988,060 of NC_133505.1, forward strand.
GATATGCCTGGTCAGGTTCCTGACAAGGTCTAACTACTGCAGTCCCACATCCTTCCCAAGTAGTTCTCAATTTGATACCTCACACTATGCCTGGGCAAAGGGAACAGAACTTTGGGGTTGCCCTTCCTCTTGCATGCAGAGGAAATTAAGCTCCCAGGGGAAAAAAATAGGGAGAATTTGGATTCCCTAGATTCAGAAAAGAATAAAGAAAAAGAGGGAGAAGAGACTCCGAGAGAACATGTTCAGTGACCAACGTCAGAGGCACATTCAGTTGGTCAAAGATTGTCAAAGAGATAGGAGAGAAAATCAGCAGCCGTTTCAAGCCACCAATAACAAAAGGGACAGATGCCCGCCAGCCCCAGGGCTAACAGGCCGGCAATCTATTTCAAAACTCAAACAGGGAAAAAAAAGTTCTGGAGCCAGCACAGAGGAAAAAGGTTGAGGACTACAAACATTTTCTGGAGCACAGCTATGAAGAATGCTCTTAGCCCTTTGGGATGGAGCACAGGGTGGAGGGTGGGAGTGAGGGCAGAGAGGCTGGAGTATCGTGGTATAAACGTATTCCATACATCCAGAGTGGAAAGACACAAAACCCTGATTCCTGGAAGGGGAGAAGAACTGGACAAAGCCTCCAGCTACCCGTGGCACACATCCAACTCAGCGCCGTCTCTTCCCAAGGGTTCCTGAAAGTCAACAGGCCCATAAAGGGGAAGTATTAAAGCTGAGATGAGAAGAATGGCCCACAAACTGGACATCATCTCTGACGCAATACCCAAGTCAATTCTCCCACACAGATATATCTGTTATTTCCTTTAGTCAGTCAGCCTCTTAATTCGATCAAGGTCTGAACACCTCCACCCCACCCCATGGGTATGTCAACCTCAGGTCAAGTGAAAGCAGAGTCAAGTGAAAGCTAACGCTTCTCCCAGAAGCAGGGGAAAGGAACAGGGAGGGAAAAGAAGGTGGACGACAGGAATGCAGGGGACAGGGCTGTTAGGAAGGAAATCGGAAAGACGAGCAAAAACAGGCCCTCTCAGGGAGCCAAGGTAAGAGAGGCTTAGGGAGACAGGGACTGCAGGCACGGAGTTGGAAAAAGTCTAGTAACACCCTGGGGAAGAGGATGGGGTTCCATAATACTAGGAGGGATTAGGACACAGAGTAAGAAGGGGACAGGGATGCGGAAGGAGAGCAAGGATGGAAGGATGAAGGCAGGAGACAAGGGGTACAGAGGAAAAGATCCCCGAGAAGACCCTAGATAGGGCAACAGATTAGGGAACACCAGAAAGGGGTAAAGAAAGTGGAGGTCAGAGACAGGGGAAAAAATGGGAGTGGCCCCCCCGGGCCTGACGGGGTTCTCATAAGTAGGAGGAGACGGGGCGAAGAGGCCCAAGAGGGGGCACAGAGTCGAGTGGACGGAGGCCAGTGTTTCGTACTCACTCAAGCAGCTATGGGGGTCCAAGGGCGGGGGGCGCAGAGGCGGCAGGGCGCCTGCACTGCAACGCACGACTGCTGACCGGACCGGGCCGGAGCATCTGGAAGCCGCCGCGACGCTGCTCGCGGACCCCGGCCGCTCCCCGCACCCCGCACCCCGCTCCCCGCCGCCGGGACCTGCGCCCCAGTCCTGGGGGCTGCCTCGGTCCGGGCCCGCCGCTTCCCGCCACCGCCGCTTTCCGCCCGCTTCCCCCGACTCGGACTGACCTGTCCCGGCTGCCTAAGGCGCCACTGCCGCCCTCTCGCAGGCTCCGCAGAATCCTCCCGCTCCTGCCAAAACTTTTCCCATTAATCCCCAGCTCCGCGGCGGCCGCAGCGTCACACGCTCTGCGGCCCGGCCCCGCCCCCGCCGGCACGACGTCACCGCGCAGCTCTGCCCTTCCCTCCCCACGCCCCCTCCCGCCCGGCGGCGGCCAATCACCGCGCCTCCTGGAGGCTCCTCTGATTCTGCCTCTCCGCCCACCGCACGCTGTCCCGGGCCCTCCTGCGGCGCCCTCTGGTGCGGGATGCGGGCACAGCAGGGAAGGGAGGAGCCGGGGAGCGCCAGGGCCAGTAAAACGAGTCTAGCAAGTGTCACAAGACGGAATTTAAAGCTGGAAGGGAATTTCGAGGTCATCTAGTGCAACCTCCTCATCTCCCATTGAAGAAACTTAGTCCTAGAAAAGATAAGTGACTTGCAGTGACGAGTCTGGAGGGACTCTTAACCCAGTGCTAGGTCCACTAGAGGAGATCATACCGCCTGTACTTTTCAAAAAAGGGCTTTCCGCTTTCAAGAGGCTTCTACAACTGGAAACTTACGGTCTTAGACTTCTTAACCTTTCTTCCCATGTGCTTACGTAATACGCTTATTCACCTAAAATAGGTAACATCTTCTCTATAGTTGTAGACAATTCTGTTCTCACTTCTTAACCCAGGTCTTTAAGACCTGAAAGGGACCTATTATCCCAACCTGGCGCTTGAGATGTACCACAAAATGCTACCTAGCAGCTGGGAGGCAATCTGGTGGAAGAAGTTGGCTTTCATCTGGCGATGAACAAAACTTGACTCAGGTATATGACCAATGCCTCCTCTCCATCATCATTAAAGCTTACCCCGCCCCTCCCCTTTGAGGACACCTTCTATAGGCCACAAGCTCCTCAGGCCACACCCTAGCTATCTGGATGTGTGATTTTTTTCTTGAGACACAATTTCACTCTGTTGCCCCTGCCTGCCTGCAATTGTGCAATCAGCTCACTGCAACCTCCGTCTCCGGGATTCAAGCGATTCTCCTGCCTCAGCTTTCCAAGTAGCTGGGATTACAGGCACCCGCCACCATACCCAGCTAATTTTTGTATTTTTAGTAGAGACAGAGTTTCACCATGTCAGCCAGGCTTGTCTTGAACTGTTGACCTCACGTGAACCGCCGGCCTCAGCCTCCCAAAGTGAACCATCTCACCCAGTCTGGATGTGAATTGTTGTTGTTGTTGTTGTTGAGACCGGTTGGCTCTCTGTTGCCCCGGCTGGCGTGCACTGGCACGATCACTGTAGCCTCTACCTCCCTCGAGTGATCCTCCCACCTCAACCTCTTGAGTAGCTGGGACTACAGGGGTGCACCACCACAACCGGCTAATTTTTTGTGTTTTTAGTAGAGACCGGTTTTCGCCATGTTGCCCAGGCTGGTCTTAACTCCTGAACTCAAGTTATCCTCCCACCTTAGCCTCCCAAACTGCTGGGATTACAGATGTGAGCCACCATGCCTCGGAGGGATGAATGATTTTTTTTTTTTTTTCATTCTGTCTGCTTCTCTCTTTTTCTTTTTTTCTTCTACGTTTTGAAATGATTGTGCATTATACTTCTAACTTAGATGTCAACCTCCTTGCCTTCTGAGATTGAGGTCAAAATGGACTGTGGAAATCAAAGACCCTCTCCTAACATTTTTGCAACTATCTGGGGGTTTATATTCTCTTAAATATTTATGTCTCTGTTTCTGCTTTTGCCAGGCTGTTGCTGTACCACGGTTCACAAGCCTGGAAAGGAAACTCAGCTCTCCCTGAGGACTGCCTGCACCTCTTCCCACACAAAATATTCATGAGTACAAAGACATTAGGGTCCTCTGGGCCCTGGAGCAGGTCATATGATAGATAGCAAACAGTTTAAACTTACCCATCAGAAGTTTTTCTTCCCTTTTTTATTTTTTGAGACAGAGTTTTGCTCTTGTTGCCCAGGCTGGAGTGCAATGGCACAATCTCTGCTCACTGCAACCTCCGCCTCCCGGGTTCAAGCGATTCTCCTGACTCAGCCTCCCAAGTAGCTGGGATTACAGGCACCTGACACCACACCCAGCTAATTTTGTATTTTTAGTAGAGACAGGGTTTCTCCATGTCTCAGGTGAACTGCAAATCTCAGATGATCTGCCTCTCAGAGTGCTGGGATTATAGGCGTGAGCCACTGCTCCTGGTCAGAAGTTTTTAAAAGTCCTTTTCACACCCCTAGCTGAGGTTTTCTAACTGGCCCTGCACCCGCTAGCCTCCTCCAGAATCACCACCTCTCCTTCCCGCCCACCATTCTCTCCTGTGTCCCACCCTCACTGGAGGAAACACAAATTCCTCTGGCTTTTCAGACAGAAAGAGAAAGAGACACTTTAACCTTATCTCTTTGTTGCTTAAGTTCCGTCCTTCCCAGGGAAACAGATACACCAGCCAAATCTCCTAATGATGCCTATCCTATAGCTCTAGTTTATACAGATCACTGGGCACTCAGGTTGTGACTCAGCTTATATCCCAGTGTTAAGGTCCCTACAGATGACTTTGTTGTCCACAAAATAGTTCATTTTGGCTGCTACCAAGGTCCTAGAATATACTGCTTCTTCTTCTATTCCATTTTTGGAATCCTGAGTTTATTCTCCATGCTTCCATTCTAATTCTTTTGACTGTTCACCTCTACAAAGTAGGGAGAGGTACTAGACACAGAAGGTCACATATTGTAATGTGTGTAATGATTTCCTACAAGAGAACACTTTTCAGCAATAAGGAACAAACGAGATACACAGACATACACGTTGTATGTACAACATTGATGGATTTCAAAAACATTGTGTGGCACAAAAGAAAAAAGACACAGAAGGCTACATACTATGTAATTTCATTACATGAATTCCTGGAGCAGGAAAACTAATCTGTCATGACAAAAAGATTAGTGGCTGCCCATGTAGAAAACTTAAATAAAAGTGGCACAAAAATATTTTATCAAGGTGATGGAAATGTTTCATGTGTTAATTAGGTGTTGATTAGGATGGTAGTTACCTGGTGTATAAATTCCTCAAAACACACAGAACTGTATATCTAAAAGCTGTGCCTTTTATTGTATCTAAGTATAGCTTAATAAAAAATAAATATGGCTGGGCGTGCTGGCTCACACCTGTAATCCCAGCACTTTGGGAGACTGAAGCGGGTGCATCATGAGGTCAGGAGTTCAAGACCAGCCCGGCCAAGGTGGTAAAACCCCATCTCTACTAAAAATACAAAAAAACTAGCCAGGCATGGTAGTGTGCGCCTGTAACTCCAGCTACTCTGGTGGCTGAGACAGGAGAATTGCTTGAACATAGGAGGCAGAGGTTGTGGTGAGCAGAGATCACACCACTGCACTCCAGCCTAGGTGACAGAGCAAGACTCCATCTCAAAAAAAAGAACGTACGACCTCACGTAGGCCTTTATTTCTACTTCTTGACCTAACTTCCACAGTACTCCACGGGTTTCTGGAGCGTATAACATGTTTTATTCTGTACTTTAGTATTTAGGGAAATTCTCTCTTCCATGCCTCTCCAGATGTGATCAGATGCCTGATTCATCTTGCAAATCAAGATGACACCAGGAAGTGTCACCTGGTAGTAGGAATAGCCATTGTCTTATTTATTGAATGAATTAGTGCTACATATTCCTACAACTTTTAAGCTTGAAACTTGCATTCGCCCACAAATTCTATTTCAGACTCATCCTTGCTGCTTTTGCAAATAAATGCAGCTGACAGAATCATTTGCAAATGAAGCAGTGTATCTTACACAATAAACACTTATCTCAGAGGTGAACGAATCCAGAATGCTTTCTCTCTTCAGGATGCAAGATGTCTTAGTTTTGGTGATTGTTTTACTTTGTTTCCCTTGATGTCTTCTTGTTGACTTACAGGCCACTATTGGCAAGATATGTGCGTCTATGGCCCTGGGGATTTAAAGTGGCTGTATATATCTTGTAGCATGTTCACTAACAAGTTAAAGTTGGAGACCTACCCACTTACTGTGGAATGCCTAGAACTGAGGATTCGAGAGAAAACTCTGAACCAGAGTGAATTCCCTGTGGAAACAGACTGGTATCTGCTCCAAGAGTAAAAGCTACTTCAAAGAAAATATAAAATATCAACAATAAAAAAAACTAATAACTCTTATTTTGGAACATGTGTCCTACTTTCCTCATGGGTCTTGCCTAGGACACATGGCAGACCTGGGGACCACCTGTGAGCCTGCGGGAAGAACATCCCAGGTCACTATGAACACGGAAGGCGTGAAAGTTCAACTGACTGCAGTTGGCACCTTAGCCATGAGTGGCTGTTTCTTAACTCCTCATGTAACTCCTACTCTAACCCATTCTAATCACAGTCTTAAATATTACATTATGTGTATTGTAAAATGCCCTAATTAAGGAGTGTCCCTTCAGAAATTAGTGGTTTTCCCAGTCTTCCTTATTGAAAGAGGGATCCAGCTTTTTTGTTTGTTTTTTAGGCAGGGGCTCATTTTGTCACCCAGGCTACAGTGCAGTGGCATGACCTCAGCTCACTGCAGCCTCGACCTCCTGGGCTCACGCCATCCTCCCACCTCAGTCCCCAAGTAGCTGGGACTACAGGTGCATGCCATCATGCCCTGCTAATTTTTTTGTACTTTTTTGTAGAGATGGGGTCTCGCCATGTTGCCTAGCTAGGCTGTCAGCTGTTTGATATGTAAGTAAGGACAGAAAGTCACCTTAAAGCAGAATAGTTCCTTCTTGCTGTGCCAAGAACTACTAAATGATTGAACACTTTTTTAAGTATAGAGCCATGAGCCTTAGTATTCTGGGGAAAAGGTTTAACCAAGCTCTTTGAATTTTGAGAGCTTTGTGAAAATTGGTCTCACCTCTTAATGGAAGAATTGGCCTCCAAGAAGCAGCCAGCGGAACACTGTCTTCCCGGGGCTCGAGCCTGTTTGTAAAAGATGATCTGCTAGCAGAATGTAACCCTCAGCCATTACTTTGCCTTAAAAACCTAACTTGCTTTGAAAACCTAATGTATTTATAGCAGCATTATTCACAATAGCCAAAAGGTGGAAGCAACCCAAATGGACAAATGGATAAACAGAATGTGGTACACATACATTCGATAGAATATGATCCATCCTGAAAAAGAATTCTGACACGTGCCACCACATGGATGAACCTTGAAAACATTGTTACGTGCAATAAGCCAGACATTAAAGATCACATATTATATGGTTCCATTTATATGAAATGTCCAGAATAAACAAATCTACAGAGACCGAATGGTGGCTGCCAGGGGATGGGAGGAGAAGGGGAATGGGGAGTTATTATTCAATGGGTACAAAGTTTCAGTTTGGAAAGATGAAAACTTCTGGAGATGGATGGTGGTGATGGTAGCCAACAACATGAATATACTTAATGCCACTGAACTGTTCATTAAATCAATAAAGATGCTCATCAATAGAGAAGGGACTGATTTTTAAATTTGCGTGATAAACCTTACCCGTGTTTACTGTGCTTTTCCTAGTCACCTCTCCATAACTTGCCTCCCTCAATCTCCTTTGAGATGAAGGTCACAGGTGTTAAAGCCTGAGTTCTAAGCCACCTCTATGAGAGTCACTCATTTTTCCCTGGGTATCTTCTGGGTCTGGGTATGTACACGTTAATAAATGTCAGCTTTTCTCTCGTTAATGTTTTCCATTATGGTGGGGGAGGGCACTAAAAACTCCGAAGGGTATAGGAAAAAATGTTTTTTTCTAACCTACAGAACTGTCAGAGGACTTCAGCCCTAGCAGTGATCCCAAATGAGAAGCCCAGTCTTTATTGCTGATCCTATTTAAAATATTTTCAAAAAGATGACATGATGATTTGGCAGTGAAAAGGGTACAGAAAACAAATCAGCAGAGCCAAAATTTGAGTTTAGTGGAGCCCATATTTGTTTTTAGAGAAATGACCACAAATCCATATTTTCTTGCATATGAATTGTAAAGAAATGACCAGTTTATTTCATTTATAACAATCTTGTGTGTAAATAAAATAACTTTGATTTTTAATTTTTATTTATTATTTTTGAGACAGAGTCTTGCTCTGTCACCCAGGCTGGAGTGCAGTGGTGTAATCTCGGCTCACTGCAACCTCCGCCTCCTGGGTTCAAGTGATTCTCCTGCCTCTCCTCCCGAGTAGCTGGGACTACAGGCACTGCCACCACACCCAGCTAATTTTTTGTATTTTTAGCAAAGACAGGGTTTTGCCATGTTGCCCAGGCTGGTTTTGAACTCCTGAGCTCAGGCAGTCTGCATGCCTTGGCCACCCAAAGTGCTGGGATTACAGGTGTGAACCATTGCGCCTGGTCAGTGTGATTTTTTTAAAAAAGTGTCTAAATGAAGCAAGAGCAGGGGTTGGCCAGATAAATAGTTCTGCCTCTGAAGGCCATCCTATCTTTGTCCCAGCAATTCGCCTCTCCCATTGTAGTGCAAAAGCAGCCAAAAGGGAACCAGTGAGCTTGGCTACCTCTCATTAAGCATTATTTAAATCCAAGGTGGTTGGATTTGGACCATGAGCTATAGTTTGCAAATCCCTGGTCTAAAAGGGCCCCTATAAATTTTTAAAATAAAAATTATAAGTGGTTAAACAAAGTATTGTCATAGTTTAATTGGCAAGGTTTTATATTTCTTAGTGGTACAAGAAATTATGGAACTTACATTTAGTAGAATTTTAGATTGAATGACATACAGTGTGTATGTCCGTAAGGGGCATAGCATCACACAATAAGGCTTGATGAGAATGAATAGAAGTTAGCAGTTAGATAATGCTTCTAAGGTTTTGGGCAGCATTGTTAAACTCAGTTTGGTAGGGCAGCATATAACATGGCATGCAGAACTTGATGAAGCTTGATTAAGAAGATCTGGATTTAGGGTGTGATGAGGGAGCTCAGGACAAAATGAAAGCATCAGCATACATTCATATGTTTAAAAGGCTCCTGGTGGTATGAGCTCACAAGGGGTCTCCTGATCTGCAGGTTGCAAAGATCCATGGGGGAAGTGTGGTTTCATGAGTGGGGTTGCACCACTCACACTCACCACTTCCCTTGGCTGGGAGCAGGGGTTCCTTTGGACCCAGGCTGTTCCCAATTGGGTCATCACCCCACCCTTTTCTTTGTTCTCTGTGGGTCCAGTTGTTTTCCTAATCAGTCCCAATGCAAGAACCTGGATATTTCAGTTGAAGGTGCTAAATTCACTCGCCACTTTCATTCCTCTCCATGAGCACTGCAGCTGCTTCTAATCAGCTATCTTGGCCCCTCTGCCTTTCAAGTAACTTTCTAAAGGCAAAACTGACCATGCCAATCCTATGCTTAAAATTCTTTCATTGTCTCCTAATTTTAATAAAATCCAAATTCTTTACAGTGACCTAAAATCCCTGCCTAAACTTACTTATGACTACCACACTAGCCATGTATTTGCAACAGGGAACAGTATCAACCTCCAAGGAGGTGAAAATTGGTTCTGGAGGAATAGAGAGGGGATAAGTCTTACTTTTTCCAATGTGTAAGGAACAGGCATAGAGCATATATAATAAATATGGAATTAAAATCTTATAGAGGGGGGACAATTAAAAAAAGAGTGTGAAGAAAAATTGAGAATCCACCTAACCTAATCTCAGGGCTACCATGTTGCTAGGGGCTACCGTATTGCGTAGCACTGGTCTTACCTCTAAGTCCTGTAAGACCAGTGCTACGCAATACGGTAGCCCCTAGCAACGTGTGGCTACTGAACGCTTGCAATGTACCTAGTGCAAAAGGAAAAGCAAAGTTTTAATTTTGCTTAAATAGAAATTTAATAGCCATATGTGGCTAGTGGCTGTGATATCAGACAGCACAGCTCTACACACATGCTATCTGTATCTATCCATGCTAGAGTCAGGATACTTTGCTAGAAATAACAAAAATTCAGAATAGATTACACCTAAGTCCAGATAAGAGAGAATCCAGGGTTGGCTAATTCAACAGATTCGAAGCCATTATCATGGATCCAGGGTCTTTCCATCACCCTTCACTGCCATCCCAGGTGCATCAGCACTACCCTAAGATTGTTTTCCTGATAGTCACAGTATGTCTGCCACAGTACCAGGCATCACATCTAAAACTAATGCTCAGTATGAGACTGCAGCTGTCTCTTTTTTTGTTCCTCCTTTTAAAAATGAGAAAACATCACCTCACATCTTGTTAGCCAGAATTTTATCAGATGTCTTCACTGATCACTGGCAACAAGAATGGGATTACTACACATGACTCAGATGCTATGAAAGCCATTCCCTGGAACTGAATATAGTGCTGGTCCCCAAAACATATGGCTAGAGGAGGAAGGCTGATCAAGCCAGGCCTTGTAGGAAAGTAGGGACTTGCACAGCTTGTATTAAGGAGGGAAGAGTGAAAGCAGAACTTCACCCTCTGTTCTAGGTAGAACTAAGCTGAACTAGTTCAGAATATCCCTGTGCCAGTGGTTTTCAGAGTGTTGTTATCCAGAAACTTTTTAGAGAATTGAAAATCGTCAGGTTCCACCCAAAACTTATTGAATCAAACTCAGGATGGTGCACAAGAATCTGTGTTTCAACAAGCCTTCTAGGAGATTCTGATACACCCTAGTTTGAAAACATTGCCCTATTCCAGTGGTTTTCAATTGTGTGTGTGTGGGGGGGGACAATTTTGTCCCTAGGGAACATTTGGCAATGTCTAGAGACATTTTGGTTGTCACCACTGTAGTGCAGGGTGCCTCTGGCATCTAGCAGTAGAGGTCAGGACAACGTGCAAGACAGTCTCCCACAGCAAAGATGCGTCCAGCCCCAAATGGCAATAGTGCCAAGGTTGAGAAACCACGGGGCAGAAGAAGCTCCTTTATAGTGGCTTCAGCCCACCTGGCTCTCCACCCAGGTTTCAGGTCTTTGAACCTGGTTAACGCAAGGATTAGCATCTGTCAAGCACCTTCAGAGCAGAAGAGATGTCAGATTGCCTTTGCCCACAGTCTGATCAACTTCCTTCTAAGCAATCAGCCTTCTAGTGGTCAACTCAGTCAGATCAGTCCCTGGGGTCACTTAAGTATCAGGACACAATGATTATTTCAGGACAAAAAAAAAAATCTTATAAGGAACACAGTCAATATACACATTGGCTGGCTTTTGTGAGGGCCTAATTCCTCTATCTTAGAAAGTTGACAGGTTGTTTGGATCAAGCAAACCTTTTCCATGCTTTTTCGTTGTTGATTTGTTTTTGTTGTTTTTGAGACAGAATTTCACTTTGTTGCCCAAGCTGGTGTGCCATGGTACAATCTCAGCTCACTTGAACCTCTGCCTCCTGGGTTCAAGCGATTCTCCTGCCCCAGCCTCCTGAGTAGTTGGGATTATAGGCATGTGCCACCATACCCAGCTAATTTTTGTATCTTTAGTAAAGACAGGGTTTCTCCATGTCGGTCAGGCTGATATCAATCTCCCAACCTCAGCTGATCCTCCCGCCTCAGCCTCCCAAAGTGCTGGAATTACAGGTGTGAGCCACCACGCCCAGCCTGATGCTTAGGAATCTTTCTGTTCAATTGAGTCTCTACCACCACCTTTAGCTCTCTCTCATGGGGCCAGGAAATGGAGATCAAGCATCTAGTTCTAACTAACATTTTCTAGACAAGACAGAAGCAAGGAACCTTACATTGCCTATGGATATAATTTCTAAGAGAGTTTGAAGTTACAGAAAGCAGCGAATCATATCATAGTAGGCAATGCCACTATCAGTTCAGCTCAAACCCACCTCATATTAAACCTATTTTCCGAGGGTTTTGTATCACAGCTTGTTCTACCATGATCACCACATGAGCTCTTCTGACACTTACCTAATATAACACACTTCCAGGAACAGATGTGCTGGTGAAGTTTATTTACATTAATGTTCTCTTATGTCAATCACAGGTAAGCCCTGGATGCTAGTTTTCATATACAGAATCCAGTACCTTCCTGGGAGAACTACTTTTTTCCCTAAACAAAAGAAGACACAATTAATATGATAACTGGGGAGCTTAATGAACATCTTGCTTCACTTTGGGGTGTCATCTGGAATTTCTGAGTCAACTGTATCCAGCGGCTGCCAGTGGCAATTCATGAGGGAGTCGTAGAGTTCTTCACTTTTCACCATAAACTCTTGGTTTGATTCCTCAATATTCAAATGAAGATGTGGATCTGCAGAAGTCAATAATGGATATGAAAGAAATAGAGTTTTACAGAACACATATTAGAAAGGTTTTAGAAAGCATTTGCAGGAAGTACCGCAGATAGTAAATGTTAAAATTCTTAAATTGCATATTTCCTTTCAATAAGACTTGAAAATAGAAATTTAAGCTATAAAAGTAGTAGTGTTGGCCAGGCATGGTGGCTCACACGTAATCCCAGCACTTTGGGAGGCAGAGGTGGGTGAATCACCGGAAGTCAGGAGTTCAAGATCAGCCTGGCCAACATGGTCTCTACTATAAATACAAAAATTAGCTGGGCATGGTGGCAGATGGCTGTAATCCCAGCTACTCAGGAGGCTGAGGCAGGAGAACAGATTGAACCAGGGAGTCAAATGTTGCAGTGAGCTGAGATTGCACCACTGCACTCCAGCCTGGAGACAAAGTGAGACTCTGTATCAAAAAAAAAAAAAAAAAAATTAAAAAAAGTAATAGAATCAACAGACTTAACGAGCATCTGACCTTGACAGAAGAGATGGTGAAATAATAATGGACAGATTTGAGATGCTTCAGAGGTGGCTTCAACTTAGGAGGAAAGAAGAAAAGGAAAATCAAGAACCACTGCCATGTTCCTGGCATGAGCCAGGTAGATACAATGCTAAACAGTGAGCCAAGCCAAGGGCCCCGAGGACAGGGGTTTATAAAAATAAACATGCTATTTTAACTGCTCAGTTAACAGATTCATGTTAGTGAATAAATTTTACATAGCAACTAATTCAGAAACACAGGATGACTTGGCCTTCTATCTCTGAAACATGGAACCCTATGAGGAGGTGGTATTATGTTATAGCAAACGTATTAGACCTGGATTTTCAGCCCAAGTTGCCAGGCTTCCAGAGCTTGCCAAGGCTTTCAAGGTCATTAATTTTTTTAATGTAACCTGTTTTTGTCCTCTTCTTGTACTGAATGTAAAGGAAGAAGCCTTTTGTGTTTTCCTTTGTAATTTTTCCAAGCCTCAGTTCCTTGAGGATCATAATTTGCTTCCTAACACTCATATGGGTTCACGCTATTCATCTGTAGTGCAATGGGACTAAATCTTGGCCCCACAAAATTCTTCTGTTAAAAGCCTAAACCCCACAATGTGAAGGCATTTGGAGATGAGGACCGGGAGGTCAGATGAGGTCATATGGGTTGGTTGCTGGTATGATAGAAGTAGTGCCCCCATAAAAAGAGACAGCAGGCTGAGCACAGCAGTTCACACCTGTAACCCCAACACTTTGGGAAGCTAAGGCCAGCGGATCACTTATGTCTTGGAGTTTGAGATCAGCCTGGGCAACATACTGAGACCCCATCATCACAAAATATAAAAATAAATTTTAAAAGAAGATAAAGCAGAGAACTTGCTCACATTCTCTTCTACAAGGCATGCAAAAAGAGGTCAAATGTGGAAACAGGAAGAAGGCTGCTGTCTGCAAGCCAAGAAGGGAGCCCTCACCAGAAATCAAATTAGCCTGGATATTGGATTTCCATCCTCCAGAACTGCAAGAATATAAATTTCTGTTTAAACCACCCATTCTGTGGTATTTTGCTACAGTAGCCCCAGAAGACTAATGCAATACCCTTCTATATTTATCATTTTGGAACCAAAATGGTCAAATCAGCCTTAGGCATCATATAAATTTCATGAGCTACTTCTCATTTTTCTTCACTGGAATCACTGGTGACTGTGTTGTCTGATTCTTACACTTTAGAGCTTCCCAACCTTTCTGAACCATCTTTCCCTTGAGGATTTCTGATCATAAAAGTAGAAGTTTCCCTTTTTTTCCCCCAAAACATTCTGAAATTTTCTTAATACACTTCTGCCCCCAGTTCCTTTCCTTCACCATTGTTACAGGCAGTTGTTTGCTAAAGGGTCCCTGACCGCATGCCCCTAGTGGGGAGAGAGGTGTCAGAATCATGTGCTTATGAGCATGCTCTCTACTTAACTTGCAGCCAAGAGAACAGATAAGGTGTGGTTAGCTCCAAACCCTGGATGATATGATCTCTGCCCTTCCAGTGATGTTGACCAAAACTATAATAGAAGAAGCCTATACAGGACAAACTAATTATGTCTTCCCTAAACCTGTGCATCTTTTAGACCAACACTGTCCAACACTAGCCACATGCAGCTATTGAGTGAGCATTGCTAGCCTTGACTAAGATGTGATGTAAGGATAAAATACACACCACATTGAAAGCAGAATGGTGGTTGCCTGAGGGAAGGGAGAGTGAGGAGTTACTGTTATTTAATGGGTATGGAGTTTGAGGTTATAAAATGAAGAGTTCTGGAGATGAATAATGATGGTTACACAAAACTATGAATGTACTTAATACCACTGATACATTTAAAAGTCTATTGCTTCTCAGCCTTTTGGCTAAGACCAAATGTGATACATTGACAAGTCAAGATGATAAATTTTATGTTATGCATATTTCATTCACCACAATTAAAAAAATTTTAAATCTGCTTTAAGGTACAATCTGAATAGCCCTCAAAATAAGAATCCCCCACAATCTGCAGGTGAGGGGGCAGCCATAAAAGAAAAAAAAATAGAAAAAATATACACTGTATTTCAAAGACTTGATGTAAAATGAAAGTGATTAATTTTTATATTGATTGCATGTTGGAATAATACCTTGGATATTGTCTTAGATTGGGCTGCTAACAACATATCAGAGACTGAGTAGTTTATAACAACACAGTTATTTCTCACAGTTTTAGAAGCCAGAAGTCCAAGATCAAGATGTCAGCATGGTTGGGTTCTGGTGAGGACCCTCTTCTGGGCTGCACACTGCCCAGAAGTCATATCTTCACATGGGAGAGGGCAGGGAGAGGAATCAAGCTCCCTTGTGACTCTTGTAAGGTTACCAATTCCATTCATAAGGACTCTACCCTGATGACCTCACCTAATCCTAATCACCTCTCTAAAGACCCACATCCTAAAACTATCGCATTGGGTGTGAGGGTTTCAACATATGAATTTGGCAAGGGAAAAGAACGCAAATTCAGTCCATCACAGATATTAGGTTAAGTAAGAAACATTATTGGGCCGGGCATGGTGGCTCATGCCTGTAATCCCAGCACTTTGGCAGGCCGAGGCAGGTAGATCACTAGGTCAAGAGATCGAGACCATCCTGGTCAACATGGTGAAACCCCATCTCTACTAAAAATACAAAAAATTAGCTGGGCATGGTGGTGTGTGCCTGTAATACCAGCTACTCAGGAGGCTGAGGCAGGAGAATTGCCTGAATCCAGGAGTTGGGGGTTGCGGTGAGCCGAGATCATGCCATTGCACTCCAGCCTGGGTAACAAGAGAGAAACTGTCTCAAAAAAAAAAAAAAAGAAAGAAAGAAACATTATTAATTTCACCAGTCTCTTGAGTTGGTTCTTTAATTTGGTTACTAAAAAAATTTAAACTACCTACATAAATAGCTTTGTGTTTCACATTATCTATTCTTTAATTTCTAAATGTTCCAAACTGACAGAAAAAAACTATGTATTTATCATGTACAACATTTCTTTTTTGTTTTTTTTTTTTGCTTTTTGAAACGTAACATTTCAAGTATACATTCATTGGTGAATCATCAAAAGCACTACTTCACAGTTATTTTTCATTTTTGTAGTGGAAACACTGAATGTCCTCTATGTATTTTTCTTTATTTTTCCTTTTTCCTTCTCTTTAAGACTAGTCAAATGCAGCAGTAAGAAGCAGGGAAAGAGTAGAACAAAAAGTTCAATACACAATTGACTCAACAACCAGTTGCGATAACTCACTACCTTCGAACTAGTCTGTATTTTTCAATATATTTCTTCATTAATTATAGTCACCATGCTGAACAATATATCTTTCTCTTTTTTCTTTGATGGGGGGTTGGTGGGGGGGGACTGGAGTCTCACCCTGTTGCCCAGGCTGGAGTGCAGTGGCACAATCTCAGCTCACTGCAACCTCCACCTCCTGGGTTCAAGTGATTCTCCCACCTCAGCCTCCCAAGTAGCTGGGACTACAAGCAGGCACGCCATCATGCCTGGCTAATTTCTGTATTTTTAGTAGAGACAGGATTTCACCATGTTGGCCAGGCTGCTCTTGAACTCCTGACCTCAAGTGATCCATCCACCTCGGCCTCCCAAAGTGCCGGGATTACAGACATGAGCCACCATGCACCCGGTCATTTTTTGCTATTTGCATGAAGAATGCCAGTGGTATTTTAATAGAGAGTGCATTGAATCTGGCTGGGCAAAGTGGCTCCTGCCTGTAATCCCAGCACTTTGGGAGGCCAAAGCAGATGGATCACCTGAGGTCAGGAGTTCAAGAACAGCCTGGTCAACATGGAGAAGCCCTAGCTCTACTAAAAATACAAAAATTAGCCAGGCATTTGGCACCCGCCTGTAGTCCCCGCTACTTGAGAGGCTGAGGCAGAAGAATTGCTTGAACCCAGGAAGCGGAGGTTGCAGTGAGCCAAGACTGCGCCACTGTGCTCCAGCCTGGTGACAGAGCAAGACTCCGTCTCAAAAAATATATATATATATTTTCAAATTCTATTTGTTGTAACATCAAACACAGATATAAAAGTCTCCAGCGTATAGGACCTCCAACCTACAATGTTAATTAAAACAGGAGGGAAATTCGCTGATGAAATCATTGGAAACTTTCAGGTGTGATTCTTTGGAGGAGAACATGGGGGCAGAAGCAAAGTCAATTATTTTTTAGGAGTTTCATTGGATTTTAAAAACCTTTTCTTTCAAAGTTGTTAACTGAAATGTCAGGAATGAGTTACATTGTTCACTGATCCCTTCCCCAAACAAAGAACTTGCTACTTGGAGGCCCCTGATCAATCACTAGAGATTGAAGCGCAAGAAAAGAAACATTGTTGACTGGAGATGCTGTTCCTAGACCTCCACAGGCTTTGCAAGTATCTTGGCAAATATAGTTAAATAAAATATAAAAACAAAGATTGTAGTTGTCTTGCTTCTTCTCACTGTCTGCGTTTCAGATGTAATGAGATGAAAATCACTAGTTTATGACAATCTTATATAGTTGAGTTTTATAAGAATGACTTAGAAATGCTTCCCAATAAAAAAGAAAGAAATCAAAGTCCAATAAAGACCCAGAAGAGAATAGAAATTACTAAAAGTTACAGGTTTTAAAAATTTAGTTTCAAGATATTTATCTGAAAAATCATAGATCAATGTAGATAAAAATTAACATTGTCCTTCCGTATTAGCATTTGGTATTAGCACTTGACAAATACTTAAATGTTGAATGTCTGATGAGAATTTACTTCCCAATTAGATTTTTTAGTTGTTTATTTTCACATTTCTTGAGGCAAGCGGTACAGAATGTAGTGGCCAAGGTCATGGCGCAGGAGTGGTTTGAAACCCTGCTTCTCTACTTACTGTGTGTCTGACCATGGGCAAATTACTGATCAAAAGTACACGTCAGACTGGCAGAACTCTTGTTCATGTTCGAAACCAAAGGTTGGTAAACTTTTTCTGTAAAGGACCAGATAGTAAATAGTTTTAACTTTTGGGCCATATGGTATGTATCATAACTGCTCAGCTCTACTTCTGAAGCACAAAAGCACCATAGATAACAAGAAAAAAATGAATTGTGGCTGCCTTCCCATCAAACGGTACATACAAAAGCTGGGATGGGTCATAGTTTGCCAACCCCTGATCTGGAATACACCTGAATGTGGTGCATAGCCTTCATTACCTTTCTTGTAAAATTGTCTCAAATTGAAGCTGGAGGTCCTTTCTTCCCCTCTGAGATTCCTTCTTCCACTCTCCCCCCCCACACATTTTCTATCTGCAGCTTTATTCTGGTGGCAACCCAAAAGGTCAAGGCTGGGCTCCATCCCGCAGCACAGCAGGATATTGGCACAGACTCAACCCTCCCAGGTTCTCAGAATGGAGCTCATACAAAGCTAAGCCTCTTGATGATACTGCCAACCTCACAGAGCTCAGTGCTTAGTATATTTTGTTTTTTGAGATAGGGCCTTGTTCTGTCATCCAGGATAGAGTGCAGTGGCACAATCTCAGCTCACTACAACCTCTAGCTCCCTGGATCAAGTGATCCATCCATCCCAGCATCTGAAGTAGCTGGGACCACAGGCACAAGTCACCAAGTCTGGCTAAATTTTGTATTTTTTGTAAAGATGGGGTTTCACCATGTTGCCCAGGCTGGTCTTGAACTGGGCTCAAGGGATCTTCCTGTCTCGGCCTCTCAAAGTGCTGGGATTACAGGCATGAACCACCATGCTTGGCCAAGTAATTAGTTTTTAATGGAAAATGAGTCTGTATCTTTTAAGATCTTTGGAAAGATATCCATTCTTCTTCCCTCACGGCAGCTAACACAATGTCCTACACCCAGTAAGTATTTGTTGATGTTAGTGTGAGGTCATGGCAACTGTGACTTTATCCCTTTGTACATTAGTTTGGTGAAGACCTGGCTTTCTAGTTCCAGAAGCAGAACTGAAGCAAATTCCTTTTCTTTTCGGGAAACAGACCTTTCGCAAAGAGACACGGATTCTCAAAGGAAAACAAACCTGTCTTCCTGAGACTCATAGGGGAGTGATTGGGGAGGTGCTGGAATCCTCGGGGGAAATTATGGGTTATGGTTTCTTTCTGTTCTAGATAAGGGTTGGGCACAGGCAGATCCTGAGAAAAGTGGAGTCCTTTATTGCCCAGTGGGAGATGGCATTTCCAGGAGCAGTCCTGGTTGGTGCAATGGTGGCTGGTTGTCCTGTTTCTTTAGGCTCTTATAGGGAGATAGCCAGGGTGGCTCCCTAAAGAAAACAGCTGGGTGGAATCCTTATCCTTATCAACATGGCTAGATCACAGGGGCTGGTGGCCTTATCCTATCAGGGCAACCAGTGATTTCACCATGTCACCAACTACTCCTTTAGAAACCAACCGCATTGTTACATTTCAAGCATAACACTAGTGCCCAAATCCATTCTGCCATATTATAACTCAACTGCATCAGCAAGTTTATTGCTAAAAACCTAGAGTCTCAAATACTTTATGAGACAGCCTGAGGATGTAAGAAAGTAAGTCTAATTTCACCATAGCATTTACTTGGCTGTGTGTACGTGCACACGCCACGTCCCGGGAACGAGGAAATTTCCCTCAAAAAGCTCTAATCAATTCACTTTAGTAATTTCTTGTTTGTTTCACTCTGATACTGAGTTTTCTTCTCATTCAAACATTCATTTATTCATTGAAATATTAGAAATATTAGTCAAGTGTCCTCTATGTATCTATCCATTGTCCTAGGTACTGTGGATACCACTGTAAATAAAACATGTAAAACACTTGCCTTCGTGAAGTTTATATGCAAGAGTCTGACAAAGAAATATGCAAGTGAAATATGCAAATGTCAGATGTTGCTAAGTGCAATGGAGATCAATGAAGTAGGGAGGGTGGTGAGAGAGCTGCAGAGATGTAGACTGGTTGGGGGGTTGCTGTGAGCAGCGGGACTCAATCCCTCCCAACCTGGCCCCTGTCACTCATTCAGACTAGTGCATCCCTCCAGAGAGCCACCCTCGATCATCCTGGGCCTTCACAGAGGCTACCCTCCTGCCCTTGTCCCTACTCACTTAGGCGACCCCTCCTCACACCGCAGGGCTCAGCACACTGGCCTCCAGAGAGCCCCACTTCTTCCCTCACCAGCGCTGACCTGAGGCCCAGGTCACTGTTCTCTGGCCCCACTTCACCTGGTGCTTCTCACGCTGAAGGAGCTTCATGGCTGGGGGGCCTTCCTGAAGAGGCTATGGGCTCATGGAGTGTAGGGTATGTCTGTTTCCTCTGTGTCCATTACATAATCTCAACCACATGAGGAAGGAAAAACCCTACAAGGAAAGGAAAATATTCTCTCCCTTCTCAATGGTTGACATCAACCATTGAGAGATGAAAGAAAAGGAATTAAATATGTTGCATGTAGATATTAGGAGATCTTCAAAATCCAAAAGCTATTTCAGATTTTGAAATTACAAATGATTGAAAACCACCATGGCACGTTAAACCTATGTAACAAACCTGCACAATCTACACATGTACCCCAGAACTTAAGAGTACAATAAATATAGAAAAAGAAACTACAAATGAAAATGCTGTTGAAGCGTTGTACCAGTTTAAATAGCTGGGAAACAAAATATCAATCTCTATAATCCATCTAGACAAAAGCACTTACTTTTTAAAAGAGGAAGATGTTTTGGGGACCAAAAGAGAGAAAACCTCTGTGAAAGATCCCCAGCCATGATTGGCCCTGCTTTGCTCTGAGCTCATGAAAAGCCTTTGTGATGTCATAACAGACAGGCCTATATAAGGCCCTGGCTGGGTCATGGTTTTTGGTCTGAGAAATCCCTGGAAGCTTTTTTGGTGACCTGTGGACTCAGACCAGCTTAGCGATTACGAGTTGTTTGGCGGGGTGGGGGGAGTTTTTGTGGGAGGGGCGTTGTTGTGTTTTTTAGTTAGTATAGTTAATATAGTTGGTACTGTTTCTTAGCATTTTAGTGTTCTTTGGGATAGTTAGTATTGTTAATATTTTAGCGTAGTCCATAGAGTTAGAGTAGTTATTTGTATATAGTTAGTGTAGACAAAGTAGGCACCATGAGGCAGGGCTTGGCCTCCACCTCACCTGCCCTGCGGCCACCTTATTATCAAATACTAAACTTTATAGGCCGTGGTGCCTTTGGGGAGGTCACGCTGGCCCGCCACTTAATGACTGGCATCCGGGTGGCGGTGAAAACAATCAACAGAACCAGCTTCCTCTCTAGCCACAGAGAGATGACTGTTTTACAGTCGGTCCGCCACGGCAACATCATTAACCTTTACCAAATGATTAACAGCAGAGAGGCGTGCCATTTCATTATGGAGTATGCCGCAGGAGGAAGCCTGGCCAACTGGCTTGACCACCACATAGTGGAGGAGGAGGAGGCCCGAGGCAAGTTCCAACAAATGCTGTCCGCCGTGAGCTACCTCCACCGCCGAAGCATCGCTCACCGAGATCTTAAACCTGACAACATGTTGTTAGATGGCAACGGGAACATAAAAATTGCAGATTTTGGATCAGCCATAACTTTTTATGAGGGGCAGAGGCTGAGAGCAGGTCATGGGACCCTCCCCTACATGGCCCCAGAACTCTTTGGGGCCCAGGGCTATGAATGTCCCGCCATGGACATATGGAGCCTAGGCGTCACGTTATACCAGATGGTGTCCAACAGTCTGCCCTTCTTCGCAGTGAGTCGTTTCCAACTGATATCCCTCATTCTATCTGGCCAGTATGTTATTCGGCACTATTTCTCAGAAGGCCTAAAAAGCCTAATTAAAAACCTTTTAATATCTAATCCCAATGAGCGGCCGACAGCAGACAAAGTCTTGAGGGACCCGTGGGTGAACAACGGCCAGGACTTGCCTCCAGCGACGTATGAAGAGCCGATTGAAGACCACCCGAACTGTGAGACCATAAGGCTCTTGGTGGCCATGGGATTGAAGCCAGAAAACATCGTAAAGGCAATTGAAGACCATGTCTTTAATTATCCCATGGCCACCTACCGTATTGTAGATGGAGAAAAAAAGCCATCCATTACCACTCCACAGTCTCTTGCTCCTGGGGATCCTACATGTTTAGTCACTGAGATTTCCAGTTCACCTGCCGGCCTTCACAGGAAGTCAGACCCCCAGCATGCCCCCACGGCCTCCCTGACCATCGAGCGCAATTGTGGAGATGTAGAAAACTTGGCACGGCAAACCCTCCAGTGTGACCGTGTGGCCTCCTCCACTGTAAGCGCCATAGGCGGTGGTGGTGCTTTAGAAACCTTGGCAGAGCAAGTCCCCCAGCGTGACCTCGTGTCTGCAGCCTCCAGCAAGTGCTCCACCGGCAGTGAAAATTTAGAAACTTTGGCTCAACCAGCCCTCCCGCATAACATGGCCGCCTCCACTCAGATCACCACCCAGAGCACCGTGGCTCAACAACCAGGACACGAAGGCAGCATCCTCCAAGCTGGGCAGCCCGAGGCTGTGTTGGCCCGGCCAAGAAGAGGCTGGAGCTGCCGCAGGGCTGCCCGAAGGTGCATTGCCATAATAAGGAGATTCTGTTGCTGCCTCTGTCCACCCAAGAGGCAGAGTAAGAGGGCCCACCCAAGAGAAAAAGTAAGTAGGTGGGCGGTGAAGCCGCACTTCTTGCATTTTACTATATTTATTCTGTCTTTATTAGTATTGTTTTAATTGGCAAATCTCTGGGGCCGGAGAGTGGCAGAGGGAGGGAATGGGGGGTATTGGTCAAAGGACCAAAGTCTAGACAGGAGGAAGAGGTTTTGACTCTAGTGCACAGCAGGGTGACCAGAGTCAATAAGAATGTATTGCATTTTGCAAAACATGTTCATGTCAAATGTCTCTGCATTTAGATTGGAGAGGACGAAGGCCCGAAACCTGAGATGCCCAGGAGCAACGTTGGAGCCTGCAGCACTTTATATAAAAAAATATAAAAATAAATGTATCATTCTGATAAATGACCATTTCTTGCTTCTTGCAAATTTTGTAGTAGCATTGGAAAGGTGGCACGTGGGTTGCAGACACTCTGCTGCTTTGTGCCCTCCCTGCACAGGACCGGGGCTAAGAGAAGGGCAAGGCATGAGGCAAAGGAAAAGCAGATGTACTAGCACCTGCCTTAGTTGAAAGAAAAGCGGGGATAATGAAAGGATGGAGGAGGATGTGGAAGAGAGCAAGAAAAAGATAGAGCTAAACCAGAGTCTAAACCTGGCCCAGAGTGGAGACGGTCTATAAAGATCATGCAGTTTACCCCCGTGCAATACCTAGTGGTGGCATATGATCCAAACTGGTGGGTCACTGTCTTACACTACTACTATTGTGGCTATAGGAGTATCAGGTAAAAATGAACAAAAACAAACCTTTTTGCCAATCAAAATATGTCACTGGAAGGCAAGAGGTGTGGCACAAGTTCTTATATCTTCCCAGCTGCCCTGTTCCTTTGTTGGGGAGAAATCTGCTCCAAAAACTACAAGTAAAAATTTCTTTTAAGCCTAAAGATAACAAGACTTTAGGTTTTAAGTAACCAAAGACTATGGTATTAGCCTTCACAGTGGCAATTATTTGCTAGGAATATTTCTTACACCAGAAATCATCCCTCGCTTCGGTCTACCTGCCACCATCCAGTTGGACAATGGTCCAGCATTTACTGCCCAAGTAGTCCAGCTGGTTGCTGAGTCCCTCAACATCTAGATACTACACATCCCTTACCATCCTCAGTCATCGGGTAAAGTTGAACAGGCCAATGGCATCCTCAAAGACCATTTGGCCAAACTTGCTATTGAGGTAAAACTCTCTTGGCCCATACTCCTACCCCTTGCCCTGGCCTATATCCGGACCATCCCATGGGGGCTAACGGGCCTGAGCCCCTTTGAATTGCTGTACAGCCGGCCTTTCCTGGTTTCCTATAATCTCCCTGCGCGACCACCACCACTGGCCTCCTACCTTTTGTTTCTCTCTCTCCTCTGCCAAGCACTCAGGGAGCATGCCAATTGCACTCTCCCTGTCATTCCAGGACCAGAGGACCTCCACCCGGCAGCACCTCACCAGCTGGGTGACAGCGTTCTCCTCCAAGAGCTCAAACCAGGATCCTTGCAACCCAGGAATCCTGGACTGAGGGCCCCACCACCAGGACTCATAATCTTGCACAGGCAAACTGCCAAACAGGCAGCTGTCAGTCTACTGTCTCCATCCTCATCCCACATGGTAAAAGCGCCATACTCGGTCGCAATCATGGGTTTCACTTTCAGCATGGGCTGTGTTTTCTATATGACCAAACCAAGGACTACTGTCATTGGTGGAACACACCACCTATGGGGGGTGCCCATACAGCTCTTGTGTTATTCACAAGCCACAGCCTCCAAGCTGTCCCAACCACATGCTCGCTTACTTCAGCAATGGTTCCTTAGCCCTCAACATCTGTGACCCCGGCACAGCTGTTAGGATACAGGAGTGTCTGGTAAAGTCTGTGAAGATTATACCTGGAGCCACCCTCAGGGAACATGGCTAATATTTCGGTCCTATACCTGCATTGTCTCTGAAGCAATAGAACAGCTCAGTTCTGTAAGCCATACAATCCTGTAAAATGAAGCCATCCTAACTAACCAATTCAAACCCTCAGATGACACCTCTCAGTCTTTCTCTTGGTTGACTCTAGTACAGCAGGGAGCCAACATGTTAAATTTAACTAAAGATATGAATATCACCAACTGCTTTATATGTGCCTCTCTCAGCAACCCCCCCTTTAGCTGCAGTTCCCCTCAGGTCCGGGTTCAATCTGTCACAATCACCTATGGGACCCGGCACCATCTTAACAGATATCCCCTTGTTCCAAGTACACCCTCAAAATCTCTCTCTCTGCCATGAGACAGCCAGCAGCTCCAGTCCCAGCTATAACACCACAGTAAAGGTACAATCCTCCCTCTACGCACCACCAAGAGGATATTTCTGGTGTAATGGAACCTTACCTAAAATTATTAATGCCTCCTTCCCTTTCCCTTGCGTGCCTGTCACCTTGGTCCTGCAGTTAGAGGTATATGGACAGGCCGAACTTCTATCCCTCCTTCCACCCTCCCCTAATCACCAAGACAGATGAGCAGTCTTCCTCCCAAAGGTCGTTGGTCTCTCTCTAGCATCCTCTCTGGTGGCAGCCGAGCTGGGTAACAGCGCCCTAGGCTACAGTGTCACCTCAGCCACTCAACTAGAGGACAAGCTTTGTGTGGCTATCGAAGCATCAGCTGCCTCCCTGGCCTCCCTCCAGCAACTCAAAAACGTAACTACTAGTAGCCTACTGTTGACTGGAAGCCTTACTGATGACATAAACAGTCAATTGACAAGTACTTGTATGTTACATGCGTTGTATACTGTATTCTTACAACAAAGTAAGCCAGAGAAGAGAAAATGTTATTAAGAAAATCATAAGGAAGAGAAGATACATTTACAGTACTATGCTGTATTTATCAGTAATACAAGTTTGTTGTGGTCTGTTTACAAGATGAATCATCTGTTGAAAGGGCGATGACTGCAGTTCAGACCTCAGTCTATGGTACAGATCAAGCAATTCAACTTTTTCTTGTAATGACATGACTTCCCTCTGCTTTTTGGGAGCACATCCAGCATCACTAGTGATATTTCCTATGCATTCCATTGGGTTAGGAAGGGTTTACGGTATTGCACCAAACATGATGAAAATACACAAGAACTTCAAGAGATCACCTTTTAGTGTGATAGAAAATTGACCAGGGAGAGAAACTGCTCACGGGGAAATGATTAGCATCACACTTCATATTTTATTATTACTATTATTTTTAGATGAAGTCTCGCTCTGTCACCCAGGCTAGAGTGCAGTGGCTTTATCTCCATCACTGCAACCTCTGCCTCCTGGGTTTAAGCTATGCCTCCCAAGTAGCTGGGATTACAGGTATGCACCAGGATGCCCAGGTAATTTTTGTATTTTTAGAGGAGATGAGGTTTCGCCATTTTGGCCACGCTGCTTTCGAACTCCTGGCCTCAAGTGATACACAAACCTTGGTCTCCCAAAATGCTGCATGCAGCATTTTAAGAGAATACTTGCAACACTTAAGCTCACGGCGATAGCAACAGGAAATGGCTATGAAATTATTGCAGTAGTATGGCATTACTACAGTTAATTTTATGCAGTTATAATTCAATACTGCATTTTTACATTTGTTTATATATTTCTCTCGACTACAAATGGCATCATATACAGCCTATAAGTGTATGCACAAGTTTTGATGAATTTTAACTTTTTATAATAAATTTGTGTATATTTTATAGTGGTAAATTATAAAACAGACTAGTATCTACATATATTTTCTGAATTCATGACATACATTACAATTTCTTAATGTTTCCAATATTTCTAGGCTGTGTTCATTGAGTTTTTTCAAATAATTGCAAATCTCAAAAAACATTTCCAATATATTTCCTGGAAAAAATCTGCAAATAAACGGATCCACAAAGTTAAAACACATGCTCAGGAGCACTGTACCTATTTTACATCCTGATCAGGATGCCTTATTTAAAACATACTTACTTTATGTTAAAACGCACGCTCTGAATGAAAAGACCACCCAAATAGGCTTTGTGTGAGCAACATGGCTGTTTATTCACCCGGGGGCGGGCAGGCTGAGTCAGTGGAGGGCAGTGGGATAGAAGCTAGTTTTATATGTTTGCAGTAGGCAGTGGAAAGTTACAGAAGTTACAGTTTAGAGTGGTCTTTTGCAAGCTGGGAGGGGGTCGTAGGGTCTGGAGTCACAAAGTTGACCAAAGTTGGTTACAAAGTTGACCAAGATTGGTTACAAAGTCCAATGACCTTGTCAATTAAGGCCGGAAAAAGAAACAATAGAAGAATGTCTCAGGTTAGTTAGGCACCAAAAGGGTTGATTGCCTTCCACTTTTCATGGTCTCCAAATTCCTTCACACGTTTTCTAATTCCAGAAGGTCCTCCAGAGGTGTACGTGTGCACCATGGTTCCATGAGTCAGCCTAAAAGAACTTACACTTTATTTTTTAATTATGAAAGAAGTATTTGCCATAAGTTGATTTCATTTGTTCAGGCAATAATGTGTTATAAAATTATTCTTGCCCCTAGAAAGAATTTAGGAGCCATCTCCTATCAATTACATAAAAACCCAGGAAAAGAACATGAGTAAATTCCCCCACACTGCTATTATTAACACCACTCATTGATCCAAGAAGGATTATCTGAGGTAACATGTCTCCCTCCTGCCTCAAGCTTCTGAGCTATATCCTGCCACCAAGAGCATATGTCACGTTAAGAAATGCCAACAGATTTAAACAGATTTACCAAGACCTAATTAAGAAGTTCACATTTATACTGACCAGTACTGTGCCCGATTTATGACCAGCCAACACGTGAGTGGTTATCATATGGCAGAAGCTGTTAAACCACCTAAAAGTACTTTAGACCTGGCATGCCCACACTTCCTATGAGATAGGTATCAACGTCCCCACTTTACAGAAAGTGAAGCAGACACACTAGAGATTAATTTGTCTAGAACTACAGAGCTAGTAGGTGGGATCTGAATCCCCTGGCAGTCTGTATCCTAAAAGAAAACTTTTACCTCCATTATTCTGATAAGAGGCAGAAAACACCCAAATGCCTAGGCAAACAGGAAAGTGTCCATGGAGAACCTCCAACCTGCCCAAGTCATTGTGCACAGGGGATTTGCCTAAACATGCCCATGGTGAAAAATTCCGTCCCTTAACACATGCACAGTAAGGGAAATAAATCAATGTGGAGTGGCTCAGACTAAGGGCCCACATGCACACTGGAAGAATGGGGTGGAACCACCAGGAATTCATGCCTTATGCAGGGGAGGAGCCTGGCCTTTTCAACTTGTGTGTACTGGCCCGGTATTCAATTTGTGAGGTAGAAACCTGCATTCAGGATCCCTCTTTTTCTTGAGAGCTTTCCTTTCACTTAATAAATTCCCTCCTCCTCACCCTTCAATGTGTCCGCATGCCTAATTTTTCCTGGTCATAAGACAAGAACCTAGAGATTTAGCTGAACTAAGGAGCAAGAAATCCTGCATCAATTTTAATAAATTGTGGCCGGCGCAGTGGCTCACACCTGTAATCCCAGCACTTTGGGAGGCTGAGGCCGGTGGATCGCGAGGTCAAGAGATCAAGATCATCCTGGTCAACACGGTGAAACCCCGTTTCTACTAAAAATACAAACTATTAGCTGGGCACGGTGGCGCGTGCCTGTAGTCCCAGCTACTCAGGAGGCTGAGGGAAGAGAATTGCCTGAACCCAGGAGGCGGAGGTTGCAGTGAGCCGAGATCACGCCATTGCACTCCAGCCTGGGTAACAAGAGCGAAACTCCGTCTCAAAAAATAATAATGATAATAAATAAATAAACTGCATAACTGATAAAGACAGGAAGAGAGATTCACACTTAACCTGAAAGAAATCCCAGAAAGCTGAAATAAGCACCCTTTAGTGATGCTCAAATCAAAGTACTAAAAACTAGAACTGCTCACCAGTATCTAAAGATTTCAACATCAATTTGATTTAATTTAAACACCGAGCACCTACCAATATGTGAACTCTGAATTAGTCACAGGGGCTACAAAGACTAATAACAACATGCTCCCTTCTTTGATAAAGTCACAAAGACAGTGGGTGGGTTTGTCTGGTAGGGGAAGGGGTTGGATCAAGAGAGAGAAAAAAAGAACATGTGATAAGACAGGCATGTGATAAGAAAAAGACAATAGCATTCTCTGAATTTCTCCTCTATTTTTCTTTCTTATTACTTAAAAGTGGCAAAACATTTTCTTCCCTTCCTCAAATAAGACACATTCAGAGTGTTTGTCCCCAGGCAGACAAACTTTGTTCTTTTCAGAACAGATTAAGAACTACAGGAAGCACCACCAGCCTGATACTAGGGAGCTGTCCTGACAAGTACCCCAGGAACCAATAATCCTGAGGCCACAGCGATCGCCTCGGTGCTCTTCTCCCTTGAAAATCAGAATTAAAGCATAATTTACCTCAAAGTCTAAACTTACAGAGGAAATGGCGCTTAAAAGCAACGTATTATCTTCTTCCTGTTTGGGAACATCCCCCTTTCTCAGTCCTTCAGAAGGGCCCAAAGAAGTAGTTTGGCTAAAGTTGTTCCCATAGAACCAGTTTCCAAAAACAGGAGAAATTACTGAAGAATATGGCTTAGGCAACCTACATGGGAATTTTCCAGTTGAACCTCCCAGTTTCCAGCAAGCAGAGTGAATGAGAAACCAGGAAATGGGGTTTTGTTTTCAACCACTTGAGCACAAGGTTTATGTTACCTTCTAGTGGGTCTTCATCTTGGTTTTCAGCTAGAGCTGTGGTTTCCTGCAATAAAAAAGGATCTCATGAGAAAATAATTTTACTTAAAGGTTAAATATCAATACATACTTTATTGGGAAAAACTCTAGCTTCTAAAAATACTATCTAAAATAAAAATAATATTGAAAATTAATCCCTTAAAATCAGATTCTGAATTTGATGGAAAGAATCTTTAGGTGACATGGTACAATTATGAAAGAGGTAAACTGAGTCACAGAAGAATTATTACAAAAGAGCAGCAAGCCTAACAGGGGCCTCTGGCCTTTGGATTTTCTGGGACCTAACTAGCATCCTAGAGCCTGAGCTAGGAACCAGACACCAGGGTCCCTGGTATCAGGCTCCTTATTTCCTGTACTCATGCCTGACTCTACCTGGAGTTCTGCTCCTCCTTCCAGAATACAATCTATAAAGTCTCCATAAGCACATTTTCCTCATGGCCCTCTAATCATATCCCCAAAACCCATGGCTCAGCTAAGAACCAGGATATTAGGTGCTCAAGAAAATGAGAGGCTACAGCAAAGCAAACCAATCATATTCTTACATAATGAGAAAAGTGAACTGCAGAGGCACTCGCAAAGTAAATCTTGGTTGGTTAACCCAGACTCTGTTGGATCTACTGGGGCAGCATACATTTTTACGATTCCGCTATAGACTTGCTGGGAACCTGTCTTTTTAAGTATGGCTAGCTATTCCAAGGAATCACTCTATCAAGGAAGGGCTGATCTAGCTCCTGGCACTTAATTAAGCTTCCCTTGCTAATAAGAATGAGAAGGTACTGAGAGTCAAAGATCCACTATCTTTCCTTTTCCGTCTATCTGAAAGTATGTCTCCCCTTCACTCTGAAATATGTACAGGTTTGGAAAATAGGTTACCACAAATTTCAAAAGACAATCTGTGTCATTTTTGTATTTAGATATGGCTAAATGGTGGCATGCAGCCCATAGTCTCAGCTACTTGGAAGGCTGGGGCAGGAGACCCAGGAGATAAGGCTGCAGTGAGTTATGATAGTACCACTGCATTCCAGCCTGGGCAAAAGAGCAAGACATCATCTCTAAAAACTAATTCTATAAAAGGGAAAGAAAGAAATGGCTAAGACACCCAGAATCCATGCCTCCACAAGTCCTTTCCAATAATACAAGACTAAGTAACCTCACATTTTCCTCCTTTCAATGTGCATTCTGGCAAATGTGGATGCTAAATAACCAGGGTGAGGGAAGCAGCAACTATTTGGAGACAGATAGTATCCAAATCTTTCTAGTCTGAGGGTCACTGGCACTGTGTATGCAGCTGACTGCCTTTAAAAAGAAGCACGTTTATAGGCTGGGCGAGGTGGCTCAAGCCTGTAATCCCAGCACTTTGGGAGGCTAAGGCAGGTGGATCACTAGGTCAAGAGATCGAGACCATCCTGGTCAACATGGTGAAACCCCATCTCTACTAAAAATATAAAAAATTAGCTGGGCACGGTGGTGCGTGCCTGTAATCCCAGCTACTCAGGAGGCTGAGGCAGGAGAATTGCCTGAACCCAGGACACGGAGGTTGCGGTGAGCTGAGATCACGCCATTGCACTTCAGCCTAGGTAACAAGAGCGAAACTCCATCTCAAAAAGAAGAAGAAGAAGAAGAAGAAAAGCACGTTTATAAGTCTTTCCTCAGCTAGAGATAGTCTGGGAAAGTGTGCTGATGGGCCACAAAGACCTGAGAATCATGTTGGAGACACCCACCTCCACAATGCCAAAATGTAAAGAAGAGGGCTGCAGAGGGGTAACCCATTAACTTGGGGAGATAAAGGTTATGGACACAGGCACAGCACATTGGGGGAAGCAGGGAATAAAGCTAGGACATCTCAGCAATACACGCTTTATTAGAGAACAAAATGGGGATGGGTGAGTGAAAGAGCGCTACCACAGAGCCTTCCCATCTTTAGTTTTGCTCAGCAGCTTCCCAACAGGGATCACCCAGCAGGATGGCAGGCAGAAGGCACAGTGGGGTCACCACAACCACAAAATATATTTATATAATTCTTGTACAAAAAAATGCATGTTACAGTAATAATTTGGCTGGAGGGCGAGATAAAAATCTCAGGATGTGCCCACAAAAATGGACAGAGGAATGGAGAGAAGGGGTAGCCAGGTGAGAAAAAAAGGCTGTTCATTTCTCAATTTTCTCATGAGTGATGAAAAATCAACAAATACTTTCACTTCTGAAGTTGGTAATATACTCATTCTTATACTTCTCCATTTAAAGATAGAAGGGTAACCACCAAAAACAGACCATCTCCCAAAAAAGAACAAAAAGGGAAGAGGCGAAAGAAAAAAAAAAAGAGTGACAAAACCTCAGGCAATGTGGTGAAATATATTTTTTTAAGCCCTTCAATATCAAACATCTGTTAAAAGGGAAAAACCTGTATTGGGCCAAAAGGGGGGAGAAAATGACAAGAAATCTAAAACAGACCTGAGAAAAATTGAAAATGAAACTTTGGGTGGTAAAATATCATAATATAAAGCAAATGTAAGTTTTAAAAGTCAAGGGTCTAGATGTGAAATTCAACTTTGGTTTTAAGGCAAAGATCATCACGCAAACGGTGTCACTATGCATATTAGGAGAAAAGCTAGGGTGGGGGACGTCTGTAACATTTAGAGCAAAAATTGTTAATTTCTCTAACCTGTGAATATCTTATGCAGTCAAGCAAGAGAAACACAGCTCAACAGAAAAACTAGAAAGATTGTATCAAAGTCACAGAACACAGATACCAATAAACACTTCAAGAGATATTTGCCCTCGGTAATAGATAAATGCCTCCCTGGCCTATCAGATTGCCCGATCATATACAGAGAGGAATGTAGAGTAGCAAGAACACCCACCACAATAATGAAAAGTACAAATTCTTGCAGACTTTAAGTAATTTGCTATTTAAACATTTTTATGTTACATCCTTTAATCCAGCCCTTCCACATCCAGAAATAAATTCTTGGGAAAAAATCAACACCCAGAAAAATGCTTGAAGATAAGTAAGTTTGTTAAAGTCTGGAAAATATTCAAAATGTCAGATAAGGGATGAGCTAAAAATCACAATGTATCTAAATGAGCTCACTCTGTTGCTCACGCTTGAGTACAATGGCACAATCATGGCTCACTGAAGCCTCAAACTCTTGGGCTCAAGTGATCATCCCGCCTCAGTCTCCCAAGTAGCTGGGACTATATGTGTGAGCCATTTTGCCCAGACCATAAATGGGCAACTTTTAAAGAAAGGTCTCCTTATGCAGAAGCAAGCAAAGAGCAAAACGGTATGTACTACATAGTTCACTCTTGCCTAAATCATCTCCTAACCACCAAAACAGAAAGACAAACCATGCTGATTTAGCAAGAGTACAGGGGAAAGATCTAGAAGACATCCACTCCAACAGTACTTTCTTCTAAGTGGAAAGGGAGTAGGGAAGGAGGAGGGGTGTGGGGGGAGCTTTTCCCTGACTTCAATACATCTTTGTGTGATTTGAGAAATATGTCACTTTAGTAATTCAAAGTATTACATCTTTTTAAAGTGTTTTTATATCTAATTGCTATAAAACAAACCCCAAAACTACTTTTTGTCCTATATTAAGTGTTAAAGAGTAAAATTTATTGAATTATGACAATTTAAAATTTAGTAGCAGGAATTTAGACAAAGACTTCATCAGCCTTTTGTTTCTGGAAGAGAATGAGAAATTATCTGCAAGTGAAAACTTACGGGTTATACATGTCCAAACTCAGCGAATCATAAAAATTAAACATGTACAGGAGACTTTCTGGGTATCAAGTGTACACCTCAGTAAAGCTGAACAAACGTTTGTCTGAGGCTATCATCAGCTTTACTCTCTAGTTTTAAAACAGGCAGCAAAAGCTGTGGCTGTGGGAATTTGGATGAGAGGATAATAATGTGTGAAGATAGGAAAGTGACGT
The DNA here is from genome assembly GCF_049354715.1 of Callithrix jacchus. Taxonomy (NCBI): domain Eukaryota; kingdom Metazoa; phylum Chordata; class Mammalia; order Primates; family Cebidae; genus Callithrix; species Callithrix jacchus. The sequence goes on from NC_133505.1 coordinate 37,020,901, forward strand.
TTACTATTATCGGGCCCATGAATGACACAAGATTCATTCCAGCAAGGGATACCTTAGGCATAACCAAAGTTCCAGCTGTGTGTTGAGGGGTCTCACGTGCAGAAAAACAGTTCTGTCCATTTCCATCCACTGCACAGCTGTAGCTGTAGCCAGAAAGAAGGTAAGAGCTGGGCTGCTGCATGTACCAGTTGCCACAGTGGTAACCCTGGATGGGCTGGAACTCCTGCTTCACTCTAATAGCAGAGGGGAGAGCACAGCAATGACAACCATCACCAACCAACATAGAATCATCCACAAACCCCCCAACTTCTTTCCAGGAAGTTTGCAGTAAGTTGAACACCTATGTTCAAAGCCATTGTTTGTAAGTTACCAACAGTTATGTAGCAAATAGAACAGTAACAGCTTTCTTTTTCCTTCAAAGGAGAAAACTGCTCACCTTTGCCAGTAGCTGGAATAGTTACTGTGTTGAGCTATGCCAAAACCTGCAAAACTCTCCTGTTCTGCCATTTATCCAGAAACCTTACAAAAAGAGAACAGAATCCGGTTTTTATTCCTGCATCAAAAATTCTGGCCTGTGGGCTAAAACCTCTCAACCCTGACAGGTAAGTCTCGCAACTACCTGAGATAATTACATTTAGTGGCAATTCCTGCTAGGCAATTAATTGCTTGACTTTCCTGACAACAGGGCAAAGGTGTGTGTGTGTGGGGGGGGGTGCACTAAGGCACCTGGGAAAAATTCTGCCACCTGTTCCTCTGGCTTCCACCTTCCGGCCCTCTCTCCCAACTGTCAGGCCTGGGGGAGCCAGCAGAACCCCAAGGAGGGACAGAAGGGGAAGATGTGTCCGTCGACAATGAAAGAGTCTCCACTGCATCCCTTATCATAACAAGAGAAATCTTTAATAACAAAACCTTAAGACAAATACATTTCTCTCCTCAGTTATCATTCTGAGAATAACTATTGGAACTAGCCAGTGCTTTTTTGTTTTTTTTAATCCCATGCAGGGATTAAAAGCATAATTATTGAAAGCATAATCCAAACTAGCTGCAAAATTAAGGGGCAGTGAAGAAGGCCTTCCTTTGCTCCCTTCCCTCTTGTTTCTCTTCCTTTTCTCTCTCTTACACCCTACATTTATGAGAGTACAGGATACAATTTTAAAGAAATATTTCTCTTGTTCAGTATTTTTCAAAAACTCAGATAAAGCTTCCCAAAATTTAACGTGCATACAAATGACCTAGACTTGTTTAAAATGTAGGTTCTTTAGGCTGGCACAGTGGCTCACATTAGTAATCCCAACACTTTGGGAAGCTGAGGCGGACAGATCACGAAGTGAGATCGAGACTATCCTGGCTAACATGGTGAAACCCCATCTCCACTAAAAAATAAAATAAAATAAAATAAAAAAATTAGCCAGGCGTGGTGGCCCACACTTGTAGTCTCAACTACTCAGGAGGCCGAGGCAGGAGAACAGCTTGAAACCAGGACGCGGAGGTTGCAGTGAGCTGAGATCACGCCACTGCACTCCAGCCTGGCAACAAGGTGAGACTCCATATTAAAAAAAAAAAAAAGATTCTTTAACTTGACAGATCTGGAGTGGAGCCTCAAATTCTGCCTTTATAGCTGGCTCCTGCCACTTTAAGCAGCAAGGATACACAGTGTCAAAATTCAAGATAACTTTTGAGTCCATATGGGGTGCTTAGGGTGTGGCCATTTCCCTGCTGCTGGCTAATAACTAAGTGCTAATGTATTTTCTGTTTACCTGTATTGTGAAAAATAGCAGACTTGATGAATTCAAAACATTCTGATCATTCAATCATTCACCAGTTATTTATTGAGCCATTACGACAGTCATCCCTTAGTATCCAGGGGAGATTGTTTACAGGATCCCCCTCAGATACCAAAATCCTTTGATGCCCAATATAAAATGGTGTAGTATTTGCAAAGAAGCTACACACATCCTCCCATAAACCTTAAATTCTGTCTAGATTACTTATAATACTTAATACAATGGCTATACATTATTTCATGTGGGTTCAACAGTAGTATCCGGCATGTGGCAAATTCAAGTTTTACTTTTTGGAGTTTTTGTTTTTAAGATGGTGGCTCCCTCTGTCACCCAGGCTGGAGCACAGTGCTGTGATCTTGGCTCACTGCAACCTCTGCCTCCCAGGTTCAAGTGATTATCCTGCCTCAGCCTCCCCAGTAGCTGGAATTACAGTCACCTACCACTACACCTGGCTGATTTCTGTATTTTTAGTAGACATGGGATTTCACCATGTTGCCCAGGCTGCAGTGCAGTGGCGTGATCTCATCTCACTGCAACCTCTGCCCTCCAAGTACAAATGATCTCCTGCCTCGGCCTCCCTAGTAACTGGGATTACAGGCAACTGCCACCCCTGGCTTTTTAGTTGAGACGGGGTTTCACCATGTTGACCAGGCTGGTCTCAAACTTCTGACCTGAGGTGACATGATCGCCTTGGCCTCCCAAAGTGCTGGGATAACAGATGTGAGCCACCTTGCCCAGCCTCCCAAATATTTTCAATCCATGATTGGTTGAATCCAGTGATGTAGAACCCACAGACGCTGAGAGCTGATGGCATACACAAGGCAAGGCAACTGGCATTGATATAGTGGAGTTTATCCGGAGTGAATCTCCCCATGTCTTCAAGGGAGATTTTATTGATTAGCATCTATGGCAGACATTGTTGGGTGCCACCCAATATTGATTTATTTTCTTCCATTATAACAATTCTGATTTCACATGGGCCAGCAATAGGCTCAAGCTAAAAGACTACATTTCCTGGATTCTCCCTTGAAGCAAGACGTGGCCAAGTGGCCAATATGGCTAAGAAGATCTAAATAGAAGTATTAGAATGGGATTGGGGAAAGCTGTGTGGGAAAAGGGTATTTGCTAACTTGGAAGGGGGCCTTTTTATCGTCTACTCTCTCTCCAGGTCTGGTGCTGGGATTACAAATGACAGGGGGAGTCAGAATAACTGCAGCTATCTTGGCTATGAGGTGACATGAGGGAAGAAGTCATACAGAGTAACATGGTGATCCAAGACAGAATGAGTCTGGGTCACTGATGACTAAGGACTCTTTCCACTAGCACTAGACTGGCCTACTACTGGTTTATTTTACTTAATAAATGTCTTGTTTAAACCACTGTTATGTCAGGTTAAATACAATTCCTAACGACTATACCTTAGACAACCAATAAAAATGTTAAAAATTCTTTTTCTATAAAATCTTTTTTTTTACTTATCTCATTTTAGAACTGACTTTATTTCACACAAAGAAAATCACAATTATGGCTATGACCAGGTGAGTGTTGAGGCTGCAGTTGGAAAGGAATATAGAAGTTGAACACTGAGGAGGTGGTAAGGAGACCAAGGAAGAGAGAGGTCAATGTAATCATGCTGAAACCAGCTAGGAAAATGGCAGCAGCTGTGGTGAGGAAGGAGACTCGGGCATCTAGGATCACCTCCCCCTTGATCTCCACACTGCATTTCAATAGAAGAAAAGGCTGGCTGGTGCCTCCTAAATCACCTTCCTATAGGATAGCAGGCATAGTAAGGGGGAATCTCTCCAGAAGATACTGTTTTTACTTAAACAAGATCAAATCTCCACCCCACTCCATTTGGAGACCAGAAACCTTTCACATGTAATTCCTAAAACTAAACCCAAGACCCTTTCATATGTGATTTCTAAAGCTGTAAACCCAAGACCCTTTCACTTGTAATTTCTAAGGCTGTAAACCTAAGATCCTTTCACGTGTAATATCTAGAGTGTACGCCTATATAAAGGCAGAGCTTCTCTTTTAGGGGAGCTTGGCCGTTTGGACAAAACATAAAGCCTTGCTCCCAGGCCGTAATAATAAAACCCCTTCCCTCTCTAATTCAGTGTCTGAGAGGTCTGTTTCTCATGGCTGTTCCTGCTTCAGTGGAACACAAGGTTTCGAGGAAGATCCCAGGGAAAAGATGGGCACTTAAGGCCTGGGAGAGGACAGTGACCAGGAAGGGCTCACAAGCACTGTTTTGCTCTCTAAAAGCCCCAAATGCAAATCTTCTGTTTCAACTAGATTACTCCCATGAAGCAGGTGAAACAAATTCTACTTGGGCCCAACATTGGGCAGGTTCAGAGCAGGTAGAGGATTATCTCCAATTCCCTTTGTGCTGGGAAATACAAACTGGACCAAACCCTCTATGAATACATTCCCATGCAACCTCCGTAGTCCTTGAGGTTAACAGTGTTGCTATGTGTCTCACTGAGAAAGGAGAATTCAGTAGGAACATGAGACTCTTGTGATATTTCTAACAGGGCTGGTTTTTCTCTACTATATCCTGTTTTTACCCCAGGATATCCACTTTACTACCCTCACCACCTAAGAAAAACAAATACTGGATTTTACTCTAGCAAACCAAAGCTAGGCACTACAAATATTTGTTAAATGAATGAATAAATCAGAGCATAGCTCAAGTGCAAAAATCTTTTCAATCAATAATTTAAAAGCAAAGCCACAAAACAAGATAATCCTCTTGTGCTTTAGTATTGATTAATGAACTCTCAATATTGGTTGTTTCTTGGAAGCTGCAGATTTCACAAGAATAAAATTAAATGGCTTTTTACATCCTTTGTTTGGAGAGAACAGAAGGCTTTACGGGAAGTTATGCTCAGTTCAAATCCAGTTAAACAAGTATAAAACTCTCTACTGTCTTTCTCCAGACAATGAAAATCCGCAATCTTAAGACCGAAACTGTTGAAAAACGCACACTTTGAATGAAGAGACCTTCCAAACAGGGATTGTGTGAGCAACACAGCTGTTTATTCACCCGGGTGCAGGTGGGCTAAGGCCGAAAAGCGCATTAGCAAAGGGCAGTGGGATAGGAGTTGGTTTCAAAGGTTTGGGTAGTTTTTATGGGGGGCAAGGGTGTTGCAGAGTAAGTCCAGTTACAGTGGTGAACGTTAGGAGCAAGGAGTATACATGACCACAAGTTAAGTTACAAAGGCAAGATTAGGTGAGAGGTCTCTACATTATCGTAAGAACAGTTAAGATGGCAGGGTTGGGTGAGGGGCTTGTCAGGGAAGCTCCAATGGGTGATTATGGACAATGGGGAATGTAGGCAAGGGGTAGGAGACAGCCAAGGCAAGCAGGACTTCAGACTTTCAGGCTCCAGGCTTGCATATGGAGACCTGACAGAAACTACTGCCACAGCCATGCATAAAATGCAATGCTGCTGCTTTCCTTTGTTAAAGCGAATGTTCAAGGCTGAGGACCCATAAAAAACAGCATTACTGGCCGGGCGCGGTGGCTCATGCCTATAATCCCAGCACTTTGGGAGGCCGAGGCGGGTGGATCACGAAGTCAAGAGGTCGAGACCATCCTGGTCAACATGGTGAAACTCCGTCTCTACTAAAAAAAAAATACAAAAATTAGCTGGGCATGGTGGCATGCGCCTGTAGTCCCAGCTGCTTGGGAGGCTGAGGCAGGAGAATTGCTTGAACCCAGGAGGCGGAGGTTGCGGTGAGCTGAGATCGTGCCATTGCACTCCAGCCTGGGTAACAAGAGCAAAACTCCGTCTCAAAAAAAACAAAAAAAACATTACTGGCTCTACTGTTATTTAGCTGTGTGTTCTTAAAAACGTCCGGATGTATCTCAGCACTTATAACCTAAGAGTGAATCACTGCATTTTACCCTTAACGAGTTACCCTGACACTAATCTTTTTGAAACTGTACTTAATGTTCTCCAAAAATGTACATCCACATATTTGCATATAATTTATTGGGACTGAAAACCCCTGAAACTCATCCATGAACCCCCCCAGATTAGTAACAGCTGGACTAGGTGTTGTCTCAGTCCTCCGAGCTCTATAATTGGTTCCACTAATTTCTAAGTTTTGGGGATTTTTGTTTTGTTTTTTGATGTTTTGTTTAGAAAAACGACTTTTAGTTACCTTCATGATGCTTAACACCATGGTTTCCATTCTAGAACCAGCCATATTCTAAACTTCCCGGTCGGAACGAAAGTTACTTAAGCAAGTAAAAGTGTGACAGTTTGTAACAGATTCTGAATATAGTAATAACCTTTTTATGGTTAAAATTTATTTTTAAAAACGTATTAAACAAGTATTAATTCTTCTCAAACATCAGTTGAGATGTCCCTGGGGTAAGGAGACAAGGTATCAGGGACAGTCCAGAAGTAAAGGAATATACAAAGCATGACTTTGACAGCTGTAGAGGTTTTCTTTTAATTTTTTATTGCATTTTAGGTTTGGGGGTACATGTGCAGAACATGCAAGACAGTTGCATAGGTACACACATGGCAGTGTGTTTTGCCTCCTTTCTCCCCTTCACCCACATTTGGCATTTCTCCCCAGGCTATCCCTCCCCACCTCCCCCTCCCACTGGCCCTCCCCATTTCCCCCCAATAGACCCCAGTGTTTAGTACTCTTCTCTCTGTGTCCATGTGTTCTCATTTTTCATCACCCACCTATGAGTGAGAATATGCGGTGTTTCGTTTTCTGTTCTTGTGTCAGTTTGCTGAGGATGATGTTCTCCAGATTCATCCATGTCGAGGTTTTCTTTTTTTTCATTTTGGATGGGAGTATAATGCTTTTGCATTAAAATGAACAGATACGTTGTGGAGCAAAATGAGTAAAGACACGTTTTTAAAGATAAAATGTGAAAGTTCAAATATATATGTCTTGCCTACTCAGTTTTTGTTTTCATGTCCAGAGCACACTCACTTCACACTCCTCCCAGTGGTTCTCTCCTGGAAAGTTACACACTACAAAAAGAAGTAATCTCAATCGTAAAATAATTTGACTTTTTGTAACACAATGAAGATAACTAGCACAAAGTGAAAAATGATATGTTTTTTTTGGAGACAGAGTCTCTCTCTGTCGCCCACGCTGCAGTGCCGTGGTTCGCTCAGCTCACTGCAGTCTCACCCTCCCGGGTTCAAGTGATTCTCCTGCCTCAACCTCCCGAGGAGATGGGATTTCAGGCGCCTGCCACCATGCCCTGCTAATTTTTCTATTTGTAGTAGAGGTTGGGTTTCACCATGTTGCCCAGGCTGGTCTCAAATCCCTGACCTCAAGTGATCTGCCCGCCTCGGCCTCCAAAAGTGCTGGGATTACAGGCATGAGCAGCCACACCTGACCAAGAATTATTTTAGAAGAATGAATGAATACAAGGATTTCCACTAGACTGAAGACTAGTTTGTCAACAGCATTTCAGTGTCTGTAAAGTGCTTACATTTGGAGTTGACACAGCTGGCAGGTGACAACCCAAAGAGGATCTGCTCGTAGCAACCCGCGACCAGCTCCATTCAGCAAAGCACGTACCTCTTCCTCCAGACCGGCTCAACCTGGAGGTGACTGAACCGGACGTCAATAAATAAATAAATAAAAAGGCCTGAGTCCTTTCTGCATCGGCGTCCGAATTATACGTCATGGGTTCAGGGCTGCCTCTAAGTCGCCTGTAAACGTGCAAACACTTTCAGTGCTGGAAGATCACAAAAGAGGAGGAAATGTCTCCTGCGCTACAATGTCAACCAACGCATCCAAAGTGAAATCGTCTCAGCAAGACCCAAATTGGCCTTTATTAATTAACACGTACTGACAATCCAGAACACCAGAGAAGAAAATTTCTTGGAAACAGAAGGGTCTAAGCGCTGAAGCACTGTATCGCACTTGAAATGGAGGCTGAAGTTTTGACTAGGACGGACTATGCATCTTGTTTATCACCTTACCTACTACGGTGTTTATGAGAACTATACAAACCAAGATTTACTCTATTGGGAGATTGTGGGAAAGCTGTAATGTCTAACGCATACCTCAACCTCTAAACCTTATTAAACTTTTTTTTTCTTTGAGACGGTGTCTGGCTCGTCACCCAGGCTGGAGTGCAATGGAGCGATCTCGGCTCACGGTAGCCTCGACCTCTTGGGCTCAAGCGATCCTCCCACCACCGCCTTCAGAGTAGCTGGGGCCACAGGCGCGCGCCACGCCAGGCCCGGCTACTTTCTAAATACTTTTGTAGAGATGGAATCCAGCTATGTTGCCCAGGCTCACTCCTCCATCCCCAAGAGATGCCGCAACTTTGGCCAATATGACCCCAGAGATAGACAAGTGAAGCAAGCAGGCATACAAACCGTGCAGGGGCAAGCAGGAACGCGGACAGATCTCGCACACCGGGTCCCTCGAGGCAGCGCGGACGCTGAGCCGCTGGAACAGGTCATCGCGAACCCTAAGTCCCACCCCTCCTTGCCCTGTTACGAAAGGCTCGTTCCACTACTTCCCGAACAAAAAGGAACCCTAACTTCTACCCTCCTAGTACACAACCCACACCAAATCGCAAGCCAAGAGCCCCACCCCACTGCAGGGAACCGCAGCCACAGCTCCGCCCCACCGGGCCGGAAATTGACCCCGCCTCCTCCTGGACATCACGGAAACGAGGGTCTTCGCAGAGGATGTCCCGCCTGCTCCCCTCAGACGGACCTAGCTCTCGCCTTCCTAAGATATGCCTGCTTGCCCCCAATTTTTTCCTTCTTGCAGTGAGAACGTCCTCATATTGCATCCTTACTTATTCTCCTCTTGGGAAATCCATGTGATCTTCCAGCGCTGAAAGTGTTTGCACGTTTACAGGCGACTTAAAGGCAGCCCTGAGCCCATGACGTATAATTCGGGCGCCGATGCAGAAAGGACCCAGGGCTTTTTTTTTTTTTTTTTTGACATCCGGTTCAATCACCTCCATATTGAGCCGGGCTGGCGGAAGAGGCACGTGCTTTGCTGAATGGAGCTGGTCGCGGGTTGCTACGAGCAGGTCCTCTTTGGGGTAACTGTACACCCGAAGTCTGAGGCGTGCGGCGACCGCGAGGTGAGATACCGCGTACCGGGAGACAGCCGGAGGCGGGGCCGGGAAAGTTGGGTTTGGTTCCTACACAGCAGAGGTAAACATTTGAGCGCCTGCTGTTCACTGTCAGATCTCTGGATGAATTGATGAATCAAACCTAAGAGACTTAAGGGAAAAGCTAACCTTTTAAAACACAGAGTGGATATTTTTTCAAAATTAGACAATATCTGCTTGTTACAGTAGACAAAAGGGCCACGGGACACAGAGGAAACGGCATTTCTGCATACGGATAAGTGAGTCGTAGATGGTGGATTTAAGGGTAGATAGATCCCATAAGTTGACTGTATTCAAAATTTAATGAAAAAAGATCTCGCTCTTTCTCTGAATTTCTGTCCTAGAATTTTACAAATTATTAGAGTTAGATTAGGATAAATCACTTATAGATAAAGGATACCAGTTCGTTATTGGTTGGGAACTTATTTGCGAGCTGGGCAGTGGAGTTGCAAAGGTGCTGGAGGTATGCATCTTGCCTTAGAGACGTTCCCTCCATAAGGGTTGGAGGACTGAGGAGATACATAGATGGAGAGAAATTACAGCAGAATGAACAGAAAGCTTTAGTAAATTGCCAGTAGCCAAATAGGTAGGTAGGACTGTACTCACGGCTAGAAATCCTACCTCCTAACATCTAGCTAAGTTTTATTCTTGAAGCAATTCTCAGCATATTCCAGAAACCTGTTTTATTGAGTACAGTACTTTATGAAGTCAAGGTGTCAATCTTGAATTACCTAGATAATTTGGGAGTATGTCACTCGACCTGTTGCTTTTGTTTATTTTGTTTCCTACTCCAGTTATTTGCTTTTGGTCTTTGGCTGAAAAGTGATGTGTTTTGAATAGTCACAGATGGATACTATTGAGTGTTTTCTTTCCAGTGAAATTACTTAACTATGTTTCAGACACACAATAGGCCTACAGCAATCCTGAGGCAGATACAGTTTTTCTCATTTTTGCAGATGAGGAACCAAAATTTTCCTCCTAAATAGGTTAAGCGACTGCTGTAGGCCATACAGCTAATAGTTGGCAGAGCTGACCCAAAATGTCAGGAGCCCCCCAAGGGTCTCTGATATTTGAGGCTCTTAACATTCCCCTATACTGCTACTAAATCTAAGTGATAGCCTAGATAAACCCACATTGTGTGAATTTGAAAAGGATATTATTTGATGTAAGCCCATAGCAGCCCCTCAAGAATGCTTGATTTAAAGGAGACCCCCTTGGTCTTAATTGATGGAAGGAGTATCTGTTGCTCTAATTATGCAGGTCCTGATTTGCAGTAACACGTGTTCAAAGAAGTTTGATGGGTGTTTTCTGTTTGTTTCCCAAATACTTTTTGATGCAGTTCCTTCAGTTTAAGGAGTGTGAGAGTGTGTGTGTGTGTGTGTGTGTGTGTATGTGTATGTGTATTTTGCTGTCATACTTCACATTCATCCAGACTTCCTAATCCTATTGTCACATGGCAATAAGCATACAGGTGCTGAGATTTCATTATTGGTGATTCTCAGGGACTTATGTTGGTGCTCATGGAAGCATACCTTTACTCTGTTGGTTTTTCTTTGTAAGACTTGTGGTTGGGCATGGTGGCTCATGCCTGTAATCCCAGCACTTTGGGAGGCTGAGGCAGGTGGATCACTTGAGGCCAGGAGTTTGAAACCAGCCTGGCCAACATGGCAAAACCCTGCGTCTACTAAAAATACAAAAATTAGCTGGGTGTGGTGACAGGCACCTGTAATCCCAGCTACTAGAGAATCTGAGACATGAGAATCGCTTGAACCTGGGAGGCAGATGTTGTGGTGAGCTGAGATCACGCCGCTGCACTCCAGCCTGAATGACAGAGCAAGACTCCATCTCAAAAAAAAAAAAAAAAGATTCGTGTAGAATCTAAAAGTCTTCTCTCGTCCAGTCTCCATTACTGCGTTCTAGAGTGGTGATACCCAGTGTTGCCTTCCCATCCCCTTGCTTTACCTTCCTGATGAAGTCTCAAGTCCTTTGTGTTAAACTACGTGTCATTTTTTAGTTTTACATGTCATTCTTCCATGTGTGGGATCCATTGATGATTTTCATGAATTGCAGAACGATTTATCTTTTTAGTAACCAATAAATGGTTCCATGGTTCATAAAAACTACCAGTGGATAGTTGGTAAAACTGTGGGGTGACTGTGGCATTAATTGTGTGTTTTCATCTTCAGCAGCAATGGACTCCTGTGGCCGACTTCACTCACCATGCTCACACTGCCTCCTTGTCAGCAGTAGCTGTCAATAGTCGTTTTGTGGTCACTGGGAGCAAAGATGAAACAATTCACATTTATGACATGAAAAAGAAGATAGAGCATGGGGCTCTAGTGCATCACAGTGGTAAGAAAATTGTATCTTAAGTTGAGCCATTTGCTGTATCTATTTTATGGCAGATTCTGTGGTAGAAGATAGAGGAATTTTTAAAAAAATGGCTTCTTAGCTTGGCGCAGTGGCTCGCACCTGTAGTCCCAGCACTTTGGGAAGCTGAGGCAGGTGGATCACTTGAGGTCAGGAGCTTAAGACCAGACCCTTCTCCACTAAACTACAAAAAAATTAGCCAGGTGTGGTGGCACCTACCTGTGGTCCCAGCTACTTGGGAGGCTGAGGCAGGGGAATCATTTGAACCCGGGAGGCAGAGGTTGCAGTAAGCTGAGATTGTGCCACTGCCCTCCAACCTGGGCATCAGAGTGAGACTCCATCTCGGGGGGAAGAAAATGGTTTGCTCTGGGTTGTCTCACAGTTCGTATTGGAAGACAGAAAGGAGGAACTCAGGGAGTAAGGGAGTCAGAGTGAGGTTTCACTGAAACCTTCCTTAAAATGAATCTGAATTTTTTTTTTCTCTTCTTGTCTGTATTATTTTAAAAGAGAAATGTCAGTTGTTAGGCAGATAAAGTTTGCAAGGAGGGTGAAAGGACATTGCAGGCAGAGCCGGCAGTGTGAGGAGCACAAGTAGTAGGATCACAGCAATATCTCACTTTATTGAGGGCATATTTTGTACCCCTCAGTGTGCCAAGAAAGTAGTTTTATCTTTAGTTCATGGAAGAGAACACCTAGTTTCAAAGATGTTACTTGACTTGCCCAAGGTCTCAAAACAGTGGAACTAGAACTTGAACCTAGGTCTAAAGCCCATGCTTTTGACCGCTGGTGTGCATGAGGAGCCGTAAGCTGTTCTGGATTGTGAGAAGGTTAAATTGGAGTATGAGGCGCTACAGAAGTAGATCCCAGAGACCTTGAGAGAAGGCAGGTAGAGGCTGAATGGGAGGGAGGGAGCAAGCAAGCTAATGAGTGATGTGGGCTTGAGGAAAGTACTGCCAGTCTGCTATGGGAGGGCTGCTAACTGAGAATCCAAACAGAAGGAATGATGAAGGCCTGCCCCATTGGAATTGGCAGCTATGGATCGAGCAACATCAGTTTGCAAGGTTTTCTGAGTTTCTTCAGTAGTAAGCCCCAGACATTTCCCTAGAGAGAGGAAGGTTACTTGGTGCGTGCAGTAGGAGGATTAAGTTACAAGGGAATTAAGAATTTTGGTGAAGGAGTAGATTAGGTTGTCAGCTTAGAGAAAATGTGTTGTCAAGGGCCTGGAGATCTCTGAAGTACAAAAGCAGATGGAGTGTGAGTGCAGGAAGGCGTGAAAGGGATGGGAAGATGTGAGCTTGTGGTCAGCAAATAGGTTCCCAGAGGTCAAGATTTCTAACGTGGAACAGCTCTACGTGGTAATGATGCCCAGGCTGTGGTGGTGGGGACTGAAATACAGAGGAGGCAAAGATCACTGGAGTTGAAGTCAAGGAGTAGTAATTCCCACCTTGTTGAGTTTTCCACACTGGTGGTCAAGGTACCAGGGATAGTGGCAGAATCAAGGGAGAGAAAGACTGAACAGGTAAGTTTTTTTCTTCAGTACCAAACATTTTATGCTGTTTTTATTGCATTTTCCTAGGAGACAGAGAATGAGGAGTAACTTAGCTAAGAAAGTTGGTTTTCTGCAAAGGCAGATAAAATAGGTGCCTTTTTTCCTATCCAGTCTTTCTTGTATTTCAGAGGATCACAGCAGGCATGGGTTTCCAGCAGTAAATATGCAGCCATAAACGGCTTCCTTCTATGACATGTTCTCTTAGTATTCAGACTGCTATAACAAAATACCTTAGACTGAATCATTTCTGTATAATGGAGATTTATTTCTCACAGTGCTAGAGGCCGGGAAGTCTAAGAGTAAAGCACCAGTAGATTTTCATGTCTGCTAAGGACTGGCTGGCTGTTGCTGTGTCTTCTTATGGTAGAAGGGCAGCAGCTCCCTGTACAATTCTGCAAGGTCCAGCTTGAGAGTTGGAGCCAGTTTTTAAAAAGCAAACAAACAAACAAAAAAAGTTGTTGTTTTTGTTTTTTTTTTTTATAAGGGGTCTTGCTTATTGCCCAGGCTGAAATGCAGTGGAGTGATCTCAGCTCACTGCAACTTCCACCTCCTGGGTTTAAGTGATTCTCCTGCCTCAGCCTCCCTAGTAGCTTGGATTACAGGCGCCCACCACCATGCCCGGCTAATTTTTTACATTTTAGTAGAGACGGGGTTTTACCATATTGGCCAGGCTGGTCTTGAACTCCTGATCTCAAGTTATCTGCCCACCTCGGCCTCCCAAAGGGCTGAGATTACAGGTGTGAGCCACCTCGCCGTGCCAAAAAAAAAAAAACTTTTATAAGGTCAATAATCTTGCTCATGAGTCATCCTCACTTAAAGCTTCCACCTCTTAAACTATCACTTTGGCAACTAAGTTTCAGCAAATGATTTTGGGGGACACGTTCACACCATGGCAGACTGTCCATAATGCTTTAAGAGCTGTCTCACCCTTCATCGGCTGTGCTTTAAGTGTTTTACATATACATTCTTTTTTTTTCCCTTTCCCATACCCACTTCATACAACGAAGCCTTCTCTCTCAGGTTTGGAAGAAATAAGTTAAATTCGACCTGCCCATACCCATTAGTACAAGAGTTCAACAATAAGAAAAGGAATGACACAGAAGGAGTTTAGACTTTGCGGGGGGGTGAATGAAATAGGGTTCTTGGTTTCTTGGTTTCCTCCATTTCTTGTATAAATCCTTTTTTTTCTTGTCTTTTTAAGAATTCTTTTCTTATTTTTCCTTCAACCCTTATTTTAAGTTCAGGGATACACATGCAGGATGTGCAGGTTTATTACATAAGTAAATGTGCCTTAGTGGTTTGCGGCACAGATCCCATCCCCTAGGCATTAAGCCAGGCATCCTTTAGCTGTTCTAATGCTCTCTCTCCCCCCACCTTTCCCCTCCCAAAGGCCCCAGTGTGTGTTGTTCTCCCTGTGTGTCCATGTGTTCTCATGATTCAGCTCCCACTTATAAGTGAGAACATGTGGTATTTGGGCTTTCTTTTTCTTTTCTCTTTGTTTTCTTTTCTTTTCTTTCTTTTTTTGAGAGGGAGTTTAGCTCTGTCACCCCAGCTGGAGTGCAGTGGCAGGATCTCAGCTCACTGCAACCTCCACTTCCCAAGTTGAAGTGATTTTTGTGCCTCAGCCTCCTAAATAGCTGAGACTATAAGCACACACCACCACGTCCAGCTAATCTTTGTATTTTCAGTAGAGATGGGGTTTTGCCATGTTGGCCAGGCTGATCTTGAACCCCTGACCTCAGGTGATCTGCCCGAATTGGCCTCCCAAAGTGCTGGGATTACAGGCATGAGCCACCACACCCGGCCAGTGTTTGGTTTTCTCTTCCTGCATTAGTTTGCTGAGGATAATGGCTTCAAACTTCATCTACATCCCTGCAGAGCACATGGTCACATTCCTTTTTATGGCTGCATAAATCCTATTTTTCTCAGAGTTGGTAATAGATAAACTTTTTTCTAGGTTAGCGGATATAGGAAAGTAAACTTTCCAAAGTGAGAAATAGGATAATAGGGAGAGGAAAATATGGACAAATGAATGAGAAGTGTTTAGTAATGGATCAAAACAGGTCAGAGTGATAATGACTTGATCGTGGCTGATTGGGTGGCTAGTTCAGGCTTTAGAAAGTGGAAGTCATGTGGCAGTACTCCTGGTTTGTTCCCCAGATTAGCTTGTTAGCCAGTTAGTTTTGTTTACTTCTGCTTAAATTATCCTAGCCAGCCATTTCCTAAATTTGTAATTTGAAGAGGTAAAGCAAGGATGTGAACTGATTCATTCAAAGATGTATCTAAACTGCAGGTACTCTGCTGAAAATATTTGCATAGATTTTAGCAGTTGTACATATACAAAAAACTTTAAGGTGTATTTTAGTAATATTAAGACATCGAGGCCAGGCACGGTGGCTCACGCCTGTAATTCCAGCACTTTGGGAGGCTGAGGTGGGCAGGTCACTTGGGTCCAGGAGTTCAAGAGCAGCCTGGACAACATGGTGAAACTCTGTACCTACAAAAAATACAAAAGTTAGCTAGGTGTATTGGTGTGAACCTGTAGTCCCAGCTACTTAGAATGCTGAGGTGGGAAGATCACTTGAACCTAGGAAGAAGAGGCTGCAGTGGGCCAAGATTGTGCCATAGCACTCCAGCTTGGGTAACAGAGTAAAACCCTGCCTCCAGAGAAAACAAAAAAGGCATTGAGTGTTTTAGTTAGCATAGCATAGCCTTCAAACCAGAAATGGAGTTTGCATTTAAAATGAATATTATTTTTGCCGGTTTTGGTTTTTCCACAGGCACAATAACTTGCCTGAAATTCTGTGGCAACAGGCATTTGATCAGTGGAGCAGAAGATGGACTTATCTGTATCTGGGATGCCAAGAAATGGGAATGCCTGAAGTCAATTAAAGCTCACAAGTGAGTTGGGCTCTTCCCTTTGGCATTCTCCATGTGCCAGTCAAGTCGGGGACTGTTAGTTTCATTTTAGAGGACATGTGACCTTCCTTTCTATTCACCCATCTGGCAAGTTGGCCCTGTCGGTTGGTACAGATAAGACATTAAGGTAAGTCATTAACGCTCGAGAGCATTTTTCTAAGGTGTATCTTTTACTACAGCTCTCCACCATTTAAAAACACTGTGAAACAGGCAGGGCATTTCACAGTATATTTCAATGGTGGAGAGCTGTAGGAAAATATGGTGGCTCATGTCTATAATCTCAGTGCTTAGGGAGGCTGAGGCGAGTGGATCACGATGTCAGGAGTTCAAGACCAGCCTGGCCAGTATGGTAAAATCCCGTCTCTACTAAAAAAGAAATTAGCCAGGCATGGTGGCAGCGTCTATAATCCCAGCTATTCGGGAAGCTGAGGCAGAGAATTGCTTGAACCCGGGAGGCGGAGGCGGAGGCGGAGGTTGCAGTGAGCCAAGCACACCACTGCATTCCAGCCTGCTCAACACAGCGAGGCTTTGTCTCAAAAAAAACAAAATGCTGTGAAACAATGGAAAGGTCAAAAGCTAGTGAACCCTTTCATAATGGTAGGATAAAGATGATAAGCTCTGAACTCAAGCATGTAATTTTGCTCCAATCATCATAGCTGTGAAGTGAAGATTTTTAGGAAGGGAAGCCTTTGGAAAATAAAATGGTTATGATGTGTTAAAGGGATATGGGAATGAAGCAAGCCTTAATCCTGCCTGATAATATTTCAGGATGTTGCTGTAAGGAAGATAGCAGGTCTTTTAAATAGCCAATATTTAGTAAAATTGTCACTAGAGTAAGTCGTCATTATGCTTGTTCTTTTACGCTTAGTAAAAGTTAGTTGGTGGTCACACCATAAGTGAGCTTCCTGTTTTGCAGAACGCGGAATCTTGTAGAAGGAAGATCAGCATTCATAAAAAATATAAAACAAAGTGATTATTATAATTTTTTTTTTAAGACGGAGTTTCGCTCTTGTTACCCAGGCTGGAGTGCAATGGCGCGATCTCAGCTCATCTCAACCTCCGCCTCCTGGGTTCAGGCAATTCTCCTGCCTCAGCCTCCTGAGTAGCTGGGATTACAGGCATGCGCCACCATGCTCAGCTAATTTTTTGTATTTTTAGTAGAGAGGGGGTTTCACCATGTTAACCCGGATGGTCTCGATCTCTTGACCTCGTGATCCACCTGCCTTGGCCTCCCAAAGTGCTGGGATTACAGGCTTGAGCCACCGCGCCCGGCCTAAAGTGAGTATTTTTGTTTGAAATACAGGTTGAGCATTCCTAATCTGGAAATCTGAAATCCTTCAAAATCTGAAACTCTTTGAACACTGGTGTGATGCCTCAAGTAGAAAATTCAACATGCAGGCCAGGCGCGGTGGCTCATGCCTATAATCGCAGCACTTCAGGAGGCTGTGGCAGGTGAATCACCTGAGGTCAGGAGTTCCAAGACCAGTCTGGCCAATGTGATAAAACCCCATCTCTTCTAAAAATACAAAAATTAGCCAGGTTGGGTGGCGGACACCTGTAATCCCAGCTACTTGGGAGGCTGAGGCAGGAGAATCACTCGAACCTGGGAGGCAGAGGTTACAGTGAGCCGAGATTGGCCATTGCACTCCAGCCTGGGTGACAAGAGCAAAATGCCATCTCAAAAAAAGAAAAAGAAAATTCAACACCTAACCTCATGATGGATCACAGTCAAAACTTTGTTTCATGCCCAAAATTATTTAAAACATTGTGTAAAATTACCTTCAGGCTAGGTGTATATAAAACATAGATGACTTTCATTTTTAGACTTGAAACATGAGTTCCACGGGTTGTATCCTTGAGATATTTTGCTGTTTAAATGCAGATATTCCAAAATCCAAAACAGTTCTGGTCTCAAGCATTTTGGATAAGGGATACTCAACCAGTATATTTTAGAGTGACTTAATGGACTATGCATATAGATAGATACACATTCTTACATGTGTGCATGTTACACATTTCTTTCCCTGCATGGTGGTGGTTACCTCTGAGTAAATGCTTTGGGTTACTTTATTTTCCCATTTTAGATCTAGATTCTTGTGGCTTTGCCACCTGCCTTTGATTTTTATTATATTTTATTTTATTTTTGAGATAGAGTCTTGCTCTGTCACCCAGGCTGAAGTGCAGTGGCACAATCTCAGCTCACTCCAACCTCTGCCTCCTGGGCTCAAGTGATTCTCCTGCCTCAGCCTCCCAAGTAGCTGGGGTTACAGGTGCATGCCACCATGCTTGGCTAATTTTTTGTAGTTTTTGTAGAGATGAGGTTTCACCATCTGGTCTCAAACTCCTGGCCTTAAGTGATACACCCACCTTGGCCTCCCAAAATGCTGGGATTACAGGTGTGAGCCACTGCACTTGGCCCACCCTTGACTTTTTGAACCTAGATTATTTTCTAAAAAATTGAACTTGCAAAATGTGTTATGAAGAGCAAATGGCATCATGGATTTGAAAATGCACATTATAAATATTTGCTATTTTTATTACTATGATCATTTTATGTTTTATTTATGAAATAATAAATAGGTCAGGCATGGTGGCTCATACCTATAATCCCAGCACTTTGGGAGGCTGAGGTGGGTAGATTACGAGGTCAGGAGATCTAGACCATCTTGGCCAACATGGTGAAACCCCGTCTCTACTAAAAAAAATTAAAAATTTAAAAATTTAAATAAAAAATAAACTTTATTTTTTTCACTTACAGATGCTCACCTAGTGGAATGGTCCCCAAGAGGAGAGCAATATGTAGTTATCATACAGAATAAAATAGACATCTATCAGCTTGACACTGCATCCATTAGTGGCACCATCACAAATGAAAAGAGAATTTCTGCTGTTAAATTTCTTTCAGTAAGTAATCAGAAATCAGTGACCGAAGTTTGTGGTGATGTTTGGAACTGTTGATGACATTCTGCCTGTTATTATTTTTCATCTCTCCTAGGAGTCTGTCCTTGCAGTGGCTGGAGATGAAGAAGTTATAAGGTTTTTTGACTGTGATTCGCTAATGTGCCTCTGTGAATTTAAAGCTCATGAAAACAGGTAATTTTACCAATCTCAGGTGTATATGTTGAGTCTTAATAAATGGTATATATGCAGCAGTTTCTTAAACCAGGGTATATGTTTTTATTAACTGCAGAAATAATCAGACATACCTACGTGGACAGTATGTGGTATCTAGAGTCTAATAAAATGGTGGAAAATGTTATCTTCATGGCCTTTAATAATGCAAAAGTGGGCTGGGCATGGTGACTCACGTCTGTAATCCCAGCACTTTGGGAGGCCAAGGTGGGTGGATCATGAAGTCAAAAGATTGAGACCATCCTGGCCAACATGGTGAAACCCCATCTCTACTAAAAATACAAAAATTAGCTGGGCATAATTGTGTGCGCCTGTAGTCCCAGCTACTCGGGAAAGCTGAGGCAGGAGAATCGCTTGAACCCAGGAGGCAAAGGTTGCAGCGAGCCAAGATCACACCACTGCACTCCATCCAGCCTGGCTACAGTGCGAGACTCCCTCTCAGAAAAAGAAAACAAAAAAAACAATGCAAAATCGGTGAAGTTGTTTTTTGGGACTAGTCCTTTGCACAAGATAGTTTTTTAAATGTCTGTTAGATTTGGAGCCTGAAATCAAACGTATTTGAACAAACAAAAGACTAAACAGTCTTGAGCTTTGTTCCCAACTACTTTTGTCCTTTTATGTAATTCCCCTTGCCTACTTCTTCCCCCTTTATGAGTGATTTTTTTTCCCCCTGCAGGAGAAGTGAACTGTTATTGAGTTCCAGTTTTGTGCCAGTCTTTATTACCTTTTAATGCTTACTGTATTTCTAGGGGGTAGATAATCTCAAAATAAGCAGTTAAGTGGCTTGGCTAAGATTACCCCACTCTTAGGTAATGCAGCTGAGAGCTGAACCCAGTTTTATCTGACTCTTAGATCCCTGCTTTTTCTAGGAATTTTGAAAAAGGTGATCTAATGTGCAGAGTTATATTTTGATGTATTTCATTTGCATGTTCTATGTCTCAAATGAGTCGTCTTATTTATTAACAGTGGTTAAGTTTTAAGAAATCCGTACTTGGAGTACTGCAGTTACTAAAATAAAGGCCTTACTCTTCCCTATATTGGGGAGTAAACATTCTTCAAGGTCGCCCATTCCAGGTGTACTAGTAACACTTAAGATATTTGGCCATTCATTCAGTCAACAAGTGTTTATTGATCATCATTACGAAATACTACACGAGGTATTTAATAATGAACAGAAAAGACAAGAGCTTGTGCTCTCATGGCTCTTCTATTGTAGCGAGGCAATAGATTATAAAGTAAGCAGATCATTATGACAGAATGGAAATAGAAAAGTAGAGTGATTAAGGAATAAACGTAATTGGTTTAGATAGGATGATGAGGCAAGGAGATGTGAGACTTTAAGAATGAGAAAGGAGCTAGTTTTAAAAATAAGAGAGAGTAGGGCCGGGCACCGTGGCACACGCCTTGAATCCCAGCACTTTGGGAGGCTGAGGCAGGTGGATCACCTGAGGTTGTGGGTTCAAGACCAGCCTGACCAACATGGAGAAAACCCCATTTCTACTAAAAATACAAAATTAGCTGGGCGTGGTGGCACATGCCTGTAATCTTGGCTTCTTGGGAGGCTGATGCAGTAGAATTGCTTGAACCTGGGAGGTGGAGGTTGCAGTGAGCTGAGATCACACCACTACACTACAGCCTCGGCAACAGAACGAGACTCCATCTCAAATAAAAGGAAGAGAGAGCCACAGGTGCCACGACCCTGAGGGAGAACAGAGCTTGGTGTATTTTAGGAGCAGATAGAAGACCTTTGTGACTAGGTGAGAGTGAGCAAGGAAAGGGCGGTGGAAGCCAAATGGTGCCTATAATCATATTTTTTCTTACTATGGAAAAATTTAAAAGCATTTAGACTGGTTTATGATACTAATTTTTTTTTTAATGGTACCAACTTTTAAAATTAATTAATTTATTTTAATAGAGATGGGGTATCACCATGTTAGCCAGGCTGGTTTCGAACTCCTGACCTCAGGTGATCCACCTATCTCGGCCTCCCAAAGTGCTGGGATTACAGGTGTGAACCACCGTGCCCGGCCTTATGGTACTAACATTTTAAGACTTGCCACCAGCTTTAGCAGCTGTCACTGTGTGACCAATCTTGCTTCATCTATATGCTCAGCCACTTCCTCTCCCATGTTATTTTAAATTAAACCCCAGTTTTGTAGAGTTTTTGGAAGTTGATTTGATTTACATTTTTAAGGGGCAAAATAGAAGCAGAAAGGCCAATGAGGCTATGTCTGTGATCCAGAAGAAAAGTGATGGCAGCTTAGACTATCAATGGTGGCACTGGAGTGGAGAGAAATGGGTGTGTGGGAGAGACCTTGATTCATCGTTTCTGTTGCCTTTTCTCTCCTTACTGAACTTGGAATTTCTTGAGATGAAGGGCTTTGTTTTACTCATCTTTAGTTCCCTTGTAATAACCTGATTATTTATAGTTATCTATTGTCTTTTCAACTTTTCCTTCAGATATGGTGGGCAGTTGATTTTATCTTGTATTTTGGGCCTGAGTATGATTCACTAATGGAATGTGAAGCTTAGTTATATATATATATTTTTGAGATGGAGTTTCGCTTTTGTTACCCAGGCTGGAGTGCAGTGGCGTGATCTCGGCTCACTGCAACTTCCGCTTCCTGGGTTCAAGCGATTCTCCTGCCTCTGCCTCCCCAGTAGCTGAGATTACAGGCGTGTGCCACCATGCCTGGCTAATTTTTGTAGTTTTAGTAGAGACAGCTTTTTACTATGTTGGCTAGGCTGGTCTTGAACTCCTGACATCAATTGATCTACCAGCCTCGGTCTCCCAAAGTGCTGGGATCACAGGTGTGAGCCACCATGGCCAGCCCCCATTCACCTTTTTAGCAGTTGAACATTCCTTGTGACTGTGAAACCCGGTCCAAATACACACCTACATGCTTATATGAACACACAGATAGATGACAGCAAAAACAGTCACCTGTGAGGGAGGGGACTGCAGCATCCTCGAAGTGGCCTGTTGGCAGGAAGGCTACAGGAATGGGAAAAAGTTGCGGCAGTTGCCCTGGGTGTCTGCCTGCATCCCTCTCAGCTTTCCTCCCTACCTATGAAGACTGTTTACTGAGCTCTTGGGCAACTCTCTGCCTTTTTTCTGTCTGTGGGAGGATGGCTGGTCATGGTCACAGGGCAGGCCGGAGGTCCAGAGAGTTAAAGAAGCAGCCTTCAAGCAATGACCGACCAGCAGTTGATGAAAAAACACCCTTCTGGGCATGGTGGCATGCATCTGTCATCCTAGTGACTCGGGAGGCTGAGGTGGGAGGATCACTTGTGCCCAGGAGTTCAAGGCGCAGTGAGCTATGATCCTGCCACTACACTCAGGCCTAGGCAATAGAGCAAGAATTTTTTTTTAAGTTGCAGTCTCTCTCTTTTTTTTTTGAGATGTAGTATGGCTCTTGTTGCCCAGGCTGCAATGCAGTGGCGTGATCTCAGCTGACTGCAACCTCCACCTCCCAGGATCAAGTGATTCTCCTGCCTCAGCCTCCCAAGTAGCTGGGATTACAGGCATGTGCCACCATGCCCCAATAGTTTTGTATTTTTAGTAGAGACGGGGTTTCTCCATGTTGGTCAGGCTGATCTCAAACTCCTGACCTCAGGCAATCTGCCCGCCTTAGCCTCCCAAAGTGCTAGGATTACAGGCGTGAGCCACTGTGCCTGGCCGAAAGTTCTTATCTCTTAAAAAAAAGAGGCTGGGTGCAAGGTGGCTCACTGCTGTAATCCCAGCACTTTGAGAGGTTGAGGCAGGAGGATTGCTTATGCCCAGGAGTTTGAGATCAGTCTGAGAAACATAATGAGACCACGTCTCTACAAAAAGTAAAAAATTGGGCCGGGCGCAGTGGCTCATGCTTGTAATCTCAGCACTTTAGGAGGCCAAGGAGGGCGGATCAGCTGAGGTTAAGAGTTCAAGACCAGCCTGGCTAACATGTTGAAACCCTGTTTCTACTAAAAATACAAAGGATTAGCTGGGCATTGTGGCACACGCCTGTACTCCCAACTACTTGGGAGGTTGAGGCAGGAGAATGGCTTGTTCCTGGGAGGTGGAAGTTGCAGTGAGCCGAGATTGTGCCATTCCCTCCAGCTTGGGCAACAGAGCGAAACTCCAGCTGAAAGAAAAAAAAAAGTAAAAAATTATCTGGGCATGGTGGCATGCACCTATAGTCCCAGCTCCTTGGGAGGCTGAGGCAGGAGGATCACCTGAGCCCAGGAAGTTGAGACTACAGTGAGCCATGATTGTGCCTCTGCACTGCAGCCTGGATGACAGAGCAAGACCTTGTCTCAGAATAATTAATCAATGAAACATCAAACCCCTTGCTGCCTGGCAGCTGGCGTGGGTCAACTCTGAGGCATACTCTAGCCTGGCTCTCTGAGCTCTCCAGAGGGCTGTAACTGCTCACAGTGGTGACTGGTTCCATGACGTCTCCATTCTTGGCATCCTTCCCTCCCATGTCACTTCTCCATTCCTCTGCTGGTGTTTGCCGTGGGCACCCCCCCCCACACACACACATTCAAGTGTGTGTCCTCTAACCTTTGTCTCAGGGTCTGCATCCTGGGGAACCTAAACCAAGACAGAGGTTCCAAGATGAGTCTTCAACAAACTTATAATCAGGCTGGGAGATGAAATCCAGTTATGATCATGAAGTACTATTAATAATAAGAGAGCAGGGTTGGGCACGGTGGTTTACACCTGTAATCCCAGCACTTCAGGAGGCCGAGGTGGGCAGATCTCCTGAGGTCAGGAGTTCAGGACCAGCCTGGCCAACATGGTGAAACCCCGTCTCTATTAATAATACAAAAAATTAGCTGGGGGTGGTGGCAGGCACCTGGAATCCCAGCTACTCTAGAGGATGAGGCAGGAGAGTCGCTCAAACCCGGGAGGCGGAAGTTGCAGTGAGCTGAGGTTGTACCATTGCACTCCAGCCTGGACAACAAAAGCAAAACTCCCTCTCAAAATAATAATAATAATAATAGAACATATATAATAAATCTAGCCAAGATGACCTGCCTCTTTTAAGTATGGGCTCAGTGCCAGGGACTGGTCATTGGGTACAATGTCTCTTATCTTGCTGAAGCCAGATAAGAGTATTCATACTCACCAGAGTCCTTGTGTTACTCCATTTGCATTGCTATGAAGAAATGCCTGACACTGGGTAATTCATAAAGAAAAGAGTTTCATTGGCTCATGGTTCTGCAGGCTGTACAGGAAGTATGACACCAGCATCTGTTCCTTGTGAAGGCCTCAGGAAGCTTGCAATCATGGTAGAAGGCAAAGGGAAGCAGGTGTCTCACATGGTGAGAGAGAGCAGATAGACATGGTAGTTCATACCTGTAATCCAAGCACTTTGGGTGCCAAGGCAGGCGGATCTCCTGAGGTTGAGTGTTCAAGACCAGCCTGACCAACATGGTGAAACCCTGTTTTTAAATTTAAAAAAAAAGAGAAAGAGAAAGAGAGCTGATGAGAGAAAGTGGTAGTAGGCGCCACACTTTTTTTATTTATATTTATTAATTTATTATTTATTAATTTTTTTTTTGTAGAGACACTTTTTTTTTTTTTTTTTTTGAGTTGGAGTTTCGCTCGTTACCCAGGCTGGAGTGCAATGGCACAATCTCGGCTCACCGCAACCTCTGCCTCCTGGGTTCAGGCAATTCTCCTGCCTCAGCCTCCTGAGTAGCTGGGATTACAGGCACGTGCCACCATGCCCAGCTAATTTTTTGTATTTTTAGTAAAGACGGGGTTTCACCATGTTGACCAGGACGGTCTCCATCTCTTGACCTCATAATCCACCCGCCTCGGCTTCCCAAAGTGCTGGATTACAGGCGTGAGCCACCGCGCCCGGCCCGATCTCACATAAACTCAGAGCAAGAACTCTCTCATCACTGCAAGGAGGGCACCAAGCTATTCATAAGGGATCATCCTCATGACCCAAGCACCTCCCACCAGTCCCCACTTCCAACACTTGGGATTATATTTCAACATGAGAGCTGGAGGGGACAAATAACCAAACCATGTCATATTGCCCCATGACCCTCCAAATCTCATATCCTCACACTGCAAAATACAATCATCCCTTCCCAATAGTCCCCAAAAGTCTCAACTTGTTTCACTATCAATCGGTCAAAAGTCCCAAGTCCAAAGTCTCACCCAGAGATGAATTTCTTCCACCTCTGAACCTGTGAAATGAAAGACAAGTTACTTACTTCCCAGATACGGTGGTAGTACAGGCATCGAATAAACATTCTCATTTCCAAAGAGAGAAATGTGCCAAAAGAAAGAGGCAAGAGACCCCACACAAGTCCTAAATCCAGCAGGGCAGTCATTAAATCTTAAAGCTTTGAAATAATCTCCTTTGACTCCCTGTTCCACTGGGGA
Organism: Callithrix jacchus; assembly: GCF_049354715.1. Lineage (NCBI taxonomy): Eukaryota > Metazoa > Chordata > Mammalia > Primates > Cebidae > Callithrix > Callithrix jacchus. Next base: position 37,046,168 of record NC_133505.1, read on the forward strand.
GCTCTGGCCTTGTGGCTTTGCAGAGTGCAGCCCCTGGGGGTGCTCTTGGTTGAAGTTGAGTGCCTGCAGCTTTTCCAGGCTCAGGAGGCAAGCTGCCCATGGCTCTACCGTTCTGAGGTCTGGAGCATGGCAGTCCCCTTCCCACAGCTCCACTAGGCAGTGTCCTGATGGGGACTCTGTGTGGGGATTCCAATTCCACATCTCTCCTCCCCTGTGGCAGGCTTCTGCCTTGGGCACCCAGCCTTTCTCATACATTCTCTGAAATCTAGGGAAAGCTGTCAAGCCTTCTTCATGCGCAGTCTGTGCACATGCAGACTTAACGCCACATGGGAGCTGCCAAGGCTTATGGGTTGCACACTCCAGAATGGCAGCCCAAGCCATATCTGGTGCCCTTTGAGCCATAGCTGGACATGGAGCAGCTGGGATGTGGGTAGCTCTGTCTCAAAGCTGGGCAGGGCAGCAGGACCCTGGGCCTGGACCAGGTAACAAGTCTTTCCTCCTAGGCCTCTGGGTCTGTGATGGGAGGGGCTGCTCTAATGATTTCTGAAATGCCCTTGAGGCCTTTTTTTCCATTGTCTTGGATATTAGCACTTGGCTTCCTTTTAGTCTTGGAAATTTCTCTAGCAAGTGATTGCTCCACAGCCTGCTTGTATTCCTCTTCCGAAAATACTTTTTTCACTAGCCTGGCACAGTGGCTCATGCCTGTAATCCCAGTACTTTGGGAGAATGAGGCGGGTGGATTGCCTGAAGTCATGAGTTTGAGACCAGATTGGCCCACAAAGTGAAACCCTGTCTCTACTAAAAATACAAAAAAATTGGCCAGGCGTGGCAGCTTATTCCTGTAATCACAGCACTTTGGGAGGATGAGGTGGGTGGATCATGAGGTCAGGAGTTTGAGACCAGCCTGGCCATCATGGTGAAACCCCATCTGTACTAAAAATACAAAAATAAGCCGGGCGAGGTGGCAGGTGCCTGTAATCCCAGCTACTCAGGAAATTGAGGCAGGAGAATCCCTTGAACCCAGGAATTGGAGGTTGCAGTGAGTTGAGATCGTGCCTGCACTCCAGCCTGGGGAACAGAGCCAGACCCGGTCTCAAAAAACAAAAAAAAAATTAGCTGGGTTTGGTGGTGGGCATCTGTAATCCCAGCTACTAGGAAGGCTGAGTCAGGAGAATTGATTGAACCCAGGAGGCAGAGGTTGCAGTGACCCGAGATCGCACCGTTGCACTCCAACCTGAACAATAGGAGCATGAAACTCCATCTCAAAAAAAAAAGAAAAAAGAAAATGCGCTGGATGCAGTGGCTCATGCCTGTAATCCCAGTACTTTGGGAGGCTAAGGCAGGTGGATAACTTGGGGTTGGGAGTTTGAGACCAGCTGACCAACATGGTGAAACCCCTTCTCAAATAAATACAAAAAATTAGCCAGGCGTGGTGGCACATGCCTGTAGTCCCAGCTACCCAGGAGGCTGAGGCAGAAGAATCGCTTGAACCCACGAGGTGGAGGTTGCTATGAGCCGAGATCATGACATTGCACTCCAGTCCAGGCAACAAAAGCTTAAAACTGTGTCTCAAAAAAAAAAAAAAAAAAATGCTGCTGGGCGCGGTGGCTCACGCCTGTAATCCCAGCACTTTGAGTGGCTGAGGTGGGTGGATCACCTGAGGTTAAGAGTTCAAGACCAGTCTAGCCATCATGGTGAAAACCCCATCTTTAAAAAAAAAGAAAGAAAATGATTTTCTGCCACATGGTCAGGCTGCAAAGTTTCCAAGCTTTTAAGCTCTACTTCCTTTTTAAATAAAAATTCTAACTTTAAGTCATTTATTTGCTCCCATATCTGATAATAGGTTGTTAGAAGCAGTCAGGCCACATATTGAATGCTTTACTGCTTAGAAATTTATTCCATCAGATACCCCAAGTCATCACTCTTAAGTTCAAACTTCCTCAAATCCTTAGAGCATGGAGACAGTGCAGCCAAGTTCTTTGCAAGGACATAACACGGGTGAGCTTTACTCCAGTTCCCAATAACTTCCTCATTTCCATCTGAGACCTCATCAGCCTGACCTTCAGTATCCATCTCACCATCACCATTTTGGTCGAAACCACTTGACCAGTCTCTGAGAAGTTCCAAACTTCCCCTCAACTTCCTGTCTTCCTCTGAACCCTCCAAACTCTTCCAGCCTCTACCCATTATCCAGTTCCAAAGCCACTTTCACATCTTCAGGTATTTTTATAGCAATGCCCCACTCTTGGTACCAATTTTCAGTGTTAGTCCATTCTTGCATTGCTATAAAACAAATATCTAAGGTGGTTGGGCATGGTGGTTCACGCCTGTAATCCAAGCACTTTGGAGGCCAAGGCAGGTGAATCACCTGAGGTCGGGAGTTCAAGACGAGCCTGACCAACATGCTGAAATCCCATCTTTAAAAAAAATAATAAAAAAAAAAGAACAAATATCTAAGGCTATGTAATTTATACAGAAAAGAGGTTTGATCAGCTCACAGTTCTGCAGGAACTGCACAGGAAGCATGGCACCTGGTGAGGCCTCAGGAAGCTTCCAGTCATGGTGGACAGCAGAGCAGGAGCAGGCATGTCACATGGTGAAAGAGAAAGCAAGAAAGAGATCGGGGAGTGGGGAGGTGCCACATTTTTTTTTTTAAACAACCAGATACTGTACAAACCCAGAGCAAAGACTCACTCATTACCATGAGGAGGGCACCAGTCATTCAAGAGGCATCCACCCCCTTAACCCAAACACCTCCCACCAAGCCCCACCTCCAACACTGAGGATGACATTTCCATATGAGATTTGGAGGGGACAAATATCCACACCATATCAGTCCTCTACCTTCATAGTCCCCATTTGACAGATAAGAAAGCTGAGGTTTAGAGAAGGCTTTTGCTCAAGGTTAAGAGCTAGGCAGTGGCAGTTTGGCCTGGAGAGCCTAGGCCCAAACAGGGAGGTCCCTAAGCACTGATTGCATTGTGGAGAGCAGAAGAGAGAGAGGCCAGAGGTCCTTGGCATGACCTTTCAGGAAGGGAGACCTTGAGGATGGGCAGACGTGGGAAGATGAAGAGTCCGGCAGAGGGCCTTGGGCCTCAGTTTTCTCATCTGTCAAGTAGGCATGATAATAGGACCCCTCCCCTCCCATAGGGCCATTTGGGGATTGAGTTAATATAGACATAAAGAGCCTGTAGTAAGTGTTCACGAAATACTAATTATTATGAATGGGAACAATGTGAGCTGTCGGGTGTAGTCCTGGTTGGAGGTCTGAACAGGTTCCAGAGGCAGCCTTCCAGTTCCCACTCCCAGCACCCAGGCCCTGAAGGGAGAGAGCTGCAAAGGCAAAAAAAAAAAAAAAAGTTAATCAGTCCGGAACCCCTGAATTTGGGGGTTTAGTCAGGCAGCCTGCATTCCTGCATTTTCCTTTTTAAAAGAACACCACGACCTCTGTCACCCAATCTTCACATCTCCATTCTCAACAACCTGGAAGTCCTCCCTGCTGTCTAACCTCTTATCTTCCTGCTGTGCATTTAGTCTGTGGGGCAAAGGGAGAGCTAATGAATCTCTGCGATTGGCTTTGGAGTCAGCTGGAAGCAGGGCAGGTGGAGCCTGTGTGTGGTCCACAGACTATGGTGCCAGAGAAAACTCACTCTGGGCTCAAAGGCCTGTCTGGCTCAGGATGGAGGGAGTGGGCCAGGGCCTCACCACCGGACGGTGGGATCACAGAAGATCTTGGAGGCAGCTGCAGGTGGAGGCTGGAGATAGGCTTTGGTGAAGTCCCTGTCCCAACTTTGAGGCTCCTCCCAGCCACTGCTGGGGAAGTGTTCAGGGCAGGGTCTGTGAGGGGTCCTCTGCTGGGCTGCCCTGCCTTTGTCTGAGTGTAACACCTGAGTGAAAAGAGATTATCCTCCCAGATTCCCCAGCTGTGACTATTCTGCAGCACTGAGGTGACGCCTACAGGCTCTGGTGACAAGCAGACCTGAGTTTAAGTCCCAACTCTGTCACTTATTAGATTGTGACATTGAGCAAACCCCTTCACCTCCCTGAGCTTTCCTTATGTGACAAATGAGGATGCCTTGCTGTACAGCCTTCACCAAACAGCTGACTTTCCATTCCCCATCTGGAGCACAGGAATGAACCATTAGCTGTTTGATTGACAGCAAGTCCCAACAGCTTGGTAAGCCTCAGTTTCCCCATCTGTAAAATGGGGATTAGAATGAGTTAAGACTAAGCACCAACACACCTAAGCACCATGGCACCACCTGGGGGGGCATCGGGTGCTGGCGATGGTTGGTTATTTATTCCTCCTTTCTGAATCGTCCCCATGTGCCTCGCTCTGGGTAGCTTTCCTTTCTGCTCCCCCAGCCAACTCCAGACAAACACAGAGGGCTACTAGTATGCTGGGGTCACTCCTGGGAGTGGTTATGCTTTGAAATAGAGCATAGAATGACAGCAGTGCCAACCACAGGAAGGAGCTTCTGATGTTCAGCTTGGCCCAATCCATGTCTACCACAGGCTTGCAGGGGTTCAGGAGCTGGGCTGCAGCTGGGGTCCATGGCAACCAGGGGCACCTAGGCCCTTGGGGAATCCTCCCCTTCATGCCCCTGCTTTGACTGGGAGGGGAGAGGAGAATGCCAGTGTAATGGTCCTTCAGGGTTGGTTCACCTGAGAACTCAGCTGACTGTGGGCAATGCTTGGCAGGAATCCATCTCTGTACTCTGGGAACCACCCTTTGGAACTCAAGGAGACTGACCACAGGCCCTCCCATTCCTGGGACCCTCTTCCAGGGACCTTCAGATTCCATACTCTGCTGCTTCCTGCAGCAAAGTGACAGGGATCTGAATGTTTCCTGTGAAATGAGCCCCACATGAGACTGGCAGGCAGCAGGCACCCACTGGGGGTTTATGGGATGAATGAGTGATTGGAGATGTGGAGGAAAAGGCAGAGGACTGGCTGGGCATGGTGGCAAACACGTATAATCCAAGCACTTTGGAGGCCAAGGCAGGTGGATCACCTGAGGTCGGGAGTTCAAGACCAGCCTGACCAACATGGTGAAACCCCGTCATAAAAAAACAAAAACAAAAACAAAAACGCCAGGCGCGGTGGCTCACGCCTGTAGTCCCAGCACTTTGGGAGGCCGAGGCGGGTGGATCACGAGGTCAAGAGATCTAGACCATCCTGGTCAACATGGTGAAACCCCATCTCTACAAAAAATTAGCTGGGCATGGTGGCACGTGCCTGTAATCCCAGCTACTCAGGAGGCTGAGGCAGGAGAATTGCCTGAACCCAGGAGGCGGAGGTTTCAATGAGCCGAGATCGCGTCGCTGCACTCCAGCCTGGGTAACAGGAGCAAAACTCCTTCTCAAAAAAAAAAAAGTCCAGACACTGGCTCAGTCTCCAGGACTCTTCCAGCGTGGCCGAGGACACCTCTTCACACAAGATGGTAGAAACAAATCATAGGCGCAGCCGCACCAAATTCACAGAAGATCAGTTGAAAATCCTCATCAATACCTTCAATCAAAAGCCCTACCTAGGTTGTGCCACCAGACAAAAACTTGCTTTAGAAATCAACACAGAAGAGTCCAGAATCCAGAATTGGTTTCAGAATCGAAGAGCTAGGTTTGGATTCCGGAAAAGACCAGGATCTGAGACTTTAGAATCAAGCCAGAGCCATGGGCAAGACCAATCTGATACGGATTTTCAAAGTAGAGAAGCCAGACGGTGTCGTGCCGTGTACGGCACCTTTCAGTTATGCACTCTCATTGAGGCAGTTACGAAAAACCCACACCCTGGGATTCATTACAGAGAACAGCTTGCTAAGGAAATTGGTGTTCCAGAGTTAAGAGTCCAAATTTGGTTCCAAAATCGAAGATCTAGATTTCATCTCCAGAGAAAAAGGGAACTTGTGTTCTTAGAACCAGAAGACCAGGGCAAGATTTCTGAGGGACTGCAAGGTGCAGAAGATACACAAAATGGCACCAACTTCCCCAGCGACTCTCATCCCTCTAGAGCCAGAGCATGGTGAACACGGTCAAGGTTAGCGTACTTTATATTATCAGTTGGGCCCCAAATCTCTGCAGTCTTGGGGAAGACTGTTGCCCAGGTGCCAAGGCAAGAGACTGAAGGCACAATCTGTCCCCAGTATCATAAATAACTGATCACTTAGTTATAGCAATGCTACCAGATAGATTTGGAAACAATCACATAATCAATTATATAATCAATCTTATTAAATCATAATTCTCTTTTATTTATTTATTTTTTTTGAGATGGAGGCTTGCTGTTGTTACCCAGACTGGAGTGCAATGGCACAATCTCAGCTCACCGCAACCTCCGCCTCCTGGGTTCAAGTGATTCTCCTGCCTCAGCCTCCCGAGTAGCTGGGACTACAGGTGTGCACCACCAGGCCCTGCTAATTTTCATATTTTTAGTACAGACAGTGTTTCACCATGTTGACCGGGATGGTCTCGATCTCTTGACCTCGTGATCCACCCGCCTCGGCCTCCCAAAGTGCTGGGATTACAGGCATGAGCCACCGCGCCCGGCCTTATTTTTTTTTATTTTTAATTTTTTTAAAGATGAGGTTTCACCGTATTGGTCAGGCTGGTCTCCAACTTCTGACCTCAGGTGATCTGCCCGCCTCAGCCTCCCAAAGTGCTGGGATTACAGGTGTGAGCCACTGCATCTGGCCCATAATTCTCTATTATTAATCTTTGCTCTAGTTTTATAGCATAGAATCATTTTAGTCTTATAGTATAGACATAATCGGGTGAAATATAATTAGCAACTGAAGGGACATTTTGAGAAGTGATCCTGAGGCGACAGTGAGAGCCTTGTGATAATGCCAGCACCTGGGAAGGCACCATTACTTAGCAGTTAGGCCTTGTGCTAAGGGGCCACACACTGGGAAGGCGCCCTGTTACTTAGCAGGCCATGAAGGGAAGTTTCCCTATTACCGGGGGGAGCTCAGAGAACACTCTGCTCTGCCCGGCTCTTGAGAAAGGCCTGACATTAGCCAGGCCTGCACAGACATCCAGGGGCTTAAATGCCTCTCTGTGGTGCTGTGCTCCAGTGGTCACCATCCTTGTCCACTTTCACGTTCTGCTTTCCCACCCAGAGCTCCTTAGAAATCGTGAGAAGTAAGAATAGCAGAATCCTAAATGCCTTTGATCTTTCTGATAAGTGCATAGAAAGATGCTGATGTTTGTGCCTCCCCTCCTTGCAGCGGCTGCCTGAGAGGGAGGGGCCCCTGTACTATAAGCACGTGATTTGCTTGACCCTATCAATCATGTCAGATGAGTCACTTTCCTTATCCTGCCCCCCTGCCTTGTATACAATAAATATCAGCGCGTCCCAGCATTCTGGGCCACTACTGGAAGATGCAAGGATTTTCCTCTAGAACCTCCTGAGGAGAAACCAGCCTGACAACACCTCGGTTTTAGGACTTCTGCATTCCTGAACTATAAGACAATAAGTGTGTGTTTTAAGGCACAAAGTTTTTGGAGTAAGCAAGGAACTAATATACCTTTGCTTCATTGCCAGTGTGTGGCCCACAGCAGGTGCTCAATAAATGTTTGTTGAAAAAGAAAAAAAAAAAAAAAAAAAAAAGCAGAGGACCTAGGTTGGGGCTCTCAGTGCCCCTCTGAGTCCTTCCACGGTTTCTGCTAGGCTGTTCCTCTGTCCTGGGCTTCCTCCCTCTCCACAGGGACACGGGGATGCTGGGATTAAAGTCCTAGTACTACCCTCCACCAACAAGTGCAGGAGTTAGTGGTTAAACAACCTGCTCCCCACCTCGGCTCTCCCACCCCTTGGTGGGACAACCTGAGGCTGTAGGGCACAGCCCCTGAGAATGTTGCCAGCAGGGTCGAGCCCCAGTGCCAACCAGGCTTGTGCTTCCGGGGATCTTCTCCCAAATAAACCCCTTCCAGAGAAAATCTGCCCAACTTTGAAGGCCAGACTCTGAGGATGTTTGCAGCACCGGGGCCTCCGGAAGGCAGCACTGCATTCAGCCCCTTGGGATGTTTCTGAGGCCTGGCTGTCTCTGCATTGTGGTGCCTGGGGGGGGTTGGGAGCTGTAATCCCTCAGACCTCAGCCCAGCCTCCTCTGTTCTCAGGCCGGCCCAGCAGCCGGTGGGACTGTGGGAGGAAGAGGCCAACTGCTGAGGCCAGGCCGGCTTCTCTCCATCTGGCCGGCAGCCTCCCCCTACTGCCCTAGGACAAGGGCCCCAGTGTCTGCTCAGCTCCTGGGCAAACAGCAGGCCTTTCTCTCCCTCTCCACTCTGGAGCCTCAGCTGTGACCCCTCCCTGCCCCCTTGGGAGGCACAGCCCTCCATGCATGACCTTTTCCTTCTCAATGATTCAGAAACAGGCTGACAAGCCCAGCAAGGGAGCAGGTCCTGTATAGTGGGTGAACCCCCATTTCATCGTTCCCAGCTTTGGCCAGGCAGCCAGGGCAAGAATTGGCTGGGAGGGCCTCAGTCCTGCCAAGATGGGGTGGGGTGCGGCTGGAGGCCAGGCCCAGCCCAGGTGGACTTGACGTCATGCGTTTCACCTCTGTCTCCCTCAGACAAAGCCTGCTTCTTCCTGCCTGGCCCTGCCCCTGGGGAAGTTTTCCACACCGCTCTCCTTTCCCAGCAGGATTACAGGGCTGATGCTCCCCCTCCCAACACACCTTTCTTGTTGGCAGGTGAGGTGCCAAGGCCTGGGCATACTCACAGAAACCTGCCCCGCTTCCCTCTTGGTTCAGGGTCTACCTCGAGCATCTGGAGAGAGAAAGAATGGCCAGAGGCCACCCCCTCTCTTTGGGAGCTCCTGCCAAAATGCCAACCTGGGCTTCAGGATGGGGTGACTTCAGAGGGCAACTGGGAACTGTAATTAACCTCCACTGCAATCCCCACCACTCCCAACTCAGATTCAGAACTCAGGGGGTTTGGCAGCTCAGCCTAGCCCCCCAGCTTCCTCCTAGCCATCGGGTATAACAGGCAATCAAAAACAGATTACTAAACAGGGAAGGGGACTTGGAGGCCTGATTTGTGGAGATCTTGTTAAAAGTTTGCCTTATACATGTCCTATTCTTGGTCATCCATTTGAAACAAAATTCCACCAATAGATGGTCATTCCTTTAGCGCTTGCTCTCTCTCTCTCCTCTCTCTCTCCTCTCTCTCTCTCTCTCTCTCTCTCTCTCTCTCTCTCTCTCTCTCTCTCTCTGTCTCTTTTGAAAACAATCCTCAGGTCTGGCTTGGCATGGTGGCTCATGCCTATAATCCCATCACTTTGGGAGGCAGAGGTGGGTGGATTGCTCAGGAGTTCGAGACCAGCCTGGGCAAAATGGTGAATCCCGTCTCTACTAAACTATAAAAAATTAGCTGGGTGTGGTGGTGTGCACCTGTAGTCCCAGCTACTTGGGAGGCTGAGGCAGGAGAATGGCTTGAACTCGGGAGGCAGAAGTTGCAGTGAGCGCTGAGATTGTGCCACTGCACTCCAGCCTGGGCAACAAGAGTGAAACTCCGTCTCAAAAAAAAAGAGAGAGAGAGGGTTAAAAGTGATTCTTTTACCAGTTCCTGGCCCCCAGACCTCCCACCCAGAAGCCCCTAAAATCACTGGCTTCCTGGGAATCCTGATCAGAGCTTCTTATTCTCTCTGGGAGAGGAGCCTTGGAGGTGGAGCTGGTGGGTGCTGGGAGATAACCAGCAATTGAGGTTGGGGCCTGGGCCAGGCAGATCGGTCATGAGGGGGATGATGGTGACTCCTTCCTGGGCCTGAACTTGGCTCCAGCTTAACAGCGTTCCACTCAAGCCACTTGGAAGAGGTGCAGTCCATCAGTTCCCAGTTCCTTAGAGTGTCTCTGGGAGCTCTGTGCTCCCCACCCAGGGAACCCAGGCACCTGACACCCCAAGCTGGCGCTCTCGCGGTCTCCTTGTGTATGTATCTCCTGATGTAGTTTATATGCTTTCCCCACCTCTTTCTCCTTGACAGTTCAATTCCATGCAGATTTATTAGGCACATACTGTTTTCTTTTTCTTTTATTTTTTTGAGATGGAGTTTCCCTCTTGTCACCAGGCTGGAGTGCAATGGCATGATCTCGGCTCACTGCAACTTCTGCCTCCTGGGTTCAAGTGATTCTCCTGCCTCAGCCTCCTGAGTAGCTGGATTACTGCTGCATGGCACCACGCCCAGCTAATTTTTGTATTTTTAGTAGAGACAGGGGTTTCATCATGTTGGCCAGGCTGGCCTCAAACTCCTAACCTCAAGTGATCCACCTGCCTCGGTCTCCCAAAGTGCTGGGATTACAGGGGTGACCCACCTTGCCCCCCCAAGCACTTACTATTTTCCTCACTTGACCTGGAGACACAAAGTGAAGGACACAGCTTCCTTCATCCAGCTCACAGTTGGCTCAGGGAGGCCAGAAAAGACAGAGTGTTTCAATCCAAGATGGCCCATGATATGTTCTTTGATGGGGGGGAATAAGGAAATCTCATGTTAAAAATTCTGTGTTGGTTTAGGATACAGTTCAGTGGGCACATTCCTATGTAGCTGGCAAGAGGGTAAATTAGAATATCCAAGGCCGGGCTTGGTGGCTCATGCCTGTAATCCCAGCACTTTAGGAGGTTGAGGTGGGCGGATCACAAGCTCAGGAGATGGAGACCATCTAGGCTAACATGGTGAAACCCTGTCTCTACTAAAAATAAAAAAAAAAATTAGCTGGGCCTGGTGGCAAGCACCTGTAGTCCCAGGTGCTTGGGAGGCTGAGGTAGGAGAATGGCTTGAATCTGGGAAGTGAAGGTTGCAGTGAGCCAAGATTGCACCACTACCCTCCAGCTTGGGCTATAGAGTGAGACTGCATCTCAAAAAAAAATCCAAACTGGGGAGCCATGGTGGCTCCGGCCAGTTGTCCTGGTGCTCAAGGAGGTGAGGCTGTGAGTTCAAGGCCAACCTGAGCAACATAAAAAGCTCTCATTGATTGACCCAAAAAAAAAAAAAATTTTTTTTTGCCAGGCGCGGTGGCTCAAGCCTGTAATCCCAGCACTTTGGGAGGCCGAGCTGGGTGGATCATGAGGCAAAGAGATCGAGACCATCCTGGTCAACATGGTGAAACCCCGTCTCTACTAAAGATACAAAAATTTAGCTGGGCATGGTGGCATGTGCCTGTAATCCCAGCTACTCAGGAGGCTGAGGCAAGAGAATTGCCTGAACCTGGGAGGTGGAGGTTGCGGTGAGCTGAGATCGCGCCATTGCACTCCAGCCTGGGTAACAAGAGCGAAACTCTGTCTCAAAAAAAAAAAAAAAAAAAAAAAAAATCTAAATTGGAGAATAATTTGGCAACTCCTAGGAAGTAATCCAGCAATGGTACTTTCTAAGTTTTTATTCTAGAGCAGGGCTTCTCAAGCTTTTTGACAGGTATCCTCAATAATAAATATATTGTTACCCATAACACACATATTACACAACAGACAACTTTCACCCTATTATTTACCCTGATGATGTGTTACAAATATTGATACTTTCTAGTCAATTTTGAGTTTTAAAAATGCTGATCTTGGCGGGGCGCGGGTGGCTCACGCCTTTAATCCCAGCACTTTGAGAGGCCGAGGTGGGTGGATCACAAGGTCAAGAGATTGAGACCATCCTGGTCAACAAGGTGAAACCCCGTCTCTACTAAAAACACAAAAATTAGGTGGGCATGGTGGTGCGCACCTGTAGTCCCAGCTACTCGGGAGGCTGAGGCAGGAGAATTGCTTGAACCCAGGAGGCGGAGGTTGCGGTGAGCCGAGATCATGTCATTGCATGCCAGCCTGGGTAACAACAGTGAAACTCTGTCTCAAAAAAAAAAAAAAATGCTGATCTTCACCCACTAAGTTGATTTCCTATCTCATGAATGGGCCTCAATCCACAGTTTGAAGGACACTGCCCCTGAGACATGCATGCATGTGCACAAGGAGACAAGAATGTTTACTGAAACATTGTTGCAATAGCAAAACTTAGATAAGTCTTTATTCAAGACCTGTCACCAACAAAATGGATAAAGTAATTGTGATGTGGCCAGGAAGTAGACTATCACACAGTAGCTGTGTATCAAAGGATGCACACAGGGTGATAACATTTATACAAGATATAAGATCCTGCAAAGTGACATCATGCATTGTTTATGGATACATTGAAATGCCATACAAACATAAAAACCTACCTGAAATGAAACCCACCCAAATCAGGATAGTGGCTGTCTCTGGAGGGAAAGAACTTAGTTGAAGAGTGCATGAGGAGGGAGGAGCTTCAACTGAGTTTTTTGTTTGTTTGTTTTTTTAAGACAGGATCTCACTCTGTCACCCAGAGTAGAGTGCGGTAGCATAATCAAAGCTCATTGCAGCCTTAACCTCCCTGGGCTCAGGTGATTCTCCCACTTCAGTCTCCCAAGTAGCTGGGACTACAGGTGTTCTTTTTTTTTTTTTTTTTTTGAGACAAGGTTTTTGCCATGTTGCCCAAGCTGGTCTTGAACTCCTAGGCAAAAGTGATCCTCCAGACTTGGCCTCCCAAAGTGCTGAGATTATAGATGTGAGCCACATTGCCTGGCCACAACTGAAATTTTAAGTTTCAATTAATGAATTAATTTTGAGACAGAATCTTGCTCTTGTTGCCCAGGCTGGAGTACAATAGCACTGTCTCGGCTCACTGCAACCTCTGTCTCCCCAATTCAAGCCATTCCCTGCCTCAGCCTCGGGGGTAGCTGGGATTACAGGCATGCGCCAGTATAGCCGGCTAATTTTGTATTTTTAGTAGAAACAGTGTTTCTCCATGTTGGTCAGGCTGGTCTCAAACTCCCAATTTCAGGTGATCTGCCCACCTTAGCCTCCCAAAGTGCTGGGATTACAGGCATGAGCCACTGCCCCCGGCCCTTATTTTTATTTTTGACATGGAGTCTTACTCTGTTGCCCAGGGCTGAGTGCAGTGGTGTGATCTTGGCTCACTGCAACCTCCACTTTCTGGGTTCAAGTGATTCTTTTGCCTCAGGCTCTCTAGTAGCTGGGACTACAGGCAAATGTCACCTCACCTGGCCAATTTTTTTTTTGTCTCACTGAGTCTTGTTCTGTCACCCAGGCTGGAATGCAGTGGCATGATCTTGACTCACTGTGACCTCTGCCTCCCAGGTTCAAGCAATTCTCCTGCCTCTCAGCCTCCTGAGTAGCTTGGATTACAGGCACGTGCCACCATGCCCGGTTAATTTTTGTATGTTTATTAGAGACGGGGTTTCACCATGTTAGTTAGGCTGGTCTCGTACTCCTGACCTCATGATCTGTTCGCCTCGGTCTCCCAAAGTGCTGAGATTACAGGCATGAGCCATTACACCCAGCCTGCCTGGCTAATTTTTGTATTTTTGGTAGAGATGGGCTTTCACTATGTTGGCTAGGCTGGCCTTGAACTCCTGACCTCAGGTGATCTGTCTCCCTTGATCTCCCAAAGTGCTGGGATTACAGGCATGAGCCACTGCACCCCACCTAAATTTTAATTCTTTAAAAAAAAAAAAGGAACCAAATTTGGCAAAATACAAAGATTTGGCAAAGTTGGAGAAAGGTACAGCGCACTCACTGTATTTTTATCTATTACTTCTTGAAATGGTTCATAATAGTACTTAAAAGATTGGTGCTCCAGTAACTTAGGGAAGAAGACTATTCTGATCTTGGGAAACTGAAAAGGGGAAGTGCTAGAGGGAGCCACAGGAGCCCAGGCACAGGTGTATGAGTGGATGAGGTCCCGGGTAAATGAGAAGGGACATACTCTCACTCCTGCCTGGGATACTGTGCTGACGGCTCACTCCTCTCTCAGATGTTGGTATGGTACTTTACCCATTTAACAGATGAGGACACAGGCTGAGAGAATGTCTTCTAGGAAGTGGCAGGGTGGGGACTCTAACCAGGCTGTAAGAGTCAGAGCCTGCGTTCTTTCTTGGTCAGTCCACAGCATGGATCCTCCTTGAGGAACGATAGTGGTGTCTGCAGAGGGTGGGAGGACAGCAAGACTTGAGGGTCTGGTGTGCTGGGTTCAGGTCTGTAGACTGTTCTGTGGGCAGTGAGGAGGCATAGGAAGGCTTCACGTAGGGAGGAGGGGAGTGAGCTCACTGCAGCTGTACCATCTGTTTCTTTTTTTTTCTTTTATTTCTTTCTTTATTTTTTTGTTAATCAATGAGAGCTTCTTATGTTGCTCAGGTTGGCCTTGAACTCATAACCTCACCTCCTCAAGCGCCAGGACAACTGGCCAGAGCCACCGCGGCTCCCTATTTCTTGCTTTCTTTCTTTTTTTTTTTTTTTTTTTTTGAGATGAAGTCTCACTCTGCCACCTAGGCTGGAGTGCAATGGCAAGATCTCAGCTCACTGCAACGTCCACCTCCCAGGTTCAAGCGATTCTCCTGCTTCAACCTCCCAAGTAACTGGGATTATAGGCATGTGCCACCACGCCTGGCTAATTTTGTATTTTTAGTAGAGATGGGATTTTTCTACGTTGGCCAGGCTGGTCTCAAACTCCTGACCTCAGGTGATCTGCCCATCTCAGCCTCACCCCCAAAGTGCTGGGGTTACAGGCATGAGCCACCGTGCCCTGCACCATGTTTCTTTTTTCTTTTTTTGAGATGAAGTCTTGCTCTGTTGGCCAGCTGGAAAGCCACCGTGCTCAGCCACCATCTGTTTCTTAAACTTTGGTTTCTGTTGTTGTTTTTTAACCAAATGAACTTTTCTTGAAACAAATTCTAACTCAGAACCCAGGTATATAAAAGAGCTTACACTGGAGCTGATTTGGTGAAGCAGGTGATGGGGGCCCAGAGCACTCACCTCTGAGACCTCCTGGTTGGTGGAGAGACAGAGGTTCCAAGTACTCCTAGGCTGGGGAGGGGTGGGGAGAACCAAGGCCATGTGCTTTAGTCCAGAGAGGCCAGAAGTGGAGTGACCTCCATTCCCGGCTACCATACCTCATCTGAGTTATGGAACCATATACGGATGTCAGGAGAGGAGACAAGTTTTTAACTTGTCCCTCTTCCTTCTCCGTCTGGGGAGGGGAAAAAGGTAATTGGGCTCAGGCTGACAGCTGGATCAAAGCCTGATGCCCAGCAGAGGCCTGACATAACAGGCCTTCAATACATACTTATGGAATGAATGCATATTTTTTCCTGCTAAGTTTTGGGGAAGATACAGGAGGCCTGGCTTCTGGAGCAGGTGACACTGTTCCAGGGGCTGGCCCTTCTCAGTGAGGTTCCAGTGATCCACCCTTGTGGCTCAGTTGGTGTGGGGTGGTAGGAGAACACCGGGCTGAAAATCAGAGACTTGGTTAGCTTCTGCCTGCAGTTGCCAGGAGCCTGCTGAGTGCTCTTGATGGGTGGTGCTCCTTCTCTGGGTTTTGGTCATCTCTTTTTGGCACAATGGACTGGATGAGGTTTTTCAAACTGCAGTTTGCAACCCATTTGGAACATTTAAAAAAAGCAATTCAGTGGGTTACAATCAGCATTAAAGCAACAACAGCAACACAACTCAAATAGAATAGAAAATATCAGCCGGTATCAAAGGTCATAAGAGTAAGCATTGTTTGGCGAAAATATTATTTTGCTTATATATAGATGAAGGTGTGGACTGGTCTGCTGTGAAACTTGTTACTGTTTGCCCTGGTGAAAAACAAAACAAAACTGTAAAACACGGGACTCGGCGATCCTGGAAGTGTCCTTCCCTCCCAGATTCCTGGGGGTCCTCGAAAGAAAAAAAAGAGAACTGCCCCCCGACCCCGCCACTGCCTGGGGCTCTTCTCTTCCCAGGGTCCGCAGCTGTCTCTTTGCTCTTAGCTGTCTCCACCCCTCCCCTAGCCTCTCTTCTTCCTGCTTCAGTCACCGAGTCCCCTCCTCCCTTTCTTCCAGGGACAAACGCCCCCCCACAACTCAGGAAGTGGGGGTGGGGGTTCTGAAGGGAGCGAATGTGATCGGATGGGGGTGGCAATGGGCACCCTATCCTAGAAGTTCAAATAAAGGACTAGAAAGCAAACACCCAAGCAGCGGGAAACAGAACAGAAAGTAAGCGAGCCGGGGACGCGAATTGGAGGGCAAGTAGTTCGGGAGCCAGAGCCTGGAGGCGCCGCCGCACCGGGTCACTCCCAGAGGGCCGGCACCCAGACTTGGAATCCTTGGCGCTTGCGTGCGCTATCAACCAGCGAAGGTAACTTGGTAACTTTCTTTCTTTCTCTCTTTTTTTTTTTTGAAAGGAAAGACGGAAGGAGCCAAGAGTTTTAGAGCCAACTCCTGGAGAGGGAGCGGCTGAACTGATTCGGAAGTTGGATCTCTTTGTACACAGGAATGCAGAGGAAAAAAAAAAAAAACAAAACCCACCCCATTGCTTCATTTCCCCTCCAAGCCCGAGCACTTTCTATTGTGCAATTAAAAGGCTTTTTTCAAGTTGAGAAAAGTGAATCCCGAATTTGCGCTGCAAGCGAGGGCAATCCAGGGCGCATCCTCCGCGCGCCGCTCCGGGGTAGCGCCAGCGGGAGCGTTGGACTCCGGGAACCCCGAGGGCGGAGAGCTCCCCACTACGCCTGGGCCTCCCAGGTACGGCAGTTCCGCGAGCCCGCTGGACCCAGAGCTCCCCAGTGCGGTGCAGGATGCCTTTGGGGACCAGGAGGGCTGGCAGCGCATTTGGCGTCCGGGAGGTCGGGACCCGGACCAGCGAGGAGCGCGGGGCGCCGGGAGGCAGGCCGGTGCACATGGGTGCCGGCGGGCGGGCCGTTGGCTGGGGGGGTGGGGGGGCGGGATTTGCATGTATCTGGCGGCCCCAGACTTCCTGCTCCTTCTACGCTGCAGGTACGCGCGGGCCGGGCCGGGCCTGGCGGGCTGGCGGCGGGCGCGCCCAGACGTGGGTACCTCCTCACCCGGACCTCGGGCCGCGCCGCGCCGCCTCCTGGCTCCCGTGGCCACCAGCCCGCCCCGGCCTCCCCAAGCGTCGGGCTCCGAGGTGGGGGCGCGCCCCTCCCCGTCCCCCGGACACCTCAGTCCTCTGCACTGAGCTTGGCCACGCTCCCTTGGGCGCCCCCCACGCCCCGGGCTCCGGAGGGCCGCAGCCATGAGTGAAATGTTCAGCTTTCTCCACATCGGGGACATCGTCTCCCTGTACGCCGAGGGCTCTGTCAATGGCTTCATCAGCACTTTGGGGTAAGTCTAGCTCGAGAGGGGCGCGGGCAAAGAGGGGGCGCCGTGGGCCTTGGTGCCAGCTGCGTGCGTCTTGCCGCCGCCCTCCGACAGAGGGCCTGGAAGTCCCCCCAGCCTCAAGGAGCGGGGAACGCCTCGTCTCCTTCTTTTAGAGAAAGGAAGTGAAGTGTTTGCTCAGGTAGGACTCGGGCTCCCTACTGGAGTTGGCAGGAGGAGCCCCCATCGGCGCAGCCTCTACCCTCCTGCACAAGCCTTTGGAGGGGGCGGAGGGGCCGAGACTTCCTTTGCAGGTGGTCCCCGGGGCAGGTGGGTGGCTGGAGGCTGAGTTGGAGAAGGGCAGCCGGGCCTGGATGTGACCAGCTCTGAGGCCAGGGCGGAGCTGTGGGAGGTGGGCAGGCTCTGCTTGGAGCCCGGAATCCTCCGTGGTGCCTTTGAGGGGTCTCACCTTCTCCTCACAGCTCTCTCCCTGTTCTTTCCAGCTTCAGTAGGAGTGTCTTAGCCCTCCCCTTCCAGGCTTTCAGGTCCTGGCCAGCTGCCCCTTCTCCCCGCCTCTCCCGTTCAATTTCCTGCACTCGTCATCTGGCGCCCTTGGGTCCCTGGTTCTAGCTTCTCTCCAGCACTTTCACAAACATTAATTAATTCTGGCCACCACCTCCCAGGGTCTGGGCTGGATAAACAGGGAATCAATTCATGTCTCTGGAGAGGGCCAGGCCTATAGCAGGGATGGGGCAGGAGAGAAATTAGGCAGAGAGGATGGGTTTATCTTCAGGCGAGTAGCTGGGTGATTGGGAGTGTAGTGTGGTTTCTCCAGCCAAGGCCCAGAGCAGGGCCTGCTACCTTTGTCCTGTTTTCAGTCTGGGAGCCTAGGTTAAATTGTCTCATCCTCCCAGCCACACATAGCTTCCCACTAGGGGACACCCCGTCCTCTGCTGACCCACTCAGTGGGACCGGCCAGCCTGGTGGTGCCTCTGGGGGACTTGGAGGACAACCTGGCACCCTCAGCTCAGGACTGGCTCTGGACAGGGCCCAACTCACCCCAAGCCTAGGAGGTGCGGGGTCACCGGTCTCCCCCAGCATTGCTGGGAGTTTAGCTTTGGTCTTGCTGGATTGTGGGATTGGAGGGCTGACTCTGCCAGCAGGGAGTTCTCACCCAGCATTCCAGCATGCCTGGTCCCCTTCTCGCAGAACCATCCACGTCCCTCCTGGTGGCCTCTCTTTCACACGTGGAATCCCTGGCTACTTGTCCCCCCTTCCACTAGATCTGACTTGTTCCTAGCTCCCTAAAGGATGGGGTTGGAGCAACATCTGGGCCAGCATCTGTGCAGGCCTCCTCCAGAGAGCAGTGACTAGTCTCTGGCTGCCCTGAGGCCAGGGCCTGCATATAGTAGGTACTGAGTAAACACCTCTGATAAAGCTGAGGGAAGGAGTAGAGGGTGTGGGGGTTGGGGGGATGTAGGGAACTATTGGGGAAGTCCCCTCCTAGTGAAGAGCACCAAGGACTTTTGGGAAATGACCACCTCTGTTGCTTAGTGCCTGGCCCGGGGCTGAACACACTGTGGTTTTTAAGCACCTGTAGGGTTTTTTTTTAGACAGGGTCTCACTTTGTCATCCAGGCTAGAGTGCAGTGATGCCATCTTGGTTTACTGCAGCCTCGACCTCCAGGGTTCAAGCAATCCTGCCTAAGTGCCCCCAGAACTAGCTGGGACTACAGACAAACCTGGCTAATTTTTGCATTCTTTTGTAGAGACAGGGTTTCACCATGTTACCCAGGCTGGTTTCCAAGTCCGGAGCTCAATCAATCTGCCCGCCTCAGTCTTCCAAAGTGCTGGGATTACAGGCGTGAAACACCGTGCCCTGCCTAGCACCTGTGAGATTTAACAACATCAGGGAAAACATCTTACTGCTGCTTCCCCTGCTCTCAGGCAGGCCTCACTCCCTCCCAAGGATTCCCTCTGTTGCCTCTGTAACTTCCTTCCATCTCGGCCCTTCCCGCCCCAGGAACTGCTTCCTCCACCCACTGTGATCTTGGGGCAGGTCCTGGCGACCTCTAGACCTCTAGAGCGCTCTTCGATGACAGGGTGAGCCCTCCCTCTGCAAACACCTCCAACATCTCCTGATTTTCCACCTGCAGGCGCCCACCCTCCTGGCATGGCTTTCTAGCATCAGCCTGTGCAGGTCTGCACCGTAATTTTCTTTTTCTTTTGAGACGGGAGTCTCGCTTTATCACCAGGCTGGAGTGCAGTGGAGCGTTCTTGGCTCACTGTAACCTCTGCCTCCTGGGTTCAAGCGATTCTCCTGCTTCATCCTCCTGAGTAGCTAGGACTACAGGCATGCACCACCAGACCCAGGTAACTTTTGTATTTTTAGTAGAGACGGGGTTTCACGATGTTGGCCAGGATGGCCTAGATCTCTTGATCTTGTGATCTGCCCACCTTGGCCTCCCAAAGTGCTGGGATTACAGGCGTGAGCCACAGCGCCCTGCCTACTGCATCATAATTTTCTGGGGCTTTTTCACTTGGAGCTCCGGGTGCACCGCATGACTGCAACCTGTCCCGTGCTCTCAGTCTCTTTACCTTTGCTCTTGCGTCGTTCCTGCCCTTTAGCCAGTCTCCACCTGGGTAAATATGTCCCACCCTTTAAGGCCTAATGCATCGTGGCCTATTTTGAGAAATCCAGCTTCCCCTACCTGCAGGGCAGAATTAACCCTTCGTCCTCTGTGCTTTTGAACTATTTTGGACAAACCACTCTCTGGTGTCCCTCACATTGGAGGCTTCCCTGTAGACCCATCTAATGCTGGGCATCTTGCCAGGATTAACACCATTCATACATTTAGCAGGTCCACAGGCACTGTAATGGGTGCTGGGGACTTGGTGGTGGTTCAAGGAGCTGTGCTTCCTGTTTCCTTGGACTTAGGAGTCAAAGAAGGAGTGATTTGTAAGTGCTGTAAATAATCAGTCCAGCAACTTCAGCGACACCAGGAAGCTTATCGGAAATGCAGAATGTCAGACCCCCGTGCCCAGTCCTACTGAATGAAAATCTGCATTTTATTAAGATCCCCAGGGGACTGGTGCCTCCTTTCTCAACTCTCGTCCCCTCTGCCTTTCCCAAGGCTGTTGGTGCCCATGTCTGTGAACCCCGAGGCTGATTTGACCGAATTCCTGGGCTAACCCAGTGCCCAGTGTGTGGGTCCCAGGAGGTACCCAGTAAGGGCTGGATGAAATGCATTTGTTGAAGACAGGGGTGGCCTTGGTGGGCAGATGGGCCAGGTCACCTGGGAGATGGGAAGGGGGCATTGGTTGGGGAGGGAGGCAGGGGCAGCCTTCAGAGCCAGAGCTCTTCAGTGCAAAGTGGAGGAGGCCAATTAGAGCCTCCTGGAGAATTAGAGGTCCTGGTGAAGATTGTACATTAACTATGGGTCGGAAGGATGGCAGGGGTTCAGGGAGTGGATTCAGGAGTGGTGAGACTGCCGGCCAGCAAGGGAAAACAGGACCACACCTGTTCTTGGCAGGAGAGTGGCCAATGCCACTGCCTTATCCCTCACCCCAGGGGGAGCAGCAGAGGCCAGGGCTGGAGTAGCTGATTAGGGCCAACAAAAAGTGGAGGATTTAATGTGGCTTCAGGCCAGTGGCTAGGAAGAACTGGCCTTGGATACACAGGATGGACCCATCAGGATCTCATGTCATCTCTTGAAAATCTTTTTTTTTTTTTTTGAGATGAAGTTTTCACTCTTGTTGCCCAGGCTGAAGTGCTATGGCATGATCTCAGCTCACCGCAACCTTTGCCTCTCAGGTTCAAGTGATTCTCCTGCATCAGCCTCCTGTGTAGCTGAGAGTACAGGCATGTGCCACCATGCTTGGCTGATTTTGTGTTTTTAGTACAGATGGGGCTTCTCCGTGTCGGTCAGGCTGGTCTCGAACTCCTGACTAGGATTACAGGTGTGAGTCACTGCACCTGGTGAAGATCTCTTTTGAGTCCCCAGAGGGGTGGCCCCAGACCCACACAGAGTAGACTGGGGGAGTGCAGGTGAACTGGGTCTTGGAGCTGAACTTTCAACATTTGTCAAAGTGCCTCTTCCCACCCATGGCTGGGGTTTGGTGCCCCATTTGGAGCTCTCAGGGTCTCTGGACCTGGATCACCCGGGGCTGGGTGATCATAGTGGGTAGGATCAGAAGGGACCCTGCCTCTTACCCATGGGGTTCCCTGTTCACCTGCCAGCCTGACCCACTTCCCTGGAGGTCAGGACCCAAGAAGTATGGGGGTGAATATAGAGGAAGCCCAGGTTCCCAGGCTCATGATCCCTGCGTCGGAAACCTCAGGGGCATGGCTCTCAGGAACAGTGTCAGTCTCGTGTTCCATCAACAGCTTGCTGGGTGGTTTTCGTTTTGTTTTGTTTGAGATAGGGCCTTTGTCCCCGGGGCTGGAATGCAGTAGTTTGATCTGGGCTCACTGCAGCCTTCACCTCTGGGGCTCAAGCAATCCTTCCACCTCAGTTCCCCCCAGTAGCTGGGACTACAGGCATGTATTACCACGCCTGGCTAGTTTTTGTATTTTTTGTTGAGACAGAGTCTCCCCTGGCTGCCCAAGCTAATGCCAGACTCTTGGGCTCAAGTGATCCTCCCTCCTCGGCCCCCCGAAGTGCTGGGATTACAGGCATGAGTCACCGTGTCTGGCTGTTACTGGGTGTTGCTGGCTGTTTGTGCTCTGGCTGTACCTGAGAATCTCCCAAGGATTAAAAAAAAAAAAAATCCAGCTCCCAAGTCTCATGCCAGACCAATTGCACAGAATGGAACAAGCTGGACCTGTGCCATCTTTAAGGCTGGGGTCTGATCGTTGGATTTTTTTTTTTTTTTTTTTTTTTGAGATGGAGTCTCTGTCACCCAGGCTGGAATGCAGTGGTGCGATCTTAGCTCACTGCAACCTCCGCCTCCCAGGTTCAAGCGATCCTCCTGCCTCAGCCTTCCAAGTAGCTGGGATTACACATGCGTGCCACCATGTAGGGCTAAATTTTTTGTATTTTTAGTAAAGATAGGTTTTCACCATGTTGGTCAGGCTGGTCTTTATATACTGATCTTGTGATCTGCCCACCTCAGCCTCTCAAAGTGTTGGGATTATAGGCATGAGGTACCGTGCCCGGCCTGGGTGTTGGATTTTTAAGAAGCTTTCCAGGTGATTTTAATGAGTACCTGGGGCCTGGATCCCTAGCTGGGGGCCTCCCAGGCTGACAGTCTGTGAGGAAAGCCTGCCTGCTGGGTCTACCTGCCCCTCAGCCTGGAAGGCCCATCTCCTCTTTGTCTTCATCAGACTTTGTAATGTCATTCAACAAGCATTTATTAAGCATCTACCATGTGCTAGGTAAGGCACTGTTTTAGGCACTGGGAAATCAGTGGTAATCAAGGCACAGGTCCAGCTTGTTCCATTCTGTGCAGTGGGGCCCTTTGAGCCTTAAGTCTGTGAGACACATGTAATTCCAGGAATGTGAGACTGCCCCTCCTATTCCTGCATTTCCTGGGTGGATTTCAGACCTGCCTTGGCTTTCATTTAGCTATTTCACTGGAAGGAGATGTTAGACTTCTGTACCCCAAGTCAGAGTCTTGGTCTCAGCCTAATCCATGCAACTCATGTTTTGAAAAAAAAAATATATATATATATATATATTCAGATTTAAATAAATATACATTCCATGGAGAAAACGTGAAAAACTAAAAGAAAAAGTATCTGTAACTTACATTAACATTCTCTAAGTGACTTACAGTAACTGTGACTTATATTGACATTCTCTATGACCTTCTAGCCTTTTTCTTTTTTTGAGATGGAGTCTTGCTCTGTCACCCGTTCGAGTGCAGTGGAGCCATCTTGGCTCACTGCAACCTTCGCCTCTCAGGTTCAAGTGGTTTTTCTGCCTCAGCCTCCCGAGTAGGTGGGACTCCAGGTGCCCATCACTACACCTGGCTAATTTTGGTATTTTTAGTAGAGATGGGGTTTTACCATGTTGGCCTGGCTGGTCTTGAACTCATGATCTTGTGATCCACCCACCTTGGCCTCCCAAACTGCTGGGATTACAGCCACTGTGCCTGGCCCTAAACAACTTTATTTATTTATTGTTTTGAGACAGAATCTTGCTCTGTTGCCCAGGCTGGAGTGCAGTGGCACAATCTCAGCTCACTGCAACCTCCACCTTCTGGACTTAAGCAATTCTCCTGCCTCAGCCTCCTGAGTAGCTAGGACTACAGGCTCTTGCCACCAAGCCCAGCTAATTTTTTCCGGGTGAGATGGAGTTTCACTGTGTTAACCAGGATGGTCTCGATCTCCTGACCTTGTTATCCTCCCACCTCAGCCTCCCAAAGTGCTGGGATTGCAGGAGTGAAGCACTGCGCCTGGCCACCTTAATTTATTTAAGCAACTCTAATATTCAGCATTCAGGCTGTTTGTAAATTTTTGCTGTTACGAACCATTTGTCTTGAACATCCTAGTCCATACATGCCTGAACACTTGTCTAGTTATAGGTATCCTCTCAGGTAATACGTTTCCAGAAATGGAAAGACAAGACCTCTACTTACTAAGAGGTAAAAGTGTCTAATGTTTTGTGTTTCTGTGGTGGTGGAGGGGCGTAGGAACAGAACTTGTGCCACAGAGGGTCAAACCTGATTCATGTCCTGTGTAAATCTTGCACTAGCATGTGGGGAGTAAGACCAGCTCCGCCCTTGAGGTTAGGCTGCGGAGGTACCAGGTGCTTCCCTGGCAGTGCAAGGATGTGCTGGAGAAGGGATGAAGTGGAGAGAGGGTGGTGTGGGGGTTGGCTCAGCCTAGAATCAGGGCCACATGTCCACCTTGGGACTCCAGGGTCTCTGCTGCATCCAGTTCCTCGGCCTGGCCTGAATCCTGTCGGTCTGAAAGAATCCTGCTAGAGCCACTTGCTCACACTCTGCCCTGCCCTACATTCCTGACCCCACATCCTCTCCCTGGCTTGGTGCATTGGGGCGGTGGCTTGGGTTGGGGATGGGGACACATGCTGAGTTTTAGGGTGGGGCCACACCAGCTTTCTGCTTTCTGCTTGCGGGGAAGTTTCTGGGTTTCCATGATCTCTGCACACATGCCTGGAGTCCCTGCATGTCCACCCCCAGCCCTTCTCTCTAAACTTCACCCCGTGTGCAGCTGGGGCACCCCTCTCTGGGAGTGGGGCTGTGTGAGTAGAGGGGAGGAAATCTGGGGTGGGGGAAGGAGGAAAGCAGAACCCAGATCTCCACTAAGTTCATCACAGGCCTCCAAATGTGAGCTCTGAAGCCCTGGGTACATCAGGCTGGTCATACGAAAGGTGCCAGTGGCACCCAGCATTCGTACCTGCAGTCATAATACCCTGCAGTCAGGACCCTGGCTTAGAGAGCTTGGGGTCACGAAGCAGGGGCCTGAGGAGAGGAGGTTACAGGGCCTTTCAGTCCAGGGACTAGGAGAGAAATGTGGGTGCAGAAATGAGGCTGGGCGTTCACAACACAGTGAGTCCAGGGTGTGGGCTGGGGATGGAACTGGGTGGAGTCCCATTACTGAGGGATTTCCACTCGGGAAGACAGGCAGGGGAGACTCATTGCAGAGGCTTCAGTGAGGGAGTAAAATGATCAGAGTGGTATGTTTTTTTGGCCAGCAGGTGGACAGAGCCAGAAGGGGCAGTGAACACAAATCTCAGTCCAGGAGCAGCTGCAGGTGCTTGAGGCAGATACCTGTGCATATTTGGTTAGCAAATCACTCTCCCCATCATTCAGCCAGCCAGCCAGCCCTTACCCCTTCCTGCACGGTGCAGGAGAGCCCTCTTCTCCAGTAGAAGTCTAGAAATAGATGATGGGGGTGATATAGGTAATGGGAGGGAGAATTAAGTCTGTGACTCAAAGATGATGATGATGATGATGATGATGATGGCAATGGGTAGACTTTGCAGATGACTTCATTGGGTGGCTCTGGCCTTTATGAATGCTCTCACAGCCTGAGGCGTAAATATACTTCAGAAAAAGTAGAGAGAACCTTTTAGAACACCGATTTGCCTACCACCTAGACTTAATAATTGTTTACAGTGCTCATATTTGCTATGTGTATTTTTTGCTGAGGTATTTTATGAATAATTACATACATTGCAACTTTTTCACCTCTAAGTATTTTATTATGCATCCCTATGTAACTACAGTGCTGTGATCACACCAATTAATAGTTTTCTAATGGCATTCAGGACCCAATCCATAGTCAGATGTGCCTATTGTCCTCAGTGGTATGATCAGAGTTCTCTGTAACCTCGAACTCCTGGACTCAAGCGATCCTCCTGCCTTGGCCTTTCAAAGTGCTGGGTTGTGCCTGGCCTTAGTCTGTGTTTGACTGACCATTGGTTTCTTTCTTTTCTTTTTTGAGACGGAATTTTGCTCTTGTTGCCCAAGCTGGAGTGCAATGGTGTGATCTCGGGTCATCACAACCTCTGCCTCTTGGGTTCAAGCAATTCTCCTGCCTCAGCCTCCTGAATAGCTGGGACTACAGGCGTGCACTACCACGCCTGGCTAATTATTTCTATTTTTAGTAGAGACGGGTTTTCACCGTGTTAGCCAAGATGGTCTCGATCTCCTGACCTCATGATCCGCCTGCCTCGGCCTCCCAAAGTGCTGGGATTACAGGCATGAGCCACCGTGCCCTGTCACAGTTGTTTTTTTTTTTTTGAGATGGAGTTTCCCTCTTGTCACCCAGGCTGTAGTGCAATGGCGAAATCTCAGCTCACTGCAACCTCTGCCTCCTGGGTTCAAGTGATTCTCAGCCTTCTGAGTAGCTGGGATTATAGGTGCCAGCCACCACACCCGACTAATTTTTGTATTTTTAGTAGAGATGAGGTTTCACTATGTTGGGACAGGCTGGTCTTGAACTCCTGACCTCAGGTGATCCACCCACCTCGGTCTCCCAACCCCTGCCTGGCCTGACCATTGGTTTCTTTAAATTAGGATCCAATCTCAAATTACATTGGATTCTTAAGCCTCTTCAGTTTCCTTTAATCTGAAACAGCGCCCTGCCCCCATCACCTTTCCCACTGTGAACACTGAATTCTGGTAAGGCAGGGTTGTGCTGTAGGCTGCCTAGCTTGCTGGATTGATTTGTCAGGGCTGCCTTTGTTGTTTTGTTTCCTAGAGAGCTCTGTGGAGGTCTGGAGCCAGGGCGAGCAGGCTTGAGGGTCCTACAGCCTCAGTTATTCTGTTAGGTGAGAAAGACTGAGAGTCCAGTTCTGGATTGTCGGGGTCCGGCACGTCTGCCAGGGGGCTACTGACCCGCCTGCCAGGGGGACTACCGACCCGCGGGAGTCACCAAGACCACCAACGTAGATGTCTCGTTCAACCTGAGGGAGAGAGCATGCGGAAAAAAAAGAGAATAGAAAAGTGGGGTCTGGAGGGCCACAAGACCTGAAGTCACGCAGGCAACTTTATTTTTATGAGTTACAGGTTTTATACCTTTTCTCTAGTTACATTTACTTTAGCTCAGCAGAAAAAGGGGGCAAACAGAAAAGGGAACAGAAATCACGTAAAAATAGTTATCAGGGGCCTGTGATAACAGCTCACAAAGCATTTTCAAGGGGGATTGTGATAATAGCTTACAAAGCAGTCTAAGAGTTAAAAGATACACAGTGCAAGCAAACAATGGTTCCTTAAAGGTGGCTTGTTAATTATGCTTCCCATCAGGAGGTAGAGCAAAGGCTCAGCCCCTGAGAAAATATGGGCAGGGGTCTCTTGCCCCTCTCAGGCACCTCAATTGCAGCAAGCCTATTGCCTACACAGAGACTAAGGGGGATATGAAGCAGTCAGCACAATGTCCTCACAAACCGCAGGCCCTTACTCTGCATTCTGTTCTTGCCTTAGTAGCTTAGCCATTCTTGCCTCGACTCGACAGCCCTCGAGAGCGGGGGGAGAGCAGCACAGGTCCAGCAGCCAAGTTGGGGCGAGACAGCTACTGTCTCAAGCCCTTGGCGTGAACGCTGCCATGGATTATGGAGAGTGGGAGATAAGCCTGGGGCTGGCAGGGCTTGAGGCAAAGGCAGGCTGGCAGCCCATGGTTGCATCTTTTCTTCCTTTCTTCCCAGCTTTCCCTCTGGTCTCCTGCTCCCTGTCTTCTCCTTGTCCTTACAGATATGTTCTCCCATGCACCCAGCACTGCTGTAGGACCCCAGGACTTATCAGAGAGCCCACCTGCCCCTTACAGCCAGAAACCCAGGCCTGTGGCAGAGGCAGGCTGGCACACTGGCCCCGACCTTTATTTCTACTGAGTTGTTCTTGCTATCTCTGTTTTTCCTGGAGAGACTATTGGGGTTCTCTGCATGTGCAGCTTATTGTCCTTTCTAGACTTTAAGCTTTCTGAAGGCTTTAGCTGTACTTGTTTTAAAATTCCATATACTGCCTGGCCCCTTGGTTGGCATAGGATGGATTCTTGGTAAAGATATGTAGAGGCAAAGAAAGTAGTTGCTTTTGCAGGGATGCAGGAGTTAATTTCTTTTCTCTGACGAGCCAGGAATCCCAACCAGTGAATCTGGGTTCCTGTCTTAATATTCCTGCCTCACCTCTGGCTAGCAGGTGTGACTGGATATCTGGAGAAAAGGTCCCCCAGGCCTCCCACCCACCACCAACCCAGTGTTCAGACGGCGCCTGCTGTTGGAGTGGCCTCCTTAGGGCTGGCCTGGATCTGTGGAATCATGGCCAGTGTCTAGGGCTGGGAGTCAGAAGACCTGGGATCTGGAATTTGCTGTTCCATTAACTTGTGTAACCTGGGCTGGTCAGTTTTCCCTCCGTGCCCCAGGGACAGTTTTCTCAATCACAGCTGGATGGAGTTCGGTTGTTCAGGGTCCCTCGGGGATCTCCCCAGTCTGTGACTCCCCCTCCCATGGTGCTCTGATGGTGGCCAAGCTGGTAGGTGCAGGTTTTGAGTCAGCCTCCTTGATAGTCACCTGCCCCACTTCTATCTCGCTCCCTTCCTCCTTCTTATCTAATCTTTCCAGACAGCACTGCCTCGCCCTGCTGCCTTTCCCATGGCGACCACCTGGATCTCCAAAGTCCACGCTGGGTGAAATGGGGCCACCCAGGTCCTGGAATGTAGCTGTCTTCCTTTCCTACCTCAAATCAAGGTCTTGGAGTGTAGACCCCGTGAGCATTTCAGGGATTGTGCCCTCCTCATCCCTTAGAACAAGCTGTTAACCAGCTCCTCTCCAGAAGGCCCAGGACGGCTCTGCCTGCCCACAGGCCTCCAGCCAGGACCCTTTTCTTGTGGCCTCATCCTCCTGTCTCTTCTGCTATTCAGACTGGTCTTGTGCCTCCCAGTGGATGAAAGGCGCACTGCAGGGACTGTCCTCTGGGCTCCTGAGCCCACAGGTGCCGGCCATGAGCTGGGCTGGTCCTGAATGGAGGGGAGAAGGGGATACACAGGTGTAGACAAGGCCTCTGTCCTCCGCACTTAGCATGGCTGAAGGAGATCCCCGAGGGTGGGGACCACACCCAGCTACTGTAGGCTCGCAGTGAGGTTTGTTGAGTGGATGGAAACCTGGGTTGTGTTTGTGCCATTCTCTGAGCCACTATGTGGCTCTGGGGTTCGGTCCACTCTGTGGGCCTCACACTGGACTATGGTAAGAACGCAATGAGATACTGGATGTAAAAACGATTGATAAACTATAGAGTTCGAACGATAGAAGGGCAGTTTTTCTGTGATCTTGGCTGGGGTACCACCGGCCTCTAGATGAGGGGTGAGGCCGGTGGTGGGCGTGGGCAGGGAGCTACCGGGGAGCCTCAGCTCGGCCTTGAGATCACAGGAATGGATTGGGGCTTCATCGTAGTAGAGGCTGGACGGTGACATCGGCGGGCTGGAAGAGGGTGGGAACAGGCCCTTTCCGAGGCCCGTGGGCGGAGGGACCTTGTGGGGAGGCGTTCGGGAGGGGGGTGAGGCGCCGCGGCCACTTTGCCCTGGAGAGCGCGGCTCTGGTTTCAGCGCCAGGTGCGCACCCAGTAGGGCACCTGCGGCCCAGCTAGTTTGATAAACACAGGTGCCCGCCATGAGGAAGAGTCAGGGTGGGGCGCTAAGGCCAGGGACATCGGTGCCAGCGGGTGGGGAGGGGTCCCCCGGGGACGCCCTCCGCGGGCAGTCGAGACCCGGAGAGCAGGAAAGCGCGGGCGCAGCAGCACATCACCCGCCCCGCCCCCGGGCGCGCCTGGCGGAGGCGCGGCGTCCTGGCAGCGGCCGGCAGTCGGAGACGGCTGCACTTGGGACGCTGAGTTTCACTCCGCCGCAGGGGCGGGGGCGGGGCCGGAAGCCCGGAGCTCGCCGGCCCGGCCAGGTTGGGGGCGGGGCCAGAGCGCGTGGGTGGGGCGGGGCGGGGCTAGGGCGGCCAGACCCACGCGCTCCAGGGAGGTCTCGGTCTCGCTGGGTGGAGCTCCATCAAAATTACCTGACTTGTGTCGCGGCCCTCGAGCCTCCCTCTGGCCCCAGGTCTCCCCACAGCTCATCTGATAAGAGCTTTTCTGCTGATCTGTTAATGACTTCACCCGAGCTCCCTCCCTTCCCGACCCCCTCCCGCCGGAGATCACCTTCTTGCCATCCCTCAGCTCTAATGAGTATGCACAGAGAAATGGGGGAGGGCCGCTTGCGGGCACGGTGGGACCCTGGGAACATCTGCCCAGGGCCACCTTCTTTACCTACACACACCAGATGGAGGCTGCGCTAAACACTAGCTGGAGAATAAAACAAGGAAGGCAAGGTGGCATGGTGCCACCCCTTGGAGGATCTTGAGCCTAACATTCTCACATGATACCTGTTTTGCTAGTCCTCGCGGACCCAGGAGGAAATGCCAAAGGTCCCATCTCCTGCCTCCCAAGTCCTCACTCTTGACCGACCCTCCCTGCTTTCCAGAGCCCCCTCCAGGGCTTGTTTCTCTCCTTCAGTCCCTCAGACAGACCATTCTCGCCTGCTCAGGGGCACATCTGGGATGTCTTCCCTTCCCAATCTTGTTTGAATTCCCCTCGAGAGGCCATGCTCCCCTCATGACCAGTCCCTCTCTTCTCTAAGTGGCTTCTGGATTTTTTTTTTTTTTTTTTAGATGACGTTCCGCTCTTGTTGCCCGGGCTTGAGTGCAATGGTGCGATCTTGGCTCACCCCAGCCTCCACCTCTCAGGTCAAGCGATTCTCCTGCCTCAGCCTCCCGAGTAGCTGGATTACAGGCATGTGCTACCACGCCCGGCTAATTTTGTATTTTTAGTAGAGATGGGTTTTCTCCATGTTGGTCAGGCTGGTCTCCAACTCCTGACCTCAGGTGATCCTCCTGCCTCAGTCTCCCAAAGTGCTGGGATTACAGGGGTGAGCCTAAGTGGCTTCTGTTTGCACTCCCCTGCTTTGCAGACTGCCGGGCACTGCCGGATGGGGAGGGGCTGTGTTGGAGAGGCGAGGCTTCAAAAGCTGTGCCAGCGTGGGCAGGGACAGATGGACATCCACCTAATGACCACGTGGGCTTGTCCAGAGGGGTGAGGAAAAACACTGGTCCCGGAATTTGCATGTCTTTCCTTCATTTGTGACCCAGACAAGGAGTTTGGAGGAGAGGCGTGGAGGGGTCAGGAATGAGGATGGTTTTTTTTTCCGTCAGACAGACAGCCTCTGAGGAAGGA
This sequence comes from Callithrix jacchus, assembly GCF_049354715.1. Taxonomy (NCBI): domain Eukaryota; kingdom Metazoa; phylum Chordata; class Mammalia; order Primates; family Cebidae; genus Callithrix; species Callithrix jacchus. The sequence continues at coordinate 37,076,978 of NC_133505.1, forward strand.
GACTCTGCAGCCTCTTCCTCTCCGCCCCCCTTCTCCCACCTTGTGTGCTGGTAAAGATGGGGGCTGTGGGGACTGCTGCCAGCCTCTCTCCAGCTGCACAACTTTCATGCTGCCCTGTGGTTCCATCACCCCTGGTCGGTGCTTTCTTCCTCCCACCTTCAAAATTCATTCTTCAGGGCTTTGCTAAGAGACAACCAGCTAGTCTGATTCACTAATGTTACAGGTAATTCTATGAATTATTCAAGACTCTGAGCAGCTCCTGCTTCTCCCACACCTTCTCTGATTGGCCAAGTGCTGACCTCTCCCTTCCCTGAATTCGGAGAAAACCCAGGCTGGTACCACCAGTTGGCTCTGATACATATTCTTTATGTTTTTTATCTTCTGAGTATGTGATTTATCTTCCCAATGAGATTTTAAATTCCCTGAGGCAGGGACCTCCTCTTTTGCTTCTTGTGTATTTTACTGCACAGTTAGTAAAACAAATTAATTAACTCGGTATGTATTATATGTGTGCCTTCTCTACACCAGGCAGTGGTCTGGGTGCTGGGGACACGGCAGGAAGCAAAACAGACATGTCTGTGCCTTCACGGAACTTACATCCCATGGGGTAAGGGTAAGGAATAGTAAATAAGTAAAACAGCTAGCCAGCCAGGTGATGATAAAGGCCCTGGAGAACAGTTACACAGGGAGGGGCATACCAAGTGTGGCAGGAGGCAGTTTGCAATTTTTAATAAAAATGGGAGGAGTGTCTTCATAGGAACAGGGCTGTTTGAGCCCAGATCTGAAGGAGATGAGAATCTGGAGGTAGAGGGTTCTGGGCAGAGGAAAGAGCCATGTCCAGTTCCCTGGGGGGCTTTAAGGAGCCTTGAGGGGTCTCCAGGGCTGGAGCAGATGGGTGAGGGGAAGGGGATGGGGAGGAGATGCTATCAAAGAGATGAGGGGGATCGACCATGCAGATCTTTCAGGCCATGTGAGTTCTTTAGTTTTATTCTGAGATGGGTGCTTCTGGAGGGTTCTGAGTGGATTCTGGCCTGATTTGACTTATCTTTTAAAGGGATCCTCCCCCTGCTGGGTGTGGTGGCTCATGCCTCTAATCCCAGCACTGTGGGAGGCTGAGGTAGGCAGATCAACCTGTGGTCAGGTGTTTGAGACCAGCCTGACCAACATGGTGAAACCCTATCTCTATTGAAAATACAAAAAAGAAAAGAAAAAATTAGCTGGGCATGGTGGTGGGTACCTGTAATCCCAGCTACTCGGGAAGCTGAGGCAGGAGAATTGCTTGAACCTGGAAGTCAGAGGTTGCAGTGAGCCAAGATCACACCACTGCATTCCAGCCTGGGTGATAGAGTGAGATTCCATCTCAAAAAAAATAAAAAGTTAAAGGGATTAGGAGAGTGACAAGACCTTTTTATACCCACAAAACCACCTTGGGAGTGGGGGTGAGGAGCGGAGATGGGAATGAAAGCTGTCAATCACCTCCTAGGTGAGGGGGCTCCAGATATTCCAAGGGCCAGGGGACTTTTGTCATTCCGATTGCCACCTAAGTGGTTTATAGAGGTCAAGATAAACATTACTTTATACATTATTTGGACAGGTGTGGGGTCCACATAATTTTAGGTTACTTGGCGCCAGGATGGAATTATCTGGGGGTGCTTACTTTGCTAAGCAAAGGCCAGCAATTCTGGCAGTTACAGATAAGAGAAAGTATGCAGCTTGTCCTCTCTTTGCATTTTGTAAGGTAATCTTAGTAGTTTACAGAAGCCATGGCTGGCAGTCATTGTGAGGAGAATGGAAACAGTTTTCCCATTTTAAAATGGCATTGTACTGGTTCTAATTCTAGGCCAACTATATCACACAGTGGCCCTTCCATTAGATTGAACAGAGCCCCTTCACTTTTATCTGGATCCTCATGCTTAGGATGGCCCTGTTCTCCCATTAACTGTGGACATTATTTTTTCTTCCAATATCCTATTTCTTGACAAAATGCACCCTGATCGCATTGCAGGCGCAGGCGGGCAGACTGTGGGGCTTTCCAGGAACCCCCCTTTTTCCACGCTCTTGGGGGCATTCTTCTCATAGAGCAGCTATCAAGTTGGCCTTCCATTGAGCCTGATGTTCCCTTTCGCTATGATTTTCCCTCTGGCTTACTGCCTCTTGGTTACAAATACCTGGTTAGCTACTTCCAATAAGTGAAGTATTGCTGCATGCAAATCCTGCCCGTTTCTGCCACTGAATTTGCCTGGACTTGAGAATCTGCATTTCTCGGTGGTGAGGGGGATAGTGGTTTCTAGCAGTTTGTCCCCTGACTACTGAAACAGTTGCTGCCTTCTCTCTTAGCCACTTCGGAGGGTTTAACACTAACTGCAGCCATGAGTCTAGGTATGGAAATTGAGGTGTTCTAGCTCACCGTATATAACCTCATGCCTTACTTTGGAGACAGGGGACCTGTCTAGGGTCCCCTCTGGGGGCCAACTTACCCTAAATGCTGGTCAATCTTTCCTACATAAAGCCCTTAATTTCTCTGGTGTCATAGTTACTTTATAATTCCCACTAAATCCCTTCTTTTAATTTTTCAGCATGGTTTCTAAAGGGCTGAGCTTGCTATGGGAGCGATCCATATTAACACTTCAAAGAAATAATTCCCACAGTTAGGAGAGTGTTAGTTCACTTACAGCAGTTCCTGCCTAGCAAGACGCAGCACAGAGCACTCTCCGATTTACATTCTTCAATCCTTTTACAATGCCCAGCTGCTTCTTCATTCAGCCTAATGTGGCTGTCTCTAATTCTTACAAATTGCTGGGCGCATAAGGCCCTTCCTAATGGGCCCAACACCTTTTATGACTAATGAGTTTGGTTGGACACATCTACACACAGACACACATCCAATTGCTCTTCGTCCAATTCAAAACCATAAGCAAAAGCTTCCAAGGTTACAGAGAGAGCGATCGTCAAAACTGCCGATCTGGCACCCATGGGTGATCAGGTCGTGCTTCCACCCAAAATGGGGGAGGCTACTTTCCCGGGTTCAATCTTACCAAATTCAGTGGTCCAGACTTCCCCAAATACTTGTTCCTCCTCGGTGTTCAGTCACTGGGTGGATCCACACTGCAGGGCCTCCCTGCTCTGCTCTGGTGAGGCTTTTCCACTAGGCAAATACCTGCCCAGGAACACTCTCAGGATGCATCACCCCAGCGAGCAGGAGTCCCCCTGCAGGGATGCGCCACAGGGCTAGGCAAACTACCTAAGAGACTTTTTCCCACCGTCTGCTATCCAAGACTCACTTCCCAGCCAACGCACCAAAAATGCAGCCAGAGCGGCCATGGGAAATGGATCTCTGGGACACCGAATACAGGAGGAAGGACGGTTTATTCAGCCGGGAGCAAGGTGGCATAGTTGCCTAAGAGCCAAGCTCCCCTAACAAAAGAAGGTTCCATCTTTATATAGGCTTATACTTTAGAGGTTACACATGGAAGAATCTTAGGTTTATAGCTTCACATATGAAAAGGGTCTTGGTTTACAGTCTCAGGAATTACATATGAAAAGGGTTTTGGTTTACAGCCTTAGGAATTACATATGAAAAGGAACTTGGTTTACAGTCTCAGGGATTACGTATGAAAAGGATTTCAGTTTAAAGTCTTAGGAATGAAAAAGGGAAGTTGATCTGAGATGCCTGGGTCTCCCTCTTCAATAGAATTTAACATGTATGCTGCATGCAGAAGCTGGCATTTTATCTTTATAGTTTACAAGTCCCTTAGAATGTTTTACACTTTTGGCCACATTACTAAACACAAGAATGTTTTCAGCTCAATCTACCTGAGCTACATGGAAATATGATAAGCAAATAGAAAGTGAATGGAGATAAATTCCTTACTTACCTTCTGAGATGACACCTTCTAGTTAGCTAGTGGTAGATCCAAGACTACTGGGCTAGGAAACATTTTGGGCTGGAGTACAAGGGTAGTTTTAGGGATAGAGAAATTAACAGGCAGAGAGGGAATCTCTGAGACTAAGAAAGACTAAGTGTAGCTGGGCCTAGACGATCTGAGTTCCAAATGTAGTTGTTGATCTTAAATTACACACAGCAGCAATGGAATTGTCAGTCATTGTGTCCACCTAGTCAGACAGGTAATTACTTTAACCACTGATGCTGTGAGAAATTAGAAAAGTCTGGGATGGCTGTGAGAATATGTGTATAAAGATGTCTGTAGAGTGGGTGACAAATAAAGAAAACCACCTAAATATTTACCCCAGCAGAGCAGATGCATATAACATACTATGGAATATCAATAAAATGATGCATGAAACTTTTTTCTGTGAAATTCAAAAATGTTCATGATATAATAGAAATAAACACATCAAATGGTAGGGCACTGTAAATACAATAATGTAATTTTTAAAAGGTTAAATGAGAAATAAGATAAAATTAAATTCATCTAGGTTAAAAAGGAAGAGGTAAAACTATGTCAATTGCAGATGATTAAATCTATATATAGAAATACAAAAGAATTCACTAAAAACAAGTTTAGCAACTACTAAACTACTAATACTAAATGAGTTTAGCACATTGATAGGATGCAAAATAAAAACACAAAAATTAAGTATTTCTGTAATCAATTCATTAACAAAAATATTATTAAAAATACAACTTACAGCAGCATTAAAAAGAACAAAATAGGACTGAAATTGAGGGTCCAGCAATACTCTTCACTTTCACGCTTAATTGGTTTTTGTAAATGGTGCTAATATAATTCAGTGGGGGAAGAAATTATCTGTCCATCAAATGATGCTGAGACAACAGGCTATTCATATGCAAAAGAATAAAGCTGGATCCCTACTTCACCCCATATATAAAAATTACCTGAAAGTGTATCAGAGACCTAAATATGAGACTTCACTAGAAAAGTCTTAAAAGAAAACATAGGCATAAATCCTTATGACTTTGGATTAGGTACAATTATCTGATCTTAAATGATACCAAAGGCACAAGCAATAAAAGGAAATTTAAAAATCTGAACATCATGAAAATTGAAAGTGTGTGTGTCTAAGGACACCACCAAGAAAGTGAAAAGCAACTCATTGAAAGGGAGAGAATTTTTGCAAATGTTACATCTGGTAAGGAAATGACTTGTATCTAGAATATAGAAAGAATGACTGTAACTCAATATAATGTTAGTAATAATAAAATAATAATCAAAAGACAAATAATACACAAAAGGCCTATAAGCACATAGAAACATATTCAATATCATCAACCATCAGGGAAATATACATCAACCTGAAACTGAGTTACTATTCCCCACCCACTAGCATGGCTATAATTGAAAAGATAATAATTAGTATTTATGAGAATGTGGAGATACTAGAACACTCACACTTTGCTGGTGAGAATTTAAGTGACATAGCCCCTTTAGAGAGCAGGCCAGCTGTTCAAAGTGTTGCACATTAAGTTATTATATGATCCAGCAATCCCCTCCCATGTATAGAGTATACCCAAGAGACATGAGAACACAAATTCACATAAAAACCTATACAAAATGTTTATAGCAGGATTATCAGTAATAATCCAAAATGAGGACCAAAATGTAACCAACTAATAAACAAATTGTGATACATTCATACAGAAATATAATTAAGCAATAAAAAAGATATGAAGCACTGATACAAGCTACAACCCACACAAACTTTGAAAATTTTACGATAAGTGAAATAAGACAGACACAAAAGACCGCATATTGTATAACTTTATTACATAAAATGTTCAGAAAAGGTAAATCTGAAGAGCTAAAACATAGGTTGATAACTTCTTAGGGTTAGGGATTTGAATGTGGATTTTTCTCCTGAGCTGGAAGGAGAGGAATGTGATCTGTAATTGACTGTGGTAATGGACGCACAACTGTGAATATTCTGAAAACCACTGAATTGTATATTTTCAATATGTGGATTTTATGCCATTTAAGTAATATCTCATGTGGTCCTTAAAATTATTAAATTACATGTAAAATTTGTAGTCTTTTGCTCAAAAAAGCTACCAATAAGGTTTGCATGCAAGCGAAGAAAGTAGACACACAGAGAGTAGGCTGAGATAATAGTAATTATCTTAGTAAAGTGAATTTGGATTTAGTGATAGGAGAGATTTGAAAGTATATTTATGCATATTTTGGTTGTTTCATTTCCTATGGTGAGCATGAATTACTTTTACGGTAAAATTTTAAAAATAGAAAGTTAAGAATCTTGAAAACTCTTCAGTCAAATAAACATAGTAACAAATGATAAAGAGCTATCTCAAATGTCTTCCTAGAGAATTGGCTGAAGCACATGCATGTAAAAGGAAGGCAATGGCTGAAGAATCAAGACAGGACTATAGTGGGAGAAGAGAAGAAAAATGTAAACGTGGAGATAGATGACAAGAAGATAACTGATGCATGAAGTGGACATTAATACTGTGAAAACCTCTTGGGGAGTCAGAAATGACCACGTCTACATGGGAGGGAAACTTTTTTTTTTTTTTAATTGAGATGGAGTTTCACTCTTGTTACCCAGGCTGGAGTGCAATGGTGCGATCTCGGCTCACCGCAACCTCCGCCTCCTGGGTTCAGGCAATTCTCCTGCCTCAGCCTCCCAAGTAGCTGGGATTACAGGCATGCGCCACCATGCCCAGCTAATTTTTTGTATTTTTAGTAGAGACGGGGTTTCACCATGTTGACCAGGATGGTCTTGATCTCTTGACCTCGTGATCCACCCACCTCGGCCTCCCAAAGTGCTGGGATTACAGGTGTGAGGCCACCGCACCTGGCCTGGGAGGGAAAGTGTCTTATCGCCCAAGATGACCAGCCATCAGGGACATGGGACAGAATCAGAAGGGCTGTCTAGTCATTTCCTTTCTTCTCCCTCCAACATCCCAGCAAGATTATTGACTAATTTACAGCCAATGCACATTGAAGAATCAGTACAATTTGTTGTAGGCTTTGAGAAAATAGAAATTTCTTGAGCTCTTCTTGGGGGTAGTGAGCCGTTTCCCTGTATCAGACAAATAGACTCATCTGGTATTTCAGGAATAAAGTGTGTAATGTAGAAATAAGAGCATACACTAATGTTTGGAAACCAGGGGTAGCAAATATTGACAAAGTCATGTGACAGGCAGAATAATGGTCTCCTAAACGTATCTGTGTCCTGAAATTTATAGAAACATCTTCTAATAGGGCAGAAGGAACTTTTCAGATGTGATTAAGCTGCAGCTCCTGAGATGGGAAGATTATCCTGGATTGAAGGCAGCTTCAATGTAATCACAACAGACCTTATAAGTGAAAGGAGTAAAGACAGCATCAGAGTTAGAGATGTGACAACAGAATCAGAGGTCGAAATGATGTGACTGCTGACTTGGAATATGGAGGAAAGGACCAAGAGCCAAGGAATGCAGGCAGCCCCAAGAAGCTGGAAATGGTGAGGAAACAATTTTCCCTTAGGGCCTCAGAAGAAATGCAGCTCTGATGACACATTAACTTTAGCCCCTAGTGACCCATTTTTGACTTCACACCTCCAGAACTGTAAGAGGTTAAATCTTGTATTAGCCATTCAAACTAAATTTTGAATTGCAAATCAGCCCCATATTTATTAATTTTTTAAAATTTTCATAGTTTTGGGGAGGCAGGTAGTTTTTGGTTACATTTAGAGTTCTTTAGTAGTGAATTCTGAAATGTTAGTGCACCATCACCCGAGCAGTGTACTCTGTACCCAAAATAGTCTTTTATCCCTCACCCTCTTCCCAACCTCCCCACAAGTCCCCACAGCCCATTATATCACTTTGTATGTCATTCCATCCTCATAGCTTAGCTCTCATTTATGAGTGAGAACATTCAGTATTTGGTTTTTCCATCCCTGAGTTACTTCACTTATAATAATAATCTCCAGCTCCACCTAAGTTGCTGTATAACACATTATTTTATTCCTTTTTATGGTCAAGTAGTGTTCCATGGTGTATTTACACCACATTTCTTTTATACACCCACTGGTTGATGGTCACTCAGGTTGGCTCCATATCCTTGCAATTGTGAATTGTGCTGCCCTAAATATGCATCTGCATGTGTCTTTTCCATATAATGATTTACTCCCCTTTGGGTAGATACCCAGTAATAGGGTTGCTGGATCAAATGGTAGATCCAGTTTTAGATATTTAAGGAATCTCCATGAAGTGGAAATTTGGCCCAGGATTTTGTCAGCACGTAGTGGGTAACTGTCCCCATTTTAAAACTGCCCCTATTTTTGTTAGTAACTGCCCCTTTCGGCTTCTGTACCTCAGCTTATTGCTTACTAAATGAAAAGCCTTAAGGGAAACTGCTGTGTCGTCTAAAACCTGCTGCTTTGTCTAAAGTCCTGAGTTACTTCCCCTGCCCTTTTACCTATAAAAACTGTGTACTTTTCTTAGCTGGGGTCCAGACTTTTGGGTGTGAACCCTTCTGGGCCCCACGACATAATAAAGTGTGTTCCTCTGATCCCTGAGTTCTGCTTTGGTTTCTTATCAGGTAAAATTTTCCAGAACATTTTGTTCCCTAACCAGAAAACCCAACTGCGCTGGCCCCTTGAGCCACTGGTTTGGGGTCAGAAAGAACAGATAGCTTGCCTGTTCCCCACTGGGAAACAAGGCAGGGCCCCCGATAAGCTTCTACAGGGCCTTCTTTCCTGGAGGGAGAACGGCAGTTGCTCCGGCATTGCCACTCGCCGAACTCAAGGGGGAGATGGACTGAACTGAAGGGAACTCTGAATAAGGTAAGGTCCTGGGATCTGACCCTAGGCAGGCCCATCTACAGGTGGAAGGAGAGATTGGATCTCCATTTGGAGACAGCAGTCAGATTTCCTGAGTCAGGGTAGGAATGTGATAATCTGAGTGAGTGTGTGAGTGCATGGGGAGCTCAAGGGCCCACCCTTGAACCTCCATTCTGTGGCTCCATGGTGCAAACTATGGAGTCCAAGAGGGCCTGAGCCTGCGTGTCTGTGGCGACCTCATAAGGCTTATGGCAGTATTGAGCTAAGTGCGAGCTGAGCTCGATCCGAGTTGGGGGATTATACTGACCTGCTGATGCTAAGAGGCACCTAAGTTCCTGCAAGGGATGTGACCAGGTGGGAAACCAAGTGGTCCTTCATGGGATACCCCCTCCTTTGTCTATCTTGTGCCAATGGTCAGAAAGGGACACACATCATGGGGAAAAGTCAATCTAAGCCCACGGTCCTAAACTGTATGGTCAAAAACTTCAGGAAGGGCTTTTCTGAAAATTATGGGGTCAGAATGACCCCAGGAAAGCTAAAGATCCTCTGCAGATCAGAGTGGCTGGTTCTTAGCATTGGCTGGTGACCAGGGGCACCCTGGACCTCTCTACAGGCTGTTTGGAAGGCTGTGACCAGCAACCCCAGCCACCCGGACCAGATCCCATATATTGACTCCTGGTTGGAGACAGCTCAGACCCTTCCCCTTGGGTTCAATTCTGCACTGGAAAAAAGTGACAGTTTAAGGTCCTCATGGCCCAAGCAACTAAGGGACCAAAGGAACCAATTCATCAGGGTGACCCCAAGGAGGAGCTGTCACTGCTTTATGTCCTTCTGGCACCATCAGCCCCCAGCCCACCAGCCTTGCCTGACACACCCCCCACACAAAGAGGGGAGATCTGAGCACCCTCCCTTGTGGCTAGATCACTGTGCATACTGCAAAGAGGTGGGACATTGGAAGAACGAGTGCCCCAAACAGATGGTCCTGGGTGGGGCACCCCCCACCAAGGGAGGGCAGAATACCAGCCAGAACCTAGCCAGGCCCACCTGATTGCCTTGTCCAGGATGAACTCAGACTAGGACGGGCCAACCTCTGTGAAACTTGGCCCCTGAGAGCCCATGTCAGGATGAAGGTCTGGGGCCACCCAATGACTTTTATAGTAGACACTGGAGCAGAGTACTCATGATCACCACTCTGGTTGCCCCATTTAGCAACTGAAAGGCAACTGTTGTGGGAGCAACAGACAACCAAGTAGAGCCCCGGCCATTCTGCCAAGATCGGATATGCCAATTAGGAGGGCACCAGGTATGCCATGAGTTCCTCTACCTACTGAAATGTCCTGTTCCCCTTTTGGGAAGAGACTTGTTAAGGGCACAAATTGCTTTTAAACCAGGGGAGCCAGCCAGTCTGACTTTGAGTGAGCCAAAATGGGGCCTGGTCCAGGCAGTCACACTTCCACGTGAGGAAGAATGAAAACTGCACACTGCCGAGAGGTCAGAGGAAATCCCACCAGAATTCCTGGACTCCTTCCCTGCAGTCTGGGCAGAGATGGAAGCCCCTAGGGATGGCTAAGGCCCAAATATGCAGACGACAGGTGAGATACCTGGGGTTCATCAGCACCAAAGGACACCGGTCCTTGGGACCAGAGAGAAAAAGGGTGATTTGCTCCATGCCCACTCCCAATACCAAGTGGAAGCTCAGGGAGTTTCTCGGGGTGGCAGGCTTCTGCCGAATATGGATTCCCGACTATGGACCCCTTGAGGGGGGTGGTAGCCAAGACATGGCTTTCTGGGAAATCAAGGCACTGCTCCAAAGTGCCCCAACACTAGGACTTCCAGATGTCACCTGAGAATTCAATCTATTCATTCAGGATAGAAAGAAGATAGCACTTGGGGTCCTCACCCAGACCACTGGGCCTTGGCAGAGACCAGTAACATATCTGTCTAAACAGTTGGATGCAGTAGCATCGGAATGACCCCCTTGTCTCTGAGCCTTAGCTGCCACAGTTATTCTGATGAAGGAAGCTGACAAGCTAACCTTGGGCCAGACTGTCCATATCAAAGTGCCTCACTCAGTGTCCACCCTTATGAGCAGTCAGGGGCACCAGTGGCTCTCAAATGTTTGTTTAACCCACTACCAAGGGCTGCTCTACGAAAACCCACAGGTCACCATTGAGACAGTGGCCTCAACCCAGCCACATTTCTACCCACAGAGGAGGGGACCCTAGACCAAGACTGTGAGGAGGTGGTAGATGAAATCTTTACTAGTCTGCCAGACCTGAAGGACTGTCCCCTCCCAAAGGCAGACTTAAACCTGTTCACTGATGGAACCAGCTGTGTCCAAAACAGGAAGAGGTATGCAGGGTATGCAGTCACCACTGCCACTGAAGTGGTCGAGGCAGCCCCTTTGCCCAGCAGCTGGTCAGCACAATGGGCAGAAGTACATGCCCTCATTCAGGCCCTGTGCCATGCAGAAGGTAAAGTGGCCAATATTCACACTGACTCCAAGTTCGCCTTTGCAACTGTCCACATACATGGGGTGATATACAAGGAGAAAGGGCTGCTAACAGTAGGAGGAAAAGAAATCAAAAATAAGGAAGAAATTCTCAGACTGCTAGAAGGAGTTTGGAAGCCCAAAGAGGTAGCTGTCGTGCATTGCAAGGGCCACCAAAGAGGAACTGATCTTATCTCTATAGGAAACCGTCTGGCTGACAGAGAAGCTAAGGCAGCTGCACTGCAGAAAGAACCTGTACGGGCCCCCGCCCACTTATTCAGTCACCCCTTGGCTCCAAGAGGATATGGGAAAGCCAGAGTGCTCTAAGGAAGAAAACCAGTGGGAACAGCAGGAGGGGGAAGCAGAGTGCTGGGGGATGGTGGCTACTCCCTGACCACAGACCGATAGTGCCCAGGAACTTGGCTCACACCATCATTACTCAGGGCCATGGTCTCACTACCTAGGTAAAACTGCTCTGGAGACCTTACTCCACAGCTATTACTATATTGCAACCCTCCCTAAACTCTGTGCTGCAGTAAGCAATCAGTGCCTTACCTGTGCTAAAAGCAACCCCCCCCAGTGACTGAAACCTGCCCCAGGGGTGCAACAGGTGGGGGTCTACCCCTTTGAGGACATAGAGGTGGACTTCACTGAAATTAAGCCCAGTAAAGGGTACAAATGCCTACAGGTCCTTGTATGTATGTACTCAGGCTGGGCTGAGGCACTGCCAACTAAGATGGAAAGAGCCCGAGAAGTAGTGGAAGTCCTATTTTGTGAAATTGTTCCCTGATATGGGATTCCACCATACACAGTGACAGTGGGCCAGCATTCACCATACACAATGACAATGGGACAGCATCCACCATACACAGTGACAATGGGCCAGCATTTGTGGCAGAAATCATCCAAGCCCTCACCAGCGTGCTCAAGATTAAGTGGAAACTTCATACAGCCTACAGGCCACAAAGTTCAGGGAAAGTGGAGCACATGAATCCAACCCTGAAGGTTACACTAGCAAAGCTCTGTCAGGAAACCCAGGCTTCCTGGGTAGATATACTTCCCCTAGCCCTGTTGCAGTCATGGTGTACAGCAGGACCCGCGGGCTACTCACCCTTTGAAATCCTATTCGGGAGCACCGCCACCCCCACCCCCCTCACCCCGTTAACAAAGAAACAGGAGACCTGAGACAGCTAGGGGAAACAAGCATGACATCCCAGCTGCAGGCACTGGGAAAAGTGCTGTCCCCGGTCAGTCAGTTTGTAACAGAAAGAGCACCTCTCTCCCTAGCCAATCCAGTACATCCCTTCCAACTTGGGGACCAGGTCTAGGTGAAAGATTGGATAAAGGAACCCCTCCAATCTGTCTGGACAGGGCCCCATGCTGTAATCCTTGTCATCCAAACTGTTCTGCAAGTTACAGGAGTCGTTCTGTGGGTACACTATTCCAGAGCAGAGAGGGCCCACCCGGACACATCGCTGGACAGGTGGTCTGTGCGCCCAGACCCTCGGCATCCCATGAAAATCATGCTCCAGCAAGATGTGGTCTGAAATCTTAATACTTGGACAGCATTTGTTGTTCTACTGTTGTGCTGACATTATTGTCTTCCCTTGAGGGATATTCTTTGTCCATTTATGGTGTAAAATGCCACTTCCTGTTTTGCTATTAATAATCTTGGCCCTTGCCTTTGGCCCTTGCCTAATTAACATACTCTGGCAGTTTCCTGAAGTCATGGTAATTAGAAAACCAAGTGCTCAGTTACTAGCCCTTTGTGAGTATAAGCCGCTAAGTACAGACACCAGGGTGTAAAAGGGGATGCTCCCTAATAACCATAAGAGAGCATCAAAGTGGGGGATGAAGTGGAAATTTTGCCCAGGATTTTGTCAGCCCGTAGTCAGCATCCATCCCTATTTTAAAACTGCCCCTATTTTTGTTAGTAACTGCCTCTTTCTGCTTCTGTACCTCAGTTTATTGCTTACTAACTGGAAAGCCTTAAGGGAAACTGCCACTTCGTCTAAAACCTGCTGCGTTGTCTAAAGTCCCGAGTTACTTCCGCTGCCCCTTTACCTATAAAAACTGTGCTTTTCTTAGCTGGGGTCCAGACTTCTGGGTGTGAACCCTTCTGGGCCTGCTGGTGTAATAAAGTGTGTTCCTCTGACCCCGAGTGCCACTTGGGTTTCTTGTTGGGTAAGATTTTCCAGAACATCCGTACTTTTTGCCAAAGTGCCTGTACTAATTTATATTCTCACCACTAGCAGTGTAAGAGTGCTCTCTTTTCACCATACCTATGCCAACGTCTACTATTTTTTGACTTTTTAATTATGCCCATTCTTGCAGGAGTAAGGTGGTTTCTCATGGTCGACCCCACATTTATTTAGCAAACCTGTATTAGGCAGTGACTATGCATCAGGCTCTCCTAGGCCTCAGTGAGTGAAACACCAAAGATTCCACAACAGGATTGAAAGAACTGGTAAATGCAGGCTACTGTAATTAGTGTGGGAAAACTGCTTCCAGGAGGATGCAATGTCTAAACAGAGGCCTGGATGAGGAACCCAGTTAATCCAGGTGAATGGCAGGAGAAATCTTCTAGGGAATCAGTATCACAAACACAGGCTCAGAAGAAAGAGCACACAGGGAGTCTGGGGAACTGTCAGCAGTTCAGGGTGGAGATTAGAGAGAAGGGAGCACAGGGGCAGAAAGCAAGGTTGGAGCAGTGAGCAGGTTCAATGGCTGAAGCTCGTGGGCTTTGGGAGAACCTTGGCTTTTATCCCAAGGACAATGTGCAGCTTTGGCAGCACTAAAGTCAGGAAGAACCTTGATCAGATCTGCATTCCAGAAGAATCACTCTGAGTGAGAAAAGAAATAAAGACAAAGACACAAGAGTAGAATTTCCAGGGGTCTAACACACTCTCCAGTGGGGTGATCCACACAGGTGACCCACACTGACATTGAGCTCTGAGCTTCCTGTGCTTTTATTGGGTGCATGATCTTGTTAATCTTGCAGGCTTTGGGGAGGTGGACTGAGAAGGAAGATAGCCTGAGGAAGAGCACTTGTCTGCAGCATTCAATAGCAAATGTGGTTCTCCTAAGAAATGCTAACTAAGGACCCTGAGACTTTACCACCCATTATCTATCCAGGTGCTTTGGCAAAAGAGGTGCAGTCAATAAGGTGCCGTAGGGTCTGCCCAAACACATATGCATCAAGGGGCTTTTATCTCCAGAGTGTTGTGGACACAGAGCAACTAGAATTGCTCCTTATTTTGAGAACATAGGCAGAGCCTGTGGTGTTCCGGTGATCTCTACCCTGCAAGACCTTCAGGCTTCACAAGCATCCATCTGCAAAGACCCTCCTGAGTCTAGTGAGTAAAGGTTGTATTTCTTCCCAGAGTCTTTTGCATAAGCCCTCTTTATGAGACCCTCATGCAAACTCTATGTTGGGAAGAGATGTGGGACCAAAGCAGTTTTTCCTTCTCTGCAACCACACACACAGCAGTGTTCTGCAGTCATAGGGCGCTCTCAGGTGGTCTTTATTATAGGCCTCCTGTTATGGCTTGAGCTCTGCTTTTATTTTACTGCACCACAGTTTGGATTTGATCTGTGGACCACAGGACTGCCCTTGGCCATCTCTTTCTGTAAGAAAGGACACTGGCCAGGCACGGTGGCTCATGCCTATAATCCCAGCACTTTGGGAGGCCAAGGCAGGTGGATCATGAGGTCAAGAGATCAAGACCATCCTGGTCAACATGGTGAAACCCCATCTCTACTAAAAATGCAAATATTACCTGAGCATGGTGACACATGCCTGTAGTCCCAGCTACTCAGGAGGCTGAGGCAGGAGAATTGCTTGAATCCAGGAGGTGGAGGTTGCGGTAAGCCGAGATCGCGCCATTGCACTCCAGCCTGGGTAACAAGAGTGAAACTCCATCTTAAAAAAAAAAAAAGAAAAAGAAAGGACCCTGAGTGATCAACATCCAGTGTTTCACACCTGGAAAATGAGGTGGAAAAGGAGAAAGGGCCCCATGTGAACAGCACCCCACCTGGAAAAATGACATAAAACAAGGGAATTCAGCCCATGACATGAGAGGTTGTTGGGTTCACATATTATTGAGTGATCAGGGAGGAGTTTAGATGAGTTCACCTCTACAAACAGGTATTGAGTGCCAGGTATGGTGTCATCAATGACAGAAGGAAATCAAAGATATATGTTTTATATCTTTGTGACCAACATGTCTGCTCCTGCTTCAGAACGATGCCAATCCCCGACTTTCCAGGATTCCCACTAATTTTGTCTACTGCCCATGTGGGAAGTGAGCTGAGGCTTGTCAAGAGGATTTTAGCTTATATGGTCCAAAAAATAGAAAGATTTCTTTAGAAAACACCAATTCCCTAATTAAATTGACTAGTTAATCCATACAAGAGAAATAAACCACTAAAAAATAAACTGAGTGAAAGAAAACAAATAATTACTAGAAGTAAGTTTGTGGGCATCTGCATGGAAACAAGCCTGAAGAAATAGTGAGAGCGGATTTGCCTGACAGTATGACACTCGACTGCTTCTTCCAAATATTCAAAATAATTATTTTGGAATAAGACTAACTAGCAGAGATATCTTACAAGACAGTTCATACTGGACATGTATTCAAAAGGGTGTCTCTCTGAACTGACCCACTAATTTATTTATAAATCAAACCCCCTAACCTTCCTCCTCCCTGGCCCACTTTTTTTTAAATAAAGTAATATGATTTCAGCTGGGCACAGTGGCTCATGACTTGTAATCCCAGCACTTGGGAAGCCAAGGGGGGTGTCGATCACTTGAGGTCAGGAGTTCGACCAGCCTGGACAACATGTGAAACCCTGTCTCTACCAAAAATACACAAGTTGGCCTGGTGTGGTGGTGCACACCTGTTATCCCAGCTAGTCAGGAGGCTGAGGCACGAGAATCACTTGAGCCCAGGAGGTGGAGGGTGCAGTGAGCCTAGATTGCACCACTGCACTCTAGCCTGGGAGACAGAGTGAGACCCTGCCACAAAAAAAAGAAGAAAAAAAAAAGTAATACAATTTGGATTTGGGTATTAAAAAAAAAAATTCCTCTGAAGACCCAAAGTTTCTGAGAAATACTTACCGAAACAGGACGCATCACACTTGTGCAGTATAAAGCTTTCAAGAGCTTGCCCTTGATTTTAGCTCTTTTAGGTTAAACATTCCCATGACTTTTCTATTCAGCTAACAAGTGAACTTATTCCCTTACTCGATACAATTCCTACCTACACATTGGGACAAAGCCTCAAAGCCCAAAGGAGAGAGCCAATTGGCCCTAAAAATGCCTTGTGCACTCTGATGCCAAGGTGCCAAGAGTATGAAGCGACAGACCAGCCATAAGAGATAGCCGCCTAGACTTTTGTCTTTGAAGGCTGCCAAAATCGGGTCCCTTCTCTCGGGAGTATCTCCCTCCTCCCAAACTTCACTTGAGACTCTCATCATTACAACTGTCAGCTGCAAAATGTTTGCAGTTGCTCTCCACTTGTGCATTAGCATAAAGCAGCTTGCTTTATTGGGTTAATTCAAAAGAGTTATCAAGGACTTACTGTGCGGCTGTAGGCACTAGAAGGACAGTAAAGAACAAATGATAAAAATCTGTCTTCCTGAAACTTACATTCTGGTAGAGGAGACTTTCAAGAAACAAGCTAAAGAAACAAAATATGCAGTACACTAAACAATACATGCTCAAGAGAAGAGAAAATGAAGCAGGCAAGGGGAATACACACTGTGGTGGGCTGGGTAGGAAAGGTTAGAATTTTAAGATTAAGTGGTCACACATAATCAGGCAGAGAGTATGTGCCTAAAGGGGTAGCCAGGGCAAAATCAGATGGAGTAAGAGAAAGGTGGTTAGCATATTTTAATAAGCCCTGAAGTGGAGAGGAAACCCTACAGGAAGGGGGACAAAGATTGAATATAGACCCCTGAAGACAAACGCAGATTTCACATTTTGCCAAGACCTGTCCTTTGAGTTGAGGATAGCACAACAGATGTTCTCCCTTCGTAGCCAAAGAACCAGGCTCTGCTGCTAAAACTCTCAGGCAGTTCATCGGACCGAGGGAACACACACACACACACACACACACACACACACACACCCCACCCCACCCCACCCCCCCACCCCCGCTTAATGCCGAGAGGAAGCGGTACTAATCCAGAGTGGAGGACTGGCCTGGGAAACCCGGCAGAGAGAGGAGTTGTCCTAAAGAACACACCAGAAGCCCCTCCAACCCCAGACACTGATAAAACCCAGCCTCCTCCCAAGCCAATCTGTAAACCCAGGACGCACCATCGAGCGCACAGACACATCCCCGGGGTGCAGGGAGGAGAGGGGCCGGAGCTTAACCGTTAGGGCCCGAACCCCAGGACTCCAGAGGCAGGGTGGGTGCAGCGCGCGAGAAACGCCGTTTTTCGCTCCAGGCGCCGGCGGGCGGTGGCGAGAGCAGGTTCCGGGGGCCGGAGGGTGGGCTGCGGGCGGGAATGGCTCGCGGGCATCCCGGTCGCCAGCCCAGTGCATGCAACAGGGGGCTGAGCGCGAGCGGGTACCTCGAGGTACTGGAGCGGGACCGGGGAGCAGGAACAGGAACAAAGTTCCGGAGACCAGTGGGCCTCGGGCCGACCCGCGCGCCCCCGGCCCAAACGTTCAGCTCCCGCTCCCTAGACCCGCGCGGACCCTGCCCCTCCGAAGGTAGCCGGTTCCAGCGGCGAACCCGCAAAGTCCGCGCAGCCACCCGCTCGGCCCTTTCCCGCCAGGTGCGTGGGTCCAGGAGAGAAAGAAAGCGCGGCGGTGGCGGTGGCGGTGGCGGTGGCGACGCGCAGTCCCACTCACCATGATCCGCAGCGGCTGTGGCGCGGCAACCCAGGCGGGCGGCGATGCACTGTCCAGGGTAGCCAGGTCCCTCTGCCCGGCGCTGTCTCGGCGCCCGCGCCTCCCCGCCCCCTCGGGCTCGCGCCGCCGCCGTGCAGCGCACGGATCCTCGGGGCCGTTTCGTCCCCGCCCCCTCGCCCACAGAGGCCTCGCGGGCCGCCCCGCCTGGAGGGCGCGCGGCGGGAGGGGCTCAGGGCTAGCGAGGCGGCGCCCTCTTTCCCTGCGGCGCCGCGCGCCCCCTCCTAGGCGATCCGCCTCGCTCTCGCGGCTGCGGCGCTCCCTGGCGGCCGGGAGGTGATTTGCAGGCCCAGCCGGCGTCGGTTGCGCGTGGCGGCTCAACGTTCGCGGAACCCCACGAGGACCCACCACCTGCCCGGATGGGCGGCTGCTGCCGCGGGAGGAGTAGCGTGCAGGGCAGGCACGCTGGTCCTGCTTCCAGTTGGGTTTCGTGGGTTTGAAGCACACGTTAGGAGGAAATGGCTCTGTTCGTGCAGTTTTGCGGGGTCTGGTTTTCTTAGGTTTAGGGGATGGAGTGGGTTTCTCTGGGGGTGCGGTGGGGAGCGGATCAGTTTGGATACCGGCCCATGGCAGGAGGCACCGTCCCCCTCCCGGTCCGACCCGGGGCTTCCAGCTGACGCCACCGACGGTGAGCGCACTGTGAACAGAACGGTACACTTCTAGTTACTTTATTTTTGTGTGGGGCCCAAGTGAAAGACGTGGGAAGAATTGGACTTCCCTGAGTATTACATGAACTTTCCTCCATTTCACCCTTAAACTTGGGAAGTTGGTGGCTCCCTTCTGTATCCACAGCATTTCGGGAGACTGAGGCGGGCTGATCACTTGAGGTCAGGAGTTCGGGAGCAGCCTGGGCAACATGGCAAAACCCTATCTCTTAAATCAAAAATACAAAATATTAGCCGTATGTGGTGGTGCGCGTGCCTGTGATCCCAGCCACTCGGGAGGCTGAGGTGGGAGGAGCGCCTGAGCCCGGGAGGTCGAGGCTGCTGTGAGCTGAGATCGTGCTACTGCACTCCAGCCTGGGCGACAGAATAAGACCCTGTCTAAAAAAAAAGAAAAAAAGAGGTGATTATTGGGGTTGAGAACAGCATGTGTGGATGTGCACGGAGGTACCTGCCCCATGCACTTTGCATCCCACACCTTGGGTGGTGTGGGCGCCCTTGCAGAGTTTTGTGCGGTAGCAGAGTGACATAGGTACCAGGGCTCAATCTTAACTGTGATACAATCACCTAATATATAGTTTCCTAATGGAGAGTTTTTAAATGTTATATAGAAGTTCCCATAGCTGAAGTGGTCAGCGTTATGCACGTTTGTTTATAAAAGGTAGATGACTTTATGACCATGAACAGGTAGATTAACCTGGTCTGATAAAGCCTCGGGAGACAGCTCTGCCACATACTGGGTGTGTGGTATTGGGTTGATTACCTAAACTCTCTGTGCTCCAGTGTCCTGATCTAAAAATTCAGAATAAAATAGCGCTTACATGACATGTGGCTGTTAGGGTTAAATTAATATCGCTAAAATGCTAGAAAAATATCTTGATACCGAAGTACTAGTTATTGATTTGTTATCAATTTTGAGAATCAGAAAGTGATATTCTATTTAATGCTGGTATATTTTTATAAAAAGTGTGACCCAAATCAAAGATACAATTTGATTTCAGCTTCACTTACTTTGTTCACTCAGCAAAGCTTTCAATACCTACTATGTGCTAGGCATTTTGGGAAGAGCTAGGGTTACAGTGATGAAGAAACACAGTCCCTGTTAAGAGTTTTCAGAACCTATGATGATCTATGTTATGATATTTAGAGACTTGAAGGAAATTCACACAAATAGTCCTCAACTATTGTTTTTCCTTGGATAACAGTATTATGGAATGATTTTCTTCTTCTTCTTGCTCTTCTCTTTTTCTGGGGGGGTTCCACTCTGTCACAGAAGCTGGAGTGCAGTGGCTAGATCTTGGCTCACTGCAACCTCCGCCTCCTGGGTTCAAGAGATTCTCCTGCCTCAGCCTCCTGAGTACCTGGGATTGTAGGCGCCCATTACCAGGCCTGGCTAATTTTTGTATTTTTAGTAGAGATAGGGTTCGTCAGCCTGGTCGGTCTCAAACTTCTGACCTTGTGATCTGCCTGTCTCAGCCTCCCAAAGTGCTGGGATTGCAGGCATGAGTCACCGTACCCAACCTTTGGTTTTATTATTTTTTAAAGCTTGTTTTTATTGTCTATTTTACATGTGTTATACTTTGAAAGCTATATAAAAGTCACTTCCAAGTGTTTTGGATATTGAATGATAAAAACTCTGGACCTGAATTTCATTGTATCACTAATCCAATGCAGTAGAATGTGAATTCTTAATTTAGACAGTGATTTTTAGACATTATTGTGTATAAATAGCACCAGAGGGTTTAATACAATACAAGCATACCTGAGATCCATCAAGATGATCTCAGGTACAGACCAAGAATATGAATTTTTTTTTCAGTTTTGCTTTTAGATTAATATTTGCTATCAGTTTCACATCACAGGAATTCAAAAGGAGTATCTACTTCATTCTAGAGGCATCTGTGACCCTGCATAAAGCATAATGGAGTCTCTGTGGGTCTCGAAGTGGTGAAACCTCCATTCCCCAGGAATATGGATTTTGAACAAGCACCTCAAATGATGCTGGTACAGACAGGCAGTCCATGAACCATTATTTTGAGAAACTTAATTCCATTATCCATTCAGGGAAATCTTTAGTCTCTTTAACAACATAAAAGGAAGAAAACAATTTTTAGGTGACAACGGACCTTCAAGAACCCTGCTGCTGTTGCTTGCAAGAATTGTATCATTGATGTCATCTAGACCTTGCAAAGCACACCAGTTAAACATGGGGAAGGAATTCTTTTTTTTTTTTGAGATGGAGTCCCACTCTGTCACCAGGCTGGAGTGCAGTGGCCTGATCTCGGCTCACTGCAACCTCCACCTCCCAGGTTCAAGCAATTTTCCTGCCTCAGCCTCTTGAGTAGCTAGGACTACAGGTGTGTGCCACCACACCCAGCTAATTTTTGTATTTTTAGTAGGGACAGGGTTTCACCATGTTGGCCAGGATGGTCTCAATCTCTTGACCTCGTGATCCACCCACCTTGGCCTCTCAAAGTGCTGGGATTACAGACATGAGCCTCCATGCCCGGCTGGGAAGGAATTCTTAAACTTTGAATTATCCCTGTACTTCCACATTACCATTTAGCCTAATAATCATTATTTTACCTCTATTCTGTAAAAACACATGTAAATCCATGAGGCCAGAAGGAGATCTAAAAAGTCATCTATATCTTATCTTTTTCTTGAAATATTATTTTATGGCTTTCCCTATCACTACAACAAAGGAACAAATGAGACAGCAAATGCCAGAGGGTCTTTTCCCCACCAATATTTTATTAGATAGAAAAAGGAAGTGGTGTCCGGGCTTAGTGGCTCATGCCTGTAATCACAACATTTTGGGAGGCCAATGTGGGCGGATGACGAGGTGAGGAGTTCGAGACCAGCCTCATGGTGAAACACCATCTCTACTGAAAATACAAAAATTAGCCTAGCTGGGCATGGTGGCAAGCACCTGTAATCCCAGCTATCAGGAGACTGAGGCAGGAGAATCGTTTGAACTTGGGAGGTGGAGGTTGCAGTGAGCTGAGAATGCACCATTGCACTCCAGCCTAGGAGACAGGGTGAGATTCCATCTCAAGAAAGAAAAGAAAGAAAAAAAGAAGAGGTTCTACCTGTATAAACACAGGACTGGAAAGGTACCTTAACCAAACATAACTGTGAAAGGGTCTTCACTGGATATAACATGAATTCCCACTTATTGATCAGTGAAAAAGTTAACATGCCATCACTTACATGATTTTATAGTATTTAATGTCATCGTTCCCTTGTATGGATTACCCAAAAGCTTGAATCTGCTTATGTTTCTTTAGCTGTACTCAAGCCCATATTGAGCGTGTGTCCAATAACAGACTAATTGTGTTTGGTACTTACATGGAGGTGGTGCTATATAAAGTGATCATTAGCATAATCTAAGAATCTGAAACCAAAAAATAGACATCAAACTGATTCTCTTTCTCTCCCTCTGTCACATATCTTAGATTTTGTAGGTGAAGAAAGTGTGTCTCAGAGGAGTTAGAGAAGACCAGTTAATAGATGACAATGCTATGGCCTGGAACTCCCATTTGGATCCTGGGTCTCCTATCTCACTCAGCCTGGGTGAGTTTTCTGTGTCTCTACTGCCTCTCCAGTGCTAGTCTGCCAGCCCTCATCACAATTGTGAAGTAGGTAAGCTTTGTTTTGGGGAGTTTAATCTCCTTTTAGTGTGGTTCTCTTCTGAAGCATCCCTTTTGATATGCCTAGCATCTTTCTGTTTTATCTTGAGAAAAATTCTCACTTATAATGTATTGTGACTTTAAATCAATCTATTACATTTCTTAAAGTATTTGTACTTTTAGGGCAGTTGTAGAAACAGACTCTGGAAATCACATCCTTTCCTTGGCCATGTGCTCTGCTTTGTGTAAAGAAAGCTCTGCACCTGTGTGAGTTTAGAAATGAAAAATAATAAGATAAAGAGTAAAGAGCAAGCCCAAATGAAGGCACGTTGACTCTGGAAATCACATCCTCTTTTGCTAGAATGAGAGTAATGTAAATAAGAGACTAGACTAGCAACTCAGAATGAATCATTTTGAAGTCTATGATTTTCTAGCCTGTAGTTAAAACATGGTCAGAAATAGCTGAGGTGTAGCAAATGATTTTTACAACATTATGTAAAGTTGGGTTTTTTTTTGAGATGAGATCTATTTTTTTTTTTTTTTTTTTGAGCCTGAGTCTTGCTGTGTCACCCAGGCTAGAGTGCAGTGGCACAGTCTCAGCTCACTACAACCTCCCCCCTCCTGGGTTCAAGTGATTCTCCTGCTTCAGCCTCCCAAATAGCTGGGATTACAGGTGCATGCCACCATGCCCAGCTAAGTTTTGTATCTTAGTAGAGATGGGGTTTCCCCGTGTTAGCCAAACTAGTCTCAAACTCCTGACCTCAAGGGATCCACCATTTTTGACCTCGCAAAGTGCTGGGATTACAGGCGAGAGCCACCATGCCTGGCCAAGATGGGATTCCCTTATGTCGACCAGGTCGGGGGGCCCTAGTTTATTCGGCATGCAGTCACGTGGTCCTCAAAGTTACTCAGAAAATCTGAAAGGAAAAGAGACCTCAGAGAAGCATCAGGGGTGACCTCACCTGCAGCAAATCATTTCCAGTGTCTCTGCAGGGCTGAGGCTCTGAGCGGGTGCAGGACAGGGTCCCACACATTGCACATGGCCTCCCCACACTCACACTGCCTGGTGAGCATTTTCAGGAGGACCAACAGCCCCTTCAGGTCCCATCTGCCCATGTTAATCATGCTGAAGGGTTCCCAGGAGGATCCTGAAGTCCTGGGTACCAGACTGTGCTGAAGTCACAGTGGTGGGGGTGTGGTCCCCAAAGCACCTGGGGGGGCCACTTGTGCTGCTGGGTTCCTGGCTGTCTAGTGTGGCATTGGTCTTTCTGCTGTGAATGGTTTCCCCTTTTTGATAACAGCAGCACAAAGCAGTACCCCTCAGAGGCATGACAGAGGAATGAGCCTTCAGCCAGGCCCAGGTTGAAGGGGTGCTTTGAAATAGGCAGGTGTCCTGGGTGTGAGGAGAGGGTTGATGGCAAGACCCAGCAGCCCCAAGGGATGGAGGGGGTGATGGGAATGGGGACTTTCATAAGGCAGGTTCCAGCTTCCCAGGAACCCGGTGTTTCTGTGCCAGGCAGTGAATCTGTTGGTACAGACAACCATCAGCACCCATCAGGGAGCTTCCTCATGGGTCCCTAGGGAGCCTGAGGAAGGTCCAGGAGGCACCGCCCTCGTGCATGGCTGGGGCCCAGTGTGCACAGCCTTGAACATGCAGTGACCCTGCCCACTACTGATGCTGGCCAGGGATGGTACTGGAGTTCCACCATTCAGATAAGATTCTCCATCCCCAATAAAGAGCAGGACCAGGAAGCACGAAGCAGGCTGGGGAAAGGATGGTAGTGTTGTGGGGCCCTTGTCTCCCCAGTGTGCTGCTGGCCTTAAAATCCACTTTGGGGGCAAGGCTCCCCCAGGTGTGAATACTGACTCTCCCTCCACCCAATGCCAGTTTGCAACCCCAGGGAGAAGGTATCTGTGGGCCCCACTTGAGCTCCCTAAGAGCCCCTGTGAGTCCGTCCCTCTGCCAAGCAGCTGTGCCCCCTCTGGAAGTGGCACCACCAATACCATCACCTGAAGTGGAAAATTCTGGCTTACTCTTCAGCCTGTGACTATGACATCACCATTACTTTTGGCCTCACCCCCCACCCCCTTTGACCTTTACTAATAGGTTCTGGCCAACTAAGGATCATTATCTGATTTGAGGTTGTTGTGGAAACCAGCTGGGGCAGCTTTGAGCTATTGAGAAGCGGTGGGCCCGTGGGGCATTTAGACTATACTTCAAATCTGATTCCCAGTCCAGCACTCCCACCCCCAGCAGCTCCCATTTATCTGTCCACTTGCCAAGAAAGGGCCCAGGGCAGCGTGCGGGGCTCAGGGAGGGAGAGCAAGGCTCAGGTACATACTGGGATTCATAACTCATATTTACGCTGAATGTTAGGAGTTAAATTCAATGAAAGAGTCTTAGAAAACATATCCTAGTTTTCAAAGCAACATATATCCAAATGTTAAAATCTGTATGCATTGGCATACAGAATAACCATACTTTATTAAGAATTTTAGAAAGAAAGATAAATGGAGGGCCAGTGAAACCAGTTATTTAATTTATGCTCACATTTCATAAATTCACTGTGAGGTGTGAACTTTCTCAATGCACTGCCATGTATCAACAACTTTCAGAGTCAATCATGGGTAGCTGTATGGACCTCACCTAGCAGTAGAGGAAAGCAAAATCCAAGACACAGATTTTAGTAAGGTCTAGAAAGTGCCTGATCCAGCCGGGCACAGTAGTGGCTCAGACCTGTAATCCCAGAACTTTGGGAGGTCGAGGCTGGTGGATTGCTGAGCTCAGGAGGTTTAGACTATCCTGGCAACATGGCAAAACCCCGTCATGTTGCCACCATAGCTAGGTAAAATACAGAAATTAGCTGGCTGTGGTGGCACCCATCTGTAATCCCAGCTACTCAAGAGGCCAAGGTGGGAGGATGACTTCAGCCTGGGAGGCAGAGGTTGCAGTGAGCTGAGATGGCAGCACTGCACTCCAGCCTGGGTTACAGAGTGACACCCTGGAAAGAGAAGAAAGAAAAGGGAAGGGAAGGGAGGGGGAAGGGAGGGAAGAAGAGGGGAGGGGAGCAGAGGAGAGGATGTGTTTGGTGACGGTTCCCAACTCTGTGAATGTTCTAAAATGTACTAAAAAATCCTGAACTGTATGCTTTAGGTGTGTGAATTGCATGGTATGTGAATGACCTTGACACAGATGTGATTAAAAACAACAGAAATCAGCTAGAGGTGCATGGTGGCTGCCCTTAGACTTGGCCAGTGTGTTTGCTTGCCACAGTCTCCACCTCCCCGTTAATCCCTGACACTGCACCTTGGGGCCAGGTCCGTTTAGCACAGCACTTCCAGCTGTGTTCCTCACACCCCGCTGCCTCCCCTCACTGACTTTACACCTATCCTGCCCTAGAGGAAGTTAATTTAGTGACAGTCTATGTGAAGATAGTCAGTAGGTGCAAAAAGCCAATGAAAGGTGCCCTGGGTGTGTTTCTGGATGGAGACTGTGGGACATGGTCACTGCAAAGGTGAACTCTGACTTTGGCCTTTCCTGGAGCCAGGAAGTCATTTCCTGCTGCTGTGAGCTTTCGAGGGCTACCTCCATGAACCAGGCAAAGCCAAGAGCAAACCCGAGTATCAGGATGGCAGGAGACCCACAGTCAGGGCACCTCTAGCCCATCCACAGTGCTGCACCATCTGAGTCCCCACCACACACCAAGCACCGGATCAACCCAGGCCTCGCTGGGTCCGGGGAAAGTCTCCGAAGCTGGCCTGACTGCAACACTCCTCAATCACCAGGAACCACCCCTTTTAACAGAGGAAAGCAGGTCTTGGGCTTACAGCATCTCAAAGGCTACCGCACAACAATGGTTTAATGACATGCTGGGGTGGGTGTCACTGCCACTGTTGTATCAAACCAATGAGCTTTGGGCTGCCTTGGATTGATGACTTAGAGAGGGTCTGTTACACTTTCCGTAGTAAGAGCTCCCTTCTAAAGTAAGTTCTGTGTTTGTGATTGCATCATAACCCATCATGCAGATATGCAGACGTGTCTGAGTGTTTGTTTGTTCTTAATCTTTTCATTCTATTCTTCCCTATATTTTTGAAAGAACAAAAACATTTTGACCATTCAAACACTCTGATTAGAAAAGAACGGCGAAAGTACAAATGAAGACATAAAAATAATCAGCCAGCCTCCCTGTCAACATGGGGAAATAGAAAAAGTGAGACTAGAATAAGATATTGGAAAGCAGAACACTAAATTCATCCATGCCACGAGCACAGATAAGTCAACACTTGCAAGAATAGGGAGAGGGTCAAGAAATCAACCTGGGGAAACAGAGAAAGGTGCAACCTCTTTACAAGCAATTTTCTTGATTGTTGTTAAGAGTGCTGCTTATGTAATAATATTTTTATTTTAATGGAAAGATTGACAGAAAGGAAACCATTAGGTAACAGTGTGGGTAGTTTGTGGACATGGAATGAAAATCATAAAGGTAACCTGGGTGCGGAGGGTCACACCGGTAATGCCAGCACTTTGCGAGGCCAGGGCGGGTGGATCCCTTGAGCCCAGGAGTTCGAGACCAGCTGGGCAACATTGTGAGACCCCATCTCTACAAAAAAATACAAAAATTAGCCAGGTGTAGTGGTGTGCGCAGCCAGGTGGTGGTAGTCACAGCTACTCTGGAGGCTGAGTTGGGAGGATTACTTAAACCCAGGAGGTCAAGGCTGCAGTAAGCTATGATCCTGCCACTGCACTCCAGCCCAGGCAACAGAGTGAGACCCTGTCTCAAAAATAAAAAAAATTACAAAGGTAGCATGAAAATGACTAAAGTTGCAGAATAAATGAGAGACTCTAACAGCTTTGCTAGTTATACCTGATGACATTAAGTGACAGCTTTTAAAACACCAATCTATGAACATCACAATGGCCCAGAGGAAGAATGAAAATCACCCTGGGGACCAATGACCCAAACTTACCATGGTGATGGCCCTGGTTTCCTGGTAGGCCATCTTGATGTCGTCCACAGCACTGGTATTGAGGACGAAGTCACCTGAGTCTTTCCTGAAGTGGAGTTCCACTGGCAGGAGGCAGATTCAGGGAGAGTTGGGCTGTGTCTTGGAGAGTGAGGGGGTCCCCTGGTGGGTCTTACCCAGGCAGCTGGCAGGGCATGGGCTGTATCTGGAAGCCAAGACGGTCCTAGATGGTCACCTCTTCCAGGCTCACCCTCACATCCTCTACCAGGATGAGCTCTGTGGAGACCGATGAAGGCACTGGAGGGTCATGCTGAAGGGCAAGGGCAAGGCCATGAGATGCAGGAGGCCACAGGACACCCACGGACCAATACCAGGTCATCCTCCAGGCTGCCCTTCAAAAAGAACAGGCCCAGAAGCCCCAGGGCCTGGCCTTGCTCCCAGCCACAAGCCTGATAAGCCCCTGGTGCTCCTGAGCCCCGTGGAATGGCCAAGGCCTATTTGAGGCCTCCCATCAGGCCCCCAAGGTGGAGTCAGTTACCGACTCCTGCACTCCAGACCCAGGATGCATTGGCAGCAGTCCCACTTAGGTGCCTCCCCACCCTACCAGGCCCCAGTGGTGGGTGACTCTCACACACACCCTGCCCTTCAAGACCTCACAGCAAAGGGCCAGCTTCAGAGCATGTGGCAGACACCACTCCAGGCAGGGACAGAAAGGCCACTCTCGGCCAGGCTAGGCAGTGTGGGTGGGTCCCCTGGAAGAGTGGCCAAGCCTGGCTCGCAAGAGAACAAGGACAGCCTTCATGCCCTAGGGCGGCACATGACCCACAGAGCTCTGCTTCCTGCCTCGTGTCACACAAGGGAGCCACCCAGATCCGAGGTCCCCAGGGAGTCGCGTGTTTGAGCACCTCCTCGGGTCCACAGTTGTGCCAGGCGTTCAGGGTGCAGCAGCTGCCCTCAGGGAGAGGCAACTCCAATGCACATATGGAAGAGCAGGAGCAGGCCAAGTGTGGTGGCTCTCACCTGGAATCCCAGCACTTTGGGAAGCCAAGGTGGGAGGATCACTTGAGCCCAGGGGTTCATGACCAGCCTGGCCAACATGGCAAAACACATCTCCACTAAAAATACAAAAAATGAGCTGGGTGTGGTGGTGCATGCCTGTAATCCCAGATTCTCAGGAAGCTGAGGCAGGAGAATCACTTGAACCAAGGCAGCGGAGGTTGCAGTGAGCTGAGATCATGCCATTGTACTCTGGCCTGGGTGACAGAGTGAGACTCTGTCTTGGGGGAAAAAAAAAAAAAAGGAAAATAAGTGCAGAATCCTGGGGAGAACATGTCAGGGTGTTCAGGCTCCAGGCAGAAGGCTATGACACCCCCCCATTGCTGACCAAGGGATTCCTAGTGCCAGTGAGGGCTGAGCCAACAGGGACAGGCACAGGTGTGCCCCTTCAGGGGCCATCTCCCTCCAGACCAACCTCCTGAGTGCTGCCCTCATGGGCCTCAGTCTCTTCCAAATCTTGCTCCCCAGGAGGCAATAAAAGCACCTCATCCTGGCATTTAGGAACCCTGGGAATCCAGCCCCACTTTCTCCTTCCAGCCTATGCCTGCTGCCTCCACCTAAATGTAGAAGGACCTACATTTCCTGGTGGCCATGCCCTCTGTGGGGTGGCTGTCATCCATGCAGGGTTATTCCTGGGGAGCCCTTCCCTTCCACCCTCCAGTGCACCTACGGGGCCCCTACTATTTATAGCAGCACCTCCACCTGGGGCAGAGTCAGGCTGTGAGGGCTGTGGCCCTGCGAGGGGCTCAGAACTATTCCACAACCCCAGTGCTGGAATACAGGCTCAGCCTCTGTCCTGGGACTTGAGTGCTCCCAACCTGGCCCCTGTCACTCGTTCAGACTAGCGCATCCCTCCAGAGAGCAACCCTCAGTCATCCTGGGCCTTTGCAGAGGCTACCCTCCTGCCCTTGTCTCTACTCACTTAGGCGACCCCTCCTCACACCGCAGGGCTCAGCCCACTGGCCTCCAGAAAGCCCCACTTCTTCCCTCACCAGTGCTGACCTGAGGCCCAGGCCACTCTTTGGCCCCCACTTCACCTGGTGCTTCTCACGCTGAAGGAGCTTCATGTCTGGGGGGGGGCCTTCTTGAAGAGGCTATGGGCTCATGGAGGGTAGGGTATGTCTGTTTATTCTCTGTCCATTACATAATCTCAACCACATGAGGAAGGAAAAACCCTACAAGGAAAGGAAAATATTCTCTCCCTTCTCAATGGTTCAACCATTGAGAGATGAAAGAAAAGGAATTAAATATGTTGCATGTAGACATTAGGAGATCTTCAAAATCCAAAAGCTATTTCAGATTTTGAAATAACAAATGATTGAAAACCACCATGGCACGTTAAACCTATGTAACAAACCTGCACAATCTACACGTGTACCCCAGAACTTAAGAGTACAATAAATATAGAAAAAGAAACTACAAATGAAAATGCTGTTGAAGCGTTGTACCAGTTTAAATAGCTGGGAAACAAAATATCAATCTCTATAATCCATCTAGACAAAAGCACTTACTTTTTAAAAGAGGAAGATGTTTTGGGGACCAAAAGAGAGAAAACCTCTGTGAAAGATCCCCAGCCATGATTGGCCCTGCTTTGCTCTGAGCTCATGAAAAGCCTTTGTGATGTCATAACAGACAGGCCTATATAAGGCCCTGGCTGGGTCATGGTTTTTGGTCTGAGAAATCCCTGGAAGCTTTTTTGGTGACCTGTGGACTCAGACCAGCTTAGCGATTACGAGTTGTTTGGCGGGGTGGGGGGAGTTTTTGTGGGAGGGGCGTTGTTGTGTTTTTTAGTTAGTATAGTTAATATAGTTGGTACTGTTTCTTAGCATTTTAGTGTTCTTTGGGATAGTTAGTATTGTTAATATTTTAGCGTAGTCCATAGAGTTAGAGTAGTTATTTGTATATAGTTAGTGTAGACAAAGTAGGCACCATGAGGCAGGGCTTGGCCTCCACCTCACCTGCCCTGCGGCCACCTTATTATCAAATACTAAACTTTATAGGCCGTGGTGCCTTTGGGGAGGTCACGCTGGCCCGCCACTTAATGACTGGCATCCGGGTGGCGGTGAAAACAATCAACAGAACCAGCTTCCTCTCTAGCCACAGAGAGATGACTGTTTTACAGTCGGTCCGCCACGGCAACATCATTAACCTTTACCAAATGATTAACAGCAGAGAGGCGTGCCATTTCGTTATGGAGTATGCCGCAGGAGGAAGCCTGGCCAACTGGCTTGACCACCACATAGTGGAGGAGGAGGAGGCCCGAGGCAAGTTCCAACAAATGCTGTCCGCCGTGAGCTACCTCCACCGCCGAAGCATCGCTCACCGAGATCTTAAACCTGACAACATGTTGTTAGATGGCAACGGGAACATAAAAATTGCAGATTTTGGATCAGCCATAACTTTTTATGAGGGGCAGAGGCTGAGAGCAGGTCATGGGACCCTCCCCTACATGGCCCCAGAACTCTTTGGGGCCCAGGGCTATGAATGTCCCGCCATGGACATATGGAGCCTAGGCGTCACGTTATACCAGATGGTGTCCAACAGTCTGCCCTTCTTCGCAGTGAGTCGTTTCCAACTGATATCCCTCATTCTATCTGGCCAGTATGTTATTCGGCACTATTTCTCAGAAGGCCTAAAAAGCCTAATTAAAAACCTTTTAATATCTAATCCCAATGAGCGGCCGACAGCAGACAAAGTCTTGAGGGACCCGTGGGTGAACAACGGCCAGGACTTGCCTCCAGCGACGTATGAAGAGCCGATTGAAGACCACCCGAACTGTGAGACCATAAGGCTCTTGGTGGCCATGGGATTGAAGCCAGAAAACATCGTAAAGGCAATTGAAGGCCACGTCTTTAATTATCCCATGGCCACCTACCGTATTGTAGATGGAGAAAAAAAGCCATCCATTACCACTCCACAGTCTCTTGCTCCTGGGGATCCTACATGTTTAGTCACTGAGATTTCCAGTTCACCTGCCGGCCTTCACAGGAAGTCAGACCCCCAGCATGCCCCCACGGCCTCCCTGACCATCGAGCGCAATTGTGGAGATGTAGAAAACTTGGCACGGCAAGCCCTCCAGTGTGACCGTGTGGCCTCCTCCACTGTAAGCGCCATAGGCGGTGGTGGTGCTTTAGAAACCTTGGCAGAGCAAGCCCCCCAGCGTGACCTCGTGTCTGCAGCCTCCAGCAAGTGCTCCACCGGCAGTGAAAATTTAGAAACTTTGGCTCAACCAGCCCTCCCGCATAACCTCACGGCCGCCTCCACCCAGATCACCACCCAGAGCACCGTGGCTCAACAACCAGCACACGAAGGCAGCGTCCTCCAAGCTGGGCAGCCCGAGGCTGTGTTGGCCCGGCCAAGAAGAGGCTGGAGCTGCCGCAGGGCTGCCCGAAGGTGCATTGCCATAATAAGGAGATGCTGTTGCTGCCTCTGTCCACCCAAGAGGCAGAGTAAGAGGGCCCACCCAAGAGAAAAAGTAAGTAGGTGGGCGGTGAAGCCGCACTTCTTGCATTTTACTATATTTATTCTGTCTTTATTAGTATTGTTTTAATTGGCAAATCTCCGGGGCCGGAGAGTGGCAGAGGGAGGGAATGGGGGGGTATTGGTCAAAGGACCAAAGTCTAGACAGGAGGAAGAGGTTTTGACTCTAGTGCACAGCAGGGTGACCAGAGTCAATAAGAATGTATTGCATTTTGCAAAACATGTTCATGTCAAATGTCTCTGCATTTAGATTGGAGAGGACGAAGGCCCGAAACCTGAGATGCCCAGGAGCAACGTTGGAGCCTGCAGCACTTTATATAAAAAAATATAAAAATAAATGTATCATTCTGATAAATGACCATTTCTTGCTTCTTGCAAATTTTGTAGTAGCATTGGAAAGGTGGCACGTGGGTTGCAGACACTCTGCTGCTTTGTGCCCTCCCTGCACAGGACCGGGGCTAAGAGAAGGGCAAGGTGTGAGGCAAAGGAAAAGGCAGATTTACTAGCACCTGCCTTAGTTGAAAGAAAAGCGGGGATAATGAAAGGATGGAGGAGGACGTGGAAGAGAGCAAGAAAAAGATATAGCTAAACCAGGGTCTAAACCTGGTCCAGACTGGAGAACAGTCTATAAAGATCATGCAGTTTACCCCCGTGAGCACTGGAGGCTCACTGTCTCACACTACTACTATTGCGGCCATAGGAGTATCAGGTAAAAACGAACAAAACAAACCCTTTTGCCAATCAAAATATGTCACTGGAAGGCAAGAGGTGTGGCACAGGTTCTTATATCTTCCCAGCTGCCCTGTTCCTTTTTTGGAATCTGCTCCAAAAACTACAAGTACAAATTACTTTTAAGCCTAAAGAAACAAGACTTTAGATTTTAAGTAACCAAAGACTATGGTATTAGCCTTCACAGTGGCAATTATTTGCTAGGGATATTTCTTACACAAGAAATCATTTCTACCTGCCACCATCCAGTTGAACAATGGTCCAGCATTTACTGCACAAGTTGTCCAGCTCATTGCCGAGTCCCTCAACATCTAGATACTACACATCCCTTACCATCCTCAGTCATCGGGTAAAGTTGAACAGACCAATGGCATCCTCAAAGACCATTTGGCCAAACTTGCTATTGAGGTAAAACTCTCTTGGCTCACACTCCTACCTCTTGCCCTGGCCCATATCCGGGCCACCCCATGGGGGCCAATGGGTCTGAGCCCCTTTGAATTGCTGTACGGCTGGCCTTTCCTGGTTTCCCATAATCTCCCTGCGTGACCGCCACCACTGGCCTCCTACCTTTCGTTTCTCTCTCTCCTGCACCAAGTACTTAGGGAGCATACCGACCGCACTCTCCCTGTGGTTCTGGGACCAGAGGACCCCCACCCGGCAGCACAAACTGTCATTGGTGGAACATCACCTATGGGGGGTGCCCGTACAACTCTTGTGTTATTCACAAGCCGCAGCCTCCAAGCTGTCCCAACCGCATGCTCGCTCACTTCAGCAATGGTTTTTTAGCCCTCAACATCCGTGACCCCAACACAGCCATTAGGATACAGGATACTTGGCTTCCCAAGTGCTGGGATTACAAGTCATGAGCCTCTATGCCCAGCTGAAATCATACTACTTTATTTTAAAAAAAAAAAAAAGTGGGCCAGGGAGGAGGAAGGTTAGGGGGTTTAATTTAAAATAAATTAGTGGGTCAGTTCAGAGAGACACCCTTTTGAATACATGTCCAGTATGAACTGTCTTGTAAGATATCTCTGCTAGTCTTATTTCAAAATAATTATTTTTTTTTTCAAATTTTCTTTTGTTTTTCTATTTCTATAATGTGGATTTATGGCAGTGGTTTTAAAAGACTTAGACTAGAAAAATGTATTAATTGTAAATAAATTGTTTAATAAAGTTTACATGAGTAAGTTTTTGAAAAAGATGTAATTAGAGCTGACTATACAAGTTCAGCAGTTCTGTGGTTACCATTTTCCCAGATAGGTAGCAGAAATTAAATGTGAAAAGGAAAGAAAGTTTGTCTTTGAAATTAATACCAATGAACCAACCAAAGGTCAATGAAAGATACTTTATTGACTTCAATTTGTATTTGTAGGAGATTTTACTGTTAAGATTTCTAGGATTCAAAGTATCCAGCCTTTTTTTCTTTCTGTTCTTTGAAAGTAAGCATTTTCAAGGAGTACAAAATCCATTTTTAAAGCATCAGTTGGGTAAGCTTAATTTTTGGTTCTTCAACAAAGGTTCCATTTAGTTTAGCTTCCTTCAAAACGTTTTAGTCACTTTGACAGGTCCAGGTGCTTTTGTGCTCCAAAAGACAATGTTGAAAATTCGTCAAGTAGATCTGTATTATCTGCCTAGTTGTCTTCAGAAAACAGGCCCTGCTGTTTAGGATTAGGTGGATGATCGTCTCCGTTGGACAGTTGGATATGTACCATCTAACTTGATGGGTTTGCATTTCTGGGAATAAACATTGATAAAAGGAAAGAAGCTGCACCAGAAACGTCTTTAATGGCCGGATCTGGTGAAAATATGCCAGCATCAGTAGCTCATCATAATTCTAAAGTTACAAATCCACACGTTTGTAGCTTTTCTTCTTAATTGAATTGGGACATAACTGACTTTGACAATGAACCATTCTAATAAATAGTTTAAATATTAGAGCGCATACTTGTTCTGAAATTTCTGTCACCGTTTAGAACTTGAGATCTGGGGTCATCGTGGCCTTGAATCCTAACACCGACATTTAACTGTGTGACCTTGGGCCTCAGTATTTTATTCTATAAAAGATGTTTAATAAGGTTTTTGGGAGGAACAAATAAGACGGTGCCCTTTATGTGTCTAGCATAGTGCTTGGGGTGCTTAGTAAATATTAACTATTATGATGATGTGTTTCCTTTTTTCTTCCATATCTATGTTTAGTTGAGATACCTCAGAATGATGTCTCTATCCCTTTTGTGATCTTAATATATAACTAATATTGCTGTCCAATAGAAATATAACATAAGCCACATATGTAATTTTCAGTTTTCTACAAATCACGTTAAAAAAGTACAGACAAGTGAAATTAGTTTTAATAATGTTATTTAACCCAGTCCATGCATATATTTCATCATCTAATCAATGCAGAAAAAATGAGATTTTAAATTCTTTTTTTCCCATAGAAAATCTTCAAAATCTAATGTGTATTTGATGCTTAGAGCCCATCTCAGTTCAGGGTACCCATATTTCAGTTGCTCAGTGGTTGCCTGTGCTTAGAGGCAACTGTATTGGACAAACAGCTCTAGATTGCACAGAGCTTCCAAGTTTGCCTCTTAAAGCTCTTAGACCCTTTCCACTAGTGAGAACCTCGCCGCCACCTTAAACCCAGCATTACAAAAAGAAAGCTACTCATCTTTCAGACTCTCTACTCTGTTCCCTTTTGCTGTTAGTAATTCCACCAGCTCTTCAGTCTACTGTCTGAAATCGGATTCGTATTCTCTTTTTTCTTGTATGTTGTTTGTTGTCTAATATTCTCATATTTTTATTTGAAAATATTTTTTTCTTCAGTCTGACTTCATTCTTCCTACTATATATTTGAACATATTTTAAAATCTCTTTCCCTCACCCCTTGAGCCCTGTTTCCAACATTTTTGCCTTATCTACAAATTTCCTTTATTTTTTTTTTCTTATTATACTTTATGTTCTGGAGTACACGTGCAGATCTTGCAGGATTGTTGCTTAGGTACACACAGGCTCTCTCTGAGTCTCTGGGCTCCACATTCTCTCCATTCTTTCCTCAGCCCTTTATAACGTTAGAAATTGTTTCCATTTCATAGGTTATTCCTATCCTTACCTTTCCTTTATCAAATATCCAGAAAAGTCTAATTAGTTTAACTGACAGTTTGACATTAAAATAATTTATTCAAGAGAAGAGGCACAAATGAAGGAGGAAAAACAAGCTGTGGGAAGGGAAGATGAAACCATTCTTTGAGTTTTATATGCCTTTCAGGAAATATCAGAAGGAATCGATTCTAGTAGTCTATAGTACAGTAATTATAGTTAACAATGTATTGTATATTTCAAGATAGCTAGATGAGAATTGTAATATTCCTAACATAAGAAAAGATAAATGTTTGAAGTGATAGATGTTCCAGTTACCCTAACTCGATCATTACATTGTATACATGTACCAAAACGGCACATGTATCCTGGGAAAATGTACAACTATGAGGCATAAATTTAAAAATAGAAATATCATGGAACTGATTAATAATAATCACAATCACCACCCCAAAGCAATGAAACTTGATTTTTTTTTTAAATTGTACTTTAAGCTCTGGGGCACATGTGCACATCCCGCAGGGTTGTTGCATAGGTACACACATACCATGGTGGTTAGCAGTCTCTGTCCCCCTTCGGCTACATCAGGCATTTCTCCCACTGTTTTTCCTCCCCAGCCTCCCTACCCGCCCACTGTCCCTCCCCAGCCCTTCCACCCCCAACCTGCCCCAGTGTGTGATGTTCCCCTCCCTATGCCCATGTGTTCTCATTGTTCAACACCCTCCTATGAGTGAGAACATGTGGTGTTTGGTTTTCTCTTCTTGGGTCAGTTTGCTGAGAATGATGGTTTCCAGATTCATCCATGATGTTTACACAGTGCTTTCTAAGAGACAGGGCACCTTCCTCTGTGCCTGGTGAACAGAGGGACAAAACAAAAGAAAGGCACTGGATGAAGAGTCAAGAAACCTGGGTTCTAGCCCTGGCTTTATTATTTACTAGCTCTATTCCCTTGCTTAAGTTGCTTTGAGACACTGTACACACCTGCTCAATGGGGTATTATATCTGTGGTGAGATTGTTTTGTTAGAATCAAATGGGGCCTCAGTGTTTTTACATTGTCTCTCCTTTGGCTGTGTAGATCTTCCCCTCCGTGCCCCCAGCCTACCCTAATTACTCTAGTAAAACTGGAACCTGCCTTATATTCACACACACAGCTAGATATGTACCACACTTGATCCTCTTACACTGCTTTTTTCCCACAGCACTTATGACCTAGCAGTTTGCTAATTTATGTAACAATTGAAACCATTTAATCATTAATCTCTCTTGATGCATTTAAAATCATCACAATTCAGTTTGGGCATGTTTCAGTAGTATAGCTGCTTCATCAATACACATAGGCTTGTGTTACCTTTTAGTAAATGATAATATGTATTCCTACAACTGTATTCATACTTCATAGTCCTATTTGTGGTGAGGGCCAGGTTATATCATTTATAAATAATGAAATCCATGTTTCATCATAAGTTTTAAATGAAATTAAAATGCATATGTATTTCTGTAATTTCATATTTATGGGTTATGTTCTTATTTACATAAATCTATATAGCATTAAGTTCTTGCTGAAATTAAAAATGATTTTCTTAGTAATATAAACAAAGCTATGCTATATTGACTTGCTGAGTAATTATTTTTACTTTACATATATGTAGCCTTGACCTAGCATAACTTAAATATGCTGCCAATACTGTATAATTATACTATTTTATATTTATTAATCAGCTGGATGTTTTTCAATGCATTTTAATACACATTAAAACTTTCTAAAGCCTCACAAAAAAACTTTTGTGAGAGGCAAGTCCTGTAGCAATATGCCTTCCTTCGTAAGGAAGACAATGGCCCCTTTCCTTTGGCCTTTTCTGTGTTCAGCCTCCTTAAAAAAAAAAAAAAATGGCACACGTCACAAGTCATTTTGAGATTTACTGCCTGAAGTCTGCATCAGATTCATAAATACAAAGCAACCATGCTAGTGTCACAATATTTTGGAAGCCATGTTTTTCTGTTAAAAAATAGGGTTATGACATCAACCCCGTTAAAGTCCTGCCGCTGCTACTAAAACGCTACCATGTTCCTTTTGTAAATTAGGTTGACTATCATAAATCATTTTCTGCTCACAATTTTAAAAGTAAGCAGAAACACCCTATTTTAATACATTTCTTAACACTAATCTCACCAGTACTTGCTTCATATAAGATAGAAGATAGAACATGTGTAACAGTCTTAAAGTTCTAAGCGCAAACTTTGGAATATTTTGCATTTGTTCTCCTTTTGAAGGAAATAAATATGCTCTCTACATTGAATATGTATTCTTTAAAATTGCTCTCAAGGAGACATGCAAATACATTGCCTCAGTCATTTTTTCATTAGATACACTCATTGTTTATTCAGCACGTGCTCAGTACTACTAATTAGAGGCAGTGTGTGGGCACTATGAATTTAAGTATAAAAGACAGCCCCTAGGGTTACAGTGATGAAGAAACACAGTCCCTCCTGTTAGGAGTTTTCAGAACCTATGATGATCTATATGATGATATTTAGAGACTTGAAGGAAATTCACACAAATAGTCCTCAACTATTGTTTTTCCTTGGATAACAGTATTATGGAATGATTTTCTTTTCTTCTTCTTCTTGTTCTTTTTTTGGAGTTCCACTCTGTCACAGAAGCTGGAGTGCAGTGGCTACATCTTGGCTCACTGCAATTCAAGAGATTCTCCTGCCTCAGCCTCATGAGTACCTGGGATTATAGGCGCCCACCACCATGCCTGGCTAATTTTTGTATTTTTAGAAGAGATAGGGTTGGTCAGTCTGGCCTCAAACTCCTGACCTTGTGATCTGCCTGCCTCAGCCTCCCAAAGTGCTGGGATTGCAGGCCTGAGTCACCGCACCCAGCCATTGATTTTATTCTTTTTAAAGCTTGTTTGTATTGTCTATTTTACATGTGTTATGCTTTGAAAGCTGTATAAAAGTCACTTCCATGTGTTTTGGATATTGAATGATAAAAACTCTGGACCTGAATTTCATTGTATCACTAATCCAATGCAGTAGAATGTGAATTCTTAATTTAGACAGTGATTTTTAGACATTATTGTGTATAAATAGCACCAGAGGGTTTAATACAATACAAGCATACCTGAGATCCATCAAGATGATCTCAGGTACAGACCAAGAATATGAATTTTTTTTTCCAGTTTTGCTTTTGGATTAAAATTTGCTATCAGTTTCACATCACAGGAATTCAAAAGGAGTATCTACTTCATTCTAGAGGCATCTGTGACCCTGCATAAAGCATAATGGAGTCTCTGTGGGTCTCAAAGTGGTGAAACCTCCATTCCCCAGGAATACAAATTTTGAACAAGCACCGCAAATGATGCTGGTACAGACAGGCAGTCCATGGACCATATTTTGAGAAACTTAATTCCATTATCCATTCAGGGAAATCTTCAGTCTATTTAACAACATAAAGGGAAGAAAACAATTTTTAGGTGACAACGGACCTCCAAGAACCCTGCTGCTGTTGCTTGCAAGAATTGTATCATTGATGTCATCTAGACCTTGCAAAGCACACCAGTTAAACATGGGGAAGGAATTCTTTTTTTTGAGATGAAGTCCCACTCTGTCACCAGGCTGGAGTGCAGTGGCCTGATCTCGGCTCACTGCAACCTCCACCTCCCAGGTTTAAGCAATTTTCCTGCCTCAGCCTCTTGAGTAGCTAGGATTACAGGTGTGTGCCACCACACCCAGCTAATTTTTGTAGTTTTAGTAGGGACAGGGTTTCACCATGTTGGCCAGGATGGTCTTGATGTCTTGACCTCGTGATCCACCCACCTTGGCCTCTCAAAGTGATGAAATTACAGGCATGAGCTGTAAGGAATTCTTAAACTTTGAATTATCCCTGTACTTCCACATTACCATTTAGCCTAATATTTATTATTTTACCTTTATTCTCTAAAAACACATGTAAATCCATAAGGCCAGAAGGAGATCTAAAAAGTCATCTATATCTCATCTTTTTCTTGAAATATTATTTTATGGCTTTCCCTATCACTACAACAAAGGAACAAATGAGACAGCAAATGCCAGAGGGTCTTTTCCCCACCAATATTTTATTAGATAGAAAAAGGAAGTGGTGCCCGGGCTTAGTGGCTCATGCCTGTAATCACAACACTTTGGAAGGCCAAGGCGGGTGGATGATGAGGTGAGGAGTTTGAGACCAGCCTTATGGTGAAACCCCATCTCTACTAAAAATACAAAAATTAGCCTAGCTGGGCATGGTGGCAAGCACCTGTAATCCTAGCTATCTGGAGGCTGAGGCAGGAAAATCGTTTGAACTTGGGAGGTGGAGGTTGCAGTGAGCTGAGATCACACCATTGCACTTCAGCCTAGAAGACAGGGTGAGATTTCATCTCAAGAAAAAAAAGAGGAGGTTCTACCTGTATAAACACAGGACTGGAAAGGTACCTTAACCAAATATAACTGTGAAAGGGTCTTCACTGGATATAACATGAATTCCCACTTATTCATCAGTGAAAAACTTAACATGCCATCACTTACATGATTTTATAGTATTTAATGTCATCATTTCCTTGTATGGATTACCCAAAAGCTTGAATCTTATGTTTCTTTAGCTGTACTCAAGCCCATATTGAGCATGTGTTCAATAACATAAACTAATTGTGTGTTTGGTACTTACGTGGAGGTGGTGCTATATAAAGTGATCATTTGCATAATCTAAGAATCTTAAACCAAAAAATAGAGATCAAACTGATTCTCTTTCTTTCCCTCTGTCACATATCTTAGATTTTGTAGGTGAAGAAAGTGTGTCTCAGAGGAGTTAGAGAAGACCAGTTAATAGATGACAATGCTACAGCCTGGAACTTCTATTTGGATCCTGGGTCTCCTATCTCACTCAGCCTGGGTGAGTTTTCTGTGTCTCTACTGCCTCTCCAGTGCTAGTCTGCCA
The DNA here is from genome assembly GCF_049354715.1 of Callithrix jacchus. Classification (NCBI taxonomy): domain Eukaryota; kingdom Metazoa; phylum Chordata; class Mammalia; order Primates; family Cebidae; genus Callithrix; species Callithrix jacchus. The sequence goes on from NC_133505.1 coordinate 37,117,726, forward strand.
GCCCTCATCACAATTGTGAAGTAGGTAAGCTTTGTTTTGGGGAGTTTAATCTCCTTTTAGTGTGGTTCTCTTCTGAAGCATCCCTTTTGATATACCTAGCATCTTTCTGTTTTATCTTGAGAAAAATTCTCACTTATAATGTATTGTGACTTTAAATCAATCTACTACATTTCTTAAAGTATTTGTACTTTTAGGGCAGTTGTAGAAACAGACTCTGGAAATCACATCCTTTCCTTGGCCATGTGCTCTGCTTTGTGTAAAGAAAGCTCTGCACCTGTGTGAGTTTAGAAATGAAAAATAATAAGATAAAGAGTAAAGAGCAAGCCCAAATGAAGGCACGTTGACTCTGGAAATCACATCCTCTTTCGCTAGAATGAGAGTAATGTAAACAAGAGACTAGACTAGCAACTCAGAATGAATCATTTTGAAGTCTATGATTTTCTTGCCTGTAGTTAAAAATTGGTCAGAAATAGCTGAGGTGTAGCAAATGATTTTTTACAGCATTATGTAAAGTTGGGTTTTTTTTGAGATGAGATCTCTTTTTTTATTCTTTTTTGAGCTGGAGTCTTGCCCTGTCACCCATGCTAGAGTGTAGTGGCACAGTCTCAGCTCACTACATCCTCCTTCTCCCAGGTTCAAGTAATTCTCCTGCTTCAGCCTCCCAAATAGCTGGGATTACAGGTGCATGCCACCATGCCCAGCTAATTTTTGTATCTTAGTAGAGATGGGGTTTCACCACGTTAGCCAAGCTGGTCTCAAACTCCTGACCTCAAGGGATCCACCTGTTTTGACCTTCCAAAGTGCTGGGATTACAGGTGAGAGCCACCATGCCTGGCCAAGATGGGATTCCCTTATGTTGACCAGGTCGGGGGGCTCAAGGGATCCTCCTGCCTTAGCCTCATGAGAAGCCAGGATTATAGGTGTATGCTACCACAAATTATTTTCATTATTATAAGTTATGGAAGATGTTATTGTAAATGTAGTTGATGATAAAATGTACATGGGTGCACAAAATTTAATAGTCTCTTCCCTTGACTTTGTTTCACCTTAGACTGATTGGTCTTGCATTTTCTTTCTATTGCCATCAAGAACAGCAGCCTTCAATATGAAAACCCTATATGCCAACAAATAATCAACTCAAAAATTTTGTCAACTTCACCCCAAAGTTAGGAATTTAAATGTATTAAGAAGTAATCAGGTGGCTGGATGCAGTGGCTCATGCCTGTATTCCCAGCACTCTGGGAGGCTGAGGTAGGTGAATCACCTGAGATCAGGAGTTCGAGACCAGCCTGGCCAACATGGTAAAACCCCATCTCTACTAAAAATAGAAAAAAATTAGCTAGGCATGGTGGTGGGCACTATAATCCCAGCTACTCTGGAGGCTGAGGCAGGAGAATCACTTGAACCCGGGAGGTGGAGGTCACAGTGAGCCAAGATTGCGCCATTACACTCCAGCCTGGGCAACAAGAGCCAAACTTCATCTCAAAAAGAAAAAAAAAAAGAAAAAAAAAATCTGGAGACAATAGATGCTGGAGAGGATGTGGAGAAATAAGAACACGTTTACACTGTTGGTGGGAGTGTAAATTAGTTCAACCATTGTGGAAGACAGTGTGGCGATTCCTCAAGGATCTAAAAATAGAAATTCCATTTGACCCAGCAATCCCATTACTGGGTATATACCCAAAGGATTATAAATCATTCTATCATCAAGACACATGCACAGCTATGTTCATTGTGGTTTTGTTTATGACTGGGAAGATTTGGAAACCAAACCAAATGCGCATCAATGATAGACTGGGCAAAAAAAAAAAAAAAAAAAAAAAAAAAAAAAAAAAAAAGGGGGGCACATATACACCATGAAATACTATGCAGCCATAAAAAACAATGAGTTCATTTCCTTTGTACAGGCATGGATGAACCTAGAAACCATAATTCTCAGCAAACTGGCAGAAGAACAGAAAACCAAACACCACGTTTTCATTCATAGGCGGGTGATGAACAATGAGAACACTTGGGCACAGGGAAGGAAACACAGAGCTAGGTGTGGGGGAGGGGGGATGGCGGCGGGGAGGATGGGGAGGGATAACACTGGGAGAAATGCCTGATGGGGGGATGTAGAAGTGTTGGGGGGTGGTGGAGGTGGGGAATGGAGACAGCAGACCACAATGGCATGTAGGTACCTATGCAATAATCCTGCAGGATGTAGGATGTGCACATGTACTCCAGAGCCAAATACAATTAAAACAAACAAACAAAAAAGGTATGCTCTTCTATCATCCTAGCACAAATGGAAACTCAGGCCCATACTGACTGATGGCCTGTTTAAACTCTTAACAGTTTGAAGGGAAGGGGTTCAAAAGCAACCCATACTTGCCCTTGCTGATCTGGAAGGTGTGTAACCACTGGGAATTGCCATGCCTCTAAATCTCCCTCATTTCCCACTTGTTGAATCCCAGCTTGGATAGAACTGGTTACCATAGATATAGGAGTATAAGCACCTGGACTGGTTACCATAGTTCTAGGAGCACACACGCCAACAGAAGCAGCGGTAGAAATATCAGGGAGGCTCTGACCATCTCTCTACAAGATACTGAGCAGGGCTGATAGGCACACCTTTTCCTTATTTGACTTTTTATCTTTTTGCTCCATGATTTCTTTACATACTTAATCACACTCCTTCTCTTCTCCTGAATTTTCTCCTGAATCCTTTTCCTCATCTTATGTCTGAAACAGCTCCAGGGCAAAACACACCAAAGTCCAAATGGACCACACCAAATAAACCCTGTGTTGGCTTGATCTTTGGCTGATGTTACCCCAATATGACCGAGTTCCCCCAGCTGCCACCCTTGGAGATTTTTTCAAATGTTCTTGCGCCAATTCCGAGCTCCCCCAACTAACCCTGGGAGATTTTTTCAAACATTCTTGGTCTACTTCAAGGTTCTCCCTAATTCACCCTGGGAGTCTCCCTTGGGCTCCTCCTGAGCTCCCCAACTTACCCCAGGGATTTTTTCCAGTAGTATTTGGGCCACTTCTGGGTTCTCCCTAATTCACCTAGGAGTCTCCCCCCGGGCTCCTTCTGGCTCCCCCTAACTCACCTGGGGGATTCTTTTCAAACATTGCAGAGATACCTTCAGCTTAGCCTCTTTTTACATTGTTCAGGCAATCCTTCATCCTGGGTTTTAGTCTCCACATTTTGGCACCTCTTACCAAAACCCAGCTCAGTTGGGAGACCCCCACCCAGATGGCGCTGAAGGTATTTGAGAGGCAGATACCAAAACAGCACAACGGAGTGAATCTATCCTGGGGACCAACAGCCTGAGAGCCTGTGGGGCTGACAGCTCTCCAGACTGAAAACCCCTGAGCAGAGAGTCATCCATGTGTTTATTTGCTCTTTGACACGTGATTCTTATTAATACACAGGTGATCTACATATACAAATATACTAGGTAGGCAGCTGTTACCCGAATACCACGAATTAGAAACTAAAAGTATCTTCCACAAGAGAACCATGGGGGCAGGGTAAACTTAATGTTTCTCAACAGTGGTCATGCCTGCTTGCTGTTGGGAATCGGGTTGTTTTGCTCACTCAAACTGGTAAACTTACTGAGGCTTGCTCTCGGCTTTGATGACAGGGCAGCATGAAAGACAGCTTTCATTTTATCCGCCTACGTTAGAGAAGACTTTCAACCTTTTTGCTGAGTTGTGGAGCTCTGGTTCAATCTTAGAGAAAGGCAGGATAGTGGAGTGGGGCTTGGAGCCAAGGTAACTCCAATTTCCAACAGGCTCCATCACCGATGAGCTGTGTAGCCTCAGGCACATCACTGAACCACTCTGAGCCTGTTGCTTCAACTGTAAAATAGAGATAATAACACAGCATCTTGCAGGAGTTGTGTGAAGATGAAAGCTTTAGGTACATAAAGATATAAAATATGGAAGAGTTTGGCACATAATAGACCCTCATAAATGTTCAGGAGTGCACAGAATAATTAATCATAAATATTGTTTATGAAATTAACAAACCAGAAGATAAATTATGCTCATGCTAACCCACCCACCTTATGGATGATTAGTTCGGATTCAGGATCAGATTTGAAATATCTTTTGAAACATATGTAGGGCAGAGAAATTAACATTTGAGTGCCTGGAGAATCTTAAATTTTCTCATTCCTGACTTCTGATATAAAATTTGCAATACAGCATAAGTTTTTGGTATGCTCCCTTTTCTTTCAGACTTATTTACTTTTAATGAACAAACCAACCCACGGTATCATCTACAGTAATGGCAATTACAGCGAGTAGGAGATAGAGCAATAAAAATGAACCATAAACTCTAGTTCATAAAGGGACGCCCAAATCCAGGCGCTGACACAGTGAAGCTTCTAAAGACGTCATCGGTGACTGATGTTGCTGCAGTGTGATTGAATGGTTGTTTAGTCTGAAGGAGGTGGGCATCAGTCAAAAAGGAAGGATGGCATAGTTATCTCACCCATTTGCTAAATCAAAATTGGAGAAATTATCTAGGGCATTCAGCTATTCTCTTGAGAACATAACTATTTCTTAATTACCTAACTAGAAAACTCATGAGCCTCTGGAGAATTCTTAGGAAACGTTACAGAGAGTTTATGTGAACTGCAGCCTCTGGTGGCAAATGCCCCAGAGCAAATCTCTCACTTGAAATGAGTTCTCAGGGTCTGATGCAGCCAATCATCCCCTTGTCGCTGTTCCCTCCTCCCCATCCCTTTCTGCTACCACCAATCTACGTGACTTCCCAGCTGGCCCCCTGCCCCCAGCCTCTCCAGAGTTGCCTTCATGAAACACAGTTCTAATCACATCAATCTGACTCAGACACTTTTAGTGGCCCCCCCATGTCCCACATGATGAAGTCCAAACTTTTTCAAATGATACTTAAGGTCTTCCATGATCTGGCTTCAACTTACGTTGAAATCTCTTCTCCTAGGTCTCCTTTACCCAGCCCTTATTCTCATCCTCACTAGTAACCTCATGCATCCATTCAACAAACATTTTTAAAGTGCCACAAATCTAGCATTGTGATGGAGGGTGAGCAAGACACAGTCTCTGCTCTGGGGAGCTCAGAGTCTGGTGATGGGCTCAGAGTCTGGACAAGCCAAAGAGTGTTTTCTCCAGTTACTAACACAGAGAGTTAGTCCCCAGTCATTTACCCTAAGAATGCCTCGTACTTTTTCTTTCAAACACAAATAACAAGTAAAGGATTATCTAGGTAATTATTTAATGCCTATCTCTCCTCCCCTCATTAGCCTATAAACTTTTAAGGGCAGAGAGGGCAGAATCATGTCTGATAAGTTCATCCTACATGTGCATTGACAGTTATATAGTAAATGACCTAAAATAAATATTTTTGAATGATACGTATTTGTGTTCATTTTTTCTTTTTGGAGCTTTACCATATTACTCTCAGATACTGTGCAAAACATTCCAGAATCTGGAATGTGTTCTCTAGTTCCATGGGGCTGTTTCTCACCTGGTCTGATGGCCAATAACACGCATAGGACTCCTTTATTCCTGCCTCAATAGAAGTGTCTGTGCACACACACACACACACTTGCGCACGGTCTCACACACTCCCATCCCTCTATTTATTTTTACATTTGCATCCAGAAGCCAATATGTTATCAAGGGGATGTTAACCTGGTTAGAAAATCCGACTCTGACAGAATCTTGAATATTTGCTCCATAAATTCATCAGTGCAAGGGCAGACTTTATACTTAGCAACATTCAGAATTGCCTTGGTTCCAAAACTTTAAAAAGGAATGCAAAATTAAAAAGAATCAAAATGCTTAAAATGCTAAATATAGAGAATAACTATGAATACAAAACCCCTTGCTAATCTTATAGATTGCTCATCTCGACTTATGGCTTCAAATATTACTTATGTGTTGTCTTAGGGTGGGTGACCCAGAAGCAGAGCCTGATTTGTACGCACATGCTTTCTTAAGGAAATACTCCCTGGACTGGTAAGGCTGAGGGAGATGTAAACAGAGGAGAGAAAGCCCAGCAAAGGTTTAATCTCAGGCAGGCTTTGCAAAGGGTGGTGGTTTTAACCCAATCCTGGGTGTACAGAAACCCTGGGGCTTAAGATATGCCCAGCCTTTTTTGGAACAAGAGAACTAGGCTTTCACACACCTTCTGCTCTGTACCCTGTGCCTGTGTGTCACTGGTCAAGGATTGTCCTAGAACACGAGTCTTCAAACCCTGGGCCATGAACCGGTACCTGTCTGTGGTACTGTTAGGAACTGAGCTGTAGAGTAGGAGGTGAGTGGTAGATGAGCAAGCAAGTGAAGCTTCATTTGTATTTACAGTCACTCCCTATCCCTCGCATTACTGCCTGAGCTCCACCTCCTGTCTTATAGCACAGGAATCCCCAACTTCTGGACCAGGGACTGGTACTGGTCCTGACCTGTTAAGAGCTGAGCTGCACAGCAGAAGATGAACAGTGGGCCAGAGAGTGAAACTGAGCTTCACCTCCTGTCAGATCAGCAGTGGCATCAGATTCTCATAGAAGCAGGAACACTATTGTGAACTACATATGTGATGGATCTAGGTTACATGCTCCTTATGGTAATCTAGTGCCTAATGATCCATCACTGTCTCCTATCACCCTCAGATGGGACTATCTAGTTGCGGGAAAACAAGTTCAGGGCTCCCGCTGATTCTACATTATGGTGAGTTGTGTAATTATTTCATTGTAGATTTCAATGTAATAATAATAGAAATAAAGGGCACAATAAATGCAATGTGCTCAAATCATCCCAAAACCATCCCCTGCACTGCCCGGTCCATGGAAAAACTGTCTCCCACAAAACTGGCCCCTGGTGCCAAAAAGGTTGGGGACCACTGTCCTGGAGGGAAGTCAATTTCCAAGTATATCTTGTTTTCTGATTGTGGAGGGGAAAGCAGCTCTAAAAGCCTAAGGGAAGACTCCAAAAAGACACAGGTGCTGGGTGTTAGAAGCAAAAGCAGGAGTGGGGCTCTCAAAAGAAAACAAGGTACCGCAGGGAGTCTAGGTGGAGCAGCTGTGTCCACTACGTTGCTGAATGCTCTCACAGTTTCCTCCAGCTTGGACTTCTCACCTGACCTTCAGACGCATGCATCCGACTGCCTGCTTGACATCTCTACTTGAACATATGTGTCCGTTACCCATTGCCACAATAATGTTGTATAACATACAACCACAAAACCTTAGTGCATATAACAAACTATTATTTTTGCTTACAGTATGTGGACCAGCTGGGCAGTTCAGATAATTTGTGCTGGGCTTGGTGAAGCTCATTTATGCATCTATTGTCAGCTGTGGGTTTGCTGAATGGCTTGAGTAATCTTTTCTGGGCTTTCTCAAATGTATGGGGCCTCAGCTGGGAAAACTGAGCTGATTTCACTCTGCTGCACATGTCTCATCCTTCATCAGGATAGCCTGGGAGAGAGGGAGGTTGGGAAGGTAAGAGGGAGAGAGGGAGGGAGGGTAGGAGGGAGAGAGGGAGGGTGGGAGGAAGAAGAAGAGAGAGAAAACACGCAGGTGAGAGCGCCCTACTTTGCAACGTAGGCAGGCAGCATTTATAGACAGAGAACAGAAATGAGCTTCAGAAACAACTTGATTAGTTACAGCTCAGTAACCAATCAGCAGACACTATATTTGAAGCTGGTCTGATCAGTTGGCCACCTGTAACTGACTGAAGCTCAGTTGCTGTGACTGGTTGGGACTCAGCTATTTGTTACCAAAGTCTGCTCGTGAGTTTTGCTTTCATCTAATTTATGTCTAGGTTAGATTGCAGTTTGTTACTGCAATCTAACTTAGACACAAGAACGGAGGCAACCCCAGGTGGAATTTGGCTTCACTTAACAAGGCTTAGGCCCAGAACCAGCCACTGTTCCTATTACCACATTCTGTTACCAAAAGAAAGTCACTGGTCAATTCAAAGAGTGGGTAAATAGACTTCATCTTTGACAGAGGAGCTTTAGAGTCCATTTCTGTAATCAACCTCCTAATGTCTAACTGGCATCTGCTTTATTGGTGGCAGTTGAGCAGAGTTTCATTGCTAAAGACTTACAGGTCACCAAATGACAGTGTTTACCAATCCACAGTTTTCTGCAGGAAGAGGATACGATATAGCAGCAGCTTGAAGTAGGGGCATGCATCACAACCGAGGGCTGTGTGGGAAGTAGAAAAGTTCCTTTTTAAAGTTTGGTTTCTTGTTAAAGAATAAATCATAAGTGTGCTAATAACTCTTCGTTAAGCCCTATCCTATGCAGCTATTAGACATGCCATGCTTACAGGCACATAGTACATTTTATGTCCTTGTACTTTAACTGTGCTGGACGTGCTCACAGGCATTTCCCAGCTCTCCACTGCTTTTACCTGTTTAGAAAAGTCTTAAGTTGTTAGCCAATGGGGTTTTAGTTTAGATTGTGAGGTCTGGCTCCAGCCAATGGAGATCAGACACAGCAGTGACAACCCCAAATGTGTAAGAAATAAATTTGCATGTTTACCTTTGTTCTTTGTACTCTCATGCACGATGACTAGCGAGGGTACCCTTCCTGCAGTCCAGGAGGCAAAAATTGCCTTGCTGAAAGACACTTTGTCTCAGTGCCAGTTTTTCTTTGCAGCACTGAACATCTATTTCCAACAGGCTGTGTCACACAGCAAGGGGTCCAGAGGGGCCAGGTGCAAGCTCCAATTATCCTCCCTCTGGAAGGGCCACACTTGACATGCCCTCTCCCAGATCAGGAACCACTGATACGTAGATGGAACACCTTACAACTAGGGAGCCCCAAATGGAGTCTTGTCTTGGGTCTCAGGATTTTTTTTTTTTTTTTTTTTTTGAGGAGTCTAGCTGTATCACCCAGGCTGGAGTGCAGTGGCATGATCTTGCCTCACCACAACCTCCACCTCCTGGGTTCGAGTCCCAGCCTCCTGAGTAGCTGGGACTACAGGTGCCCACGGCTATGTCCAGCTAATTTTTGTATTTTTAGTAGAGATGGGTTTCACCAAATTGGTCAGGCTGGTCTCAAACTCCTGACCGCAGGTGATCCACCGACCTCAGCCTCCCAAAGTGTTGGGATTACAGGTGTGAACCACCATGACCGTCTGATCTTGGGTGCCTTTTATCCCATAGGCATCACTTGGGCACTTGCTCTTGTGCAACTGAGCCCAATGGCAGAGCCTTCTAGGGGGTGAGGGAGGAGACGGTCCTCACTGAAACCAGGTGCAAGCCATCAATCTAACCTCACCATTACTAATCAACAATGCTGACAAGGTAGTATAAACCATCCAAAAACTCCACAGACCTATGGGTACAAAGTACCACTAGTAATCAATATGTTCTGTGTCTTCCCAGGGAACGATGCTATGCAGGTCTATTTCTCATTTCAGTAAAAGTTCAGGCCAATTCTAGACCTGCTGGAATCACTTCACAGAGCACAGCATCTCAAATGCAACGTGTTCAAAACTGAGATCTTGATGGTGCTTCCTCGATTCTTTCTCATCCTGCTAATGACAACTTCATTATATTTGCTCAGACCAAAGACCATGGCATCATGTGACAACTCTCTGTATTTCATGCCCCACCTCCAATCTATCAACAAATCCTGTTGGTGCTACCTTCAAAATATGTTCAGAATTTGGCTGAGTGCAGTGGCTCACACCTATAATGCCGGCACTTTGCGAGGCCAAGGTGGGTAGATCACATGAGGTCAGGAGTTAAAGACCAGCCTGTGAAACATGGGGAAAACCAGTCTCTACTAAAAATATGAAAAAAAATTAGTTGGGTGTGGGGGCATGCACCTGTAGTCTCAGCTATTTGGAAAGCTGAGGTTTTCAATCACTTGAACTTGGGAGGTGGAGGTTGCAATGAGCTGAGATTGCACCACTGCACTCCAGCCTGGGAGAGTGAGACTTCATCTCAAATCTGTATATATATTCAAAGTTCTATCACTCTCACCTTCCTCACTCACACTACCATGATCCAAGGTGCCCTCATCTTTCACCTGCTGCTGTGGTTTAAATGTGTGTGTCCCTCTAAAATCCATATGTTGGAACTTAAACCCCAACCTGATGGTACTAGAAGGTGGGATCTCTGGGAGGTGATTCAGTCATGAGGATTCTACCCCCATGAATAGGATTAATGCCCTCATGAAAGGGCTGCAGGGAACTAGCTAGGTCCTTTTGTCTTCTGCCATGCGAGGACACAGAGAAGGCACCATCTATGAGAAACAGGCCCTCACCAGACTCAGAATATGCTGGTGCCTTGACCTTGGACTTCACAGCTTCTGGAACTTTGAGAGTCAGTTTTGATTGTTTAGAAATTGTCCAGTCCCAGGTATTTTGTAATAGCAGCTGGGCCTCGACTAAGACACCTCTTAACTGGCTACCGGCTGTGCCTTGCCCCCTTTTCAGTCTCCTCTCAACATAGCAGTCAAGGCAAACCCATGAAAAGTGAGTCACTTCTCTGCTAAGACATCGCAAATGACTCTCATCCCACTCAGAAGAAAAGCAGAGGTCCTAACTCTGACCACGGGCTCAGTGTGACTTGGTTGCTCTTGACTTCTCTGATGCCATCACCTGCTACGCTCTTTTCTCCACTCTAGTTGGACTACCTTCCTCGTTCCTCAACATGCAGGCACGCCTCCGCTTCTGGCCTTCCATGTTCCCTCCACTGGAATTTTCTTTTCCCCTGTGATCTGTTTTGCCCCCTACTTCCTGCAGGTTTTCTGGTGGAGGCTTTCTAGATACTTACCTAAAACTTCAGTCTCCTTCCAACATTTACAGTCCTCTTCCAGTCTTCAGTTACTTTTGTTTCTTAGCCTTTATCACTGACCAGCACTATATACATTTACTTATATGTCCCTTTTACAGACGGTCTTCCTTCTAGAAGGCGAGTTCAAGGAGGGTAGGAAGGTTGCTTTGTTTACTACTGTATTCCCAGTTCCCAGAACTGAACCCGATACATGGAAATTACTCAGTACATATTTTTTGAATGAATGTTACTCATAATCATAGATCAGTAATATCATGGATCAATCAGACTGTAAATTGTTTTGGAGTATGAGCTATCATATATTTTAATATTCCACATTGTATGTGATATATATCTCTTCATTTTTGCAGGTTTTCAGTAAACATGTATTGAAAGAGCTAAACTGAAATATGCTAACCTTTAAATTAAAAGTGTACCAGTTTTAATATTTGGAGCTGTGAATGACTTTCAAAAATAATACAAATGTTTAAGATTTTATACAAAAGAGTCGCTATGCTTGATTATATCGAAGATATCACTGAATATATAACACCATTATTTTATGTTCTATGGAGACAAAAAATGCTGCCAATTAAATGATGATTAAATACTTGTTTATCATTTTAATTTTTATTTGGACCTCATTGAAATCGCTTCTTAAGGCTTATTTAGCAAAGACATTCCTCTATATCGTGTGTGTGTGTGTGTGTGTGTGTATGTACACACACATATGAAAAGTCAAATGTAATTGAAATAAACTGTCTAAGCATTCCTGAGACAATTTCACATTCCGAATTCAACTCTTCACAACCATTTTTTGACATTGACTCATTAATGTCCATGTTTCAAAATCAAGAATGTTCTTTAAAGAGCGCACTCTTGTCTCTGGAATTGTCCCCCAGGTCCCCGACATGATTTAGCACTTTTGGATGAACCAGAGCAGGCAATGACAGCTACGGCTACATCCTGACAGCTGCCTGGTCTCGGTGCCTGTCACAGGCACCCTGAGTTCAGCAATGTTAAAACTGGAAAAAAATTTGCACCTTAGAGTCAGTGACATCGGGAATACAGTGAGATACCCACTTCCAAAGGTCTTAATGGTCTTTTTAAAAAAATCAATTCTAACTTTTCCTCTTTCTACTATTGTAAAATAGGTGAATTTTATTAACCATAGCAATCATTTGCAGCACATAAAAGAAAGCCTTTCATTAAAATTTATCCTAAGTATTTGCACAATAATAATCATAAGTCATTAAAATGAATTGCAGGGGTCAGAAAATTATTAAAGGTTGGTAATAGTTTTAATCCATCCAACTGAAGAAAAATAGTCCTTCAAACTCTGATTATAGTCAGTCTTTTATAGACTTGTTTGGAGGACATTTACACACAGCCTCTAGCGTACTTCAAGTCATATCTAGTCACTTGTAATACCAACTACAATGTAAATGCTATGTCAACAGTGGTTATGCTGTATTGTTTAAAAATTTGTGTTATTTTTTATTGTTGTATTGTGGTGTTTTTTTCAGAATATTTTCAATCTACTGTTGGTTGAGTCTCTGGATGTGAAACTCCAAAAGAGGGAGGCCTGGTTATAACCTTAATCCAAGAGAAACATACGACGGTTATTAAGATTGCAACGTCTTTTTATTATCTCTGTAGTAACTGGTTACTAAAGTGACCAGTTATTAAATATATTTTTAAATATTAAACAGTTTTTATTGGGGTAAAGCTCACAGAACATAATCTTCATGATTTAAGAGTATACAGATCTGTTTCTACAAAAAATAAACAAATTAGCGGGTGTGGTGGCCCATGCTTGTTGTCCCAGCTACTTGGGAGGCTGAGATGGGAGAGTGGTTTGAGCTTGGAGGCTCAAGGCTGCAGTGAGGCAAAATTGCACTGTAGTACTCCATCCTGGGTGACAGAGCGAGACCCTGCCTCAAAATAACAACAACAATAGTGTCTAATTCACAATATTGTACAACCATCACCTCTATCTAGTTCTAAACCATCTTCATTGCCCCCCCAAAAGGGAACCACTTACTTACCCATTAAGCAGTCTACTCCCCTTCCCCCTGCTCCTAGTCCTTGGCAACCACCAACCTTTGTCTCTGTAGACTTACCTATTCTAGATAGTTCATGTAAATGGAATCATATACTACTTTTAGGCTGGGTGCGGTGGCTCATACATGTAATCCCAGCACTCTGGGAGGCTGAGGTGGGCAGATCACGAGATCAGGAGTTCAAGACCAGCTTGACCAATGTGGTGAAACTCTGTCTCTAGTAAAAATACAAAAATAAGCTGGACGTGTTGGCATGTGTCTATAATCCCAGCTATTCAGAAGGCTGACTCAGGAGAATCATTTGAATCCGGGAGGTGGAGGTTGTAATGAGCTGAGATTGTGCCACTGCACTCCAGCCTGGGTGACAGAGTGAGACTTCATTAAAAAAAAAAAAAGTGACTTTTTTGTATGGCTTCTTTTACTAAGCAGGTTTTCAGGTTTCATCTACCTCATAGGACATGTCGGTACCTCATTCTTGTTTATGGCTCCGTAATATTCCACTGTATGACTATACCACAGTTTCTTTAAGCACTTACCAGTCGATAGACTTTTGGGTTGTTTCCATTTTTGGCTATTGTAAATAGTGCTGCTATGAGCATGGATGCACAAGCTTTAGTTTGAATACCTCTTTTTCAGTTCTTTTAGGAATCTACCTAGGAGTGGAGTTGCTGGGTCATATGGTAATTCTATATTTAACTTTTTAAGGAACTGCCAAAGTGATTTCCACAGAGATTGCATCATTTCATATTCCTACTGGCAAGGCATGAGGGTTTCACTTTCTCTATGTCCTCACAAAACATTAAATAAATGATTAGAAACAGTTTTTTTCTGAAACTGTAATATAGAATTTACAAAAATATAAGATTACAGAACTGTTTGGAGGGCATTTTGGCACACAGCTTGGCATTTTTAAACATTAACAGTGCAAAGTATTCGGCACTTCCCTGCACTCAGAGCCCCTGGTTATTCTGAAAGCCATGTGGCACTTGACCTCAAAGTTAGTTTTAAGGCTCTGTCCCCTTGCTCCCTCCATGGTATAGAACGTTCCCATTTCTCATAGGCCTTTATGTCTCCATTCTCTTTCTGCAGAACACAAAGTCTTCCTCTGTACTCCCTGCCAAGTAACTCCTTCCAACCCCTCAGTCTCATTAACATCGCAGCCCATAGGGAAAACCATCAGAGGCACTAACACCTGCCCACACATCTCCCACTGCAGTATGATAATGTCTAATGAGACTTTCCAAGGCTCACCTTCAGCAAGACAAACTCCAATTCTCCCTGCTGGATTCCTGCTGTTCCTGTCCCCAGTCCAACACCTTCTTGTTATGAAAACCTGGCAGTTTTTCAATTAAGCAGACTGCCCATGTCTTTCCAGAAATCTGATGATCCTGGTGTGATGAAAGGACAGAACATCTGGGTTCTGGGCCTTATCTGCCACCCATGACCTTTATTCTTTACAGCATTTCCTATTGAGTTTCTGCCATCTGCAAAGTACTGAATTATATAGCAGACAGATCACTGGTCTTGCCTAGGTCTCAAATCTGTAACATGAAGAGGAGATATCTTATCTTCCCTGGATCTGATGATCCTGGACATCCATTCCAACCGAAAGTAATTCCATGCTTATGAATTGGAAAGACTGTTTTGATGGGAGGGAACAGCGGTTCTTAGAAATAGGTGTGTAACAAATGAGTAAACATTCCCAAAATATTTGGGAGAGGAGATGAGACATGGAAAGAAAATTGCCAGTTGCCGTCACTTTCACAAGACCCCCCGAATTCAGCAGAACAGAAATCTCAGTATGAAAGGCAATCCTCGAACTTAAATGCATTTTTGTGTATTAGCCTTATTTTTCCAATTTCTAGGGAACCACTGGCTTAGAGGACAGAATCCAAAGAAGCAGAAACCCACTCTCCCATTGACGTCTCAATAATGTGCCATCTGAACGATTTCTCAGTTCTCTCTCTGGTTTCTTTCTCAAGTAACTCAAAAGTTCTCACGGACACATTTGAGCATTTTCAAAGTGTAACTAGCGTCTACAGACACTAGAGGGCAGAGCGCAGCCTGAGGTCCGGTCCTGAGGCTGCAGAGCCATCACCTCATTTCATTTTCCCTGTGTGCCTCCAAACGGCGCTGCAGCTCGCGTCAGTCTTGTCCCCAGCTCGGATGCTCCTGGCACTGAGCTCCTTTCTGGAGAGGGTAGGGAGAGTCTATCCTACCTGAGACACAAACTGAGGAAGGGGCACCCTGCCTTCCTAGAGATGCTGCCCTGCATCAGAAACCCAGGAGGAGCTTTCCTCTTTGTATTTAAATTCTGTAACTTGCATTCATCATTGGCATAAAAAATATTTATATGGCGCGGTGGCTCATGCCTGTAATCCCAGCACTTTGGGAGGCCGAGGCGGGTGGATCACGAGGTCAAGAGATCGAGACCATCCTTGTCAACATGGTGAAACCCTGTCTCTACTAAAATACAAAAAGTTAGCTGGGCATCATGGTGCGTGCCTGTAATGCCAGCTACTCAGGAGGCTGAGGCAGGAGAATTGCCTGAACCCAGCAGGCGGAGGTTGCGGTGAGCCGAGATCGCGCCATTGCACTCCAGTCTGGGTAACGAGAGCAAAACTCTGTCATATATATATATATATATATATATATATATATATATATATATATATGTCCTTTAGCAGCGTCATAAGCTACTGAGCGTGGACTCAACAGACGCTGCGCCGTCAGGGTTGAGTGACCCATCACACATGCTGAGGAACATTTTCCTGCCATCAGTTTCTTCAGGGACAGCAGGACGACATTCTCCCTTCCCTCCCTCTAAAAAGGCAGGCAGGATAGCATCTTTGGTGTGTCTTAGCATTCTCACACAGTGTTCTCAGTTCATCCTGAACCTTGAGAGGGAGGTATTCTATTTATCCCTGTTTCATTATTCTTTTAAAACTCAGTCTCGGTTTTCAAAAATCAGTTTTAACAATTTTAAACTTTTCAAAGTAAAGTTGATGTTAAAAACATGAAATACCATGAAAGAGCTTGTCATGAGAAGGAACGTTCCCAGTCTATTCCTTCCCACACGCCACCCCTGCTTCTGCAGCTAAAGGCAGCCTTTAAGAACTCTTAACAGTTTCTATTTCAGGATTTAGTGGAGGTCACCTCCCTATCTCCAAGTGATGTGCCCATGATATTACTGCTTGTTTTATTGAATCTAGATGATAAATGATCAATTGAGTTTCTCTTATAACAGACAAGGATTTATCCTTTTTTGTTTTTTAGATGGAGTCTTGCTCTGTTACCAGGCTGGAGTGCAGTGGTGAAATCTTGGCTCACTGCAATCTCCTCTCCACCCCCTGGGTTCAAGTGATTCCCCTGCCTCAGCCTTCTGAGTAGCTGGGATTATAGGCACATGCCACCATGCCTGGCTAATTTTTTGCATTTTAGGAGAGACTGGGTTTCACCTTATTGGCCAGAATGGTCGGGATCGCTTGACTTTGTGATCCGCCCACCTCAGCCTCCCAAAGTGCTGGGATTACAAGTGTGAGCCACCGCACCTGGCTGTTTTTAGCTTTTTGATAAAGTCCCTTATGATCTCTGCTTTGATGATGAGAAAACCGAAGCTCACAAGGTTTGAGTGACGTGTCCAAGGTCATATAAACAAAAACTGATGGAGTGGCAATGAGGGAAAGAGGACTCAGTTTTCCTAATTTTAGGATTTTTGTAATTTCCACCCCACATTGTGAGGGACTGAATCTACCTTTGCAAATATTATAACCCAGAAAATGATGACAGTGAAAGAGATCTGACCTAGCCAACTCCATCTTGCTTCCAGCCTCCAAGCTGTCCTTGTTCATTCCTTGGTGTCGGCTCAACTAACTTTGGGAGGAACTTAGTTTATAGTTTAACTTTGAAACAAAGATAATGACAGCCCTTTCCCAAAACAAATCCCTTTCCCACTTGGGCACTAGACTGCCTTTACAGGACAAACAGATTAGCCACAAGATTAGAAATTATGGTTTAGGAGTTGTGCAGCTGGAGACTCTCAGGTTCTGAACCTCCTCAGATTACTCCTGGGGATAAATCACCATTGTAAAATCTAAGATCAGTGCTTGAGGTATTTTGCAGATGCTGTGCTGGATGTATCAGCTGGCAAAACCCAGATCGATAAGCTGGCTCAGCTTGTCTTGTGGCTCCCACCCAGGGACTGACAGACGGCACAAGAGGACAGCTTCAACTCACTATGATTTCATCTCCAACCCAACAATCAGCACTCCTGACTCACTGGCCCCCTACCCATCAAATTATCCTTAAAACTCTGATCCCTGAATGCTCAGAGAGACTGATTTGAGTATTAATAAAATTCTGGTCTCCCATAGAGCCAACTCTGCATGAACTAAATTCTTTCTCTGTTGCGATCCCCCCATCTCGATAAATCAGCTCTGTCTAGGCAATGGGCAAGGAGAACCAACCGGGCAGTTCCAGGACCACTTCAAGGCTTACCTGCCAGGGTAATTACCTTCTAGGCTTGTCTTCAGATGTCAAGACTGATGTAGGGGCTGGGCGCGGTGGCTGACACCTGTAATCTTAGCATTTTGGGAGGCCGAGGTGGGCGGATCACCTGAAGTCAGGGGTTCAAGACCTGCCTGGCCAGCATGGCGAAACCCCATCTCTACTAAAAATACAAAAATCAGCCAGGTGTGGTGGCGCATGCCTGCAATCCCAGCTACTTGAGAGGCTGAGCAAGAGAATCATTTGAACCCAGGAGGCAGAGGTTGCAGTGAACCGAGACTGCACCATTGCACTTCAGCATGGGTGACAGAGTGAGACTCCATCTCAAAATAAATAAATAAATAAATAAATAAAGACTAATGTAGTAAGACTCCTCAAAATGGGTCTGACAGATAAAATACAGAATTCTCAGTTAGATTTGAATTTCAGACAAAGAACAAATACTTTTTAAGTATAAATACACCCTAAATATTGCACAGGACATACCCACTAGAACATGCATGGGACAGATTTGCCTTCATTTGCTAAATCTGGCAATTATAGCAGAGAAAAGATTTCTTTCCCCACCCATTGCCAGGTTCAAGGTTGAGACTCATGGTTGATACTCCTATAACAAGAGAGAGCTCAACAAGAGAAGAGTTCAGCAAATTTACTTCAAATAATTCTATGTTACAAGGGCTGGGCACAGTGGCTCATACCTGTAATCCCAGCACTTTGGAGGCTGAAGTGGGATGATTGCCTAAGTTCAGGAGTTCAAGACTGGCCTGAGCAACATAGTGAGACCCCCATCCCTACAAAAAGTTTGAAAATGAGCTGGGTGTGGTGGCATGCACCTGTAGCTGCAGCTACTTGGGAGGCTAAGGTAGGAGGATCACTTGGGAGAATCCTCAGTGGGAGGAGGTCAAGGCAGCAGCAAGCCATGGTCACGCCCCTGCACTCTAGCCTGACTGACAGAGCAAGACCTTGTCTCAAACAAAACGAAAGAAGTTTTATGTGACTCAGACACCTTCAGAAATAAAGATCCAAAGAAACAGGGAAAACTGTGTGTTTATGAACAGTCACGCAGAAGTCTGCTTGGATAAAGGGGTATAATCTAAAGGTTATAAACAGGAGGGAGCTTAGCAAGTCCTGTTCGGATTCTTCTTTGTGTCTCTGTGTTTTCAGATGGGGACATTCCTTTCCTCCAGGTATATGGTGGGCCCCTGGAGTGAGAGATTTACAACCTACATCAGAGGAAAAGGAACCAGGGGAAGAAAGTGGGGGACACCTTCCAGCTTCTGTTGTCTTCTGAAATGCCAAGGTGCCCTATTGTGGGGTAGTGTGTGCTGAACCCCATCACAATTCTTATTTATGACCATGAATCTAGGCTTATACTTAGGCTGCTTTTCCTTTTCCTTTTTTTTTTTTTTTTTTGAGACAGAGTCTTGCTCTTTAGCCGAGGCTGGAGTGCAGTGGCGCCATCTCAGCTTATCGCAACCTCCGCCTCCCAGTTTCAAGCGATTCTCCTGCCTCAGTCTCCTGAGTAGCTGGGATTACAGGCACCCACCCCATGCCCGGCTAGTTTTCGTATTTTTTAGTAGAGATGGGATTTCACCATATTGGGCAGGCTGATCTTGAACTCCTGACCTTGTGATCCACTCACCTCGGCCTCCCAAAGGGCCGGGATTACAGTTGTGAGCCACTGTGCCCGGCCTAGGCTGGTTTTAAACCTCTAGAACTGTGGGTACAGTAACAGGTCTGTGGTTTATTAATGACAAAGAAATTTTTCTGAGAAAGACACTATTTATGATTTTCATATAGATAAAAAACAGGCAAAGTTAAAATATATAATGTTTACAGATACAGACATAGAAAGTAAGATTACAAAGAAGAACAAGTCAATTGGTAACACAAAATCAGGAGAGGGGCTACCTGGTGTGTGTGGGGTATGTCATGAGAAGAAGCATACTAGAGACCTCAAAGGTTTAGGGAAACGGTGTGCATTTCATTTTTTGATGTAGTATGTTTCTTTTTTTTTGAGATGGAGTTTCACTTGTCACCCAGGCTGGAGTGCAATGGCACAATCTTGGCTTACCGCAACCTCTTCTCCCGGGTTCAAGCAATTCTCCTACCTCAGCCTCCAGAGTAGCTGGGATTGCAGGCATGTGCCACTATACCCGGCTCATTTTGTATTTTTAATAGAGAGGGGGTTTCTCCATGTTGGCCAAGCTGGTCTTGAACTCCTGACCTCAGAAGATCCATCCGCCTTGGCCTCCCAAAGTGCTGGGATTATAGGCATGAGCCACCTCACCCAGCCTGATGTAGTATATTTCTATGCACTGTTTGTGCATATATTTAAAAAAAAAAAAAAAAAGGCTGGGTGCAATGGCTTGCACCTGTAATCCCAGCACTTTGGGAGGCTTAGGTGGGCAGATCACTTGAGGTGAGGGGTTCAAGACCAGCCTGGCTAACAGGGTGAAACCCCATCTCTACTAAGAATACAGAAAAAAAAAAATTATCTGGGTGTGGTGGTGCATGCCTGTAACCCCAGCTACTTGGGAGGCTGAGGCAGAGAATCACTTGAACCTGGGAGCAGAGGTTGTAGTGAGTGGAGATCACACCACTGCACTCCAGCCAGGACAACAAAGTGAGACTCCATCCCAAAAAAAAAAAAAGAAAAGAAAAGAAAAAAGAAAATAAGCTTTCCTAGATTCTGAATGACACAGACCAAGGTTGTAAACCTAGCTGTAGCATCTCTAAGATTTGGTTTCTTTACAGAATGGGAATAATAACACATAGCTGGCAGCACTGTTGTGTGGTTTAAAAATAATATATGTAAAGAGCAGCACAGGGTGTGCACCTAGCTAGCATGTCTTTAGGAAATGCTACTGTCAAGCAAGTCTATGTAGGAGTGAGGCAGAGATTATGCCAGAACATCCGCATCCTACGAGGCAAAGCTGTGGTCAGATCCTGTCTTTGCTTCTGTTGGCTGTTGCCTTCTTATCTAAACTCTTTATTTTGCTAGCGTATATTGAAATTCTGAAGAAATCACCTGAAATTTCACATAATTTTGAATGTTGAACTACTTCTTAAAAATAAAATGCAGCCCTTTATAAAATAGATTTGTGAACGAATGAGTGATGTTTGTAAAGAGAAGAGCCAAAAAGGAAAGTCAATCCCTTGTTAATGTTAAGTTCTACCTTCAAAGCACAGGAGATATGTAGAGAAGTCAATGAGGAAACGTCTGTTGATTGGAACAGGCCATCATTTGCCACGGACATGCAAAAGGCAAATTATTTTCCTTAATTGTACACTCTCAGGCTCCCCGCTGGATAAAGAGATTTTTAGCAAAATTCTAAAATGTGGTTTTTTTTTGCATTTTCCCATGTTCTATATACTTCTATATGGAATTACTAACACACTGAAGTCTTATGGCTTAAAAAAAAAATGACCAACTTCCCTTGACTGAAGAATTTGCTTTAAGCCATAATTGAATGTTAAACAAAGCCTCTTAAAAAAATAAGGTAAAGGAAACCTTCAAATTATGAATGCTAATTGAAGAATTTTTCATTTAAGTATTCAGAATTGGCAGAAAGGAGGATTCATCATGTCAATTTAGAAAGAAATATTCTATAAAATTTCATTTTTATACATTTCCTTTGAGTTAAAATATCCTGAGAGTAAAACATCCAGACTCACCAGTAATATAATCGCATAAGTCAAAATAATATTGAAAATCGTTTTACCCTCAAAAATATTAACAGTCACTGCTGCCACAGCTGTGGTGTACAGTGAAGTGGGTTTTCTTGCACTGTGCTAGTGGAGTGTAAACTGGGCAATCTGGAAAGCAGTTGGCTGGTATATATTAAGAGCTCTAAACATGTCTATATTCTTTGACCTTGTAACTCTATAGACTGTTTTCCTAAAACTTCAGAGACACCGCTTTGGCCAATAAGACCTACCCTTCATCAGAGGTCTGGGTTCCAGTTCATGGAATAAAGGTGTGCGCATATTATCATTATATTTTCTGATGATGGTGGAAAAGTAGGCTATCTAAACTTGTTCATCGATAGGGAAATGTGAGGTAAATTAGTGTGCGCTCACATTACAAGTACATTTACCAAGATTTTAATGAAAAGATAAAATGCTCACAAGTTTACATTAAGTGAAAAAAGCAGTAGGCAAATAATACACGGTTTTCTCAACTATGCAAAATACACACTTATAAAAATATTGGAATATGAGAAACCAAACTACTGGCAAGTAATAATTTTAGGATTGTGGGCTTGCAAATGATTCTTATTTTCTTCTTTATATGTTTTCCTGTTTTCCAAATTTTCTATGATAAGCACTATTACCATTATAATAAAGCCAAAAAAGATACTTTAAAAACTTCTGAGGCACTGGCATTTTTCTGTAATGGTTATACATGAATTGACTCATGTTCAGGGGAGAAAGGAAGCTAATGAGGCAGGTACAATATACCATTTCGTTTCCTCAAGGCAGGGTTAAAATGGGATTTCTCAACATGTGGTTACTTCAAAGGGTGTGTGCAGCATACATTACCAATTACCAGTAAGTTGCATGATTTCACTATATTTCTAGAACTCCAGTGCCTGAGTTAAACAGAAGTCATGTTTTTCATGTTGATATATGAAATGACATACGTCTCTAGTTCCTTGGGAGAGCACGCAATTTGTAAGGCCTATTATTTTTATGTTATGAAACCCATCTCTGTAATTATTAGGCAGAAGGCGTCATGAAGTTGGCTGAATACAAAGGAAGGGGAAGCGAAGTGTTTCCAGCTCTCTGATGTTTCCTAGTGATAGCCATTGATTAGAACACTGTTATTTTAAAGCAATTCTACTGAAAACAGAATATGTTTACAGAACATTAAGTGATGACTTTATTGAGCTTTAAATTTCATGATTTGGGCATCAGTCTCTCCAGAATTTCAGGATATGTCTTAATATGTTTAGAGTTGTTGTAAAAAACACCTGAGACTGGGTAATTTATAAAGATAAAAGGTTCTTTGACTCATAATTCTGGTGGCTGGAAGGTCCAAGATTGGGCATTGGCATCTTGTTGAAAGCCTTAGGTTGCTTCAACTCACAGTGGAATGTGAGCCAGTATGTGCAAAGAGATAGTGAGAGAGGAAGCAAGGGAGATGGGGTGGGGGTGGGGGGTCCCAGGCTCTTTCTAACAACCAGCTCTGATGGGAATTAATAGAATGACAATTCACTCGCCCTGAGGGAGGCCATTAATCTATCCACGAGGGATTTGCCTCCATGATCCAAACACCTTCCACCAGGCCCACCTCCAACACCACTACACTGGGGCTCAGATTTCAACATGAGTTTTAGAGGGGACAAACGTCCAAACCACAGCATACCATGGTGGGAATAGGATAAAGCAGGGATCCATTGTTAGATTTTACTCACAAGTAAAATGTGTTGTTCTGAGTCTTCTTGGTCAGATCCTCCTTTCAGATAATAATTCTTAGATTGAAAGGGTCAGTTCTAGAGTGACATTACATATACTGTTGTTTACAATGCAATGCTCTTTGCAAAAACAGGTTTAGGTTAAAGAAAGGCCAGTGGTCAGGCTGACTGGCAACATACAAAGGAAAGGCTATAAAAACTTTAACTTTACAAAGTTGTTCTTCAGCATTTTGCTATGTGGCATTTACTATTTCAGAAACTAAAGAACAATATTAACTGAAATGTTCATAAAGTCATCAAGTTTATATACCTCCTTTTAAAAATATTATTTGAGAGGTGGGAGAATCATTTGAGCCCAGGAGTTCAAGACCATCCTGGGCAACATAGCAAGGCCCCATCTCTAAATTAAAAAAAATAAAAATTAAAATGTCATTTGATCCTGGAAGTCTCACACATTATAAAGGAAATATTTAAATAAGGCTCTTTAGGTTACTTGAAACACTCTTCGGCTTGGCTTAGCTTGGCTGAAATGAACATCGTATTATGTTGGAGAAGAGTACTTTGTTCTGCTAATATATAATATTATATATGTACTACTGCTTTATGAATTAATTGTTTCATGGATGTTGGCTTATATCCCCAACTAGGTTAAAAATAGCAGTGGGCAGGAGCTGTGTCTTATATTCCTTTTGTATTCTCCATGGTATCAAACATAATGCTGAAAATAAGGCTGCATTTGGAAAGACGAGGAAAAACACAAGACCAGTGAGAGAGAAAGCACCAGAGAATGAAAATCTGAAAGGAGACTAGGGATGCTTCAGCCTAAAAGAACAATCTAGGGCTGGACTTAAAGGTCTGAGGTCTGAAGACCCTGAAACATGTCCCCTTCCAAAAGAAGCTGTTACAGGTGGGGCTTTGTTTGACTTTCAGAAGGATTTTTGCTGGGCATGACTCCTTACATTAAGTGAGAAAATTTTTAGAACTTTTGTGCCGACGCATTCATATTTGAAATGCAGTCTAATGTTCTTATCGAGCACATCAAAGGAAATAGCCCTATTTTGTAATCTACTGGAGCTTTAAGAAAATTTTAACTGGATCAAATCAACTATGTGCAGAGTTGCTTTGAGTTGCTTTACGAAGCACTTATATGATTTATGGCATCGATTCCCAGGTATATGTAAAGGATTATTTCAGAATTAATCAATTATATCTTATATCATCACCCACAACAATCATCATCTTTAGCTACCATTACATTTGGACCAAAAGGGTGAACATCTTAAAATTCCTCCGGAATAAATGATCCATGCTAGTTCTCATCAATTCCTCAGACAAGGGTTCACTTGGCTAGATGTTAAAGTTTGAATCTGGCCAGGCACAGTGGCATATGCATGTAATCTCAGCACTTTGGGAGGCCAAGGCTGGTGGATTGCTTGAGCCCAGGAGTTTGAGACCAGCTGAGGCAACATGGTGAAACCCTGTCTCTACAAAAAAATGCAAAAATTAGACGGGTGTGGTGGTGCATGCCTGTAGTCCCAGCTACTTGGGAGGCTGAGCTGAGAGGAATCCTTGAGCTCAGAAAGTCGAGTCTGCAGTGAGGCATGGTCACACCACAGGGCAACTGAGCAAGATCTTCTGTCAAAAAAAAGTTTGAACTAATAGCATGCAACTTTTTGCTGCTGTTATTTAATTAATAGTTTATTTGATAAATATACTCCACGAGAGGCATTCCAAATGCATTTGGGGGATAAAGACAAACTTCTTTATGTTTGTGGAGATAAGCATGAATAGAAGGAGGGAGACCATCAGGAATGATATGCGTTACTATCATCATGTATGTGAACTGCAACACATAAAACTAAGTCTTACGTTGAGAAAAACAGTTGGAATTTAAGCACTGCTGGTGTGTTATTTGTTAAGCTAGTGTCTCTCGGCTTTGAACCCATGCTTCCATATCCTGTTTTGTGATGCTGGCACTCTGCAAACCTTTCTCTGTGTTGGTTGCTCCCTTTAGGCTCTGCCAATTGGGCACTAGAGAGAGACTGTGGGGCTGGAGGGGCAGACGGGGTGCTCTCTTTTCCGTCTGCTTCACAGTCACCTTAGCTGTATAGGCAGCAGCAGTTCCCTCCAGACGCCGCATGATTCCAATTTGCTGACTTCCTAAAATGTAGAGAACCAGCCTTATCATGCATGCCCAGAGATGTGGCCTCACTGAACAGGGAACTCCCTCCCTTCCTCACAGGTCTGGGTCTCAGCTGCCGAGGACCCTCTCCCAGATTTCTGAGGCACTATCCAAGCAACAGTCGCTCCTCAGAGGTCTGAATTCCCGTCTATAGTGACCCACTCTCCAACCCTGTGAGTTTCAGTCATTTCAACGTTTTTCTCTATTTCCTCAGTCCTGGGGGGACAGCAGCATCCTATGGGGGTGTGAGGTGTCTCTGAGATACCTTACTCTTCCTTTTTGCCTTTTGAGTTGTTCCATATCTGGCTAGCAATTCTTGTTACTACTTTCTCTCTGTTAAACCAACCGGGGTGATTGCTGTCTTCCTACTGTATCCTGACCAACACAGCTTCCTCAAACAGTAAGGCTGGGGTCAATGTTAATCTTCATAAAATGCACATGGCTGGTTGCTGAAAATTTTGGGCAGATAAGAGGGAAAAATGTGTTCAAGTTTTTGTGTGAACATATGTTTTCATTTCTGTTGGGTAAATACCGAGGAGTGGAATGGTTGGGTCACAAGGTATTGGTTGAACTGTTTATGAAGCTGTCAAAATATTTTCCGAAGTAGCTGCACCATTTAACATTCCTGCCAGCAACACATGAGAATCCCAATGCTTTACATACTCTCCAATACTTAGTATTGTCACTCTATTTTAGCCATCCTGGTGGACGTATAGATGACATCTCATTGTGATTTAAAATTTCATTTCCCTAGCAACTACATTGAGTGTCTTTTCATACACTAAATGCCTTTTGGAGGTGCATTTTGGTGAAATATCTGTACAAAGCATTTGCCCACCTTTTATTAGATTACTTATCTTCTTGTTGTAAGAACTATTTACATATTCAAGATATCCATCTGTGTTTGGCAAATATTTTCTCCCAGTTTGTGGCTTGCCTTTTAATTTTCTTAACATTTTGAAAAGCAAAAGTTCTACATTTTGGTTAATTATTATTATTATTTTTTGAGACAGAGTCTTGCTCTCGTTGCTCAGGCTGGAGTGCAGTGGTGCAATCTCAACTCACTGCAACCTCTGCCTCCCGGGTTCAAGTGATTCTCCTGCCTCAGCCTCCTGAGTAGCTGGGATTACAGGTGCCCACCACCACACCTGGCTAATTTTTGTACTTTTTAGTAGAGATGGGGTCTCGCCATGTTAACCAGGCTGGTCTCTAACTCCTGGCCTCAGGTGATCTGCCCACCTTGGCCTCCCAAAGTGTGCCTGACCTTAATTAATTTATTTTAAAAAACTCTCTTCAAAACTCAAGATCACTAAATTCTCCTATCGTAGAAATTTTATAGTTTTGGCTCGTATATTTAAGGATTTATTTTGAGTTAAATTTAGTGGATATTGTGAGATAAAGATTCAGGTTTTGTGTGTTTTTTTTTTTTTTTTTGGAACTGACACTCCAGTTGTTTCAGAACCATTTCTTTGAATGATTATCTCTCTCTCTCTCTTTTTTTTTTTTGAGATGGAGTTTCGCTCTTGTTACCCAGGCTGGAGCACAATGGTGCGATCTCGGCTCACTGCAACCTCCACCTCCTGGGTTCAAACAATTCTCCCGCCTCAGACTCCTGAGTAGCTGGGATTACAGGCACACGCCACCATACCCAGCTAATTTTTTTTTTTTTTTTGTATTTTTAGTAGAGACGAGGTTTCACCATGTTGACCAGGATGGTCTCGATCTCTTGACCTCATGATCCACCTGCCTCGGCCTCCCAAAGTGCTGGGATTACAGGCTTGAGCCACCGCACCCGGCCTTGAATGATTATCTTTACCCCATTGAATTGCCTTGGCATCTTTGTCAAAAATCTATTGGTTACACGTGTGTGTATTTTATTTCTAGAGTCTCTATTCTGTTCCGTTGATTTATATGTCCATCTTGATACTAATATGAAACTATTTTGATTACTGTAGTGTAACAGAAAGTCTTAAAATGAGTTAGTAAGTTCTTCAACTTCTTTTTCAACATTGCTTTGGCTACTCCGGTTTCTTTGCATTTCCACATACATTTTAAAATTAGCTTGTCATGTTTATAAAAATAAAGTCTGTTGGGATTTTAATTGGGATGTCCTTAATTCTACAGACCAATCTGGGGTGATAGCAGTAAACATTTTATAATTTGTTACATTAAAATACCTAGGTCTATCTTGCACTTAGAATGATTTTTACCATACGTGATTTTGTGACATCATGCACTGCTCATTTGTGAAATATCAGGTCACTGAGTCATGCAGAACTTCCAAAAGTTTACAAATTATATTATATATTTAAAATTATATTGATTAATATCACTATCTCACTGAAAATGTCTTTAAGTATCATGGAGCTTTTAAGCTCACAGTGGCACAAACATGTTTCTAAAAATTCTGACTTTTTCACGGAAAGCTCTAATTTTATCACTGGCAACAAAGGCTTTCAGTTGTTTTCCTTGAAGTGTCAGCCTTACTTTTGGTTCTTTTTTCAGAAAACATCTGCTAAAAACTCAAGCCTGAATCTGAGTTGTCTGTCAGTTGCTCTTAAGAAAAACACACACAACAATGTTAAAAGACAGACTGTCAGAGTGGATCAAGAAACAAGACCCAATTATATGTTGCTAACAAGAAACTCCTTTTTACAATGGGGCCAATTTGAGGGTGGAGGGTGAGGACTGAAAAACTACCTATTGGGTATTATGCTGATTACCTGAGTGACAAAATTGTCTGTACACCAATTCCCCACAATATGCAAGTTGCCCACTTAACAAACCTGCACATGTACCCCTTGAAACTAAAAGTTGGAAAGGAAAAAAAAAAACCTCATGTTAACTATAAAGGCATATAAAAGTAAAAGGATGGAGAAAGATATACCATGCTAACACTAATCAAAAGACAGCAGAGTAGCTACATTAACTTTAGACAGAGCAGGCTTCAGGCCAAGGAAAGCTGGAGGGGATGAAGAGGAGTATTCCATAAAAATAAAAGGATTAATTCTCCAGGAAGATGTAATAACCCTTAATTGTGAATGTCCCTTACAACAGAGCATGAAAATACATGACACAATAACTGATAGAACCGTAAGGAGAAACAGATGGATCCACCATTATATTTGGAGACTTTAAACACCCCTTTATGGGTAATTAATAGATTCAGCTAGCAGAAAATCAAATAAAAATGGTGTTTTATGAAACGAAACCAAATAATGGTTAGGGCAGCGGCCAATTCAAACACAGAGGCTTTCTCTTGAGACAACCATTGTATAGCTGACCCAGGAACAACACGGGTTTGAACTGAGCAGGTCCACTTATCCATAGATTTTTTTCCATATAGTGAAAATTGTTTTGGAGATTTGCAATAACTTGAAAAAACTCACAGACAAACCAAGTAGCCTAGAAATATCAGAAAAATTAAGAAAAAGGTATGCCATAAATGCATGAAATATATGTAGATGCTAGTTTATAATTTA
The DNA here is from genome assembly GCF_049354715.1 of Callithrix jacchus. NCBI lineage: Eukaryota > Metazoa > Chordata > Mammalia > Primates > Cebidae > Callithrix > Callithrix jacchus. Next base: position 37,146,149 of record NC_133505.1, read on the forward strand.
CTATCATAAACATATACAAATCAGTGATAAAAAGTTAAAATTTATCAAATCTTATAAACACAAATGCAGACCATATGTGTTTCCATTCCCAGTCAACAGAAATGTAAACAAAAGCAGTAAAGATGCAGTGTTAAATCATAACTACATAAAATTAACTGTAGTACATACTGTACTACTGTAATAATTTTGTAGCCACCTCTTACTGCTGTTTCAGTGCGCATAAGTGTATCCACTTAAAATGCCACATGAGCAGTTTGTCTCTCTAGTAAAATTCGTATCACAGTAAAAAGTGATCTCTTGTTCTTACATATTTTTCATCATGTTTAGGGCAACACCATAAACCTTGAATAACATTATGGGACCCACATGAGTTGCCACCAGTAATGCTGGAAGTGCTCCCAAGAAGCAGAGAAAAGTCATAATGAAGGAGTGTATTTTCTTTCTGGGTCCACAAGGGGGTGTAGTTTCAGGGGCAAGAACTACCTAATGCCCCTCTCTCCTCTATCCATCCAGGAGACTTAACCGTTTTTGTTTTAAACTTTCAGGGGGGAAAAGACCAAAGATCAATCACTCCAGTGGAAGTTTAGAGGAACTCTTTTCATTGGCCAGGGGGCTTGGAAAAGGTGGGAATTCCTCCCAGGTTAAAAGTCCCTGTCTCCCTCATCAGGGCGGATTTTCCCCTCTGGGGTCCCCTTCCACAATCCTCGTGAAAGCTGCATTTCCTCTCTTGGATTCCATACTTGGGTCCCTTCCACACTCTTCGTGGAAGCCTTTTTCTCTCTCCTTTTTCTCTGCCTAAATAAATCACTTTCTGCAAAAACTTTTTGGGGTCCGGTATTTACTTTACAAGCTGTGCCCGGCGTGGTCCCCTCTCCCATTCTCAGGTGAGTGAAAGACCAAAAGCCTGGAAAAAAGTCCTCTCAGGGGAGCTAAGCGCTCCCCTGCACCCCAAAACCGGCAAACATTTTGACGAGTCAGCAATGAGAGGGGTACACAGGAAAAAAAAAAAACCTTCAAACTGTAAGTAAAACCGTTCCCGTTCCGTCTGTCTCTTTAAAAACACCAAAGTAGCGGCGCCAAGCCTCGGGGGCAAAACCCAGCCTGTCTTTAAGCGGCGAGGGCCAGGTTTAAATAAAGGCGCAGTTTTTCCTCCAAACTCTCTACTTGCTTTCTGCTCCTCTGGGCCAAAAACCTGCAGGAGGCAAGGCAGGCAAACACTGTCTGCAGTTACCTGGTGTCCCCGGCCGTGTGTTCTTGCAGTAAACTAAACCTGCCGGGCAAAAAGTGCAAACACTCTCCCCGGGTCTTTCGCTCCTTGCCGTTTGGGAACTGAAACTGGAAAACCGTGGCTCAGCCCCGGGGATGGGCCCAGGCACGTGCTGCGGCCACTGTCACCGGCGCTGCAGGCTGGAAAAAAACAGCAGGGGCCGGGGGCGGTGGCTCACGCCTGTAATCCCAGCACTTTGGGAGGCCAAGGCGCGTGGATCATGAGGTCAAGAGATCGAGACCATCCTGGCCAACATGGTGAAACCCGGTCTCTACTAAAATACAAAAATTAGCTGGGCGTGGTGGTGCACACCTGTTAGTCCCAGCTACTCTGGAGGCCGAGGCAGGGGAATTGCTTGAACCCGGAGGAAGAGGTTGCAGTAAGCCGAGATTGCGCCACTGCACTCCAGCCTGGCGCTTGGCGACAGAGCAAGACTTGTCTTAAAAAAAAAAAAAAAAAGCAGGGAGGGGGCAAGGTATAGCCCAAGCCTGCACGGAGCCAAAAGGCACGGTGGCCTGTACAACAGCCCGGCTAGCCTCGCCGGCGTTCCCTAGTCAAAACAGCAGTAAGAAAGGGGCCCAGGGTGCGCACATGGTCCTGGCATCACGGCAACCACGGCAAAACAGGCCGCAAGGGGCGGGGCACGCCTTCTCCTCTGGCACTTAGCAGTGTAAAAAGGCTGTCCTGGGCCTTCGCCTGCCAGCCGTGGGTCCCTGTGTGCCTGTGTGGGCGGGGATGAAAAGGCAGCGACTAGGGAAGTAGCCCAAATGCGCAGGCATTTCTGGCAAGGTCAACATGGCAAACCAAAAGCGGCGGGGGGGCGGGGGCAGCAGGGGTCATGGTACTCAAAACTCACAGCCGGCCCAGCAGCGGTTGCAAACAAAAGCCGTCTGTGTAACCCGTGCCCAATTTTTAAAATCACAGCGGCAAACAGTTTTTTTTCTCTCGGCAGGATGGCAAAAAAAAAAAAACAAAAAAAAAACAACCAGCCGTGGCCTAATCAGGCCAGCCATACCATCTCACGGTGCAGCATTCTCATTCAAATAAAGCTTAAAAAAGCTTTCTGCCTTCCCTTCCTGCAGGTGGCCAAGATGGTAAAGGAGTTAAGGTGCAGAACTGGCAGCTCTAAGGTTACTGGTACAAATCCCTGGTAAAGACAATCTTAAATTGGGGGAATCTTAAAAAAAATTCGAAAGCTGAAGGCTATGGGACCTTGTGTTTTGTGTATAATTTGTCTTGCTTGAGATTGGCTCTTGCTCTAGGCAAAACTTTTCCATCTAAAAAAGTATAGTTAAACCAGAACTATACTTTTGGCTAGAGCCCAGAAGTTCAAGGATGTAGTGCACTATGATCACAGCTGTGAACAGTCACTGCGCTCCAGCCTGGGCAACACGGCAAGACCTTATCTTTACAGTAATAGTAATAAGAATAATACAATTCTTCGTCCTGCCTCAGGCTAAAGCTACTTTCTCATTTGAACCCAAAGGGCAGAAATGCCTACTGAGGGCTCTATCAGAGAAAAGAAATGAGTTCTTCCCTCACAATCCATGATCCAATTTTTGGTTGTAGAGTTCAGCTGAGCATTAAAAGTAACACTAAAAACACCATCAATACATAGATTACTGATTGTCATATATGTGTACATGTATATACGTGTGTGTGAATGCATATATATATAGTGTACATATACACATACACACACATATATAGTGGTAAACATATACGCACACACACACACACACATATATATAGTGGTAAACATATATATATGTTTATGTTATGTAAACATACATATGTTTACATATATATATGTATGTTTACCACTACCGAAAAGAGGCAGATGGATTCTTCCATTTCATAGATGAAAAGCTGAGCCCCTGAGAACTCTGAGGCTTGGTCTGTGTTCACTGAATGTCAGCCGTGAGAATTAGGAGTCACCTAGCCTCCTGCAGAGCCCATCTAGGCATGAGCCACACCAGTGGAGACACCTCAATAGCTTGAAGAGCAACTGAGATCCAGGAACATCCACACTTGTAGAGGGGCCATATCCAGTGGAATACAACTGAGGGATGTACAAAGGGTAGAGGAGAGTCTAGCTATTTTCTTCAGCTGGGGGTGGCAGATGAGTGGGTCAGTCAGCTACCTATGAGGTGTATTATGTTCCTAGGACTGTCTTTCATTCCTCTGCTGAGAACTCCGTCCTGCACAGGCAAACACTATATATTCACTGGTAAGTAGGATCCTTTTTAGAAATGCAAACATAACTTCCCTTATATTAAAGCCAAACATTGTCCCTCCCAGTAAGTCATCTTATTTGGATAATCTCCTAACTTCCCCTGAAGTTAGCCCAGAGTTGCATCTGAGCATTTGGATCCAAGACAGAAAGTTCTTTTGGGGTTTGGACCTGGCTGATCTTGGACCATGTGCTGAAATGAGGCTTTCTACTTGCAGAAGAGAAAGGGTGAGCTATGAATAGGAGATGAAATCCTCAGGGGAAAAGACAGATGGGCAGATTCCCAAGCAAGCTTGGAATATATTTTTCAGCCACTTTTTTATTGTGATAAAATACACATAAACACAAAATTTATCATTGTAATCATTTAAGTGTACAATGCAGTAACATTTAGTAGATTCACAATATTATGTAGCCATCATCACTATCAAGTTCTAGAGCATTTTTATCACCCTGGAAGGAAACTCTGTACCCGTTAAGCAGTCACCTTCCACTCTCCCCTGCCACCAGCCCCTGGCACCATTTACCCAGTTTCTGTCTCTGTAGATTTGCTTCTTCTGAATATTTTATGCAAATGGAATCACACAATATATGGCCTTTTGTGACTGGCTTCTTTCATTTGACATGTTTTTAAGGTTCTTCCAAGTTGTAGCATGTATCAGTACATCATTCCTTGTATGGTCAAATAGTATTCCATTGCAGAATAGATTACATGTTGTTTATCCATTCATCAGTTGATGAGCATTTTCTTTTACATTAAATAGAGACAACAAAAGAGGAGTTACAAAACACCCCACCAAAAATACTTGCTTTTCTATTTACCTATGAAATTACTTTTAGCTGTGTACTTTTTTGCTTCATATGGATTCAAGTTACTCTCTAATGCCCTTTTATTTCAGCCGGAAGCACTCCTTTTAGCATTACTTGGAGAATAGGTTTACCAGAGACAAATGCCATTAGGTTTTATTTGCCTGTGAATCTCTGAATTTCTCCATTATTTCTGAAGGAGAGTTTTGCCAGATATTCCACTGTCAGTTGACAGGTTTTTTTTTTCTTAATGAACTTTAAGTTTGTCCTGCCAATGTCTTCTGAACTCATGGTTTCTGAAGAACACTTGGCTGTTAATCTCATGGAGGATCCTTGTACTCGAGAAGCTCCTTCTCTTGCTGTTTTCAAGATGCTCTGTTTGTCTTTGACTTTTCACAGTTTGATTATAATGTCTCTCAGTGTGGACATCTTTGAATTTATGCTACTTTAAAAGTCTGGGTGTGTTGGATACTGAGGTTCCTGTTTGAAATAAAATGTTGAAGGTTTGGGGCCATTATTTCTTCAAATACTCTTTCTCCCCTCTTCTTTCCTCTCCCTTCTGGGAACTCCCGAAATGCATATGTGTGATGTTGTCTCTCAGATCTCTTCTGTTTATTTTTCTTCATACTTTTCCATTCTGCTTTTCAAATGGGACAATTTCAATTGACCTATGTTTGCATTTACTGCCTCTGCATTCTGCATACCGAAATCTGCCCTTGAAGCCCTCCAGTGAATTTTCTATTTTGCTTCCAATACATTTCAGTTTCAGAATTTCCATTTGGCTCCTTTCCACAATTTTTACCTCTGTATTGATTTTCACCATTTAGTGAAATGTAGTTCTCCTGATTTTCTGTAGTTATTTGTCCATGGTTTCCTTCAGCTCTTTGACTGTGTTTAAGGCAGTTGATTTAAAGTCTGTCTAGTAAGTCAGTCCAGCGCTTGGCCTTCTTCAGGAACAATTTCTGTCCATTGCTTTTCCGGTGATGAGGTCATTCTTTCATACATGCATAACTCATGATTTTTCTAGTTAAAATCCAGACATTTTCAATATTATAATGTGGTAACTCTGAAAATTACATTTTCTAAACTATTTTTGTATAGACTGTATTCTTTATTATTATTATTGTTGTGTGTGGTCACTGAAGTCTCTATTTGGTTAGCTTAGTGGTCCTCTCGTGTTTTGACAGAGATTTCCTTAATGTCTTGAACCATAAAGAGAAAACATTCCAGTCATTTCATCCAGGGTCTGAGGATGCTGGGATCATGCCTTCAACAGTTAATTAGGCAGTTTACAACTCTGCCTTTGCCTTTACTTCCTGCCTGTTGGCATCAGCTAGAGATGTGAACAAGGGACCTTCTCAGGTCCCTTGTGAGCATGTGCCCCTCACTAGTCATGTACAAGGCTATCTAGGTTCCCAGAAATATGGAAGCTTTCCCAAACCCTACTTCCCCAGAGCATCTCACTCCCAGCGTTCTCTTCCAGTCTTTTCTGCATGTCTGTTGCCGTCCTCAATTGATATTTCTTGCCCTAGCGGTAGCTGCTGACTCACTAGCTTTTACAAGTTTTTGTTTCTGTTTGTTTGTTTGTTTTAATCAAATGCTCTCTGCCTTGGCTGACTCTCTGTCCTGAGACAGATCAAAGTAGGGGGAAAATGCAAGCCATTTCTTTTCATCCTTCAGGGAGTTGCCCAAAAGGACAAAAAAAAAAAAATATTCTTTGAGAGCAAGATCTACTCAGATCCATCTGGCATCAGGAACCCACACTGGGAACCCCGCCTGCTGTCGTCAAGACCACTGCTGACCGGAAGAGAAAGAAATGGGCCAAGGGTAAGTTGTGATCCCACTAAGCTCTGCTACTGAGTCCCAGTTGTTTTTTCTGCATTCACTTGGTGGCTATAAACTTTAAAATTTTTCAGAATTTCAATACACGTGATTGTTTGTCAACCCAATGAGAATATCTTCTGGTGCCATCCAGGAATCTGTGTTTTAACAGATCTTCTCAAGATTGTGTGTGTGTGTGTGCGCGCGCGCACGCATGTGTGTGTGCTGATGTTTCACAAGCACATTGTCTCTTGTGTCATCCCTCTTTTTGGGGGCTGGGCTCCTGGAATTTCCCATGCCACCATGTTCTCTGATGTCACTCCCCTCTGCTGCTTTTGAACTGTGCTTATGCAGCACAAGTCCTGGCCCATTAATTTTCTCCCGGAAACCCTTTTACTTGGTAAACACTCATCAAACCCCTACCTTATCCTGTGTACTGTACTCCATGGACTGGATTCTCAGAAAAAGAAATCAGACTTCCTCAGACCTCATGGATGGCACAGTCTAGGTAGGGATGAGAAGATGGATGAGGAAGTGATAACACAGCATAGTAAGTGCTTTATGTTATTTTTTCACTTTAACTCTACATTATTATTCTATAACGACAATATTGATTTACGTGTACCTATTATTAGCCATCCATCTTTCTCTTTCTTTCTCTGTCTTTCTTTTTTCTCTTTCTTTCTCTCTCTCTTCTCTCTTTTTTCTTCTATTTCTTTCTTTCCCTTCCTTCCTTTTTTCCTTCCTTCTTTGTTTCTTTCCTCCCTTCCTTTTTTTTCTTTCTTCCTTTCTTATATTTTTTATGACCTAAATATTTTTAGAGTAGGAATTTTGCAAATAAATCAAGCATCCTATTAATATTGTAATGTCCTTATTTTGCTCTTCTTCTTGAAAGATGGATTTGCCAGCCACAAATATCTGCTTTGACATTGCTCTTCCCTGAGCTCTTCAGTGATGCTCTCCTCTGGTTGCCGTGGGTGATGAGGAGAAGTCAGCTGCATTCTAACGCAGTTGTTTTTCAGATAATCTGTGGCTACCTTTAAGTTCACCATTTGTCTTTAGCATCTGACACTCCAGGGCGGTATGAGCAGATGTTGTTCTCTTTCACTCACAGGGTTATGCACACATTTGCTTAATCTTTAATTATAATCTCTTTATGGAGTGCCTCCTTCCATTTACTCTCTTTTCATATTCTAAAAGTTTAACTAGTGCTAAACCTTATTCGACCACCATATTTACTGTGAAACCCAGACGAATAACCTCACAAATACATCCAAACCCTAAGCCTTGGAACTTTGAAATATGTTACGTTACAGAACAAAAGGGACTTACAGATATGATTAAAGGTTTAGACTTTGTGATGGGGAGATTACTTTGGATTATCTTGGCAGGCCAGATCTGATCACAACTTCTTTTTTATTTTAATTTTTATTATAAGTCCTGGGGTACATGTGTAGAATATGCAGGTTTGTTACATAGACAAATGTGTGCCACTTTGTGCAGGGACTCCATGAGCAAGCCCTGTGGGGCTGAGTGTCATCAATCATCAAGCCATCTCACCCACCTGATTACAGGGAGCCCCACCCCCTTAAAGACCCACTGGTAGATAAATACACCCCTAAAGATATGGTGGCATCCACACACAACCACTATCTTCTCACACTCTGCCTATAGCAAGAGGTCTATGTGTGCCTCTCTCCTCCACCTCCCAGTTTTGCAACTCCATTTCCCTCAAGTTCGTGGCTGGCCAGCCAAGCCATGAGCCACTGCCCATGACTCATTCATTCATGCAATACTGGGGCATCATTTCACATCCTCCGCCTTCCGTGGGCTTGTTTGGGTTTTGATACCTAGGTTTCCGGCCCAAAAGCCATTACAAAAGCTGTCCTGGTGTCAGCTCCCAAGCCTACTACTGTTGTTGTAGATTCTCCTCTTTATATGTATTTATTTCCTGGAATTAAAGAAAATTGCATTAATTTTTTCAATGCAGCATTTCCAAGGGTGTGCAATAGGAGCGATTCTTCTTATAGTAGATAGAATTGCTTCAAAATTTTAGACATGTATATTTGAGTGAAGGACAGCATGCATGGAGAAAAGGGGACAATGCACAAGTGGGCAGTGTATTTTCACAAAGTGAACACTCGGGCAAACAACACCCACACCCAAGCACAGCAATCACAGACTCCCAGAAACACCTTTGGGTCCTACTCAGTCATAAACCACCCTCTCCCACCCTAGAGTAGCCACTCTTGATTTCTAACACACATTAGTTCTGCCAGTTCTAGTTGAATGGCACTAGACTGTCACCATCATGCCCCTGGGTCTCATCATTTCGCTGTGTGTGTTCGTAGCCTATTCACTGCCATGGCTGTCCAATGCTCCACTTTATAAATAGCTCACACTTCTTGTCCCTTCACTGTTGATAGATAATTGTGTTGTATCCAGATTTTACAAATCATGCTGCTATGAATAACATTTTCATATATTTAGGCACACACATACACACATTTCTATTGGTTTATAACTAGTAGTGCAATTGATGGGCCACAGGTGAGTAAATGCTTGGATTAGTCTCTCAAACAAACAGTAGAGGAGGGTAAATCTCTTTAGAAATGATTCAAATAGTAAATGAGGAAGGAATGAGAGACTGAGACTATAACAACTCTTTTGCAACACATAATGAATTAACAGATTTAGCCATCAAACAGCAATGGCAATTAATAACACAATAAAAGAAAAAACTAATGTGAGGCTCTTCCTGTTGATGGAAGAACACAATCCAGTGCCATCAAACAAGTCCAAGTGAAAAAGAAATCAAGCCGAAGCTAAGCGAACCTCCAAAGCCAATTACCAATTTAGAGGCAATACAGGTAATAGAAATACATATTCAACTATGCCTTGGGGGCAATCAGCAAAATGCACACTATGGGAAGCTCTACCACACAATATACGTTTCAAGGAAAATCTATAGAATAAAAGAGAACAAAGTATATTTCTAAAGGTAAAATTAAATTATAATTTTGGATGAGAAATTATAAAATCGAACAAAGAAGAGATGATTGTAAAAGTCAGGACATGTTTTTATTTGGGAGAGCAAAGAGTTTGTTGCTGAACTGGGGCAAATGATGGGACTTCTGCTTTGCCCTGCAAACGTCTATCCCTTGTGGTTAATGGGTGTTTGCTTTTTATTAAAGGACACAAATTTTAGAAAGTTTTCTTTTTCCTTTTGGAGTCCTATATTTTATTTTATGACACAAAGGCTAATGAAAAAATAATTTAGAGATTATGGTTACTGCTCTGCACAAAGCCTCCTCCCCATCCTCCTCTCTGGACACTGAGCACCCAGAACACCCAGCAGCCCCAGGACCCCCAGCAGGGGTGACCTCACTTCTAGGAGTGCGTGCAGCTCACATCACCAGAGGCAATACGCAGGTCTACTCCTTGACTCCTGGAAGAACCTGATAGGACACAGCTGAGGGGAAGCCTTCCCCGCCTTCTGCAGGCTCTTGGCCATCAGTGTAGAGAGAGCGGGTCCTCACCTCTCCACAGGCGCCTTCATGGCCAGAGCCTCCTCTCTGCATGGAAAGAAAGGCTTGGCTCTTCCCCTGAACACGGTGACATGGATCTCGCCAAAGGTGGAGATGACACCATTCCTCCCTCAGCAACCTCACGCTCTTTTTGCTTTACGGGAAAGTTGACCCAGGCTGATGTCCAGTGAAGAAATCCCAGGTGTATAGAAAGAAGTGGATCTCAGGGCTGTGCCTGATCTGCAAAAGGAAGCTCGTGGACCACCAGGTGGCGCTGCTGCGCTGCTCCTGCTCCCAGGAGGTGGATGCCCAGGATGAGATTTGAGGTGAAGAGAGAGATGTCATCGCTCATCCTCCAGGTTCCAAGTAAAAACCTTCCATTCCAGCCCATCTCGATCTCCCTGAATCCTTAATGCTAATGAGGAACGTCTCCTTCTCACCTCCCTGGACTGGGATTTTAACACTGAAAAATTGATGTGATTTCTAGTTTTAGCATGTCCTGGTTTATTGTGCTACCAGTAAAATAAAAGAAAAATACACCTCGAATAAATAATAAATAAAATAACCCATCGTGAGCAAAGGTTTACAATGTATTTTTTGAGTCCATATCTCACTCTGTAACCTGGGCTGGAGTCCAGTAGTGTAATCATAGCTCACTGCAGCCTTAAATTTATGAACTCAAGGGATCTTCCACCTCAGCCTCCCCAATACCTGAGAATACAAGTGCCCACCACCATGCCCAGATAAGTTTACTTATTCTTAATTTTTTTTAGAGATGAGGGTCTCATTATGTTGTCCAAGCTGGTCTCCAACTTCTGATCTCAATCAATCCTCTTGCCTTAGCGTCCTGAGTTGCTGGGATTACAGGTGTGAGCTGTCATGCTTGTAATGTACTGACACCATCATGGTTTCCTTCTCCAAGTGTGGACTCAGCAGCAGACACCCCTTGTCTCTTGGGTCAGGACACTGGGTAGAGTGGAATAGCAAGGCAACACAGTTACTGCAGAAAGCGCCCATGTGGAAGAGGTCCAGCAGGGAGGGCCAGCTGTCCCAGGGCCACCATATTTAGGGATAACTCCTCTTTCTGGCCAGGACTGGTCTTTGATGACTTTTGTATTCACAGTAGTTCTGAAATCATAGGATGATGAGACTCAAGACTGGCTATGATTTTTTTTCAGACCATCTCTGAGATTTGTTGATCTATTTTTTGTGTCTCAATTTCCTTCAGAACTTAACTCATTCTTAACATTTCACAGTCCACTTCAGTTAATAATGTACTAGTACCCATTAAATACAGATATCTTACAACCATTTATCCTCTATAAAATGTCCATCTTTTATGATATATATTATATGTAATATACTCTATATAGATTATAAGTCCCACAAGAAAAAACTTTTTCTTATCTTTAAACAGATCTATGTATATAAAGTAAGAGTAAATGGAAGGAGCAAGAAAGACTTTTGCACTTAGCTCAATATTTACCATTTTTGATCATCTTTATCTTTTCTGATAATTTTATTTTCCACCTGGTTTCATTTGCCTCTAGTCTGAAGAATTTTCTTTACCAATGATACTGTGCAGATCTGCTGGTGACAAATTCTCTTAATTTTCTTTTACCTGAAATATCTCCTTATTTTGCCTGTCCTTGAATGATATCTGTGCTGGATATAGAATTCTTAGTTGACCCTTTTTTCTTCCAGAAATTTAAATATGTGACTCTACTTTTTTTGTTTGTTTGTTTCTATGGTTTTTAATAAGAAGTCATTGGTCAGGACAAGAGGAACAGAGAAACCAAAACTGGGAAAATAACGTGGTAGACCTGAAACTTATCATACCAATAATGACAAAAACCTACATGAATAAACAGTCCAATGAAGGGTAGAGATTGTGTGAATTGGTTTTAAAAAAAACACACACACTGAACCCAACCATATGCTCTTTCCAGACATGCACTTTTTTTTAAATTTAACTTTTATTTTTAGTTAAGGGGTATATGTGCAGGTTTGTTATATAGGTAAAATTCTGTCATTGGGTTTTGTTGTACAGATTATTTCTGTACCCAGTAGTACCCACCCAAGTATTAAACCTTAGTACACATTAGCTCTTTTTCCTCATTCTCTCCCTCCTCCCACCCTCCACCCTCAAGTAGACCCTAGTGTGTGTTGTTCCTCTCTACATGTCCATGTGTTCTCATCATTTAGCTCCCACTCATAAGTGAAAACATGTGGTATTTGGTTCTCTGTTCCTGCATTAGTTTGCTAAGGAGAATGGCCTCCAAATTTATCCATGTTCCTGCAAAGGACATGAGCTCATTCTGTTTTGGCTGCATTGTATTCCATGGTGTACATGTGCCACATTTTCTTTATCCAGTGTACCATCGAAGGACATTTAGGTTGATTCCAAGTCTTTGCCATTGTAAATAGTGCTGCAATGAACATATACATACATGTAAGACAGGAGTTTTATTTTTATATTTAATTTCTTTTATTTTACTTTACATTCCAGGATACATGTGCAGAATGTGCAGGTTTGTTACATATGTATAGTCCGCCATGGTGGTTTGCTGCACCTACTGACCCATCCTCTAAGTTCCCTCCCCTCATTCCTCACTCCCCAGCAGGCCCTGGTGTGTGTGCTTCCCCTCCCTGTGTCCATGTGTTCCCTTTGTTTAGCTCCCTCTTAGGAGTGAGAACATGTGGTGTTTGGTTTTCTGTTCCTGTGTTAGTTTGCTGAGGATAATGGTTTCCAGCTTTATCTGTGTTCCTACGAAGGACATAAACTCATTCCTTTTTATGGCTGTGTATTATTTTATGGTGTATATGTACTACATTTTCTTTATCCAATCTATCATTGATGCTTTCCATGTCTTTGCCATTGGAAATAATGCTACAATAAACATATGTGTGCATGTGTCTTTATAGCACAATGATTTATATTCCTTTGGGTATATATCCAGTAATAGGATTGTTGGGTCAAATGGCATTTCTGGCTCTAGATCTTTGAGGAATGGCCACACCATCCTCCATAATGGTTGAACCAGTTTACATTCCCAACAACTACAAAAGTGTCCCTATTTCTCCAGAGCCTTGCCAGCATCTATTGTTTCTTGACTTTTTGATAACTGCCATTCTGACTGGCAAGAGATGGTGTCTCATTATGGCTTTGATTTGCATTTATCTAATGATTAGTGATATTGAGCTTCTTTTCCATACATTTCTTGGCCACTTAAATGTCTTCTTCTCAGAAGTGTTTGTTCATATCCTTTGCCCACTTTTGAAGGGGCTTTTTTTCCTTGTAAATTTGTTTAAGTTCCTTGTAAACAAACATGTGAGCTCTCATCATTCTTGTTTTAACACCTAACAGGCATCCTAACCAGTGCAACATGGTAAGAAAATGAAATAAAAGACAAATAGAAGCACTGGGCATGATAGCTCCTGCCTGTAATCCATGCATTTTGGGAGGTTGAGGTGGGAGAATCACTTGAGTTCAGGAGTCTGAGACCAGCCTGATAGTGAGACCTCATCTCTACCAAATAAAAATAATTGTTAAAGAAAAAGATCAAAAGATAGAAAAGGAAGAAATGAAATCTTCCCTTGTCACCAGGCTCATTGCATATGCACAAAACACTAGGGATTTCTGAAAAAGCCTCTGGAATTAATCACTGAATTTGCAAAATAGTTCATAAAATACCTGTGATGTCACTGAGATGAACATGAAGAGACAGCAAACAATACTAGTCATCAAAGAAGTGAAAGTAAAAACCACAATCAGAAACCACCACACATCACCTGGAATAGGTAAAGTTAAAAAGACATATGATAAATCTAAATGCTTGCAAGAATATGGAAAAAATAGAAATGTCTGATATTTCTAAAAGGAATGCAAAAAATGTGGCAGCCAATTTGTAAAGCAGTTTGGCAATTTCTTATACAGCTGCCCATCTATTACCACATGACCCAGCAATCCCACAAATATGTATTTATCCAAAAGAAATAAAAATGTAAGGCCACACTTGGAAGAGTTATTTATAGTGGCTTCATTAATAAAAAACCCCAACTGGAGTAATCCACATATCTATCAATTGGAGAATAGAGAAACCAGAGAATAAACTGGGATTCCAACAATACTTGGCAGTTGCTCAGCAACAAAAATGAATGAATGGCATCATCTCAAACATTGTTATGCTGAGAGAGCAAACAAAGGACTACATGAAATATGATTACATGTCCATGAAATTCTAGAAATTACACTACTGCAGTGACAGAAAGCAGAGCAGTGGCTGAGTGAAGGAAAGGGGTGAGGGTGGGAAGCAAGGATTAAATTTTTTAGGGAAAAGAAACTGATCTCTACAGTGTCACAATTCAGGCGTTACTGGGCAGTAGGAATTGAGGGAAGAGGAGGGTGTGAGGGGTGAGAGGGGCAGAGAGAAGGGCTGGGGAAGCAGGAGGTGAGGAAAAGGAGCAGGGGAAAGGACTCTAAAGCCATGGAGGAGCTAGTAGGGGGTTCTTTGCATCTGGTGTTTCTCTACTGGGCAATGTGGTAGCTACATGACTATAAATAGTTTTTTTTTATTACACAAAAATGCCCTAATAAGCCAAAAAAAAAAAAAAAAAAAAGGAGAAAAGGAGGCAAAAATATTTTTAGATCATCAAAACCATAAAATGTATTTCCTAGGGGTCCTGTACTACATGTAATTTTAAAGGAAGTTCTTCAGGCTGAAGGGAAATGATACTAGATGGTGACCCAGATACACAGAAAGGAACAATTAACAACACAAATGATGTACACACACATATATCACATACACACTCATTTTCTTCATTTCCTGAAGACATATGGCTGCTTGTCTACAACAAAAAGTATTACACTGTATCGCTGAGTGTTTGATGTAATATACACAACAATAATAGCATAATGATAGGTTAAATGAAACTACACTGTTACATGTGTCGTTTATTTTGTGTAATATACACACAATAATAGCATAAGGATAGGTTAAATAAAACTACACTGTTACATGTGTCGTTTAATATTACCTGAACTTCACTGTGAAAAGTCAAGGAATCAGGTTTCAGTTCTTACAACAATAAAAAATTAGTGTAAATATACAGCTAAAAGCCACTGGGAGCATTTAAACCATAAATTAAAAAATGTTTACTTGACACTCAAGAAAGTAGCAAAGGAGGAACAGAACTAAAAGATATGAGACAAATTGAAACCATATAGCAAAATGGTAGACCAAAATTCAATCATTGTAAATGAAGAAATGACACGACCTGAGTCACATTGGCAGGACTGCTGAACACTGTGGGGAAAATAGACACGGCAGGAAGTGAGGGACAGTGTTAGTGCCGCAATTCAGGAGTGACAGGGTGGTGGGGACTAAGGGGAAGGGAGGGTGTGAGGGATGACAGGGGCAGAGAGAAGGGATGGAGAAGTAGGAGGTGAGGAAAAGGAACGGGGAATTGTAAAGCAGTGGAAGAGCCTAGCAGGGGGTTCTTTGCATTCGTTTTTAATACATTTTGTGGGACTGCCTAAAAACTAATGATCTCCTCATGATTAAAAAAAAAAAAGGTTACAAAAGTACCAAGTGTTCAAGTAAAATACCCACTCTGCTTAGATGCTCATAGTTCACGAAAGCAGGCAGTGCTTGAGCGCTGGTGAAGAGCACTAGGACTGCATGGAGCACTCGCAACTCTGAGTGATGACTACAGGCTCCCGGTTCAATACACAGTAACAAACCTGCTTCTTTGTATTCAGGAGGTGTTCTGGACTCACACAGGGAAACTCCCACTAGGGAATGAAAATAATTTTAAATGCAGAAACCAGAGTCACAGATCCATAGCTTGGGAAAGTAAAACTTAGGAGCTTTGAGAGTTTAACTGTGATGATGTTTTGACCCAGGTCTTTTACAGATTGGAATCCTAATCATTCAGGGATTACAATATTGTGTTACCTACCGTATTAATAAAAAGGAAACTGGTCTCTATGAGAGTCTCTATCTGCTGCCTTCAGACAAAACTTCACCAGGTTTAAAGAGAAAACCCCTGTCTCTACACCTCCATGCCCAGGGCGAGCTCACTCTCTGGCATCAAGTTCCCTGTGGTGAGTTTCCTTGTACAAGAGTCCAAGTGGAGAGGTAAGGAGTGGGAGGCAGGGAGTCCAGTTCAGGGACGGAGATTCTAGGAGGAGAAATGAAGGGGAAGGGCCTGGGCGCAGCCTGGGGGTCTCTCCCTGGTTTCCACAGACAGATTCTTGGCCAGGACTCAGGCAGACAGTGTGACAAAGAAGCTTGTGTAGAAGAATAGGGATCAGGACAAAGTCCTAGTTCTTGGTCGTGGCTCTCAGGGTCTCAGGCACCAGGTCGTTTCTGCATTGGGGAGGCGCAGCTTTGGGGAATCCCTAGTCCTCTGAGTCACTTCTCACAGTCTGAGTCGGGTCCTTCTTCCTGGATACTCATGACGCGGACCCAGTTCCAACTTCCATTGGGTGTCGGGTTTCTAGAGAAGCCAATCAGCGTCGCCGCGGTCCTGGTTCTAAAATCCCGATTCGCCCTCCCCAGTTGCCTAGGATGGCGGTCCTGGCGCCCCGAACTCTCCTCCTGCTGCTCTTAGGGGCCCTGGCCCAGACCAAGACCTGGGCAGGTGAGTGAGGTGTCGAGAGGGAAACAGCCTCTGCGGGGAGGAGCGAGGGGCCCGCCGGGCGGAGGAGCAGGACTCGGGAAGCCGCGCAGGGAGGAGGATCTGGGGGTCTC
This sequence comes from Callithrix jacchus, assembly GCF_049354715.1. Lineage (NCBI taxonomy): Eukaryota > Metazoa > Chordata > Mammalia > Primates > Cebidae > Callithrix > Callithrix jacchus. The sequence continues at coordinate 37,162,562 of NC_133505.1, forward strand.
AGCCCCTCCTTGCCCCCAGGCTCCCACTTCATGAGGTATTTCCACATTGCTGTGTCCCGGCCTGGCCGTGGGGAGCCCCGGTACCTAGAAGTCGGCTACGTGGACGACACGCAGTTCGTGCGGTTTGACAGCGACGCCGCGAGACCGAGGATGGAGCCGCGGGCGCCGTGGGTGGAGCAGGAGGGGCCGGAGTATTGGGAAGAGGAGACACAGAGAGCCAAGGATGTGGCACAGACTTTCCGAGTGAACCTGCAGACCCTGCGCGGCTACTACAACCAGAGCGGGGCCGGTGAGTGACCGCCGCCCGGAGCGCAGGTCACGACTCCTCCCCATTCCCCACGGACAGCCCGGGTCCCTCGGAGTCTCCAGGTCCGAGATCCACCCCGGGGCTGCCGGACCCGCCCAGACCCTGGACGCGGGAGAGCCCCGGGCGCCTTTACTCGGTTTCATTTTCAGTTTACACCAAAGTCCCCAAGGGTTGGTCGGGGCGGGGGTGGGGCTCGGTGGGCGGGGGTGGGGCTGACCGAGGGGGCGGGGCCAGGGTCTCACACCCTCCAGTTGATGTACCGCTGCTACCTGGGGCCCGACTGGAGCCTCCTCCGTGGGTATCTCCAGTTCGCCTACGACGCCAAGGATTATATCTCCCTGAACCATGACCTGAGCTCCTGGACCGCCGCGGACACAGCGGCTCAGATCACGCAGCGCAAGTGGGAGGCGGCCAATGTGGCGGAGGAGTGGAGAGCCTACATGGAGGGCACGTGCCTGGAGTGGCTCCGCAGACACCTGAAGAACGGGAAGGAGACGCTGCAGCGTGCGGGTACTAGGGACAGTAGGAAGCCTTCCCCATCTTCTATAGATCTCTCGGGATGACCTTCCAGTAGGAGGGGAGGAAAATGGGATCAGCGCTAGAATATACCCCTCCCTTGAATGGAGAATGGCATGAGTTTTCCTGAGTTTCCTCTCAAGGCCCCCTCTGCTCTCTAGGACAATTTAGGGATGACGTCTCTGAGGAAATGGACGGGATGACGGTTCCTGGAATACTTATGAGGGGTCCCCCCTGACCCCTGCAGCCGCCTTGGGCGCTGTGACTTTTTGTCTCAGGCCTTGTTCTCTGCCTCACACTCAATGTGTTTATTTAAAATTTTGATTCCAGCTTTTCTGAGTCCTTCCACCTCCACTCGGGTCAGGACCAGAAGTCGCTGTTCCCCTCTTCTCAGAGACTAGAACTTTGCAAGACATGGAAGATTATCCCAGGTGCCTGTGTCCAGGCTGGTATCTGGGTTCTGTGCTCCCTCCTCACCCCAGGTGTCCTGTCCATTCTCAGGATGATCACACGGGTATTGCCATGATGTCCCATGAGAGATGAAAAGTGCCTGAATTTTCTGACTCTTCCCATCAGATCCCCCAAAGACACATGTGACCCACCACCCCATCTCTGACCATGAGGCCATCCTGAGGTGCTGGGCCATGGGCTTCTACGCTGCGGAGATCACGCTGACCTGGCAGCGGGATGGGGAGGACCAGACCCAGGACATGGAGCTTGTGGAGACCAGGCCAGCAGGGGATGGAAACTTCCAGAAGTGGGCGGCTGTGGTGGTGCCTTCTGGAGAAGAGCAGAGATATATGTGCCATGTGCAGCATGAGGGGCTGCTGGAGCCCCTCACCCTGAGATGGGGTAAGGAGGGGGATGGGGGTCATGTCTCTTTTCAGGGAAAGAAGGAGCTTTTCTTGAGCCCTTCAGCAGGGTCAGGGCTGAGGCCTGGGGTCAGAGCCCCTCACCTTCCCCTCCTTTCCCAGAGCCGTCTTCCCAGCTCACCATTTCTATCGTGGGCATCGTTGCTGGCCTGGTTGTCCTAGGAGCTGTGGTCATTGGAGCGATGGTCACTGCTGTGATGTGGAGGAAGAAGAGCTCAGGTAGGGAGGGCATGAAGCGGGGTCTGGGTTTTCTTGTCCCACTGGGGGTTTCAAGTCCCAGGTAGAAGTGTTCCCTTCCTCATTACTGGAAAGCACCATCCACACATGGGCCGACCTAGCCTGGGGACCTGTATACCAGTACTTATTCTTTGTGAAGCACGTGTGACAATGAAGGACAGATGTATCACCTTGATGATTGTGGTGTTGGAGATCTGATCCTGGCATTCACAAGTCAAGGGAAGGTTCCTGCTAAGGAGGGCAGTTGGTCCAGGACCAATATCTGTTTCCCTGGTGTTTCCTGTTCCTGCCCTGGGTTTGTAGTCATAGTTCTGGAAACTTCTCTTGAGTCCCAGACTAGGAGGTTCCTCTAAGATCTCATGGCCCTGCCTCCTCCCTGTCCCCTCACAGAACATTTTCTTCCCACAGGTGGAGAAAGAGGAAGCTACTCTCAGGCTGTGTGTAAGTGGTGGGGGCGGGAGTGTGGAGGAACTCACCCACCCCATAATCCCTCCTGGCCCACATCTCCCATGGACTCTGACCAGGTCCTGTTTTTGTTCTACCCCAGGCAGTGACAGTACCCAGGGCTCTGATGTGTCTCTCATGGCTTGTAAAGGGGAGACCCTGAGAGGCCCAAAGTGGCTGGGGGGTGGGGCAGAAGGGAAAGGACTAGGTTATGGGGATTCTTTGATTGGGACATTTCCAGGGTCTGGTGGGCTGTTCAGAGTGTCATCACTTACCATGACTGACCTGAATTTGTTCATGACTATTGTTTTCTGTAGCCTGAGACAGCTGCCTTGTGTGGGACTGAGACGCAGGATTTCTTCACGCCTCCCCTTTGTGACTTCAAGAGCCTCTGGCATCTCATTCTGCAAAGGTTTCTGAATGTGTCTGAGTCCCTGTTAACATAATATAAGGATGTGGAGAGACAGCCCACCCCATGTCCACCGTGACCGCTGTCCCCACACTGACCTGTGTTCCCTCCCCAGTCATCTTTCCTGTTCCAAGAGGTGGGGTTGGGTGTCTCCAACTCTGTCTCAGCTTCATGGTGCAGACTGAGCTGCAACCTCTTACTTCCCTACTGAAAATAAGAATCTGAATATAAATTTGTTTTCTCAAATATTAAGCTGATGGATTAATTAAATACACCAATTCCTAGAATTTGAGAGAGGAAATAAAGACCGGAGAACCTTCCAGGGTCCGCATGTTTGGTATGCTGAGTCTGTTGCAGGTGGGGATGGAGAAGGCTGTGAGGAGCTGAGTGTGAGTGGGTTCTGTGCCCAGTTGCTGCCGAGTCCATCATGGGATTTATGTGGTCAGTCCTCAGCTGGGTCAGCTTCACTGCTCCATTGTCCTTGTTCCTTTGCTGGAAACTTGTCCAGCGAAAGCTGTGACCACAGAGGCTGTCACTTCTCCCAGGGCGGCCCCTGCACACAGGAGTCTTTGGGTTTCTGGCCCAAATTTTCAGACCCATTCAGCTCCTGGCCTCCTTCTAGGGCTCCTCTTCTGCTCTGCTCTCCTGCCCTATCTCCTTGCCCTGGTTCCAGTGATCTTGGTGTTGGCTCCAATCCCAACTCATGAATCTAAAGCAGAGTCTAATTTAGATTCATATTTGTTTGTAAACTTGGGTCCATAGTCAAGAATTGTACTTTCCTGAAGGGAGAAACCTGGTTGTGTGCTGCAGTGTGCGGGGGGTGGGGGGTGAGGGGTGGGTGCATTTTAAGATAGACTCACAGCATTTGCCAATGGATTGTATCTGTGGTGTGAGAAAGAATAATCAAGGACACTCATAGTTCTAAAATGAGTGAGTAGAAGGAAGGGTGGAGCTGCTGTCAGTGGAGATGGGGAGACTGTGGCAGGAGCATATTGAGGAGGGGGCCTCCCAGGTACTCAGTGGAAATGTCTACTAGGAATGCAGGTGAGGGAGCTGGGGTGGCAGTTGGACAAACAACTCCAGAGTTTAGTGGAAAGGACTGGGCTGGAGAAATAGACTTAGGAGGTCACACCATATGAATGATACTTAAAACCTCAAGCATGGATGAGGGCACCAAGGAAGTGATTGACTGAAAAGAATGAATGCAGGGAGTAAACCCTGGACCTTCAGTTCTAAGGGATCTGATCAGATCATACCCAGAGCAGACTACACAGTTCTGACCCCACACCTAGAGGATGCTTAGACAAGGACCTCCCATGTGCACAGGAATCACCTGGACGTGGTGCTGAGATCCAGGAAGTCTGGAGTCAAGCAAGAGACTCTGGATTATGACAAGGCCGGAGCTCCTGCTGCTGGTTTCCAGATCACACCTGGAATAGAAAGAACACGTGGATCCCACATGTCTGAACATCAGCCTCCTCACCTGTAGTGCTTGTCATGTATGTGATTCCTTGGTCTTTTGCATACTAATACTCTGAGACAGGCATTCTGAGAAGCCGCCTGAGTATTTTCTAAGCCCCCCACCAGCAATCCTATTAGTTAGATTGGGAACCACTGAGATCAGAGACCACAGAATGGTGGGTAGATGAGGTGAGTTTTCAAACCTTGTTTAAAAGAGGATTTTTCTCACAGAAAGAAAAGGCAGGATGTAGATCATCAACTATGAGAGTTGATATTCCCTGTTGACCTCTCCACCATGGGGCAGAAGCCAGGTAGACAATTCAGGATGTGGCTCTCACACAAAGAACACCTCTGAATGCTGCTCTCTGACACTGCTCCACATAGTGATTTCTCACTCACTTCTTGGAGCAAACTATGGAAACCAAATTTTTCTAATTTATACATGAAGCAGTATATCTGGTATTGGGGGCTAATTTTGTTGTTGTGAAGGCCACAGAACAAGGCTGGAAACTACACAGCAAGGAACAGAATCCACAGCCCACCCTGGATCAGGTCCCTCCTAGGAACAATGCCCCTGCTGCTGAGCACAGACGCCACCGCTCACACCTCTGACACCCTGGTGTTGGACACTGGACCCTGAGGCTAGGACAGATGTTGCTGCTGAACCTGGATGGAAACTGGACATCACTACTGCCACCCAGCCACCTTTACTAAAATGAATTCTGCACAGTCCCTGCCTCTCTGTGTCACCTCATTCTGGCTCAGATTATGGCAGTAAATAAATAAAGAAATTATTTAGGCAGATAGTGAGGGTATGGAAGTCCTCAGTAAGGTTTTCCTTTTAATGCAACACAGCCTCCAAATCATTTTCTTTTCTAACAGATTGCAGACTATAAAATTACTACATCTAACAAGAGAGATAGATTCCAATACAATAATAGCAGAGACTTCAGACTTCAATATCCAAACCTCAGCATTAGACAGATCATCTATACAGAAAATCAGGAAAGAAACATTGGATTTAAACTGACCAAATAAAGCTAACAGATATTTACAGAGCATTCTATCTAACACTACATTCTTTTCACGAAAACATGGAACATTTTTCTGGGAGAGAGCCTATGTTAAGCCACAAAACAAGTTTCAATAAATTTCCAAAAATTAAAATCATATCAAATATCTTCTCTGGCCACAGTGGAAAAAAACTAAAAATATACACCAAGAGAAACTTTGGCAGCTGGACAAATATATAGAAATTAAACAACATGCTCCTGAATAATCATTGAGTCAACAGAGAAATTAAGATGGAAATCAAAAAGTTTCTTGAAACAAATGAAAATGGAAACAGAACATATCAAAACCTGTGGGATACAGCTAAACAGGGCTAAATGGGAAGTTTATACCAATAAATGCCTACCTTAGAAAAGCAGAAACATTACAAATTAACAATGTAACAATGAACCCCAAGGAACTAGAAAAGCAACAACCACCACATCAAAATTAGCAGAAAAAATAATAAAGATCAGAGCAGAACTAAATACTTTTAAAAACCACGTAAATGATCAACAAAATAAAAACTTTGTTCTTTGAAAAGATAAGCAAAAGTGATAAACCACTAGCTAGATAAACCAAGAAAAAGAGAAGACTCAAAGATCATCAGAAAAGAGAAACATTACAACTGATACCAAAAAGATGTGAATGATCATCAGAGCCTATTATGAACAATTCTGTACTGACAGACTGGAAAACCTGGAGGAAACGGATACATTCCTGGTGACAACCTACCAAGATTAAATTAGGAAGAATAGAAAACCGGAAGCCCTAACATACATGAACCATTCTCTCATGGGCCAGTGGGCCCCTGACCCACCCTGCGATTATTTCCTCAGCGCTAGTTTGCGTAATTGAAATAGACCTACTCAGCATCAAGCAGAATCTGCAGATCAGTTCCTTATTTTAACTTTCATTTTCAGTTCAGGGGCACAAGGACAGGCTGTTTATATGTAAAGTTGTGGGAGTTTTTTTCACAGATTATTTAATCACTCAGGTTTTAAGCCTAGTACCCATTTGTTATTTTTCCTGATCTTCTCCCTCCTCCCACTTTCCATCTTCTGAAAGGCCCCGGTGTGTGCTGTTCCCCTCTATTTTCCAATATTGTTTCCCTCTATTTTCCCCTCTAAATTCTCATCCTTTAGCTCCCACTTGTAAGTGAGAACATGCATTAGTTTGCTAAGGATAATGGCCTCAATCTCCATTCATGTCCCTGCAAAGGACATGATCTCGTTCCTTTTGCTGTCTGCAGAGTATTCTACAGTATATATGTACCGCATTGTCTTTATCCAATCTATCACTGAAGGGCATTTAAGTTGATTCTATGTCTTTGCTATTGTGAATAGTGCTGCAATAAAAATATGTGTGGGCGTGTGCCCTTATAATAGAATGATTTATCTTTCTTTGGGTATAATGGTATTTCTGTCTTTAGATCTTTCAGAAATCACCACACTGTCTTCCACTATGGCTGGCCTAATTTGCACTCCCAACAACAGTTTCTAAGCGTTCCTTTTTCTCCACAACCTTGGCAGCTTCTGTTATTTTTTGAGTTTTTAATAATAGCCATTCTGTCTGGTGTAAGATGGCATCTCATTGTGGTTTTGATTTGCATTTCTCTAATGATCAGTGATGCTGAGCTTTTTTTTCATATGTTTGTTGGCTGCATGTATGTCTTTTTTTTGAAAAGTGTTTGTTAATATGCTTTGCCTACTTTTTAATGTAGTTTTTTTATCGTAAATTTGTTTAAGTTTCTTAAAAATGCTAGATATTAGACCTATGTCAGATGCATAGTTTGCAAAAAAAAAATTCCCCCATTCTGTAGGCTGTCTGTTTATTCTGTTGATAATTTCTTGCACTGTGCAAAACCTCTTTAATTGAATTAGATCCCCTTTGTCAATTTTTCCTTTTGTTTCACTTGCTTTTGGTGTCTTTGTCAAAAAATTGTTGCTCATGCCTGTGTCCTGAGTGGTGTTGCCTAGATTGTCTTCCAAGGTTTTTATAGTTTTTGGTTTTACATTTAAGTCTTTAATCCATCTTGAAGTGATTTTTGTATATGGTATAAGGAAGGAGTTCAATTTTAATCTTCTGCCTATGGCTAGCCAGTTATCCCAGCACCATTTATAAAGGGAATCCTTTCCCCATTGCTTGTTTTTGTCAGGTTTGTCAAAGATTATAGTTGTAGGTGTGTGGTGTTATTTCTGGGTTCTCTATTCTGTTCCATTAAAACACTGTCTGTTTCTGTACCAGTACCATGCTGTTTTCCTTACTGCAGCTCTGAAGTATAGTTAAAATCAAGTACCATGATAACTCCAGCTTTGGTCCTATTGCCTAGAATTGGTTTGGCGATTTGGGCTCTTTTTTGGTTCCATGTGAATTTTTAAATAATTTTTTCTAGTTTTGTGAAGAATGTCAATGGTAGTTTGATAGGAATAGCATTGAATCTAAACATTGCTTTGGGCAGTATGGCCATTTTCATGATATTGATTTTTCCTATCCATAAGCATAGGAAACTTTTCCATTTGTTTGAACAGTGGTTTGTAGTTCTCCTTGTAGAGATCTTTTACTGCTACAGGTTAGCTGAATTCCTAGGTATTTTATTGTTTTTGTGGCAATTGTGAATGGGAGTTCATTCCTGATTTGGCTCTTGGCTTACCTGTTGTTGACATGTAGAAATGCTAGTAATTTTTGCACATTGATTTTGTATCCTGAGACTTTGCTGCTGTTGTTTATTAGCTTAAGAACCCTTTGAGCTGAGCCTGTGGGTTTTTCTAGATGTAGAATTATGTCAGTTGCAAACAGGAATAGTTTGACTTCTTCTCTTTTTATTTGAATAGTCTTTATTTATTTCACTTGCCTAAACTTCCAATACTATATTAAATGCGAGTAGTGAGAGAAGGCATTCTTGTCTTGTGTCAATTTTCAAGGGGAATGCTTCTAGCTTTTCCCGTTCAGTATGATGTTGGCTATGGGTTTGTCATAAATGGCTTTTACTATTTTGAGGTATGTTCTTTCAATGCCTAGTTTATTGAGAGTTTTTTAAAAATATGAATATATGTTGAATTTTATCAAAAGGCCTTTTTGCATCTACTGAAATAATCATGTGGTATTGGTTTTTTGTTCTGTTTATGTGATGAATCACATTTATTGATTTGCATCCATTCAACCAAACTTGTATCCTAGGGATGAAGCCTATTTAATTGTGATGGGTAAGATTTCTGATGTGCTGTTCGATTCGGTTTGCCAGTATTTTGTTCAAGATTTTTGTATCACTGTTCATCAAGAATATTGGCCTGATGTTTTCTTTTTTGTTGTTGTTGTATCTCCACCATATTTTGATATCGGGATGATCTACCTTATAGAATGAGTTAGGGAGGAGTTTCAGTAGAAATGGTACCATCTCTTCTTTGTACATCTAATAGAATTCATCTGTCAATCATCTGGTCCTGGGCTTTTTTGTGGTTTGGTAGGCTGTTTATTACTGCCTCAAGTTCAGAACTCATTATTTGTTCAGAGATTCAGTTTCTTCTTGGTTCAGTCTTCGGGGTGGTATATGTGTCCATGAATTTATCCATTTCTTCTAGATTTTCTAGTTTATGTGCATAGTGGAGTTCATAATATGTTCTGGTGGTTGCTTGTATTTCTATGGGGTCAGTGGTAATGTTCCTCTTACTGTTTCTAATTGTGTTTATTTGAATTTTCTTTCTTTACTTCATTATTAGTGTATCTAGTGGTCTATATATTTTACTAATTTTTTTAAACCTCCCCACTTCACTGAACTTTTGAATGGTGTTTTGTGTCTTTCTGTCTCCTTTGGGAGATAATATCTTTGTTAATTTTTTTGGTTATTTCTTGTACTCTGCTAGCTTTGGGATATGTTTGCTCTCCTTTCTCAAGTTCTCTTAGTTGTGATTTTAGGTTGTTGAATTGAGATTTTTCTAACTTTTTGATGTAGGCATTTAAGGCTATAAATTTCCCTCTTAACACTGCCTTAGCTGTTTCCTAGAGATTCTGGCACATTGAATCTCTGTTCTCATTAATTTGAAAACACTTTATTATCTATCCAAAAGTAATTCAAGAACAGGTTATTCAATCTCTCTGTAATTATATGGTTTGAGTGAATTTCTTTTTCTTGATTTTGATTGCACTGTGGTCTGAGATATTGTTTGTTATTATTTCAGTTCTTTTGCATTTGCTGAGGAGTGTTTTACTCCTGATTGTGTGATATATTTTAGAGTAAGTGCCATGTGGCAATGAGAAAAATGTATATTCTGTTGTTTTGGGATGGAGAGTTCTATAGATATCTATCAGTTCCATTTGATCAAGGGCTGAGTTCAGGTCCTGAATATCTTTGTTAATTTTCTGTCTTGATGATCTGTCTAACATTGTCAGTGGGATACTAAAATCTCCTATTATTGTGTGAGATTCTAAGTCTCTTTGAAGGTCTCTAAGAACCTGCCTTATGAATCTGGATGCTCCTGTATGGATGCATATATATTTAGGATAGTTAGATCTCCTTGTTGAATGGAACCCTTTAACGTTATGTAATGCCCTTTGTCTTTTCTGATGTTTGTTGGTTTAAAGTCTGTTTTGTCAGAAACTAGGATTGTAACCCCAACTTTTTTTTGCTTTCCATTTGCTTGATAAATTTTCCTCCATCCTTTTATTTTGAGCCTCTGTGTCTTATTGCATGTGAGATGGGCGTATTGAAGACAGCATACTGATAAGTCTTGGTTCTTTATCCAGCTTGCCACTCTGTGTCTTTTAAGTAGGGCATTAAGACATTTGCTTTAAAGGTTAGTACTGATATGTATGGATTTGATCCTGTCATCATGATGTTAGCTGGTTACTTTGCAGATTTGCTTACATGGTTGCTTTATTGTGTCACTAGTCTGTGTACTTCAGTGTGTTTTTTGTTGTGGCTGGTAACTGTCTTTCCTTTCCATATTTAGTACTTCCTTCAGGAGTTCTTGTAATGCAAGACTGGTGGTAATGAATTCCCATGGCATTTGCTTGTCTGAAAAGAATCTTATTTCTTTTTTTTTTTTTTTTTTTTTTTGCTTATAAAGCTTAGTTGGGCTGGATATGAAATTCTGTTGGAAATTCTTTTCTTTAAGAATGTTCAATATTGGCCATCATTGCTTCTGGCTTGTAGGGTTTCCTCTGAGAGGTCCACTCTTAGTCTAATGGGCTTCCCTGTGGAGGTGACCTGGCCTTTCTCTCTGGCTGCCCTTAATGTTTTTTCTTTCATTTAAAACCTGGAGAATCTGATGACTATATGTCTTGGGAATGATCTTCTCATGTCGTAACTTGCCAGGGTCCTCTGCATTTCTGAATTTGAATGTTAGCCTGTCTAGCTAGGTTGCAGAAGTTCTCATGAATGATGTCCTGAAATGTTTTCCAGATTGGTTCCACTCTCCCCATCTCTTTCAGGTACGCCAATTATTCATAGATTCAGTTTATTTACATAATCCCATGTTTCTGGGAGGTTTTGCTGATTCCTTTTCATTCTTTTTTCTCTATTCTTGTCTTCCTGTTTTATTTCAGAAAGCCAGTCTTCAATCACTGAGATTCTTTTCTCCACTTCCTCTATTCTGCTACTAATACTGGTGAGTATACTATGAAATTCTTATAGTGTTTTTCAGCTTTGTCAGGTTGGTTACATTCATTTTTTTACTTTGGGAAGGAGTTTCGCTCTTGTTACACAGGCTGGGGTGCAATGGCACGATCTCAGCTCATCACAATCTCCACCTCCTGGGTTCAGGCAATTCTCCTGCCTCAGCCTCCTGAGTAGCTGGGATTACAGGCATGCACCACCATGCCCAGCTAATTTTTTGTATTTTTAGTAAAGATGGGGTTTCACCATGTTGACAAGGATGGTCTCGATCTCTTGACCTCGTGATCCACCCGCCTCGGCCTCCCAAAGTGCTGGGATTACAGGCTTGAGTCAGCGCGCCCCGCCATTCTTCTTTATACTAGCTATTTTGCTGTTCAGCTCCTGCAATGTTTTATCATGCTTTTAAGCTTCCTTGCATTGGATTACAGTGTACTCCTTTATCATAGTGAAATTCATTTCTATTTATGTTCCCAATTCTACTTCTGTTGTTTCAGCCATCTCAGCCTTAACCTGGTTCTCATTGCTAGCTTTTTAGTTTTCAGCATTCTTTTGCTGATTCTTTTTGTCTTTGTGGGCTTATCTACCTTCAATCTTTGAGGTTGCTGATCTTTGAATCGATTTTGTTTTTCTCCTCTTTTGCTTTCTCTTTTAACAGTCTGGCCACTTTTCTGTAGGGCTGCTGCAGTTTGCTAGGGACCTGCTCCAGTTTCTGGTTGCCTCAGATTTTCCAGTATCTGGAGGTATCACCAGTAAAACTTATGTGACAACAAAGATGGCAGTCTGCCCATTCCTCTGAGAGCTCTGTCTCAGGGAAGTACGGGCCTGTTGCCAGCCCAAACACACCTGTAGGAGGTGCTAGGGAACCTGGTTGGAAGGTCTTGCCCAGTCAGAAGGAACAGCATTGGGGATTTACTTTAAAACATAGTCTGGCCATGTTTTTGTAGAGCAGCTATGCTGTGCTGGGGTTCCGCTTTGACCTCTGGCTGCCTTGGACACTCTGAAATTGGAAGGCTGGAATGGCATAGTCATACAAACAGCAAAGTTGGGGGCCCACCCCTCCCCAGGGAGCTCTGTCCCAGTTAGGCACAACACTGATGCTGTGGATAGAATCCCAAGCCAAAAGAATCTCGTCCTGTCACGTGATATGGAGTGGGGCCTGCAGCCCTGTGAATTTAGCCTCTTTCCTAGCAGTATGTATGGGGGTCTAATATCCCACCTTGCCAGAGCTGCACTTACTTTTGCCAGGAAGCCAGAATTCTAGAGTATCTAAAGCTCCATGGGTTGAGTTGTTTCCTTGATTAATCCCAATGCAAGTACCTGAACGTTTCAGTTGAAGGTGCTCCATTTATTTGCCCCTTTCATTCCTCTCCATGAGAGTCACACATCCTAGGTGCGTTTAGCCAGCCATCTCAGCCACTCCCCCAGAACCTTGACCTAAGGAGTGAGGGCTCCTAAGGTTAAATCAGTAAGTAGAATCCAGTAGAACCGTCATTATTTTAAAAAATAGTAAACCACATGCAATATTACATTTCTGGAGAAAGTACAGGGATTAGTGCCATCATCAAAAGGTTAAAATATACAGGCAGAACAATTCCCATCAAATGCAAATTCATCTGATTTATTTGATCAGTGTGGAAAACCAATGAATCTTAAAGATGCTGATTGATAACTATAAATTTAACTAGATTGGGACCTTATATGCAGCCACTGTCCCAGATGTGGTTTTATTACTTGAACAAATTAAGACATCTGTTACCTGGTATGCAGCTATTGATATGGCAACTGCTTTTCCCTGGATCCACTACTAAAGAGCACAAGAAAGTTTACTTTCAACTGCCAAGACCAGGAATACACGTACAGTGTCCTACCGCAGGGCTATATTAGTTCTGCAATTCTGCAGCCCTATATTATAATTTAGTCTGCAAGAAACTTGATCACCTTTCCCATCCACAAGACACTGCACTGACCCATACCGTGGATGACATTATGCTGACTGGATCTAGTAAACAAGAAGCAACTACTCTAGACTTATTAAAGAGAAATTTCTGTGCCAGAGCATGGGAAATTCATCTGATAAAAATCAGGAGTCCCTCACCCACCCCACAGTGAAATTTCTAGGGGTCCAGTGATGGGGGCAGATTAAAATAGTTCTTCTAAGGTGAAGGATAACATGTTGTATCTGGCTCCTCCTACAGCCAAAAGGCAAGCACAACACCCACTGCACTGTCATTTCAGAGGCAGCATGTTCCTCATGTGGGTTTGCTACTCTAGCCCATTTATTGAGTGACCTGAAAAGCAGCTAGTTTTGAGTAGGGCCCAGAACATAAGAAGGCTCTGCAGCAGGTCCAGGATGCTGTGCAAGTTACTCTGCCACTTGAATAAAATGATCCAGTGGATCCAACAGAGGGAGACAGAGACCTACCTTGAGGCTTTGGCAGCCTCCTGTAAGTGAATCACAGAGAATGATTTTAGATGCATGCTGGGAGAGAAAAGGTAATGTGGCAGGACTGGGAGCCATGAGCAAAGCCTTGCCACCCTCTGCAGATAACAACTCTCCTTTTGAGAAAAGCTTTTGGCTTGTAGCTGGGCCTTAGTAGAGACTGAATGATTCACTATGGGCCACCAAATGACCATGTGACCTGAGCTACCCATCATTAATTGGAGGAGAACTGGTTGGAGGGATTTCTCCCCTGGCTTTTGGTATTGATTCAGGGAGAAATGAGATATGATTGGCCTGGATTCATTAATATTGGATCTTCACTCAGTATCTCAGATTAAATGTGCTGTTTTGAACACCTAAGAGTGATGTTAATACTCAGCCATGTTAGCTCATTAAAACCTGAATTCAACTGTGGCCTAGCACAGTGTTTCTCAAATTTGTCTGCACTTTAAATTATGTGGGAGATTTTAAACAGTTCCAGGTCTAGATCAACAAGTAAAACCAACTAAATCTAACTCATCAAAAGTAGGATCCCAGAAACAGTATTGTTCATAAAACTCTCCAGGTTTGACTCCAATCAACAGTCAAGTTAAAAAGCAGTGGCTCACAGCAGTGATTCTCAATATTTCTTGTGTATCAAAATTATCTGGGAATTGTAGCAAAAGTATAGAGGTCCAGATATTCTAGTTTAACATGCTGGAGCCCTGATTTTATTAAAAGAAATAATCTCTCCAGATTTTACTATATGCAACAGTTTGTGAAAACCACTAGCCTATATCAACAGAGTCCCTATCACAGGCATGCTGCAGAGGAAGGTGTCTGAATGCAGCTCAGAGAGATAGGAAAGTGGGAATGTATCCACTATGTGCAACCTGCTTAGCCATCTCCTAACCATGTCTCCTTGGAGGGCTGACAGGATGCCCCCTCACCAAGGCATGACACATATGGGTATAAAAACTGCTAGGACTGCTGAACAGTCACCAATCTTGAGTCCTGGGTATTCAGAAATTCTTACTTAGTAGTTACACCAAAGCCAGTTGATATGTCAGAGGCCCTTTTGTGCTAGATATATTCTTTCTACAGGTCTTTCCCAGAGGAACATTTAGTCATATACCACTGTCCACTGGGGAATGGAAAACCTCAAATAATCTGGGTGCTCAACATTAATGTATTTAATTCTGTCAAAGGTTACCCTGTGGTGAATACTTTGCTGGAATCCTACATTTTGGGAGGCTGAGGCAGGAGGATCACCTGAGGTCGGGAGTTCGAGACCAGCCTGACCAACATGGAGAAACCCCATCTTTACTAAAATTACAAAAAAACATTAGCGAGGTGTAGTGGTGCATCCCATTTACTTGGGGGTGGCGGGGGGCTGAGGTAGGAGAATCACTTGAACTCGGGAGGCGGAGGTTGCTCAGTCAGCTGAGATCGCACCATTGTGCTCCATCCTGGGCAACAAAAGCAAAACTCCATCAAAAACAAACAAACAAACAAACAAACAAACAAACAACAACAGAAACAAACAAACAAAAAAAAACTTTCCCTACCCTAAAGTAATGAAGATATTCTACTTTATTATTTTAAAGAATGTTTTTACAAGAGATAAGGACAATTGCATTTTTCCATATAGATAACCAGCTGTATTTAAATTACTTACTAAATAGTTTTCCTTTACCCACTGATCTGTAATGCTATCTCCTTTAACTATGCTCAGAGCTTTCTATTCTGTTCCAAAGATCTAGGCTACTACCCCTTCCTAAACACCCCGACTCTCTTAATTAAAGTAACTCTAACATAAATCTTCCTATCTGCTAAGGAAATTCTCTCTGCTCATTATTCTTATTTAGAGTGTCGTGGCTATTTTTTGTCTTTCCTATTTCTATATAAGGCTTAAAGTCAGCTTAATAAGTGTCACAAATGCTTGATAAACATTTAATTGAGATGTATTTGAGTTCTTAGAGCATTGTAGGAAATTAATATCATAATATTAAATCTTCAAGCCAGGATCTTGGCAAGTCTATTTGGTTAATTAATTGTCTTATTAATTACTGTCTTCTGTAATTACTCAGTAGGGATTTTTAAATATCCCAATTGATACCTTGTACAGAATTTGTCAGGTGTAGTTTTAGAAGTTTATGTAAATGCACTTTTGCTCTATCAATTTGTTAAATTTTCATCTTCTGTCTGTGCAAAACACCTCTGTAATTTTTTTCTTCCTGCCCTGCAAAACTATCTTATTAACGTCAAGAATGTTCTAATCTTGTATTTTTTTTTGCATTCAGCATATTACCATTTGCAAATTATAAGAGTTCTGTGCCTTCTTTTCAAACCTTTTTATGTGTATTTCTTTTCTTCATTTTTAACACTTGGAAGATCTTCAACTGCAATGTTTAATAAGAGCAGTGAAAACTGCTGGACCACCCATGCAAAAGTTGAGCTGTAACTCCTGGGCCTTCACTGTCTTGCTCTTACAGGTCAGCGCTTTGGGACCTATCCTAAACCCAGAGATTTATGGTGCCACATATGTCCCTTGCAGCCTTTGGATGTAGCCTTTATCCCCTCAGCCCTTGAGGGTCTCAGACACTGCCCAGATCAGGAAACATCACCCAAGACAAGAGCAGCCCCACAGCTCCACTTACTTTTCTATATTTCTGCCTTCTCCTGGGTCCTGATCTTCACCGCTTGTTTAGCCCATCTGTACCTTCAATCAGATTCACTTTGCCCAGTCTCCTTCTCTCATTCCAGTCTCCAAATCATTTTCTTTTGTAAGAAAGAGCAGCCTGTAAAATCAAGCTTCAGACATAGACAAGCAAGCTGGAAGTTCTCATGGGTGAATGCAGCAGCTGTGCCAATAGGAAAAGGACACCTGGGATTAGGCATGTTCACAATGGTGGCTCCATCTTTCCTTCTCTTCACCAGCCACGTGTACAGTAAGGAGCAGACAACATGGCACCCCCCCTAGTGGAAAGCCCATTAGCATAATAGGATTAGGGTGGGGGAACAGCTTTTCCCACGCACTATGTAAATGTCACACCTGGTCTAACCAACCTGTGAGCCGTACATAAATCAGACACCATCTCCTCAATCCTGCCTATAAAATCTAAGGCACTCTGATTCCAGGCCGGAATTCCCTTTCAGGCATCCCTCTCTCTTACACCAGAGAGCTGTTTGCCTTTGTCTTTCTTTTGACTATTAAAAAACCTCTGCTTCCAAGCTCACTCTTCATGTGTAGGTGTCCTTAATGTTCTTGGTGCAAGATGGCAAAATCCCTGTTATTTACCCAAGACAATGACAAAGCTTCAATAGGTGCTCATCTGACTGGTGGAGCCTAAGACTGATGTCCATGATCAACTGCAGGGGTGACTGGAGTGTTGTCCTCTTCTAGGGAGGGAGGTGTTTTCTGTCTCCTCTTAACACTTTACATCTTGTAAACCAAAAATGAACTTCAAAGCTACCCCTCACAACCATCTTAATGGACACCCTCCTCAGCCAGGGCACTCAAAAGTTCACCTGGAAGACCGGCTCAGGCCATCATGGAAGCAGGTGTTCAACATGCTTCATATGCCCTCTTCCCTTTTGGAATTCAGGAAAAGCAGACCAGCATTTACCATCAGCATGGACCTTAAGTCTGATCAGAAACATTTCCAATCTATTCTCTCTGAAACCTGCCACCTGGAGGCTTCATCTGCATGATAAAATTTTGGTCTCCACAACTTCTTACCATAACCCAGACATTCCTTTCTATTGATAATAACTGAATCATTTGCCAATCAGAACATTTTAAAATCTACCTATATCCTAGAAGCACTAACCCCACCCCCCACTTGCTTCAGATTGTTCCGCCTTTCTGAACTGAACCAATGTACATCTTAAATGTATTTGATTGATGTCTCATATCTTCCTAAAATATTTAAAACCAACCGGCACCCCAAACACCTGAACACATGTTCAGGGCTGTATCATGGGCTGCGGTCACTCATATTTGGCTCAGAATAAATCTCTTCAAATATTTTACAGAGTTTAACTCCTTTCATTGATGATGTGGAATTCTGATGTAATAAGAGGGCTCACATGCTGAGTGTGAGGGGTGGGAAAAGAATGACAAATTTTAATTATTGGAACAGTGATCCAAGACAAGAACTTTATCTGGTACCTGGGAGGCACTCGAAGTGTTTGAATGAACCAGTGATGAATAACTAACATCTTTCCACCCATTCCCTTGAAAATTAGTTATTACCTCAAGTGTTTGTCTATCCCAGTTCATATTCTAGATTATTGGAGTGGCATTGTGTGATGGTGAAATGATTATTCACACATCTTCCCTCGGTATTGTCTCTTACTAGGATTTAAAAACCCAGGTTTGTAAGATCTCAGAGGATCTGGGTGCACACTGATGTCTTATATTAACATTTATATGTTTTTGTGTGTGGAAATATTTCTAGGGAGAGAATCTCTAACATTTGTTAGATTTTTTGTTTGTTTTTGAGATGGAATTTTACTCTTGTCCAGGCTGGCATGCAGTGGCATGATCTCAGCTCACCACAACCTCTCCCTTCTGGGTTCAAGCCATTCTCTTGCCTCAGCCTCCTGAGTGTCTAGGCTTACAGGCATGAGCCACCAGGCCTGGCTAATATTGTAATTTTAGTAGAGACAGGGTTTCTCCATGTTGGTCAGGCTAGTTTCAAACTCCCGACCTCAGGTGATAAGCCCACCTCAGCCTCCCAATGTGCTGGGATTACATGCATGAACCACTG
Organism: Callithrix jacchus; assembly: GCF_049354715.1. Taxonomy (NCBI): domain Eukaryota; kingdom Metazoa; phylum Chordata; class Mammalia; order Primates; family Cebidae; genus Callithrix; species Callithrix jacchus. The sequence continues at coordinate 37,180,666 of NC_133505.1, forward strand.
TGCCCTGGCACATTTATTTGTTTTTTTTTTTTTTAATTTTTTATTGGATTTTAGGTTTTGGGGTACATGAGCAGAGCATGCAAGACAGTTGCGTAGGAACATACATGGCAGTGTGCTTTTCTTTCCTTCTCCCCTTCACCCACATTTGGCCTTTCTCCCCAGGCTATCCCTCCCCACGTCCCCCTCCCACTGGCCCTCCCCTTTTCCCCCCAATAGACCCCAGTGTTTAGTACTCCCCTTTCTGTGTCCATGTGTTCCCATTTTTCATCACCCGCCTATGAGTGAGAATATGCGGTGTTTCATTTTCTGTTCTTGTGTCAGTTTGCTGAGGATGACGTTCTCCAGATTCATCCATGTCCCTACAAACGACACAAACTCATCATTTCTGATTGCTGCATAATATTCCATGGTGTATATGTGCCACATTTTTCCAATCCAGTCTATTATCAATGGGCATTTGGGTTGATTCCAGGTCTTTGCTATTGTAAACTGTGCTGCAATGAACATTCGTGTACATGTGTCCTTATAGTAGAATGATTTATAGTCTTTTGGATATATACCCAGTAATGGGATTGCTGGGTCAAATGGAATTTCTATTTCTAAGGCCTTGAGGAATTGCCACACCGTCTTCCACAATGGTTGAACTAATTTACACTCCCACCAACAGTGTAAAAGTGTTCCTTTTTCTCCAAATCCTCTCCAGCATCTGTTGTCTCCAGATTTTTTTAATGATCGCCATTCTAACTGGCGTGAGATGGTATCTCAATGTGGTTTTGATTTGCATCTCTCTGACGACCGGTGACGATGAGCATTTTTTCATATGATTGTTGGCCTCATATATGTCTTCTTTCGTAGAGTGTCTGTTCATATCCTTTGCCCACTTTTGAATGGGCTTGTTTGTTTTTTTCCTGTAAATCCGTTTGAGTTCTTTGTAAATTCTGGATATCAGCCCTTTGTCAGATGGGTAAACTGCAAAAATTTTTTCCCATTCTGTTGGTTGCCGATCCACTCTAGTGACTTTCTTTTGCCGTGCAGAAGCTGTGGAGTTTCATTAGGTCCCATTTGTCTATTTTGGCTTTTGTTGCCAATGCTTTTGGTGTTTTGTTCATGAAGTCCTTGACTACTCCTATGTCCTGGATAGTTTTGCCTAGATTTCCTTCTAGGGTTTTTATGGTGCCAGGTCTTATGTTTAAGTCTTTAATCCATCTGGAGTTAATTTTAGTGTAAGGTGTCAGGAAGGGGTCCAGTTTCTGCTTTCTGCACATGGCTAGCCAGTTTTCCCAACACCATTTGTTAAACAGGGAATCCTTTCCCCCTTGCTTGTTTTTGTCAGGTTTATCAAAGATTGTATAATTGTAGATATGTTGTGTTGCCTCCAGTGCCTCTGTTTTGTTCCATTGGTCTATATCTCTGTTTTGGTACCAGTACCATGCTGTTTTGATTACTGTAGCCTTGTAGTATAGTTTGAAATCCAGTAGTGTGATGCCCCCCGCTGTGTTCTTTTTGCTTAGAATTGACTTGGCTATGCAGGCTCTCTTTTGGTTCCATATGAAGTTCATGGTGGTTTTTTCCAGTTCTGTGAAGAAAGTCAATGGTAGCTTGATGGGGATAGCATTGATTCTGTAAATTACTTTGGGCAGTATAGCCATTTTCATGATGTTAATTCTTCCTAACCATGAACATGGAATGTTTCTCCATCTGTTTGTGTCCTCTCTGATTTCATTGAGCAGTGGTTTGTAGTTCTCCTTGAAGAGGTCCCTTACGTTCCTTGTGAGTTGTATTCCAAGGTATTTTATTCTTTTTGTAGCAATTGTGAATGGCAGTTCGTTCTTGATTTGGCTTTCTTTAAGTCTGTTATTGGTGTAGACGAATGCTTGTGAGTTTTGCACATTGATTTTATATCCTGAGACTTTGCTGAAGTTGCTTATCAGTTTCAGGAGTTTTTGGGCTGAGGTGATGGGGTGTTCTAGGTATACTATCATGTCGTCTGCAATTAGAGACAATTTGGCTTCCTCCTTTCCTATTTGAATACCCTTTATTTCTTTTTCTTGCCTGATTGCTCTGGCTAGAACTTCCAGTACTATATTGAATAGGAGTGGTGAAAGAGGGCATTCTTGTCTAGTGCCAGATTTCAAAGGGAATGCTTCCAATTTTTGCCCATTCAGTATGATATTGGCTGTTGGTTTGTCATGAATAGCTTTTATTACTTTGAGATACCTTCCATCGATACCGAGTTTATTGAGGATTTTTAGCATAAAGGGCTGTTGAATTTTGTCAAATGCCTTCTCTGCGTCAATTGAGATAATCATGTGGCTTTTGTTTTTGGTTCTGTTTATGTGGTGAATTACGTTTATAGACTTGCGTATGTTGAACCAGCCTTTTATCCCCGGGATGAATCCTACTTGATCATGGTGAATAAGTTTTTTGATTTGCTGTTGCATTCGGCTTGCCAATATTTTATTGAAGATTTTTGCATCTATGTTCATCATGGATATTGGCCTGAAGTTTTCTTTTCTTGTTGGGTCTCTGCCGGGTTTTGGTATCAGAATGATGTTGGTCTCGTAAAATGATTTGGGAAGTATTCCCTCTTTTTGGATTGTTTGAAATAGTTTTAGAAGGAATGGTACCAGCTCCTCCTTGTGTGTCTGGTAGAATTCGGCTGTGAACCCGTCTGGACCTGGGCTTTTTTTGTGTGGTAGGCTCTTAATTGCTGCCTCGACTTCTGACCTTGTTATTGGTCTATTCATAGTTTCAGCTTCCTCCTGGTTTAGGCTTGGGAGGATGCAGGAGTCCAGGAATTTATCCATTTCTTCCAGGTTTACTAGTTTATGTGCATAAAGTTGTTTGTAATATTCTCTGATGATGGTTTGAATTTCTGTGGAATCTGTGGTGATTTCCCCTTTATCATTTTTTATTGCATCTATTTGGTTGTTCTCTCTTTTCTTTTTAATCAATCTGGCTAGTGGTCTGTCTATTTTGTTGATCTTTTCAAAAAACCAGCTCTTGGATTTATTGATTTTTTGAAGGGGTTTTCCTGTCTCAATCTCCTTCAGCTCAGCTCTGATCTTAGTTATTTCTTGTCTTCTGCTGGGTTTTGAGTTTTGTTGATCTTGCTCCTCTAGCTCTTTCAATTTTGACGATAGGGTGTCAATTTTGGATCTCTCCATTCTCCTCATATGGGCACTTATTGCTATATACTTTCCTCTAGAGACTGCTTTAAATGTGTCCCAGAGATTCTGGCATGTTGTGTCTTCATTCTCATTGGTTTCGAAGAACTTCTTTATTTCTGCCTTCATTTCATTGTTTACCCAGTCAACATTCAAGAGCCAGTTGTTCAGTTTCCATGAAGCTGTGCGGTTCTGGGTTGATTTCTGTATTCTGAGTTCTAACTTGATTGCACTATGGTCTGAGAGGCTGTTTGTTATGATTTCAGTTGTTTTGCATTTGTTGAGCAGTGCTTTACTTCCAATTATGTGGTCAATTTTTGAGTAGGTGTGATGTGGTGCTGAGAAGAATGTATATTCTGTGGATTTGGGGTGGAGAGTTCTGTAAATGTCTATCAGGTTTGCTTGCTCCAGGTCTGAGTTCAAGCCCTGGATATCCTTGTTAATTTTCTGTCTGGTTGATCTGTCTAATATTGACAGTGGAGTGTTAAAGTCTCCCACTATTATTGTGTGGGAGTCTAAGTCTCTTTGTAAGTCATTAAGAACTTGCCTTATGTATCTGGGTGCTCCTGCATTGGGTCCATATATGTTTAGGATCGTTAGCTCTTCTTGTTTTATCGATCCTTTTACCATTATGTAATGGCCTTGTTTGTCTCTTTTGATCTTTGTTGCTTTAAAGTCTATTTTATCAGAGATGAGAATTGCAACTCCTGCTTTTTTTTGCTCTCCACTTGCTTGGTAAATCTTCCTCCATCCCTTTATTTTGAGCCTTTGTGTATCCTTGCATGTGAGATGGGTTTTCTGGATACAGCACACTGATGGGTTTTGGATTTTTATCCAATTTGCCAGTCTGTGTCTTTTGATTGGTGCATTGAGTCCATTTACATTTAGGGTTAATATTGTTATGTGTGAATTTGGTACTGCCATTTTGATGCTAAGTGGCCGTTTTGCCTGTTAGTTGTTGTAGATTCTTCATTATGTTGATGCTCTTTAGCATTTAGTGTGATTTTGGAATGGCTGGTACTGGTTGTTCCTTTCTATGTGTAGTGCCTCTTTTAGGAGCTCTTGTAAAGCAGGCCTGGTGGTGACAAAATCTCTGAGTACTTGCTTGTTCGCAAAGGATTTTATTCTTCCTTCACTTCTGAAGCTCAGTTTGGCTGGATATGAAATTCTGGGTTGAAAGTTCTTTTCTTTAAGAATGTTGAATATTGGGCCCCACTCTCTTCTGGCTTGTAGTGTTTCTGCCGAGAGATCTGCTGTGAGTCTGATGGGCTTCCCTTTGTGGGTAACTCAACCTTTCTCTCTGGCTGCCCTTAGTATTTTCTCCTTTATTTCAACCTTGTTGAATCTGACGATTATGTGCCTTGGGGTTGCTCTTCTTGCGGAATATCTTTGTGGTGTTCTCTGTATTTCCTGCATTTGAGTGTTGGCCTGTCTTCCTAGGTGGGGGAAGTTTTCCTGGATAATGTCCTGAAGAGTATTTTCCAGCTTGGATTCATTCTCTTCGTCCCCTTCTGGTACACCTATCAAACGTAGTTTAGGTCTTTTCACATAGTCCCACATTTCTTGGAGACTTTGTTCATTCCTTTTTGCGCTTTTTTCTCTAATCTTGGTTTCTCGTTTAATTTCATTGAGTTGGTCTTTGACTTCAGATATTCTTTCTTCTGCTTGGTCAATTCGGCTATTGAAACTTGTGCATGCTTCGTGAAGTTCTCGTATTGTGTTTTTCAGCTCCTTTAATTCATTCATATTCCTCTCTAAGTTATCCATTCTTGTTATCATTTCCTCATATCTTTTTTTAAGTTCCTTAGTTTCTTTGCATTGATTTAATACATGTTCTTTTAGCTCACAAAAGTTTCTCATTATCCACCTTCTGAAGTCTAATTCCATCATTTTGTCACAGTCATTCTCCGTCCAGCTTTGTTCCCTTGCTGGTGGGGAGTTTTGGTCCTTTCTAGGAGGCGAGGTGTTCTGGTTTCGGGTGTTTTCCTCCTTTTTTCGCTGGTTTCTTCCCATCTTTGTGGGTTTATCCCCTTGTCGTCTGCGTAGTTGGTGACTTTTCGATTGGGTCTCTGAGTGAACACCCAGATTGTTGATGATGAAGTATTTCTGTTACTTGGTTTTCCTTCTACCAGCCTAGCCCCTTCGCTGTACGACTGCTGAGGTCCACTCCAGGCCCTGCTTGTCTGGGGTGCACCTCTAGCAGCTGTGGCACAGTGAGGGATGCTACCTGTTTCTTTTTCTGCTATCTTTGTCCCAGGATGATGCCTGCCAAATGTCAGTCTTTTGGATATAGAGGGGTCAGGGAGCTGCTTGAGGAGACAGTCTGTTCTTTTTAGGAGCTCAATTTCTGAGCTGTGAGCTCTGTTGTTCATTCAGGGCTGTTAGGCTGCTATGTTTGATTCTGCTGCAATAGAGCTCATTAAAAAAAACCCTTTTTTTCTCAAATGCTCTGTGTTGGGGGGTTCGGGCTTTATTTTTTGATGTCCGTTGAGGTGTGCTGCCCAGCTAGGAGGCAGACTAGCCACTGTTTGCCTGCCGAGTCTCCGCCCTGCTGTTGTGTGATTCGCCCTGTTCCTGCAGGCTCTGCTGTGGTCTCTGCCACGCCCTGTGGTGGAGTATCTTCGTTGTAGCGTGTTGCCTCAGCAACGGCAGGCTGCGTCTGCAGTGGGTGTGTATCTCAGTAGGGACGGGTTGCCTCGGCAACGGCTGGCTGCGTCAGCAGTGGGCGTGTATCTCAGTTGGGGCGGGTTGCCTTGGCAGTGGTGGATGCCCCTTCCCCACAGAGTGTCTCGGACCGTCTGCTCGGGATAGTTTGAAATCGCGGTTTTGTTCGTCCCACTGGGTACCCTGAACGCTCTGTCCCTGCAATCCCCTGGGCTGGCCTACTGTCCAAGTCTCATTCAGTCTCAAGTCCAGCCCTCTCAAGTCTCAGGTTGCCGGTTCAACAGGGCACCCGGACAAGCGCACCCTGTGGGGATTGCTCGGTAGGGCCGGCCGCCGCCGCCCCGGCTGCCGGCTTAGCCAGGCAGACTTACTGCCTGGCGTCCCATGTCTTTTTTATACTTGGGAGTTTCCCTGTTCTGTGGGCAACAAAGATCAGTCTGGAAATGCAACTCCGACTCACCTCTTTGCAGATTCAACGAGAGCTCCAATCCTGGGTTGTTCTCACAGCGCCATCTTGAGTCCTCCGTCCATTTATTTGTTTTTATGTGACCCCCTCTGTGGCCTAAAAGAAAATCCTAACTTACAGGTTAGATGTAGGGCCACTCCATGTCTGGACAATGAACAGCTGGTAGCAACCTGTGTTTAGTAGACTTAGGGACATGAAATAAATGCTTACATTTTGTTTATCTTTTCCTCTGGGACAAAAGAAGGTAGAGGTTTACTTGCTTCCTCTTACCACAGGCTTCTATCAATGGGATGGTGATGGGGTTTTCCTCCACCCAAGTAACTTTCTGATTCTCCAACAGCAGCTGGGAGTCCTAGAATCTGACTCAATTCTGACCCTAACTACCTGGAGTTCGTCTCAGATTCCACAGGTTTAAGGGCTCAGCCCCACAAGACTGTCCTCACGTCAGATGCAAGTCACAAGTATCGGGTCCCACGTTAGCTACACTTCTGTCTGACATGGCTGCAGAGTCAGGGGTTTCTCACCTCCCAAGCCTTGATAATTCTTAAACTTACTTAAAGAACTCAGAAAGTTGCTATTTTCATACAAACCATAAAACATCCAAAACAGTTCTCAATCAGTTTAGAAGTTTATTTTCCCAAGCTGAAGATGCACCTTGGAAAAAGACACACAAATCATTGTAGCATCTGTGGCCCACGCTTTTCCTAAGAGGGTTTTGAGGGCTGCAATATTTACAGGGGAAAATCAGGCAGGAGAGTAAGAAGGAACAGTCAACTATGCTTTCATCTCGTGCTCAGTAAATCTACATTTTACATGAAATAAAGTAAACTGTGGGGTAGAAAAGTCAAATATGCATTTGTCTCTGGGTGGGTAGAGGGATGATTTCTAGTCTTGTTTTTTCTGTGCCTGTGAAGATCAGCTGTTAATTTATATTGTCAGAGGAAATTCAACAAAACTCTGTTTTAGAATAAAGATATTGGGCCCCACAAGGAATTATCCCATGAGCAATTTGTGAGGGAGGCCACATGGGGAGAGATGTGATCTTCTATCTTTGTGGTTAGTTGTGTAGGAACAAAAGAAAGGCAGTTTTTCCATCACTCAGTTTCCAAACTTAACCTTTTCCTTTGGTATAGTGAGTTTGGAGTTCTGAAATTTTATTTATTTATTTTTTTTATTTTTTTGAGATGGAGTTTCGCTCTTGTTACCTAGGCTGGAGTGCAATGGCGCAATCTCGGCTCACCACAACCTTCGCCTCCTGGGTTCAGGCAATTCTCCTGCCTCAGCCTTCTGAGTAGCTGGGATTACAGGCATGCACCACCATGCTCAGCTACTTTTTTGTATTTTTAGTAGAGACGGGGTTTCACCTTGTTGACCAGGATGGTCTCAATCTCTTGACCTCGTGATCCACCCGCCTTGGCCTCCCAAAGTGCTGGGATTACAGGCTTGAGCCACCGTGCCCGGCCCTGAAATTTTATTTTTTTTCATACTCAGTATTGCAGTTTATGATTGTCATAGCTTAAATCAGCTGTCGCCAACTTTTTGGCATCAGGGACCAGTTTCATGGAAGACAATTTTTCCATGGACTAGCAGAGGTGGTGGGGGTGGAGGGGAATGGTTTCAGGATGAAACTGTTCCACCTCAGATGATCAGGCATTAGTGTTTCATAAGGAACATGCAACCTAGAGCCCTCACATACAGAGTTCACAATAGTGTTCATGCTTCCATGAGAATGAAATTCCGCCACTCATCTGACAGCAGGCGGAGCTCCTGTGCTCATGCTCTCTTGCCCACCAATCACCTCCTGCAATGCGATCTGGTTCCTACCAGGCCAGGAATTTGTACCAGTCCACAGCCCGGGGCTTAGGGACCCTGGTTTAAATTATGCCACTATAGAAGAACACTTGAGACTAGATGACTTATAACAAATAGAAATTTATTTGATTCATGGTTATTGAGGATGGGAATTCCAAGATTAAGAGATTGTATTTGGTACAAAGCAAAAGGGCAAGAGACGGTGAGAGTTAGAGGGAAAACGAGGTCAAACTCACAGCCTCAGATCCTTTCATGATCTGACTTAATCCATTAATGAGGTCAGAGCTCTGATGATCTAATCACCTCTCAAAGGTCCCACCACTTAAAGATGTTGCATTGGGGATGAATCATCCAACAGATGCATTTTTGGACAAACATTCAAACCACAGTGGTTATAAAGGATACAAATGAGCAGCCAGATGAAGTGTGCACAGGGTGAGGTCTGGAAGGGCTCTGAGCACAGGAGCCTCTGTTCTGATGGAGATGAGGTGCACCATCCTCCCAGCACATGGACACACAGATGTGTTCACCAATTGGAAAGCTCTCCAAAACCCAATCTCTAGAGGTTTCTATGGAAGTTTCATGTGTAGGCAAGATTAATTAAATCACTGGCCATTGGTGACTGAACTCAACCTCCAGCCCTGCTTTCCTTTGCAAAAGTAATTGACTGGGCTGAAAGTTCCAATTCTCTAATCATAGCTTCATGCTTCTGGCAAGCAGCCCCCATCCTGAAGCTACCTAGGGGCTCCTCAGCCCGTGGTCATCTCATTGCCATGTTAAAGTCATGCTTATCACTGAGGAGACTGCAAATGTTTTATAACCTGCTTGTCAGGAAACAGGGACAAAACCAAATATTTTGATTGGACCACAGATCACACCCTAGTCTTTGACCACATTATCTCTTTTATAATATTTATATATTTATTTTAGAGACAAGGTCTTGCTCTTTTGCCCAGAGTAGAATGCAGTGGCACAATCATAGCTCACTGTAACCTTGAATTCCTGGGCTCAAGTGATCCTTCTGCCTCAGCCTCCTGAGTAGATAGCATCACAGGTGCACACCACGTGCTTAATTAATTTTTAAATATTTTTATAGGGATGGAGTCTCACTATTTTGCCCAGGCTAGTCTCAAACTCTTAGCCTTAAACAATGCTCCTACCATGGCCTCCCAAAATGATAAAATTGCAAGCATGAGCCACTGTGCCTGGCCAGTCACAGGTCTCCTATATCGGAGGAATCATAACAGTAAAAAAAACCTGGCACATTACCAGAATCCTGTTTGGTCATTAACAATTATCCCGGTGTAGTCCAAAAACAGGAGTAGTCTCAGCAACATGTAGATGCACCCTTTCAGGCATCTGGTAAAATTGATCTAAGAGACAATATCATCTCTTGCTCATGCCTCTTTCGAGTAGTTCATTTTACATTGGATTTTCCTCATTACATAACCCATTTATTCATTCGTTTACCCTCAGCTATTTCTCCTTTTCTTCTTTTATACCAAACATTTCCAGCTATGGAAGGAACATGAGATTCTGCTGCTCTGCTGGCCTACACTGCGGGGAGCAATACTGTTTTAGTAAGTGTCTCCCATCAGCCCATTCCAGTTAACAGACGTTAGGGTTATGCAGGTAGAGAACTGGTTGGCTATCTGACCCCAGGCAATACAGCTGCATTCAGTGCTAACCCCAACTTATCCAGATGCACTGAACGCACAACCTCCTTCTCCAGGCCCTCAGGAATTCTTGCATTACAGACATAAAATATATTTACAGTTTCCTGCTTAGGAATAATTCCTGTTTCTAGACTGTATTTGCATCCCTAGTCCTGGGACCATCAGGTATGAGAAAAGCAAGATGAGGTAAAGTAGAGTCATCATTCCAGTGTCCTCCTACCTTGGGAAGGACTGTAGGTAGATCACACCAGCACCTTCCCCTGCTCCACCAGGAAAGGAGAGATAATGTCATGTCAAATGTGAGCTCATTCATGAAGGTGTGTAAGCTCACCCTTCATGCTTATGTCTCCCCACTCCTGCTTTATACAGTCAATGTTTCAATGGGTTATTTTAATTCTCTATGGAACTCTTCCTCTGAGGAAGCTATTTCTCTGACCATTGTTGGACATTGTGGGGAAGTGTGTTTCCTGGTGTAATGTGGCTCAGTGGTCCACATGGTGGCAATACCTCCCATTCAGGTTCATTTTTTTTATTGTCTCTGCTTATCTCTGTCTCTTTTCTTGTAACACTTTTTTTTTTTTTTGAGGCACAGTCTTACTCTGTCTCTCAGGATGGAGTGTAGTGGCACCGTCTTGGCTCACTGCAACCTCTGCCTCTCAGGTTCAAATCATTTCTCTTGCCTCAGTCTCCCAAGTAGCTGGACTATGGGCAGGCTGTATTTCTAGTTTCACCATGTTTTCCAGGCTGGTCTCAAACTCCTAACCCCAAGTGATCCACTCATCTCAGCCTCCAAAAGTGCTGGGATTACAGTCATGTGCCACTGCACCCAGTCTTGTTAAATAGAATAGTTCTTATGAGTATTTTGCACCTGTGAGGTGGGGAATGCAAGAGGAATATGTCTTGATTCAGCCCATCTCTGCATTGCTACAGCCCCGGAGTCTACTTATTTCATGGACCCAGGCGATCTTCACAAACAACATAAATTTTTTTCTGAGATGTGGTCTTAATACATTTGCCAGACTCAAATATTTATCAGGCTAAACTCAAATGCCTGTACTCAAGATATCCTTCTGCCTCAGCCACTTTCATAGCTGGAATTACAGGTGCACCTGGCAAGCACTTAGAGATAAATGCTTGTTCATTTCAATCATCTTTCAGACCTGGAAGGGAGTTATTCTGATGAGCATTGAACAGCACCAAGGGAATGATGCTGAACCAGTCATGAGAAACCATACCATAATCCAATTACTTTCCACCTAAAATGCTGGGGATCACATCTTGACATGATATTCGGGCAAGAACAATATTCACTCCCTATCAGGCATCAATGTGTTTTACATTAATGCACCTCTCAAATTACCATAGTGATGTCCATAGGACTGTGTCCCATAGGGCATTCTTTTCATAGGCTAGTTTTCCATTCCTCTCTTGATTAATTATATGGCTAGGCCATCAGTCACTGCCCATAAGTCAGTAAAAACTAAAACATAGGAGCTTTTATCATTGTTCAAGCCTTCCATCACTGCTAAGAAAATACTATGCAATTCAGCCCGCAAGAGTTGTTCTGTTTTTATTGTCTTTGATCAAAGGGGAGGACTTCCGAACAGGATGTTGTCCATTCATCTTGCAAATGTTGTACACGAACAAACCAGCTCTTTATGGGTCAGAAGATTGATACTGCAGTTCAGATCCCAGGGCAGAATTCCATCTTGCTTGGGAAAGGTCAGTGTTTTAGTCAATTTACACTTTTAATGAATTGAATGAAGTCCATTCATTTTATAGAGGGCAATCTACTTTGCTCAAAGTACAGCAATTTGTATGTTAATCTTATCCAAGAAAGAGCCTAAAAACATCCTCCAGAATAATGCTTTAACACCTACCTGGGCACCAGGTCTAGATGACAAATAAAATTATTTATGACATTCTTTAATACAAGAATATTCTAAGGAAATTAGCCTTTGACCTAATAAAATAAGGAATAAACAACTGTTTCTGAAAATTTATAACCAATCATCAACAAACTCTCCCTACAGATTGTTTCTCAAGTGTAGTTTATAATTGTGGGTGAATATAACATATATTTATTCAAAACCAAATAAAGAGAGAAAATTGAAAATGGAGAAAATTAAAAAAAACATAAGAATAATAATAAAGATGACAGCAGTTATTTCATTGGAAACAGTGCAAAGGAGGAGACAGATGAGCCACATCTCTAAAGTTCTGAAAGGAAAATGCTGTCATACTAGATGTTATTTTCTGAAAAAAAAAAAAAAAAAAAAAAAAATCCTTTAAAGCATATATGTAATATGCATAATTTTAATTGACAAATAATGATATATTGATGAGGAACTGTGAGTTATACTGGGATTTATGTATACCATGCATAATGATTAAATCAGGCTCTTTAACACACCTTAAGAACATCTATCAAAAAATAAAGGGATTTTAGACTTATAGGAAGTGAAAAAATTTACACTGTAATAATGAACTGTAATAAATAAACTGTAATAAATGTTTCACCCCTTCAGGCAAAAAGAAAATGATACCAACTGCAAATATGTAATAAAGAGCAGCAGAAATGGTAAGCATGTGGGTAGATACATAAGATTTTTTCATAATTTTAAAATCTTATTAAGAGACAATTGTAATGCCTTTACCAAAAAATGGTAGAGAACTCCAAAAACACACTCCCCTACTAAAGCAACTATTAACCTGGAAAAAACTATCAGAATTAAGTTATTCTGTACTCTGGAGTCTATGAAAAAACTTTTTACAACAACCAAAGTAGTGCTTAATGAAAAAGAAGCTCTAAATTTTGGTAAGAGAGCATGGTGACACTATTCCTTAGCCACCTACTCACTCCCACTCCCACACCCTCAGCTATGAGGTAGCCACGGGGACAGTGGCCACATTCCTGGTGTAGCTTCCTGATGCCAGAAGAGGCAAAATGGAGTTTCTTCTCAAAGAATTGTGTTTGTGTCCTTTGACAGGTATGATAGCCCCCAAAAAGATCAGCTCAAAGGCTGGTCTTTGCTTCACTCCTCTTGGAACTTTATTAAGATTGGAGTGGTCTCCATATTAATGTTTGTCAAAAGCATTTAAAGGCAAATACTAGTCATAGATGCCTGAGGCAAGGAATAACAGATGGGCAAAGAGCAGACTGACTGAAAAGGCTAGAAAGGTAGATGCTGAAGATAGAGATACGTAGGGCAATATGATATTCAAAATATCCTACATATGCTGAGAAAATCAGAATGCCACATACATAGCCAGGGCTAAACACATGCTTTAAAAGTAACTGAGATGACCTTAGGCTTTTACCTTTGGATGATCTTTAGCCTCTATATAAGCAGTCAATGAAGTTAAGGTGGATGTCTAAACTGACCGGTTATGTGTTGAAGGAGTGTCCCACCTCAGAGTCTATCCACAAAGTCTGAGAGGGCATTATTTATTTACTTTTTGGCTAAAGCTGTTTAAGGAAACCTCTGTCAAAACAGTAGCTGACCATAAAGCTAATAGAATACATTTCAGTGACTGTACATGGCAAAGAACAAGCTTAAAAAATAGTTTAGAAAAGTCACTAAGAAACAATTCCATCAACAAGAAGCTCTGGGGAATGGGAAAAATATAATATCCAGAGTTACCACATTGTTGTATTCAAAGTGGTCAGTTTTTATCAAAAAATCTTGAGGTATTCAAAAGTTTAAGAGAGTGGACCATTCACAGAAAAAAAAAAACACATCAGCAGAAGCTGTCCTTAAGAAAGCCAAGTCATTAGTTGGACGTACTAGATAAAGAAAGACTTTAAACCCATAGTCTTAAATATGTTCAAATAGATTTTTTAAAAGTTGAAAAGAGAAAAACAAATAAAGGTACCAGAAGAAAAATATCTCACCAAATAAAGGCCATCATTAAAAATATCATAAGGAAACTGAAATTCTAGAGGGGAAAGTATAATTACTGAAATAAAAAATTCATTAGAGATGTTCAATAGCAGACTTGAACAGGTAGAAGAAAGCATCAGCAAACTTGAAGACAAGTCATCTTAAATTGTAGACTGTGAAGAATACAAACAAAAAAAAGGAAAAAAGAAAAATAATAGTGAACAGAGCCTAAGGGACTTGTGGGACACCATCATGCTGATGAATACATGCAGAATTTAGTAGGCAGAAGAACCAGGAAATTGAAGGTAAGCCAATTACAATTATGGAATCTGAAGAGCAGGAAGGAAAAAAAAGTAAAACAGCAAATGATCAGAGGCTATGACACCTCTGAACAGCATCAAGCGGACTGACAGATGTATAATGGGAATCCTCAAAGTAAAGGAGAGATGAAAAGAGACAGTAAAAATATGGGGTAACATAACAGGTGAAACCTTGCCCAACTTGAGAAAAATCTGTGCATCTACACAGTCACATTGAAGAACTTCAATGAAATCCAAGTGGAATAAACTCAAAGAGAGCCAAACCAAAATACATTATAACCAAACTGTTGAAATAAAAGCAAAGAGAACTTGGACAGCAGCAGGTAACAACACATTACGTACAAGGGATCCTCATTGAGATTAACAGCCAATTTCACACCAGAAAATGCCAAGGAATGTCAGAGTGGTATGACATGTTTAAATTGCTGCAAAAATAAAGCTGTCAACCAAAAGTTCTATATCCAGAAAACTTATTCCTCAAAAATGAGAATATATGGTTTTGCAAGATGAAAACAGTTTTGGAGATTGGTTTGCAAAACAGTGTGAATGTTCTTAGTAGTACTGAACAGTACCATTACAAATGGTTAAGATTGCAAAATTTATGTTATGTACATTTTATCACAATTAATGTTAAAATGAAGAAATTGAGATTTTCTACATAATAACAACTGAGAGTTTCCAATGCTAGCAGATCTTTCCTATAAGAAATACTAGTACAAGTCATTCAGGTTGAAATGAAAGGACACTAGACAATAGCCCAGAGACACATAAAGAAATTATATGCAAAAAACCTAAGACAATTTAATGTGGAAAAGCATACACTCTTCATCTAATGGAACTGTGACAATTGCATGTTCACATTCTAGAGGATGAAGCTGAGAGCTGGAAGTGGTGACCCCACCTGCAATCTCAGCATTTTGAGAGGCTGAGACAGGAGAATTGCTTGGACCCAGCAGTTCAAGGTTACCATGAGCTCTGATTGCACCACTGCACTCTAGCCTGGGTGATACACTGTCTCTACCAAAGGAAAAAAAAAAGACAGAAATTAAAACCCTACCTCACAGTATATGCAGAAATTGTCAAATGGATTAGAGACCTACTTGTAAGGGCTAAAACAGAAAACTCCTAGAAGAAAAGAGAGTGGGCTTATTTTTAATAATTTTTTTCTGTTTGTCTGTTCCTGAACAAATACTTCACTCTTTTAATCACTGTGGCTTTCAAGTATCTGTTGATATCTGACAGTTTAAGTCCTCCAATTGTGTTCACTTCCAATATTGTTCTGGCTATTTTAGGTTCCTCATATTTTTGCATACATTTTAGAAGGAGCACGTTGATTCCCATAAAAAAAACTGTTGAGATTTTTATTACAATTGCATTGGTTTCATAGATCATTTTGCGGATAGATGGCACCTTGGCAATATTGTCTTCCTCACATATATGAAATAATTTTCTATTTAATTTGTCTTATCAAGGTCTTGTAATTTTGAGTAATGAGATTTTTGTATAACCTTTATATTTATTTCTAGGAACTTCTGTTTCTTCATGGTATTGTACATATTACTGTTTAAAGAATGTCAGTTCTCACCGTTTATTACTCATGTATAGAAATGTTACTTTTTGTTTTATATTGGCCTTGCCAAATTCACTTACTTTTAATAGTCTGTTTATAGAGCCTCTTAGATTTTCTTCATACACGATAATGTTTTCCTTGAGGAAGACAGTCATATTTATTATCTAATCTATTATTATTATTATTATTATTATTTGCTTTTGGTCACTCAGCACAATGTTAAATAAAAGTCACGATTACTGGTCATCCTTCTCTTGTCCCCAATTCAGAGGAGTGGGGATTATGATAACTACAATTCAACATGAGATTTGGGTGGGGAAACAGCCAAACCATATTTCAGTCTGCCTTTTATGTCTGTGGGTTCCACATCTGTGAATTCAACTACCTGAGGATTGAAAAATGTTATATTGCTGCTAATGTATACTATGCAGTTAGGACTACCTACAATGGTTATGTTCTTGTCTGTACATGAAGATGTATGGACATTGTCATTATTTTCTAAGCAATATAGTATAACAACTATTTACAAATCATTTACATTGTATTAGAAATTATAAGTAATCTAGAGATGATTTAAAGTATATGGAAGGATGTGCATAAATAATAGGAAAATGCTAGGCTACATTATATATGGGACCTGAGCATCCATGGATTTTGGTATCCACAGAGGTCCTAGAACCCATCTCAAAAAGTACCAAGGGAAGACTGAATAAGACTGACCAGCCTATTTTAAGTTTTTGAAAGAACTGACAGGGTAAAGAAATCTGGGCAAGGAATTTTCCTGGTGGGAAGGAATTTATTTATAACTCAATTTTTTGATGGATATGGGAGTATTTATATTTTCTATTTCGTTTTCTGTTGGCTTTGTTCAACCATCTTTTTTCAAGACCTCATGTCTTTATGCCTAAATTGTAAAAGGTCTTGCCATGAAGCTGTGTCTAACATTCTCTTCTTTTTGTTTCCATAAAATCTACAGTTTTATAATGTCCCTTCTCATAGTGTTCATTTGTGTTTTCTCTATTCTTATAATTATCTTTCAGGGGATTTTGAAATAAATTGCCCATCTTTTGCCTATTTTCCTTAACATATTAATCATAAATATTTAGAAGAATGTCCTTGCTTGCTGGCTTCAATATCCAGATCATCTCTGAGTCTGCTTCTGTTGATTATTTCTTCTCTAGTTGTTGCATTTGCTCTGCTGCTAGGCGTGGCACATATTCTAGATGATGTATTTTAGAGGTTCTCTGTTTTGTTATCTTCCTCCAAAGACTGCTAACAGTTTGACAGTTACGTAATTATTGAAGAATCACCTGTAGTAAAAATCAGACCCACTTTGATTCTGCTTAGTCTTGATTTTAGCCTTTGCTAGATGGGTGGGTCTATTTCAGTGTGGTCCTTACTCCAAGGCCAGAGTCCTCACTTAGAGGGCTTCCCCATCCTGATATCTCAACACAGGTTTTGCAGGGCTAAACTTTCAACATCTCCTCACAATGGAGCTCACACAATGGAGCTTCTGACATTTCTACTTAGCATGCAATCTCCAAGCAGCTCTCCTCTGACGGGCTTCTTAGAGCATCATGTAGAGCATACGAAGCTTATGGGTGCAGATTTTGGGTGTTTCCTCTCTGAAACTCCTTCCCTCAGCACCCTACCCCTAAACCCCAGTCAGTATTCCAAGCCTGAACTCTGATCTCTGTTTCCTTTGCCAGTGAGATTGTTTTTCTCTGCTTGGGCTCCATTTCCCTTCATTGTATATTGGCAAATGCTTTTAGAAAGAAAGATGATGAGAATGTGAATCTCCCTTTCTGGAACTTTCATTCTCCAAAAGGTGATAGTCCTGTGCTGGATGCTGTTTTGTGGATGCACAACTGCATTGTATGTTTTGTCTGACTGTCTGACTTTTATAATTGTTTACAGTGGGAGGATGAGTTTAAAATGAGCTGCTCT
Organism: Callithrix jacchus; assembly: GCF_049354715.1. Classification (NCBI taxonomy): domain Eukaryota; kingdom Metazoa; phylum Chordata; class Mammalia; order Primates; family Cebidae; genus Callithrix; species Callithrix jacchus. The sequence goes on from NC_133505.1 coordinate 37,198,172, forward strand.
GTGACAGTTTGAACCAGAAGACCTCTAAACCTCCAATATCATTTGCATTTCAAATTCTTCATAGGATAATTTAACACCTCACAGGAAAAGATAATATATTTTATCTTGGTGCCTAGTTTAAACCTCAATTTCAGTTTCAACAACCTTACACACACACAATACACACACACAGGCCACTGTGTTATATAGTCACGCACTGCATAATGATGTTTGGGCCAATGATGGATGACATATATGACAGTCGTCCCATGAGAGTTTAATGGAGTTGAAGAATTTCTGTCCCCTGGTAACACTGTAGCCATCACAACCTCATAGTACAATGCATTACTCATGTGTTTGTGCTGCTGCTGCTGTTAACAAACCGACCGCACTGCTAATCCTACAAATGTCTAGCACATACAGTTTGTACGGTACATAATACTTGATAATAGATGGCTATGCTATGTTTTATGTATTTGCTATAGTTTTTATTGTTATTTTAGAGTGCAATCCCTCTATGTATCAATAAAACTTAACTTATAATAGCCTCAGACAGGTACTTCAGGAGGTATTCCAGAAGGAGGCAGTGTTATCATAGGAGATGGCAGCTCCATGTGTGTTATTACCCCTGAAGGTCTTCCAGTGGGATAAGATAGGAAGACTGAAGATGGTTGATATTGTTGATCTTGACCTCGTGTCAGCCTAGGCTAGTGTATGTCTTTATTTTTACCAAAAAATATTGAAAGATTTTAAAAGATAGGAATGAGCTTCTAGAAGGAGAATATAAAGAAAAATATTTTTGTAGAGCTGTATAATGTGTTGATGCTTTAAGCTAAGTGCTATTACAAAAGAGTAGAAAAGTTAAAAAGTATATAAAGTTAAAAGTTTACAGAAAGCTATGGCAACTAATTTATCAATTAGTTATTAATTATTAATAAATGACTAATAATAAAATTAATTATTAATTAATAAGCTAACTTATTATTAAAGAAAGAAAATAATTATTAAAATCAATTCAGCATAGCCTAAGTGTACAGTGTTTATAAAGTATAAGCGGTGTGCAGTAATGCCCTAGGCCTTCACATTCACTCACCATTCACTCACTGACTCACCCAGAGCAACTTCCCATCCTGCAGGCTTCATTCATGGTAAGTATCCTAGACAGACGCCATCTTAAAAATCTTTTTCATTTTTACCACATTTTTACTGTATTTTTTCTCTGTTTACACATGTTTAGATCCACAAATACTTACCATTGTGTTAAATTGGCTGCAGTATTCCATACAATAACATGCTATGCAAGTTTGTAGCCTAGGAGCAATGGGCTTTTTCATGTAGTCTACATGTGCATTAGGTTATACTATCGAGGTTTCTGTAAGGACACGCTATGATGACCACACATGACAAAATCACCTAAGGACTCGTTTCTCAGATGCTATCTCACTATCAAGCAAAGAAAGACTGTATGTTCATGTATGCTACTTGAAGTTTAAAATTTTCAATTTGATATGCTTGTGTCTCTTTTAAGAAACATTTTCAAGGCCGGGCGTGGTGGCTCAAGCCTATAATCCCAGCACTATGGGAGGCCGAGGCAGGTGAATCACGAGGTCAATAGATCGAGACCATCCTGGTCAACAAGGTGAAAGCCCATCTCTGCTAAAAATACAAAGAAATTAGCTGGGCATGGTGGCGCATGCCTGTAATCCCAGCTACTCAGGAGGCTGAGGCAGGAGAATTGCCTGAACACAGGAGGCGGAGGTTGCAGTGAGCCGAGATCGCGCCATTGCACTCCAGCCTGGGTAACAAGAGCGAAACTCGGTCTAAAAAAAAAGAAAAAAAGAAACATTTTTCATTCTATCAACTGTTGCTAAAAAAAGAGAAAGGAGCGGGGCACAGTGGCTCATGTCTGTAATCAGAAGTTTGGGAGGCTGAGGTAGGTGGATCATTAGAGCCCAGAAGTTTGAGACCAGCCTGGGTAACCTGGCAAAACCCCATCTCTTTTTCTCTTATTTTTTTCTTTGAAAGAAAAAAAGGAGAGAAGGAGAGGAAGAAAGAAGAAGAAAAAGAGGGAGAGAGAACAGGAATATTGCTTTATTCTAAAAATGGTTATTAATAATGGCCGATCAATATTTTGTGTGTTTAAAGTGGAGAATGTATATTTTGCATATTTAAAGTGGAGAGCTCTATAAATATTTATTAAGTTTACTTGTTCTGAATCTGTGTTCAAGTCCTGGATATCCTTATTAATTTTCTGTCTCGTTGAATCTAAATCTCTTTATGGGTCTTAAGTATCTGGGTGTTAGGATCGTTAGCTCTTATTGTTGCATTGATCCTTTTACCACTGTATCTTTGTTGCTTTGAAATCTATTTTATCAAATGCGAGAATTGCAACTCCTGCTTTTTGTTAATTAATTTATTTTTTCTCTCCATTTGGTTGGTAAATTTTTTCTCCAACCCTTTGTTTTGAGTCTTTGTGTATCTTTGGATATAAAATGGGTCTGGATGTAGCACACCATTAGGTTTTGGGTGTATCTTTTGATTGGGGGATTTAGTCTATTTAAATTTAGGGTTACTACCATTTGATGTTAACTGGCTGTTTTATCCATTCGTTGATGTAAATTCTTCTTTATGTTGATGCTCTTTATTTTTTGGTATATTTTTAGAAAGGCTAATACTGGTTGTTCCTTTCTATGTGTAATGCTTCTTTCAGAAGTTCTTGTAAAGCAGGCCTGGTAGTAATAAAATCTGTGAGTACTTGCTTGTTCATAAAATATTTTATTTTTCCTTCAATTGTGAAACTTAGTTTGGCTGGATATGAAATTCTGGGCTGAAAGTTCTGTTCTTTAAGGATGTTGAATATTGGTCCCCACTCTTTTCTGGCTTGTAGGGTTTCCACTGAGAGATCTGCTGTAAGTCTAATAGGCTTCCCTTTGTGGGTAACCTGACCTTTCTCTCTGGCTGCCCTTAGTATTTTCTCCTTCATTTCAACCCCGGTGAATCTAACGATTATGTGCCTTGGGGTTGCTCTTCTTGAGGAATATCTTTGTGGTGTTCTCTGTATTACCTGGGGTTGAATAGTGTCCTGCTTTGCTAGATTGGGAAAATTTTCCTGGATAATATCCTGAAAAGTATTTTCCAGCTTGGATTCATTCTCTCCATCACATTCAGGTACACCTATCAAACGTACATTAGGTCTTTTCACATAGTCCCATATTTCTTTGAGACTTTGCTCATTCCTTTGTATCCTTTTTTCTCTATTCTTGTCTTCTAGTTTTATTTCATCAAGTTGGTCTTCGACCTCTGATATCCTTTCTTCTGCTTGATCAATTCAGCAATTCAAATTTGTGCATATTTCACTAAGTTCTCGTGTTGTATTTTTCAACTCCGTTAGTTCATTTATATTCCTCTCTATATTGTCTATTCTTTTTAGCATTTCGTCAAACCTTTTTTCAAAGTTCTTAGTTTCTTTACATTGGGTTAGAACAAGTTTTTTTAACTCCCAGAATTTTCTTATCATCCGCCTTCTGAAGCCTACTTCAGATAATGGAACACAGTCCTTTTCCACAGGGCTTGTTCCATTGCTGATGAGGAGCTGCAATCCCCTGTAGAGGGAGAGGGGTTCTGATTTTGGGTATTCTCAGCCTTTTTAGGCTGGTTTCTTCCCTTTATTATAAATTTATCCATCTGTCATCTTTACAATTACCACCTTTCTAATTAGGTTTCTGAGTGGACATCCAATTTATTGATTCCCAGTGCTGGGATCCCAGTAACCCACTGCGCCGGCCAAAATAGCAGCGATAAGACTGATGGTGCTCTTCTGCCCGGGAATCTCTGGTCTGGCTTCCTTCTTGAGTCCATAACAAGCGGCTCTGCCTTCCTGGAGCTCCAAACACCAGTCAGTAGGGGAACCAGTCCTGTTTACTCTGCATGAAGAGCTGCCGCGCCAAGGCGCTGGCAAAACTGCTGCGCCAGCCACAAGAGTTGCACTGGCGACCTGTGGGGCTCCTCCACTGGAAGTCTTATGGTCCGTGAGAGACGAAAATTCATCTGAAAATGTGGCAATCTCTCGTTCTCTGAGCTTTCACTGGGAGCTACAATCCCAAGCTGTTAGTGATCAGCCATCTTGGATCAGATCTCAAACCCCATCTCTACTAAAAAAACAAAGATGAGCCGGGCATGGTATTGCACGCCTGTAGTCCCAGTTCCTCAGGGGGCTGAGGCGGAAGGATCACCTGAGCCTTGGGAGGTAGAGGCTGCAGTGAACCATGATAGGGCCTGCACTTTAGCCTGAGTGACAGAATGAAACCTGACTCAAACAAACAAACAAACAAACAAAAAAAAAAAAAGAAAGAAAGAAAGAAAAAGAAAAGGAAAAAGAAAGAAGAAAGATTTTTGTACCCAAATGTTTTTAGGTTATCCTCTTAATAACTTTGGTAGTAATTTACTTTTTCATATTTGTCTTTACTGTTGATTTAATTTTTTGTTTATATCAAGGTGTGGAGATATAATTTAATCATGGCATGTTTGGTAGACTACAGATGCTGGAAAAGGGCTTAAGAGATGATGATGAATCAAAATACAGGATAGAGGCTGGGTGCGGTGGCTCAGGCCTGTAATCCCAGCATTTTGGGAAGTTGAGGTGCATGAATTGTTTGAATCCAGGAATTTGAGACCAGCCTGGGCAATATAGTCATATCTTGTCTGTACAAAATATTTTTTAAAAATTAGTTGGGTATTGTAGCATATGCCTGTAGTTTCAGCTACTTGGCCAACTGAGGCTAAAGGATTGCTTCAGATAGGGAGGTCGAGGCTGAAGTGAGCAATGATTGTGCCACTACACTGCAGTTAGTAAGGTTTTTGTTTGTTTGTTTGCGGCAGGGTCTCACTCTGTCTGAAAACAAACAAACAAAAATTAAAAAAATTAAAAACCCAATGCTCAGGATAGAAATCTCCATACATTATAATACATAAAAATAATGACAGAGATCATATAAATAAAGTCATTTCTGTGTTGAAGACTTTCTGATGATTTTGATGTTTTTGTTTGTCTATTTCCTAGAAACTTTTCTTTTTCTTTCTAGAAATTATGTATGATAAGAATAATGGGCCAGGCATGGTGGCTCATGCCTGTAATCTCAGCACTTTGGGAGGCCAAGGTGGATGGATCACCTGAGGTTGGGAGTTCAAGACTAGCCTGGCCAACACAGTGAAACCCATCTCTACAAAAAACACAAATTTGTGTGTGTATGTGTGTGTGTGTGTGTGTGTGTGTGTGTGTGTGGTAGGCACCTTTTTAAATTTTTTTGTGGTGGTGCATGCCTATAATCCAAGCTACTCAGGAGGCCAAGGCTGGAGAATCACTTGAACTAGAGAGGCAGAGGTTGCAGTGAGCCAAGATTGCGCCATTGCACTCCAGCCTGGGCAACAAGAGTGAAACTGTCTAAAAAAAAAAAAAAAAAACACCACACACACACACACACAAAACTTATGATAAACAGCCCTTTCCTCTGATTCCTAACTTTCTGGTTTCCCTTCATCTCCACTGACGTCAGGACAATCCTGAGCATCATGAAAGTCCTGCAATGATAGCCATTTAGAACTTTTAAAAAACTCAGGACTCTCTTCTAAACCAGTATCTGTTAAAGCTGCAGAGAAGAGTATTTTTTTGGTTTATTGGGAGACAGGGAGGATGAAGGGGGCACTCACACCCAGAACATCTATTCCAACACGCCTGTCTTCATCAGCCTTTGGTTCCTTCCTATACACTATATCAAAACATTTCTCACATCTAATCCTAATTAGTTAGGCTATGACTAAGTCAAATTTAAAAACAATTCAACATTTAGAATTACTCTGAGTGTGGAAACTCAAATCATTTTTTCCCCTGCTCTCACACTACAACAACTATCAACACAGCAGACTTCTCTGATGAAATGTAGGGAATTTCTCCAAAAAACAAGCTATTGATTCTGTGATGAACACCAGCTGGGTGTCCTCTAACTCAATTCTGACACTATCTCCCTATATATAGCATCACATCCCATGGGTTGAGGGCTCAGCCCCTACAACTGTCCCCCTCCCACTCCTGATGCTGATCTCAAGCCTCAGGTTATTTTGCTTGTGTTTCTAACTGACTTACTATAAATCAGGGTTCCCACAACCCACTTACCAGGTTTGATTACTTTGCTAGAATGGCTCACAGAACTCAGAGAAACACTCACATACACTTACCAGTTTATTTTAAAAGGTATTCTAAAAGATACAAATAAAGAGCCACATTAACAGATACACAGGGCAAGTTAGAAGGGTCCCCAGTGCAGGAGCTTCTGTCCCATTGGGTTGGGATGCACCACCCTCCCTGGCACATGGCTGAGTTCTTGTTCACCTTCCTCTAAGCCTCCCTGTGTTCAACTATCCAGAAGCTCTCCAAACTCTGCCCTTTTGGGTTTTGATGGAAACTATATTTCGTATGCATGATTTATTAGATCATTGACTATCAGCTTAACCTTCAGCCTCTCTCCCCTCCTTGCCAATGATACAATCCTTATGTGAAAAAAGCTAAAGACTCCACCAAGGAACTATTAGATCTGATAAATAAATTCAGTAAAGTTGTAGAATGCAAAAGTCAGCATACAAAAATCAGTATAATGTCTATACATTAGTAATGAAGTAGCTGAGAAAGAAATAAAAAAGGCATTTCTATTTACAATAGTTAGAAAAAAAATGCCTAGGAGTAAGTTTAAGCAAGGAAGTAAAAACCTCTTAAAAAGAAATCTACACAACACTGATGAAAGAAAGAAGAGGATGCAAACAAATGGAAAGATATTCCCTGCTCATGAATTAGAAAATTCATATTAGTAAAATGACCATAGTTCCAAAAGCAATCTAGAGCTTCAAGGGAATCCCAATAAAAATACCAATGTTATTTTTCACAGAATTAGAAATAATAATTTTAATATTCCTATGGAACCAAAAATAAAACAAAAAACTGAAATAGCCAAAACAGTCCTGAACAAACAGAACAAAAAGCTAGATGAAAAATATACTATAAGGCTATAGTAACCAAAACAGAATGGTATTGGTATAAAAACAGGCATGTCAATCAGTGTCAATCAATGGAACATAATAGAGAATCTAGAAATAAATTCATATGTTTATAGCCAACTGACTTTTAACAAAGGTGTCAAGAGCACACTGAAAATGGATAGCCAAATGCAGAAGAATGAAATTAGATCCCTATCACTAACTCTATATAAAAACCTACTCAAGTTCAATCATATACCTAAATGTAAGACCTGAAGCTATAAAGCAACTGGAAGAACACCTATGGAAAACATTCTAGGACATTGGTCTGGGCAAAGATTTTATGGGTAAGACTTCAAAAATATAGAAAACACAAACAAAAATAGACAAATGGGACTATAAGAAACTAAAAAGCTTCTGCACAACAAAGAAAACAATCAACAGAGTGAAGAGATAGCAATTTATCTGACAAGAGACTAAAACATAAAATATGTAAGAAACTCAAACATCTTAAGAATTAAAAAACCAAATAATCTCATTAAAAAGTGAGCAAAGGATATGAATAGACATTTTTCAAAAGAAGACCAACAGGTATGTTAAAGAAAAAAAGCTCAATATCACTAACCGTGAGGGAAATGCAAATCAAAACCTCTGAGATGTCTTCTTACCCCAGATAGTATAGACACAGCTAAAATGACAAAAATAAAACAAACAACCACCACAAACAAAACAAAACAAAACAAAGCAATACAAAAACCCCAGATCCTGGTGATGTGGAGAAAAGGAAACTCTTACACACTGTTGATAGGAGTTTATTTATATATTTATTTATTTATTTATTGAGACAGAGTTTCGCTGTTGTTACCCAGACTGGAATGCAATGGCAGGATCTCAGCTCACCTCACTGCAACCCGCCTCCTGGGTTCAAGCAATTCTCTTGCCTCAGCCTCCCTAGTAGCTGGGAATACAGGCGCGCACCACCATGCCCAGCTAATTTTTGTATTTTCAGTAGAGACGGGGTTTCACCTTGTTGACCAGGATTGTCTCGATCTCTTGACCTCGTGATCCACCTGCCTCCCAAAGTGCTGGGATTACAGGCGTGAGCCACCGTGCCCAGCCTGATAGGAGTTTTAATTAGTACAGCCACTATAGAAAACAGTAAGGAGAATTTAAAAAAATATAGAAAGAGAACCACTATATCATCCAGCAATCTGTGGGTGGGTGGCAAAACCCCGGAGTTCAGGGGTCAGGGTTGGCAGAGAGCAGGGCCTGGGGGCACTTGGGTAACTGCAAGAGAATGAGAGAGGCAGATGCCTGAGTCCTAGATTATGGAAGTGAGGGAGGTGAGGGGCTGCCCCCAGACGGCAGGAAATTAACAGAAGAGTTCTTAAGACCTCTTGGGAATAGGGAGGATTCAAGCCCTCAGGATCCAGGGCAAGGGGTCAGAAGCTTGGGCCAGGCTTGTCATTGAGCTCTTTGTAACCCACGACTATCTTTAGACTCCAACCTAAGTCATGCGCACATCGTCCCAGAACAACATCTCCGTTGCTCTAGCAGAGGGGCCTGCTCTCTGCCTGTGACCCTGTGGGTCCTGGGTCTGGCATGGTGGCTTCTGCTGTCAAAGGCAATGAGAAGCAGCCATTCAGCAAGCTGAGTGCTGTGACCCCAGGCCTCGTGGGGCCGGACTCTGATATGACAGTAAGGTCCAGCTCAGAAAGTATGGCCCTGGAACTATTACCCTGGGCCCCTTAGCACCTGGCCTTAGCTATCTTTTCTTCAGGACCCTAGGGACTCCCTCCTGCTCTACACACACACACACACACACACACACACACACACACACACACACCTTCTAAAGGAATACTTCCCGTTTTTCTCTCCTCCCTGACTCACTCTTCTTCCTTCTTTTCTTTTTCTTCTTCTTTCCTTCTCCCATCCCCCTCGCACTCCTCCTCCTCCTCCTTCTTTATCATCATAATCTCCTCCTCCTCCCCCTCCTCCTCCTTATTCTTCCTCCTCTCCTCTTCCTCTTTTTCTTTTTCCTCTTCTCCCCTCCTCCTCCTCCTTCTTCTCCTTCTCCTTCTCCTTTTTCCTTTTTCTTTCTTCTTTTTATAAATAAAAAGGTTTAATTGACTCAAAGTTCCAGCATTGGGTATGATTCCTTGTTCTCTTATGATCCATTTCTTCTCCCTTCTGCTCCTTGGAACCTCCCTTCTTCCTGGACCGAGGCTGCTCTCCCTATACCCCAGGGTTGGCGCTCAAAGGCTGATTCCTGGGATGAGCAGCCTCCACTTGCAGGAGCAGTGGCAGGAACAAGGGACAGGACAGGAGGCCAAGGTCTCATCCTGGAGGCTGAGGGATTAGGTCTTCTGGTAACACGGGTTTGGGGGTGGGTCAACCCCAGACCTGAACCTGCTGTTTTGCCCTGGAAGCCTCTCTCTGCCCTGAGATGAAAGTGCAGTCAGTTGCAGGAGAAAACGGTCATATCAACATGGATTTTGGGAGGCTGGATGGACTCAGAGCCTGACTTGAGACCCAGAGGCTCCCTCTTGTGCACAGCCCTGTCCTTGTGCTGGGAGCAGAGGAAGAGCCTAGGAGGTCCTGGCTGGGGATAGAGGGGAGAGTCGTCCTCTGTCCTGGGTCCTGTGGCTATGCTAGGACGTTGCTGTGCTGCTCTCGGATTCTGACTGAGCACTCTCTGGGACAGGGCTGCGGGCTGAGTGGGCAGAAATAGCTAAGCATGAGGTCATCCACGTGGTTTGGAGGTTACTCCTGAGCAGCCCTGTAATCTACGGGGCTCAGGCTAGATTTGCTTGTCTTGCAACGTGAAGCAATTGTGGAGTAGCAAGAGCTGGCTCTAGAATTCTTATGGTGAATACAGTTCTCATAGAATCCAACCAGAATGAGAGTCCAGGGCCTGAGTTGACTGTCCTGGGCACACTCGACTGTGACGGAGTTGCCAAAAATGTAACTTCGGCACTTGCAGAAATTTCAATGATTGTCAAAAACACCAAATACTTGTGTACAATTTCACTTCTGATGTCTGTGGCTGTGCTTTGAAAGGGCAGAAAGAGCCATGGAAAGAGGCTGAAAGACTCCTCTGGGAATTCTCAAGTCCTTTTTCATAGCAGTAACAATTCAGAAGTGACTGGGTAGTGGGAACTAAAAAGAGAGGAAGGCGTGAGGGATGAGGGGCAGAGAGAAGGGCTGGGGAGCACGAGGTGAGGAAAAGGGGCAGGGGAAAGAATTCTAAAGCAGTTGAGGAGGTCAGCAGGGGGTTCTTTGCATTGGCTGTTTTGCTGCTGGGCAATGTGATAATTATAGGACTATAAATAATTACCAATATTCACCAAAAAGCACAGCTAAAACTGGTGACTTTTATTACCTGTAAATGCCCTAATAAGCAAAAAAAGGGGTGAAAAGGGAAAAATAAAGACATTTTTAGATTATCAAACCATAAAATTCATTTCCTATGGGACCTGTATTACATGTAATTTTAAAGGAATTTCTTCAGGCTGAAGGTAAGTGGTACTAGTTGGTGACCCAGATATACAGAAAGGAACAACTAACAACAGAAATGATGCACACACATATCACACACACACTCATTTTCTTAATTTCCTGAAGACATATGACTGCTTGTCTAAAACAAAAACTATTACACTGTATCATTGAATTTATAATGTATATTAATGTAATATACATAACAATAATAGCATAGTGATAGGTTAAATGAAACTATACCATTTGAAGTGTGCTTTATTTTGCTGGATGTATTTTAATGTTACCTGAACTTCATTGTGGAAAGTCAAGGAATTGGGTTTCGATTCTTACAACGATAAAAACATGAGTATAAAGAAATATAGCTAAGCCGGGCACGGTAGCTTACACCTGTAATTCCAGCACTTTGGGAGGCTGAGGTGGGCGGATCACCGGAGGTCAGGAGTTCGAGGCCAGTCTGACCAACATGGAGGTCTCCATATGCAAACCTGAACCCAGAAATTCTAAAGTCCTGATCACTGCCCCCTGCTATCACCCAGCGGAGCTTCCCTGGGAGCTTTCCCCTCACCCTACCCTGCCGTCTTAACTTCTTATAATAATGTGAATACTCCTCACCCACCCTGCCATCTTAACTGTTCTTATAATAATGTGAATACTCCTCACCCCACCCTCCCGTCTTAAATACTCTTATGTCTTACCCCACCTGCCATTGTAACTGAACTTATGGTAACGTATACTCCTTGCCCCAACCCCCACCACTGTAACTGATCTTACCCCATAACACCCCTGTCCCCTCCCCAAAAGATCTTCCTCAACCAGTAAAACTAACTCCTATCCCATCGCCCTTCACTAACGCCCTTTTCAGCCTTAGCCCACCAGCACCCAGCTGAATAAACAGCCATGTTGCTCACACAAAGCCTGTTTGGGGAGTCTCTTCATTCAAAGAGCATGTTTCAACATGGAGAAACCCTGTCTCTACTAAAAATAGAAAATTAGCCATGTGAAGTGGTGTGTGCCTATAATCCCAGCTACTCTGGAAGGCTGAGGCAGGAGAATCACTTGAACTAGGGAGGCAGAGGTTGTGGTGAGCCGCGATGGCGCCATTCATTGCACTCCAGCCCCGACAACAAGAGCAAAACTCCGTCTTAAAAAAAAAAAAAAAAAAAAAACCACTGGGAGAATTAAAAGCATAAACTAAAAAATGTTTACTTGATACACAAGAAAGTGCAAAGGAGAAAAAGAAACAAAAAGATAGGAGACAAATTGAAAACATATAGCAAAATGGTAGACCAAAATCCCACCACTGTAAGTGAAGAAATGACACGACCTGAGTCACATTAGCAAAACTGCTGAGCACTACGGGGAGAACAGACATGGGCAGGAAGTGAGGGACAGTGTTAGTGCCACAATTCAGGAGTGACAGGGTGGCAGGGACTAAGGGGAGAAAAGGGTGTGAGGGATGACAGGGGCAGAGAGAAGGGCTGGAGAAGCAGGAGGTGAGGAAAAGGGGCAGAGGAAAGAATTCTAAAGCAGTGGAAGAGCCTAGCAGGGGGTTCTTTTCATTAGTATTTAATGCATTTTGTGGACTTCCTGAAAACTAATGGCCTCTTTATGATTAAAAAAAATGGGTTAGAAAATACCAAGTGTTCAAATAAAACATACTCATTGCTTAGGTGTGTGTAGCTCAGGAAAACAGGAAGTGCTTGAGCGCTGGTGAAGAGCATTGAGACTGCATGGAGCTCTCATAACTCTGAGTGCTGACTACAGGCTCCCGGTTGCAATATACAGTAACAAACCTGCTTCTTTGTATTCAGACGTTCTGGACTCACACAGGGAAACTGATTAGGGAATGGTGATAATTTTAAATGTAAGAACCCAGAGTCACAGATCCATAGTCTAGGAAGGTAAAACTTAGGAGCTTTGAGAGTTTAACTGTAATGCTGTTTTGACACAGGTCTTTTACAGATTGGAATCCTAATCATTCAGAGATGACCAATATTGTGCTACCTACTGTATTAATAAACAAAAGGGAACCTGGTCTCTATGAGAATCTCTATCTGGTGCCTTCAGACAAAACTTCACCAGGTTTCAAGAGAAAACCCCTGTCTCTACACCTCCACTCCCAGGGCGAGCTCACTCTCTGGCATCAAGTTCCCTGTGGTGAATTTCCTTGTACAAGAGTCCAAGGGGAGAGGTAAGGAGTGGGAGGCAGGGAGTCCAGTTCAGGGACGGGGATTCCAGGAGGAGAAATGAAGGGAAAGAGGCTGGGCGCAGCCTGGGTTTCTCTCTCTGGTTTCCACAGACAGATCGTTGGCCAGGACTCAGGCAGACAGTGTGACAAAGAGGCTTGGTGTCGGAGAAGAGGGATCAGGACAAAGTCCTAGTTCCCGGGCGTGACTCTCGGGGTCTCAGGCGCCTAGGGCCCTGTCGGTATTGGGGAAAGTGCAGTGTTGGGGATTCCCCACTCCCCTGAATTTCACTTCTCCCAACCTGTCAGGTCTTTCTTCCTGGATACTCATGACGCATCCCCAGTTCTCACTCCCATTGGGTGACGGGTTTCTAGCTAAGCCAATCAGCGTCGCCGAGGTCCCGGTTCTGAAGCTCCCAGACACCTACCTGGACTCAAGATTCTCCCCAGACGCCGAGGATGGGGTCATGGCGCCCCGAATCCTCCTTCTGCTGCTCTCGGGGGCCCTTGTCCTGACTAAGACCTGGGCGGGTGAGTGCGGGGTCGGGAGGAAAACGGCCTCTGCGGGGAGGAGCGAGGGGACCGCCCGGCTGGGGCGCAGGACCCCGGGATCCAATGGGAGGAAGGTCGGGCAGGTCTCAGCCCCTCCTTGCCCCAGGCTCCCACTCCATGAGGTATTTCTGCACTGCCGTGTCCCGGCCCGGCCGCGGGGAGCCCCGCTTCATCTCTGCGGGCTACGTGGACGACACGCAGTTCGTGCGGTTCGACAGCGACGCTGCGAGTGGGAGAGAGGAGCCGCGGGCGCCGTGGATGGAGCAGGAAGGGCCGGAGTATTGGGACCGTGAGACACTGACCCTCAGGGCCAGCGCGCAGACTCACCGGGGGAACCTGCGGACCCTGCGTGGCTACTACAACCAGAGCGAGGCCGGTGAGTGACCCCGGCCCCGGGCGCAGATCACGGCCCTCCTCATCCCCCACGGACGGTCCGCGTCGCCCGGGTCTCCGGGTCAAGATCCACACTGAGGCTACAGGACCCGCCCAGACCCTTGACCCTAGAGAGCCCCAGACGCCTTTACCCAGTTTCCTTTTCAGTTTAGGCCCAAATCCCTGCAGCTTGGTCTGGGCGGGGGCGGGGCTTGGTGGATGGGTCTGACTGCGGGGTTGGGGCCAGGGTCTCACACCCTCCAGACGACCTATGGCTGCGACCTGGGGCCTGATGGGCGCCTCTTCCGCGGGTATTACCAACATGCCTATGACGACAAGGATTACATCGCCCTGAACGAGGACCTGCGCTCTTGGACAGCGGCTGACACGGCTGCTCAGATTACCCAGCGCAAGTTGTAGGCCGTCCATGAGGCAAAGGGGCTCAGGGCCTACCTGGAGGGCACATGCCTGAAGTGGCTCCGCAGATACCTGGCCAAGGGGAAGGAGACTGCAGCATACGGGTACTAGGGACAGTGGGGAGCCGTCCCCATCTCCCGTAGATCTCCCAGGATGGCCTCCCATGGGGAGGGGAGGAAAATGGGATCAGTGCTAGAATATCGCCCTCCCTTGAATGGAGAATGGCATGAGTTTTCCTGAGTTTCCTCTCAGGGCCCCTCCGCTCTCTAGGATAATTAAGGGATGACGTCTCTGAGGAAATGAAGGGGAAGACAGTCCCTGGAATACTGATCAGGGGTCCACTTTGACCCCTGCAGCACCCTTGGGGCACCGTGATTTCTTCACTCAGGCCTTGTTCTCTGCCTCACACTCAATGCGTTTTATGGTCTGATTCTAGCTTTTCTGAGTCCCTCGGCCTCCACTCAGGTCAGGACCAGAAGTCACTGTTTCATTCTCAGAGACTATAACTTTCCAAGGAATAGGAGATTATCCCAGGTGCCTGTGTCCAGGCCAGTGTCTGGGTTCTGTGGTCCCTTCCCCACCCCAGGTGTCCTGTCCATTCTCAGATGGTCACATGGGTGCTGCTGTGGTCTCATGGGTATTCCATGAGAGATGCCAAGTGCCTGAATGTTCTGACCCTTCCTGTCAGACCCCCCAAAGACGCATGTGACCCACCACCCTGTCTCTGATCATGAGGCCACCCTGAGGTGCTGGACCCTAGGCTTCTACCCTGTGGAGATCACACTGACCTGGCAGAAGGATGGGGAGGACCAAACTCAGGACGCCGAGCTTGTGGAGACCAGGCCAGCAGGGGATGGAACCTTCCAGAAGTGGACAGCTGTGGTGGTGCCTTCTGGAGAAGAGCAGGGATACATGTGCCATGTGCAGCACAAGGGGCTGCCCAAACCCCTCACCCTGAGATGGGGTAAGGAGGGGGATGGGGTAAGAGGGGGGTGAGGTGTCACATCTCTTCTCAGGGAAAGCAGGAGCCCATCTGGAGCCTTTCAGCAGGGTCAGGGCTGAGACCTGGGGGTCAGGGCCCTTCATGTTCCCCTCCTTTCCCAGAGCCGTCTTCCCAGCTCACCATCCCCATCGTGGGCATCGTTGCTGACTTGGTTTTCTTTGGAGCTGTGGTCATCGGAGCTGTGGTGACTGCTATGATGTGGAGGAGGAAGAGCTCAGGTAGGGAAACGGTGAGGGGTGGGGTCTGGGTTTTCTTGTCCCACTCAGGGTTTCAAGCCCCAGGTAGAAGTGTTCCCTGCCTCATTAGTGGAAAGCACCATCCACACATGGGCCAACCCAGCCTGGGGCCCTGTTTGCCAGTACTTACTGTTTTGTGAAGCACATGTGACAATGAAGGACAGATGTATCACCCCTTGATGACTGTGGTGTTGGGGTCCTGATTTCAGCATTCATGAGTCAGGGGAAGTTCCCTGCTAAGGACAGACCTTAGGAGGGCGGTTGCTCCAGAACCCACGTCTGCTTTCCTCGAGTTTCCTGATTCTGCCCTGGGTCTGTAGTCACTATGGCTAGAAACTTTTTTTGGAGGAAAGTTTCTTGGAGCCTCCAAGTCTAGGAAGCTCCTCTAAGATCTCATGGCCCTGCCTCTTCCCTGTCCCCTCACAGGACATTTTCTTCCCACAGCTGGAAAAAGAGGGAGCTACTCTCAGGCTGCGTGTACGTGATGGGGGTGGGGGTGTGGAGGAGCTCACCCACCCCAAAATTCCTCCTGTCCCACATCTCCTGCGGGCTCTGACAGGTCCTAGGCAGCGACAGTGCCCAGGACTCTGATGTGTCTCTCACGGCTTGTAAAGGTGAGATTTTGAGGGTCTGAAGTGGGTACGGGGTGGGGCAGCAGGGAAAGGACTGTGTAGTGAGGATTCTTTTATTGGGACATTTCTAGTGTGTGGTGGGCAGTTCAGAGTGTCATCACTTACCATGACTGACCTGAATTTGACCACACCTATTGTTTTCATAGCCTGAGACGGCTGCCTTGTGTGGGACTGAGATGCGGGATTTCTTCACGCCTCCCCTTTGTGACTTCAAGAGCCTCTGGCGTCTCTTTCTACTAAGGCATCTGAATGTGTCTGTGTCCCTGTTAGCATAATGTGAGGAGGTGGAGAGACAGCCCATCCCATGTCCACCGTGACCCCTGTCCCCATGCTGACCTGTGTTCCCTCCCCAGTCATCTTTCCTGTTCCAGAGAGGTGGGGCTGAGCATCTCCATCTGTGTCTCAGCTTCATGGTGCACTGAGCTGCAACCTCTTACTTCCCTACTGAAAACAGAATCTGAATATAAATGTGTTTCCTCAAATATTTGCCACGAGAGGTTGATGAGTTAATTAAATAAGTCAATTCCTAAAATTCGAGAGAGAAAATAAAGACCTGAGAACCTTCCAGAATCCACGTGTTTGCTGTGCTGAGTTTGTTGCTGGTGGGGATGGAGAAGCTGTGAGGAAGCAAGTGTGGACAGGGACACTAGGTTTTCTTCTAGTGTTTTTATGGTAGTAGGTCTTATGTTTAAACCTTTAACCCATGTGGAGTTAATTTTTGTATAAAGTGTAAGGAAGGAATTCAGTTTCATCTTTCTGCATATGGCTAGCCAGTTTTCCTAACACAATTTATTAAATAGGGAATCCTTTCCCCATTGCTTGTTTTTGTCAGGTTTGTCAAAGATCAGTTGGTTGTAGATGTGTGGTGTTACTTCTGAGGCCTCCATTCTGTTCCACAAGTCTATATCTCTGTTTTGGTACCAGTACCATGCTGTTTTGATTACTGTAGCTTTGTAGCATAGTTTGAAGTCAGTGTGATGCCTTCAGCTTTTTGTTTTTCTTAGGATTGTCTTGGCTATGCATGCCCTTTTTTGGTTCCATATAGTATATAAGGCCCCCTCCCCCAATTCTGTGGAAAAAGGTCAATGGTAGCTTGATAGGGATAGCATTGAATGTATAAATTACTTTGGGCAGTATGGCCATTTTCATGATATTGATTCTTTCCCTAACCATGAGCATGGAGTGTTTTTCCCTCTGTTTGTGTCCTCTCTTATTTCCTTGACAGTGGTTTGTAGTTCTCCTTGAAGTTCACTCATGATTTGGCTGTTTGTCTGTTTTTGGTGTATAGCAATGCTTGTGATTTTTGCACATAGATTTTGTATCCTGAGACTTTACTGAAGTTGCTTATCATCTTAAGAAGATTTTGGGCTGAGACGATGGGGTTTTCTTTTTCTTCTTCTTTTTTTTTTTTTTTGTTGTTGTTGCAGAAAAGCAATTTATTAGACAGAGAGAAAGAGAAAAAGAAAGACAGCTCCCACACTGTCATGGGAGGGTACCCAGAGAAGGAATCCCGATGATGGGGTCTTCTAAATATACAATCATGTCATCTGCAAATAGAGACAATTTGACTTCCTCTTTTCCTAATTGAATACCCTTTATTTCTTTTTCTTGCCTAATTGCCCTGGCCAGAACTTCCAATACCATGTTGAATAGAAGTGGTGAGAGAGGTCATCCTTGTCTTGTGTCAGTTTTCAAAGGGAATGCTTTCAGTTTTTCCCCATTCAGTATGATATTGACTGTGGGTTTGTCAGAAATACCTCTAATTATTTTGAGATACATTCCATCAATACACAGTTTATTGACAGTTTTTAGCATAAAGGGCTGTTGAATTTTGTCGAAGGCCTTCTCTGCATCAATCATGTGGTTTTTCTCTTTGCTTCTGGTTATGTGATGGATTACTTTTATTGATTTGCGTGTGTTGAACCAGCCTTGCAGCCTGTGTATGAAGCTGACGATCTTGATGGATAAGCTTTTGGATGTGCTGTTGGATTCGGTTTGCCAGTATTTTATGGAGGATTTTCCCATCGATATTCATCAGGCATATTGGCCTGAAATGTCTTTTTTTACTTGTGTCTCTGCCAGTTTTTGGTATCAAGATGATGTTGGCCTCAAAATGAGTTAGGGAGTATTCTCTTTTTCTATTGTTTGGCATAGTTGCAGAAGGAATGGTACTAGCTCCCTTTTTACTCCTGGTTGAATTTAGCTTCGAACTCATCTGGTCCTGGACTTTTTTGGTTGGTAAGCTATGAATCGCTGTCTTGATTTCAGACCTTTTTTTTGAGACGGAGTTTCGCTGTTGTTACCCAGACTGGAGTGCAATGGCACAATCTCAGCTCACCACAACCTCCGCCTTCTGGGTTCAAGCAATTCTCCACCCTCAGCCTCCCAAGTAGCTGGGACTACAGGCATGCACCACCATGCCCAGCTAATTTTTGTATTTTTCGTAGAGACGGG
The DNA here is from genome assembly GCF_049354715.1 of Callithrix jacchus. Classification (NCBI taxonomy): domain Eukaryota; kingdom Metazoa; phylum Chordata; class Mammalia; order Primates; family Cebidae; genus Callithrix; species Callithrix jacchus. Next base: position 37,216,529 of record NC_133505.1, read on the forward strand.
GTTTTACCTTGTTGACCAGGATGGTCTCGATCTCTTGACCTCGTGATCCACCTGCCTTGGCCTCTCAAAGTGCTGGGATTATAGGTGTGAGCCACCATGCCCGGCCGATTTCAGACCTTCTTATTGGTCTATTCAGGTCGACTTCTTCCTGGTTTAGTCTTGGGAGTGTGTAAGTGACCAGGAATTAATCTATTTCTTCTAAATTTTCTGGCTTATTTACATAGAGGTGTTTATACTATTCTCTGATCGTAATTTGTATTTCTGTGGGATCAGTGGTAATATCCCCTTTATCATTTTTATTGCATCTATTTGATTCTTATCTCTCTTCTTCTTTATTAGTCTGGCTAGTGGTCTATCTATTTTGTTGATTTTTTTCAAAAAACCAGTTCCTGGATTCATTGCTTGTTTGAAGAGTTTTTCCTGTCTCTACTTCCTTCACTTCTGCTCTGATCTTAGTTATTTCTTGTCTTCTGCTAGCTTTTGAATTTGTTTGTTCTTGCTCCTCTAGTTGTTTTAATTGTGACATTAGGGTGTCAATTTTAGATATTTCCTCCTTTCTCTTGTGGGCATTTAGTGCTATGAATTTCCCTCTAAACACTGCTTTAAATGTGTCCTGAGGTTTTGGTACATTGTGTCTTTGTTCCCATTAGTTTCAGGAACATCTTTATTTCTGCCTTCATTTCATTATTTGTCCAGTAGTCATTCAGGAGCAGGTTGTTCAGTTTCCATGTAGTTGTGTGGTTTTGAGTGGGTTTTTTAATCCTGAGTTCTAATTTGATTGCGCTGTGGTCTGAGAGACTGTTATGATTTCTGTTATTTTGCATTTGCTGAGGAGTGTTTTTTCCAATTATGTGGTCTATTTTAGAACAAGTGTGATGTGGTTCTGAGATGAATGTATATTCTGGGGATTTGGGGTGGAGAGTTCTGTAGATGTCTATGAGGTCCGCTTGGTCCAGATCTGAGTTCAAGCCCTGGATATCCTTATTAATTTTCTGTCTTGTTGATCTGTCTAATATTGACAATGTGGTGTTAAACTATCCCACTATTAATGTATGGGAGTCTAAGTCTCTTTGTAGGTCTCTAAGAAGTTGCTTTATGAATCTGGGTACTCCTGTATTGGGTGCGTATATATTCAGGATAGTTAGGTCTTCTTGTTGCATTGATCCCTTTACCATTATATAATGCCTTTCTTCATCACTTTTGATCTTTGTTGGTTTAAAGTCTGTTTTATCAGAGACTAGGATTGCAAACCCTGCTTTTTTTCTTTGCTTTCCATTTGCTTGGTAAATATTCCTACATCCCTTTATTTTGAGCCTATGTGTGTGTTTGCACTTGAGATTGTCTCCTGAATACAGCACACTGATGGGTGTTGACTCTATCCAATTTGCCAGTCTGTGTCTTTTAACTGGGACATTTAGTCCATTTCCATTTAAGGTTAATATTGTTATGTGTGAGTTTGATCATACCATTATGATGCTAGCTGGTTATTTTGCCCGTTAGTTGATACAATTTATTCATTGTGTCTAAGGTCTTTCCAATTTGGTATGTTTTTGCAGTGGCTGGTACTGGTTGTTTCTTTCCATGTTTATTGCTTCCTTCAGGAGCTCTTGTAAGGCAGGCCTAGTGGTGACAAAATCTCTCAACATTTGCTTGTCCATAAAGGATTTTATTTCTCCTTCACTTACGAAGCTTAGTTTGGCTGGATATGAAATTCTGGCTTGAAAATTCCTTTCTCCAAGAATGTTGAATATTGCCCCCCATTTGCTTTTGGCTTATAGGGTTTCTCCCAAGAGATCTGCTGTGAGTCTACTGGGCTTCCCTTTGTGTGTAACCCGACCTTTCTCTCTGGCTGCACTTAGCATTTTTTCCTTCGTTTCAACACTGGTGAATCTGATGATTATGTGTCTTGGGGTTGCTCTTCTCAATGAGTATCTTTGTGGTGTTCTCTGTGTTTCCTGAATTTGACTCTTGGCTTTCCCTGCTAGGTTGAAGTTCTCCTGGATAATATCCTAAAGTGAGTTTTCCAACTTGGTTTCATTCTCTTCATCATTCTCAGGTACACCGATCAAACATAGATTTGGTCTTTTCATGTAATCCCATATTTCTTGGAGGCTTTGTTCATTTCTTTTTGCTCTTTTTTTTAATCTTGTCTCTTGCTTTATTTCACTGAGTTATCTTCAATCTCTGATATCCTTTCTTTTGCTTGATTGATTTGGCTATTGAAACTTGTGTATGCTTCACGAAGTTCTCTTGCTATCTTTCTCAGCTCCATCAGGTCGTTTATGTTCTCCTCTAAACTTGTTATTCTATTTAGCATTTCATCTAACCTTTTTTTTCAAGGTTCTTAGTTTCCTTGCATTGGGTTAAAACATGCTCCTTTATCTCAGAGAAGTTAGTTATTACTCACCTTCTGAAGCCTACTTCTGTCAATTTGTCAAACTCATTCTCTGTTTAGTTTCATTCTTTTGCTGATGAGGAGTCGTGATCCCTTGAGGAGAAGAGGTGTTCTGGTTTTTGGAATTTTCAGTCTTTTTGCACTGGTTTCTTCCCATCTTTGTGGATTTATCTACCTTTGGTCGTTGAGTCAGTGACCTTTGGAACAGGTCTCTGAGTGGATGTCCTTTCTGGTGATGTTGAGACTATTTCTTTCTGTTCGTTGGTTTGCCTGCTAACAGTCAGGCCCCTCTGCTGCAGGTCTGCTGGAGTTTGCTGGAGGTCCACTCCAGACACTGCTTGCCAGGAAATCACAGTGGGAGCTGCAGAACAGCATAGATTGCTGCCTGTTTCTACCTCTGATAGCTTTGTCCCAGAGGGTCACCCACTAGATGCTAGCCAGAGCTCTCTTGTGTGAGGTGTCTGTTGGCCCCTACTGGGAGGTGTCTCACAGTCAGGATTCACGGGGATCAGTACTGCCACTTGAGGAGGCAATCTGTCCCTTATTTAAGCTGGAACACTGTGCTGAGGGATTTGCTGTACTTTTCAGAGCTGTCAAGTAGGGACATTTAAGTCTGCTGAAGCTGTACCCACAACAGCCTTCTGTACCCAAGTGCTCTGTCCCAGGAAAGTGGAGGCTTTATTTATAAATCCCTGATGGGCTGCTGCCTTTTTTTAGAGATGCCCTGCCCCATGAGGTGGGAGTCTAGTGACATAGTCTGCCTGCAGAGGCCTTCCTAAGCTACTCTGGGCTCCACCCAGTTTGAACTTCCCAGAGACTTTGTTTACACTGATGTTAAAACCACCTAATGGAGTCTCAGCCATGGTGGATGCCCTCCTCCCTCCCCCACCAAGCTTGAATGTCTCAGGTGGAGTTCAGACTGCTATGTTGGCTACAGGAATTTAAGCTAGTGGATCTTAGCTTGCTGGTCTTTGTGGGGGCAGGAGTCACTGAGCCATATCACTTGGCTCCTTGGCTTCAGCCCCCTTTCCAGAATAGTGAATGGTTCTTTCTCACTGATGTTCCAGGCACCACTGGGGTATGAGAAAAAAATCTGCTGTGGTAAGCTCAGTGTCTTCCAAAACAGCCACCCAGTTTTGTGCCGGAAGCCCAGGGCCCTGGTGTTGTAGGCACCGGAGGGAATCTCCTGGTCCGCAGGTTGTGAAGACCATGGGAAAAGCACAGTATCTGGGCTGGAGTGCAGGGGACAGTCCCTAATGGCTGCCCTTGGCTGGAGAGGGAGTTCCCTGGCCCCTTACACTTCCCAGGTGAGGCGATGCCCCACCCTGCTTTGGCTCGTGCTCCTTGGGCTGCATCCACTGTCCAACCAATCCCAGTGATATGAACCAGGTACCTCAGTTGAATTGCAGAGATCAACTGCCTTCTGCATCTGTCTCTTTGGGAGTTGCACACTGAAGCTGTCCCTATTTGGCTATCTTGCCGGCAACCCGGTAATTTGTCTTATTTATTTATTTTTGAGACTTGGTCTCACTCTTTTGCCATGGGAGTGCAATGACATGATCTCTGCTCACTGCAACCTTCACCTCTTGTGTTGAAGCAATTCTTTCATGTCAGCCTCCTGAGTAGCTGGAATTACAGGTAGGTGCCACCACCCCCAGCTAATTTTTGAATTTTTAGTGGATACAGGGTTTCACGATGTTGGCCAGGCTGGTCTCGAACTCCTGACCTCAAGTGATCTGACTGCTTGGCCTTCCAAAGTGCTGGGATCACAGGATTGAGCCACCATACAGGACCTTCCTCTTATACCTTTGAGGAGATGCCACAGATCACTGGATTCCTCAAAACCTCACCAACGTAGCAGACACTTGAATCTTTGTATAGTTCACCACACTTTGGAATGCATTTGCACTATGAAAACTTGCAGAGTATATTTCAGTTCTTGCTCATCAAATTTTAATATATCGTTAACACAGTGAACAAATCTGATGCTCTGAGAACTATTCAGATGGGCCAGTTCCTTTATATGACAGTAGCGAGCAGGATATGTAATGTATCCTGGGGATAAAATTTAAAATGTAGAGTTATTTGGTTTTGGTGAATATAAATAGCCTCTGGCCTTCTTTTTCATATGTATTGAAAATAATGCATTTAGACAGATCAATAGTCTTATACAATGAATAAGGCTCTCTATAAATCTGATCTACTAAAAATATAACATTCTGGTTGGGCAAGGTGGCTCATGCCTCTAATCCCAGCACTTTGAGAGGTCATGTCAGGTGGATCGCTTGACCTCAGGAGTTTGAAACCAGCCTAGGCAATATGTGAAACACTCTCTCTACAAAAAATACAAAAATTAACTGAGTGTGGTTACTTGCACCTGTAGTCCCAGCTACTTAGGGGGCTGAGGCATGAGAATCACTTGACCCCTGGAGGCAGAGTTTGCAGTGAGCCAAGATCTTACCACTGGGTGATGAAATGGGACGCTGTCTCAAAAAAAAAAATTATATTGAGACCAGTTAATAAAGTTGCGACTATTTATTTTTTTGAGATCGAGTTTCACTCTTGTTGCCCAGACTGAAGTTTAATGGAATGATCTCGGCTCACTGCAACCTCAGCCCCCTGAGTACTAGCGATTCTCCTGCTTCAGCCTCCCAAGTAGCTAGAATTACAGGCGTGCACCACCATGCCTGGCTAATTTTGTAGTTTTAGTAGAGACAGGGTTTCTCCATGTTGGTCAGGCTGGTCTCGAACTCCTGACCTCAGGTGATCTGCCTGCCTTGGCCTTCCAAAGTGCTGGGATTATAGACATGAGTCACCATGCCTGGCCCGAAGTTGCAACTATTTATTGGGTGAGTCTGCATTAGTCTGTTTTCATCTGCAATTATCAGTCCAATTACTGCAAGAACTAAATCAGTGCATTAAACTGTTATATGATGGAACCAAATTCTTGCACCTTTTAAGTCTTGGAAGTTTGGCTCACTTTGCTTCTGCCTTGCTGCTGCCTGGCCTCTGGCTTCCTGGGATTCTACTGCTCCCTCTGCTGCTAGGGAGACAGGTTCTACAATATCATCTCCTAGAGGCAGTTCCAGCCTGCAAACGACAGACAAAATGAGATTAATACCCTGTTCACCTGCTCGTTCCTTATTGTTTAGTAGACAGCCCTTTGGCTCTTCCATAGAAATAGTCACCTGGTGGGCTGTCCACTTCTACAAAGCACATCTGTCTATGCCAGCAAGCTCACTGCTCAGTGCTCTGAGCTTTTCAATCTCTGTCTCCACAATCTACCATGACAGTCTGGCATCTCTCCTTCATTTCATGTGAGCCATCACTTTTTATTAGAATGGTTTTCTTGAGATAAAATTCACATACATTATTCAACCATTTGAACTCAGTGGATTTTAATATCATCATCACAATCAATTTTAGAACATTTTCATAAACCCATACCCATTTATTCCCAAGCAGTCGTCTCCACTTTCCTCTAACACTGCCTCAGTCCTAGGCAACAAGAAATCTACTTTCTGTCTCTAGAGATTTAGTTTTTATGGACATTTCATATAAATAGGATAATATAATGGATGGTGTTTTGTAATGGACTTCTTTCACATAGCAGAATGTTTTCAAGATTCATCCATGTAGTTACATGTATCAGGATTAATTCCTTTTTAGGACCAAATAAAACATCTACACTGCTTACCCCACCTTACTCATTTCTTCCTTTCAAAACCACAACAGAGGATTCCACCCATACCTTCCCCTCCTGCTCCACCTGATCGGCCCTGGTGCTGCCCCGTGTGGCCCTGCCTTTTGCTCTGTGCTCCTGCATTTGTGCGTAATTAGTTCTTCCTTTAGTGGCATTGGCCTCTCTGTGTCATCCCTCAATCATCCAAATCTGTTGGGTATTCAAAACACCTACCAAAGCCCAAATCTTATCATAGGTTCATTCTAACATGCTCTTACTGAGACACCTGGGAGTTCTCCAAGGTGTGAATTCTCCCTCAGTACAATGAGCAGTCAAATCAACTTCATCATCTAAGGTGTGCTCCCGGTGGTCTTTGGCTGAAGGGTATTCACACATTATTACTACTTTGTCTATTTACTTCTTATATGTCTTTGAGGCTGGTTAAGGGAATGGATTTGTATATTTATGTGCTCGTGAATGACAGATTTTTAAACTTGTAATTAGTCAAATCAATCATCATCATTCTTTATGGCTTTCTGCACTTTGGTTATGTTTAGAAAATCCTTCATAATTGTAAAAACCTCACACATATTTTCACCTAGAATTTTTCTAGGCGAGACAATGAGAAAAGAGTCATCTTAGGGTGAAAGGAAACAATTATTCCAGTTGCAAGGAGGTAAAGGATACTAATGTGATGGAATTCTAAGGTTTAAATTCCTTGTTTCATAATTCTGGAAATGTGTCCACAGGGTCTGTAGATCACTTGGTATATGTGGCATTCAATGAATACTTTCTTTTGGAATAAGTGAAGGCTTTTTGCCTCCTTAGTGTTCGCTAAGTTAAAGATAACATTATGCCAGGTTTCCAAGGAAATGCAGATGTGGGATGGCAACAGGAATATGCCTTTATGAAAACTTGAGACTTTGAAGTGATGTCATGTTCTGGTTAATGTCTGTACACTATGGTTGTTAAAATACACATTAGCCTGGGCACAGTGGCTCATGCTTGTAATCCCAGATACTCAAGAGGCAGAGATGGGAGGATCACCTGCACCCAGGAAGTCAGGACCCCAGTGAGCTCTAATCACACCACTGCACTCCAACCTAGGTAACAGAGTGAGATTTTGTCTGAGAAACAAAATAAAACAAAACACATTCATTATACTTTCTTGAGCATACTGTATTTTAATGTTATATCTAAGACCCACAGACAAATCCATGGCTCCCCTGTGAAGGTAACTTTGATATATATCAATCTGTATGTCACAAAGTGTATCTTTGGAGAGATTAAAAAGAACACTCTAGTATGCACTGTTAGATATGATAGGTACTAGTCACAAGTGGCTATTGAAATTAATTAAAGAAAATTTAAAATTCAACTGCTCAGTCAGAGTAGCCACAGAGACAGGAGTAGAGATTCACAAGCCATGTGCAGCACAAGGGGCTGCCGGGCCCCTCACCCTGAGATGGGGTAAGCAGGTGATGAGGGGTGGAGTCTCTTCTCAGGAAAAACAGGAGCAGTTCTGGAGACCTTCAGGAGGGCCATGGCTGAGGCCCTGAGATTAGAGCCCCTCACCTTCTCTTCCTTTCCCAGAGCAGTCTTCCAGCCCACCCTCCCCATTGTGGGCACCACTGCTGGCCTGGTTCTCTTTGGAGTTGTGGGCACTGGAGCTGTGGTGGCTACCCTTGCGATGTAGAGGAGAAACAGCTCTGGTATGTAAGGGATGGGGTCTGCATTTTCTTGTTACTTTGGTCCTCCTTAATAAAAAGTGTGCCACACATGCACCAAGCACACACACACACACACACACACACACACAGCACAAAGACTCATGCTCGTGGTCCCTGTATGCTAAACTTTCTGTAATGTAAAGCACTTGTGAAGATAAAGGACGCATCACCTTGATGATTCTAGAGATGGGATCTGATTCCTAGCAGTCATAGGTCAGAGGAAAAGGACTCTGCTGAGGAGAGACCTCCAGCCACCTGAGAGGGCGGTGGTCCAGCTCCTGTACATCTCCTATTCTTGATTTTCTGATCATGCCCTGGGTCTGATTACAGATTCAAGTAGAAAAAAATTGAACTTCAGCACATTAAAAACTTGTGTGCTGATAAGACATTATCAGTACAGTGAGAAGACAATTCATAAAATGGAGGAAGATATTTGCCAATTACACATCAGGGGCTAGTATTCAGATACATAAAGAAATCTTTACATTTCAATAGTAATAGGCAAATAATCCAATCACAAAATGGGCAAAGGACTTGTACAGACATTTCCTCAAAGAAGAGACATAAACAGCCAAGAAAGATAGGAAAATATGATCAGCAACGTTAGCCATTTCAGAAATGCAAAGTAAACTACAATGATATGGCTATGGTAATAACTTTTTTAAAATAGCAAATATTAGGAAGAATGTGGAGAAATTAGAAGCTTCATCCCACTACGTTTATAGAAATATAAAATGGCCAGCTGAGGTTCTTATTTGGTGGAAGCATTCCTCTCTTGGGAAATCCACTAAGCCCAAGATGGCAGGGATGGGAAGCAGAAAAATTTTAAGTAATTAATAGGTGTAATTGTTCAATAACATTTATTTTATTTTATTTTTGAGACGGAGTTTTACTGTTGTTACCCAGACTGGAGTGCAATGGCACGATCTCGGCTCACCGCAACCTCCACCTTCTGAGTTCAAGCAATTCTCCTGCCTCAGCCTCCGAGTAGCTGGGACTACAGGCACGCACCACCATGCCCAGCTAAGTTTTGTATTTTTAGTAGAGATGGGGTTTCACCTTGTTGACCAGGATGGTCTCGATCTCTTGACCTCGTGATCCACCCGCCTTGGCCTCCCAAAGTGCTGGGATTATAGGCGTGAGCCACAGCGCCCGGCAAGAACATTTATTACATAATAAATTATCTCAGCTTTTTTAGTGAAAATGATTCTTATAAGTTTGTTCATCTTTTCATACATTTCATAAATTGTACAGTATATTATAACACTGGTAGTCTCAGCTGAGACAAAGGCTGAGGCAGGAAGAGTTGGAGGCCAGTCTGGGGCTACATAGCAAAAACCCTTATCTTAAAAAACATGTGTTTAAGTAAATTGCATGAGTTATTCTATATCTTTTGTGTTTTCATATACACACTACATCAGTTCATTAATTTCTGTCAAAAGGCCTCCTAGAATTTTGTTTGGTATTTTTTTGAATCTCTGGATTAATTTGGAGAGTATCACATTTTAACTATGTGCAATCTTGCTCTCCATGAACAGGGGATATATGTACGTCGGTCCTCTAAACACACTTTCCACAGTCTGTCTTGGTTTCCAGTGTCTTATATTTCAGAGACCTTAAACATTTTTAAGATTTATGTTTCTGATACTAATGTACTTGGAAAAAAATTTAAATATAAATGTTATCTTTGTGTATTGCTTATATATGTTATTTGGGTATGCTATTGGTTTTTTTTTTTTTTTCTTTTTTTAAAATTCGTTTGGTTTTGGTTTTGACTTTCAATTATCCTTGTAGCCTAAGATTGTTTTGGTGATTTTTCATTAAAGATCTTTGCACTGTTAGCCTTGAATAAAAAGAGCCTGTAACTTTTTTCAATGCTTCTTTTCTTTTCTCAATTTGGTTATTTTAATTTCCAGTACATTTGTCCATGTCATAGAAGTTGGCAAAAAATACATAAATATTATTTTATTATTCTTTTAATGGAAGTAGAATCTTTGGTAATAATCCTTTTTACATTCCAGATACTGGTAATTTTTGTCCTCTCTTTTATTCTTCATCAGTCTAACTAGAGGTTTGTCAGTTTAACGAAGAATCAAATTTGCCTCTGTTTTCTCTGCTGATGTCTACTTTATTTATTTGACTTCTTCTCTTTAGGATTTTCTTCTTTCACTTACTTTTGCATTATTTTGCTCTTCTTTTTCTAGTTTCCAGGGTGGAACTGATTTTAGGTCTTTCCTCCTTTCTAATTTAAGCACTTAAGCTTCATGTTTCCCTCAGAGCACTGCTTCAGCTGCATCTCACAGATTTGGGTATCTTGTTTCGTGATTATTCAACTCAAAATATTTTCTTACTTCCCTGGTGATTTTGTCTTTGGCCCTTAATTTACATAAAAACACGTTGTTTCATTCCACATAATTTGGATTTCAAAGTATCTTCTTTGTATTGATATATACTGTAATATTATTGTAGTCAGAGAAGACACTCTGAGGATTTTCATTTTGTTAAGTTAATTGAATTCTGTCTTCCAGCTCACCACATTGCTCTGGAATTGCACGGTGCATCTACTTCATGCACTAGGGGAAGAAAAGAGTTCCTTCTTCCATTCCTGGAAGTAATGGTGCATAAATGAAAATTAGATAAGGGTGGTTGAGATTCTGTCTCTCCTGACACTTTCTTTACTTCTATCAATTGCAGAGAAGGGTAATAAAATTTATACTGATTATGGGTAAAATTAGACATTTTTTATCCATAGCTGGCTCCAAAGTGTCTGCAACCCTCTGTGTGGTAGGTACAGATCGCTTCCTGGGAGGACAGAGGCTGAGACTTTTCCCCAGATGACTACATTCCAGGGAGGTCATCTCTGAGCCCTGGGAAGCCGAGGGGTAAGAAAGAGTGTCTTGAGAGAACTGCAGAAGGAAAATGTCTTGTGCCTTTTGCTGCTTCTAGTAAAGAGAAGGTGTCCATAAATCAGACCCAGGGAAGGAGTCTCCAGGCCAGGGAGGGCCCAGGGCTCTCATGCAGCTCCTCCCCTGTGATCTGAGGTTCCCTCTGCTTTGCAGAGAATCCCGACCAAATGATGCCTGTCACCAAGCAGATAGGGGCAGGTTACTCCTTTTGCACCCAGGAGGTACCTCGAGGACCCTGAACTGTTCTGCAAGTTTCCAGCCTGTCTGGAAACAGGAAAAAAATGCATCTGGCAGAGCAATGCAGTATTTTGGAGCTCACTGAGCCCAGAACATCTGCTGGCAAGGAAGGAGGTGGTGCCCAGTGAGATTCTCAGCGCAGAGAGAGAAATCTCCTAAGGGCAGGAAGACACAACCAACTTATTCCTTATTTCACAGCAAGTGCAAACATAATGGGAAAGCATAGAGAAAAAGGAGGAAATTATAGGGAAAGGTGCTGGGGTGGGGCAGAGGTGACATTGTGGGCGGGGTAGACCAGACCCAGCACTGGTAGCTGGTAGGAGAGAGAGGTATAATTCTTGACTAGAGCATGGACTCTAAAGGGTCAGTATAGTTACTGAGTGAAATGGGTTGCATATGTTTTAAGGACCTTAAAACCTGTTGCACTTTATCATTGTGAATAAAGGGAGAAGAAGGGAAACTTCATAATAAAAACAGACCCGGTGTAGTAGAATCAACAGTCAGCCCTGGAACCTGTTTTCAATACCCTTTACCCAGGTGTGAGCCCTCTGACTCCTGGATTCCCCACTCTCTGGCACCCAGTTCCCTCTCCTGTAGTGAACTGGGGTCAGGAGAAGAGATGGACAGATGGGCGGTGCTGAAGGGCAGTCAGTGACCTGTGCCTGCAGATGAGAAACCGCAGCCTAACTTGACAGGAGGTCATGCAGAAAGGAGTTTGCACCCAGAGCCCCCAGCTCAGGGTTTCCATCCCAACTCGATATTTCTAAATACTCAGGGCTCTGCCCAGTCTGGTTTGACCATGTGCCCCCTTCTCCACACTGTGGGACCCTGGCTATCCTCCAAACTCCACACCAGGTGGCACCAGGTTCAGGTTCATCATGGACACTGCAACATACGACAAGGCAACATTTTTGACCCAGCCGCTTTGGCAACTTGGTCCAGCCTTCTCTGGAGGGAGCCACCGAGACCTTTCTGAGGAGCTTGGACTGACGGGGAACAGGGCTGCGATCTCAGATCGGATTGGGGATGGACACCGGAGTCATCTTCTAACCACCGGATGGGCTCTAACCACGGAATTCAACTCTAACCACTGACTCCTCCAGAGAAGAAGAAAGAAGCCTCTCAGTACACCAAGATGAAACCATAAACCGCAGCCCAGGTAGAGAAACCTCAGCTTAAATAGTGCAGCCACTAGATGTCCGAGGCTTGTAGTCAAGGAGGAACCTGCGAGGCTGTAGCGGCTGCGAGATCCGAGCGCGCTCCCGCCCAGCGGAGGCCCCGGGCTCAGGGAACCGGAGCTGCTTCTCTACGGGTTCGCGGCCGTAGAAACCCTCCGCTCCGAATCCGGGCTGGCGTCTCCGGTAAGCCTTGAAACGCAGCTCCCGGGTGGGCCAGGAAGGCTGCCCGAGTTGGACAGCGCCGGCCGGGGCCTCCCTCATAGCCGAGCTGCCCGCCGCCCTCCAGGCCCAGCCGAGCCTGGAGGAGAGACCGGGTCCGCGCGGGTGCTGCCCTTGGTGCCTGGCGACCCCACGAGCCCCCATCTTCCAGCTCGGGGCAGTATGGCCCAATCGGGCGCTGTGGGGGTCTGTTAGGAAACCATTCTCTGCTTTGAGGACAGGCGCGGAGCTTCCCTGGGAGGAGGAGGCTGTGAAGGAAGAGGGGCAGACACGAGGCTTCTGGCCAGCTGCGCCTCAGGCCCGGGCCTCTCTGTGTCCACATCTAGAAAACTCACACAGTACACAAACACATGGAACTTAAACAAAGATGCTCGGCCAGTAATCGGTGGCTCATGCCTGTAATCCTAGAACTTTGGGAGGCGGAGGCAGGCGGATCACGAGGTCAGGAGTTCTAGACCAGCCTAACCAACATGGTGAAACCCCGCATCTACTAAAAACACAAAAATTAGCCGGCGTAGTGCGGCGGAACTGCAATCCCAGCTACTAGGGTGACTGAGACAGAAGAATCACTTGAACCTGGGAGGCGGGGTTGCCGTGAGCAGAGAGCATGCCACTGCACTCCACTCCAGCCTGGACGACAGAGTGAGACTCCGTCTCAAAAAAAGAAAAGAAAAGAAAAGAAAAGAAAAAATAAAATACTCTTGAATGACTAGTAAGTGAAGGAAGAAATTAAGAAAAAAGTAAAATTTCTTAAAACAAACGAAAATGGAAATACATCATACCAACTCTACGGGATACAGCATAGGCAGCACTAAGAGGGAAGTTTATAGAAAAAAACACCTACACCAAAAAAGCAGAATGACTTCAAATAAACAATTTGACAATGCACCACAAGGAACTACAAAAATAAGAACAAATCAACCCCTAATTTAGTAGAAGGAAAGAAATAATAAATATCAGAACAGAAGGAAATAAAATTGAGACTAAAAATGCAGATTAAGGAAATATAAAGTTGGTTTTTTTGAAAAGAGAAACCAAATGGACAAACCTTTAGCTAGACTAAGGAAAAAGAGAGGTGGAGGGAAAACCTAAATCAATAAAATCAGAAATGAAAAAGAAGACACAACCAGCTGAAGCCACAAAAATACAAAAATTCATTAAAGCAGTGGTGTCCAATCTTTTGGCTTCCCTGGGTCACTTTAAAAGAAGAAGAATTATCTTGGGCCATTTGTAAAATACACTAAAACTAAAGATAGGTGATGAACTAAAAAAAAAAATCACAAAAAACCTCATATTTTTTGAAAAAAGTTTACAAATTTGGGCCATATTCAAAGCTATCCTTGGAGCTCTTCCCTGTGGGTTGGGCAAGCTTGCATGGAGCCTATGATGAACTACTATATGCCAACAAATTGAAAAACCTCGAAGAAATGGATACATTCGTTAGGTACACCACCTACAAGATTGAATCATGAAGAAATAGAAAACAAAGCAATAATGAGTAATGAAATCAAAACCATAATAAATCTCTCTCATTAAAGACAAGCCCAGAGCCTGATAGCTTCACTGCTGAATTATAGCAAACATTTAAAGAATTAATGCTAATTCTACTCAAACTATTCAGAAAAATTTGAAGAGGAGGGAATGCTTTCAAACTCATTTTATGAGGCCAGGATTACCCTGATACCAAAAGCATACAAGGACACAAAAAAAGAAAACTACAGGCCAATATCCCAGACCAACATAAATTCAAAAAATTTACAACAAAATACCAGCAAACCAAACTCAACAACATATTAAAAAGATCATGCACCATATCAAGTGGGATTCATTCCAGGGATGCAAAGATGCTTCAATTTTGCAAATCAATAAACAAGATTCATCACATTAACAGAACCAAAAACAAAAACCGCATGATCATTTCAATAGGCGCTGAAAAGGCATTTGGTGAAATTCAACATCTCCATGATAAAAACCCTCCACAAACTAGGTATAGAAGAAACATAACTCAAATAATAAAGGCTACATATAACAAACCCACAGCTAACATCACACTGAACAGAGAATATTTAAAAGTCTTTCCTCTAAGAACTGGAACAGAACAAGATGCCAGATATTATCACTTTTATTCAACAGTGGCTGGAGCCTGACTTAGTGTGTGCCACTCCAGAATGGGCTTACACCCATAAACCCAGAAGCATTGTGGGCTGCTGACTCACCAGTGCATAGCGCACCCCAGATGGGCCAGCTGTCCTTGGCCTGTCAGGCCTCAGACCACGCCCAGCCTAGCTTTCTGGGGCACAGGGACACTGGTACAGAGTTTTAAGGATGAATTTACTGAATTTTGGTGCAGTGATGGGGGGAGGGTTCTTGAATTGGTTCTATAATCTATTTAGATTTAAAGGCACAAATGACTCTATTTCCAATAGTACAGAGAGTGCTAATACTCAGAATATCATCATCAGATAGACCTAATCAAATACTTATAAGATCTGGGTGACCGTATATTTGAGACCTTAGAAGACTTTGTTAAACTAGCAAGTATAAGGTGATTGGCTGATTGTTACCAATTGTGCTGGTTGAAATGGGGAAAGAAAAAGATGAACTCAGGGCTGCAAACTTTCAGCTCATGAGCCATATAAATCTAAAAGTTTTTGCGATTCCTTTGAATGAAATCTTAATCTCCTGTAGCTGCAGGAGATTATTTTTATTTCTGAAAAATAAGCCCCAGAGTCTCATCCTGTGGGTGGCTAAATTAAAACACAAAAGAAATCCCAAACTCAAAGAATATGTTTTTTCAGTGAAGGCATTGATTGGGAAAAAAAGGGATGCTGAAAATTGGAATGGGGACATCTGAGCAGATCCTGATGAAGCTAAAGACACTGAACTCCTAAATTCTGCTGAGAATTATTTGTCACATTTGGTGAAGTTAATCCAGCTTTGCCTTATGAAAATGGTCTTCTCTAAGGTGGTTGCCCTCAAGACCCTGTGTAAGAGTCAACATTTACCCCCAACACCACTCTGTGATCCAGATCAGTAAATAGCCTTAAGTTCTAGCATGTCCTGAAAGGTGAGGTGGAATACATCATTATGACGATTCAGTGAAGCAATCTGACAATGTGTACGAAAAGATTTAGAAATGTTTAAAAGTCTGTGACCTAATATTTATCACTTGTCTATGAATTTTTTTTAAATTCCAAACATAGAAGAATCTTTCTATCTAAAGATGCTTGTCAAAACATTATTTACAAGACAAAATGAAAGCAAGTGGATCCAAAAGAAGCTGGGTTATATCTTCTTATCTGAAATGGGATGTGGTTTGTAAAAGTGTATAAACTTTATGCAGAGTTTATAACATGGAAAACTACTTGTATAATAATACATTAAAAAGCAATATCTAAGATAACTCACAACATATAAATGCAACTAAAATTCAGCATATATAAAAATACATACAAAATAAAAATCAGCACCACTGCATAAGACAGCTCCAGGGATCACCATTTGCACTGCAGTCTACAAAGGTTCAACAATATAATAGCAGTGAGTTTTTAAAGAAAGGCTTACATGATATGTTTCCATCTATCTGTGCATTTTAAAGTCTTCTGTGATCAAATAGGGTTTCACTTTTGTAATATAAAAACATATATTTTAACATTAAAAATAAAACATTTGAAATAAAATAACAATGAAATAAGGCCAGCCATGGTGACATGCACCTGTAGTCCCAGCTACTCAGGAGGCTGAGGCAGGAACATCGCTAGAGCTCAGAAGTTCAAGGATGCAGTGCACTATGATCACAGTTGTGAATAGTCACTGCACTCCAGCCTGGGCAACATAGTAAGACCTTATCTCTGTAATAATAATAATAATAAAAATAATAAAACAGTAGTAGTCCAGATCTTCTTCCTGCATCAGCCTAAAGCTACTTTCTCATTTGAACCCAAAGGACAGAAATGCCTACTGAGGACTTCACCAGAAAAAATAAATGAGTTCTTCCTTCACAATCCATGATCCAATTTTTGGTTATAGAGTTGAGCTGAGCAATAAAGGCAACACTAAGAACACCATCAATATATAGATTACTGATTGTCATATATGTGGCCTTGTGTGTGTGTGTATATACACACATATATTACATATTATATATGTAATATATAATATGTATTATATATGTATATATACATATATAGTACACATACATATATAGTACATATATATGTATATATATAATTGTGTGTGTGTATACATGTACATATATACACATATATGTATATATATTATATATATACACACACACAATTGTATATAATTATATATAATTGCCACTACACCTGAAAGAAGGAGATGGATTCTTTTATTTCTCAGATGAAAATCTGAGCACCTGAGAACTTTGAGGCTTGGTCTGGACTCATTGAATGTCAGCCTCGAGAATTAGGAGACACTCAGCCTTCTGCAGAGCCCATCTAGGCAAGAGCCACAACAGTGGAGACACCTCAACAGCAGAAGAGCTGAGACCCAGGAACATTCACACTTGTAGAGGATCCACGTCCAGTGGAATATGACTGAAGGATGGGCAAAGGGTAAAGTCTAACTACTTCCTGGGGTGGCAGATGGTTGGGTCAGTCATGTCTTTCATTCCTCTGATGAGAACTCCATCCTGCAGAGACAAAAATCATACATTCACTGGTAAGCAGGATCCTTTTTAGAAATGCAAACATAAATTCCTTAACATTAAAGCCAAACATTTTCCCTCTGAGTAAGTCAGCTTATTTGGAAACTGCCCCTGAAGTTAGCCCCTGAGTTGCATCTGAGCATTTAGATCCAAAACAGACAGTCATTTTGGGGTTTCAACCTGCCTCATCTTGGACTGTGTTCTGAAAGGAGGCTTTCTACTTGTAGAAGAGCAAGGGTGAGCTCTGAATAGGAGATGAAATCCCAAGGGGAAAAGACAGACAGGCAGATTCCCAAGCAATCTTGGAATATATTTGCCAGCCTCTTTTTTATTGTGATAAAATACAGATAAAGACAAAATTTACCATTGTAACCATTTAAGTGTACAATGCAGTAACATTTAGTAGATTCACAGTGTTATGTATTTTCATCACCCTGGAAGGAAACTCTGTACCTGTTAAGCAGTCACCTTCCACCCCTGCCACCAGCCCCCACCACCATTAACCCAGTTTCTGCCTCTCTCGATTTGCATCTTTTGAATATTTTATGCAAATTGAACCATGCAATAAATGGCCTTCTGTGACCAACTTCCTTCATTTGACATGTTTTCAAGGTTCACCCAAGTTGTAGCATGTATCAGTATATTATTCCTTTTATGGTCAAATAACATTCCATTGCAGAATAGGTTACATGTTTTTTTTATCAGTTGATGAGCATTTTCTTTTACATTAAATAGAGAAAGCATTAGAGGATTACAAACCACCCCCTGCCCCCCACCAATACTCACTTTCCTTTTTACCTCTGAAGTTACTTTTAGCTGTGTACTTTTCTTGTTTCATATGGCTTCAAGTTGCTATCTAATATGCTTTTACTTCAGCATGAACTAAAAATCTTCTAGCATTAATTGTAAAATAGGTTTAGTAGAGACAAATGTCATCAGCTTTTCTTTACCTGCGAATCTCTGAATTTCTCCATTATTTCAGAAGGAGATTTTTGCCAGATATACAACTATCAGTCGACAGGTTTTTTTTCCCTGCACTTTAAGTTTGTCCTGCCAATGTCTTCTGAACTCCAGGGTTTCTGAAGAACACTGGGCTGTTAATCTCATGGAGGATCCTTGTACTCAGTGAGTCCCTTCTCTTGTTTTCAAGGTGCTGTGTTTGTCTTTGGCTTTTGACAGTTTGATTATAATGTCTCTCAGTGTGGACATCTTCGAATTTATGCTGTTCTAAAAGTTTGAGTATGTTGGATACCCAGATTCCTGTTTTTAATAAAATTTCAGAAGTTTAGAGTCTTTATTTCTTCAAATACTCTTTCTTCCCACTTCTTTCTTCTCTCTTCTTGGGACTCCTGAAATGCATATGCTTGATGTTGCCTCTCATATCTCTTCTGTTGATTTTTCTTCATACTTTTTCCCTTCTGCTCCTCAAATGGGACAATTTCAATTGACTTATGTTTGCATTTACTGACTCTGCATTCTGCATACTGAAATCTGCTCTTAAAGCCCTCCAGCAAATCTTCTATTTTGCTTCCTGTACATTTCAGCTCCAGAATTTCATTTGGTTCCTTTTCACAGTTTTTATCTCTGTATTGATTTTCACCATTTAGTGAAATGTAGTTCTCCTGATTTTCTTTAGTTATTTGTCCATGGTTTTCTTCAGCTCTTTGACTATGTTTAAGACAGTTGATTTAAAGTCATTGTCTAGTAAGTCAGTCCAGTGCTTGGCATTCTTTAGGAACAATTTATATCCATTACTTTTCCTGTGAATGGGTCATACTTTCATACATATGTAACTCATGTTTTTTGAAGTTGAAAACTAGACATTTTGATATTATAATGTGGTAACTGAAAATTATATATTCTAAACCATTTTGTACAGACTGTATTCTTTATTGTGTGTGGTCACTGAAGTCTCTGTTCTTTTAACTCAGTGGTATTCTAGTGTTTTCACAGAGATTTCCTTAAATGTCTTGAGCCAAAAAGAAAAGATTTCCAATCTTTTCACCCAGGCTTTGTGGAAGTTGGGATCATGCCTTCAACAGTCAGTTGGGCAGTTTACAACTCTGCCTTTGCCTTTACTTCTTGTTTGTGTAGTATTGACAGTCAGAGATGTAAACAAGGGACCTTCTTGGGTGCCTTGTGAGCATGTGCCCCTCACTAGTCAATTACAAGGCTATCTACTTTCCCAGTAATATGGGAGCTTTCCAAAATCCTACTTCCCCAGAGCATCTCACTCCCATCTTTCCCTTCCAGTCTTTTCTGCATATCTATTACTTTCCTCAATTGATTTTTGTTTGTTTGTTTGTTTGTTTGTTTGTTTGTTTGTTTTGGCCCCAGAGGTAGCTGCTGACTCATTGGCTTTTAAAAGCTTTTTATTTTATTTTTTATCAAATGCTCTCTAGCTTGATGACTCTCTGCCCTGAGACAGATTTAAGTAGGGGGAAAAAATGCAAAATTTCTGTTCATCCTTCGGGGAGTTGCCCAACAGGAGAGAAAAAGAAAAAGAATTCTTTGAGAGCAAGATCTGCTCAGCTCCATCTGGCACCAGGAACCCACACTGGGAACCCAGGCTGCTGTCTTCAAGACCACTGTTGACCTGGAGAAGGAGAAATGGGCCAGGGGTTAGTTGTGATCCCATTAAACTCTGCTACTGAATTCCAGTTATTTTTATTTTCTGCATTCACTTGGTTGCTATACATTTTTGAATATTTTGTGCTTGCTTTGGCAGCACATATACTAAAATTGGAACAATACAGAGAAGATTAGCATGGTCCCTGTGCAATGATGACATGCAAATTCGTGAAGCACTCCATAAAAAAAAACTTTGAAGACTTTTCAGAGTTTCAATACACTTGATTGTCAACCCAATCAGAATATCTGTTGGTGCAGCCCAAGAATCTGTGGTTTAACAACTCTCCTCAAGATTGTGTGTGTGTGTGTGCACGCACATGCATGTGCACTGTTTCACAAGCACATTGTCTCTTATGCCATCCCTCTTGTGTTGGGCTGGGCTCCTGGAGTTTTCTATGCCACCATGTTCTCTCATGTCACTCCCCTCAGCTGGTTTTGAATTGTGCTTATGCATTGCAATTCCTGGCCTGTTAATTATTTCCAGGAAACATTTTTACTTGGTAAACATTCATCAACCTCCTACCTTATCCTGGCTACTGTACTGCATGGACTTGAGTATGAGAAAAAGAAATCAAACTTCCTCAGACCTCATGAATGGCACAGCCTAGGTAGGGATGGGAAGATGGATGAGGAGATAATAGTACAACATATTAAGCACTTTACATTATGTTTTTATTTGAATGCTACATTATTAATATTTTATAATGACAATATTGATTTATGTGTACCTATGATTACCTTTCTTTCTTTCCTTCCTTCTTTTTTTCTCTTTTCCATCCCTCCCTTTCTTCTTTCCTTCCATCCGTATTTTATGACCTAAATATTTTTAGAGTAGGAATTTTGCCAATAAACCAATGGCCCCATTATATAAAAGTGTCCTTGTTTTATTCTTGAAAGATGGATTTGCCAGCCACAGATTTCTCCTTTCACATTGCTTTTCCCTGAGCTCTTCTATGATGCTCTTTCTTCTGATTGCTGTAGGTAATTAGGAGAAATCAGCTACATTCGAACCCAGCTCCTGTTCAGATGATCTGTGTTTCTGCTGTGGCTACCTTTAAGTTCACCATTTGTCTTTAGCATCTGACACTCCAGGGCGGTATGAGCAGAAGTTGTTCTCTTTCATTCACAGAGTTATGCACACATTTGCTTAATCTTTAACCATAATCATTTTATGGAATGCCTCCTTCCATTTACTCTCTTTCCATTTTCTAGGAATTTAACCAGTGTTAAACCTTATTCAGCCATCATATTCACTGTGAAACCCAGAATAATAACTTCACAAATATATCCAAACCTTAAGCCTCAAAACTTTTAAAAATGTTACCTTACAGAACAAAAGGGACTTACAGATATGATTATGAGTTTGGACTTTGTGATGGGGAGATTATTTTGGATTATCTTGGCAGGCCCAATCTGATCACAACTTCTTCTTTTATTTTAATTTTTATTATAAATTCCAGGGTATGTGTATAGGATGTACAGATTTGTTAAATAGACAAATGTGTGCCATGATAGTTTGTTGCACCTATCAACCCATCATATAGGTACTAAGCCCAGAATGCATAACTCTTTTTCCTAATACTCTCCCTCCCCCAAGCTACTCCATGACAGGCCCCACTGTGTGTTTCCCCCCTACCTGTTTCATATGTTCTCATTATTCAGCTCACATTTGTGAGAACATGTTTTTTTGTTTTTCTGTATCTGAATTAGTTTGCTGAGGATAATGGCTTCCAGCTCTATCCATGTCCCTGCAAGGGACATGATGTTATTCCTTTTTACGGCTGCATAGTATTCCATGGTGTGTATATGCCACATTTTTCTTTATCCAGTCTATCATTGATGGGCATGTGGGTTGATTCCATGTCATTGTTATTGCGAATAGTGCTGCAATGAACATACGTGAACACGTATCTTTGTAACATAATGATTTATGCTCCTTTCTGTGTATACCCAGTAATGGGATTGCTGGGTCAAATAGCATTTCTGGTTCTCAGTTTCTGAGGAATGGTCACACCATCCTCCACAATGGTTGAACTAGTTTACATCTCCACCAACAGTGTAAAAGCATCCTATTTCTCTGCAAACTCACCAGCATCTGCTATTTCTTGACTTTTTAATAATCTCCATTATGGCTGGTGTGAGATGCTATCTCACTGTGGTTTTGATTTGCATTTCTCTAATGGTCAGTGATGAGGAGCTTTTTTTTCCATAGGTTTGTTAGCCGTCTTCTTTTAGAAAGTCTTCTTTTGAGAACTATCTGATTATGTCCTTTGCTCACTTTTTAATGGGGTTGTTTGTTTTTTTTCTTGTAAATTTGTTTAAGATCCTTGGAGATTCTGGATATTAGACCTTTGTCAGATGGCTATATTGCAATTTCCCACCCCCACTTTGTAGGTTGTCTGCTCATTCTGGTAATCGTCTGTTTTGCTGTCAGAAGTGCTTTACTTTAATTAGATCCCATTTGCCAATTTTGGCTTTTGTTCCAATTGCTTTTCATGTTTTTGTTGTGAAGTCTTTGACTGTTCCTATGTCCTGAATGGTATTGCCTAGATTTTCTTCTAGGGTTTTTATAGTTTAGGGTTTTACATTTATGTCTTTAATCCATAATAGTTAATATTTGTATAATGTGTAAGAAAGGGGTCCAGTTTCAATTTTCTCCATATGGCTAGTCAGTTCTCCCAGCACCACTTATTAAACAAGAAATATTTTCCTGGTTGCTTGTTTTGGTCAGGTTTGTCGAAGATCACATAGTTGTACATGTGTGGTCTTATTTCTGAGTTATCTATTCTGTTTCATTGGTCTATGTGCCTGTTTTTGTACCAGTATGATGCCATTTTGGTTACTGTAGCCTTGTAGTGTAGTTTGAAGTTGAGTAGCATGATGTCTCCAGTTTTGCTCTTTTTGCTTAGGATTGTCTTGGCTTACAAGCTTTTTTAGGTTCTATATGAATTTTAAAATAATTTCTTCTAATTCTGTGAAAAATGTCAATGGTAGTTTAATAAGAATAGCATTGAATCTGTACATTATTTTGGGCAGTGTGGCCATTTTCATGATATTGATTCTTCCTATCCATGAGCATGGAGTCTTTTTCCATTTGTTTGTGTCATCTCTGATTTCCTTGAGCAGAGGTTTGTAGTTCTCTTTGAAGAGGTCCTTCAATTCCCTTGTTAGCTGCATTCCTAGGCATCTTATTCTGTTTTTTACAACCTTGAATAGAAGTTTATTCATGATTTGATTCTCTGCTTGTCTGTTGTTTGTGTATAGGAATGCTTATGACTTTTTCACACTGATTTTGTATCCTGAGACTTTACTGGAATTATTTCTCAGCTTAAGAAGCTTTTCTGCTGAGACAATTGTGTTTTCTAGATATAGGATTATGTCATTTGCAAACAACAGCAATTTGACTTTTTCTCTTCCTATTTGAATATCCTTTCTTTCTCTTACCTGATTGCACTGGCCAGAACTTCTAATACTATGTTGAATAGGAGTGATGAGAGAGGGCATCTTTGTCTCATGCTAGTGTTAAAGGGGAATGCTCCCAGCTTTTGCCCATTCAGTATGATATTGGTTGTGGGTTTGCTATAGATAGCTTTTATTATTTTGAGGTATGTTTCTTCAATACATAATTTTTTGAGAGTTTAAAAATATGGAATGCTTCAAAAATTTGTGTGTCAGCCTTGTGCAGGGAACATGCTGATCTTCTCTGTATTGTTCCAATTTTAATCTATGTGCTGCCAAAGTGAGCACTGATCACAAGTTATTAAAAGTGGAGATAACTGAAGAAATGTGGGTGAGAGGGAGTGTGGATTTCATCTGCAGTAGTTTCTGCATCTAGTGAAATGTGATCTTCTCTGTCTTTTATTCTTTCATTAAGTGGTAAAATGCATCACAGAGTTAAAGTTTAAATATTCTTCTATTCTTGGGATACATAACCTGGGCAGGATATTTAATTTGTTTACAGCTCATTGGTGGACACAGTCTACTACTATTTTATCTCAGTATTTTTACATCTAGTTGCTTAGAAGTGATTATCTTATCATGGTTTTCTCTTATGTATTCCCTAGCTGGCTTTAGAATCAATGTGATTTATGCATAAACAATAATGAGTTCACTGGCTCTCTCCATGTTTCCTCATTCTCTTAAATATTATGTATAAGTTCAGTAACCTTCTTCTAAGTTTTGGCAGAACTTATCTGTAAAACATTCTGGATATGCCTGAGGGGAAATAAAGTTCTACAACCATTTTAACTTCTTTACTTGTAGTAAGTTCTTTCTGTTGACATAATCTTGTTCATTGTTTCACAATTACTTAAACCTCTATTGTATCTTTAGTGGCATATTTATCTGTCACAATGCTATTTTATGCTTAACTACCATTGCCTGTTTTATTTTTTCATCCAAATAAACAGCTGCTTTTGGCACACTGGGCCCTCAACAGTGGCAGCTTCCAGGTCATCCTTGGTGAGTGTTGACTCAATTGCTGTGCCCATGCAGTGTCCATCTCAGCCATCATAGTTGTTTTGTGCAGGGGCTCCATGAGCAAGTCCTCTGTGGCTGAGTGGCCTCATCCATCAAGCCATTTCGCACAACTTATTACAGGGAACTCCATCCCCTAAACACCCTCTGGTAGGCATCCACATACAACCACTATCTTCACACATTCTGCCTATAGGAGGAGGTCTATATGTACCTCTCTCCTCCACCTCCCAATCTTCCAACTCTATTTTCTTTTCTTTTTTATTTTTTTATTGCATTTTGAGTTTTGGGGTACATGTGCAGAACATGCAAGATAGTTGCATAGGTACACACATGGCAGTGTGTTTTGCTGCCTTCCTTCCCTTCACCCACATTTGGCATTTCTCCCCAGGCTAGCCCTCCCCAGCTCCCCACCGCCTCTGTCCCTCCCCTATTCCCCCCAATAGACCCCAGTGTGTAGTACTCCATTCCCTGTGCCCATGTGTTCTCATTTTTCATCACCTGCCTATGAGTGAGAACATGTGGTATTTCATTTTCTGTTCTTGTGTCAGTTTGCTGAGAATGATGTTCTCCAGATTCATCCGTGTCCCTACAAAGGACACGAACTCATCGTTTTTGATTGCTGCATAATATTCCATGGTGTATATGTGCCCCATTTTCCCTGTCCAGTCTATCATCAATGGGCATTTGGGTTGGTTCCAGGTCTTTGCTATTGTAAACAGTGCTGCAATGAACATTCATGTGCATGTATCCTTATAGTATAATGATTTATAGTCCTTTGGATATATACCCAGTAATGGGATTGCTGGGTCAAATGGAATTTCTATTTCTAAGGCCTTGAGGAATCGCCACACTGTCTTCCACAATGGTTGAACTAATTTACACTCCCACCAACAGTGTAAAAGTATTCCTATTTCTTCACATCCTCTCCAGCATCTGTTGTCTCCAGATTTTTTAATGATAGCCATTCTAACTGGCGTGAGATGGTATCTCAATATGGTTTTGATTTACATCTCTCTAATGACCAGTGATGATGAGCATTTTTTCATATTTGGCCTCATGTATGTCTTCTTTTGTAAAGTGTCTGTTCATATCCTTTGCCCATTATTGAATGGGCTTGTTTGTTTTTTTCCTGTAAATCTGTTTGAGTTCTTTGTAAATTCTGGGTATCAGCCCTTTGTCAGATGGGTAAACTACAAAATTTTTTTCCCATTCTGTTGGTTGCCGATTCACTCTAATGACTGTTTCTTTTGCTGGGCAGAAGCTGTGAAGTTTGATTAGGTCCCATTTGTCTATTTTGGCTTTTGTTGCCAATGCTTTTGGTGTTTTGGTCATGAAGTCCTTGCCTACTCCTATGTCCTGAATGGTTTTGCCTAGGTTTTCTTCTAGGGTTTTTATGGTGCCAGGTCTTATGTTTAAGTCTTTAATCCATCTGGAGTTAATTTTAGTGTAAGGTGTCAGGAAGGGGTCCAGTTTCTGCTTTCTGCACATGGCTAGCCAGTTTCCCCAACACTATTTATTAAACAGGGAATCCTTTCCCCATTGCTTGTTTTTGTCAGGTTTATCAAAGATTGTATGGTTGTAGATATGTTGTGTTGGCTCCAATGCCTCTGTTCTGTTCCATTGGTCTATATCTCTGTTTTGGTACCAGTACCATGCTGTTTTGATTACTGTAGCCTTGTAGTATAGTTTGAAGTCTGGTAGTGTGATGGCTCCCGCTGTGTTCTTTTTGCTTAGAATTGACTTGGCTATGCGGTCTCTCTTTTGGTTCCATACGAAATTCATGGTGGTTTCTCCAGTTCTGTGAAGAAAGTCAATGGTAGCTTGATGGGGATAGCGTTGATTCTATAAATTACTTTGGGCAGTATGGCTATTTTCACGATATTGATTCTTCCTAACCATGAACATGGAATGTTTCTCCATCTGTTTGTGTCCTCTCTTATTTCGTTGAGCAGTGGTTTGTAGTTTTCCTTGAAGAGGTCCCTTATGTTCCTTGTAAGTTGTATTCCTAGGTATTTTATTTTTTTGTAGCAATTGTGAATGGCAGTTCGTTCTTGATTTAGCTCTCTTTAAGTCTGTTATTGGTGTATAGGAATGCTTGTGATTTTTGCACATTGATTTTATATCCTGAGACTGCTGAAGTTGCTTATCAGTTTCAGGAGTTTTTGGGCTGAGGCGATGGGGTCTTCTAGGTATACTATCATGTCGTCTGCAAATAGAGACAATTTGGCTTCCACCTTTCCTATTTGAATACCCTTTATTTCTTTTTCTTGCCTGATTGCTCTGGCTAGAACTTCCAGTACTATATTGAATAGGAGTGGGGAGAGAGGGCATCCTTGTCTAGTGCCGGATTTCAAAGGGAATGCTTCCAGTTTTTGCCCATTAAGTATGATATTGGCTGTTGGTTTGTCATAAATAGCTTTTATTACTTTGAGATACATTCCATCAATACCAAGTTTATTGAGGGTTTTTAGCATAAAGGGCTGTTGAATTTTGTCAAATGCCTTCTCTGCGTCAATTGAGATAATCATGTGGTTTTTGTTTTTGGTTCTGTTTATGTGGTGAATGATGTTTATAGACTTGCATATGTTGAACCAGCCTTGCATCCCTGGGATGAATCCTACTTGATCATGATGGACAAGTTTTTTGATGTGCTGTTGCAATCGGTTTGCCAGTATTTTATTGAAGATTTTTGCCTCTATGTTCATCATGGATATTGGCCTGAAGTTTTCTTTTCTTGTTGGGTCTCTGCTGAGTTTTGATATCAGGATGATGTTGGTCTCATAAAATGATTTGGGAAGGATTCCCTCTTTTTGGATTATTTGAAATAGTTTCAGAAGGAATGGTACCAGCTCCTCTTTGTATGTCTGGTAGAATTCGGCTGTGAACCCATGTGGACCTGGGCTTTTTTTGTGTGGTAGGCTCTTAATTGCTGCCTTGACTTCAGACCTTGTTATTGGTCTGTTTATAGTTTCGGCTTCCTCCTGGTTTAGGCTTGTGAGGACACAGGTGCCCAGGAATTTATCCATTTCTTCCAGGTTTACTAGTTTATATGCATAGAGTTGGTTGTAATATTCTCTGATGATGGTTTGAATTTCTGTGGAAT
This sequence comes from Callithrix jacchus, assembly GCF_049354715.1. NCBI lineage: Eukaryota > Metazoa > Chordata > Mammalia > Primates > Cebidae > Callithrix > Callithrix jacchus. Next base: position 37,243,761 of record NC_133505.1, read on the forward strand.
CTGTGGTGATTTCCCCTTTATCATTTTTTACTGCATCTATTTGGTTGTTCTCTCTTTTCTTTTTTATTAATCTGGCTAGTGGTCTGTCTATTTTGTTGATCTTTTCAAAAAACAAGCTCTTGGATTTATTGATTTTTTGAAGGGTTTTCGTGTCTCTATCTCCTTCAGTTCTGCTCTGATCTTAGTTATTTCTTGTCTTCTGCTAGGTTTTGAGTTTTTTTGATCTTGCTCCTCTAGCTCTTTCAATTTTGATGATAGGTTGTCAATTTTGGATCTCTCCACTCTTCTCATGTGGGCACTTATTGCTATATATTTTCCTCTGGAGACTGCTTTAAATGTATCCCAGAGATTCTGGTATGTTGTGTCTTCATTCTCATTGGTTTTGAAGCACTTCTTTATTTCTGCCTTCATTTCATTGTTTATCCAATCAACATTCAAGAGCCAGTTGTTCAGTTTCCGTGAAGCTGTGCAGTTCTGAGTTACTTTCTGAATTCTGAGTTCTAACTTGATTGCACTATGGTCTGAGAGACTGTTTGTTAATTTCAGTTGTTTTGCATTTGCTGAGGAGTGCTTTACTTCCAATTATGTGGTCAATTTTAGAGTAGGTGTGATGTGGTGCTGAGAAGAATGTATATTCTGTGGATTTGGGGTGGAGAGTTCTGTAAATGTCTATCAGGTTTGCTTGTTCCGGGTCTGAGTTCAAGCCCTAGATATCCTTGTTAATTTTCTGTCTGGTTGATCTGTCTAATATTGACAGTGGAGTGTTAAAGTCTCCCACTATTATTGTGTGGGAGTCTAAGTTTCTTTGTAAGTCGTTAAGAACTTGCCTTATATATCTGGGTGGTCCTGTATTGGGTCCATATATATTTAGGATCATTAGCTCTTCTTGTTGTATCGATCCATTTACCATTATGTAATGACCTTCATTGTCTCTTTTGATCTTTGTTGCTTTAAAGTCTATTTTATCAGAGATGAGAATTGCAGCTCCTGCTTCTTTTTTGCTATCCATTTGCTTGGTAAATCTTCCTCCATCCCTTTATTTTGAGCCTTTGTGTATCCTTGCATGTGAGATGGGTTTCCTGGATACAGCACACTGATGGGTTTTGGTTTTTTATCCAATTTGCCAGTCTGTGTCTCTTGATCGGTACATTTAGCCTGTTTACATTTCGGGTTAATATTGTTATGTGTGAATTTGATACTGCCATTTTGATGCTAGCTGGCTGTTTTGCCCATTAGTTGATGCAGATTCTTCATTTTGTTGACGCTCTTTAGCATTTGGTATGTTTTTGGAATGGCTGGTACTGGTTGTTCCTTTCTATGTGTAGTGCCTCTTTCAGGAACTCTTGTAAAGCAGGCCTGGTGGTGACAAAATCTCTGAGTACTTGCTTGTTTGCAAAGGATTTTATTTTTCCTTCACTTATGAAGCTCAGTTTGGCTGGATATGAAATTCTGGATTGAAAGTTCTTTTCTTTAAGGATGTTAAATATTGGTCCCCACTCTCTTCTGGCTTGTAGAGTTTCTGCGGAGAGATCTGCTGTGAGTCTGATGGGCTTACCTTTGTGGGTGACCCAACCTTTCTCTCTGGCTGCCCTTAGCATTTTCTCCTTCATTTCAACCCTGGTGAATCTGACGATTATGTGCCTTGGGGTTGCTCTTCTTGCAGAATATCTTTGTGGTGTTCTCTGTATTTCCTGGACTTGAATATTGGCCTGCCTTGCTAGGTTGGGGAAGTTTTCCTGGATAATATCCTGAAGAGTATTTTCCAGCTTGGATTCATTCTCTTCGTCCCCTTCTGGTACTCCTATCAAACGTAGATTAGGTCTCTTCACGTAGTCCCACATTTCTTCGAGACTTTGTTCATTCCTTTTTGCACTTTTTTCTCTAATCTTGCCTTCTCATTTTATTTCATTGAGTTGATCTTTGACTTCTGATATCCTTTCTTCTGCTTGGTCAATTTGGCTGTTAAACTTGTGCATGCTTCGTGATGTTCTTGTGTTTTGTTTTTCAGTTCCATCAATTCACTTATATTCCTCTCTAAGTTGTCCATTCTTGTTATCATTTCATCAAATCTTTTTTCAACGTTCTTAATTTTTTTGCATTGAGTTAGAACATGTTCCTTTAGCTCAGGGAAGTTTTTCCTTACCCACCTTCTGAAGTCTGATTCTGTCATTTCATCACCCTCATTCTGCATCCAGCTTTCTTCCCTTGTTGGTGAGGAGTTGTGGTCCCTTGGAGGAGGAGAGGTGTTCTGGTTTCTGGTGTTTTCCTCCTTTTTGCACTGGTTTCTTGCCATCTTTGTGGATTTATTCTCCTGTCGTCTATGTAGTTGCTGGTTTTCTGATTGGGTCTCTGAGTGGATGTCCAGAATATTGATGATGAAGTCATTTCTGTTTCTTAGTTTTTCTCCTAACAGCCTGGCCCCTCTGCTGTAGGACTCCAGGTCCTGCTTGCCTGGGGATCACCTGAAGCAGCTGCAGAACAGTAAGGGTTGTTACCAGTTTCTTATTCTGCTATCTTTGTCCCAGAATGATGCCCGCCTAATGTCAGTCTGATCAGTCCTTTGTGAGGTGACTCTTTGGATATATGGGGGTCAGGGGGCTGCTTGAGGAGACAGTCTTTTCTTTATAGGAGCTCAAGTGCTGAACTGTGAGCTCCGTTGTTCATTCAGAGCTGCTAGGCAGGTACGTTTAAGTTTGCTGCAGCAGAACTCATAAACCCCCTTTTTCTCCCCAGGTGCTCTGTTCCGGGGAGTTAGGGCTTTATTTATGAGTATCCATTTAGCTGCTGCCTTTTTTTTCAGGGCTGCCCTGCCCAGCCTGAGGCAGCCTCGTCATTGTCTGCCATCAGAGGCTTTGCTGAACTGCTTTGGGCTCTGCCCTGCTGTCAGTTCCGCCCTGCTGTCAGCTCCGCCCTGCTGCCGTGTGAGCTTCCCTGTAGTCCTGTTCATATGGGTGTGGTTAGAACTGCCTTGGCAATGGTGGCCAGCCTCTATAATTGTGGACTCTCTCTGTTATGGCGGGTTGCCTCGGCAATGGCAGGCTGCCTCAGCAATGGCGGACTACCTCTGTAGGGGTGGAGTGCCTCAGTAATGCCAGATGCCCCTCCCTCACCGAGCTGCACCATCCTGGATTCAGCTGTGCTTGCCGTGAAACTCTCAACCCCAAACGTTTCCAACTGCTGTTTTTTTGCTTGTTTGTTTTTGTGGGGGTGGGACCCGCTGAGCCTGATAACCTGGCTCCCTGCCTCAGAGCCATTTTTTTTTTTGAGATGGAGTTTCTCTCTTGTTACCCAGGCTAGAGTGCAATGGCATGACCTCAGCTCACCGCAACCTCCACCTCCTGGGTTCAGGCAATTCTCCTGCCTCAGCCTCCCGAGTAGCTGGGATTACAGATGTGCGCCACTGCACCCAGCTCCAAATTTTTTTTTTTTTTTTTAAGTTGAATGGTTGACTCTCTCCCAGGTGTTCCAGTCGCCTACTGAAAGGGTGCCAGTATCTGTGTGATTTCCTGTGTGGCGACCCACTGCACTGGCTGAAAAAATGGCACTGCCCAGGAATCTCCTGTTTCAGGAGCCTGGCTCCCTGTTTCAGACTCATTTAATCAGATGAATGGGTGAATCTGCCTTCCCAGAGCTTCAATTGCCAGCTTAAAAGGGCAACCAGACCAGTGTATTTTGTACAGAGAGCCGCTGCCCCTGGGCACCAGCAAAACAGCTGCACTGGTTAAAACAGCCGTGCTGGCAACCCATGGGGCTCCTCCGCCTGGGAATCTCCTGGTCTATGGGCAATAAAGATCCATCTGTAAATGCAGTGTCCACTCACCCTCTGCACTATCCTTGGGAGCTGCAATCCTGAGTTGCTCCTAAAGGGCCATCTTGGATCAGTCTCATGGTGTTTACTTTTTTTTAAGGGACACAAATTTTAGACAGTTTTTTTTTTCTTTTGGAGTCCTATATTTTATTGTATGACACAAAGGCTAATGAAAAAGTAATTTATAAAGTATGGTTCCTGTTTTGCACAAAGCTTCCTCTGCATTTTCCGCTCTGGACACGGAGCACACAGAACACCCAGCAGCCCCAAGACCCCCAGTAGGGTGACCTCACTTCTAAGTGTGCATGCAGCTCACATCACCAGAGGCAATATACAGGTTTACTCCTTGACTTTGGAAGAATCTGATAGGACACAGCTGAGGGGAAGTCTTCCCCACGTCTTCAGGCTCCTGGCCATCAATGGAGAAGGAGCTGGTCCTCACCTCTCTATAGGTGCCTTCGTGGCCAGAGCCTCCTCTCTGCATGGGAAGTAAGGCCTGTCCCTTCCCCTGAACACATGACATGGATCTTGCCAAAGATGGCGATGACACCATCCTCCCCCGGCAACCTCACGCTTCTTTTGTTTTACAGGAAAATTGATTCAACCATGCGTCCAGTGAGGAAATCCCAAGTGCAAAAGAGGTGGATCTCAGGGCCCTGTGCAATCTGCAAAAGGAAGCGAATGAACCAGCAGGGGGCGCTGTTGCTGCTGCTTCTCCCCGGAAGTGAATGTCCAGGATGAGCTTTAAGGTGGAGAGAGGGGTGTCATTGCTCATCCTCTCCAGGTTGGGAGTAAAAAGCTTCCTGCCCAGCCCATCTCGTTCTTCTTGAATCCTCAATGCTAATCAGGACTGTTTCCTCACCTTCCTGGTCTAGGCTTTTTAACACTGGAAAGTGGATGTGATTTCTAGTTTCAGCATGTCCTGATTTATTGTGCTGCCAGTAAAATATAATAAAAATATACATTGAACAATAAAAAATAAAATAACCCATATTGAGCAAAGGTTTACAATGTATTTTTTAGAGTCAAGATTGTCTCTCTGTGACTGGACTGGAGTCCAGTGGTACAATCATAGCTCACTACAGCCTTGAATTCATGAGCTCAAGGGATCTTCCCACCTCAGTGTCCCCAATACCTGGAAATATAAGTGCCCACCACCATGCCCAGCTAAGGGTATTTATTTTTATTTTATTTTTTAGAGACGAAGGTCTCACATGTTGTCCACGCTGGTCTCCAACTCTTAATCTTAAGCGATCTTTTGCCTTAGTGTCCTGAATTGCTGGGATTTCAGGCATGAGCGGTCATCCTGGCTCGTACTGTACTGACACCATCAAGATTTCCTCCTCCAAGTGTGGACACAGCAGCAGACACCCCTTGTCTCTTGGGTCAGAAAACTGGATAGAGTGGAATAGCAAGGCAACAGAGTCACTGCAGAAAGCTCCCACGTGGAAGAGGTCCAGCAGGGAGGGCCAGCTGTCCCAGGGCAACCATATTTAGGGATAACTCCTCTTTCTGGGCAGGACTGTTTTTTGATTACCTTTGTATTCATAATAGTTCTGAAATCGTAGGATGATGAGACTCAAGACTGGTCAAGATTTTTTTTTTTTTTTTTTTTTTTTTCAAAAAAACCATCTCCAAGATTTGTTGATCTTTTGAATGTTTTTTTTTTTTTTTTGGTGTCTCAATTTCCTTCAAAATTTAACTCATTCTTAATGTTTCACAGTTCATTTTCAGTTAATAATGTACTAGTACCCATATATATATATAGAAAACTTGCAACCATTTATCTTCTATAAAATATTTACCTCTTATGATATGGATATTATATGTAATATATCCTATATAGGTTATAAGCACCACAAAAAACAACTTTTTACTTTTTCTTATCTTTAAACAATTTGATGTATATAAAATAAGAGTAAATGAGGGGAGCAAGATAGCCTTTCGCACTTAGCTCAATATTTACCATTTTTGGTCATCTTCATCTTTTCTGATAATCTCATTTTCCACCTGGTATCATTTGCCTCTAGCCTGAGGAATTTTATTTACCAATTGTTTTTGTGCAGATGCTGGTGACAAATTCTCTCAATTTTCTTTTACCTGAAATATCTCCTAATTTTGCCTTTCTTTGAAGGATATCTGTGCTGGATATAGAATTCTCAGTTGACATTTTATTCTTGCAGCAATTTTAAAACGTTTTTCTACTTTCTTTTATTTGTATGGTTTCTAATAAGAAATTGTTGGTCAGGACAGGAGAAACAGAGAAACCAAAACTGGGAAAATAACATGATATCACATCAATAATGACAGAAACCTACATGAATCAACACTCCAATGAAGAGCAGCAATTGTGTGACTTGGTTTTAAAAAAACCACAGAACCAAATTGTATGCAGTTTCCAGAGATGCACTTTCTTTTTCATTTTTTAACTTTTATTTTTAGTTAAGGGGTACATGTGCAGGTTTGTTATATAGGTAAACTTGTGTCATGGGGTTTTGTTGTATAGATTATTTCTGTACCCATTAGTACCCACCCTAGTGATAAGCCTTAGTACCCATTAGCTATGTTTTCTGATGCTCTTCCTCCTCTCACCTTCCACCCTCAAGTAGACCCCAGTGTGTGTTGTTCTCCTCTACTTGTTCATGTTTTCTCATCATTTAGCTTTCACTAATAAGTGAGAACATATGGTATTTGGTTTTCTGTTCCTATATTAGTTTGCTAAGGATAATGGCTTCCAACTCCATTAATATTCCTGCAAAGGACATGATCTCATTCTTTTTAATGGCTGCATAGTATTCTGTGGTGTATATTTCCCACTTCTTTTTTTAGATGGATTCTTGCTTTGTCACCAGGCTGGAGTGCAGTGGCATGATCTCAGCTCACTGTAACTTCCACCTGAAGAATTCAAGCAATTCTCTTGACTCAGCCTCCTGAGTAGCTGGGACTAGAGGCACATGCCACCACACCCAGCTAATTTTTGTATTGTTAGTAGAGACAGGGTTTCATTATGTTGGCCAGGGTGGTCTCCATCACTTGACCTCATGATCTGCCCCCTTTGGCATCCCAAAGTTTTGGGATTACAGGTGGCCACATTTTCTTTATGTAGTCTATTATTGATGAATATTTAGGTTGATACCAAGTCTTTGCTATTGTGAATAGTGCTGCAGTTAACATATGTGTACATGTAAGACATGCACTTTATTTTTTTATTTAATTTATTTTATTTTACTTTAAGTTTCAGGCATGTGCAGAACCTTCAGGCTTGTTACATAGTCTGCCATGATGATTTGCTGCACCTATTGACTTGTCTGTCCTCTAAGTTTCTTCCCCTCTATCCCAACTCCCCAACAGGCCCTGGTGTGTGATGTCCCCCTCCCTGTGTCCACGTTTTCTCATTGTTTAGCTCCCACTTAGGAGTGAGAACATGCAGTGTTTGGTTTTCTGTTCCCATGTTAGTTTGCTGAGTATGATGGCTTGCAGCTTCATCCATGTCCCTGAAAAGGACATGAACTCATTCCTTTTCATAGCTGTGTAGTATCCCATAGTGTATATGTACCACATTTTCTTTATCCAATCTGTCATTGATGGGCATTTGGTTTGGCTTCCTGTCTTTGCTATTATAAATAGTACTGCTGTAAACACGTGTGCATGTGTCTTTATAGTAGAATGATTTATATTCCTTTGGATATATGCCCAGTAATAGGATTACTGATGAGTCAAATAGTATTTCTGATCCTAGATCTTTGAGGAATGGCCACACTGTCTTCCACACTGGTTGAACTAGTTTACCATCAATAGTGTAAAAGTGTTGCTATTGCTCCACAGCCTTGCCAGCATCTGTTTTTTTCTTGACTTTTTAATAACTGCCATTCTGACTGGTGAGAAATGATATGTCATTGTGGTTTTGATTTGCCTTTCTCTAATAATCAGTGATATTGAGCTTTTTTGCATCTGTTTCCTGGCCATGTAAATGTCTTCTGAGAAGGGTCTGTTCATATACTCTGCCCACTTTTTAATGGGGCTGGGTTTTTTCTTGTAAATTTGTTTGAGTTCCTTGTAAACAAATATGTGAGCTCTCATCATTCTTGTTTAAACACCTAACAGGCATCCTAACTAGTGCAACATGGCAAGAAAATGAAATAAAACACCAATAGAAGGACCAGGCATGGTGGCTCGCAACTGTAATCCCTGCATTTTGGGAGGTGATCACTTGAGTTCAGGAGTTTGAGACCAGCCTGATAGTGAGACCTCATCTCTATTAAATATAAATAATTTTAAAAGAAAAAAGATTGGTAGATAGAAAATGAAGAAATAAATGTTTTCTTTGTCACCAGCTTCATTGCATATGTAAAAAACACTAGGGAATTCGGGAAAAAATCTCTGAATTAATCATTGAATTCGCCAAAGAGTTCATAAAATATATGTAATAAGTCACGTAGATGACATGAAAAGGAAGCAAACAATGCTAGTCATCAAAGAAGTGCAAGTTAAAACCACAATGAGAAACCACCACACATCACCTAGAATAGGCAAAGTTAAAAAGACACATGATAAGTCTAAATACTGGCAAGAATATGGAAAAAATAGGAAGGTCTGATATTGCTGGTGCAAATGCAAAAGATGTTGCAGCCAATTTGTAAAGTGGTTTGGCAATTTCTTATACAGCTACTCATCTGTTACCACATGACCCAGCAACTCCACAAATATGTATTTATCCAAAAGTAGTAAAAATGTAAGGCCACACTTGTGAGCGGTAATTTATAGTGGCTTCATTAATAACACACCCTAACTGGAGTAATCCCCATGTCTATCAGTTGGAGAACAGAGAAACCAATGAGCAAACTGGGATTCCAGCAATACTCGGCAGCTGCTCAGCAACAAAAAAGGAATGAATGTCAACATCTCAAACATTGTTACGCTAAGGGAGACCAAACAAAGGACTGCACATGATTGTATGTCCATGAAAATCTAGAAATTTCACTCTTGCAGTCACAGAAAGCAGGGCAGTTGTTGAGTAAAGGGAAGGGGGTGAGGGTGAGAGGCAAGGATTAAATAGAAAGGAACATAAAGTTTTTAGGGAAAAGGAACTGTTCTCTACAGTGCCACAATTTGAGTGGGCAATGGGAACTGAGGGAACAGGAGGGTCTGAGGGACAAAGTTTCAGGTCCCAGGCGTGGCTCTCAGGGTCTCAGGCCAAGTCTATATTGAGAAGATGCAGGGCTGAGGATTCCCCACTCCCCTAAGTTTCACTTCTCCCAACCTGTCAAGTCCTTCTTCCTGGATACTCATGAGGCCTCCTCAGTTCCCGCTCCCATTGGGTGCCGTGTTTCTAGATAAGCCAATCGGCGTCTCCGCGATCTCGGGTTCTGAAGCCACCAGTCACCCACCTGGAGTCAGATTCTCCCCAGACGCCGAAGCTGGGGTCATGGCGCCCCGAATCCTCCTGCTGCTCTCGGGGGCCCTGGCCCTGACCAAGACCTCGGCGAGTGAGTTAGGGGTCGGGAGGTAAACAGCCTCTGCGGGGAGGAGCGAGGGGACCGTCCCGCGGGGGCGCAGGACCCGGGGAGCAGCCCCGAGAGGAGGGTCGGCGGTCTCAGCCCCTCCTCGTCCCCAGGCTCCCACTCCTTCAGCCGTTTCCTCACCACCGTGTCCCGGCCCGGCCGCGGGGAGCCCCGGCACATCGCCGTAGGTTATGTGGACGACACGCAGTTCATGCGGTTCGACAGCGACGCCGCGATTCCGCGGATGGAGCCGCGGGCGCCGTGGGCGGAGCAGGAGGGACCGGAGTATTGGGACCTGCTGACACGGAGAACAGAGGCCTGCGCACAGGCTTGCCGAGTGAGCCTGCAGATCATACGCGGCCACTACAACCAGAGCGAGGCCGGTGAGTGACCCTGGCTCGGGGCGCAGGTAAAGACCCCTCCTCATCCTCCACGGACGGCCCGGGTCCCACCGAGTCTCTGGGCCCAAGATCCACCCCGAGGCTCAGAACCCGGTCGTATCCTGGACCTGAGAGGGCCCCAAGGCGCCTTTACCCAGTTTCATGTTCAGTTTAGGCCCAAAAATTGGGCGGGGCTGACCGCAACGGCGGGGCCAGGGTCTCACACCCTCCAGGTGTTGTTTGGCTGCGACCTGGGGCCAGATGGGCGCCTACTCCGCGGATACTGCCGCATAGCCTACGACGGCAAGGATCACGTCGCCCTGAACGAGGACCTGCGCTCCTGGACAGCCGCGGACACGGCAGCTCAGGTCACCCAGCGCAAGTTGGAGGCTGAGAAATATGCAGAGCGGTTGAGGGCACAGCTGGAGGGGGAGTGCGTGGGGATGCTCAAAAGATTCTTGGAGAACGGGAAAGAGACGCTGGAGCGCGCAGGTACCAGGGGCAGTGGGAAGCCGTCCCCATCTCCTATAGATCTCTCGGGATGGCCTCCCACGAGGAGGGGAGGAAATGGGATCCGCGCTAGAATATCGCCCTCCCTTGAATGGAGAATGGCGGGTTTTCCTGAGTTTCCTCTGAGGGCCCCTCTGCTCTCTAGGACAATTAAGGGATGACGTCTCTGAGGAAATGGAGGGGAAGATGGTCCCTGGAATACTGATCAGGGGTCCCCTTTGGCCCCTGCAGCCGCCTTGGGCGCCGTGACTTTTCTCTCAGGCCTTGTTCTCTGCTTCACACTCAATGTGTCTGAAGGTCAGATTCCAGCTTTTCTCAGTCCCTCAGCCTCCAGTCAGGTCAGGACCAGAAATCCCTGTTCTTACAGAGACTAGAACTCAGAGACTAGAACTTTTCAAAGAATAGATTACCGCAGGTGCCTGTGTCCAGGCTGGTGTCTGAGTTCTGTGCTCCCTTCCCCACCTCAGGTGTCCTCTCCATTCTCAGGATGGTCCCATGGATGATGCTGGGGTGTCCCATGAGAGATGCAAATTGCCTAAATTTTCTGATTCTTCCCATCAGAACCCCCAAAGACACGTGTGACCCACCACCCCATCAATGACCATGAGGCCACCCTGAGGTGCTGGGCCCTGGGCTTCTACCCTGCGGAGATCACACTGACCTGGCAGCGGGATGGGGAGGACCAAACTCAGGACACAGAGCTTGTGGAGACCAGGCCAGCAGGGGATGGGACCTTCCAGAAGTGGGCGGCTATGGTGGTGCCTTCTGGAGAAGAGCAGAGATACACATGCCATGTGCAGCACGAGGGGCTGCCAGAGCCCCTCACCCTGAGATGGGGTAAGGAAGGGGATAGGTAGGGATGGAATTGGGGGGGTCACATCTCTTCTCAGGGAAAGCAGGAGCCCTTCTGGAGCCTTCAGAAGGGTCAGGGCTGAGGTCTGGGGTCAGGGCCCCTCATCTTCCCCTCCTTTCCCAGAGCCGCCTTCCCAGCCCACCATCCCCATTGTGAGCATTGTTGCTGGCCTGGTTGTCCTAGCAGCTGTGGTCACTGGAGCTGTGGTCTCTGCTGCGATGTGGAAGAGAAAGAGCTCAGGTAGAGAAAGGGTGAGGGGTGGGGTCTGGGTTTTCTTGTCACACTGGGTATTTCAAGCCCCAGGTGGAAGTGTTCTCTGCCTCATTACTGGGAAGCACCATCCACACTTGGGCCGACCCAGCCTGGGGCTCTGTGTGCCAGCACTTACTCTTTTGTGAAGCACATATGACAATGAACGACAGATGTATCACCTTGACGATTGTGGTGTTGGGGTCCTGATTCCAGCAGTCACAAGTCAGGAGAAGGTCCCTGCTAAGGACAGACCTTAGGAGGGCGGTTGGTCTAGGACCCACACCTGCTTTCCTTGTGTTTTCTGATCCTGCCCTGGGTGTATAATCATGATTCTAGAAACTTCTCTTGGGTTCAGGACTAAGAGGTTCCTCTAAAGTCTCATGGCCCTGCCTTCTTCCTGCCCTTCAGAGGACATTTTCTTCCCTCAGGTGGAAAACAAGGGAGCTACTCTCAGGCTACGTGTAAGTGGTGGGGGCGGGAGTGTGGAGGAGCTCACCCACCCCATAATTCCTCCTGTCCCACATCTCCTGCGGACTCTGATCAGGTCCTGTTTTTGTTCCACCCTAGGCAGTGACAGTGCCCGGGGCTCTGATGTATCTCTCACAGTTTGTAAAGGTGAGACCCTGGGGGTCTCTAGTGGGCGGGAGTAGGGGCAGATGGGACAGGACTGGGTAATGTGGATTCTTTGATTGGGATGTTTCGAGTGTGTGGTGGGCTGTCCAGAGTCTCATCACTTACCATGACTGACCTGAATTTGTTCATGACTGTTGTTTTCTGTAGTCTGAGACAGCTGCCTTGTGTGGGACTGAGATGCAGGATTTCTTCACGCCTCCCGTTTGTGACTTCAAGAGCCTCTGGCATCTCTTTCTGCAAAGGCATCTGAATGTGTCTGTGTCCCTGTTAGCATAATGTGAGGAGGTGGAGAGACAGCCCACCCTGTGTCCACCGTGACCCCTGTCCCCACGCTGACCTGTGTTCCCTCCCCAGTCATCTTTCCTGTTCTAGAGCGGTGGGGCTGGGTGTCTCCATCTCTGTCTCAATTTCATGGTGCACTGTGCTGCAACCGCCTACTTCCCTATGGAAAATAAAAATCTGAATATAAATGTGTTTTCTCAAATATTTTCCATGAGAGGTTGATGGGTTAATTAAATAAGTCAATTCCTAAAATTTGAGAGAGGAAATAAAGACCCGAGAACCTTCCAGAATCCACATGTTTTCTGTGCTGAGTCTGTTGCAGGTGGGGATGGAGAAGGCTGTGAGGAGCCGAGTGTGGACGGGGCCTGTGCCCTGCTGAGTCCATCATGGGCTTTATGTGGTCAGTCCTCAGCTGGGTCAGCTTTACTGCTCCATTGTCCTTGTTCCTTCAGTGGAAACTGGTCCCACTGGAGCTGTGACCACAGAGGCTCACACATTGAGCAGGGTGGCCCCTAAACACGGGAGTCTCTGCATTTCTGAGACAAATTTTCAGACCCATTCACCTCCTGCCATCCTTCTAGGGCTCCTCTTCTGCTCTGCTCTCCTGCCCTCTCTCCCTGCCCTGGTTCTAGTGATCTTGGTGCTGCCTCCAATCCCAACTCATGAATCTATAAAGCAGAGTCTAATTTAGACTGACATTTGTTTGTGAAATTGGACCCATCATCAAGGACTATTCTTTCCTGAAGAAAGAAGACTGATTGTGTGCTGCAGTGTGCAGGGGTGTGTGTGGGTTGGGAGTTGGTGTGGGAGGAGGGATGAGGGAGGGAGGACACACTAGCAGCCCTGCTGAGAAAAGCACAGGCAGCCTCGATGTCAGTGTGAGGGGCCCTTGTGCTGTAGCTGCCAAGAAACAGCACTTGGCCTGAGTCTATGTTAATAAGGATACTGCCTTTAGAATAGGAGATGCTCTACGGTGACCTTCGTTGTCGGCCAGACACAGGACAGAGTGGTTCTGCATCTGCAGAACGTCACTGAAGTAAAATCAGAAAAATCTCTAACCTTGTGGAGCATGTGTTCCAGCGGGAAGAGGCAGACGATAGATACACTATCACCAGAGCAAGGAAGGAAAGTGCTGGAAGGTGGGACTTGCTCTGAGGCAGGTGATCCGGGGTGTGGGCAGTGGGGACAGGGAAGGTGGCTGTTGTGTTGGGATAGTCAGTGTGCGCCACGTCGCAAAGGTGACCTTTGAGGAAACAGTTGAGGGACATGAGGAGTTGTCCACGAGGATGTCTGGGGAAGTTCTTTCCAGGCGGGGGAACCTCCAGTGCAAATGCACTAGGGCAGGAAGGTGTCTGTGTTCCCAGGAGAAGAAGGAGCCCAGGAGGGCTGGAGAGAGAGATCTGAGGTGAGGTCAAAGATACGGCCAGGGCAGATGGGCCTGGAGGGTGTGGGGAAGCATCTGACCCTTACTCTGAGTAAGATGGGGAGGTAGCAGACAGTTTTGAGCAGAAGAGAGACGTGGTACAACTTCTCTTTTAAAAGGATCTCTCACTGCTGTGCTGAGAACAGAATTGAGAGACGAGGGACATGGGAGGCAGAAGGGAAAACAGTGGGAAGCGAGTGCAGTAGTCCAGGCTGGAGATGTCATTACCTTGACTGGGGTGTGAGCAGGGGATATCGTGAGACTTGAGGGGATTCTGGATGCATTTGAAGATGGACTCACAGCATTTGCCATGGATTGTATCTGTGGTCGAATCAAGGACACCCATAGTTGTAAAATGAGTGAGTAGAAGGAAGGGTAGAGCTGCTGTGGAAATGGGGAGACTGTGGCAGGAGCATACTGAGGAAGGGGCATCCCAGGCACTCAGTGGAGGAGATGTCTACTAGGAATGTAGCCTAACGAGCAGGGATGACAGTTGGACAGACAACTCCAGAGTTCAGGGGAAATGAGAAATATACTGGGCTGGAGACATAGGAGGTCACACCATATAAACAATACTACTTAAATCCTCAAGCATGGATGGGGGCACCAAGGAAGTGACTGGCTTTAGAAGATAATGAGTGCAAGAACTGAATCCTGGACCTCCAGTTCTAAGGGATCTGATCAGATCACACCCAGAGCAGACTGCACAGTTCTGACCCCGCACCTAGAGGACACTTAGACAAGGAACTCCCATGTGCACAGGGATCACCTGGATGTGGTTCTCAGATCCAAGAAGTCCAGGTTGAGCAATAGATTCTGGATTTATGACGAGACTGGAGACTATGTTTCTGGTCTCCAGATCAAGAACACCAGGATCCCACATGTCTGAGCATCAGCCTGCCTGTAGTGCTTGTTATATAAGTGATGTCTTGGTCTTGTGTATAATACTCTGAGACAGGTATTCTGGGAAGTGGCCTAAGTATTTTCTACGCCCCTGCGCTTGCTGTTGGGAGCCAGATTGGGAACCACTGAGATCAGAGATCAGAGTGCCCAGGGTGGGTGGATGGGGTGGGTTTCCAAACCTTGTGTAAAAGAAAATATTTCTCTCAGAAAGAAAAGGGAGGATGTACATCATCAGTTATGTGATGTGATATTCCCTGTTGATCTCTCCATGATGGGGCAGAGGCCAGGTAGACAATAGGATGTGGCTCTCACACAAAGAACACCTCTGAATGCTGCTCTCTGACACTGCCCAACACACTGATTTCTCACTCACTTCTTGGAGCAAACTATGGAAAACAAATTTCTCTAATTTACACATAAAGTAGTGATACATTGCATTGGGGCTAATTTTATTGTGGGGGAGGCCACAGAACCAGGATGGAAATTACACAACCAGGAACAAAATCCACAGCCCACCTGGGATGAGGTCCCTCCTAGGAACAGCTGTCCCTGCTGCTGAGCACAGACGCCACTGCTCACACTTCTGACACCCTGGTGCTGGACACTGAACCCTGAGGCTAGGACAGATGTCACTGCTGCACCTGGAAACTGGACATCACCACTGCCACCCAGCCATCTTTACCAAAATGCATTCTGCACAGTCCCAGCCTCTCTGTGTCGCCTCATTCTGGCTCAGATTCTGGCAGTGATATACGAGTTAAGAAGAAATTATTTAGGCAGAGAGCAAGGGTATGGAAGCCCTCAGCAAGGTTTTCCTTTTAATGAAAAGCATCCCCAAATAATTTTCTTTTCTAACAAGGATCAGTCTGTAAAATCAAGCTCCAGACACAGACAAGCCAGATGGGAGCTCTCACAGGTGAATGCGGCAGCTTTGCCAATAGAAAAAGGACACCTGGGACTAGGCATGTTCACCATGGTGGCTCCATCTTCCTTTTTACCAGCCATGTGTACAGTAAACAGCAGACAACATGGGACCAGCCAAGTGGAAAGCCCATTTGCATAATAGGATTAGGGTGGGATGAACAGCCTTCCCCACAAACTGTAAATATCACACCTGGCCCAACCAACCTGTGAGCCCTACATAAATCAGACACCATCTCCTCAAGCCTGCCTATACAATCAGATGCACTCCCATTCCAGGCCGGATTTCCTCTTTAGGAGCCCCTCTGTCTCGTAAGAGAGAAAGCTGTTTCACTTTGTCTCTCTTTTGCCTATTAAACTTCTGCTCCTCCTAAACTCACTCCTCACGTGTCAATGTCCTTAATCTTCTTGGTGCAGGACACTGAACCCTGAGCATTTACTGGAGAGAAAGATGCTGCTTCAGCAAGTGCTTATCTGCCTGGTGCAGCCTAAGACTCATGTCCATGATCAACTGCAGTGGTGACTGGCATGTTGTGCTCTTCTAGGAAGGGAGGTGACTTCTGTCTCCTCTCAAAACTTTACATGTTGTAGGAGAGGCATGGTGGCTCACACCTGTATTCCCAGTACTTTGGGAGGCCGAGCTGGGTGGATCACCTGAGGTCAGGAGTCTGAGACCAGTCTAACCAACATAGTGAAACCCCATCACTACTAATAATACAAAATTAGCCAGGCACGGTGGTGCATACCTCTAATCCCAGCTACTCGGGAGGGTGAGGCAGGAGAATTACTTCAACCTGGAAGGTGGAGATTGCAGTGAGCTGAGATTGCACCATTGCACTCCAGGCTGGGAGCAAGACTCCACCACACACACACACACACACACACACACACACACACACACTTTACATGTTGTAAACCAAAAATAAACTTCAAAGCCACCCCTCCCAACCATCTTAATGGACACTCTCCTCAGCCAGGGCACTCAACAGTTCACAAGGAAGACTGGCTCAGGCCACCATGGGAAGCAGGTGTTGAACATGTCTCATTATGCGCTTTAGAATTTAGGAAAAGCTGACCAGCATTTACCATCAACACAGACCTTAAGTCTGATCAGAAACATTTCCAATCTTTTCTCTCTGAAGCCTGCCACCTGGAGGCTTCATCTGCATGATAAAATTTTAGTCTCCACAACGTCTTATCATAACCCAGACATTCCTTTTTATTGATAGTAACTGAATCATTTGCCAATCAGAACATTTAAAAATCTACCTATAACCTAGAAGCACTAACCCCACCCCCACTTGCTTCAGAGTGTTCGGCCTTTCTGGACTGAACCAATGTACATCTTAAATGTATTTGATTGAATGTCTCATATCTTCCTAAAATGTATAAAACCAACCTGCACCCCAACTACCTTGAATATATGTTCTCAGGGTTTCCTGAGGACTGTGTCATGGGCTGTGGTCACTCATATATGTCTCAGAATAAAACTCTTCAAGTATGTTACAGAGTTTGACTCCTTTTATTGACAGTGTGGAATTCTGATGTAGGAAGAGGGTTCAAGTGCTGAGTGTGAAGGGTGGGAAAATAATGACAAATTTTAATTCTTAGAGCAGTGATTCAAGACAAGAGCTTTATCTGGTACCTGGGAGGCACTCAGAGTGTCTGAATGAACTAATAAATAATATCTTTCCACCCTTCCCTGGAAAGTAAGTTATTACACTGTTTGTCTATCTCGGTTGATATTCTAGGTTATTGGAGTGGCATTGTATGGTGGTGAAATGATTATTCACACATCTTCTCTCAGCATTGTCTCTTACTACGATTTAAAAACCCAGGTTTGTAAGATCTCAGAGGATATGGGTGCACATTGATGTTTTATATTAATATCTATATTTTCTTGTGTGTGGAAATATTTCTAGGGAAACAATCTCTACCATTTATTAGTTTTTATGTGACCCCTCTCAGATGCCTAAAAGAAAATGCTAACTTCTAGGCTAGAGGTAGGACAACTCCACATGTGGACAATGAACAGCTGCTGGCAACCTTTATTTAGCAGATTAGGGTCATGAAATAAATGTTTATGATTTTTTATCTTTTCCTTTGGGACCGAAAGGTAGATGTTTACTTGCTTATTCTGACTGTAAGTTTCTCTCTGTGGGATGGTGATGGGATTTTCCTCCACCCAAATAATTTTCTGAATATCCAAAAGCAGTTGAGAGTCCTAGAATTTGACACAATTCTGCCACTAATTACCTGGAGTTCGCCTCAGACTCCACAGGTTTAAGGGCTCAGTACCACAAGACTGTCCTCACTTCAGATGCAAGTACCAAGTCACACCTGGTCCAACCAATCTTTGGGCCCTACATAAATCAGGCATCATCTCCTCAAGCCTGCCTATAAAATCTGGCGCACTCTTGTTCTGGGCTGGAATTCTCTTTTGGGCTCCCCTCTCTCTTGCAAGAGAGAGAGCTATTCCACTTTGTCCTTCTTTTGTCTACTAAACCTCTGCTCCTAAACTCACTCCTTGTGTGTCAGTGTCCTTAATCTTCTTGGTGCAAGATGAGGAACCTCAAGTATTTACACAAGACAGTGATGCCCCTTCAGCAGGTGATCATCTGACTGGTTTCATAAAAACTGACCCAAGAAGAAATAGAAAATGTGGCCAGCCAGAGATAAATTGCAGAAATTGAATTTGTAATTGGAATGCTTCCCATAGAAGAAACTCCAGGTCCAGAAGGCTTCACTGATGGATTGTATGGAACATATAATTGAAAAATAGCATCAATTTTACAAACACTCTTTTAGAAATTAAAGCAAGCAACCATTTTCAACTAAATTTATGAGGCCAACATTACGTTAAAAAAAAAAAGGAAAGAAAGAAAATCTAGACAACAAAATCACAAGAAAAGAGAAACACAAACAACTTTCTCTAGAACTCAAACCCAAAATTCTATTGAAAAAGTTATTAAAGTTAAATAAACATAAAAAGAGCAATATGTCATGCCAGATTGATTTTTTTATGGAGAAGTAAGTTTGGTTTAACACCTACAAATTAAATAACACAACTCAGTCAATTAATACAGTAAAAAGCAGGCTGGATGCACTGGGTCACACCTGTAATCCTAGCACTTCTGGTGGCCCAGCTGGGCAGATGCCTTCACATCAGGAGTTTGGGACCGGCCTGGCCAACATGAAGAAACCCTGTCTCTACTAAAAATACAAAATTAGCCAGGTGTGGAGGTGGGCACCTGTAAGTCCAGCTACTCAGTAGGCTGAGGCAGGAGAATCTCTTGAACATAGGAGGTGGATGTTGCAGTGAGCCAAGATTTCGCCACTGCACTCCAGTCTGGGCAACAGCATGAGACTCTGTCTCAAAAAAAAAAAAAATTCGAGACAGGGTCTCACTCTGTCACCAAGGCTGAGTGCAATGGCATGATCAAAGCTAACTGAAGCCTCAACCTCCCAAGTTAAAGCAATCTTTCTGGCTGTCACAATGCCTGCACCAGTGCCAGGACAGACACCAGCTGTTGCAACTGCCTGCATGAGCACCAGGACAGACACCAGCAACTCCACACCCTCTGTCACCAACACTGCTGGCGCGAGCATTGCACAGGAGCACCACGGTCCCACTCCTGGCGGTACCCCACACCAGCCTATGTGCGTGCCCCCCACTGTGCTACCTCAGCTGCTGGCATGTACCCCAAAACTAAAATAAAGTGTTAAAAAATAACATTAAAAATTTTTTTTAAAGGTATCAAATGAAGATGGCAAAAGTCAAGTGCAACTAAAACAAAAATGGACAAATAGAACCTAATTAACGAGCTTCTGCACAGCAAAATAAACTATTAACAGAGTAAACAGCCTACAGAATGGCAGAAAATATTATAAACTATGTATCCGGCAAAGGTCTAATATCCAGAATCTAAGAGGAATTTAAACAAATTACAAGCAGAAAACAACCCCATTAAAAAGTAGGCAAAGGATATGAGCAGACATTTATCAAAAGACGCCATATGCACAGCCAACAAGCATATGTAAACACACTAATCATTAGAGAAATATAAATCCAAACCACAGTGAGATACCATCTCACACCAGCCAGAATGGCTATTATTAAAATGTCAAAAATTACAGATGCTGGTAAGGTTGGAGGGAAAAGGGAATGCTTATACACTGCCAGTGGGAATGCAAATTAATTAGTTTGGCCATTATGGAAAGCAGTTTGGCAACTTTTCAAAGAACTTAGAGCTACCATTTGACTCAGCAATCCATTTATTGGATATATTCCAAAGGAATAAGAATCATTCTGCCTTAAAGACACATGCACATGTATGGTCATTGAAATATTAGTCAGAATAGCATAGACAAGGAATCAGCCTAAATGCCCAGCAATGGTAGACTGGATAAGGAAAATGTGGCACATCTACACTGTAGAATACCACACAGACATAAAAAAAAGGGCAAGGTCATGCCCTTTGCAGCAATACGGATGGAACTAGAGGCCATTATTTTGATAACTAACACAGGAACAGAAAACCAAACACCACGTGTTCTCACGTATAAGTGGGAGCTCAACAGTGAGTACACATGGACTCAAAGATGGGAACACTAGACACCAAGGCCTACTTGAGGGTGGAGGATGGGAGAAGAGTGAGGATTAAAAAACTTCCTATCACGTACCATGTCTGTAACCTGCTTGGTGAAATAATCTGTATATCAAACCCCCCGACACGCAATTTAAATAGATAACAAGCCTGCACATGTACCAGTGAACCTAAAAGTTAAAAATTAAATTAATACAAAATAGAATGCAACACTTATTTGTGATGAAAATTATCATTAAATAGGAATAGTTGGCAAGTTCTTCAATTTGATGTAAAACTTAGGCTTCTATGTAAAACTACAACTCACATCATATTTGAAGATGAAAATTGATTACCCTCTACCTAAGAACAGGAAAACAGCAAAGATGTTATGGAGGCCCTGGCCAGAGCATTAAGGCAAGAAAAACAAATGAAAGGCTTATAAATGAAAGAGAAGTAAAGGGTCCTAGTTTGCAGGTGATGATGTCATTGCCTAGGTTGTCTTCCAGGGTTTTTACAGTTTTGGATTTTACATTTAAGTATTTAATCCATCTTGAGGTGATTTTGGTATATGGTGTAAGAAAGGGGTTCAGTTTAAATCTTCTGCATATGGCTAGCCAGTTATCCCAGCACCATTTATAAATAGGGAATCCTTTCCCCATTGCTTGTTTTTGTCAGATTTTTCAAAGATCATAATTGTAGGTATGTGGTCTTATTTCTGGGTTCTCTGTTCTGTTCCATTGGTCTAGATGTCTGTTTTTGTACCTGTATCACAGTGTTTTGGTTACCATAGCCTTGAAGTACAGTTGAAATCAGACAGGGTAGGCTGGGAGGGGTGGCTCATGCCTGTAATCTCATTATTTGAAAGGCTGAAGCAGGTAGTTCATGAGGTCAGGAGTTTGAGATCAGCCTGGCCAACATGGTGAAACCCCATCGCTATTAAAGATACAAAAAATTAGCCTGGCATGGTGGTGTGTGCCTGTAATCCCAGCTACTTGGAAGGCTGAGGCATGAGAATTGCTTTATCCCAGGATGAAGAGATTGCAGTGAGCAGAGATTGAACCATTGTACTCCAGTGTGGGAGACAGGTTGAAACTCTGTCTCAAAAAAAAAAAAAAACACCAGAAAAAAGAAATCAGTGTGGTGCTGTCAACTTTGTTCCTTTTGTTTAGGATTGCCTTGGCTATTCGGGCTCTTTTCTGGTTTCATGTGAATTTTAAAATAGCTTTTTCTAGCTCTGTGAAGAATGTCAGTGGTAGTTCAATAGAAGTAGCATTGAATCTACACATTGCTTTGGGCAGTATGGCCTTTTTAATGATGTTGATTGTTCCTATCCATGAGCATAGGTAGTTTTTCCATTTGTTTGCATCATCTCCAATTTCTTTGAACAGTGGTTTACAGTTCTCGTAGAGATCTTTTATCTCCCAAGCTATCTATGTTCCTAGATATTCTATTCTTTTTGTGGCATTTGTGAATGGGAGTTCATTCCTGATTTGGGTCTCAGCTTACCTGTTGTTGGTGTGTAGAAATGCTAGTAATTTTCTCACATTGATTTTGTATCCTGAGACTTTGCTGAAGCTGTTTAGCAGCTTAAGAAGCTTTTGGGCTGAGACTATGGGTTTTTCTTGATATAGAATCATGTCATCTGCAAACAGGAATAGTTTGACTTCCTTTCTTCCTATTTGAATACTTTTTATTTCTCTTGCCTGATTTCCCTGGCCAAAACTATGTTGAATAGGAGTAGTGAGAGAAGGCATCCTTGTCTTGTGTTGGTTTTCAAGGGGAATGCTTCCAGCTTTTGCCCACTCAGTATGATGCTGGCTGTGGGTTTATCACAGATGGTGTTTAATGTTTTGAGGTGTGTTCCTTCACTACCTAGTTTATTGAGAGCTTTTTAAAAACATGATTAGATGTTGAATTTTATCAAAAGCTTTTTCTGTGTCTACTGAGATAACCATGTGGTTTTTGTCTTTAGTTATGTTTATGTAATCAAGCCCATTTATTGATTTACATATTTTGAACCAACCTTGCATCCTGGGAATGAAACCTACTTGACTGTGGTGGGTGATGCTTTTTGATGTGCTGCTGGATTCAGCTGGCCAGCATTTTGTTGGAAATTTTGTCATCAATGTTCATCAAGAATGTTGGCCTGAAGTTTTGTTGTTGTTGTTTTTGTTGTATCTCTGCCACATTTTGGCATCAGGATTATGCTGGCCTAATAGAATAAGTCAAAGAGAAGTCTCTCTTTCACATTTTTTGGAAATAGTTTCAGTAGGAATGGTATCAGCTATTTTTTGTACATCTAATAGAATTCACCTGTCAATCATCATGTTCTGGGCTTTTATTGGTTGGTAGGCTGTTTATTACTGCCTCAATTTCAGAACTCATTAGTCTGTTCAGGGATTCAATTTCGTCCTCATTCAGTGTGGTGGGCTGGTGTATGTGTCCAGGAGTTGATCCTTGTATTCTAGATTTTCTAGTTTATGTGCGTAGAGGTGTTCATAATATTATCCTCTTACTGTTTCTAATTATGGTTGCTTGTGTTTCTGTGGGGTCAATTATAATGTTCCTCTTACTGTTTCTAATTGTGTTTATTGGAATCTTCTCTCTTTTCCTCCTTATTAGCCTAGCTAGGGCTCCATTTAGTTTATTAATTTTAAAAAACCACCTGAATTTGTTGATCTTTTAAGTGATTTTTCACTTCTCTGTCTCCTTCAGGAGACAATACCTTTGTTAATATTTTGGTTATTTCTGGTCTTCTATCTTTGGGATATGTTTGCTCTTTGTTCTCAAGTTCTTCTGGTTGTGATTTCAGTTTGTTAACTTGAAATCTTTCTAACTTTTTGATGTGAACATTTAACGCCATAAATTTTCCTCTTAACACTGCCTTAGCTGTTTCCAAGAGATTTTGGTATGTTGTGTCTTTGTTCTCATTATCTTCAAATAACTTCTTAATTTGTGCTTCAGTTTCATTATTTACCCAAAAGTAATTCAAGAACAAGTTATTCTATTTCTATGTAATTGTATGGTTTGAGTGATTTTCTTAATCTTGATTTTAAATTTTATTGCACTGTGGTCCAAGAGAATGTTTGTTATGATTTCAATTCTTTTGCATTTGAGGAGGAGTATTTTACTTCCAACTGTATGATGCATTTTAGAGTAAGCGCCATGTGGCAATGAGAAAAATGTATATTCTGTTGTTTCGGGGTGAAGAGTTCTGCAGATATTGATCAGGTCCATTCAATCCAGGGCTGAGTTCAGGTCGTGAAAATCTTTGTTAATTTCTGTTTTAATGATGTGTCTAATATTTTCAGTGGAGTATTAAAGTCTTCTACTATGATTGTGTGAGATTCCAAGTCTCTTTGAAGGTCTCTAGGAACCTGCCTTATGAATCTGGGTGTTCCTATATTGGATGCATATATATTTAGGATAGATAGATCTCCTTGTTGAATTTAACCCTTTACCATTATGTAATGCCCTTTTTTGTCTTTTTTGATCTTTGTTGGTTTAACACCTGTTTAGTCAGAAACTAGGGTTACAACCCTGCCTTTTTTCCTGCTTTCCATTTGCTTGGTGAATTTTCCTCTGTCTTTTTTTTTTTTTTTTTTTTTTGAGCCTATGTATGTCACTGCATGTGAGATAGGTATATTGAAGACAGCATACTGATAGATCTTGGTTCTTTTTCCAGCTTGCTCCTTTATGTCTTTTAAATGGGGCATTTAGCTAATTTACATTTAAGGTTAATACTGATATGTATGGATTTGATAGTTTCATTATCATGTTAGCTGGTTACTTTGCAGACTTGCTTATGTGGTTGCCTTATTGTGTCACTAGTCTGTATACTTAGTGTGTTTTTGTAGTGGCTGGTAACTGATTTTCCTTTCCATATTTAGTGCTTCCTTCAGGAGTTCTTGTAATGCAGGTCTGGTAGTAATGAATTCCCTTGGCATTTGTTTGTCTGAAAAGAATCTTATTTCTCCTTTGCTTATGAAGCTTGGTTTCATTGGATATAAAATTCTGGCTTGGAAATTCTTTTCTTTAAGAACGTTGCATATTGGCCCTCAGTCTTTTCTGCTTGTAGGATTTCCACTGAGGGATCGACTGTTTGTCTGATGGGCTTCCCTTTATAGATGATCTGGCCTTTCTCTCTGGATGTCCTTGACATTTTTTCTTTCATTTCAACCTTGGAGAATCTGAAGAATATGTGTCTTAGAGATAATATTCTCATGGAATAACTTACTGGGGTCCTCTGCATTTCTGAATTTGAATGGTGGCCTGTCTAGCTATGGTGGGGAAGTTCCAATGGATGTCATCCTGAAATGTTTTCCAAATTGGTTCTATTCTCCCCATCTCTTTCAGATACACCAATTTTTCTTAGGTTTGGTTTCTTTACATAATCCCATGCTTTTTAGAAATTTTATTCATTCCTTTTCCTTCTTATTTCTCTATTCTTGGCTTCCTGTCTTATTTCAGAAAGCCAGTGTTCAAGCACTGAAGTTCTTTCCTCCACTTGCTCTATACTGCTATTAATACTTGTGAGTGCATTATGAAATTCCCATAGTGTGTTTTTCAGCTCTGTCAGATTGGTCATGTTCTTCTTTATACTGGTTCTTTCATCTGTCAGCTTCTGCAATGTTTCATAATGATTTTTAGCTTCCTCGCATTGGGTTACAGCGCACTCCTTTAGCACAGTGAACTTCATTCTTTTCTTTTCATATTCTGAATTCTACTTCTGTTGTTTCAGCCATCTCAACCTTAGCCTGGTTCCAAACCCCAAGGCCTTACTGGGGTTTTTAGTTTTCAACATTCCTTTGCTGATTTCTTATCAACTTTGTGGATTCCGTATCTACCTTCAATCTTTGAAGTTGTTGACCTTTGAATGGGTTTTGTTTTTCTCTTCTTTTGTCATCTCTTTCAACAGTCTGGCCACTTTTCTGTAGGGGGCCTTCTCTAGTCCCTAGTTGCCTCGGATTTTCCAGTACCTGGAGGTATCACCAGTGAAGACTACATAACAGCAAAGATGGCAGTCTGCTTCTTCCTCTGAGAGATCTTTTCCAGAAAAGTATAGACCTGTTGCCAGCCTGAACACACCTGTAGGAGTTGCTAGAGACCCTGGCTGGGAGGTCCTGCCCAGTCAGGAGGAACAGGACCAGAATCTAGAGGTTTAGCGAAAGGAGGAATGCTCCCTCAGGAGACACAGAAATGATTCCATTGAGCTGGAAGCTAAGACAGCCACCCAGCCCCTTCAGTTCCTTATGATTCTGAATCAGCAAACAAAGGAAGGAATTACTGCACTGTCTGGGTGAATGGTTTTGGTCATGGTGGGGGAAATTGTTCTGCAACTACACAGTGGCAGTAAGTAAGACTATGTCTGGAACACACAAGATCTCTTAGAGCATCTCTTAGTAATACTCTGCCCTATAATTAAAGTCAGTATAAACTACAACAGCCCAAGTCAGGTAGGACTACTAATGAGACATACCCTTCAGGAATGAAGGTTTGAGTCACCTAAGCAGGAAAAGAAACCTGATCAGCTGAGAGACTTGCTGAAGACAATGGGAATATAGGATCGTCAGTTAAAAAAAAAAAGTATTTATAAATACTAGTTGTGGCCAGCACAGTGGCTCATGCCTGTAATCTCAGCACTTCGGAAGCTGAGGTGAGTGGATTGCTTAAGTCTAGGAATGTGAGGCCAACCTGGGCAACATGCTGGAACTCCATCTTTACTGAAAATAAATAGAAAAAATTAGTCAGGCATGGTAGTGTGTTTGTAGTCCCAGTTACTTAGGAAGTTCAGGTAGGAGGATCACTTGTGCCCAGGAGGTGGAGGTTGCAGTGAGCCAAGGTAATGCCACTGCACTTACTCCAGCCTGGGCAACAGAACAATAGTCTGTTTCAAATAAATAAGTAAATGAAGAAATAAGTAACCAGCTGTAGTCATGTGACCAGTACAGGACTAAAGATGGTAAATGTTATGAGTATTACTTTCTAATGTTTTTTGTTATTTACATCCATATTTATTCCTAATGAACACATTTAGTTACTTTAAATTTTTTTATTGTACTTTTAGTTCTGGGGTACATGTGCAGATCATGCAGGATTGTTGCATAGGTACACACCTGGCAATGTGGTTTGCTGCCTCCATCCCCCTGTCACCTACATCTGCCATTTCTCCCCATGTTATCCCTCCAAAACCTCCCCATCCCCCCGCTGTCCCTCCGTTGGCCCCACCAACAGACCCCAGTGTGTGATGCTCCCCTCCCTGTGTCCATGTGTTCTCATTGTTGAACACTGCCTATGAGTGAGAACATGCAGTGTTTGATTTTCTGTTCTTGTGTCAGTTTGCTGAGAATGGTGGTTTCCAGATTCATCCATGTCCCTACAAAGGACACAAACTCATCATTTTTTATGGCTGCATAGTATTCCATGGTGTATATGTGCCACATTTTCCTTGTCAAGTCTATCATCGATGGGCATTTGGGTGGGTTTCAGGTCTTTGCTACTGTAAACAGTGCCACTATAAACATATGTGTGCATGTGTCTTTATAATAGAATGATTTATAATCCTTTGGGTATATACCCAGTAATCTGATTGCTTGGTGAAATGAAATTTCTATTTCTAGGTCCTTGAGGAAGTGCCACACTGTCTTCCACAATAGTGGAATTAGTTTACACTCCCCTCAACAGTGTAAAAGTGTTCCTATTTCTTCACATCCTTTCCAGCATCTGTTGTCTCCAGATTTTTTGATGATCGTCATTCTAATTGGAATGAGGTGAGATCACAATGTGGTTTTGATTTGCATTTCTCTAATAAACAGTGATAATGAACATTTTTTCATATGTTTGTTGGCCTTATATATGTCTTCCTTTGAAAAGTGTCTGCTCATATCCTTCTCCCACTTTTGGATGGGTTTGTTTGTTTTTCTCTTGTAAATCTGTTTTTGTTTTTTTGTAGATTCTGGATAGTAGCTCTTTGTCGGATGGGTAGATTGCAAAATGTTTTTCCCATTCTGTTGGTTGCGGGTTCACTCTAGTGATTGTTTCGTTTGCTGTACAGAAGCTGTGGAATTTAATTAGGTCCCATTTCTCTCTTTGGCTTTTGTTGCCAATGCTTTTGGTGTTTTAGTCAGGAAGTCCTTGCCTATGCCTATGTCCTGAATGGTTTTGCCTAGGTTTCTTCTAAGGGTTTTATGGTCTTAGGTCTTATGTTTAAGTCTTTAATCCATCTGGAGTTAATTTTAGTGTAAGCTGTCAGGAAGGGGTCCAGTTTCTGCTTTCTGCACACTGCTAGCCAGTTTTCCCAACACCATTTATTAAACAGGAAATCCTTTCCCCATTGCTTGTTTTTGCCAAGTTTGTCAAAGATCAGATGGTTGTAGATGTGTGGTGTTGCCTCCAGAGCCTCTGTTCTGTTCCATTGGTCTATATCTCTGTTTTGGTACCAGTACCCTGCTGTTTTGATTACTGTAGCATTGTAGTATAGTTTGAAATCAGGTAGCGTGATGCCTCTGGCTTTGTTCTTTTTGCTTAGGATTGTCTTGGCTATGCAGGCTCTCTTTCAGTTCCATATGAAGTTTAAGGTGGTTTTTTTCCAGTTCTATGAAGAAGGTCATTAGTAGCTTGATAGGGATAGCATTGAATCTGTAAATTACTTTGGGCAGTATGGCCATTTTCACGATATTGATTCTTCCTAACCATGAGCATGGAATGTTTTTCCATCTGTTTTTGTCCTCTCTTATTTCATTGAGCAGTGGTTTGTAGTTCTCCTTTACTAGGACCTTTACATCTTTTGTTAGTTGTATTCCTAGGTATTTTATTCTCTTTGTAGCAATTGTGAATGGGAGTTTGCTCATGATTTGGCTCTCTGTTAGTCTGTTATTAGTGTATAGAAATGCTTGTGATTTCTGAACATCGATTTTGTATCCTGAGACTTTGTTGAAGTTGCTTATCAGTTTCAGCAGGTTTTGGGCCGAGATGATAGGTTCTTCTAAATATACAATTATGTCATCTGCAAATTGACTTCCTCTTTTCCTATTTGAATATCCTTTATTTCTTTTTCTTGCCTAATTGCCCTGGCTAGAACTTCCAATACTACCTTGAATAGGAGTGGTGAGAGAGGGCATGCTTGTCTAGTGCCAGATTTCAAAGAGAATGCTTCCAGTTTGCCCATTCAGTATGATACTGGCTGTGGGTTTGTCATAAATAGCTTTTGTTATTTTCACATACATTCTGTCAATACCTAGTTTATTGAGAGTTTTTAGCACAAAGCACTGTTGAATTTTGTCAAAGGCCTTCTCTGCATCTAGTGA
This sequence comes from Callithrix jacchus, assembly GCF_049354715.1. NCBI lineage: Eukaryota > Metazoa > Chordata > Mammalia > Primates > Cebidae > Callithrix > Callithrix jacchus. The sequence goes on from NC_133505.1 coordinate 37,272,122, forward strand.
GATAATCATGTGGTTTTTGCCTTTGGTTCTGTTTATGTGGTGGACTACATTTATAGACTTGTGTATGTTGAACCTGCTTTGCATCCCCAGAATGAAGCCTACTTGATTGTGATGGATAAAGTTTTTGAAGTGCTGTTGCAGTCAGTTTGCTAGTATTTTATTGCAGATTTTTGCATCTATGTTCCTCGTGGATATTGGCCTGAAGTTTCTTTTTCATGCTGAATCTCTGCCAGGTTTTGGTATCAGGATGATGTTGGTCTCATAAAATGATTTGGGAGAATTCCCTCTTTTTTTTTTTTTTTTTTTTTTTTTTTTTTTGCCAATCCGTTTGAGCTTATGAGGTTGCTCAGGTTAGCCTTGAACTGATGACCTCGCCTTCGCAAGCACCACGACCTCCAGCGGGAGCCATTTTGGACCCCGAGAATTCCCTCTTTTTGTATTGTTTGGAAGAGTTTCATAAGGAATGGTACCAGCTCCTCTTTGTATGTTTGGTAGAATTCAGCTGTGAACCCGTCTCGACCTGGACTTCTTTATTTGGTAGACCATTGCTGCCTCAACTTCAGCCCTTGTTATTGGCCTATTCAAGGTTTCAACTTCTTCCTGGTTTAGGCTTGGGAGGGTGCAAGTGTCCAGGAATTTATCCATTTCTTCCAGGTTTACTGGTTTACGTGCATAGAGTTGTTTGTAGTAATCTCTGATTGTAGTTTGTATTTCTGAGGAATCAGTGGTGATATCCCCTTTATTGTTTTTTATTGCATGGATTTGATTCTTCTCCCTCTTCTTTTTTATTAATCTGGCTAGTGGTCTGTGTATTTTGTTGACCTTTTCAAAAAACCAGCTCCTGCATTTATTGATTTCTTTAAGGGTTTTTTTTTGTGTCTCTATCTCCTTCAGTTCTGCTCTGATCTTAGTTATTTCTTGTCTTCTGCTGGATTTTGAGTTTTTGTTTTTTGATCTTGCTCCTCTAGCTCTTTCCATTTTGATGGTAGGGTGTCAGTTTTAGATCTTTCCTCACTTCTCATGTCGGCATTTATTGCTATGAATTTCCCTCTAGACACTGTTTTAAATGTGTCCCAGAGATTATGGTATGTTGTGTCTTTGTTATCTTTGGTTTCAAAGAACTTCTTTATTTCTGCCTTCATTTCATTGTTTATCCAGTGGACACTCAGGAGCCAGTTGTTCAGTTTCCATGAAGCTGTGCAGTTCTGAGTTAGTTTCTTAATTCTGAGTTCAAATTTGATTGCCCTGTGGTCTGAAAGACTGTTTGTTATTTCCATTTTTTGCATTTGCTGAGGAGTGATTTACTTCCAATTATGTGGTCAATTTTAGAGTAGGTGTGATGTGGTGCTGATAAGAATGTATATTCTGTGGATTTCAGGTGGAGATTTCTGTAGATGTGTATTAGGTCCACTTAGTCCAGATTTGAGTTCAAGTCCTGTATATCCTTGTTAATTTTCTGTCTCGTTGATCTGTCTAACATTGACAGTGGAGTGTTAAAATCTCCCACTATTATTGTGTGGGAGTCTGAGTCTCTTTGTAGGTAGTTAATAACTTGCTTTATGTACCTGGATGCTCCTGTATTGAGTGCCTATATGTTAGGATCATTATTTCTTCTTGGTGTATTGATCCTTTTACCATTATGTAATGCCCTTCTTTGTCTCTTTTGATCTTTGTTGGTTTAAAGTCCATTTTATCAGAGACTAGGATTGCAACTCCTGCTTTTTTTTTTTTTTTTTTTTTTTTGCTCTCCATTTGCTTGATAAATATTCCTCCATCTCTTTATTTTGAGCCTATGTGTGTCCTTGCATGTGAGATGGGTTTCCTGAATACAGCACATCAATGGGTCTTGACTTTTTATCCAATTTTCCAGTATGTGTCTTTTGATTGGGGCATTTAGCCCATTTACATTTAAGGTTAATGTTGTTATGTCTGAATCTGATCCTGCCATTTTGATGCTAGCTGGTTGTTTTGCCCATTAGTTGATGCATTTTTTTTCATTGTGTGGATGCTCTTTACCATTTGATATGTTTAGTGCTTCTTTCAGGAGCTCTTGTAAGTCAGGCCTGGTGGTGACAAAATCTCTCAGTAATTGCTTGTCCATAAAGGATTTTCTTTCCCCTTCATTTATGAAGCTTAGTTTGGCTGGATATGAAATTCTGTGTTGAAAGTCCTTTTCTTTAAGGATGTTGAATATTGGCCCCCATTATCTTCTGGCTTGTAGGGTTTCTTCTGAGAGATCCGCTGTGAGTCTGATGGGCTTCCCTTTGTGAGTAACCCTATCTTTCTTTCTGGCTGCACTTAGCATTTTTTCCTTCATTTCAACTCTGGTGAATCTGATGATTATGTGCCTTGGGGTTGCTGTTCTCAAGGAGTATCTTTTTGGCATTCTCTGTATTTCCTGGACTTGAATGGTGGACTGGCTTGCTAGATTGGGGAAGGTCTCCTGGATAATATCCTGAAGAGTGTTTTCCAGCTTGGATTAATTCTGTCTGTCACATTCAGGTACACCTATCAAACATAGATTAGGTCTTTTCACATAATCCCATATTTTTTGGAGGCTTTGTGCATTTCTTTTCACTCTTTTTTCTCTATTCTTGCCTTTTTGTTTTATTTCATTGAATTGACCTTCAATCTCTGATAGCTTTTCTTCTGCTTGGTCAATTTGACTAGTAAAACTTTTGTATGCTTCATGAAGTTCTCGTGCTGTGTTTTTCAGCTCTATCAAGTCATTTATATTCTTCTCTAAGCTGCTTATTCTAGTTAGCATCTCATCTAATCTTTTTTCTAGGTTCTTAGTTTCTTTGCATTGGGTTAGAACATGTTTTTTTAGCTCTGAGAAGTTTGCTATTACCCATCTTCTGAAGGTTGTTTCCATCAATTTATCAGATTCATTCTCTATCCATTTTTGATCTCTGGCTGGTGAAGAGTTTTGATCCTTTGGAGGAGGAGAGACATTTTGGATTTTGGTGATTTCATCCTTTTTGCACTGGTTTCTTACCATCTTAGTGGCCTTTTTTTTTTTTTGCTTTTAAAAGTAATTTTATTTCTAAAGTTAAAATCAGCTAGTGGGTAGCACTAAAAATACACCTTTACTCTACAAAACAGTGTAAACTGATTACACACTAATATAGAATTTCGCACACACACTTCTAATAAAAGAAGCTAGATGCAGCCCTTGCTATAAAAAGCTATACCTGAACAAAAATGGACATGTGTAGTCTAAGGCCCTGGCAGTCGACTATAGAATGTCAGTTGTTCCCAATTATGTCTAAATGCAGAAACAGCAACAATGTGGAAACTTACATTCATCAAATATTAGCATTTAAAATATACATGACTAGTAAAGTGAACATTCAGAGGAGCCCATGCTCAGCATGTTCCATGTCGGCCACTTGTGGACACTTATCTCATCCAAAAAGGACAGAAGTTTCAAACATCTGAGCAGTTTAAGTTAAAAATAGGATGAAGGGGAAATAAGAGAACAGGATAACTGTCCTCCAAAGACAGCAGTGGCTGATGCCCACATGGTGCAAACAGGCTGACTTCAATGAGTGTTCATGGGATGTATGATAAAGTCTAGCTGAGCCTGGGAAGCTCATGTGTACACAGGTAGGCAGGCTCACGGCATGGACCAAGGTTTCCACAACTCAGTATGGATCTTTTTGCACCCACTTAGTAGTGAAAATAATTTTTAAAAATAGCTTCAGCCTTTGAACAGTAATTTTCTAGTTCCTTCTGTGCACTGAAATATTTGGGGTCAAGTTTGGGGGTGACTGTCCTGTTGAGGGGAGCCTCAGTTTTAGGACTTGAACACGTGCACAGCTCGCACCACATACTGCTGGCAGATGGGACACTCACTGATGCGCTTGCCGCACTTGGTGCAGGTAACCATGTGCCCACACTCCAGCAGGACACAGTCAATGACGCCATCCATGCAGATGCAACACAGGCTGTCATCTTCCTCATCTTGTAGCTGGAGCCATAGGACTTTTGGTTTTCTTCATTCTCTTTGTATAACCGGTTTACTTTCTCTGCCAGTTCCCATTTTTCACAACAGCCAGAATAGTTGACAAAATTCCAAGAGAGAATTTCCTTTAGCTGGTGCACGCTCATCCCTTCCACATCATCAAGGCCTGACAAGGTAGACAGTGAAGCTCTCACTCTCTCCTTGGAGAGCCCAGGGGTCTGATCATCTGCGTTTTCTTCTTCTTCATAGTCATCCTCCTCCTCCTCATCATCATCTGTGTTTGCTGAAGTGATTTCACTTTGTATCTTCTTTCTAAAGACTGAAAATGAAAGTCCACAGGCTTTGCAAACTATGTTGGGCCAATCCGTATCTGCTGGTGGGTAGGTGGAAAAATCAAGGTTTGGTGTAACTCTGAATGGACTGGTGGCTCCTGCAAATCCTGACTGCTGGTCCCTGACAGCTCCAGTTCCCATGACTTCATTCAGCAGTCTCATGCTTGGGTTATTTTTTTTTAAACAGTATACATGATCCTTAGCACCACTCCCCCACCTTCATGGCCTCAACCACCTCAGCTCGGCTGGCTCTGTCGGGGAACTCAGCACCATAGCAGCTCCTTGCACTGCCGACCTCCTTCTCTCTGGGCAGTGATCATGGCACCTCCCATCTTAGTGGCTTTATCTCTTTGTGGTATTTGTAGTTGGTGACTTTCAGATGGGGTCTCTCAGTGGATGTTCTTTTTGTTGATAATAAAGTTATTTCTTTCTGTTTTTTAGTTTTCCTTCTCACAGTCAGGACCCTTTGTTGAAGGACTGCTGGAGGTCCACTCCAGACACTGCTTGCCTGGGGATAACCCACAAGGGCTGCAGAACAGTAAGGGTTGCTGCCAGTTTCTTCTTCTATTATCTTCATCCCAGAAGGGTACCTGCCAGATATCAGCCTGAGCTCTCCTTTATGAAGTGTCTCTTTGAGAATATGGAGGTCAGGGAGCTGCTTGAGGAGGCAGTCTGTCCCTTATAGGAGCTCAAGTGCTGTGATGGGAGCTCCATTGTTCAGTGAAGAGATACTGGGCAGGTACTTTTAAGTCTGCTGCAGCAGAACTCATAACCACCTCTTTTCCCAGGTGCTCTGTCCTAGGAAGTTCAGCTTTATTTATAAGTTTCTTTCATGCTGCTGCCTTTTTTCATAGATGCCCTGCCCTGTACAGAGTAGTCTAGTCACAGTCTGCCAGGAGAGGCACTGCTGAGATGCTGCAGGCTCTGCCCAGCTGCTGTGTGAACCGCCTTGGTAGTGGCAGACTGCCTAGGTAGTGGTGGTCACCCTTCCCCCAACTGAGCTGGACTGTCCCAGCTCCAGCTGCACTTGCCGTGCAACTCCCAATCCAGAGCGTTTCAGATTGCTTGTTTTGTGGGAGTGTTACCTGCTGAGCCAGATTGCCTGACTCCCTGTCTCTGCCCCCTCCCTTTCAGTTGAATTGGTGGCTCGGTCTCCCAGGCATTCCAGGCACCAGTTGGAATGGCTGCCCAGATTTGCGTGTTTCTGTGTGCCAACGCAGCACTGGCTGAAACCACCATGCTGAAAACTTGTGGCACTTTTCGGCCTGGGAATCTCCTGGTCTGTGGGCTATGAAAATTCTTCTGGAAATGCAGTGGGCACTCACCCTCTGTGTTGTTCTTGCTGGGAACTGCACTATGGAGCTGTTCCTATTTTGCCATCTTGGATCCTCCGTTTCTAATGTTTATATAATGATATTTATGTCTGTGTGTATGTATCCATACATGTATTAAAGAAATATCTTTGTTTTCATATTTTCCTTATCATCTTGTAACAAAACATAAAATGTGATAACAAGAGTTCCATTTTATTAATGATGGTTTACCTTTTATTAAACATAGTATTTAGGTTACAGTATATCAAAGAGAAGAGTGCATATCATGCATTCAGTTTGAATCTTTTTCTGAGGAAAGGGTCAGTGTGTTTTTAGTTGAATGCAAGATAGTTGTATAATCTTTGGCAAACATATGACTTTATGGTTGTTTTTATTTGGAGACTATGGTTTAAGAAAACATTAATGGATGCCAAGTTCACAAGCCTGGACTGGGATAATGGCTCTTAATGTGTTAATTTCACTAAACCATAGTGCCTAGTTATTTAATCAAACACTAAATTTATATGTTGCAATGATGGTGTTTTGCCATTGTGATTAAAATCTGATGTCAGTTGACTTTATAAAAAGGAAATCACCCTAAAAAAATGTGGGTGATACTTTCTGAATCAGCTGAAGGCCTGGGCAGAATGTGAGTCTTCCCAGAAAAGAAAATATTCTGCCTCAAGGTGATAGCAGCAACTACAGTTTAGGTTTCCAGTCTGCCAACCTGGTCTACAAATTTTAGACTGAAGACTGCAACATTGTGACTTTCCAGCCTGCCAGCCTGCTGAGGTGTAATTTGTGGCATCAATAATGTAAAATGAGAGGTGGAAAAAGATGTAAAAAAGCAGAGTTTTCATGTTAATTTCAATTCAAGACTGTTATAACTGTATTGTTATATACAATATCATAGTAATGACAAAGAAAATATCCATAAACTATACACAAAAGAAAATGAGAAGGCAATAGAAACATGCCACTAGAAAAAAATTGACTAAACACAAAGGAAGGTTGGAACTAAGGACATGAGGGATGAAAGAGCTACAAGACATGCATAAAACCAACATCACAATTACAGAAATAAGTCCTGCCTTATCAGTAATTACTTTAAATGTAAAATGATTAAACTCCCCAATCAGAACTCAGAGGTTATCACAATGGATAGAATAAAAAAAATCTAACCATATCCTCACTACAAGATACTCACTGTGACTCTAAGGACACATAGAAGTTGAAATTGGAAGGATAGAAAAAAATATTCATGGAAGTAATAACTAAGAATTTTTTATGATCTCTCTTAGGGGTCTATGTGTAGGCTGGACTCAGTTGATGGCCTGGGAGTTTTACATGGTTCAGGGATTGAAGTGAAGGGAAACAGATGCAGCCAAGATGGTTAATACCAGTGTCCAGAACTGACACAACCAGGCTTCTGCCATATTTTGTTGACTAATGCAGATAACAGATCTACTCATGTTTAAGCGGGTGGAGAGACCTTACCTCTTGATGAGGGAGTGGTGGGTCAAACTAAAAAAACCAAGTGTGATGAAAGATATTTTTGCAACCATCTTTGGAAAATACATGCAACCTAAAATATCCCATCTGTCAGAAAGGAATAACACCATCATGCCTTACTGCTCAAGTCAAAGTCCTTTGATTTTATATGTTGGAAACAATTGCTCAGAGTTGCAAAGAAAATAAGCACTTAAATGAAGATTTCTCAGCAAGGCAAATTTACTTCTGCAGAATGGTGCCACTCACACTCTTGGCTGTGTAGAGTGCACACTGAACAAAGGACAGCAGGGGTTTTTTTTATCCCTAATGAAGTCACCACTTCTGTGGCCTTTCCCATTGGCTGGGATTGGACTGCACAATCTAAGTTGACCTTGATTGGATATTGTTTAGCAATTTCCAAATAAGGGAGGTACAGATCAGTTACAAAAGTGGTGAAGAGAAAGATGTTTAAGCATGTCCAGGCATGTCCAGAGATGGTAAAGGAAGGAAAGATTACTCGCAGGGTCAGGAACATGGAAGTAAGTGGAGAGGCATATTTTTCTACAGATTGGACTGGTGGGAAGAGTTGTTGACCAAGCAGGTGATGAAGGTGAGGGATGAGGAGGTTCCAGGACAAGGAACTTGCTTTGGAGAACAGGGAACAAAAAGGTAAATATTTTTAAGAGGAACTATTTGTTCCTAACATATAGTATCCTGGGGAAGGACCATGTCTTAGGAAGTAGGTGTGGAGTTGAAGCTCTAAATAATCATCTACAGCCACTTTATTTTGATGAAATTTTGTGTCATTTTTGGTTAAATGGGGACTCACAAATCTCTCTTCAGGGATCTCTCCAGTGGTGGAGATGATATGCTTCCCTCCTCCACAGTTCTGCCTTACAGATAAGTGTATCTAGGCCTGTTTCAATTATTTAAAACACCAGAGACTTGGATGTGTGCATGCCACAAAGTGGTGAAAGAATGTTCTCTGTCACTTTCCCTTCTCTCACTCACTGCACCATGAACAAAAACCTGCTCTACCTTGATCTTTTGAAAGGGGAGGAGGATCACACTCCTGCATAACTTTCAAGCTTGCAGAGCTAAATCAGCTGCCCAAACAGCATTGTTTGTTGTAAAGACTAAACCCTACACCAAGAGCTCTCCCTTCACCCACCATGGCAGGGACTGAATTCCATGAAAAGACCTAGAGAAATCCTGGCTCAAAAGGTCCATTGTCATGTCCCTTCCACCAAAATGAAGCCAACGTATTCATCACTATATGGGGTATTGATAAGGATATAAAAATAATTATCACAAAAATTTGACACATACATTCTTTTTATTACATCAACTTTTTTTGTTCTGCAAATATAAAGAAAAGAAGCCTGTACAGCAGTAGAAGTTTTTCCCCTTGGAAAGAATCCTATTCCCAGTTGAAAAGCTGGAGCCAGAATCACTAGAATAGAGCAAGACTTGCAGGAACGGCACAGCACTAGGTCTTGGGGCAGCTAGAGTTAGGGAGCGCTCACATTCTGGGTGACACCAACCTTTGACTCTCCTTTTTTTTTGTTCTCATTGCAAGAACAAAATTTCACAGTGTCAAGAGACGGAGTCAAGCCTAAGAGATTTACTCCATTTTATTCTTTAGAAAATGCAAACTGAAGAATAATCCAGATTGTTATGGGCCAAATTCTATCCCTGCAAATTGACATGTTGATGTCCTAAACCCCAGTAACTGAGAAGGTGACTGCATTTGGAGAGATCTTTAAGGTGGTCATTAAGGTAAAATGAGGTCATATGAGTGGGCCCAAATTCAGTGTGGCTGGCGTCCTTATAAAAAGAGAAAACTAGGAAACAGACAGATACAGAGGAATGACCATGTGAAGACCTAGGGAGAAGACATCTACAGGCCTCAGAAGAAATGTGTACTGCCAACACCATTATCTTGGACTTCCAGCCTCCAGAACCGTAACAGTGTGATACAATAAATTTCTGTTTTTTTAAATTGTTTGTTTTGTTGTTGTTTTTGAGACAAAGTCTTGCTCTGTCAACCAGGCTGGAGTGCAATGGCACGATCTTGGCTTAAGGCAACCTCCACCTCCCAGGATCAAGTGAGTCTCCTGACTCGGTCTCCTGAGTAGCTCATGCTACTCCATGCACCACCACACTCAGCTCATTTTTGTATTTTTAGTGGAGATGGGGTTTCACCATGTTGGCCAAGATGATCTCAATCTCTTGACCTTGTGATTCACTCACCTCAGCCTCCCAAAGTGCTTGGATTACAGGCATGAGCCACTGTGTCTGGCAATTTCTGTTGTTTAAGTTACTCAGCGTGTGGTACTTTGTTATGGCTTCCCTAACAAATTAAACCACATTACCCTGCCTAGTATCTGGACCTGGAATTTTTCCAGGGTATGAATTATCTGGGTTTTCTAAGAATTTAGTGAATCAATTAAAAATTGACAAGCATAGATGATAAAAGGTCATTTCCAAGCCACTTTGGGTCCCATGGTTGCCACTCAAAAAAGTGGAGATGTCCCCATTTCTTTTCAGATTCCTCAGAATGAAGCTTGTGGTTCCAATCTTATATATAATCATAAGCTGTATTTAAGTTTCTTAAGATGCTGAAGAGCAAGTTTTCCCCCTAGTTTTCTAGAAATTAGGAGAAATAATTGTTTTATAATCATTACTAAAGTAAAAGGGGATTTTTACTCAGGGCTTTGTAAGTATTATATATTTTCGACCTGCTTTTAAGGGTCATGCTTCTTAAAATCCTAAAAGCTAATGACTTCACTTTCATGTTTCTCTCTGCATTTACCCCTTGGTACTGGAGAGACCCTCACTGCATCTCAGTAAGGATGAGATGTGTTCTCATTTACTCTCAGTAGAATGGATGTGTTTCTCCATGACTCACAGATGAATTAAAAAACACCAGGACTTGGAAACATTCTCCTGAGGTCACAGCCATTGAGTGGTGGGGCAGTGACAAGCACATGGCACCCTTGGTCTAGTCCAGTACTCTGGGTGCCACCAGAATTGCAGAATTGCAACTCTTGATTTTTATACCTTTGGATATGTTCTTTCTTTCTTTCTTTCTTTCTTTCTTTCTTTCTTTCTTTCTTTCTTTCTTTCTTTCTTTCTTTCTTTTTCCTTCTCTTTCTTTCTTTTTTTCTTGAGACAAGGTCTCACTCTATCACACAGGCTGGAGTATAGCAATACAATCTCAGCTGACTGTAACCTCCACCTTCCAGGTTCAAGTGATCCTCATGCCTCAGCCTCCTGAGTAGCTGTGACTACAGGTGTATGCCACTATGCCTGGCTAATTTTTGTACTTTTAGTCGAGATGGGGTTTTTCCATGTTGGCCAGGTTGGTCTTGGACTCCTGACCTCAGGTGATCCTTCCATCTTAGCCTTCTGAAATGCTGGGATTACAGATGCAATCCCAACCATTTTGTTATTTTCTTAACCAGATAAGGAAAATGCATGGTGAAAATAAAGTGCAAAAGCCCTAAGCCCTTGCCTTAGATTTACTGAGATGGGGGATGGAGGGAGAGAGGCTGCCACTGATTCTCTAAATTTCAGCTCCCAATGTTGGCCACTCAACTAAGAGCAAGAAATTTACCTTCTGTGCTTGAGACATCAGGGCATAGATGACAGAGTACCATATCTACCATGAAAGAGAAAAGAGTCCCTCCTGCCTAACAAATCATGTCCCAGTTTTCTCATTGCATGTGCTTTCCTGCACACATAACTATTTCTCCTTACTTCAAGTACCAGTTGTCACAGGGCAAATATAGCAACAGCAGAAAGGAATTGCTACTGAGCTTGATGCCCTGGTGGAAGCTCTGAATGGAGACTTTATTTCATACTTGGTGCCTCTGAGTCAGTGCAGAGTTTTGCCTGACTCCACTCTGGCTCCAATTTGATCAAGGTCTATATACTCTGGGACCTCTCCAACTCCTCATCAGACATGACAAAGAATTCCATGTCCAATTCCTGTGGTCCCTGATGACAGTGAGAGGAAGCTCCTAATGGAGGAGAGCTTTGAGGGGACCAAAGCCTCATAGACTTCATTACTGTTGGGCCACTTGGCTTCAGTTCTCTGACAACAATGGATCCAAGGGACTGGATTCACCTCTGACATTTGTGTCTTTTTTTCATGGGCTTCCACAAGTGAGATGAAGGGAAAGGACACGGATTCAAAATCTCTGACTACCCAGTGACCTCCCCTCACTTCCACTCAGAGGCAACATAGCCATTTCACTAAATCTCTGAGGATGTGGTCAATGTAAGTAATAGAGAGAGTTTCATGGAAGGGTGGCTGGTGCCCTCTAGACCCTTTGTCTACACCTCCTGGGCTTTCTATAACATGAAATGTCCCAGAGACAGTCAAATTCTAATCTTGGATCCTCAAAGCAAAATATGTGAGGCTCTTAGGCCTGGTCAAATGAGCAAGGCTTTGAGAGACCATTAGATCTTCTAAATATTGGGATTCTTTACTCCTGAATCCTGAACCCTGATTCCTGAACCTGCAAGTCAGTTTCTGGCCAGGGAGTCCAGTATCATTATATCTGGTCTGCCTCTGTGAGGCCTCTTGTCCCTCTGCCCTTCACATCATTCTACTCTCATTAATCCCAGAAGAAATAGGAACATTCTGCCTTCTTTGATGCCTTTTGCTATAAACTTCAGTGGCATTTGATTGAATTAATAAATGAAAGCATTAATAAAAGATGAGATTTAAAGAATGGCAGTTAACATGGGCTTAGAGTGAATAAGTGGATCAAGTAATGAATTTTGAGGAAATGCATGTAAAATTTATCTTAATTCCCATTGACAATATTAACTTGACAGTGGAATTAACAAGTGATTCTAAATTAAAACAAAAAAGTACAATCACAAATGTGTGAATGCACAGAAATGTGAATGAAAGGCACCGCACATAAGAAAAATGGTGTGCACGTGAAGAAATTCTTCATTCCAGGGTGTTTTGGTTTTTTTTCTTTTTTAAAACTGAAAAATAATATCATTAAGATTAAAAGCAAAAGAGTGCTTTGCAGACAGTGAGACACGTTTGTAGAAAGAGGGTATTAGAGATTAGGAAACTTGCTTATCCTGAACCTATTTTTAACTTTGAAAATTGTTGCTGGATCTCTCACAAGAAGGTGCTGGCTGAGATTCCCATTAAATGTTCTCTATCCATGAGAATCCTACTGTATATGACTCAATATGGCTCAGCCTCTGACTGTCCTCAGAGCATTCACCTTCACTCAGGACCTGATGGGAAAGTCACCTTGAGATTCTGGGCCCAGGGCTTCTACCAGCAGAGATTATGCTGATTTGACTGTGGAAAGGGGAGGACCAGACTCAGATTTAGGATATACCCCTTATACTGAGGTGGGTAAAAATGGGTATACGGTGGGAATCCCTTCACAGAACTGGCACAATGGAAGCTGCACTGGACCCTGTGGCAGGGTCAGGATTTTGACCTGACAGTCCAGGCCCCTTTCATTCTCTTCTCAGAATCACCTTCCAAGCTCATCCTAAGCATCATGGGAACTATTTCCGGCTTAGCACTACTTCCTGCTCTGGTCTTGGAGCTGGGATGTGCAAGAAGTTCTCAGGTACCAAAGAGACTGGAGAGATGGCTTTGCCCCTTCTCACCTGTAGGGATCCCATTGTTTTGTGGGACACTTGCTGAGTCCCTTCTCCCTGTTCCTGCTGGAGCTGGGGATGGTGAATCCAGTCAAGCCACAAACCCTGAGAGGGAGCCAGGCAGACTGACAAGGAGGGAACTGCCCGTCAAGTGGCCAATGGCCCCAATCAGAAGAGGTGAAGAATGAGAGAGGAGGCTGCTGAGAACCAGAAGCTTGGCAGCCAGGAAGGCTGAGAAAGTGCAGGCTGACAGTAGAGGCCGGAGGCTGGAGACCCTGGGTTCAGCTGTGCTCTTTCCCCTGAGCCCCAGAGTGCAGGGGAGGATCCTTTACACGAGGGAGCTTCAGGTCTCATGGCCATTTCTGGGCTCTGTACTCCCCTGATCCTCCATGAGGATTCTAAATATCCGGATAAGTTTTCCATGGCCCCAGGAATCTGATTCTCACATAACCTGAATTACCTTTAATAAAAATATCATCCTTCTATTTTGTTTATTTCTTACAAGACATAAAATATTAAACCAAACTTTTGTGCAGTATTAACTAATATGTAGGTACCAGGTGTATGTGGACAGATCCTCCCAGTTATTTATATTGGAGGAAGGTAGGGGTCCAGCCCCATTCACAGATGAGAACAGCAGGATAGCAACACTCAGAATCACAATACTGGGTGCCCTGAACCCTGAAGGAAAGAACTTTTCTGCAAACAGACACCCAGGAGACTGTTTGCAGGGTCCTCCACTGTCTTTTTCTCCTGTCCTGGGTCCTGGGCTTAATGATTTAATTTCCTAATCTCAGCTGGTAGCAATATAAACCAGGTATTCATTGACCCTCGAGCCCAGCTCTACCATGGCACCTAACAGGGTCTTCTCTCCTTGTAAGAACATCAGGAGGGTCTACTTTATAAAAACCAGCAAGGAAGGGGCAGCAGAGGGTAGCTCATCTCTAACCCCTGGAATAGAGAGGATGGAGTCCCGGTCCTGTTCCTCACCCATCCCACGGTCCTGCCTCAAATACAGTCTCCTCCTGCAGGCTCTGCCAGGTCCTCTTTATTATCACTCTCCAGGTGGTGACAGGGTCCCTGATCTGATGTTGTGTTCACAGCTTCCTGAAATGTGATCCTTGGGGCCCATTGTCAATGGGAGTTGACTGGGGAGCAGCTTTGTGCTGTAGGGGATCTCTGGATTTGAAGGTAGGGGATGGCAATGGGCTGCCCATAATGCTCGGGGTGTTGAGGCTGAGAGTGGCAGAGCTGAATCTGGTCATTACCGTGTTCTCCACAGTTGAGAGTTGCCTTGTGCAGACCGACAAGACACAGATTGTTCTCAGCTCCCTTGTCTCTGAATCCTGACTTCTCTTCCCCCAGCTGCACAGCTAATGAACTGTGCCTCCTCCCAAGCATAGCACAGAGAGGATGTAGGGAGAGGGACCCATTCCCCTGATGCGCCAGAACCCCTTTCCACAGAGTCCCTTTCCACAGAGTCCCAATATCCAGGCCTGGGGTCCCCTTCCCTGGATCAACCTTCCTTTTCTGGGAATGAGAGGGTTACAGTGTTTCCCTCCCAAATCTCCCCTGTGACTCACTCACTCTAAATAGATGTCTTGCTCTATGAGTTATTGTTCTCACATACTTTCTTTGAAGCTGTGCTAAGATATTACAAACTATTTTTTTTTTTTGAGACAGAGTTTTGCTCTTCTTTCCCTAGTTGGAGTGCAATGGCAGATCTCGGCTCACCACAACCTCTGCCTCCCAGGTTCAAGCAATTCTCCTGCCTCAGCCTTCCAAGTATGTGGGATTATAGGTACACACCATCAAGCCTGGTTAATTTTGTATTTTTAGTAGACACAAGATTTCTCCACTTTGATCAGGCTGGTCTCGAACTCCCAACCTCAGGGGATCTGCACACCTGGGCCTCTTAAAGTGCTGGGATTACAGGTATGAGCCATTGTGCTCAGCCAGATATTGCAAACTATTAAGAGAACATGGGGGCCAGGCACGGTGCTCATGCTTGTAATTCCAGCACTTTTGGAGGCTGAGGTGGGCAGATCACCTGAGGTCAGGAGTTGGAGATCAGCCTGGCTAACATGATGAAATCCCGTTTCAAAAAAAATTACAAAAATTAGTCTGGCTTGGTGGTGGTCACCTGTAATCTTAGTTACTCAGGAGGCTGAGGCAAGAGAATTACTTGAACCCAGGCAGGGAAGGTGTGGTGAGCGAAGATTGCGCCATTACACTCCAGCCCGGGCAACAAGAGCAAAACTCTGTCTCAAAACAAAACAAAACAAACAAAGAGACAGAGAACAGGAGAGTAGGTTTTCTTTTTGGATTCTGAGGATCTGCTGTGCTGAGGCAGGGGCAGGTGGGAAGAGAAGGGCTGGTGGAGGGGCAGGTGCTGTTTGGTGTGCCTCCTAGTGCAGGGGTCAGGGTGGATTATGGTGAACAACTGCTCTGTGGGGAGAGGGAAGTAGAGAATAACACGCTCACCTGTTTACAGTGCTCACATTCCTCAGGGAATTCACTTAAATATCCTAGGGTTTGCCATAATCCAAAGGTATAGCTCTAAAAACAAAATCACACATGTCATTTATTTATTCATTCAACCCCCCCTTGTATGTAGAGCCACACATGCTGAAGCATTGTTAGAAGGGAAACACAAGACTAATAAGGCCACCACCTCAGTAATATCCAACAAAATATGATGCAATGCTTGTAATCCCAGCTACTCGGGAGGCTGAGGTTGCAGTGACCTGAGACTGCACAATTGCACTCCACAGTGAGTGACAGAGCAAGACTCTGCCTCAAAATACTAATAACAATGATGGGAGCTGTACACATTAGGCCTTCAGGTGGACAGTGACCATTAGTAAGGCACTTAGTGGTACCATCAATGGCCAGGGAACAGACCGTATACTGACACCATGCCCTTCAGCTACATAGAAATTTACTGCGCATTTTTTTCTTAAAATCATAGCTTTAGGCTACTACATTAACAAATTCTCCAAACAAAATTAATTTTTTTTAGATGGAGTCTCACTCTGTTGCCCAGGCTGGAGTGCAATGTTCTGCTCTCAGCTCACTGCAATCTCCGCCTCCTTTGTTCAAACGGTTCTCCAGTCTCAACCTCCTGAGTAGCTGGGATTACAAGTGTGCACTACTATGCCCAGCTAATTTTTGTATTTTTAGAAGAAATGGGGTTTCACCACATTGGCTAGGCTGGTCTCGAACTCCTGATCTGGTGATTCGCCTGCTTCCAGCCTCCCAAAATGGTAGAATTACAGACATGAGCCACTGTGCCTGGCCCACTTATTCTTTACAATAAGATATGCGTAACGGTGAAAAGAGTATTAAATAATGCTGATTACAGATTCTTTATGACCTTCAGCCAGGCCTAGGAAAGAAATTATACCTAAGAATCCTATTGAATGTGGAAATAACTTCAACACCAGTGCCATCGAGGGGGGCTGAAGAGACTGAGACAGGAGAATTGCTTGAACTCAGCAGGTGGAGGTGTTGCAGTGAGCCAAGATTGCGCCACTGCACTCCAGCCTCAGTGACAAAGCGAGACTCCACCTCCAAAGAAAAAAAAAAGAAGGATAGCAGCACTTAGAAAACAAGCATCCATAAAAGACATTATGCATTGTCAACAGATAGTGTGAGAAGAGCAGCCCCAGCTGTGGCTCTGAATCACAAAAAGCTTCTCACAACTACCTGCTCCACTTAGTACCACACGGTGCAGATCCCCCGAGGAGAGACCAACAGCAACAGCTGCACTCCTCACCTTCAAGCTGGTGCTATTGTGTCAACAACCAATCAAGTCTAGCGTTATCCTCCTTGGCAGCATCTGAAGCACTTACTGGTGTTCTGGAGGAGGCTGATGTACTTGACTCATTTATTTTAAAAGTCTAAGCAGCCAGATGTGGAGGCTCATGCCTGTAATCCAAGCACTTTGGGAGGCCGAGGCGGGTGGATCACCTGAGATCAGGAGTTTGACACCAGCCTGACCAACATGGTGAAACCCCATCTCTATTAAAAATACAAAAAAACAGCTAGATGTGGTGGTGGGCACCTATAATCCCAGCTGCTGAAGAGGCTGAGGCAGGAGAATTTCTTGAACTTGAGAAAAGTCTAAGCAGTCAATCAAAACCACTTCTCCCTGCCCAATGCCATCCACAGAAATACTTCTACTGCAGAAGAGATGCCATCTTCCATTTACATGTCTGTAAAAGCTAACACATGCCTCTGCGGCAGTAGACAGAACAGAGCTGAGCAGCCCCTTCCACACAGTGCCTTTGGTGGAGAATGTTGGTGTGGCCACAGTGCTCCCTGTCCTCTACTGTGCATTTTACTGCTCTGTGGAGAGGGGTGAGGACCTCAATGGAGACAGGAGAAATCCTATTTTGTTCAGACAATGTTGCTCTCTTTGGGCTTTGTCCAGAAAATCCAAGCTGTGTCTGTGGGTCTGTATGCTGTGTGCGTCTTCAGCAGGAACCCCGTGAAGTGCTTCAGTTCTGAGCTCCCAGTCTCCCTTGTAACCATGGCAAATGGAACCATCCACTTGACACAGTTCTCTCTGTCACACCACGGATGCTCTTAAACCTTTTGTGTCAATTCAAGGAAAGAGAAACACAAGGCAGAAGCAGTGAGTACATCCTAGGAAAATTCTAAGCAGTCAGCATCCAGCACACGGAGATCTGAAAGCTCCACAATCTGTAAACATTTGCTGGGGAGGCCGTGGCAACAGCACTTTGTATGAGCCATTTAGAGACGCCACCTGCATGTATACATTCAGCCAGGACACAGTGGCCAGGGGACTTAAGCACCACTCAGGGGCCTTCACACTCACTCATTCCACAGTAAGAATTTTATGTCCTGAACAAGCCCCAAAGCTGCACACTGGGGCAACTGTGAAGAGCAGATTTCCTCAGGTTTGGCTGCAGTAAATAAAGATAAAATCCCAATCATCTGTAAAAGTGATTTTACAACATTCTGTGCTGTCACGTATTGATCAAAGCAATCCTGTGTCAAGTAAACTATCTCCCTGTGAAGTCTGCAGTCCTCATGCACCTCCCTCAGCCAATCCAGAAGAGGCCACAGAAGAGAGTGCCACTGCATAGAGTGTTCATCCCATAAGTATGACTTTTGCTTGTTTAATATGATTTTCTAGACCTCTTTTCTGTTTGCTCAGATCTGCATAGGCAGTGGTGAGGCTCTGAATCACAGGAAACACTGAGGCTTGCCCAGCCATGGTGGGATTACAAGCCTGTAATTCCATTACTTTGGGAGTTCGAGGAAGGCAGATGTCCTGAAGTCAGGAGTTTGAGATCAGCCTGGCCAACATAGTGAAACCCCATTTCTACTAAAAATACAAAAAATTAGCTGGACATGGCAGTGGGTGCCTGTAATCCCAGATACTTGGGAGGCTGAGGCAGATATCACTCGAGCCTGGGAGGCGGGGTTGCAGTGAGCTGAGATCACATCATTGCACTCCAGTCTGGGCAGCAAGAGTGAAACTCTGACTCAAAAAAAAAGAAGAAGAAAGAAACAAAAAGAAAAAGAAAGAAATTATGAAGCCTATACATAAAATTTGGGTAAACCAGCCTATCCTTTTCTTTGTCAGATGTGGGGGAGCAGGGGTTTTCACAGACTGCATTACTGTCCCAAGCTTAATGCCACACTGGCCTCTCACAGTCCTGTCAATATTGGCAAGTTGTCTACTGGATTCTGAAAACACACACACACACACACACACACACACACACACACACACACAAACATTTTCCTTCTCTTTGGAACAGAGAAATCAGTACCACCTTCTCTTTTCTGCTGCCGCATTCCCAGTGGAGAGATTGAGAACATCCTGGCCAACGTGGTGAAACCCCATCTCTACTAAAAATACAAAAATTAGCCTGGCGTGGTGGTTCCTGCTTGTAGTCCCAGCTACTAGGGAGGCTGAGGCAGGAGAATTTCTTGAATCCTAGAGGCAGAGGTTGCAGTGAGCCAAGATCATGCCACTGCACTCCAGCCTGGGCAACAGAGTAAAACTTCATCTCAAAAAAAAAAAAAAAAAAAAATTGAACACTTCTGCCATGGCTCAGTTTGCCCCCTCATCAGAGAACTACAAAGGCCACCTTGTAGCCTAATAGTCATAACTTTGGTTAAGGCACTCGGGAGGATACCTTTTGGTAAAGAAGGTGAAAAGCCAGGAATATGAAATGCTCCTCCTGGCTAACATCTGGTAATAAAAGATTTGAAAGACTTTTTTTTTTTAGCTCAGTAGTCAAAACTTGACAATTAAAACTTAATGTTTTGGACTTTATGTGTATATATTGTTTTAAGGTCCCTGTTCTCTCTGCATAAATATTTCTCAGTCAACTAAATGTTTCTCTTCTTAAACCCCCTGCTAATCATATGCACTTTCTGTTTCTTTATTTCTTTCTTTCTTTTTTTTTTAGATGGAATCTCATATTGTTGCCCAGGCTGGAGTCTGGAGTGCAATGACGTGGTCTCCACTTACTGCAACTTCTGCCTCCCAGGTTCAAGCCATACTCCCACCTCAGCTTCCTGAGTAGCTGGGATTACAGGCACATGCCACCACACCTGGCTAGTTTTTGCATTTTTAGTAGAAATGGGGTTTCACTATGTTGGCCAGGCTGATCTGGAACTCCTGACCTCGCGATCTGCCTGCCTTGGCCTCCCAAAGTACTAGGATTAGTGAGCCACTGTGCCGGCCTTCCCTATTTATTTCTATCAGCCCCTCTTTCCTCTTGCCAACCTTGATGCCATATAAGGAAAAAATAAAATAAAATAAAACTCGAATAGCCTGAGATCCCTTAAGAAAAACACAAAAGGCACCACAGACTCATTTTTGTGAAAAACTGCTGTTTTTCCCTCCAGGAATCCCAAGAGGAAATCCAAGAGAGAACAAAGACCTCTCAGATCTAAAACTCTGTTCCTTTGCATTCCATGACCTAATTTTGGCTTTGGATGGCATCAGAAATTACTTTGTATTGTGAGAATGCTTGACTCTGGTGTATATAATGGCTGGGAAATGGGCTGATCACAGAGTGGGCTGATTGGCACTGGGTTGCCCCCAGCCTAGGGATAATGTTTCTGTAGCAAAACACACCAAAAATATTGCATGGCCAGGTTCCCAAGGCCTTACTCTCTTTTTGAGAATTCAAAATTCAGTTTGGGCTCTACCCTGAATCCAATGGTCCAGTTAAAAGATACAGACCAAACTAAAAGCACTTATCTAAATCCAATTGATCTCTTCATAAGATCCTATGATAGGCTGGGCATGGTGGCTCAGACCTGTAGTCCCAGCACTTTGGGAGGCTGAGGTGGGCAGATTATGAGGTCAGGAGATTGAAACCATCCTGGGTAACATGGTGAAACCTGTCTCTACTAAAAAAAATAAATAAAAAAATAAAAAATTGGCCTGGCATAGTGATGGGTGCCTGTAGTCTTAGTTACTTGGGAGGCTGAGGCAGGAGAATCGTTTGAACCCAGGAGGCAGAGGTGGCAGTGAGCCAGAATTGTGCCACTGCACACCAGCCAGTCAAGGCATGGTGGCTCCTGCCCATAATTTCAGCACTTTGAGAAGCTAAGGTGGGATGATCACTTGGCCTCAGCAGTTGGAGACCAGCCTGGTTACACAGAAAAAAGAAAAACATTAGCTGGGCATGGCGGTGTGCCCCTGTAGTCCTAGTGTCTACACTAGCCAAATGTGTTCACAGATTAAAAAAGGGTCACCCGAGAATTGCCAACCTGCCTGCACACTGGGAGAATGGGGTGGAGCTTTCATAAATTCATACCTTCAGCAGGCAGGGAGGAGCCTGGTCACTTTAGCTTGTGTTGTGGTTGCCTGGAATTCAATCTGTGAGCTTGAATTCTGGGGTTCTGTCAGCAGGATTCCCTCTCAATTTGTGAGAGGCTTTTTTTTCTTTTCTTTCTATTTCCTTTTCACCCAACAAATCCTGCTCTACTCACCCCTCAATGTGTCCATGAGCCTAGTCTTTCCTGGTCATGTGACAAGAACCCAGTTACAGTTGAACGAAGGAGCAAAATTCTGCAACACTAGCTATCAGGAGGCTGAGGAAGAAATATTGTTTGAGCCCAGGAGTTCAAGGTTACAATCAGCTAGGATCATGCCACTGCACTCCAGTATGAGTGACAGACGATGACCCTATCTTCAAAAACATAAAAATAAAACAATAATATTGGCAAACAAAGAATGTTATAAATCTATAAGATCTACTTCTATCTGTGTGCCTGTATGTGTATGTATTTACATGTGTCATGTGCATATGTGATGGTTCCATTACCAAAATACATAGAAGAGCTCTAATAAACTGGCTTAAAGTAACAGCAGGCCAGGAGTGATTGCTCATGCCTAAAATCCCAGCAATTTGGGAGGCTGAGGCAGGTGGAGCACATGAAGTCAGGAGATTGTGACCAGCCTGGCCAACATGATGAAATCCCATCTCTATTAAAAATGCAAAAAATTAACTGGGCATGGTGGTGGGTGCCTGTAATTCCAGCTACCCTGGAGGCTGAAGCAGGAGAATTACTTGAACGCAGGAGGTGGAGGTTGCAGTGAGCTGAGATCGTGCAATTGTACTCCAGCATGGGTAACAAGAGCAAAAGTCAAACCAAACAAAAACAAAAACAAAAAACAAAAAAACTCAAAAACTCAAAAAAAGAAAAAAAGAAAGAAAAAAGCATGTACTGAAATAAAATATTTCATCACAAAATAGAAATAGAAATTCAACTCACATGCCTTTTAGTTCATGTGACTTTAGTAATCTTTAGTATATAAAGGTAAGTTTTAAATTATTGATGAAATACAATAAAAAAAGACTTCAAAATTTAGACATTTGGTTTGAATTAGTCTGGTCAGATACTGTCTCAGCTAGATTCCTGCCCTTCCTCCTTCAGATGGACTTTCTCTATTGTGGCCCAGACTGGAGTGCAATGGCACAATCCCAACTCACTGCAACATCTGCCTCCCAGCTTCAAGCAATTCCCCTACCCCAGCCTCCTAAGTAGCTGTGATTACAGATGCACGCCATCTTACTCTTATAATTTTGTGGGCTTTTTTTGGAAGAGACAGGATTTCACCATGTTGGTCATGCTGGTCTCAAACTCGTGACCTCATGTGATCCACCTGCCTTGGCCTCCCAAAGTGCTGGGATTACAGCCTGGGCCACCAGGCATAGCATAGATGTTTTAGGGTATAAAACTATGCTTCTGTAATGCTTTTGATACTTGTTTAACTTGTCTAGAAACTTCTATTTTTATATTTCAGCCTTTTAGGGGCCATGAGAAAGCTGAGCTTCAGGAAGTTTTCTTTCTCCTATGTTCTGCATCACCATGCTCAGCTAATTTTTGTATTTTTAGTAGACACAGGGGTTCACCATGTTGGCCAGGGTGGTCTCGATCTCTTGACCTTGTGATCCTCTGGACCCAGCCCTCCAAAGTACTGGGATTACAAGTGTGAGCCACTGCACCTGGCAATTTCTGTTCTTTAAGTCATCCTGTGTGTGGTACATTTTTATGGCTGCCCTAACAAATTAAAACACACATAACACCCTGCCTAGTGTCTGGACAAGATTATGAATTATCTGGGTTTTCTAATACTTGAGTGAATCAATTGAAAATGACAAGTGTAGATGATACAGGGTCATTTCCCAGCCACTTTGGGTCCCATGGTCACTCTTTTCAGTTTTACTCAGAACAAAGCTTGTCGTCCCAATCTGATATATAATCACAAGCTGCACTTAAGTTTCTTGAGATGCTGAGGAAGTAAGTTTTCCCCTAATTTTCTAGAAATTATGAGAAATAATTATTTTGTAATCATTACTAAAGTAAAGGGGATTTTTACCCATTTTACTTTTTGCAAGTATCATGTGTTTTCTTCCTGCTTTTAAGGGTCATGTTTCTTAAAATCCTATAAGCTAATGACATCACTTCCATGTTTCTCTCTGCATTTACCCCTTGGTACTGGAGAGACCCTCACTGCATCTCAGTAAGGATGAGATGTGTTCTCATGTATTCTTACTAGAATGGATGTGTTTATCCATGGCTCATATCTAACCATATCCTGGCTACAAGATACTCACTTTGGATCTAAGGACACATAGAAGTTGAAATTGCAAGGGTAGAAAAGGATATTCATGAAAATAGTAACTAAGAATCTTTTGTGATTTCTCATAAGATTCTATGGGAGGTGTGTGTTGGTTATAAGCGTAGCAGGAAGAGACATGTCCGAGGTATGGGTATGTGGGGGCACAGCAAAGGGGGGAAAGATTACTTGTGGAGAAAAGAACAAGGAAGTAAGTGGAGAGGTGTATTTTCTACAGATTGGGACTGGTGAGAAGAGTTGGTGACCAAGCAAGTGACTAAGGTAATTAGGAGTGAGGAGGTACAAGGACAAGGAAGTTGCTTTTGAGAACAAAGAACATCTCCTTCCCTCATCTCCCTCCATCAGCTTCTTCCAAAGAAAAAAGAAGTAAAACTTCTCAAAGGAACTGTTTGTTCCCAACATATAGTATCCTGGGGAAGGACCATGTCTTAGGGAGCAGGTGTGGAGTCAAAGCTCTAAATAAAGCCCCATCTACAGTCACACTGTCACTTTATTTTGATGAAATTGTGTGACATTTTTGGTAAAATGGGGGCTTACAAATCTCTCTTCAGGGATCTCTCTAGTAGCAGGGATGATGTGCTTCCCTCCTCCACAGTTCTGCTTTACAGATAAGTGGATCTAGATCTGTTTCAATTATTTAAAACACCAGAGACTTGGATGCATGCGTGTCACAAAATGGTGAAAGAATGCTCTCTGTCACTTTCCCTTCTCTCACTCGCTGCACCGTGAATGAGAACCTGCTCTACTTTGACCTTTTGAATGGGAGGAGGATCACACTTCGGCATAACCTTCAAGTTTCCAAAGCTAAACCTGCTGCCCAAACAGCCTTGTTCGTTGTAAAGACTAAACCTTACACCAAGAGCTCTCCCTTCACCCACCACGGCAGGGACTGAATCCCATAAAAAGACCCAGAGAAATCCTGGCTCATAAGGTCCATTGTCATGTCCCTTCCATCTAAATGAAGCCAACATATTCATCACAATATGGGGTATTGATAAGGATATAAAAATAATTACCACAAAAATTTGACACATACATTCTTTTTATTACATCAACTTTGGGTTTTTTTGGTCCTGCAAATATGAAGAAAAGAAGCCTGCACAGCATTAGAAGTTTTTCCCCTGTGAGAGAATTATCTTTCCAGTTGAAAAGCTGGAGCCAGAATCACTAGAATGAAGCAAGACTTTCAGGAATGACACAGCACTGGGTCTTGGGGCAGCCACAGTTAGGGAGGGCTCACCTTCTGGGTGACACCAAGCTTTGGCTCTCCTTTTTTTTGTTCTCATTGTAAGAACCAGATTTTAGAGTATCAAGAGACAGAGTCAAGCCCAAGAGATTGACTCTACTTTATTCTTCAGAAAATGGAAACTCAAGGATAATCCAGACTGTATTGGGCTAAATTGTATCTCCCCAAATTGACATGTTTATTGTCCTAACCCCAGTACCTGAGAAAGTGACTGCATTTGGAGAGGTCATTAAGGAGGCCATAAAGGTAAAATGAGGTCATGTGAGTGTGCCCTAATTCAATGTGACTGGTGTCCTTATAAAAACAGATGATTAGGACACAGACAGACACAGAGGAATGACCATGTGAAGACAAAGGGAGAAGACATCTACAAACCAAGTAAAGAAGTCACAGAAGAAATGTGCACTGCCACCACCACCATCTTGGACTTCCAGCCTCCAGAACTGTGACACAACACGTTTCTTTGTTTGTTTTTGTTTTGAGATAAAGTCTCGCTCTGTCAACCAGGCTGGAGTGCAATGGAACTATCTTGGCTCACTACAGCCTCCAGCTCCCATGTGCAAGCGATTCACCTGCCTCACCTCCAGAGCAGCTGTGACTACAGATGTGTGCCATCAGGCTCAGCTAATTTTTGCATTTTTAGTAGAGACAGGGTTTCACCATGTTGGTCAGGATGGTCTTTATCTCTTGAAATGGTGATCTGCCTGCCTCAGCCTCCCGAAGTGCTGGGATTACAGGCATGAGCCACCACTGCTGGCAATTTCTGTTTCTTAAGTCCCCCATTGTGTGGTGCTTCATTATGGCCACACTAGCAAATTGAAACACACATATTACCCTGCCTAGTATCTGGACATGAAATTTTTAAAGATTATGAATTATCTGGGTTTTCTAAGAATTGAGTGAATCAATTGAAAATTGACAAGCATAGTTGATAAAGGGTCATTTCCAAGACACTTTGGGTACCATGGTGTCCACTCAAAGTGGAGATGTCCCCAGTTCTTTTCAGTTTACTCAGAACAAAGCTTGTCGTCCCAATCTGATGCATAATCACAAGCTGTATTTAAGTTTCTTGAGACGCTGAGAGAGCAAATTTTCCCCTAATTTTCTAGAAATTAGGAAAAATAATTATTTTGTAATTATTACTAAAGTAAGAAGGGACTTTTACCCTGGGCTTTGCAAGTATGATGTGTTTTCTTCCTGCTTTTAAGGGTCATGTTTCTGAAAATTGTATAAGCTAATGACTTCACTTTCATGTTTCTCTCTGCATTTACCCCTTGGTACTGGAGAGACCCTCACTGCATTCAGTAAGGATGAGATGTGTTCTCTTTTATTCTCACTAGAGTGGATGTGTTTATCCATGTCTCACAGATGAATTAAAAAGCACCAGGACTTGGAGAGATTCCCTTGTGGTCACAGCCATTGAGTGGTGAAGCAGTGACAAGCACATGGCACCCTTGGTCTAGTCCAGTATTCTGGGTGCCAGAAGAACTGCAGAATTGCAACCCTTGATTTTTATGCATTTGGTTATTTTCTCTATTTTCCTTCTTCCCTCCCTTCCTCCTCCTCCCCTTTTCTCTCTCTCTCTCTCTCTTTCTTTTTTGAGACAGGATCTGACTCTATCGCACAGGCTGGAGCACAGTGGCATGATCTCTGTTGACTGCAACCTCCACCTTCCAGGTTCGAGTGATTCTCCTGCTTCAGCCTTCTGAGTAGCTGAGACTACAGATGCCTGCCACCACAACTGGCTAATTTTTGTATTTTTAGTAGAGATGCAGTTTATCCATGTTGGCCAGGCTGGTCTCGAACTCCTGACCTCAGGTGATCCTCCCATCTCAGCTTCCTGGAGTGCTAGAATTACAGGTGTAAGCCACCATGCTCACCCATTTGGTTATTTTCTTAACCAGAGAAGAAAAATGCATGGTGAAAATAAAATGCAGGAGCCCTAAGCCCTTGCCTTAGATTTACTGGGGATGGAGAGAGACGCTGCCACTGATTTCTGAATTTCAGCTCCCATTGTTGGTCACTCAACTGAGAGCAGGAAAGTTTACCTTGTGCACTTGGGACATCAGGACAAAGATGACAGGGAGTCCCACATCTACTGTGAAAGAGAAAAGAGTCCCTCCTGCCTTATGAATCATGTCCCAGTTTTCTCATTGCATGTGCTTTCCTGCATGCACAATGATTTGTCCTTCCTTCAAGCACCAGCTGCCACAGGGCAAATATAGCAACAACGGAAAGGAATTGCTACTGAGCCTGATGCTCTAATGGAAGCTCTGAGTGGAGACTTTATTTCACACTCAGTGCCTCTGAATCAGTACGGAGTTTTGCCTGACTCCACTCTGGCTCCAATTCAATCAAGGTCTATATGCTCTGGGATATTTCCAGCTCCTCATTAGACATGACAAAGAATGCCATGTCCAACTCCTGGGGTCCCTGATGGCAGAGAAAGGCAGCTCCTAATCAGGGGAAGCTTTGAGGTGAGCAAGGCCTCATAGACTTCATTACTGTTGGGCCACTTGGCTTCAGTCCCCTGACAACAATGGATCCATGGGACTGGATTCACCCCTGACATGCGTGTCTTTTTTGGGGGCTTCCACAAGTGATCTCTGTTTGAGATGGAGGGAAAGACACAGGGATTCAAAATCTCTGACTGCCCAGTGGCCTCCCCTCACTTCCACTCAGGGACAACACAGCCATTTCTCTAAATTTCTGAGGATGTGGCCAACATAAGTAATAGAGCTCAGGTTGGTGCCTTGAAGAGAGTTCCATGGAAGGGTGGCTGGTGCCCTCTAGCCCCTCCGTCTACACCTGCTAGCTTTTTTTTAACATGAAATGTCCCAGAGGCAGTCACATTCTAAGCTTGGAGACTCAAAGTAATGTGTGTGAGGGTCTTAGCCCTGGCCAAATGATCAATGAATTTGAGAGAGATTAGAAAACCTCCTAAATATTGGGACACTTTACTCCTGAATCCTAAACCCTGAATCCTGGAAGTTGGCTTCTGGCCAGGGAGGCAGGTGTTCTACCTCTTGGAGGGCTCTTGTCCCTCTGCCCCTCACATCTTTCTACTTCCACTAATTCCTGAACAGATGGGAACATTCTACCTTCTTTGATGCCTTTTGCTATAAACCTCAATGGCATATTATTGAATTAATAAATGAAAGCAACTTTAATAAAAGATGATGTTTAAGGATGGCATTTGACATGGGTTTAGAATGAATAAATGGATCATGTAAAGAACTTTGAGAAAATACATGTAAAATTTGTCTTTAATTCCCAATGGCATTTTATTAACTTGATTGTGGAATTAATAAGTGATTCTAAATTAATACCAAAAACTGCAATCGCAAATGTGTGAATGCACAGAAGTGTGAATGAAAGGCAGTGCACACAAGAAAAAACGTGTGCATGTAAAGAAATTCTTCACTCTGGGTTTTATTGTTTGTTTGTTTGTTTTGACTGAGTCTCACCCTGTCACCCAGGCTGCAGTACAATGGCACAGTCTTGGCTCACTGCCTCCCAGCTTGAAGTGATTATCCTGCCTCAACCTGCGGAGTAGCTGGTATTGCAGGGGCCCGCCACTGTTGGGGGAAATCCCCACAATTGCCGTGGTAAGAGTCTGAAGCCTCAGCCTATTCCCATATAAATATTGATTTAGAAAAGAATTAGAAATATAGGCACATAGTTATTCCTTTATATAATCATATATAATCTTATAGTTACTCACATAATCATAAAGACATATACTTAAGACAACCTTTAATTTTACTAATGACTATTGGGTTATGAAGCATGGAACTGAGGTGGCATTGTGAACAAAGTGACCCTAAGGCAAGATGCTCTAAGCCCTCTGTCACGCCCGCATAAGGGCTGCTGGAGGGTGCCTTGGCTGTGCCAAGCTGGCAGCGCCAGCTCTGGAAAAGCGCCTGCTGTTTAGTCAGCTAGGGAAGGAGGTGTACGAAATGGCCAAAACATATCCTTCCTGGGGAAGTTTGAAGAATACTCTGCTTCTCCAAGCTCTTGTGGCATGGCCTGATGGCTGTCAGGGAAGCCCTCAGACATCCAGTGGCTTAACTGTCTCTATGTGATGCTGTGCTTCAGCGGTCACATTCCATGTCCACTCACGCTCCACTTCTGCACCTGGTTTCTCTTTTTCTCAGAAGATAAGAATTAAAGTCCTTGACATGTCTAACAAATATGCGAAAGCACTGATGCATTAGGTTTTCTCCTCATCTCAGCTACTTGAGAGTCCTGGGCCCCTGTCTCCAAGACACGTGATTTGCCTGACCATATCACCAACCACCATTACCTCACCCTGCCTTCCCTGCCCACTGCTTTGTACTCAATAATTAAGTCAGAGTGTCCAGGCACTCAGGGCCACTGCTGGACTCTGCGCTTTGGTTGGCAGTGGACCCCTGAGCCCAAACTCTCTTTTCTCTATCTCTGTGTCTGTGTCTTTTATTTCTACAGTTTCTCGCCTCGACACCAGCAGTGAGGGGCTCACAGAACCCTGTAGGGCTGGACCCTATATGCCACCAGGGCCAGCTAGTTTTGTATTTTTTATACTGATGGGATTCACTATGTTGGCCAAGCTGTTCTTGGACTCTTGACCTCGTGATCCACCCTTCTCAGCCTCCTGAAGTGCTGGGTTTACAGGCGTGAGCCACCGCACCTGGCCAATTTCAGGTTTTTACAGATCCCTCATCAGGATGGGGAAATACCTGAAAATCTGCTTTCTTCACATGGTCAAATGATTGAGCATAAAATACAGCTGATTGGCCACAATTATCTATGCTTTAAATATATATTTTTTTAATTCATAAGGAAAAACAATCCTACCATCACTAAAATTTTTAGCCATCAGCACTTGTGACCCCTCACTCTGGACCTAATGGGAAAGTCACCTTGAGATGCTAGGCCCAGGGTTTCTACCCAGCAAAGTTGTGCTGATTTGACTGTAGGAAGAGGAGGACCAGACCCAGGATGTAAATGCTGCTCCAGGTTGGAGGCCTCACACATCTCCAGGCTGAGCCTTTC
Source organism: Callithrix jacchus (assembly GCF_049354715.1). Taxonomy (NCBI): domain Eukaryota; kingdom Metazoa; phylum Chordata; class Mammalia; order Primates; family Cebidae; genus Callithrix; species Callithrix jacchus. The sequence continues at coordinate 37,301,298 of NC_133505.1, forward strand.
TCCAAGTCCATGGAGGTCAAGGGCTGAGAATGTCAGCTCTCCATGCCGCCCTCAACTCCACATTGTGTGTGCCTGTACTTTCACATGCTGACACCATCCCCCTCATCAGAGATTTACAGGACTAGTACCCTGTAGGAGAGCTGTTATCATCCTGCTCTGGCCGGGCTCTGTCTCTCACTCTTGGGTTGTGTGTTCTGTTTCTTGTCATCTAAAGACTCAGGGCAGCCTCTGTACTTGGAGCTTCTTAGATGCCCCAAATTGATGGTTTCCACCTTTGCCTTCCTTCCTGCTGTTTCCAGAACACCCTTATCTTTCCCTTTCATTGTAGTAAGTCAATTTTTTGAATTAACATCATGAATAGATGTGTTAGTGCAATGCCTTAAATACATTCTTGTCACTCCCACTTTTGTGGGAGCACTGTGTGGCCAGGAACCTGACAGGAAAGAGATGGCACTTTTTTTTTTGAGACAGTTTCACCCTTGTTGCCCAGGCTGGAGTCCAAAGGTGTGATCTTGGCTCACTGCAACCTCCGCCTCCTATGTTCAAGCAATTCTCCTCCCTCAGCCTCCTGTGTAGCTGGGATTACAGGCGCACACCACCATGCCCAGCTAATATTGTATTTTTAGTAGAGACGGGGTTTCTCCATGTTGGTCAGGCTGGTCTTGAACTCCCAACCACAGGTGACTCACCCACCTCAGTCTCCCAAAATGCTGGGATTATAGGCAGGAGCCACTGCGTCCCGCCTGAGATGACACCTTTTACACAGTTGCCAGCAGGGCTAAGAAAGTCACAAGTTGTGCTGAAGCTCCCTGGGATGATCCACAGCAGGAAACTGTTCTCATCTCTGAGCTTGAAAGAGCAAGGAAGGCAGCAGTTTCCAGAACTCAGGGAACTCTGTAGCTTCCATTAGGGGCAGCTCCAAGTGTCTGTAGCTGTAGGTAGAAAACGGCAATGATTACAGAACTACAGAGCTGCCCAGAGGAAGTCAGGAAAATGAAAACCTGGGTTACTTCTCCCACACTCCCAGCTCCTGCAGGTGCCTGCTATCATCGAAACCCAAGCAGAAGCCAGATGGTGAAGGAGCAAAGGCCATACCTGTCATGGTCGCCTCCTAGTGCAAGGGGCAGGGTGGATGTTGGTGAACAACTGCTCTGTGGGGAGAGGGAAGTAGAGAATAACACACTCACCTGTTTACAGTGCTCACATTCCTCAGGGAATTCACTTAAATATCCTAGAGTTTGCCCTAATCCAAAGGTATAGCTTTAAAAAAAAATTGTCACTTATTTATTCATTCAATTTCCCTTGTATGTAGCCACACATGCTGAAGCATTGTTAGAAGGGAAACAAAAGACTTAATAAGGCCACCACCTCAGTAATATCCAACAAAATACGATGTAATGCTTGTAATCCCAGCTACTCAGGAGGCTGAGGCAGGAGAATTACTTGAACTTGGGAGGCAGAGGTTGCAGTGACCTGACATTGCACGATTGCACTCCACCCCTGAGTGACAGAGTGAGACTCTCTCTCAAAATAATACTAATAACAATGATGGGAGCTGTACACATTAGGCCTTCAGGTGGAAGGCACTTAGTGATACCATCAATGACCAGGGAACAGACCGTATACTGACACCATGCCCTTCAGCTACATGGAAGTTTACAGTGCATTTTCTTCTTAAAATCACAGCTTTAGGCCACTATAGTAACAAGTTCTCCAAAAAAATAATTATAATTTTTTTGAGATGGAGTCTCACTTTGTCGCCCAGGCTGGAGTGCAATAACTTGACCTCAGCTCACTACAATCTCTGCCTCCCAGATTCAAATGATTCTCGTGCCTCAGCCTCCATAACAGCTGAGACTACAGGTGTGCACAACCATGACTGGCCGATTTTTGTATGTTTAGTAGAGACAGGGTTTCACCATATTAGCTAGGCTGGTTTCAAACTTCTGGTGATCTGCCTGCCATGGCCTCCCAAAGTGCTGGGATTACAGATATTGAGCCACCGTGCCTGCCCATTTCTTCTTTCCAATTAGATTTGGGTAAGGATTTAAAGAACACTGGTTACAGACTATTTATGACTTTTAGCCAGGCCTAGGAAAGAAATTATGCCTAAGAATTCCGTTGAATGTGGAAATGACTTCAGCACCACTGCCTTCGATGGTGCTGAAGAGGCTGAGGCAGGAGAATCACTTGGACCAGGGAGAGGTGGAGGTTGCAGTGAGTCGAGATTGTGCCACTGCACTCCAGCCTGGGTGACAAAGCAAGACGCCATCTCAGAAAAAAAAAAAGAAGAAGATATCCATAGCAGCACTACTTACAAAGCAAGCATTCATAAAAGGCATTGTGCGTTGTTAACTGATAGTGTGAGAAAGGCAGCCCCAGCCCAGCTGGTAGTGGGCTCTGCATCACAAAATGCTTTTGCTCCACTCAGTCCCACGCAGCACAGAACCACCGAGGAGAAACCAACAACAGTCGGGCTCCTCACCTTCAAGCTGGTGTTATTTGTGTCAACAACCAGTCAAGTCTAGTGTCATTCTACTTGGCAGCATCCGGAGCACTCACTTCTGTCTGGAGGAGGCTGGTATACTTGACTCACTTATTTTAAAAGTCGAAGCCTCTGGGCATGGTGGCTCATGCCTGTAATCTGAGCACTTTGGGAGGCTGAGGCGGGTGGATCACCTGAGGTGAGGAGTTTGAGACCAGACTGACCAACATGATGAAACCCTGTCTCTATTAAAAATACAAAACATTAGCCAGGTGTGGTGGCAGGCACCTATACTCCCAGCTGCTGGAGAGGTTGAGGCAGGAGAATCACTTGAACCTGAGAGGCAGGGGTTGCAGTGAGCTGAGATCTCACCATTGCACTCAAGCCTGGGCAACAAGCATGAAGCTCCATCTCAAAAACAAAAAAAAAAAAGAAAGAAAAGAAAATTCTAAGTAGTCAACAAAAACCACTTCTCCCTGTCCAATCCCACCACAGAACTACGACAACTGCAGAAGAGATGTGGTCTTCCATTTACATGTCTGTAGAAGCCAACACACGCCTCGGCTGCAGTAGACAGAAGAGAGCTGAGCAGCCCCTTCCACACAACTGTCTTTGGTGGAGAATGTTGGTGGCCACAGTGCTCCCTGTCCTCTGCTGTGCATTTTACTGCTCTGTGGAGAGGGGTGAGGACCTCAATGGAGACAGGAGAAATCCTGTTTTGTTCAAACGATGTGGCTCTCTTTGGGTTTGTCCAGTAAATCCAAGCTGTGTCTGTGGGTCTGTATGCTGTGTGCATCTTCATCAGGAACCCCTGTGAAGTGCCTCAATTTTGAGCCCCTCCCTTTTAACCATGGCAAATGGAACCATCCACTTGACAGAGTTCTCTCTCTCACATCGCTGATGCTCTCAAACCTTTTGCATCAATTCAAGGGAAGAGAAATACAAGGCAGAAGCAGTGAGTACATCCTAGGAAAATTCTAAGCAGTCAGCATCCAGCACACGGAGATCTGAAAGCTCCGCAATCTGTAAACATTTGCTGGGGAGGCCGTGGCAACAGCACTTTGTATGAGCCATTTAGAGACGCCACCTGCATGTATACATTCAGCCAGGACACAGTGGCCAGGGGACTTAAACACCACTCAGGGGCCTTCACACTCATTCATTCCACAGTAAGAATTTTATGTCCTGAACAAGCCCCAAAGCTGCACACTGGTGCAACTGTGAAGAACAGATTTCCTCAGGTTTGGCTGCAGTAGATAAAGATAAAATCCCAATCATCTGTAAAAGTGATTTTACAACACTCTGTGCTGTCACATGTTGATCCAAGCAATCCTGTGCCAAGTAAACTATCTCCCTGTGAAGTCTGCAGACCTCATGCGCCTCCCTCAGCCAATCCAGAAGAGGCTGCAGAAGAGGGTGCCACTGCATAGAGGGCTATTCCCTAAGCATGACTTTTGCTGGTTCAATATGATTTTCCAGACTCTCCTCTGTTTGCCCATGTCTGTATAGGCAGTGGTGAGGCTCTGGATCACATGAAATGCTGAGATATATGCATAGAATTCAGGTAGGCCAGCCCATCCTCTTTGTCAGATGTGGGGATCAAGCAGCAGGGTTTACACAGACTGTATTACTGTCCCAAGGCTGAATGCCACCCTGGCCTCTCACAGTCCTGTCAGTATTGGCAACTTGTCCACTGGTATCTGAAAAAAAGAAAAAGCCACAATTTCCTTCCTTTTTCTGGAATGAACAGAGAAATCAGTGCCAGTTCCCTTTCCTGCTGCCCCATTCTTTCACAACCACCCCTCCTCTCCCTGGGCATGGTGCAGGGCTCAGGCACAGACCTCAGGCCTGAAGCTGTCTCCAGGGCAGGCGGGCATGGACCTGTCAAGACAGGAGGCAGGAGGTGAGCAGGAGGAGGCATGCCTTTAAAAAGCAACATCTCACTTAAAATTGCTTAGCAGGTAGAAAAATGCGATGGTATCTAACTCTCCCTCCCTTTCCCCACAGGGACTGTACAAATTGTAAATGAATCACTTGAGTTATTTGAGTGCAAGCCCTAACAGTGAAGTCTGGATTACACAGGCACAGGGGATTTCCACGGAGCTAGAGCTGCAGCTCATGGAATCACAGATGCTGCCAAAGTAGTGAAAATGGTGAGTCACTTCCTCCGTAAAGGGAGAGAGGTTGAAGGCGGCGCCTCTCGACCCAGATCGGGAACCTGACATGCTGGACTCCAGGAGGATTTCTGCAGCCATGGTTCTAATTTCCCTGCGGTGGCCGGGCTCTGTGGGCAGTGGGCCGGGTGTGTCTCAGGAGGGAACAAAGATGCCCAAGCAAGTGCCTGGGGATGCTTTGCCCCTCCGATCCCTTCTCAGCACACACAGGCACACAGGCAAGGCTGACCACAGAAGAAGCTGCATGGACACCTGAGGACTCCACAGAGGAGCAGCTTTCCTCCAGGTGCTCTGAGGTGGTGATGTCAAATTGGAGGAGACCTGCTGACACTGGCTCTGCCAGACCTCTATGCTCCCCTCCCCCACCCCCAAATGCTAGGACTCTTGGCACAGAAAATGGGTCAGACAAGGACCAGGTTGGTGGGAATATCCCTGCCAACTGGCAACTCAAGCCTCACCCAGACCTCACCTCCTCACCCCGCACTCCTCAGCCCTGTTTCTCCAAGCCAAAGTCAGACACGCAAGGGAAATGCCTGGCACAGATGACAGGCTGCATAATTGCTGGAGAAGGTCCCCAAGTCTAGGACCAGACACCTGTCTCACCCTCTCAGGTGACCTTAGTCATCATCCTGCAGGCACTTACACTCCTTCTCAGCACTAGCACTTTCTGTAGACAGTCAAGTTCCTCTTTCTTCTCAGGGTTCAGCCTGAGCACTGGGGTGACCCAACACGGTGTGCAAAGGGCAGGAGCCTCTTCAATGACAGCTTATGAATCTGTCCCCTCACCACCGCCAATGCTGGGAAATGGCACCTCAATACACAATCCACTATTTCTTCCTGCCCTACCTCCTCACACCCATCTGGAATTTAGGGGAATGGGGAGGGCAGCCAGCGGTGATGGCAGCAGCTGAGGCCTAAGGAAAACTGAACGGGAAGCCAAGGAACCAGCTCAGGTGACTGCAATTGTTTGCTGTTCTGCACGTGTGTCCAAGAATGACCACAAAAGATTTTCAATGAGCAATTCTATGGTTACCATCCTATTTGGCCACATCATAGACATCAAGTGGATGAACACTGCCTTTATCTATGATGTGCATGAGGATTCTGATACCTAACTGCATTAGGTTAGCCCCACACCTAGAAGGACACCCAGTCTCCCATTCCTTATTTTTTGTATCTTTTTATACCTTATATCCTCATCCCTTTTTCCAGGTGTCTTCCTCCTTTTGGGGTCTTCTGCTCCTACTCTCTGTCTCCTTTCAGGTGGCCAGAGCAGGCTAGTTTGGCACAGGGCTTGTCCATCACGTTCGTGTCACATGAGAATGATGCCAGGATCCTCAGTGAGGATCGCAGCATCGCTTTGAGGTGAGTGTTGGGAGCTGTCTGATGAGACAAACATCTTCACAGTGAATGGTGAGCTCGTGAAACACTTATGTCCTCCCTGTTCCTTAATATGTTTGTCCTCAAGCCCATCATGTAGGTGGGACACTTGACTGGTTCATGCCCCCTGGCCTTTGATTCTGTGTTGGGCTGTTTTCCTGACCTCTGGGTGAGGTCTCTCCCTTCTCTCATCATATTACATCCATTCCCTTCCCTCAGCCCTGAGTCTGTCCTCTGAACCTGCACAGTACACCAGCATCTGCATGTGTGCCTTGTGTTCCTGCCTCAGTTTTCCCTTTTCATGCCTTATTCTGCCCATGCCATATTTTCTCTTCAGTTAAACAGGCGTGGTAGAGGACTCACCAATTCTAAATGTGACTGTCTATCCTTCAGGAGAGGACACTGGAGTGGGGGTGAAGGAGACACCACTTCTCCCACACCTGACAGCCCCCACCCCATGGCTTCCTTTCTCTGTATCAGCAGCATTCCTGAAGCACAATTCCTGATTGTCAGAATTCTTTAAATCCTAACTGAAAATGGAACACATGTGTGTCTATGGTATCTGTAAGTGCTACATTTTCTTATTTATTTATTTTATTTTATATATAGATATATTTTATTGTACATTAGGTTCTGGGGTACATGTGCAGATCATGCAGGATTGTTGCATAGATATATATACATGGCAATATAGTTTGCTGCCTCCATTCCCTCTTCATCTATATCTGGCATCTCTCCCCATGTTATACCTCCCCAACCTCTCTGCCCTCTGTTGTCCCTCCTCTAGTCCCCCCCAACAGACCCCAGTTTGTGGTGCTCCCTTCCCTGTGTCCATGTGTTCTCATTGTTCACCACCCACCTGTGAGTGAGAACATGTGGTGTTTGATTTTCTGTTCTTGTGTTGGTTTCCTGAGAATGATGGTTTCCAAATTAATCCATGTCCCTAGAAAGGACAGAACTCGTTGTTTTTTATAGCTGCAAAGCATTCCATGGTGTATATGTGCCACATTTTCCTTGTCTAGTCTATCATTGATTAGCTTTTGGGTTGGTTCCAGGTCTTTGCTATTGTGAAGTGTCACAATGAACATACATGTGTATGTGTCTTTATAATAGAACGATTTATAATCCATTGGATATATACTCAATAATGGGATTGCTGGGTCAAATGGAATTTCTATTTCTAGGTCCTTGAAAAATCACCACACTGCCTTCCACAATGGTTGAACTAATTTACACTCCCACCAACAATGTAAAAATGTTCATATTTCTCCACATCCTCTCCAGCACCTGTTGTCTCCAGATTTTTTAACGATTGCCATTCTAACTGGCACGAGATGGTATCTCAATGTGGTTTTGATTTTCATTTCTCTAATAATCAGTGATGATGAGCATTTTTAAATATGTTTGTTGGCCTCATATATCTCTTCTTTTGAAAAGTGTCTGTTCATGTCCTTTGCCCACTTTTTAATGGGTTTTTTTTCTTGTAGATCTATTTTAGTTCTTTGTAGATTCCGGATATTAGCCCTTTGTCAGATTGGTATATTGCAAAATTTTTTTCCATTCTGTTGGTTGCCAGTTCACTCTAATGATTGTTTCTTTTGCTGTGCAGAAGTTGTGGAGTTTGATTAGGTCCCATTTGTCTATTTGGTTTTTGTTGCCAATGCTTTTGGTGTTTTAGTCATGAAGTCCTTGCCTATGCCTATGTCCTGAATGGTTTTGCCTATGTATTATTCTAGGGTTTTGATGGTGTTAGGTCTTATGTTTAAGTCTTTAATCCATCTGGAGTTAATTTTAGTGTAAGGCATCAGGAAGGGGTCCAGTTTTCCTTCTGCTTTCTGCACATGGGTAGTCAGTTTTTCCAATGTCATTTATTAAACAGAGAATCCTTTCTCCATTGCTTGTTTTTGTCAGGTTTGTCAAAGATCAGATGGTTGTAGATATGTGGCACTGCCTACCAACCAAAAAAAGCCCAGGTCCACATGGGTTCACAGCTGAATTTTATCAGACATACAAAGAGAAGCTGGTGCCATTCCTTCTGAAACTATTCCAAATGATACAAAGAGAGGGAATCCTTCCCAAATCATTTAATGAGACCAACATCATCCTGATACCAAAACCCATCAGAGACTCCACAAGAAAAGAAAACTTCAGGCCAACATCCATGATGAACATAGATGCAAAATCTTCAATGAAATACTGGCAAACCGATTGTAACAGCACATCAAAAACCTTATCCATCACGATCAAGTAGGCTTCATCCCAGGGATACAAGCCTGGTTCAGCATACAAGCATTATAAACGTAATCCACCACAGAAACCGAACCAAAGTCAAAAACCACACGAGTATCTCAATAGATGCAGAGATGGCCTTCAACAAAATTCAGCAGCACTTTATGCTAGAAACTCTCAATAAGTTAGGTATTGATGGAATGTATCTCAAAATAGTAAAAATGATTTATGACAAACCCATAGCCAGCATCATACTGAATGGGCAAAAACTGGAAGCATTCCCTTTGAAATCTGGCAGTAGACAAAGATGCCCTCTCTCATCACTCCTATTCAATATAGTATTGGAAGTTCTAGCCAGAGCAATCAGGCAAGAAAAAGAAATAAAGGATATGCAATTAGGAAAGGAGGACGTCAGGTTGTCTCTATTTGCAGATGGCATGATTGTATATTTAGAAGACCCCAACATCTCAGCCCAAAATCTGCTGAAAGTGATAAGCAACTTCAGCAAAGTCTCAGGATACAAAATCAATGTTCAGACATCACAAGCATTTCTATAAGTCAATAACAGACTAGAAGAGAGCCAAATCAAGTGCAAACTCCCATTCACAATTGCTACAAAGAGAATAAAATACCTAGGAATACAACTAACAAAGGATGTAAAGGACCTCTTCAAGGAGAACTACAAACCACTGCTCAAAAAAATAAGAGAGGACACAAACAGATGGAAAAACATTCCATGCTCATGGTTAGGAAGAATAAATATTGTGAAAATGGCCATACTGCCCAAAGTAATTTATAGATTCAATGCTATTCCCATCAAGCTACCAATGACCTTCTTTACAGAACTGGAAAAAAATCACCTTAAATTTCATATGGAACTGAAAAGAGCCTGCATAGCCAAAATTGTCCTAAGCAAAAAGAACAAAGCTGGAGGCATCACACTACCTGAATTCAAACTATACTACAAGGCTACAGTAATGAAAACAGCATCGTTCTGGTACCAAAACAGTGCTACATTTTCTTACGGTGTTTGGGGAAAGGTTATTTTAGGACATGATCCAGGGTAAATTCCTGTAAGGCTGAGTTGCCCTGCTGTGAGGTCAAAGGTGGATGGGAGTGAGACTGCAGAGCCCTGGCTCTCCCACTACCTGCCTGTATTAGTCAGCATTCTCTAGAGAGACAGAACTAATAGGATATATATATATATATATATATATATATATATATATATATATATATATAAAAATGGGGATTTATTAAGTAGTATTAACTCACATCATCACAACAATAGGTTGTTGGCAAGCTGAGGAGCAAGGAAGCCAGTCCAAGTCCCAAAGCTGAAGAATTTGGAGTTTGATGTTCAAGGGCAGGAAGCATCCAGCATGGGAGAAAGATATCAGCTGGGAGGCTCAGCCAGTCTAGGCTTTTCACATTTTTCTGCCTACTTTATATTCTGGCCATGCTGGCAGCTGAGGAGATGTTACCCACCCAGATTGAGGGTGGCTCTGCCTTTCCCAGTCCACTGACTCAAGTGTTAGTCTCCTTTGGCATCACCCTCACAGACACACCCAGGATCAATACTTTGCATCCGTCAATTCAACCAAGTTGACACAGTATTAACCACCACACAGCCAACTTCTGGCCTTTTGTGGTCTCTTCCATTTTGCCAGTGACATGGGAGCAGCTGGGATATTTCTAATACTGGGGTTCCTGGGAGATGGTGCACAGTATTTCCAGTGCTGAGGGGTTCCATGGACTTTGGTGGGAAGCTTGGGTATCTCCTCACAGGCTCTCTTGGTGCCTCCTTATTTGTTCCTTCAGGTTCTGGATCTTGACCACTAGGGCCTGGGCCCCCACCCCTCCAGCAGGGCCTGATCCGCTCCAGCTGCTGCTCCAGCATCTCTTTGGCTTGGGCCAGCTCAGCCGTTTGGTGGGGCCAGGGGCCTGGTGAGAGGAGTTGGGGAGGGAGCGCCAGCCAGGGCAGGGGGGCTGAAATCCTAGGAAGCTGTGCTGCAGGGTCTGGCTCTAAGTGAGAAATTCAACCTCCCTTTCTCTTTTTCTAGCCCATTAGTTTCAGTCCACCTGTACCAAGAAGCCCAGGGAGCTCCCTGTCTTAAGTATAGACCTCTGGGGGACAGATAGTTATCCTTGACCCAGGAGATATACTGGAAACCTCAGCGGCAGAAAATCAAGTTGCACCTCTAAAACCTCCAGCAGGTTAAAATAGATAAAATTTTGACTACCTGAGAGGTTTCATTTACATAACAAGACCACCTTCCCAGACCCTCACTGTGTGCTTTTAATTTAAAGATTTCAGAGATCTCTTATTCTAAACAATTAATGAAAACATCAGGTCTTAAAAGGACACATAGTAGGGTCATGGCTAGCCTTAACAGATTCCCTTGACTAAATTAAGAGCAAAAAAATCTGACTTCAAACGCTCTGGTAGATAAACACTTCTTGGTTGGGTGTGGTGGCTGACACCTGTAATCACAGCTCTTTGAAAGACCAAGGCGGGCTGAACACAAGGTTGAATAATTGACACCATCCTGGCCAACATAATGAAATCTCATTTCTACTAAAAACACAAAAATTAGCTGGGTGTGGCAGTTGGCCCCCTCAGCCCCAGCTACTTGGGAGGCTGAGGCAGGAGAATTGCTTGAACTCAGGGGGCGGAGGTTGTGACGAGCCAAGATCATGCCACTGCACTCCAGCCTGGGCAACAGAAAAAGACTCTATCTCAAAAACAAACAAACAAACAAACAAACAAACAAACAAACAAACAAACAAAACACTTCTGCTATGACTCAGGTTTGCTACCTCAGCAGGAAACAACAAAGGCCAGGAATATCAACTGTTCCTCCTGGCTAATATCTGGCAATGAGATTTGAAAGGGTTTTTTTTAGAGCTCTGTAATCAAAATTTGACCTAATTACAACTGATATTTTAGACTTTAGTGTGTATATATTGTTTTAAGTTCTCTATTCTCTCTGTGTAAACATTTCTTAGTCAACTAAATGTCTTTCTTCTTAAATACCCTGGTAGCCACATGCACTCCCTCTGTTTCCCTAGTTTCCTCTTCCTTCCTTCCTTCTTTCTTTCTTTCCTTTCCTTTCCTTTCCTTTCCTTTCCTTTCCTTTCCTTTCCTTTCCTTTCCTTTCCTTTCTTTCTTTCTTTCTTTCTTTCTTTCTTTCTTTCTTTCTTTCTTTCTTTCTTTCTTTCTCTTTCTTTTTTTGAGACACTATCTCACTTTGTCACCAAGGTTGGAGTGCAGTGGTGTGGTCTTGGCTCATTGAAACCTCTGCTTCCCAGGTTCAAGTGATTCTCCTGCCTCAGCCTCCCAAGTTGCTGGGAACACAGGTGTGTGCCACCACACTCAGCTAATGTTGGTATTAGTAGAGATGGGGTTTCACTATATTGGTGAGGCTGGTCTCAAACTCCTGACCTTGTGATCCACCCACCTCAGCCTCCCAAAGTACTGGGATTATAGACATGAGCCATCTCGCATGGCATAGATATTTAAGGTATAAAACCATGCTTCTCTAATACTTTTAATTCTTTTAGATTTCAGCCTTTAGGTGCCATGAAAAGGCCAAGCTTCAGGTATTTTTCTTTCTCCTGTGTCCTGCGCGACCAAGCTCAGCTAATTTTGTATTTTTAGTAGAGATGGGGTTTCACAATGTTGGCTAGGATGGTCCTTTTGACCTCGTGATTCAAATGTTGGAATTACAGACATGAACTACTGCGCTTAGCAATTTCTGTTGTTTTAGTCACCCAGTGTGTGGTACTTTGTTTTGGCCACCCTAGCAAATTAAAGCACACATATTACCCTGTCTAGTATCTGGACATGGAATTTTTTTCAAGATTATGAATTATCTGGGTTTTCTAAGAATTGAATGAATCCACTGAAAATTGACAAGTGTATATGATAAAGGGTCATTTAAAAACCATGTTGGGTTCCATCATTAGCACTCAAAACTGGAGGTGTCCCCAGTTCTTTTCAGTTTTATTCAGAACAAAGCTGGTGGTACCAATCTGATACATAATCACAAGCTGTATTTAATTTTCTTGAGATGCTTAGGGAGCAAGTTTTCTCCTTATATTTTAGAAATTAGGAGAAATAATTATTCTGTGATCATTACTAAAGTAAAAAGAGGTTTTTTACCCTGGAATTTGCAAGTATGATGAGTTTTCTTCTGGCTTTTAAGGGTCATGTTTCTGAAAATCCTATAAGCTAATGACATCACTTTCATGTTTCTCTCTGCATTTATCCCTTGGTACTGGAGAGACCCTCACTGCATCTCAGTAAGGATGAGATGTGTTCTCATTTACTCTCAGTAGAATGGATGTGTTTATTCATGATTCACAGAATTTAAACATATCCTGGCTACAAGACACTCACTTGGGATCTAAGGACACATAGAAGTTGAAATTGGAAGGATAGAACAGGATATTCATGGAAATAGTAACTAAGAATTTCTTATGATCTCTCATAGAATTCTATGTGTTGGCTGAGCTCAGATGATGGCATTGCAGTTTTACATGGTTCAGGAATTGAAGTGGAAAAAATAGATGTAGGCAGCATGGTTAATAGCAGTGTGCAGAACTGACACAACCACACTTCTGCCATATTTTGTTGGCTAATGGAGATACCAGATCTCATCATGTTTAAGGGGTTGGAGAGAACTTACCTCTTAAAGAAGGAGTGGTGGGTCAAGCTAAGTAAAACCAAGTGTGATGAAAGATATTTTTGCAGCCCTTTTTGAAAAATACATGCAATCCATTACATCCTATCTGCCAGAAAGGAAGAACACCATCACACCTTACTGCTCACGTCTAAGTCCTGTGATTCTATATGTTGGAAACAATTGCTCTAAGTCACAAAGAAAACAAGCATGAAATGAAGAATTTCTCAGCAAGGCAAATTTACTTCTGCAGAGGAGTGCCACTCCCACTCTTGGTAGCTGAGAGAGCACATCAAACAAAGGAGAGAAGGGGTTTTTATCCCTAATGTAGTTCCTACTTCTGTGTCTTTCCCCCATTGGCTAGGATTAGACCATACAATCTAAGTTGATCTAGACTGGCTATTCTTTAGCAATTTCCAAATAAGGGAGGGGGGGTCAGTTACAAATGTGGCAGGGAGAGACATGCCCAAGCACTTCCAGGCATGTCTGGGCACAGCAAAGGTGGGAAAGATTATTTGCAGAGTCAAGGAAGTAAGTGGAGAGGCATATTTTTCTACAGATTGGGACTGGCAGGAAGAGTTATTGACCAAGCAGATGACTAAGGTAACTAGGGGCAAAGAGGTACAAGGATAGGAAGTTGCTTTGAAGAACAAAGAAGATATCCTTCCCTCATCTCCTTCCAAAGAACAAAGATGTAAAACTTTTTCAGAGAAACTGTTTGTTCCTAACATACAGTATCCTGGGGAAGTTCTATGTCTTAGAAAGTAGGTGTGGAGTAGAAGCTCTAAATAAAGCCCCACCTGAGCCACAATTTTACTTCATTTTGATGAAATTTTGTGTTATTTTTGATAAAATGGGGGCTCACAAACCTCTCTTCAGAGATCTCTCCAGTGGCGGGGATAATATGCTTCCCTTCTCTATAGTTCAATTTTACAGATAAGTGAATCTAGGTCTCAGTTTTAATTATTTAAAACACCAGAGACTTGGATGTATGCATGCCACAAAATGGTGAAAGAATGCTCTCTGTCATTTTCCCTTCTCTCACTCACTGCACCCTAAAAAAGAACCTAATCTACTTTGGCCTTTTGAATGGGGAGAGGATCACACCCTGCCTAACTTCAAGCCTTCAGAGTGAAACCTGCTGCCCAAACAGAATGGTTCATTGTAAACACTAAACCCCACACCAAGAGCTCCCCACTCACTCACTATGGCAGGGACTTTATCCCATGGAAAGGCCCAGAGAAATCCTGACTCAAAAGGTCCATTGTCATGTCCCTTTCAACAAAATTAAGTCAACATATTCATCACAATATGGGGTATTGATAAGGATATAAAAATATTTACCATAAAACTTTGACAAATGTGTTCTTTTTATTACATTAACTTTTCTGACCTGCAAATATAAAGAAAAGAAGCCTGCCCAGCAGGAGAAATTTTTCCCCTGGGAGGCAATCTTATACCCAGTTAAAAAGCTGGAGCGCATTCACTAGAATGGAGCAAGACTTTCAGGAATGACACAGCACTGGGTCTTGGGGCAGCCAGAGTTAGGAAGGGCTCACATTCTGGGTGACACCAAGCTTTGGCTACCCTTTTATTTTGTTCTAATTGCAAGAACAAAATTTCATAGTATCAAGAGACAGAGTCAAGCCAAAGAAAGTTAGTCAATGTTTTTGGCAGTTTTTAAATTTTGTACTTTAAATTCTGGGGTACATGCGCAGATCATGCAGGTTTGTCACATAGGTATACATATGCCATCATAGTGGTTTGCTGCAACCATTGCCCCATCATCTACATTAGGTATTTTTCCTAATACTATCCCTTCCCAATCCCCTCACCCCCCCAGGCCTCAGTGTGTGATGTTTCCCTCCCTGTGTCCATGTGTTCTCATTGTTCTACACCCACTTATGAGTGAGAACATGTGGTGTTTGGTTTTCTGTTCTTATGTCAGTTTGCTGAGAATGATGGTTTCCAGTTACACCCATGTTCCTGCAAAGAACATGAACTCATCTATTTTTATGGCTGGATGGTATTCCATGGTGTATATGTGCCACATTTTCTTTATCCATTCTATCATTGATGGGCATTTGGGTTGATTTCAAGTCTTTGATATTGTGAAGAGTGCAGCAATAAACATACATGTACATGCGTCTTTATAATAGAATGATTTATAAACCTTTGGGTATATACCCAGTTGGTGGGATTAATTAATCCAACCATTGTGGAAGACAGTGTGGTGATTCCTCAAGGACCTAGAAATCAAAATACCATTTGCCCAGAAATTTACTCAATTTAATTCTTTAGAAAATGCAATCTCAAAGATAATCCAGACTGTTATGGGCTGAATTGTATCTCCCCAAATTGACATGTTGACGGCCTAGCCCTCATTACCTAAGAAAGTGACTGCATTTGGAGAGGTCTTTAAGGAGGTTATTAAGGTAAAATAAGGTCGAATGAGTGTGCCCTAATTCAATGTGACAAGGAAAGAAGACACAGAAGAAATGTGCACGGCAAACAGCATGATCTTGGACTTCCAGCCTTCTGAACTGTGACACAACACATTTCTGTTTTGTTTGTTTGTTTTTGTTTTGAGACAGAGTCTCGCTGTGTCACCCAGGATGGAGTGCAGTGGTATGACTGGCTCACTATAATGTCTGCCTCTTGGGTACAAGCAATTCTCCTGCCTCAGCCTCCTGAGTAACTGGGACTACAGGTGCACACCACTACGCTCAGCTAATTTTTGTATTTTTAGTAGAGATGGGATTACACCATATTGGTCAGAATGATCTCAATCTCTTGACCTCAGGATCCACCTGCCTCTGCCTCCCAAAGTGCTGGGATTACAGGCATGAGCCACTGTGCCCAACAATTTCTGTTTTTTAAGTCACCCATTGTGTGGTACTTTGTTATGGCTGCCTTAACAAATTAGAACACACATATTACCTTGCCTAGTATCAGAATATGAAATTTTTTTCAAGATTATGAATCATCTAGGTTTTCAAAGAATTGAGTAAAACCATTGAAAATTGACAAGTGTATATGATAAAGGGTCATTTACAAACCACTTTGGGTCCCATGGTCACCACTCAAAAATGGAGATGTCCCATTTCCTTCCACTTTTACTTAGAACAAAGGTTGTGGTTCTAATCTGATATAAAATCACAAGCTGAATTTAAGTTTCTTGTGATACTGATGGAGCACATTTTCACCTTATTTTCTAGAAATTATGAGAACTAATTATTCTGTAATCATTACTAAAGTAAAAAGGGATTTGTACCCAGGGCTTTGCAAATATGATGTGTTTTCTTCCTGCTTTTAAGGGTCATGTTTCTGAAAATCTCATAACCTAGTGACATCACTTTCATGTTTCTCTCTGCATTTACTCCTTGGTACTGGAGAGATCCTCAATGCATCTCAGTAAGGATGAGATGTGTTTCTCATGTGTTCTCACTGAAATTGATGTGTTTATCTGTAACTCACAGAATCTACCCATATGGTAGCTACAAGATACTCATTTTGGATATAGGGACACATAGAAGTTGAAATTGAAAGGATAGAAAAGGATATTCATGAAAATAATAACTAAGAATTTTTTTATGATCTTTCTTAGGATTCTATGTGTTGGCTGAGCTCAGATGATGGCATGGGAGTTTCACATGGTTCAGGGATTGAAGTGGAAGGAAACAGATGCAGGCAGGATGGTTAATAGCAGTTTGCAGAACTGACACAACCACGCTTCTGCCATATTTTATTGGCTAATGCAGATATCAGATCTAGTCATGTTGAAGGGGGTGAACAGACCTTGCCTCTTGATGAGGGAGTGGTGGGTCAGACTAAAGAAAACCACATGTGATGGAAGATATTTTTGCAGCCCTCTTGGAAAAATACACACAATCCAAAACATCCTATCTGCCAGAAAGGCAGAAGACCATCATGCCTTACCACTCAAGTCTAAGCCTGTGACTCTATATCTTGGAAACAATTGCTCAGAGTCACAGAGAAAACGAGCACTTAAATGAGAGATTGCTCAGAAAAGGATATTTACTTCTGCAGAAGTCATTCACATTCTTGGTCACTGCCAGAGCACACCAAACAAAGGAGAGGAGAAGTTTTTATCCCTGTCACAGTCCCTACTCTGTATTCTTCCCCCATTGGCTGGGGTTGGAACACAATTGGCTATTGTTTAGCAATTTCCAAGTAAAGGAGGTGCGGGTCATTTACAAATGTGTGGGGGAGACATGTCCAGGCATTTCCAGGAACAGCAATGGTGGGAAAGATTACTTGCAGAATCAGGAACAAGGAAGTAACTGGATAGGCATATTTTTCTATAGATTGGGACTGGTGGGAAGAGTTGTTGACCAAGCGGTGACTAAGTAACTAGACTTGAGGAGGTACAAGGATAAGGAAGTTGCTTTGGAGAAGAAAGAACATCTCCTTTCCTCATCTTCTTCCCTCAACTCCTTTCAAAGAACAAAGAAGTAAAACTTTTTAAGAGGAACTGTTTGTTCCAAACATATAGTATCCTGGGGAAGGACCATGTCTTAGGAAGTAGGTGTGGTCATAACTCTAAATAAAGCCCCATCTCCAGCCACAATTTCACTTTATTTTGATGAAATTTTATGTCATTTTTCGTAAATTAGGGGCTCACAAATCTCTCTTCAGGAATCTCTCCAGTGGTGGGGATGATATGCTTCTCTCCTCCACAGCTCTATTTTAGAGATAAGTGGATCTAGGTTCCAGTTTTAATTATTTAAAACACCAGAGACTTGGTTGGATGCATGCATGCCATAAAATGGTGAAAGGATGCTCTCTGTCACTTTCCCTTCTCTCACACACTGCACTGTGAACAAGAACCTGCTCTACTTTGACCTTTCGAATGGGGAGGAGGATCACATTCCTGCCTAACCAGAGCTAAACCTGCTGCCCAAACAGAATGGTTCATTGTAAAGACTTAATCCTACACCAAGAGCTCTCCCTTCACCCACCAGAGTCAAGACAAAGAGATTTATTCTATTTCATTCTTTAGAAAATGGAATCTCAAGGATGATCCAGACTGTTATGGACTAAACTGCATCCTCTCAAATGGACATGGTGATGTTCTAACTCCCAGTAACTGAAAAAGTGACTGCATTTGGAGAGGTCTTTAAGAAGGTCATTAAGGTAAAATGAGGTCATATGAGTGTGCTCTAATTCAATGTGACTGATGTCCTCATAAAAAGAGATTAGGACACAGACAGATACAGAGGAATGAGAATGTGAAGACATAAGGAGAAGACATCTACAAGCCAAGGAAAGAAGTCACAGAAGAAATGTGCACTGCCACCACCATGATCTTGGATTTCCAGCCTCCAGAACTTTGACACAACACATTTCTGTTATGTTTGTTTGTTTTTGTTTTGAGACAGAATTCACTCTGTTGCTCAGGCTGGAGTGCAATGGCGAGATCTTGGCTCACTGCAACCTCTGCCTCCCAGCTTCAAGCAATTCTCCTGCCTCAGCCTCCTGAGCAGCTGGGACTACAGGCATGCACCATTACACTCAGCTTAATTTTGTATTTTTAGTAGAGAAGGGGGTTACACCATAATGGCCAGGGTAGTCTCTATATCTTGACTTCGTGATCCACTGGCCTCAGCCTCCCAAAGTGCTGGGATTGCAGGCTTGAGCCACCACACCCAGCAATTTCTGTTGTTTAAGTCACCCTTGTGTGGTGCCTGATACATAGTAAGTGCTAAAGTCTCTGTGAATAAACAGAAAAATATATAAGCCCTGATTTTATTAAATTATCTCTCCAGATTTTGCTGTATGTAGCAGTTTGTGAAAACCACTAGCCTATATCAACAGAATCATATCACAGGCATGCTGCAGAGGAAGATATCTGAACGCAGCTCGGAGAGATGTGAAAGTGGGAATGTATCCACTATGTGCAACCTGCTTAGCCATCTCCTAACCACATTCCTTGAAGGGCTGAGAGGATGACCCTTCAACAAGGCATGAAGGAGCTGCTTGATCCATACAGGTATAAAAATGGAATAGTCAGCAGTCTTGAGTCCTGGGTATTCAGAAATTCTTACCCCATAGCTACACTAGAGCCAGTTGATATGTCAGAGCCCCTCAAATGTGCAGAAGTCTGGTGCATTTGAGAAAAGACCGTGTAATTCTGTTTTAGTTATATTCTTTCTACAGGCCTTTCCCAGAGAAACATTTTCCAAGAGATGCGTTCAATTGCATTATTCCATATAGATAACCGATTGTTCTTAAATTATTTACTAAATACTTTATCCACTGTTCTGATGTATGATGCTACCTCTGCTTTACACATGTTCAGGGCTTTCTATTCTGTTCAAAAGATCTAGTTTACTGTCCCTGTCTCAACATCCCGACTCTCTTAATTAAAGTAACTCTAACACTAAGTCTTCATATCTGCTAAGAATTCTTAGAGTGTTGTAGTTAGTTTTTGTCTTTCATATTTTCATATAATGTTTTAAATCAGCTTACT
Organism: Callithrix jacchus; assembly: GCF_049354715.1. NCBI lineage: Eukaryota > Metazoa > Chordata > Mammalia > Primates > Cebidae > Callithrix > Callithrix jacchus. Next base: position 37,320,744 of record NC_133505.1, read on the forward strand.
GTCACAAACATCCTTGATAAACATTTGATTGAGAGGTATTTGAGTTCTTAGAGCATTGTAGGAAATTAATGTCATTATAATATTGAATCATCCAAGCCAGGATTTTGGTAAATCTCTTCAGTTAATCCACTGTCTTCTTTAATTGCACTCTTCTATAATTACTCTGTAGGGTTTTTTAAGTAACCCAATTGATACCTTGTACAGAATTCGTTAGGTGTAGTTTTAGAAGTTTATATGTATGCACTTATGCTGTATCAATTTTTTAAAATTTCGTTTTCCATCTTTGCAAAAAAGCTCTATAATTTTTTCTACCTACCATGCAAATCTGTTACTAACTTCAAGAATGTTCTAATCATTTGTATTTGTTGCATTCAGCATATTATCATTTGCAAATTATAAGAGTTCTGCGCCTTGTTTTCAGACCTTTCATGTGAATTTCTTTTCTTCCTTTACAACACTGAGATGATCCTCAATTACAGTGTTTAATAAGAGTAGTAAAAACTGCTGGACCAACCAAACAAAAATTGAGCTGTCACTCCCGAGAACTGACTGGGTTGCTCTCGCAGGTCAGCCCTTTGGGACACATCCTAAACCCAGGAATTTATGGTGCCCCATATGCACCCTGCAGCATTTAGATGTAGCCTTTATCACCCCAGCCCTCAAGGGTCTCAGACACTGCCCAGACCAGCAAACATCACCCAAGACAAAGGCAGCCCCACAGCTCCACTCATACTACTAGACTTCTGCCTTCTCCAGCTTCCTGGCCTGGCAAATCTTCACTGCTTGTTTAGCCCATCCATACCTTCAATCAGAATTTTCAAATATGTACTCTTTTCCCACTTGTCCAGTAGTACTCAGTGGGAGGGATGATCCAAATTACCTAATTAGTAATTGCTGAAAACCAAATACGGTGTACAATTTTTATTTCAGTCACCAAAAGTTAAAATGCTTAGGTATCAGCAGTGACCACTTACTTAAACATGTGTAACTTAGAGGTAATAAAAATAAAAATGTTAGACAATATATCTTCCAGATTAAAAAATATATATCTATACACTCAAAGCTCTTTTTTTTTTTGAGACAGAGTTTCACTTTTGTTATCCAGACTGGAGTGCAATGGCACCATCTCGGCTCACTGCAACCTCTGCCTCCTGGGTTCAAGCAATTCTCCTGCCTCGGCCTCCTGAGTAGCTGGGACTACAGGTGTGCACCACCATGCCTGGCTAATTTTTGTATTTTTAGTAGAGATGTGGTTTCACCTTGTTGACCAAGGTGGTCTCGATCTGTTGACCACCCACCTTGGCCTCCCAAAGTGCTGGGATTATAGGTGTGAGCCACCATGCCCGGCCACACTCAAACTTCTAGGAAAAATACCTGCATATGTAATATATGACTATAACTCTGGTAGACAAACATGGGAGTACAGTATGAAGACACTTCTCATCATCTTCACTCCATGAGGCAGATGCTGTGAAATGAGAACCGGGGATTTGAAATGTGTTGCAAGACTCTGTGAAACGTATTAGTGTAAGTTCTACACAAATAATTCAAAGCAGTCTCCTCACAAACGACATTGGACTTTTCTGTGAGATGCATGTCCTTATTGAAATGGAGCTAATCTTAGGTAGGTCATTTCTTTTAAGTAAAATGGACTCTGACTCACTAGCTACTGGTCCACCACCAGTTTTTTCCTTTGCTAAAAGGAAGGCCCCACCCTGAGCCAGCATCTCCCAGGTGGAGGTCTCTTGCTGACATCACCTTCCAGCAGGATAAATTTTCATGGGAACCCAAAGAGAAGAGGAAGAGCTCAAGAAAAAGGGCCTAAAGGAATGACAACAGTGACAATATTTTACACTTTTATTGTGCTATGTGTCAATCAGTGGTCTTAGCACTTTAAAAATACTAATTTATTCTGACTACACATCAGATTGTACCTGTTATTTTCTCTTTTATAGATTATGAAAAATAGGAGCAAAAGTCACACACAAGTAGGAGTGGAGCTGGGTTTGCACCCAAACAATCCTGCCTCAAAACCATGCTCACACCACTGCACTTTTCCAGAATGTGAGGGTGGTGGAGAGTCCAGCTCAGGGAGAGAGACAGGAGTGAGAGAAGGAGACTGTGCAGAGTGGATCACTCTGATGGACCCACGATTCCAGGAGAGAAAGACAAGGATTATATCACTCAGGGAAAATACTCAGAGTCTCTGGTTTAAACTTAAGCATCTTCAGCTCGAGGACAGGTAGCTGGGTGAGTAAGACAAATTAAACCAAAGCTGCAGCTCTGAAGAGTTTCCTCGCCTGAGAATTCCACGGGAGTTTCCCTGACCTCATGGCCACCTCTCATCCTTATCTTCTAAGAAAAAGAGGAACCAGATGCAGAAGCAGAACTTGGAAGTAGACATGGAATGTGACCGCTGAAGCACAGCACCTCATAGAGACAATTAAGTCCCCGATGTCTGTGGGCCTCCCTGACAGTGGTCAGGCCTACCACAAGAGCTTGGGAGAGCTGAGTTTTCTCCTCACTCCCCTGAGGAAGGAGACATCTCAGCCATCTTGGACGTCTCCTTCCCTAGCTGGCTAAACAGTGGGAGCTTTCACAGTGCTGACACTGTCACACAGCCAATGCATCCTCCAGCAGCCCTTATGCAGGTGTGACAGAGGACTTAGAGCATCTTGCCTTAGGGTCACCTCTTTTCCAATGCTGCTTCAGTCCCATACTTCTTGACCTGAGACTTATTAGTAAGAGTAAAGATTATATGATTATATAGATGTGTATATTTATGATTCCACGTGAATAGCTATGTGATTATGTTATGATTATATGTATATAGAAATAACTATATAACTATTTCTCTAATTTGTTTTTAATTCAATGTTTATATGAGAACATGCTGAGGCTTCAGACCCTTGCCTGGGCTCTTGTGGAGTTTCTCCCCCATACACAGGCCCTTCTGCTTCATCAAAAGTTGCAAACAAAGAAGGCAGAAGACAGAGTCATCTAGTAATACAGAAGTGGGGCTGTCACATGACCTCATGACAGAAATGACATCATTTTTGCTGCATCCTATTGGTTAGAAGCAAGTTATAGGTCCATTGGTCCTCAGCTGAATGAGATGCCAAGAGACAGAATCACTGGGCATCATCTTAGGGTCTATACGCAGAGGCTGGGCCATCACTGAATAAGATCATTACAAACCCATGTCCCAGGGGGGCTGGATGATCTGCAGAGCTGAACTGTGTTTATGAAAGCAAAGCCCTGGATACAAGAACCAGAGACGCCCACAGGAAAGGCTGGTCTTGCATTCTGTGTGAAGCTAGGCTGGCGTTCTCTCCAAATATTTTCTCTATTACTCTCCACACCTCCCACATCTCTAAAGAAGCACCACCACTAAACCCATCTGTATTTTTCAGTTGAGTATTATACTGTCAGGCAAATCTTCTGCTCTCACTATTTCTTCAAGCTTGTTTTCATGCAGACTCCCACAAACTTACTTCGAGTAATTACACTTTGTTGATTTCTTTTATTCACTCAGTTTATTTTTTATTTGTTTATTTCTCTTGCATGGATTATCTAGTCAATTTAATTAGGGAATTGGTGTCTTCTAAAGAACTTTCTACTATTTTTCATATAAGCTAAAATCCTCTTGCCATGCCTCAGCTCAATTTCCACATGGGCACTAGACAAAATTAGTGGGAATCCTGGAAAGTTGGGGATTGTCATAGTTTTTAAGCAGGAGCAGACATGTTGGTCACAAAGATATAAAGCATATACCTTGATTTCCTTATGTCTCTGATGACACCATACCTGGCCCTCAATACCTGTTTGTAGAAGTGAACTCAACTAAACTCCTTCCTGATCACTCAATAATATGTGAGCCCAACAACCTCTTATGTCATGGACCAAATTCCCTGTTTTATGTCATTTTTCCAGATTGGGTGCTTTCACATGGGTCCCTTTCTCCTTTTCCACCTCATTTTCCAGGTGCCAAACACTGGATCTTGATCATTCAGGGTCTTTCTTATAGGAAAAGATGGCCAGGGGCAGACCTGTGTTCCTCAGCTGAAATGCAAACTATGGTGCAGTAAAATAAAAGCAGAGCTCAAGTGCTAACAGGAGGCCCATGGTAAAGACCATCTGAGAGCGCCCTATGACTGCAGAACACTGCCGTGTGGTTGCAGAGAAGGAAAAACTGCTTTGGTCCGACATCTCTTCTCAACATAGAGTTGGCATGAGGGTCTTATAAAGAGGGCTTCTGCAAAAGACTCTGAGAAGGAATGCAACCTCTTCTCACAAGACTTAGAGGGTCTTTGCAGATGGATGCTTGTGAGGCCTAAAAGTCTTGTAGGGCAGAGATCACAGGAACACCACAGGCTCTGCCTGTGTTCGCAGAATATGGAGCAATTCTAATTGCTCTGTGTCCACAACGCTCCAGAGACAAAAGTTCCTTGATGCATGTGTGTGTGTTCGGACTTTATGGTGCCTTATGGACTGTACCTCTCTTGCCAAAACATCTGTATAGATAATGGGTGGTAAAATCTCAGTGTCCTTAGTTAGCATTACTTAGGAGAACCACATTTGCTATTGAATACTGCAGACAAGTGCTCTTCCTCAGCCTATCTTCCTTCTCAACCCCCCTTCCCAAAGCCAGCAAGATTAACAAGATAATGCACCCAATAAAAGCACATGAAGCTCAGAGCTCAATGGCAACATGGATCATCCCAATGGAGAGGGTGTTGGACCCCTGGACCCATGCTGTAAAATTCTAGTCTTGTGTCTTTGTCTTTTTTTCTTTTCTCAGTCATTTGTCACACCAGGATGCAGGCACCCATGTACAGGGTTGGGCTGGTTCCCAACACTTTCTACCCTTTCCTACATCCTAATATTCTCCCTATAGTTCCCACCAGGGTTTCCCCAAACCCCTTTTTCTCCATGTATCCAATCTAGCATCTCTCAGTTCATTCTTCACACTTCACCAGAGTGATTCTCCTGGAATGCAGATCTGATCAAGGTTCTTCCTGATTTCAGTGCTGCCAATGCTGCACATCGTCCTTGGGATAAAAGCCAAGGTTCTCCCCAAACCCATGAGCCTTAGCCTGCTCACTTATCCAATCTTGCTTTCTGCCCCTGTGCTCTTTTCTCTCTAATTTCCTACCTGAACTGCTGACAGTTCCCCAGACTCCCTGCGTGCTCTTTTTTTCTGAGCCTGTGTTTGTGATACTGATTTTCTAAAAGATTTCTTCTGCCATTTACCTGGATTAATTGTTCATCATCCAGGTCTCTGTTCAGACATTGCATCCTCCTGTTAGCAGTTTTCCCACACTAATTATAGTAGCCTGCATTTATCAGTTTTTTCAATCTTGTTGTGGAATCTTTGATATTTCACTCACTGAGGCCTAGGCGAGCCTGACACATAGTAACTGCCTAATAAATGTTTCTAAATAAATGTGGGGGCGACCATGAGATACCACCTTACTCCTGCAAGAATGGGCATAATTTAAAAGTCAAAAAATAGTAGATGTTGGCATAGATGTGATGAAAAGAGAACACTTTTACACTGCTAGTGGTGAGGATGTAAATTAATACAACCACTTTGGCAAAAAGTATGGAGATTCCTTAAAGATCTAAAACTAGATCTACCATTTGATCCAGCAATTCTACTACTGGGTATTTACCCAAAGAAATATAAGTCATTATATGGAAAAGACATACACACATTCATATTTATGGCAGCACAATTCACAATTGCAAGGATATGGAGCCAACCTGAGTGCCCACTGACCAGTGGGTATATATACAGAAAGAAAATGTGGTGTATATACACCATGGAATATAACTGAGCCATAAAAAGAAATAAAATAATGTGTTATACAGCAACTTGGATGGAGCTGGAGTTTAGTATTATAAGTGAAGTAAGTCAGGGATGGAAAAACCAAATACTGAATGTTCTCACTTATAAATGAGAGCTAAGCTATGAGGATGCAAAACTTACAATATGATATAATGGGCTGTGGGGACTTGTGGGGAAGTTGAGAAGAGGGTGAGGGATAAAAGACAATTTTGGGTACAGAGTACACTGCTCAGGTGATGGTGCATCAACATTTCAGAATTCACTAGTAAATAACTCACACATGTAACCAAAAACTACCTGTCCCCCCCAAAACTATGGAAATTTTTAAAAGTTAATAAATATGGGGCTGATTTGCAATTCAAAATTTAGTTTGAATGGCTAATACAACATTTAACCTCTTACAGTTCTGGAGGTGTGAAGTCAAAAGTTGTCACTATGGGCTAAAATTGAAGTGTCACCAGAGCTGCATTTCTTCTGAGACCCTAAGGGAAAATTGTTTCCTCACCCTTTCCAGCTTCTTGGGGCTGCCTGCATTCCTTGGCTCTTGGTCTCTTCCTCCATCTTCCAAGTCAGCAGTCACATCACTTTGACCTGATTCTGTTGTCACATCTCTAACTCTGATGCTGTCTCTACTCCTTTCACTTACAAGGACTATTGTGATTGTATTGAAGCTGCCTTCAATCCAGAATAATCTTCCCATATCAGGAGCCACAGCTTAATCACATCTGAAAAGTTCCTTTTGCTCTGTTAGGAAACATTTCTAAAAGTTTCAGGACACAGACATATTTTGGAGACCATTATTCCGCCTGTCACATAACTTCACCAATATTTGCTACCCCTGGTTTCCAAACATTAGTGAATGCTCTTATTTCTATATTACACACTTTATTCCTGAAATACCAGATGAGTCTGTTTGTCTGATGCAGGAAAAGAGCTCACTACCCCCAAGAAGAGCTCAAGAAATTTCTGTCTATTGTCTCAAAGCCAACAAATTGTACTGATTCTTCAATGTGCAATGGCTGTAAATTAGGCAATGATCTTGCTGGGATGTTGGAGGGAGAAGAAAGGGAATGACTAGACATCCCTTCTGATTCTGTCCCATGTCCCTGATGGCTGGTTATCTTGGGCTGTAAGCCAGTTTCCCTCCCACATAAACCTGGTCATTTCTGACTCCCCAAGAGGTTTTCACAGTATTAGTGTCCACTTCATGCATCAGTCATCTTCTTGTCTTCTATCTCCATGTTTACATTTTTCTTCTCTTCTACCGCTGTAGTCCTGCCTTGATTCTTCAGCCATTGCCTTCCTTTTACATGCATGTGCTTCAGCCAATTCTCTAGGAAGACTTTCCAGACAGCTCTTTATCATTTGTTACTATGTTTGTTTATTGACCGCAGAGCTTTCAGGATTTTAACTTTCTATCATTAAAATTTTAGTGTAAAAATAATTTATGCTCACAATAGAAAATGAAACAATCAAAATATGCATAAATATACTTTCAAATCTCTCCTATCACTAAATCCAAATCCACTTTACTAAGCTAATTATGATTATATCAGCCTACTCTCTGTATGTCTTTCCTCACTTGCATGCAAATCATATTGGTAGCTTTTTTGAGTAAAAGACTGTAAATTTTACATGCAGTTTAATCATTGTCAGGACAACTTGACTCATAACTTAAATAGTATAAAATCCACACATTGAGGAGGGATCCAAGATGGCCTATTAGGAGCAGCTAAAGATGGCAGCTCCCAGTGAAAGCATGGAGGGTGAGTGGATGCCACATTTCCAGGCAGATTTTCATTGCCCACAGACCAGGAGATTCCCTGGCAGAGGAGCCCCACGCGTTGCCAGCACAGCTGGTTTGGCTGGCATGGTTGTTTTGGTCAGCATGGCTGTTTTGCCAGTGCCCCAGTGCGGTGGTTCTCCATACAAAATACACAGGTCCAGGGGCCATTTTAGCTGGCAATTGGAGCTCTGGGAAGGCAGAGTCACCCATTCATCTGATTATAAAGGGGACTGAAACAGGGAGCCAGGCCAGGAGATTCCCAGGCAAAAAAAGTGTGACGAATCTCAGCGCCGCTGTTTCAGCTGGCACAGTGGGTCACTGCATGGGAAATCACATAGCTCCCAGTGTCTATTCAACAGGTGACTGGAACACCTGGGACACAGTTGACCATTCAACTAAAAGAAAAAAAAAGGTTCTGAGGCAAGGAGCCAGGTGATGAGGCTCAGCTGGTCCCATCCACATAAAAAAACAGCAATCAGAAATGCTCTGGATTGAGAGTTTCACAGCAAGCACAGCTGAACCCAGGAGGGTCCAGCTCTGTGTGGGAGGGGTGTCCACCATTACTGAGGCAGTCCACCACTACAGAGGTAGTTTGCCATTGCTGAGGCAGCCCGCCATTACTGAGGAAGCCCATCATTACAGAAAGAGTCAGCCATTATAGAGGTGGGCCGCCATTGCTGAGGCAGTTCTAACTACACCTGTATAGACAGGACTGCAGGGAAGTTCACATGGCAGCTGGGCAGAGCCCACAGCAGCTCAGCAAACCCTCTGCTGAGGCAGCCCTGAAAAAAGCCAGAAGCACAACAGAAACTCACAAATAAAGCCCTAACTCCCTGGGACAGAGCACCTGGGGGAAAAAAAGGGGGGGGGTTTATGAGATATGCTGCAGCAGACTTAAACATAACTGCCCAGCAGCCTGAATGAACAATGGAGCTCACAGCTGAGCACTTGAGCTCCTATAAAGGACAGACTGTCTCATCAAGCAGCTCCCCAACCCCTGTATATCCAAGGAGTCACCTCATAAAGGAGAGCTCACACTAACATCCACCATGTATCCTTCTGGGACAAAGATAGCAGAAGAAGAAACTGGCAGCAACCCTTACTGTTCCATAGCCACTGCAGGTAATACTCAGGCAAGCAGGGCCTAGCATGGACCTCAGAAGTCCTACAGTGGAGGGTCAAGACTGTTAGAAGGAAAACTAAGAAACAAAAAGAAATAAATTTACTATCAACAAACTGGACATCCACTCAGAGACCCAATCTGAAAGTCAACAACCACAAAGATGACAGGTGGATAAATACACAAAGATGGGAAGAAACCAGTGCAAAAATGATGAAAACAGAAATGCCTCTGCTCTTACAAGGAATCACAACTCCTCACCAGCAAGGGAACAAGGCTGGATGGAGAATAAGTGTGATGAATCAACAGAATCAGGCTTCAGAAGGTCGGTAATAAGAAACTTCTGTGAGCTAAAAGAACATGTTCTGACCCAATGCAAAGAAACTAAGAAAACTTGAAAAAAGATTTGACAAAATGCTAACAAGAATAGACAACTTAGAGAAGAATATAAGTGGATTGATGGAGCTGAAAAACACCCTGAGAACTTCAAGAACATACACAAGTTTGAACAGTTGAATTGACCAAGCAAAAGAAAGAATATCAGAGGTCGAAGATCAACTCGATGAAATAAAATAAGGAGGCAAGATTAGAGAAAAAAGGGTAAAAAGAAATGAACAAAGTCTCCAAGAAATATGGGACTATGTGAAAAGACGTAATCTATGTTTCATAGCTGTACCTGAATGTGACAGAGATAATGAATCCAGGCCAGAAAATACTATTCAGACTATTATCCAGGTAAACTTCCCCAATCTAGCAAGGCAGGCCAATATTCAAGTCCAGGAAATACAGAGAACACCACAAAGATATTCCACAAGAAGAGAAAACCCAAGGCACATAATTGTCAGATTCGCCAGGGTTGAAATGAAGGAGAAAATGCCAAGGCCAGCCAGAGAGAAAGGTTGGGTTCCCAGAAAGGGAAGCCAATCAGACTCACAGCAGATCTCTCAGCAGAAACCCTACAAGCCAGAAGAGAGTTGGGGCCAATATTCAACATCCTTAAAGAAAAGAACCTTCAACCCAGAATTTCATATCCAGCCAAATTAAGCTTCGTAAGTGAAGGAAAAATAAAATCCTTTGCGAACAAGCAAGTACTCAGAGATTTCATCACCACCAGGCCTGCTTCAAAAGAGCTCCTGAAAGAGGCACTAAACATAGAAAGGACCAACAAGTACCAGAGTCTCCAAAAACATACCAAATGGTAAAGAGCATTGGCACAATGAAGAAACTGCCTTAACCAACAGGCAAAACAGCCAGCTAGCATCAAAATGGAAGGATCAAATTCACACATAACAATATTAACCCTAAATGTAAATGGGCTAAATGCCCCAGTCAAAAGACACATACTGGCAAATTGGATAAAAAGCCAAAACTCATCTGTGTGCTGTATCCAGGAAACCCATCTCGCATGCAAGGATACACAAAGGCTAAAAATAAAAGGACAGAGGAAGATTTATCAAGCAAATGGAGAGCAAAAAAAAGCAGGAGTTACAATTCTCATTTCTGATAAAATAGACTTTACACCAACAAAGATCAAAAGAGAAAAAAAAAAGGACATTACAAAATGGTAAAAGGATCAACGCAACAGGAAGAACTAACAATTCTAAATATATACCCACCCAATACAGAAGCACTCAGATGCATAAGGTAAGTTCTTAATGACTTACAAAGAGACTTAGACTCCCGCACAATACTAGTGGGAGACTTTAACACCCCATTGTCAATATTAGACAGATCAACGAGACAGAAAACTAACAAGGATATCCAGGATTGAACTCAAGACCTGGATCAAGCAAACCTAATAGACATTTACAGAACTCCCCACCCCAAATCCACAGAATATACATTCTTCTCAGCACCACATCACACCTCACCTACACTAAAATTGACCACATAATTGGAAGTAAATCACTTCTCAGCAAATGCAAAAGAACAGAAATCATAACAAACAGTCTCCCAGACCACAGAGCAATCAAGTTAGAATTCAGAATTTAGAAACTGACTCAGAACTGCACAGCTTCATGGAAACTGAACAACTGGCTCTTGAATGTTGACTGGATAAACAATGAAATGAAGGCAGAAATAAGGAAGTTCTTTGAAACCAATGAGAATGAAGACACAACATACCAGAATATCTGGGACACATTTAAAGCAGTGTCTAGAGGAAAATATATAGCAATAAATGCCCACATGAGAAGCAAAGAGAGAGCTAAAATCGACATCCAATCATCAATCAATCATCAAAATTGAAAGAGCTAGAGGAGCAAGATCAAAAAAACTCAAAACCTAGCAGAAGACATGGAATAACTAACATCAGAGCAGAACTGAAGGAGATAGAGACACAAAAAAAAACCTTCAAAACATCAATCAATGGAGGAGCTGGGTTTTCAAAAAGATCAACAAAATAGACCACTAGCCATATTAATAAAAAAGAAAAGACAGAATAATCAAATAGATGTGATAAAATATAATAAAGGGAATATCACCACAGATTCTGCAGAAATTCAAACCATCATCAGAGATTATTACAAACAACTCTATGCACATAAACTAGTAAACCTGGAAGAAATGGATAAATTCCTGGACACTTGCCTCCTCCCAAGCCTAAACCAGGAAGAAGTCGAAACCCTGAATAACAAGGGCAGAAGTTGAGGCAGCAATTAAGAGCCTACCACATAAAAAAAGCCGAGGTCCAGATGGGTTCACAGCTGAATTCTACCAGACATACAAAGAGGAGCTGGTACCATTCCTTCTGAAACTATTCTAAACAATCCAGAAAGAGGAAATCCTTCCCAAATCATTTTATGAGACCAACATCATCCTGATACCAAAACCAGACAGAGACTCAACAAGAAAAGAAAACTTCAGGCCAATATCCATGATGAACATAGATGCAAAAATCTTCAATAAAACACTGGCAAGCCGATTGCAACAGCACATCAAAAAGCTTATCCACCATGATCAAGTCAGCTTTATCCTGGGGATGCAAGGCTGGTTCAACATACGCAAGTCTATAAACACAATTCACCACATAAACAAAACCAAAGACAAAAACCACATGATTATCTCAATTGATGCAGAAATGGCCTTTGATAAAATTTGACAGCCCTTTATGCTAAATACCCTTAATAAACTTGGTATTGGCAGAATGTATCTCAAAATATCAAAGCTATTTACAACAAACCAACAGCCAATATCATACTGAATGGGTAACAACTGGAAGCATTCCCTTTGAAATCTGGCACTAGGCAAGGATGCCCTCTCTCACCACTCCTATTCAATGTAATACTGGAAGTTCTAGCCAGAGCAATCAGGCAAGAAAAGAAATAAAGTGTATTTAAATAAGAAAGGAGGAAGTCAGACTGTCCCTATTTGCAGATGACATGATTGTATATCTAGAACCCATCATCTCAGCCCAAAATCTCCTGAAACTGATAAGCAAGTTCAGCAGAGTCTCAGGATACAAAATCAATATGCAAAAATTACAAGCATTCCTATGCATCAATAACAGACTTAAAAAGAGGCAAATCAAGAACAAACTGCCATTCACAATTGCTACAAAGAGAATAAAATACCTAGAAATACAACTAACAAGGAACATAAAGGACATTTTCAAGAACTGCAAACTACTGCTCAATGAAATAAGAGAGGACAAAAAGAGATGGAGAAAGTTTCCATGTTCAGGTTTAGGAAGAATCAATATCATGAAAATGGCCATACTGTGCAAAGTAATTTACAGATTCAATGCTATCCTTATCAAGCTACCAATGACTTTCTTCACAGAACCGAAAAAAAAAAACCACCTTAAACTTTATATGGAATCAAAAGAGAGCCCCCATAAACAAGTCAATTCTAAGCAAAAATAACAAAGTGGGAGACATCACACTACCAGACTTCAAACTATACTACAAGGCTATAGTAATCAAATCAACATGGTACTGGTACCAAAACAGAGATATAGACCAATGGAACAGAACAGAGGCCTCAGAGGCAACACAACATATCCACAATTATTGGATCTTTGACAAACCTGACAAAAACAAGCAATGGGGAAAAGGTTCCCTGTTTAATAAATGGTGTTGGGAAAACTGGCTAGCCACGTGCAGAAAGCAGAAACTGGACCTTTTCCTGACATCTTGCACTAAAATTAACTCCAGATGGATTAACTTAAACATAAGACCTAACACCATCAAAACCCTAGAAGAAAAGCTAGGCAAAACGATTCAGGACATAGGCGTAGACAAAGACTTCATGACCAAAACACCAAAAGCATTGGCAACAAAAGCAAAAATAGACAAATGGGACCCGATCAAACTCCACAGCTTCTGCACAGCAAAAGAAACACTCATCAGAGTGAATCAGCAACCAATAGAATGGGAAAAAATTTTTGCAGTCTATTTTTGCAGCCCTTCTGACAGAGGGCTGATATCCAGAATCTGCAAGGAACTAAAACAGATTTACAAGAAAAGAACAAACAAGCCCATTCAAAAGTGGGCAAAGGATATGAACAGACACTTTACAAAACAAGACATACATGAGGCCAACAAACATATGAAAAAATGCTCATCATCACTGGTCATTAGAGAAATGCAAATCAAAACTCTCATCTACTGGAGTGAGATGGAGTTGAGATACCATCTCACTCCAGTTAGAATGGTGATCATTAAAAAATCTGGAGACAACAGATGCTGGAAATAATGTGGAGAAATAGGAACACTTATACACTGTTGGTGGGAGTGTAAATTAGTTCAACCGTTGTGGAAGACAGTGTGGTGATTCCTCGAGGACCTAGAAATAGAAATTCCATTTTACCCAGCAATCCCATTACTGGGTATATATACAAAGGATTATAAATCTCTCTACTATAAAGACACATGCACATGAATGTTCACTGCAGCACAGTTTACAATAGCAAAGACCTGGAACCAACCCAAATGCCCATCAATGATAGACTGGACAGGGAAAATGTGCACATATACATCATGGAATATTATGCAGCCAACAAAAACGATGAGTTCGTGTCCTTTGTAGGGACATGGAAGAACCTGGAAACCAACATTCTCAGCGAACTGATACAAGAACAGAAAATCAAACACCTCATGTTCTCACTTATAGGTGGGTGTTGAGCAATGAGAACACATGAACACTGGGAGGGAAGCATCACATACTGGGGTCTGTTAGGGGGAAATAGGGGAGAGACAGTGGGGGGTGGGGAGTTGGGGAGAAATAGCATGAGAAGAAATGCCAGATATAGGTGATGGGGAAGAAGGCAACAAATTACACTGCCATGTGTGTACCTATGCAACAATCTTGCATGTTCTTCACATGTACCCCAAAACCTAAGATGCAATTTTAAAAATCCACACATTGAAAATATACAATTCAGTGGTTTTTAGAATATTCCCAGTTGTGCCTCCATTACCACAATCAATTACAGATCACTTTCATCTCCTCCAAGCCCTGCAGAAAAATCCACATCCAAATCCCTAACCCTAAGAAATTACCAACCTAGGTTTTAGCTCTATGGATTTACCTTTTCTGAACATTTAATGTAATAAAGTTTTACAATATGTGGGCTTTTGTGTCTGTCTGTTTTTACTCATCATAACATTTTCAAAGTTTTTGTGGGTTGTAGCTTGTATCAGTACTTCTAATTTTTTTATTGCTTAATCATATTTTACGGTATGAATGTATCATAATTCATTTATTTATTAGTTGGTGACATTTTGGTCCTCATTTTGGATTATTACTGATAATCCTGCTATAAACATGGTGTATACATTTTTATGTGAATTTGTGTTTTCATTTATCTTGGGTATACTGCATACATGGAAGCAGATTGCTGGATTATATAATAACTTAATGTTCAACATTTTGAGCAACTGCTAGCCTGTTTTCTAAAGGGGCTATGTCACTTAAATTCCCACCAGCAAAGTGTGAGTGTTCTAGTATCTCCATATTCTCATCAATACTAATTATTAGCTTTTCAATTAAAGCCGTTCTAGTGGGTAGAAAATAGTAACTCATTATTGGGTTGATGTATGTTTCCCTGATGGTTGATGATGTTGAATGTATTTCTATGTGCTTATAGGCCTTTTGTGTATTATTTGTCTTTTTCTTATTTTGTTAATTATTAATTATTATTTTATTACTAACATTATACTAAGTTACAATCGTTCTTTCTATATTCTAGATACAAGTCCTTTCCTTACCAGATGTAAGATTTTTGAAAATTTTCTCCCATTTAATTGATTGCTTTTCACTTTCTTGGTGGTGTCCTTAGACACACACACTTTAAATTTTTATGATGTTCAAACTCCTATTTCTTTTTATTGCTTGTGCCCTTGGTATCATTTAAGATCAGATATTTTTACCTAATCCAAAGTCATAAGGATTTATGCCTATGTTTTCTTCTAAGAGTTTTCTAGTGTTTAGTCTCATATTTAGGTCTCTGATACATGTTGAGGTAATTTTTATATACAGTGTGAAGTAGGGATCCAGCTTTATTCTTTTGCATATGAATAGCCTGTTGTCTCAGCACCGTTTGATAGAAAGATAATTTATTCCCCCACTGAATTATATTTAGCACCATTTCAAAAACCAATTAAGCATTAAAGTGAATACTATTGCTAGACCCTCAATTTTGTTCCTATTTTATTCTTTTTAACGCTGTTGTACACTGGACTTTTAATGACATTTTTATTAATAAATTGGTATTATACAGAGACACTCAATTTTGTATTTTTATTTTGCATCCTATCAATGTGCTAAACTCATTTAGTATTAGTAGTTTAGTAGTTGCTAAACTCATTTTTAGTGAATTCTTTTGTATTTTTGTATACAGATTTTATCATCTGTGATTGAGATAGTTTTACCTCTTCCTTTTTAATCTAGATGACTTTTATTTTATTTTAGTGCTCATTTTGTTCTTTTAAAAATAACATTATTGTATTCACAGTGCCTTACCATTTGATATTTTTATTTCTATTATATCATGAACATTTTGAATTTCACAGAAAAAAGATGTAATGCACCCTTTTATTGCTATTCCATAGTATCTTATATACACCTGCTTTCCTGGGGTAAATATTTAGGTGGTTTTCTTATTTGTCACCCACTCTACAGACATCTTTATACACATATCCTCACAGCCATCCCAGGGTTTTCTGATTTCTCACAGCATCAGTGGTTAAAGTAATTACCTGTCTGACTAGGTGGACACAATGACTGACAATTCCATTGCTGTTGTGTGTAATTTAAGATCAACAACTACATTTGGAACTCAGATCATTGAGGCCCAGCTACACTGAGTCTTTCCCAGTCTCAGAGATTCCTTCTCTGCCTGTTAATTTCTCTATCCCTGAAACTACCCTTGTACACCAGCCCAAAATGTTTCCTAGCCCGATAGTCCTGGATTTACCAATTGCTAATTAGAAGGTGTCATCTCAGAAGGTAAGTAAGGAATTTATCTCCATTCACTTTCTATTTAGTTATCAAATCTCCACATAGCTCAGGTAGACAAGGCTGAAAACATCCCTGTGTTTAGTAATGTAGCCACTGAGCTCACCGTCATTGCTCTTTTCATACCTTAGTCCCACTCAAAGATTTAAGTGGCAGCTTCCCACTTATGATTTTAAAAAGTGTAAAACATTCTAAGGGACCTGTAGACTATAAAGCTAAAATGCCAGCTTCTGCATGCGACATGTACGTTAAATTCTATGTCTAATACTCTTCTCATTTTCAGAATTGGTTCTGAAAACTTAAAGATTAAGCTTTTTATGAACTGATTGGTGTCTGTTCTGCTTAGAAGATTATTCCCACTTGACTGAGAGGATGGTTCAAGCAAGTTCTGCTTCCTTTCAGAGGCTTTAAAAACACTTATTAGGAAGAACGTATTGCATAAGGCATTTGACAAATGAAACCACAGCCATAACCACTGGCAAAAAAGCAAACAAACGTTCCTTTAACTGCCCTGCACTTGGTATATTCTCTTCTTCTTACTAAGGAAGTACCTCTTCTCCCTTCACTTCACAGACTGGAATTTTCTAAATTCTTAATCTCAACAAAACAAACTGTATTTTGAAATTCTTGTTCTCCCAGAATACCCAGAGTATTACCATGATTCCAGAAGATGCCTTCAACCAAGACTAATAATCTAACATGTAGGAAACCTTCAGATAAGAACTTTCATAAAATTGTAACTGGGCTGTGATAGAGAATTATCACAATATCAACAAATCTAACAAAAGAGCTGCTGATCCAACAGGTCCTCAGAGATCCTGTACAGGAGCCTATAAAAAGAAACATCTTGAATGTATTCTGTGAAAAATAGTAACAACAACCATAGTAACAATAATGGCTGCATTTAAAAGGCTCTTGCTGTATTTCAGACACTGGCTTTAGTACCTACATGGGTTATTTTGTCCAATATTTATCACATTATGCATATGTTATTATCTACAATAAAGAAATAGAATCTGTAAACTGTAACTTATTCAAGAAAGTTAGGTACAGAGATGTTAAGTTACTTGCCCAATGTTACATAATTTTGAAGATATGAGGCCAGAATTCACTTCCGTGCCATTTTATGTGGGGCAAGATGGCCAGGGGGAGACCTATGGTAATTCAGTCTAAATAATTATAAGCTTGCTTGACTCAGAGTTCACATAAGTTTATACACCAAACTAAACTATATTATTGGTGGAGTTAATTAGAAATCAAGCAGTAAGAGGAAGACCATCCAAGAACACAGTAACTCTGGGGAACACCTTGGGAAGGCTGCAGAACAGGGAATGCTGCTCTGATCCCACGAATGCCTTCTCAACATGGAGACTGCATGAGGGCCTTGAGAACAGAGTTATGCAAAGATCTCTGAGAAGGGAGGTGACCTCTTCTCACAAGATCCAAGAGGGTCTTTGCAGTTGGGAGCTGGCAAGGAGGAGAAAAGCCTTGCAGGGCAGAGATCAAGGAACACCTCAGGCTCTGTCTAGGTTCTCAGAATATGGAATGATTTTTAATTGCTCTAGGTCCTCAATGCTGGAGATAAAAGCCCCTTGATGCACTGGGTATGGTCAGACCCCTTGGCTTCTCACCTTCTATACTTCTGATGGAGCCATACCCTAATAATAATTGATGATAAACCCAGAGTACTTGTTTAGTATGTCTTAGAAGAATCTCAAGTGCTCTCCACCAGGCTATCTTACCTACTCCTTTAACCTCCCCTTCCAGGCCCATAATATCAATGAAATTAAGCACATAATAAAAATGTCTGGAGCCCAAAGCTCAGGGCCAATGCAATTTCCATGCTTGCATTGGTTCCCTGGATCCATGCTGTAAATTCTACTCTTGTGTGTCTGTCTTTATTTCCTTTTCTCAATCCCTTGTCACTGCAGGGACTCATAAGGGCACTCATGTACAGGGTTGGGGCTGGTACCCAACATTTTACACTATATATACTGCTTTAGCCTACTGTATGATTGTAGCAAGACTTATCTCAAGCTACCTCCCCTGACCCAACAAGTTCTCTTATGACAGTGATTATAAAATAGAGAGCTAATAAAGTATTGGGTAAAGAGAGGTGATGGAAAGAATGCAGTATTTGAGACTATGCTTATAATGCCTGAAATCACAATCCATGGCTATTAGAGTTTATATTAAACTTTTCTCTCTGGTATCCCATTGCATTGAGTTGAGAGAGGCTCTACTCCCTACATCCCAGAACATGTAGATCTGTCCGTGGTTCTGAAAGACACACTGGTGGGTCCCACCAATGACATGAATGGCATTCATATTGTGGAAAACTGCCCACTAGTAAAAATATACAATTGAATTCGTACATTCATTACATAGGGGGTTGGAGAAACTGATGTGCTGAACAATTCAACAATAACTTGGAAAGATGCTGTAGAAAGACGGCAGAATATTTTCATATGCATGATACGGAAATGCACAAAACCAAAACAGGACACATTATAAGTGAGAACTTTATCTTGAAATTTTAATCAGAATATGAAGAAAAGAAATCCAGCATCTGACTTGGAAAAAGAGAAAATAAATTACATTTCAATTAATAATCTTTATAGATTCTCAGCATATACACTATCCTTTTAAACCTCAATATATGTTTAACCAACCATTTACCTTTATTTTTTTGGTTTGTTTTTTTCTTTCATCTCATACCTGCTACCTGAGATATTCTTTTGTGACTAAAGTGCATTCTTTACAATGTCTTGTACTTTGCTAGGTGTGTTTGTGTTAAATTGTCTTTGTCTGCAAAAATCCATTGAAATTTCATGTTAATTATTTTATTTTCATGCTAAAGTGTTATGTGTTGGTCTTTTCAAATTTTTCTGAAGATTATTTATAGTTTGTTTTTCACTGAATATACTTAACAGTTTGTTCTGTAATCATAGGCAGTTTAGCAATGTTATATCCTATGTGATTATTCGGATTTCTCAGTTGTATGATTGTATGATTCTGTGTCTGTTGTATTTTCTTGTTCTTTAGTGGTGTTTTGTCTCATGAACATAGTTCTCTGTTGTTGTTTTTAACTGTTAAGTGCTCCTTTGTTGGTGTAATAATTTTTTGGAATTTTCACAATACCAATGACAGTACAAATTTTCCAGAAAAGTTTTGCTTGATTTTCCCAGGTTCTTGGAGTTTTCACTACTTTAAAATAAATTCATGGCTTGATGATCTTCAGACCATCCAGGTAGTGTGAACTTGGGCTGCAAATCCACTCGTCTTTAATCTCAGGAGCAAGGTTTTTGCCTCACTCCACTCAGCACCAAGGCGAGTGTCTGGGTAGACCTTCAAGCATGGGATATTTTTCTTATACTGAGGAACCAGCTTTAGGAATCCTAGTTAAATGGAAGAGAACACTATTAAATTTCCAACTCTGAGCACTATCTGAACTTTGTCTTCTATTCTGAATACCTCAGGAGGCCATGAAAACTAAAGCTTAATTATCCTACATTAAGTGAATAAGCTCAGCAGGAAAGTAAATGCAGGGTTCCTTGATTTGGGATTCAACAATTTTTCTTAAAGTGTCAGCCTCTCAATGCTTCTACATTGTGTTTTATTTTTCTACCACCCATTTTTGTTAGCATGAGGGTAGGTATTACCTACCTAAGTGTGCCACATGCGTGGCTCACATCTCCTCAAAGCTCCTTATCACAAACCTTTCCATCTTATTAATATGAAGCCACTGAGTATCTCAGGAAACTATTAGTGACTGCCCATGCATTGATATGACGTGGAAATTTTGCCCAGGATTTTGTCAGCACGTAGTCAGCAACCGTCCCTATTTTAAAACTGCCCCTATTTTTGTTAGTAAATGCCTCTTTCTGATTCTGTACCTTAGCTTATTGCTGCCTAACTGGAAAGCCTTAAGGGAAACTGCCAAGACGTCTAAAACCTGCTGCGTTGTTTAAAGTCCCGAGTTACTTCCCCTGCCCCTTTACCTATAAAAACTGTGTACTTTTCATAGCTGGAGTCCAGACCTTTTGGTGGGAACCCTTCAGGGCTTTCCAATGTAACAAAGTGTGTTCCGCTGATCCCGAGTGCTGCTTGGGTTTCTTGTAGGGTAAGATTTTCCAGAACAGATTAAGATCCAAAAGTAAGACATTTCTCCTTCTTGTAAACAGGACTTCCAGATGGTCTAGTTGAACATCTTCTCACTGGAAGTATTTTTATTTCCATTACTCTTCATGATGATTCCTGAAAGGGACTCTAATGCCATGTCATTTGACTCTGGGATATCCAAGTATATTCAAATTTTTTCCTTTACAGCTAATCATCCTTAGAGAGTTCCTCAAGACCTCAGTAATAAGACAATGGAGAGTGGATTCTCCAGCAGTAACAAGGATACCAGGAGTATCATACAAATTATTGGCAACTTATCTGGTCTTGTAGGATCTGCTAAAGTCTGATGCTGCATATACCACTTCCCTTGCAGACTGAGGGCTGGTGAGCATGACTAAGCATATAAAACTCAGGTTGTAATGAGCACCTCAAGTCACTTGGTCATTTTATATATCATGATTATAGCATTCAGAATCTACCAGGGCCTAGTAGTAAGCCAGAAGCTAGTACTTAAATTGAAAAAAAGAATGGAACTTTTTTCCCAAACCCTGAAACTTGGGCAATGAGTCTTATGACTGTCACACACATACACACACACACACACACACACACACACACACACACACTCAACAGTGTCCAAATAAGCATTTAGAGGCCAATGGCAGATATACTTGACTTTTGCCTGGATCAAAATGACATTTCTATTTATTATGGAATGTTTCTGTACTTGTACTGGCTAATAGGATGTTGGATCAGAGAAATCCCCTTGCAGGATAAGAAGACACAACTTTTTCATTGGTGAAAGCATCTGTCTTTATTAGAGTTTGAGAATATCAGGGTGGTTATTTCTCAAACAGTTTGTACTCCCTAAAGTTGATAGAATTCCTCAAGTTAAAAGGACCAAGGCCTCAATGATGGGAGGACTCTTTGCCATTGGCTACAACCAGCTGTAGTGTTTATTAAAAACACATGTGAGGGCCTGGTTTGGGGAGAGAATCAAGAACAAAAGCAGTGCTTGTTTTGTACTTCACTGAACCCCTTCCATGGCCTCCATTCAACTTTAGCTTCAGTTTTGGTGACTTGATTCACAGACTGTCAGAAAATTATGAGCTATGGAATGTGCTCTCTCCAATACTGAAGAGGCCAATCATGTGTAGGGTGTCCTTCTTTATCATTGTGGGTTGTATAAAGTCAGTGATTCCCACAGAAACTTGGGGTCACAGACACCAGGCCTAATCTGCTTTCATTATTCATTCAATCTTTTTTTTTTAAGTATATTCTCAATCTCTTGCCTAGGCTGGAGTCCAGTGGTACAAATACAGCTCACTGCATCCTCAACTGCCCTGGGCTGAGTTGATCCTCCCACCTCAGCCTTCCAAGGAGCTGGAACTACAGCTGTGTGCCACCACACCTGGATAATTTTTGTGTTTTTTTGTAGAGATGGGGCTTTGTCATGTTGCCCAGGCTTGTTGTAACTCCTGGGCTCAAGGAATCTACCCACCTTGGCCTCTCGGATTGCTGGGATTACAGATATAAGCCACTGCACCCAGCCCTAATCTAATTTTAATTTTAGAAATCTAACTTGAGAATTTCTGGTGCCTGGATTCATATTTGTCTCAGAAGATTGAATTGTGGGCTGCAAGCTTCTCTCCCCAAAACCTCTTTTAGGGTAGAACTTCTGGTTATGGGAACATAAAGAGATAGACCAGAAAGTTTTGCTCCAATAACAATATGTGACAAGAGCTTTAATGTTAAAAGACTCCTTCTGTATTAAGTAAGGACTGCAAGTTGGTGGCCTTTCTTTCTTACCTAGGAGTGCTCTCCAGCCTCCTAGCAGATAACTACAACCCTAATAGCTCAATGTGGGCAGATCATGGATTTCAGAGCCCATATTAGCTAGAAATTTAAATGAGAATTTGGAAAGAAAGCTGCAGCAGAGTTCAGATCAACAATGTGAATGCAATTTATGCTCACATCCCTGGTTGAACACTAAACTCTGCACAAGTGTGGGCCACGAGGGAATCTGGTGAAAAATCAGAAAGAAACTAGAGTGTCAGGCCTTCACGTGCAAGCCTGGATCCAGAAAGTCTAAAGTCCTGCCTGCCTCGGCTGATAACCCCCACCCCCGCCTCTGTTCCCCATCATCGCTGATCAACCAGTGGAGCGATCACCCCTCCCTGCCATCTTAACTGTTATTATGATAATGTAAATACACCCCACCCCACCCTGACATCTTACCTGTTCTTACACCCTAACCCCACCTGCCATTGAAACTAAACTTATGGTGAAGTATACTCCTTGCCCCACCCCCACTACTGTAAGTGATCTTACTCTGTAACTTTTCACTGCCCACCCCAAACCTATAAACCAATTCCTATCGCACTGCCCCGTTTCTGCCTTAGCCCACCTGTACCCAAGTAAATAAACAGCCACGTTGCTCACACAAAGCCTGTTTGGGGGGTTTCTTTATTCAAAACATGAGTTTAAACATAGAGTGAGGTTTACCCTCCAAAGAGATAAATGATCTTGGTGAATCCACAAGTCTGCAGTACCATGGACTGAGTGCATCTGCCAACCAGAGCTCAGGTAGAAGAAAGCAAACACCTTACAGGCTTGAGGGGTGAAAGGGCAGGATGTGAGGCTAACAGAACAACTGGAAATTCAAACAGAATTCCAGGAACAAAGCAACCACAGTGAAGCTGAATCACAGTATCTGAGTATAAATGATTCAAGTACTTGGTCAATCTCTAAATTACACAGATGCAGGATGCACACCCAGAAACCCCTGCTGAAACTACATAAGATACTAAGTGGAAATTCTCAAACAGAAAAAAGAAAATGAAAGTATTCTGGATGAGGTCCACAGAAGTTTTGAGGTGGCAGAATAAAGGATAAGTCCATGATTTTGAATAGAAATCTCTAGAACTTGCTCAATTCCAAGCTACAAAAAAACAGATTAAATGTTCAAGTGAACCCTCAAAAGAAGATAGAGATGCAGGATCAGAAAAAATATTTTAAAAAATAATAGTTGAAAAGTCCCCAAATTTGATGGAGAACTTTGGCTCATATCTAAGATGTTCAACAAATGAAAGTAAAATAACCACATAGAAAATTACAAATAGGGTGGCCAAGGTTTTGAAAGTTTTATCATAATTTACAAGTGAAATACATGATATAATTTATCCATTAAAGACTAGTGGGAATGTATCAGCCAGATAGCAAGTAATTTTTTAGTATAAATCAGAGTATCTGTCATCGTGCAGGGCTACCACACTGCTGTAAATCTAAAGTGGTATTTACAAAATTCCTGTTAAACAATGTGAGTCTCTTTGTATATCTTACTATACACTATGTACATGTAACATCTAACTAAAATTATACTTGTAATCCTTACAAAAAAGGGGGTAAAAAGAGAAAATCACAGCAGAGAAATGTGTGCCACCTGGCTGGGCTCCTGTTTAACACTCCAAGCAACACCTGGGACTGGGGATTCCTCCTAGGGAGACGGCAGCCTGTCATCAGGGCTCGAGAGTTTGTGAACAGCAGAATCCACATGGGAAGGAGGCTGTGCTCATCAAGCCCACTTGTTCCCACGGGAGGTTTTAAGGTGTCCTCTGTCAATTGTCCTTCAAGCAAGGGTTTCTGGCATTTATTGAAATCTTAGCCAGCAGTAATGCAAGATTTAAGATTATTTACAACAGTTCACAGAAGCAAGAATGATATCTCAGACCTTTATCAGTAAAGATTGCGTAGGGGAATGCAGTCATCTAGTAAGTGTGCAGCAGTGGGCAACTGTGGACATGACCAAAGCAGACAGGAGCTCTGCAGTAATTACAGAGCTGGCCCCAAGCTGCTGTCCTCCCTTGAGAGCTAGATGCCATCACTAACAATGACCGTACTTCCTGGCTAGTGAATATGATGCAAAACTGCTTTTTCTTATTTTGGCTTAGAATTAAAATGTGGACCAACTTGTCCCTAACCACAGGGCCACTCTGCCATTGTCTTGACCTTGGACTTTGCAGGCTCTAGAGTTGTGAGAAATAGATTTCTGTTGTTTATAAGCCACACAGACTATGATATTCCAATGGACTAAGATAGATAATCATAAAAATACCAAGTATTTGGAAATCGAAAGTCTAAATAACAACTTTGTGAAAGAAGAACTCGCAAGAGAAATTAGGAAGTCCTCCAAACCGAAGGATATGAAAGTGCAAAATCTATGGGATGAAAGAACAGGGTCACGTTCTTTGCAGCAACATGGATGGAGCTAGAGGCCATTATCCTGAGAATTAACACAGGAACAGAAAACCAGACACCATGTGTTCTCACTGATAAGTGGGAGCTCAACAGTGAGTACACATGAACTCAAAGACCAGAACACTAGACACCAAGGCCTACTCAAGGGTGGAGGATGGAGAAGAGGGAGGATTGAAAACTTCCTATCAAGTACCATGCTTATAACCTGAATGGTGAAATATTCTGTACACCAAAGCCCCATGACATGTAATTTAAATATAAAACATGCCTTCACGTGTACCATTGAACCTAAAGGCTAAAACAAATTAATAAAAAATAGAATGCAACACTCATTTGTGATAAAGTTTGTCAGTAAATAGGAATAGTAGGCAAGTTCTTCAATATGATAAATGGCTTCTATGTCAAACCTACCACTCACATTATATTTTATGATGAATATTGATGACTGTCTACCTAAGATAAGGAAAATGGCAAAGATGTTTTCCTGGAGGTCCTGGCCAGAGCATTGAGCAAAGAAAAGGAAAGGAAAGACTTTTAAATAAAAAAAAAAAAAAAAAAGTAAATTGTACTAGTTTGAAGATAACAATATTATGTAAGTGGGAAATCTTAAGGCAAATAAAACTTCTAGAGGTGATATGTAAATTTATTAAAATTGTAAGGTACAACTCCTATATAAAAGTATCTACAAGTAATGTAAAATCAGAATGATGAAAAATTTTTAAATATACTAATAAAACAATGATTAAAGTAATACCAGTTTCAGGCATCAATTTTTAAATAATGTGTATGATTTGTACACTACGATCTACGTGGCACCCCGACAGAAAATAAAGAAGATTAAAATAAACAAATAGTGTATTCAAAAACTGAAATAACCAGTGTTATTAATTCTCCAAGACTGAGCTATTAAATTAAGCACCATATCAATTAAAACGCTGGTGAACTTTAAAAAAGATATTTATGTGGCGATTCCTCAAGGACCTAAAAACAGAAATTCCATTTGGCCCAGTAATCCCATTACTGGGTATATATCCAAAGGATTATAAATAATTCTACTATAAGGACACATGCACACAAATGTTCATTGCAGCACTGTTTACAATAGCAAAGACCTGGAACCAACCAAATGCCCATCGATGATAGACTGGACAGGGAAAATGTGGCATGTATACACCATTGAATACTATGCAGCCAGCAAAGTTCGTGTCCTTTGTAGGGACATGGATGAAGCTGGAGACCATCATTCTCAACAAACTGACACAAGAGCAGAAAATCAAGGTGTTCTCACTCATAGGTGGATGTTGAACAATGAGAACACATGGACACAGGGAGAAGAGCATCACACACTGGAGTCTGTTGGGGGGAAATAGGGGAGGGACAGTGGGGGATGGGAAGTTGGGAAGAGATAGCATGGGGAGAAATGCCAGATATAGGTGATATAGGTGAAGGGGAGGAAGGCAGAAAATCACGCTACCATGTGTGTACCTATGCAACTATCTTGCATGTTCTTCACATGTACCCCCAAAACCTAAAATGCAATAAAAAAAAAAAAAGAAATTGGCAAGCCAAACCTACCATTTCTATGGGAATACAAGTAACTTCCAATAGCCGAAAAAAAAAAATTTGGAGGATGCGAATGGGGTAATTTCAAGATTTACTATCAACCGCTAGAAATAAAAAGTACTGTGACATTGGCATAAAATAGTTATAAATCAATGGAATAGAACCACACATACACGTCTGATCCCAATTCTGACATAGAGTAGGCGCGCCCTCCTGTGTTCAGACCCCTGTCCTGCTGCCGGGAGCCCAGGGAGATCCAGGGGAGGTCTTGGCTGAGCAGGCGAGATGGGAGCTGAGGGCTACCGTTTAGCCTTGTGGCCACACGGGGGCGCCGCCGCGCTGCTCTCAGATTCTCTGAGCAGAAGAGAGGAGTGGGCTGTGAGGCAGAGATTGCTGACCCGGGGCTGAGCATCAGTGCGAGGGTGAAGGAGCCTCTGAGCAGCAAGGGACCCCACAGCGGTGAGAGGAGGAGAAAGCTCTGGAGCCTTGTGCAGTCCCTGAGGTTTCTATCTCCTCCCTGCAACTCCTTTCTCCAGCCCTTCATGGCAACACTCTGGAAAACTGAAAAGAAGAAACATTTTCCTCTACTCCTTCTTTCTTGTCAGTGCTCCTTCTTCATGTAACAACAGTAAAACGTGCATAACTTCTTTTAGGAAGGATGAGGGATGCATGAGACTTGGTAACGTGCTTATTTCTGGCAGAGGACCTGGGCTCTGGGGAGGGAGGAAAATTTCACCTGTAATACTTTTGTAATGTTTTGAAGAATCTTTTCAAAACATGTTATGGAAAAAAAATCCCTCTCATTGACGAGACAAATCTGAGTTAACCCTGATGTGTCTATGCATTGGGGTCAGGCTGAGGTCCTCCGTGGCATCGTTCATCTGGCACGACCAGGTGTCCACACCTCAGAGCCTCTGCACAGCTTCTCCCCTGCCTGGAAGCTCATCTCCAGGACTCTCTTCCAATCTCCTCGTTCTTCTCATTCTTCTCACTCCCACCAGAGCCCGCCTTGCACTACCCACTTCATGTAACAACAGTAACACGTGCATAAATTCTTTCCAGGAAGGATGCATGAGACTTGACAACATGTGTTCACAACAAAGTGTTCACAACCCTTTTACTAACATTTAAGAATTATCTACTTATTTATTTTGAGAAACTGGGTTGTGCTCTGTCACCCAGGCTGGAATGCAGTGGGGCAATCTTGGCTCAGTGTAGCCTCAAACTCCTGAGCTCAAGCGATCCTCCTCCCACCTCAGCCTCCGAAGTAGCTGGGGACTACAGGTGTGTGCTCCCACACTCTGCTAACTTTTTATTTCTTTTTGGTACAAATGGAGTCTTGCTATGTTTCCCAGGCTGGTCTCAAATTCCTGGCCTCAAGGGTTCCTTCTGCTTCATCCAGTCTCCCAAAGTGCTGGAATTGCAGGTATGAGCCACTGTGCCCAGCTACAAATGTATTTATTTATTTTTTAAAGACAGGGTTTCACCATGTTAGTCAGACTGGTCTCAAACTCCTGGCCTGAGGTAATCCGCCCCCTCGGCCTCCCAAATGCTGGGGTTACAGGCGTGAGCCACCGCATCTGGCCAAATGTATTTATTTTAATTGCTCGTAGTCTTTCTCTGTCTCAAATGCAATCTTTATGAGGACAAAGACAGTGATTTTGATTGTTCAGAGCTGCATTTTCCTGGCCTTGAATTTAGGGATAACCTCTCTTTCTGGGAAGGACCGTTCTTTGCTTACATTTGTATTCACAACAGTTCTGAAACTGTAGAATAATAAACTCAAGACTGGCTAGATTTTTTTTTCCCCCTTCAAAAAACCATCTCTGGCTAGATGCCAGATTACTGGGTGGTTAATGCCTATAATCCCAGCCCTTTGGGAGGCTGAGGAGGGCAGGCCATGAGGTCAGGAGTTTGAGATCAGCCTGGCCAAAATGGTAAAACCTCATCCCTATTAAAAATACAAAAATTAGCTGGGCATGGTGGCCCACACCATACCTGTAATCCCAGCTACTCAGGAGGCTTAGGCAGGAAAGTTATTTTAACCCAGGAGGCAGAGATCATGGCATTGTACCCCAGACTTGGGGACAGAGTAAGACTTCACCTCAAAAACAACAACAACAACAACAAAAGAAATGAACAAACAACAAGAAACCATCAAGATTTGTTGATCTTTTGAACTTTTTTGTGTCTCAATTTCCTTCAGAGCTTAGCGCATTCTTAACATCTCATGGTCCACTTTCAGTTAATAATGTACCAGTACCCATAAATATATACATCTTGCAACCATGTATCCTCTATAAAATGTCCCTATTTTATGGCATAGATATTATATGTGGTATATCTATGTAGGTTATAAGTTCCACAAGAAAAATATTTTTCTTATCTTCAAACAGTTCCATGTATATAAAGAAAGCATAAATGAGGGGAGCAAGAAAGCCTTTTGCACTTAGCTCAATATTTACCATTTTGATCATCTTCATCTTTTCTGATAATCCCATTTTCCACCTGGTATCATTTGCCTCTAGCCTGAGGAATTTTCTTTACCAATTGTTATTGTGCAGATCTGCTGGTGACAAATTCTCTTAATTTTTTTTTTTTACCTGAAATAGTTCCTTATTTTGCCTTCTTTTGAAGGACATCTGTGCTGGATATAGAATTCTTAGTTGACCTTTTTTTCTTCCAGCACTTTAAGTAGTTTAAGATGTCATTCTACTTTCTTTTGTTTCTAGGATTTCTAATAAGAAGTCATTGGTCAGGACAAGAGAAACAGAGAAACAAAAATTGGGAAAATAATGTGGTAGACCTAAAACTAATCATATCAATGACAAAAACCTACATGAATCAACACTCCAGTGATAGCAGAGAAGCAGAGATTGTGTGACTTGTTTAAAAAAAAACACAGAACTCAACCATGTGCTGTTTCCAGACATGTACTTTCTTTCTCTTTCTTTCTTATTTAACTTTTATTTTTAGTTAAGGGGTACATGTGCAGGTTTGTTATTTAGGTAAACTTGTATCATCGGGTTTTGTTGTACAGATTATTTCTGTACCTATTAGTACCCACCCAAGTATTATGCCTGAGTACCATTAGCTCTTTTTCCTGATCCTCTCTCTCCTTCCTTCCTCCACCATCAAGTAGACCCCAGTGTGTGTCTTTCCCCTCTATGTGTCCATGTGTTCTCATTATTTAGCTTCTACTTATAAGTGAGAACATGGTTCTCTGTTCCTGCATCAGTTTGCTAAGAATAATGGCCTCCAACTTTATCCATGTTCCTGCAAAGAACGTGATCTCATTCTTTTTTATTGCTGCATAGTACTCTATGGTGTACATGGGCCACATTTTCTTTATCCAGTCTACCATTGACAGACATTTAGGTTGATTCCAAGTCTTACCTATTGTGAATAGTGCTGCAATGAGCATATGTGTACATGTAAGACACATACACTTTCTTTTTTTATTGAATATATCTTATTTTACTTTAAGTGCTGGGATACATGTGCAGAATGTATAGGTTTGTAGTATACATATAGCCTGCCATGGTGGTTTGCTGAACCTATTGACCCATCCTCTAAATTCCCTCCCCTCACCCCCTACTCCCCAACAGGCCCTGGTGTGTGTTGTTCCCCTCCCTGTGTCCATGTGTTCTCATTTTTCAACTCTCACTTAGAAGTGAGAACATGTGGTATTTGGTTTTCTGTTCCCATGTTAGTTGGGCTGAGGATGATGTCCTTGCAAAGGACATAAACTCATCTTTTATGGCTGTGTAGTATTCCATGGTGTATATGTACCACATTTTCTTTATCTAATCTATCATTGATAGGCATTTGGGTTGGTTCCATGTCTTTGTTATTAACCAGTGTAAACACTGCTACAGTAAACATACATGTGCATGTGTC
Source organism: Callithrix jacchus (assembly GCF_049354715.1). Lineage (NCBI taxonomy): Eukaryota > Metazoa > Chordata > Mammalia > Primates > Cebidae > Callithrix > Callithrix jacchus. The sequence goes on from NC_133505.1 coordinate 37,350,801, forward strand.
TTTATAGTAGAATGATTTATATTCCTTTGGGTATATAACTAGTAATGAAATTTCTGGGTCAAATAGTATTTCTGGTTCTAGATCGTTAAGGAATGGCCACACTATCCTCCATAATGGTTGAACTGAAGTGGAAAGTTTGTGAAAAATCTCCTGATTGCCTGACTAACCACCTCTACCTGCTTCTGTACGCTTGCTTCCTGCTTGCCAACCAGGAAGTCCCTTGAGAAATGGCCACATTGCCTAAAAACTGAGTTACTCCCCCTGCCCCCAACCTATAAAAGCTGTGTGCTGTTCCAGGCTGGGGTCCAGACCTTTGGGTGTAAACCCATCTGGGCCCACCAGCATAATAAACTGTGTTCCTCCGACCCTCTGAGTGCCATTTGGGTTTCTTGTCAGGTGACATTCTTCCACGACAGTTGGTTCCCTGACTGGGAAATCCAACCATGTTGGCCCATTGAGCCACCAGTTTGGGATCAGAAAGGGCAGATGGTACATCTTTTCCCCACCGTGGAATGAGACAGGACCGCCCCGCACCCTGTACTTTTCAGCAGGGCCTCCTTCCCCGGCAGGAGAACTGCTGCTTCTCCAGTGTCGCCACTCATCAGACTCATGGATGAGATGGACTGAACTACAAGGAGCTTCCGATAAGGTAAAGTCCCAGGACCCAACCCTCCTCTCCACAGGAGACCACAGGTAGACTCTCCAGGCTAAGGAGGAAATGTGATCAATTCTGTGTGAGTGAATGAGTGAATGCAGAATTCAAGGGCTTGTCCTTGAATCTCCAGTTTGTGGCTCCACAGTGAAAACTACAGAGTCCAAGTGGGCCCTAACCTGCAATTCAGTGGTGACCTCATAAGGTTTAGGACAGTATTGGGCTATGCTTGATCCAAGTTGTGTGACTATTCCGACCTGCCAATGCTAAGAGGTGCCTAAAATTTCCTGAGAGGGACTTGGCCAGGTCAGCACCTGAGTGGTCTTTAATGGGACACCTCCTACCTTTGTCTGTCTCATGCCACTGGTCAGAGGGGGGCATACATCATGGGAAAGGGCCAGTCCAAACCCATTATTTTAGACTGTATGGTCAAGAACTTTAGGAAGGGCTTCTTTGGAGATTATTGGGTCAAAATGCCCCTGGGAAGACTAAAAACTCTGTGAAGTGGGGTGGCCGATGTTTAATGCTGGCTGGCCATCTGGAGGAACCTTAGATGTCCCCACCATTCAGGCTGTTTGGAAAGCTGTGAGCAGCAGTCCCAGACACCCAGACCAGTTCTTTATATCCACTCCTGGCAGGAGGTAGCTCAAACCTTGCCACCTTGTGTTCAATTCTGCACTGGAAAAAAGGGAAACTGCAAAGTCCTCGTGGCTCAGGTGACTAAGGGGCCCAAAAGACCTATGCACCAGGTGACCCTGAGGAAGAAATCCAGCCGCCTCTGTACATTCCCTTGGCTGCACCGTCAGCCCCTCCCAATGTGCCCGAGATGCCTCCTGCAACACTAGAGACCGCCGAGCCTGGTGCAGCCAGTCCAGAGCCTCCGTGCCCCAGAACACCCCTGGCCAGACACCTCCAGTCCTCACAGCCAGCACTAGCCCTCCAGATGCTTTTGCCAGAAACACAGGGCCTCCCCACATGACAGACAATGGAACGGTTGAGCCAGGGAGGCCCATCCTTTACTACCAGACCTTCAGTGCTACAGATCTCCTGAATTGAAAACATCACACTCTGGTATACTTGAAGAAGCCTCAGGCTCTGGTTGACCTTTTAGAATCCATCTTCCAAATGTACCAGCCCAACTGGGATGATTGTTGCCAGCTCCTCTTCACACTGTTCAACACAGAAGAGCAGAGGCAGCATATCCTGATTGAAGCCCATAAGTGGCTCCAAGAACAGGCCCCAGTGGAGTCCCTGGACCCGACCTGGTGGGCTGTGGAGCCCACACCTGACATAAAGCTGAATTGGGACTTCAACAATGAAGTGGGAAGAGCCTCCATCCAGCACTACCAGAAGGCCCTCCTCAAAGGAGTCCAGGAGGAAGCAAGAAACTGCCCAAAATATCAAAAACCACAGCAGTCACTCAAACCAGATGAGACCGCCAGTGACTTCTATGAGTGACTCTGTGAGGCCTTCCGGATATACACCCCATTTGGCCCAGAGGCACCAGAGAACATGTGGATGGTCAAGGCCACCTTTGTCACCCAGTCAGCTTTGGACATTCTCTGGAAGTTGCAGAGGCTGGAGGGCTTTGCGGGAATGAATTCCGCTCAGCTGCTGGAGGTTGCCAATAATGTCTTTGTGAACTGAGACCTACAAGCACAGAGGGAGGCAGACAAATGCATGAAGCAGAAGGTGACACTTTTGGCAGTGGCTCTTGGCCACCCCAATCTGACCCAGTGCCTGGGTGCCCCATGCGAAGGGTGGAGGTCCGAGTGCCCCCCTCACCCATTATGGCCTGATCAATGCTCCCACTGCAAAGAAGTGGGGCACTGGAAGAACGAGTGCCCCAAACAAGCAACCCCAAGTGGGGCACCTCCCCAACGACAGGTGAAGTACAGCCAGAGCCTAAGCCGGCCCACCTGATCGGTTTGGCCAGAACAGACTCAGACCAGGACAGGCCGGGCTCTATAAAGCTTGGCCCCTGTGAGTCCATGGTCAAGGTGAAAATTGGGAGCTACCCAATAACTTTTATGGTAGACACCAGGGTGGAGTACTCAGTGGTCACCATCCCTGCTGCCCTGTTTGGCAACAGGAAGGTTGCCATAATGGGAGCAACAGGCAGCCAGGTAGAGCCCCAGCTATTCTGCCAAAAGCAAATATGTCAATTAGGTGAACACCAGATATGCCATGAGTTCCTCTACCTGCTGGAATGCTCTGTTCCCCTCTTGGGGCGAGACCTGCTAAGTAAGCTGGATGTGCAGATTACCTTCGAACCAGGAGGGTCAGTGAGTCTGACTTTGGGTGAGCCCAAGAAGGGCCTGATCCTGGTGGCCAGTCTTCCACATGAAAATGAATGGAAGTTGCACACCGTAAAGAGGCTAGAAGAAAACCCAGTGGAGTTTCTAAATGCCTTCCCTGCAGTTCGGGCAGAAAAGAACCCCCCAGGAATGGCTAAGGCCTGGAGCCCTCCTTGTTAGGCAGAGACAATACCCGATACCTCAAGAGGCATAGCTGGGAATTCAGGAACACATTTCTTGGCTCATAAAAGAGGGAATCCTGGTGGAATGCCAGTCTCCCTGGAACATCCCTTTATTGCCAGTGAAAAAGCTTGGTGGGGGATATCGCCCAGTGCAGGACCTGAGAGCAGTTAACAGCGCCACAATCACCCTCCACCGTGTGGTTCCTAACCCATATGCTCTCTTGGTTCAGCTCCCCGCTGAGACCGAGTGGTTCACTTGCTTGGGCGTGAAGGTTGCCTTTTTCTGCCTATGACGGGCATCAAAAAGCTGGCCACTTTTAGCCTTCAAATGGGAAGACCCCTAAACAGGAAGAAAGACAACTAACCTGGACTTGTCTAACCCAAGGATTCAAAAACTCTCCCACACTGTTCGGTGAGGTGCTTGCCACAGACCTAGCTGCCTTCCCATGAGAGGACCTCAACTGCACACTGGTGCAGGACTCGGACGACCTGCTCCTCACCGGCAGGAGACGGGAGGACTGCTGGGAAGGAACCAAGGCACTGCTGCAGCTCCTCATGGAGGCGGGATACAAAGTCTCATGAAAAAAGGCTCAAATTTGTAGACAACAGGTGTGGTACTTAGGACTTGTCATCACCAATGGCCACTGGTCCTTGGGACCAGAGAGTAAAAAAGTAATCTGCTCCATGCCTGCTCCCAACACCAAGTGAAATCTTTGGGAGTTTCTTGGGGTGGCCGGCTTCTGTCACATATGGATCCCCAGCTTCTCGGACATAGAGAGACCCCTCTATGAGGCAATAACTGGGCTGGAAGATAGACCCCTCCAATAGGGTAATAGCCAAGACATGGCTTACCAGAAAATCGGAGCACTGTTCCGCAGTTCCCCACTGCTGGGACTTCCAGATGTTACCCAGGAATTCAATTTATTTATCCAAGAGAAGCACAAAACAGCACTCGTGGTCCTCACCCAAACTGTTGGGCCTGGGCAGAGACCAGTAGCATATCTGTCTAAACAGCTAGATACAGTGGCGTCAGGATGGCCCCCTTGTCTCCGAGCCTTAGCCCCCACGGTTATTCTGATGAAGGAAGCTGACAAGCTAACCTTGGGCCAGACTGTTAATATCAAAGTGCCCCACCCGATGTCCACTCTCACGAACAGTCAGGGACACCGATGGCTCTCAAATGCCCATCTAACCCACTACCAAGGACTGCTATGGGAGAACCCATGGCTCACCATTGAAACCATGCATGGCCTCAACCTGGCCACATTCCTGCCTACGGAAGAAGCAGCTCTAGACCACGACTGTGAGGAAATAGTTCATGAAGTTTTCGCTCATCTGCCAGACCTCAGAGACACTCCAATCTCAAAAGCAGATTTGAACCTGTTCACCGATGGGAGCAGTTACGTCTGAAATGGAGAAAGGTATGCGGGACATGCAGTCACCACCTCCACCGAAGTGATGGAGGCGGCTCCCCTGCCCAAAGGCTGTTCAGTGCCACGGGCAGAATTATATGCCCTTATCCAGGCCCTGTGTCATGCAGAAAATAAAGTGGCCGATATCTACACTGATTCCAAGTACACCTTTGCAACCGTCCGCATACACAGGACAACACACAAGGAAAGAGGACTGCTGACAGCAGGGGGAAAGGAAATCAAAGGCAAGGAAGAAGTCCTCTAATTGCTAGAAGCAGTTTGGAAGCCCAAAGAGGTAGCCGTTATACATTGTAAGGGCCACCAAAGAGGAACGGGTCTCATCTCCACGGAAACCAGCCAGCCGACCAAGAAGCTAAAGCAGCACAAGGCAGGAAGATCCAGCACAACCCCCCACCCACTTATTCACAGTCACCCCTTGGTTCCTCGAGGATTGGAGAAAACCACAGAACTCCAAGAAGGAAAATAAATGGGCGCAACAGGAGGGGGTGAAACAGAGCACAGAGGGATGGTGGCTGCTCCCTGACAACAGACCCGTGGTGCCCAAAAACCTGGCTCCACGTTCATTACTCAGCGCCACAGTCTCACCCACCTAGGAAAACTGTCCTGGGAACCCTACTCAGCAGATATTACTACACTGCACGCTCCCTAAACTTTGTGCTGCAGGGAGCAACCAGTGCCTAACCTGTGCTAAGAACAACCCCACACAGTGACTGAAACCCATTCCAGGGGTGCAATGGGTGGGGACTACCCCTTTAAGACGTAGAGGTGGACTTCACTGAAATCAAGCCCAGTAAAGGGTACAAAGACCTACTGGTCCTTGTATGCACACACACAGGTTGGGCGGAGGCACTCCTGACAAAGACTGAAAGGGCCTGAGAAGTGGTGAAAATCTTTCTCCGTGAAATTGTTCCCCGGTACAGATTTCCACTCACCTTACACAGTGACAATGGGCCAGTGTTCATGGCAGAGATCGTCCAAACCCTCACAAGTGCACTCAAGATCAAGTGGAAACTTCCTACAGACGACAGGCCACAAAGTTCAGGGAAAGTGGAGCGCGTAAATCGAACCCTAAAGGCTACGCTGGAGAAGCTCTGCCAAGAGACCCAGGCTCCCTGGGTAGACATGCTCCCCCAGCCCTGCACACCAGGACCCACCAGCCACCACCCTTCAAGATTCTCTTCAGGAGCCCCCACCCTTAGTCAGCAAAGTACAGGGAGACCTCAGGCAGCTGGGAGAAATAGACGTATCATCTCAGTTACAGGCATTGGGGAAAATACTGTCCCAGGCCAACTGGTTTGTAATAGAGAGAGCACCCATCTCCCTGGCCAATCCAGTGCATCCTTCCAACCTGGGGACCAAGTCTGGGTAAAGGACTGAAAAAAGGAACCCCTCCAACGTGTCTGGAGAGGCCCCATGCTGTAATCCTTGTCACTCCAACTGCTCTCAGAGTTACAGGAATCATTCCATGGATTCACCATTCCAGAGCCATAAGGGCCCACCCGGACACATCCCCAGACCTGTGGACTGCACATCCAGACCCCCAGCGCCCTGTGAAAATCACATTCTAGCGAGCCAAGTCCTGAGGACTTGTCAAGCCCTGCTCTAGCCACGCAACTGGAAGCTGACTAGTCAATGCACGGCTGAAGCTTGAGGAGTCTTCACTGAATAAGCAGATGTGGACTGATTTTAGTACTTGGTGCAATTCAGGCAGTGCTTACTGTTCTGCCATTGTGCTGTCATTGTTGCCGTCCCTTGAAGGACATTCCTTACCCATGCCTAGTGTAGAACGTTACTTTCTGTTTTGTTCATGATGGCCTTCATGACAAACTTAGTAAGGGGGGATGGTCTAAATAACCGTCCTCTCTACACCCATCCTACATGGATGCCTCTGCCATCAGCCTTGCTCCTTCCCCACCTCCTTCCCTGCGGGATCCTAGTTCACTCGTACCCATCATGCATGGAAACATGCAAAATCAAAGGCATTTTTACACCCTACTCCTATACGAAGGCCACCTGCTATCAGCGAGGCAGCCCTAAACTCTGCATAAGCCCGGACTCAAAAACCTGTTGGACAGGAAAAATGGAAAAATCTGATTGCCCAATCGTGGGATTCCACAGATGGGGTCGGGACCACTGCTGGACCTGTTACACCTATTATGGGATGTCAGATGGCTCGGGAGTTCAAGAAAAGCCCTGAACAAAACAAATCCAAGAGGTTAAGAATGAACTTATTAAACTAGCCAGGGCTACACCTGAGCCCCATAGAAGCATAAATCTCTCAGCAATCAGAAGGCTTACACAGCCCTTAGAAACTGATGCCCAATTGACTCGAATTCTAAACACCACTTAGCAGTATATACAAGGGGAGACTAACCTCACTAACCCTTGCTGGTTGTGTCTCCCCCTCCAACAGGGAATATTTGTGGCCACTCCAATCCCTGATGGTTGGAATCTCTCCTGGACATAAGCTAACTAAATGGCTCTGCTGGGACCAGTAGCCGAGAATGTACTCATGAAGGTCAAATCCAACTTCACCTGTGTGCAAAGTCCCAGAGGGAACTTGCCAGTCAGCAACCTCTCAAACCTCCCTTCCACTACTACTGTTAACCTCTTCCACACGGAGGTCTAGTGTGCTCCACCCACCCCGGGTATGTTCTTCCTATGTGGCAGACAGGCATATACTTGTTGAGACAGAAATTGGACTGGAGTATGTAACCGAGCATTCTTATCCCCAGAAACCTCAGTTGCCACAGACCGAGATACTGAGATGGCTCTAAATCCCCACTACCAGTCCAAATGAGCTGTATTGCTTCCCCTCCTGGTAGGAACTGGCATAGCAGCTGGGGAAGGCACTGGAATAGGAGGCATCAGCACTTCAGCCCACTTCTTTCATAAACTGTCCTGGGAACTCAATGAGGACATGGAAAGCGTGGCCAACTCCCTAATGTCCTTGCAAAACCAGCTAAATTCCTTAGCAGCCATGGTTCTGCAAAACCACAGGGCCTTGGACTTATGGCTGAAGAAGGGGTTACCTGCCTCTTCTTGCAGGAAGAATGCTGTTACTATGTAAATCAGTCAGGAATTGTCATGAGAAACGTCAAGGAATTGAGGAATCTTATTCAAAGGCTACATACTGAGTCAGAAAGCCTCTGGGGCTCCCCAGGACTTGGAACTTGGACTCAATGGGTCCTGCCTGTCTTAGGGCCTGTACTAATGCTTGTCCTGGCCCTCACCTTCAGCCCCTGCCTAGTCAGTGCACTCCAGCGCTTTGAGGCCACAGTAGTCAAGAAAACAGCAGCCCAACTGCCACTAAACTCAGCTGAAATATAAAGGTGATGCTCCATATAGTTCATAAAACAGCATCAAAGGGGGAATGAAGTGGAAAGTTTGTGAAAAATCTCCTAATTATCGAACTAACCACCACTATCTGCTTCTGTATGCTCGCTTCCTGCTTGCTAACTAGAAAGTCCCTTGAGAAACTGCCACATTGCCTAAAACCTTCAGTTACTCCCCCTGCACCCAACATATAAAAGCTGTGTGCTGTTCCAGGCCAGGGCCAGACCTTTGGGTGCGAACCCGTCTGGGTCCACGGGCATAATAAACTGTGTTCTCTGACCGTCTGACTGACGTTTGGGTTTCTTGTCAGGTGAAATTCTTCCACAACAGAACTAGTCTATATTCCCACCAGCAGTGTAAGTGTTCCTATTTCTCCGTAGACTTGTCAGCATCTATTGCTTCTTGACTTTTTAGTAATTGCCATTCTGACTGGTGAGAGATGGTATCTCATTGTGGTTTGTTTTGCATTTCTCTAACCATCAGTGATGTGGAGCTTTTTAAAATATGTTTCTTGGCCACATAAATGTCTTCTTCTGAGAAGTGTCTGTTCATATCCTTTGCCCACTTTTTAATGGGGCTGTTTTTTTCTTGTAAATTTGTTTAAGTTCCTTGTAAACAAATATGTGAGCTCTCATCATTCTTGTTTAAACACCTGACAGGCATCCTAACCACTGCAACATGGCAAGAAAATGAAATAAAAGACCAATAGAAGTACTGGGCATGTTGTTTCATGCCTGTAATCACTACATTTCTGGTGGTTGAGGTGGGAGAATCACTTGAGCTCAGGAGTCTGAGACCAGCCTGATGCTGAGACCTCATCTCTACCAAGCAAACATAATTTTAAAAGGAAAAACATCAATGGATAGGAAATAAATAAATAAATAAATGTCTTTTCTCGTCACCAGCTTCGCTGCATATGTAGGAAACACTAGGAAATTCTGAAAAAGTCTCTGGAATTAATCACTGAATTTGCAAAATAGTTCATAAAATACATGTAATAAATCACTGAGATGAGCATGAAGAGATAGGAGGCAATACTAGTTATCAAAGAAGCGAAAGTTAAAACCAGAATGAGAAACCATCACACATCACCTAGAATAGGTACAGTTAAAAATACGTACGATAAATCTAAATACTGGGAAGAACATGGAAAAAATAAAAATGTCTGATATTGCTGGTGGGAATGCAAAATATGTTTCAGCCAATTTGTAAAGGGGTTCAGCAATTTCTTATACGGCTACCCATCCATTACGACAGGACCCAGCAATTCCACAAATATGTATTTATCCAAAAGCAGTAAAAATGTAAGGCCACACTTGTGAGCAGTTATTTATAGTGGCTTCATTAATAACACACCCTAACTGGAGTAATCCCTATGTCTATCAACTGGAGAATAGAGAAACCAGTGAATAAACTGGGATTCCAGCAATACTGGGCAGCTGCTCAGCAACAAAAATGAATGGATGACATCATCTCAAACATTGTTATGCTGAGTGAGAGACCAAAGGACTGCATCACATATGATCGCATGTCCATGAAATTCCACTACTGCAGTGACAGAAAGCAGAGCAGTGGTTGAGTGAAGGCAAGGGGTGAAGGTAGGAGCCAGGGATTAGATAGAAAGGGACAGAAAGAAAGTTTCTAGGGAAAAGAAAGTGTTCTCTATAGTGCCACAATTCTGGAGTGACTGGGCTGTGTGAACTAAGGAAAGAGGAGGGTGTGAGGGAGGAGGGGACAGAGAGAAGGACTGGGAAAGCAGGAGGTGAGGAAAAGGAGCAGGGGAAAGGACTTTAAAGCAGTGGAGGAGCCTAGCACAGGGTTCTTTGCATGTGGTGTTTCTCTGCTGACCAGTGTGGTAGTTACATGGCTACAAATAATTACCAATATTCGCCAAAAAGCACAGATAAAACTGGTAAATTTTTTATACGTAAATGCCCTGATAAGCAAAAAAAAAAAAAAAAAAAGGGCAGGGGGAAGAAGGCAATAAAGACATTTTTAGATAATCAAAACCATAAAATTCATTTCCCAGGCATCCTGTACTACATGTAATTTTAAAGGAAATTCTTCAGGCTTAAGGGAAATGATACTAGATGGTGACCCAGACACACAGAAAGGAACAATTAACAACAGAAATGATGCACACACACATATCACATACACACTCATTTTCTTCATTTCCTGAAGGCATATGACTGCTTTTCTAAAACAGAAACTATTACACTGTATCATTGAGTATATAATGTAGATTGATGGAATAAACACAACAATAATAGCATGATGATAGGCTAAATGAAACTAAACCATTTCAAGTGTCCTTTATTTTGCTGGATGTAGTTTAACATTACCTCAACTTCACTGTGAAAATCAAGGAATTTTCAATTCTCAGAACAATAAAAAATTAGTGTAAAGAAATATAGCTAAAAGCCACTAGGAGAATTAAAACCATAAACTAAAAAACGTTTCTTTGACACATAAGAAAGTAGCAAAGGAGGAACAGAAACTGTGAGATATGAGACAAATTGAAAACAAATAGCAAAGTGGTAGACCAGAATCCAACCATTTTAAGTGAAGAATTGAAACGACCTGAGTCACATTAGCAGGAGGGCTGAGCACTGTGGGGAGAACAGACAAGGGCAGGAAGTGAGGGACAGTGTTAGTGCCACAATTCAGGAGTGGCCGGGTGGTGGGGACTAAGGGAAGAGGAGGATGTGAGAGATGGTGGGCAGAGAGAAGGGCTGGAGAACCAGGAGGTGAGGAAAAGGAGAGAGGAAGAATTCTAAAGCAGTGGAAGAGCCTAGGAGGACTGCCTAAGAACTAATGGCCTCCTTAAGATTAAAAGGAAAAGGGTTACAAAAATACCAAGTGTCCAAATAAAGTATGCACACTGCGGCCGGGCGCGGTGGCTCACTCCTGTAATCCCAGCACTTTGGGAGGCCGAAGCGGGTGGATCACGAGGTCAAGAGATCGAGACCATCTTGGTCAACATGGTGAAACTCCGTCTCTACTAAAAATACAAAAAATTAGCTGGGCACGGTGGCGCATACCTGTAATCCTAGCTACTCAGGAGGCTGAGGCGGGAGAATTGCCTGAACCCAGGAGGCGGAGGTTGCGGTGAGCCGAGATCGCGCCATTGCACTACAGCCTGGGTAACAAGAGCGAAACTCCGTCTCAAAAAAAAAAAAAAAAAAAAATAGTATGCACACTGCGTCTTTCACAAAAACAGGCAGCATTGGAGTGTTGGTGAAGAGCATTGGGACTGAATAAAGCACTGCCAACTTTGAGGTGGTGACTAAAGGCTCGTGGTTGCAATATAAGAAACAAACCCTGCTTCTTCTTCTTCTTCTTCTTTTTTGAGACGCAGTTTCACTCTTGTTACCCAGGCTGGAGTGCAATGGCGCGATCTCGGCTCACCGCAACCTCCGCCTCCTGGGTTCAGGCAGTTCTCCCGCCTCAGGCTCCTGAGTAGCTGGGATTACAGGCACGCGCCACCATGCCCAGCTAATTTTTTGCATTTTTAGTAGAAACGGGGTTTCACCATGTTGACCAGGATGGTCTCGATTTCTTGACCTCGTGATTCACCTGCCTCGGCCTCCCAAAGTGCTGGGATTATAGGCTTGAGCCACCGCGCCCTCTCCTCCTCCCTCCTCCCTCCTCCTCCCCTTCCCCCTCCCCCTCCTTCTCCTCCTCCTCCCTTTTTAAATTTTAGGTTCTGGGGTACTTCCACAGATCCCCATGTTATCCCTCCTCGACCTCCAGCCCCCTCCCCATTGCCCCTCCCTTGTCCCCCTCCCCCAACAGACCCCTGCTTCTTTGTTCAGGAGATGTTCTGGGCTCACATAGGGAATCTTGGGCTAGGGAATGAAGATGATTTTAAATGTAACAACCCAGAGTCACAGATCCTTAGTCTGGGAAAGTAAAACTTAGCTTTGAAAGTTTAATTGCGATGCTGTTTTGACCCAGGTCTTTTACAGATTGGAATTCTAACCATTCAGGGATTACAATATTGTGCTACCTACTGTATTAACAAACACAAAGGGAACTGGTCTCTGAGAATCTCTATCTGCTGCCTTCAGACAAAACTTGACCAGGTTTAGAGAGAAAACCCCTGTCTCTACACCTCCATTCCCAGGGCGAGCTCACTCTCTGACATCAAGTTCCCCGTGGTGAATTTCCTTGTATAAGACTTCGAGGGGAGAGGTAAGGAGTGGGAGGCTGGGAGTCCAGTTCAGGAACGGGGATTCCAGGACAAGAAGTGATGGGGAAGGGGCTGGGCGCAGCCCTGGCTTCTCTGCCTCTCCCCGGTTTCCACAGACAGATCCTTGGTCAGGACTCAGGCAGTCAGTATGACAAAGAGGTTCCTGAGGGATCAGGACAAAGTCCCAGGTCCTGGGCATGGGTCTCAGGGTGTCAGGTTCCAAGGGCCCGTCTGCACTGGGGAGCAGCGTCGCGGATTCCCCCACTTTCCTGTGTTTCACCACTTATCCCAACCTCTGTTGGGTCCTTCTTCCAGGATACTCACCAGGCGACCCCAGTTCCCACTTCCATTGGATGTAGAAAAGACAATCAGCGCCTTCGAGGTCCCGGTTCTAAAGTCCCCACGTACCCACCGGAACTCAGATTCTCCCCAGACACCGAGGCTGGGGTCCTGACGCCTCGAACCCTTCTCCGGCTGCTCTTGGGGGACCCTGGCCCTGACCGAGACGGGGGCGGGTAAGTGCGGTGTCAAGAGTGAAACGACTTCTGCGGGGAAGAGCGAGGGGCCCGCCTGCTGGGGCGCAGGACCCCGGGAGCCGCGCCGGGAGGAGGGTCGGGCGGGTCTCAGCCTCTCCTTGTCCGCAGGCTCTCACTCTTTGAGGTAATTCGGCACTGCCTTGTCCCGGACGGGCCACGGGGACCCCCGCTTCATCGTCGTGGGCTACGTGGACGACACGCAGTTCGTGGGGTTCCACAGCGACGCCGCTAGTCCGAGGATGGAGCCGCGGGCGCTGTGGGTGGAGCAGGAGGGGTAGGAGTATTGGGATCGGGAGACGCGGAGAGCCATGGCCAAGGCACAGACTTTCCGAGTGAGCCTGCAGACCCTGCTCAGCTACTACAACCAGAGCGAGGCAGGTGAGTGACCCCGGCCCGGAGCGCAGGTCACGACCCCTCCCATCCCGCCCAGACAACCCGGGCCACCCCCCCACCCCGCCTCCCGAGTGGCCGGGTCGAGATCTGCCCAGAGGCTGCGGGACCCGCCCAGATGCTCCACCGGGGAGAGCCCCAGGCACCTTTACCCGGTTTCATCTTAAGTTTAGGCCAAAATGCCTGCTGGTTGGTCCGGGTGGGGGCGGGGCTCGGTGGGCGGGGCTGACCTCGGGGACCGGGCCAGGGTCTCACAACCTCCCGGGAATGATTGGCTTCGACGTGGGGCCGGACGGGAGCTTCCTCCGCGGGTATCTCCAGTTCGTCTATGACGGCAAGGATTACATCTCCATGAACGAGGACCTGCGCTCCTGGACCGCCGCGGACACGGCGGCTCAGAGCACCCAGGGCAAGTTCGAGGCGGCCAACGTGGCGGAGCAATCGAGAGCCTACCTGAAGGGCGAGTGCGTGGAGTGGCTCCGCAGGCACCTGGAGAACGGGAAGGAGACGCTGCAGCGCGCTGCTACCAGGGGCAGTGGGGAGCCTTCTCCATCTCCTGTCGATCTCCCAGACGGGCCTCCCTCCAGGAGGGGAGGGAAATGGGATCAGCGCTAGAATTCGCCCTCCCTTGAATGGAGAATGGCATCCGTTTTCCTGAGTTTTCTCTGAGGGCCCCCTCTGCTCTCTAGGACAATTAAGGGTTGATGTCTCTGAGGAAATGGAGGGGAGGCAGTCCCTGGAATACTGATCAGGGGTCCCCTTTAACATCTGCAGCAGCTTTGGGCGCCTTGACTTTTTCTCTCAGGCCTTGTTCTCTGCCTCACTCACACTCAATGTGTTGGAAAGTCTGATTCCGGCTTCTCTGAGTCCCTCAGCCTCCATTCAGATCAGGAGCAGAAGTCGCTGTTCCTGCCTCAGAGACTAGAACTTTCCACGGAATAGGAGATTATCCCAGCTGTCCGTGTCCAGGCTGGGATCTGAGTTCTGACACTCCAGGTGTCCTGGCCATTCTCAGGATGGTCACATAGGTGCCACTGGGGTGTCTCATGAGAGATGCAAAGTACCTGAATTTTCTAACTCTTCCTGTCAGACCCCCCAAAGACACACGTGACCCACCACCCCATCTCTGACCATGAAGTCACCCTGAGGTGATGGGCCCTGGGCTTCTACCCTGCGGAGATCACGCTGACCTGGCAGCAGGATGGGGAGGACCACACCAGGGAAACCAAGCTTGTGGAGACCAGGCCATCAGGGAATGGAACCTTCCAAAAAATGGGCAGCTGTGGTGGTGCCTTCTTGAAAAGAGCAGAGATACACATACCATGTGCATCACGAGGGGCTGCTGGAGCCCCTCACCCTGAGATGGGGTGAGGAGGGGGATGGGTAAGGAGGGGCATGGGGGTGTCATGTCTCTTCTCAGGGAAAGCATGAGCCCTTCTGGAGCCTTCAGCAGGGTCAGGGCTGAGGCCTGGGGTCAGGGGCCCTCACCTTCCCCTCCTTTCCCAGAGCCATATTCCCAGCTCACCATCCTCACCGTGGACATCGTTGCTTGCCTGGCCATCCTGGGAGCTGTGGTCGCCGGAGCTGTGATGTGGAGGAGGTTGAGCTCAAGTAGGGAAGGGGTGAGGAGTGAAGTTTGGGTTTTCTTGTACCTTTTGGGGTTTCAAGCCCCAGGTAGAAGTGTTCCCCTGCCTCATTACTGGGAAGGACCATCCACACATGGGCCGACCCAGCCTGGGGCCCTGTGTGCCAGCACTTATTCTTTTGTGAAGCACATGTGACAATGAAGGACAGATGTATCACCTTGATGATTGTGGCATTGGGGTCCTGATTCCAGCATGCACAAGTCAGAGAAGGGTCCCTGCTAAGGACAGACCTTAGGAGGGCAGATGGTCCAGGACCCACACCTGCTTTCCTTGTGTTTTCTGATCTTGCCTTGGGTCCGTAGTCATAGTTCTAGAAACTTCTCTTGGGTCCAAGACTTGCAGTTTCTGCTAAGATCTCATGGCCCTGCCTCCTCCCTGTCCCCTCACAGGAAGTTTTCTTCCCACAGGTGGAAAAAGAAGGAGGTACTTTCAGGCTGCGTGTAAGTGGTGGGGGCAGGAGTGTGGAGGAGCTCACCCACCCCATCATTCCTCCTGTCCCACATCTCCTGCGGGATCTGACCAGGTCCTGCTTTTGTCCTAACCCAGGCAGCGACAGTGTCCAGGGCCCTAATCTATCTCTTGTGGCTTGCAAAGGTGAGACGCTGGGGGTCTGAAGTGGGCAGGGTTAGGAGCAGAGGACATGGTTAGAGGCAGAGGGGACAGGACAGGGTAATGTGGATTCTTTGATTGGGATGTTTTGAGTGGGTGGTGGGCTGTTTAGAGTGTCATCACTTACCATGAGTGACCTGAATTTGTTCATGACTGTTGTTTTCTGTAGCCTGAGGCTGCTGCCTTGTGTGGGACTGAGATGCAGGATTTCTTCACACCTCCCGTTTGTGACTTCAAGAGCCTCTGGCCTGTCTTTCTGCAAAGGCATCTGAATGTGTCTGCATCCCTGTTAGCATAATGTGAGGAGGTGGAGAGACAGCCCACCCTGTGTCCACCGTGAACCCTGTCCCCATGCTGACCTGTGTTCCCTCCCCAGTCATCTTTCCTGTTCCAGAGAGGTGGGGCTGGCTGTCTCCATCTCTGTCTCAACTTCATGGTGCACTGAGCTACAACCTCTTGCTTCCTTACTAAAAATAAGAATCTGAATATAAATGTGCTTCCTCAAATATTTGCCATGAGAGGTTGATGAGTTAATTAAATAAGTCAATTCCTGAAATTTGAGAGAGGAAATAAAGACCTGAGAAACTTCCAGAATCCTCATGTTTGCTGTGCTGAGTCTGTTGCAGGTGGGGATGGAGAAGGTTGTGAGGAGCCGAGTGTGGACGAGCCTGTGCCCAGTTGCTGCTGAGTCCATCATGGGCTTTATGTGGTCAGTCCTCAGCTGGGTCAGCTTCACTGCTCCACTGTCCTTGTCCCTTCAGTGTATACTTGTCCAGCAAAATCTGTGACCAAAGAGAGTTACACATCACCCAGGACAGCCCCTGCACATGGGAGTCTCTGTTTTTCTGAGACAAACTTTGAGACGCATTCAGCTCCTGGCCTCCTTCTAGGGCTCCTCTTCTGCTCTGCTCTCCTGCCCTCTCTCCCTGCCCTGGTTCTAGTGATCTTCGTGCTGGCTCCAATCCCAACTCATGAATCTAAAGCAGAATCTAATTTACATTCATATTTTTTTTGTTAACCTGGTTGTGCTGTGCAGTGTGCAGGGGTGTTGGTGTGGGAAGAGGGTCGGGGAGGGAGGACACACAAACAGCACTGATGAGAAAAGCACAGGCAGCCTGGTTGTCAGTGTGAGGGGACCTTGTGCTGTAGCTGCCACAAAACAGCACTTGGCCTGAGTCTGTCTAAACATCCTGTCTAGAATAGGGAGGTGCTCTACAGTGATCATTCATTCACCTGCATTTGAATGGGTCTGCATCTGGGGAACATCACTGAAGTAAAATCAGAAAAAGCTCTGGCCTTTTGGAGCATATGTTCCAGTGGGAAGAGGCGGATGATAGATACACTATAACCCGAGTAACGAAGGAAAGTGCTAGAAGGTGGTAAGTGCTGTGAGGCAGGTGATCCAGGGTGTGAAGAGTGGGGACAGGGAAGGTGGCTGTTGTGCTGGGTGGTCAGTGTGCACCACATTGCAAAGGTGACCTTTGAGGAAAGAGTTCAGGGACATGTGAGTGTCCATGAGGATGTCTGGGGAAGTTCTTTCCAGGCAGGGGAAGCTACAGGGCAAACTCACTAGGGCAGGAAGGTGTCTGTGTTCCCAGAAGAGCAAGGAGGCCAGGAGGGCTGGACAGAGAGAAGCTAGATGAGGTCAGAGGTACGGCCACAGCAGGTCAGCCTGACCTTTGCTCTGAGTGGGATGGGAGTTAGAGGACAGTTTTGAGCAGAAGGACATGATATGACATCTCTTTTAAAAGGATCTCTGACTACTATGCCGAGGATGGAATTGAGAGGTGAGGGACAAGGGAAGCAGAAGGCAAAACAGTAAGAAGTGAGTGCAGTATTCCAGGCTGGAGATGTCATTACCTTGACTGGGGTGTGAGCAGGGGACATAGTGGGATGTGAGGGCATTCTGGATGCATTTGAAGATGGACTCACAGCATTTGCCAATGGATTGTATCTGTGGTGTGAGAAAGAAGAATCAAGGACACCCACAGTTGTAAATGAGTAAGTAGAAGGGCGGAGCTGCTATCAGCGAAGATGGGGGGACTCTGGCAGGAGCATACTGAGGAGGCGGCCTCCCAGGCACTCAGTGGAGGAGATGTCTACTAGGAATGCAGGTGAGGGAGCTGCGGTGGCAGTTGGACAGACAACTCCAGAGTTTAGGGGAAAGGACTGGGCTGGAGAAGTAGATTTAGGGGGTCATACCACATAAACAATACTTAAAACCTCAAGCATGGATGAGGGCACCAAGGGAGTGATTATGGAAAAGAATGAGCGCAGGGACTGAACCTTGAACCTCAAGTTCTAAGGGGTCTGATCAGCCCACACCCAGAGCAGACTGCACAGTTCTGCCCCCACATCTAGAGGACACTTAGACAAGGACTTCCCCTGTGCACAGGAATCACCTGGACGTGGTGCTGAGATCCAGGAAGTCTGGAGTCAAGCAAGAGACTCTAGATTATGACAAGGCTGGAGCTCCGGCTGCTGGTCTCCAGATGACACTTGGAATAGAAAGAACACCAGGATCCCACATGTCTGTGCATCAGCCTAGCCTGTAGGGCTTGTTATATAAACCATTTCTCGGTCTTGTGCATAACACTGTGAGAGAGGTTCTGGGGAGTGGCCTGAGTATTTTCTAATCCCCCACCAGCAATCCTGTTGCTCAAACAGATTGGGAACCACTGACATCAGTGGTCAGAGGGTGCCCAGGGTGGGTGGGTCAGGTGGGTTCTCAAACCTTGGTTAAAAGCGGTTTTTTTCCCTCAGAAATAAAAGGGAGGATGTATATCATCAATTATGAGGTGTGATATTCCCTGTTGATCTGTTTACCATGGGGTAGAGGCCAGGTAGACAATTCAGGATGTGGCTCTCACACAAAGAACACCTCTGAATGCTGCTCTCTGACACTGCTCCACACAGTGATTTCTCACTCACTTCTTGGAGCAAACTATGGAAACCAAATTTCTGTAATTTACACATAAGGTCATATATCTGTTATTGGGGTTAATTTTATTGTGGGGAAGGTCACAGAACAAGGCTGGAAACTATGCATCCAGGAGCAGAATCCACAGCCCACCCTGGATCAGGTCCCTCCTAGGAACAACTGCCCCTGCTGCTGAGCACAGACGCCACTGCTCACACCTCTGACACCCTGGTGGTGGACACTGGACCCTGAGGCTAGGACAGATGTCACAGCTGCACCTGGAAACTGTACATCACCACTGCCACTCAGCCATTCTCTCTAAAATGCATGCACAGTCCCAGCTTCTCTGTGTCACCTCATTCTGGCTCAGAGTCTGCCAATGATATAGGAATTAAGTTGAAATTATTTAGGCAGATAGAGAGGGTATGGAAGAATCAGTAAGCTTTTCCTTTTAATGAAAAGCAGCCCCAAATCATTTTCTTTTCTAACAAAGAGCAGCCTGTAAAATCAAGCTTCAGACATAGACAAGCCAGCTGGAAGTTCTCACAGGTGAATGCGGCAGCCGTGCCAATAGGAAAAGGACACTTGGGATTAGGCATGTTCACAATGGTGGCTCCATCTTCCCTTCTCTTCACCAGCCACATGTACAGTAAGGAAAAGGCAACATGGCACCCCTCTAGTGGAAAGCCCATTAGCATAATAGGATTAGGGTGGGGGAACAGCTTTTCCCATGCACTATGTAAATGTCACACCTGGTCCAACCAACTTGTGGGCCCTACATAAATCAGACACCATCTCCTCAATCCTGCCTATAAAATCTAGGGCCCTCCCATTCCAGGCCGGAATTCCCTTTCAGGCGTCCCTCTCTCTTACACCAGAGAGCTGTTTCCCTTTGTCTTTCTTTTGCCTATTAAACCTCTGCTTCTAAGCCCACTCCTTGTGTGTCAGTGTCCTTAATGTTCTTGGTGTAAGATGGCAAAATCCCTGTTATTGACCCAAGAAAATGACACAGCTTCAACAGGTGCCCATCTGACTGGTGGAGCCTAAGACTCATGTCCATGATCAATTGCAGGGGTGACTGGAATGTTGCCTCTTCTAGGGAGGGAGGTTGTTTCTGTCTCCTCTCAACACTTTACATGTTGTAAACCAAAACTGAACTTCAAAGCCACCCCTCCCAACCATCTTAATGGACACCCTCCTCAGCCAGGGCACTTAAAAGTTTACCTGGAAGACCAGCTCAGGCCACCATGGGAAGCAGGTGTTGAACATGCCTCATTATGCCCTCTTCCCTTTTGGAATTCAGGAAAAGCTGACCAGCATTTACCATCAGCACAGACCTTAAGTCTGATCAGAAACATTTCCAATCTGTTCTCTCTGAAGCTTGCTGCCTGGAGGCTTCATCTGCATGATAAAATTTTGGACTCCACAACCTCTTATTATAACGCATAAAGACATTACTTTCTATTGATAATAAATGAATCATTTGCCAACCAGAACATTTAAAAATCTAATTATATCCTAGAAGCCCTACTCCCCACTCCCACTTGCTTCAAATTGTTCTGCCTTTCTGAACTTAACGAATATACACCTTAAATGTATTTGATTGATGTCTCATATCTTCCTAAAATGTATAAAACAAACCTGCACCCCAACCACCTGAACACATGTTCAGGGTTGTATCATGGGCTGTGGTCACTCATATTTGGCTCAGAATAAATCTCTTCAAATATTTTACAGAATTTGACTCCTTTCATTGACGATGTGGAATTCTTATGCAATAAGAGGGCTCAAGTGCTGAGTGTGAGGGGTGGGAAAGAATGACAAATTTTAATTATTGGAGCAGTGATGCAAGACAAGAAATTTATCTAGTACCTGGGAGGCACTCGAAGTGTCTGAATGAACCAGTGATAAATAAATAACATCTTTCCACCCATTCCCTTGAAAGTAAGTTATTACCTCAAGTGTTTGTCTATCCCAGTTCATACTCTAGATTATTGGAGTGGCACTGTGTGATGGCGAAATGATTATTCACATATCTTCCCTCAGCATTGTCTCTTACTAGGATTTTAAAACCCAGGTTTGTAAGATCTCAGAGGATCTGGGTGCACACTGATGTCTTATATTGACATTTATATGTCCTTGTGTGTGGAAATATTTCTGGGGAGAGACTCTCTACCATTTGTTAGGTTTTGTTTGTTAGTTTTTGAGATGAAATTTCACTCTTGTTGCCCAGGCTAGCATGCAATGGCAGGATCTCAGCTCACCACAGCCTCTCCCTTCTGGGTTCAAGCAATTCTGCCTCAGCCTCCCAAGTCACTAGGCTTACAGGCAAGCGCCACCATGCCTGGCTAATATTGTAATTTTCGTAGAGACAGGATTTCTCCATTTTGGTCAGATTGGTCTTGAACTCCCACCCTTAGATGATCAGCCCACCTCAGCCTCCCAATGTTTTGGGATTACACATATGAGCCACCATGCCCTGGCACATTTATTTGTTTTTATGTGACCCTTTCAGAGGACTAAAAGAAAATCCTAACTTACAGGTTAGAGGTAGGGCCACTCCATGTCTGGACAATGAACAGCTGGTAGCAACCTGTCTTTTGCAGACTTAGGGACATGAAATATATGCTTACATTTTGTTTATCTTTTCCTTTGGGACTGAAGAAGGTAGAGGTTTACTTGCTTACTCTTACTGTAAGCTTCTCTCTGTGGGATGGTGATGGGGTTTTCCTCCACCCAAGTAACTTTCTGATTCTCCAACAGCAGCTGGAAGTCCTAGAATTTGACTCAATTCCGACCCTAACTACCTGGAGTTCACCTCGGACTCCACAGGTTTAAGGGCCCAGCCCCACAAGACTGTCCTCATTTCAGATGCAAGTCACAAGCATCGGGTCCCAGGTTACCTGCATGTCTGCCTAACATGGCTGCAAAGTCAGGGGTTTCTCACCTCCCAAGCCTTGATAATTCTTAAACTAACTCAAAGAACTGAGGAAGTTGCTATTGTCATGCAAATCATAGAACATTCGAGACAGTTCTCAGTCAGTTTAGAAGTTTATTTTCCCATGCTGAAGATGCACCTTGGAAAGAGACACACAAATCATTGTAACATCTGTGACCCATGCTTTTCCTAAGA
This sequence comes from Callithrix jacchus, assembly GCF_049354715.1. Lineage (NCBI taxonomy): Eukaryota > Metazoa > Chordata > Mammalia > Primates > Cebidae > Callithrix > Callithrix jacchus. Next base: position 37,372,130 of record NC_133505.1, read on the forward strand.
GGGTTTTGAGGGCTGCAATATTTAGAGGGGAAAAGCAGGCAGGAGAGTAAAAAGGAAGAGTCAACTATGCTTCATCTCATGTTTAGTAAATCTGCATTTTAAGTAAAATAAAGTAAACATTGGGTAGAGAAATCAAATATGTGTTTGTCTCTGGGTGGGTGGAGGGATGATTCCTAGTCTTGTGTTTGTCCTGAACCTGTGAAGATAAGCTGTTAATTTCCAATGTCAGGGGGAAATTTAACAAAACTCTGTTTCAGAGTAAAGACATTGGGGCCCACAAGGAATTATCTTGTGAGCAATTTGTGAGGGAGGCCACCTGGGGAGATATGTGGTCTTCTATCTTTGCAGTTAGTTGTTTGGGAACAAAAGAAAGGCAGTTTTTCCATCACTCAGTTTCCAAACTTAACCTTTTCCTTTAGTATAGTGAGTTTGGCATTCTGAAATTTTATTTTCCTTTCACACTCTGTATTGCAGTTTATTATTGTTATAGCTTAAATCAGCGGTCCCTACGTTTTTGGCACCAGGGATCGGTTTCATGAAAGATAATTTTTACATGTACCAGCAGAGGCAGCAGGGGGAGGAGGGGAATGGTCTCAGGATGAAACTGTTCCACCTCAGATGATCAGGCATTAGTGTTTCCTAAGGAGCATGCAACCTAGATCCCTTGCATGCACAGTTCACAATAGGGTTCATGCTTCCATGAGAATGAAATTCTGCCACTCATCTGACAGCAGGCGGAGCTCCTGTGGTCATGCTTCTGCTCTCTTGCCCACCAATCACCTCCTGCTGTGCCATCTGGTTCCCACCAGGCTGGGAACCTGTACAGTCCACAGCCCAGGGCTTAGGGACCCCTGGCTTAAATTATGTGACTATAGCAGAACACCTGAGACTGGATAACTTATAACAAACAGAAATTTATTTGATTATGGTTGTTGAGAATGGGAATTCCAGGATCAAGGGATTGTATCTGGTACAAAGCAAAAGGGCAAGAGAGGGTGAGAGGTACAGGGAAAAAGAGGACAAACTCACAGCCTCAGATCCTTTTATGATCAAACTTAATCCATTCATGGGGGCACAGCTCTGATTGTCCAATCACCTCTCAAAGGTCCCACCTCTTAAAGATGTTGCATTGGTGATGAATTATCCAACACATGCATTTTTGGACAAACATTCAAACCATAGCAATTATAAAGGATACAAATAAACAGACAGATGAAGTATGCACAGGGTGAGGTCTGGAAGGGCTCTGAGCACAGGAGCCTCTGTTCCCATGGAGATGGGGTGCACCATCCCCCCAGCACGTGGACACACGGGTGTGCTCACCAATTGGAAAGCTCTCCAAAACCCAATCTCTAGAGGTTTCTATGGAAGTTTCATGTGTAGGCAAGATTAATTAAATCATTAGCCATTGGTGACTGAACTCAACCTCCAGCCCTGCTTTCTTTGCAGAGGTAAGGGATGGGGCTGAAAGTTCCAATCCTCTAATCACAGCTTCATGCTTTGCTGAGGAGACTGCAAATATTTTAGAACCTGCTTGTCAGGAAACAGGGACAAAACCAAATATTTTGATTGGACCATAGATCACACCCTAGTCTTTGACCACATTATCTCTTTTATAATATTTATATATTTATTTTAGAGACAAGGTTTTTCTCTGTTGCCCAGAGTGGAATGCAGTGGCACAATCATAGCTCAGTGTAACCTTGAATTCCTGGGCTCAAGTGATCCTTCTGGCTCAGCCTCCTGAGTAGATAGCATCACAGGTGCACACCACTGTGCCCAACTAATTTTTAATATTTTGTAGTAATGGGGTCTCACTATTTTGCCCAGGCTGGTCTCAAACCCCCAGTCTTAAACAATGCTCCTACCATGGCCTTTCAAAGTGATGAAATTGCAAGCATGAGCCACTGTACCTGGTCAATCACTCATCTCCTATATCAGAGGAATCATAAGAGTAAAAAGAACCTGGCACATTACCAGAATCCTGTTTGGTCATTAACAATTATCCCGGTGTAGTCCCAAAACAGGAGTAGTCTCAGCAACATGTAGATGCACCCTTTCAGGCATCTGGTAAAATTGAGCTAAGAGACAATATCATCTCTTGCTCATGCCTCTTTAGATTAGTTCATTTTACATTGGATTTTCCTCATTACATAACCCATTTATTCATTCGTTTACCCTCAGCTATTTCTCCTTCTCTTCATTTATACCAAACATTTCCAGCTATGGAAGGAACATGAGATTCTCCTGCTCTGCTGGCCTACACTGTGGGGAGCAATACTGTTTTAGTAAGTGTCTCCCATCAGCCCATTCCAGTTAACAGACGTTAGGGTTATGCAGGTAGAGAACTGGTTGGCTATCTGACCCCAGGCAATACAGCTGCATTCAGTATTAACCCCAACTTTTCCAGATGCAGGGAAGGTACAACCTACTTCTCCAGGCCCTCAGGAATTCTTGCATCACAGACATAAAATATATTTACAGTTCCCTGGTTAGGAATAATTCCTGTTTCTGGATGCCATTTGCATCCCTAGTCCTGGGACCATCAGGTATGAGAAAAGCAAGATGAGGTAATGTACAGTCATCATTCCAGTGTCCTCCCACCTTGGGAAGGACTGTAGGTAGATCACACCAGCACCTTCCCCTGCTCCACCAGGGAAAGAGAGATACTCTCATGTCAAGTGTGAGCCCAGTCATGAAGGTGTGTAAGCCCGCCCTTCATGCTTATGTCTCCCCATTCCTGCTTTATACAGTCAATGTTTCAATGGACTATTTTAATTCTCTATGGAACTCTTCCTCTGAGGCAGATATTTCTCTGACCATTGTTCGACATTGTGGGCCAGTGTGTTTCCTGGTGTATTGTGGCTCAGTGGTCCACAGGCTGGCAATATCTCCCATTCAGGTTTTTTTTTTTTTTTTTGTCTCTGCTTATCTCTGTCTCTTTTCTTGTTAAGGAGAGCACTTCTTTTTTTTTTCTTCCTTTGAAACACAGTCTCACTCTGTCTCCCAGGATGGAGTGTAGTGGCACCATCTGAGTTCACTGCAACTCTGCCTCTCAGGTTCAAGGCATTCTCCTGCTTCAGTCTCCCGAGTAGCTAGACTACAGGCAGGCACCACCATGCTGGCTAATTGCTGTATTTTTAGTTGAGACAGGGTTTCACCATGTTGGCCAGGCTGGTTTCAAATTCCTGACATCAAACGATCCACCTGTCTCAGCCTCTGAAAGTTCTGGGATTACAGGCATGAGCCACTGCACCCAGTCTTATTAAATAGAATACATTTTATGAGTATTTTGTGTATGTGAGGTTGGGAATGCAAGAGGAATACGTCTTGATTCAGTCCATCTCTGCATTGCTACAGCCCCAGTGTCTACTTATTTCATGGACCCAGGTGATCTTCACAAACAAACATAAATTTTTTTTCTCAGATGTGGTCTTAATATGTTTCCCAGGCCAGACTCAAATATTTCTCAGGCTAAACTCAAATGCCTCTACTCAAGATAACCTGCCTCAGCCAATTTCATAGCTGGAATTACAGGTGCACCCGGCAAGCACTTACATATAAATGCTTGTTGATTTCAATCACCTTTCAGACCTGGAAAGGAGTTATTCTGATGAGCTCTGAACAGCACCGAGGGGATGATGCTGAACCAGTCATGAGAAATCACCCCATAATCCAATCACTTTCCATCTACAATGCTAGGGTCCCATCTCGACATGAGATTCGTGTAAGAATAACATCCACTCTAGATTAGGCATCAAGGTGGCATTACATTCATGCTCCTCTCAAAGTACCATAATGACTTCCATAGGACTGTGTCCCATATGGGCATTCTTTTCATGGGTCAGTTTTCCATTGCTCTCTTGATTAATCATATGGCTAGGCCATCAGTCACTGCCCATAAGCCAGTAAAAAGTAAAACATAGGAGCTTTTATCCTTCCATCACTGCTGAGAAAACACTATGCAATTCAGCCCACAAGAGTTGTTCTGTTTGTATCTTCTTTGATCAAAGGGGAGGACTTCTGAACAGGATGTTGTCCATTCATCTTGCAAATGCTGTACACAAACCAACCAGCTCTTTATGGGTCAGAAGACTGATACTGCAGTTCAAATCCCAGGACAGAATTCCATCTTGCTTGGGAAAGGTCAGTGTTTTATTCAGTTTACACTTTCAATGAATTGAATGAAGTCCATCCACCTTATAGAGGGCAATCTACTTTGCTCAAAGTACAGCAATTTGTATGTTATTCTTATCCAAAAAAATAGCCTAAAAAATCCTCCAAAATAATGCTTTACCACCTATCTAGGCACCAGGTTCAGATGACAAATAAAATTATTTCTGACATTCTTTAATACAATAATATTCTAAGGAAATTAGGCTGTGACCTAATAATAAGGAATAAACAACTGTTTCTGAAAATTTATAACAGTCATCAACAAACTCTACCTACAGATTGTTTCCCAAGTTTAGTGCATAATTGTGGGTGAATATAACATATATTTGTTCAAAACCAAGCAAAGAGAGAAAATTAAAAATGGGGAAAATGAAAGAAACCGTAAGAATAGTAATAAAGATGACAGCAGTTATTTCATTGGAAACAGTGCAAAGGAGGAGACAGATGAGCAACATCTCTAAAATTCTGAAAGGAAAATGCTGTCAAACTAGATTCTATTTCAAGAAAAAAGACCCTTTAAAACATATATGCAATATGTATAATTTTAATTGGCAAATAATATATTCATGAGGTACTGTGTGATATACTGATATATGTATACCATGTGTAATGATTAAATCAAGCTATTTAACACAACCTAAAAACATCTATCAAAAAATAAAGGAATTTTAGACTTATAGGAGGTGAAAAAATTTATACCCAGCAGACATGAGCTGTAATAAATGTTTCAGTCCTTCAGGCAAAAACAAAATGATACCAACTGCAAATATGAAATGAAGAGCACCAGAAACGGTAAGGACATGAGTAGATACATAAGATTTTTTCCTAATTTAAAAATCTTATTAAGAGACAATTGTAATGCCTTTATCAAAAAATGGTAGAGAACTCCCAAAATGCACTCCCCTACTAAAGCAACTATTAACCTGGAAAAAACTATCAGAATTAAGTTATTCTGTACTCTGGAGTCTATGAAAAAACTTTTTACAACAGCCAAAGTAGTGCTTAATGAAAAAGAAGCTCTAAATTTTGGTAAGAGAGCATGGTGACACTATACCTTAGCCCCCTACTCACTCCCACCCCCAACCCCTCAGCTATGAGGTAGCCACGGGGTCAGTGGCCACATTCCTGGTGTAGTTTCCTGATGCCAGAAGAGGCAAAATGGAGTTTCTTCTCAAAGAATTGTGTTTGTATCCTTTGACAGGTATGACAGCCCCCAAAAAGATCAGCTCAGAGGCTGGTCTTTGCTTCACTCCTCTAGGAACTTTATTAAGATTGGAGTGGTCTCCATACCAATGTTTGTCAAAAGCATTTAAAGGCAAATACTAGTCATAGATGCCTGGGGCAAGGAATAACAGATGGGTAAACAGCAGACAGACTGAAAAGCCTAGAAAGGTAGAGGCTGGAGGTGGAGATTCATAGGGCAATATAACTTTCAAAATATCCTACGTATGCTGAGAAAACCAGAATGCCACATGCATGGCCAGGGCTAAACACATGTTTTAAAAATAACTGAGATGACCTTAGGCTTTTACCTCTGGATGATCTTTAGCCTCTGTATAAGCAGTCAATGAAGTTAAGGTGGATGTCTAAACTGACTGGTTATGTGTTGAAGGAGTGTCTATCTGCAAAGTCTGGGAGAGGGGTGGGGGACATTATTTATTTATTTATTTTTTGGCTGAAGCTGTTTAAGGAAACCTCTGTCAAATCACTAGCTGACCATGAAGCTAATAGAATACAGTTCAGTGACCATACATGACAAAGAACAAGCTTAAAAAATAGTTTAGAAAAGTCACTAAGAAACAACTCCATCCACAAGAAACTCTGGGGAGTGGGAATAATATGATATCCAAAGTTACCAAATTGTTGCATTCAAAGGGTTTTGCTTTCAACAAAAAAATCTTGAAGGTATTTAAACATTTAAGAAAATGGTCCATTCACAGAAAAAAATGCAACAGCAGAAGCTGTCCTTAAGGAAGCCAAGTCATTGGACTTACTAGACAAAGATTAAACCAACAGTCTTAAATATGCTCAAATAAATAAAAATAAAAAGACCATGGTAAAAAGAGAAAAAAAAAGGAATGGCCGGGAGCGGTGGCTCAAGCCTGTAATTCCAGCACTTTGGGAGGCCAAGGCAGGGGTCAAGAGATCGAGACCATCCTGGTCAACATGGTGAAACCCTGTCTCTACTAAAAATCCAAAAAAAAATTAGCTGGGCATGGTGGCGTGTGCCTGTAATCCCAGCTACTCGGGAGGCTGAGGCAGGAGAATTGCCTGAACACAGGAGACGGAGGTTTCAGTGAGCCAAGATCGTGCCATTGCACTCCAGCCTGGGTAACAAGAGCAAAACTCCGTCTCAAAATAAAAAGGAACCAGAAGAAAAATATATCATCAAATAAAGACTGTCATTAAAAATATAATAAGGAACAGCAATTCTAGAGGGAAAAGTATAATTACTGAAATAAAAAATTCATTAGAGGTGTTCAATAGCAGACTTGAACAGGTAGAAGAAAGAATCAGCAAACTTGAAGACAAGTCATCTTAAATTGCAGACTGTGCAGAATACAAAGAAAAAAAAAGGAAGAAGAAAAAATAATAGTGAACAAAGCCTAAGGGACTTTTCAGACACCGTCATGCTGACCAAGATATGCAGAATTTAGCAGGCAGAGGAACCAGCAAATGAAGATAGACAAATTATGATAATGGAATCTAAAGAGCAGGAAGAAAAAATACAAAGGCAAATGATCAGAGGCTATGAAACCTCTGTCCAGCATCAAGTGGACTGACAGATGCATAATGGGAATCCCCAAAGTAGAGGAGAGATGGAAAGAGACAGTAAAAATATGGAATAACATAACAGGTGAAACCTTGCCAAACTTGATAAAATCTGTGAATCTCACATTCACATTCAAGAACTTCAATGAAGTCCAAGCAGAATAAAGGTAAAGAGAGCCAAACCAAGATACATTATAACCAAACTGTTGAAATAGAAGCAGAGAGAACTTGGACAGCAGCAGGTAACAAATAACACATTATGTACAGGGGATCCTCATTGAGATTAACAGCCAATTTCATTCCAGAAAACACCAAGGAATGTCAGAGTGGTATGATATGTTTAAAATGCTGCAAAAATAAAGCTGTCAACCAAAAATTATATATCCAGAAAACTTATTCTTCAAAATGAAAATATACAGTTTGCAAGATGAAAACATTTCTGGTGATTGGTTTGCAAAACCGTGTGAATGTTCTTAGCACTACTGAACAGTACCATTACAAATGGTTAAGGTGGTAAAGTTTGTTATGTGCATTTTATCACATTAACCAGTTAAAATAAATGGAAAAATTGAGATTTTCCACATAATTAACAACTCAGAGATTCCATTGCTACTAGATCTTTCCTGTAAGAAATTCTAATGTAATTCAGATTGAAATGAAAGTGCACTAGACAACAGCCAGAGACACATAAAGACATTATATGCAAAAAGCCTCAGTAAAGGTGTTAAGACAATTCAATGTGGGAAAGCATACACCCTTCATCTAATGGAGCTACGACAATTGGATGTCCACATTCTAGAGAATGAAACTGAGAGCTGGAAGTGGTGACTCCACCTGCAGTCTCAGCATTTTGAGAGGTAGAATTGCTTGGACCCAGTAGTTCAATGTTACAATGAGATCTGACTGCACTACTGCACACTAGCCTGGGTGACACAGACACTGTCACTACCAAAGAAAAAAAAAAGGAAAGAAATTAAAACACTACTTCATGGTATATGCAGAAATTAATGTAAAATGGATTAGAGACCTACAAGTAAGGGCTAAAATAAAAAACTCATAGAAGAAAAGAGAGTGGACTCTTTGTTAATATATTTTTTTCTGTTTGTCTATCCCTGAACATGTACTTCACTCTTTTAATCAATGTGGCTTTCAAGATTTGATTAAACTATTCAAATCTGATAGTTTAAATCCTCCAATTATGTTCACTTCCAATATTGTTCTGGCTATTTTAGGCTCCTCACATTTTTGTATACATTTTAGGAGCATGTTGATTCCCACAAAAAAAAAAAAAAAAACACCTGTTGAGATTCTTATTACAATTGCATTGGTTTCAGAGATCATTTTGTGGATAAATGGTATCTTAGCAATATTGTCTTCCTCACATATTTGAAACAATACTTAATTTGTCTCAGCAATGTTTTGTAACATTGCTTGTTACAAATGAGCAATGTGATGAGTAATGTGATGAGATTTTATATGACCTTTATATTTATTTCTAAGAACTTCTGTTTTTTAGTGGTATTATACATAGTACTGTTGAAAGAATGTCAGTTCTTCTCACTGTTAATTACTCATATACAGAAATGTTACTTTTGGTTTTATATTGGCCTTGCCAAATTCACTTATTTTTCATAGTCTGTTCATAAAATGTCCTAGATTTTTTTTATATACAATAATGTTTTCCTTGAAGAAGACAGTTATATTTCTTATCTAATGTAATTTTTTTTTTTTTTTTTGCTCTTGGACACACAGTACGATGTTAAATAAAAGTCGTGATACTGGACATCCTTCTCTTGTCTGCAATTCAGAGGAGTGGGAATTATGATAACTACAATTCAATATGAGATTTGGGTGGGGAAACAGCCAAACCATATCACACAGTCTGCCTTTCATTTCTGTGGGTTCCACATTTGTGAATTCAACTACCTGAGGATTGAAAATGTTATATTGCTGCTGATGTATACCATGCAGTTAGGACTATCTACAATGGTTACGACCTCATCTGTACATGATGTACAGACATTTTTCTTTTCGTTATTTCCTGAGCAATACAGTATAACAACTATTTACAAATCATTTACATTGCATTAGAAATTATAAGTAATCTAGAGATGATTTAAAGTATATGGAAGGATGTGCATAGATAATAGGCAAATACTAGGTTACTTTATATATCAGACCTGAGCATCCATGGATTTTGATTCATCCACAGAGGTCCTAGAACCCATCTCAAAAAGTACCAAGGGAAGATTGTATAAGACTGACATGCCTATTTTAAGTTTTTGAAAGAATTGACAGGCAAAGAAATCTGGTCAAGGAGTTTTTCTGGTGGGAAGGAATTTATTTAGAATTCAACTTCTTAATGGATGTAGGACTATTTATATTTTGTATTTAGTTTTCTGTTGGCTTTGTTCAACCATCTTTTTCAAGAACTCATGTCATTATACCTAAATTGTAAAAGGTGTTGCCATGAAGCTGTCTAACATTCTCTTCTTTTTGTTTTAATAAAATCTACAGTTTTATAATGTCCCTTCTCATAGTGCTCATTTGTGTTTTTCTCTGTTCTTATAATTAATCTTTCTAGGGATTTTGAAATTCCTCTTTTTTCCTTAACATACTGATCATAAATATTTTGAAGAATGTCCTTGCTTGCTGGCTTCAACATCCAGATCATCTCTGAGTCTGCTTCTGTTTATGTTTTCATCTCTAGTTGTTGCATTCACTCTGCTGCTCGGCATGGCACATATTCTAGATGTATTTTAGAGGAGCTTCATTTGTTATCTTCCTCCAAAGACTGCTAATAGTGTGACAGTTAGGTAATTATTGAAGAATCACCTGTAGTAAAAATCAGACCCACTTTGATTCTGCTTAATCTTGATTTTAGCCTTTTCTAGGGTGGGTCTATTTTAGTGTGGTCCTTACTCCAAGGTAAGGGTCCTCACTTATAGGTCTTCCCCATCCTGATGTCTCAACACAGGTTTTGCAGTGCTAAACTTTCAACATATCCTCACACTATGGAGCTTCTGACATTTCTACTTAGCATGCGATCTCCAGGCAGCTGTGCTCTGGCGGGCTTCTTAGAGTGTCACCTGCAGCATATGCAGCTTAGGACTGCAGATTTTGGGTATTTCTTCTCTGAAACTCCCTCCCTCAGCACTCTACCCCTAAATTGCAGCCAGTATTCCAAGACTGAACTCTGATCTCTGTTTCCTTTGCCAGTGAGATTGTTTTTCTCTGCTTGGGTTCCATTTCCCTTCATTGTATTTTGGCAAATGCTTTTAGAAAGAAAGATGATGAGGATGTGAATCTCCCTTTTAGGAACTTCCATTCTCTGAAGGGTGATAGTCCTGTGCTGGCTGCTGTTTTGTGGATGCACAACTGCATTGTATGTTTTATCTGACTTTTGTACTTGTTTACAGTGGGAGGATGAGTTTAAAATGAGCTAGTCTGTGACAGTTTGAACCAGAAGACCTCTAAATCTCCAATAGTCATTTGCATTTCAAATTCTGCATAGAATAATTTAACACCTCACAGGAAAAGTTAATATATTTTATCTTGGTGCCTAGTTGAAACCTCAATTTCAGTTTTAACAACCTTACACACACCAAACACACACATGCACACACCCACCACTGTGTTATACAGTCATGCCCTGTATAATGATGTTTAAGCCAATAATGGATTGCATATATGACTGTCATCCCATGAGAGTTTAATGGACTGAAAAATTCCTATCACCTAGTGACACTGCGGCCATCATAACTTCATAGTACAATGCATTAATCATGTGTTTGTGATGATGGTGCTGTACTGCCAATCCTATAGAAGTCTAGCACATACGGTTATTTACAGTACATAATACTTGATAATGATAATAGATGGCTATGCTATGTTTATGCACTTACTATAGTTTTCATTGTTATTTTGGAGTGTGGTCCTTCTATATATCAGAAAAGTTAACTTAAAATGGCCTCAGCCAGATACTTTAGGAGGTATTCCAGAAGCAGGCATTGTTATCATAGGAGATGGCAGCTCCATGCATGATATTACCCCAGAAAATCTTCCAGTGGGACAAGATATGAAGGCTGAAGATGGTTGACGTTGATCTTGACCTCCTGTCAGCCTAGGCTAATGTATGTCTTTATTTTTACCGAAAAAGATTAAAAGATAAAAAAATAGAAATGAGTTTCTAGAATGAGAATATAAAGAAATATATTTTTGTTGAGCTGTATAATATGTTGATGTTTTCAGCTAAGTGCTATTACAAAAGAGTAGAAAAGTTAAAAAGTTTATAAAGTTTAGTTGCCCAGGCTGGAGCGCAGTGACTATTCACAGCTGTGATCATAGTGCACTACATCCTTGAACTTCTGGGCTCTAACGATGTTCCTGCCTCAGCCTCCTGAGTAGCATGTGCATGCCACCATGTCTGGCCCCATTTCATTGTTATTTTGCTTCAAATGTTTTATTTTAAATGTTAAAATATATGTTTCTATATTAAAAAAGTGAAACCCTATTTGATCACAGAAGACTGTAAAATGCATAGACAGATAGAAACACCACCTAGGCCTTTCTTTAAAAATATTGTTGAACCTTTATAGACTGTAGTGCAAATGGTGGTCGCTGGAGCTGTCTTGTGCAGTGGTGCTGATTTTCATTTTGTTATTTTCTCTATATATATTTTTATATATGCTGTCAGTTTACAAAGTTTCATTCATATGTTATGGGTTATCTTGGAAGTTGTTTTTTGAATGTATTATTACACAAGTAGTTTTCCATCTTATAAACTCTGCATTAAGTTTATACACTTTTACAAGCCACATCCCATTTCAGATAGGAAGATGTAACCCAGCCTCTTTTGTATGCATCTGCTTTCATTTTGTCTTGTTGTAAATAATGTTTTTACAAGCCTCTTTATACAGAGATATTCTTCTATGTTTGGAATTTTAAAAAATTCATAGACTACTCAAATGATATTATGTCAGAGACTTTTAAAAATTTCTAAGTCTTTCCATACATACCGTCACATTGCTTCTCTAAATAGTTGCAATGATGTATTCCACTTCACCTTTCAAGACATGCTAGAACTCAAGGCTATTTACTGATCTGGATCACAGAGGGGTGTTGGGGTTAAATGTTGAGTGAAATCACAGGGTCTTGAGGACAAATCCCTTAGAAAAGACCATTACCTTTTCATTAGTCAAAGCTGGATTAACTTCCCCAAATGTAGTTGAATGTAATTGGCAAATAATTCTCAGCGGAATTTAGGAGTTCGGTATCTTTAGCTTCATCAGGAAATTCTGAGAGGTTTCCCTTCTGATTTTCCGCATCCCATTTATTCTCAATCAACACACTTAAATGACAGATATTCTTTGAGTTTGGGATTTGTTATGTGTTGTAATTTACCCACCCACAGGATGAGACTCTGGGGTTTACTTTTCAGAAATTTCAGCCCTGCAGCTACAGGAGATTAAGACTTCATTAAAAAGAAACAAAAACTTTTAGGAGATTTATGTGGCTCATGAGCAGAAAGTTTGCAGCCCTGAGTTCATCTTTTTTTTCCCCAGTTTGTTCAGCATTATTGGTAACAATCAGCCAATCACCTTATACTTGCGAGTTTAACAAAGTCTTCTAAGGTCTCAAATACATGGTCACCCAGATCTTACAAGTATTTGATTAGATCCTTCTAGTGGTGATATTCTGAGTATCAGCACTCTCTGTACTACTGGAAAAAGAGTCATTTGTGCCTTTATATCTAAACAGATTATAGAACCAATTCAAGAAACTCCCCCCCTCCAAAATTCAGTAAATTATTCTTAAAATTCTGTTCCAGTGTCCCTGTGCCCCCGAAAGCTGGGCTGGGCATGGTCTGAGGCCTGGTGGACCAAGAACAGCTGGCTCAACTGGGGTGCACTATGTATGCACTGGTGGGTCCGCAGCCCACAATGCTGCTGGGTTTATGAGCACCAAGCCCATTCCGGAGTCGCTCCAGCCTGCATTATGTTGAATAAAAGTGATAAAATCTGGCATCTTGTCTTGTTCCAGTTCTGAGAGAAAAGACTTTTAAATATTCCCTGTTCAGTGTGATGTTAGCCGTGTGTTTATCATATGTAGCCTTTATTGTTTTAGTTATGTTTCTTCTATACCTAGTTTGTGGAGGGATTTTTATCATAGAGATGAGATGTTCAATTTCAACAAATGCCTTTTCAGCACCTATTGAAATGATTGCGTGGTTTTTGTTTCTGGTTCTGTTAATGTGATGAATCGTGTTTATTGATTTGCAAATATTAAAGCATCCTTGCATCCCTGGGATGAATTCCAGTTGATCAGCTACTCATGGGGTGTATTATGTTCCAAGGGCTGTCTTTCATTCCTTTGCTGAGAACTCCATCCTGCACAGACAAAGCAACATATTCACTGGTAAGCAGAATCCTTTTTAGAAATGCGAAGATAACTTCCTTTTCATTAAAAAGGTGAGTGATCTTTTTAACGTGTTGTTGAGTTTGGTTTGCTGGTATTTTGTTGTGAATTTTTGGAATTTATGTTGATCTCGGATATTGGCCTGGAGTTTTCTTTCATTGCGTTCTTGTATGCTTTTGGTATCAGAGTAATCCTGGCCTCATAAAATGAGTTTGAAATATTCCCTCCTCTTCAATTTTTTCCTCAATAGTTTCAGTAGAATTAGCATTAATTCTTTAAATGTTTGGTAGAATTCAATGAAGCTATCAGGCTCCAGCCTTGTCTTTGAAGACAGATATTTATTTTGGCTTTGATCTCATTACTCGTTATTGGTTTGTTTATGTTTTCTCTTTCTTCATGGTTCAATCTTGTAGGTGGTGTGTGTCAAGAACGTATCCATTTCTTCGAGGGTTTTCAATTTGATGGCATATTATGATTCATCATAGGCTCAATGCAAGCTTGCCCAACCCACAGGACAAAGCTTTGAATGCGGCCCACATTTGTAAACCTTTTTCAAACAATATGTTTCTTTTTTTTCTTTCTTTTTTTTTTTTTTTTTTTAGCTCATCATCTATCCTTAGTGTTAGTGTTATTTTATATGTGGCCCAAGACAATTCTTCTTCCAAAGTGGCCCAGGAAAGCCACAAGATTGGACACCCCTGCTCTTTTTGTATTTTTGTGGTTTCAGTTGTTATGTCTTCTTTTTCATTTCTGATTTTATTGATTTAGGTTTTCTTTTTTCTTAGTCTAGCTAAATGTTTGTCCATTTGGTTTATCTTTTCAAAAAACCCAACATTATGTTTCCTTAATCTTCTGCATTTTTACTCGCAATTTTATTTACTTCTATTCTGATGTTTCTTTCCTTCCATCAAACCTGGGGTTGCTTTGTTCTTATTTTTGTAGTTCCTTGTGGTGCAAAGACAAATTGTTTATTTGAAGTCGTTCTACTTTTTTGATGTAGGTGTTTATTTCTATAAACTTTCCTCTTAGTGCTGCCTTGTATTTCCATTTTCCATGTTGTATTTCCATTTTCATTTCTTTTAATAAGTTTATTTTTTTCTTAATTTCTTCCTTCACTTACTAGTCATTCGAGAGCATTTTACTTAATTATTTATTTATTTATTTATTTATTTATTTTTGAGACAGAGTCTGGCTCTGTAGCCCAGCCTGGAGTACAGTGGAGGGCTCACTGCTCACCGCAATCCCCGCCTCTCAGGTTCAATCCCCGCCATTCTGCCTCAGCTACCCGAGTAGCTGGGATTACAGGAGCTCGGCACCACGCCCGGCTAATTTTTGTATTTTTAGTAGAGGCAGGGTTTCACCATGTTGGTCAGTCTGGTCTCGAACACCTGACCTTGTGATCCACCCACCTCGGCCTTCCAAAGTGCTTATATTACAAGTGTGAGTCACCGCCGCTGGCCAAACATGTTTGTTTAATTTCCATGTGTTTGTGTACTACATGAGGTTTCTAGATGTGGACACAGGGAGGCCTGGGCCCAAGCGGCTGCTGGCCAGAGGCCTGGTGTCTTCCCCTCTTTCTGCACGGCCTCCTCCTCCCAGGGAAGCTCCGCGCCTGTCCTCAAAGCAGAGAATGGTTTCCAAATGGACCCCCACAGCGCCCGATTGGGCCATCGCACCCCGAGCTGGAGGATGGGGGCTCGTGGGGTGGCCAGGCACCAACGGCCGCACCCGCGCGGACCCGGTCTCTCCTCCAGGCTTGGCTGGACCTCGAGGGCTGTGAGCAGCTCGGCTCTGAGGGAGGCCCCAGCCGGCGCTGCCCAACTCCAACGGCCTTCCTGGCCCACGCGGGAGCTGAGTTTCAAGGCTTCCCGGAGAGGCCGGCCGGGATTCCGAGCGGAGGGTTGCTCAGGCCGCGAGCGCCGGAGAGAAGCAGCTCCGGTTCCCTGAGCCCGGGGCAACCGTTGGGCGGAAGCGAGCTCGGATCTCGCAGCCTCTAAAGCCTCAAGGGCTCCTCCTGGACTGCAAGCCTTGGACCTCTAGTGGCAGCTCTGCACTATTTAAACTGAGGTTTCTCTGCCATTGCTGCGGTTTATGGTTACAGCTTAGTGTACAGAGACGCTTCTTCCTCTTCTGGAAGAGTCAGTGGTTAGAGTTGAATTCCGTGGTTAGAGCCCACTTTGTGGTTAGAAGACGACTCTGGTGTCCAATCCCAAACCCCTTCCGAGATCGCAGCCCTGTTCCCCGTCAGTCCCAGCTCATCAGCAAAGGTCTCGTCCGGTCTCCAGAGGAGACTGCACGAAGTTGTCAAAGCGCCTGGGTCAAAAGTGTTGCCATGTCTGATGGAGTGGTGTACACGATGAACCTGAGCCTGGTACCAGCATCTGGGGGTGTGGAGTTGGGAGGGAAACCCGGGATCCCACAGTGTGAGGAAGGAGGCCCATGGTTAAACCAGACTGGGCAGAGCCCTCTGTATTTGGGGATCTCCAGCTGGGATGGAAACCCTGAGCTGGGGGCTATGGGTGCAAACTCCTTTCCGCATGAGGTCTTGTCAGGTTACGCTTTGGTTTCTCATCTGCAGGCACAGGTGACTGACCGCCCTTCAGCATGGGCCCATCTGTCCATCTCTTCTCCTGACCCCAGTTCATTACAGGAGAGGGAACTGGGTGCTGGAGGGTGGGGAATCCCAGAAGTCAGAGGGCTCACATCTGGATAAAAGGTTTTGAAAACACAGGTCCCAGGTCTGACTGACTGTTGACTCTACCACACCGGATCCGCTTTTATTATGAAGTTTCCCTTCTTCTCCCTTTACTTTCAGTGATAAAGTATAACACATTTTAAGGTCCTTAAAACATATGTAACCCTTTTCACTCAGTAACTATACTGAGCCTCAAGTGCCCATTTTCTAGTCAAAGATTATACCTCTCTCTCTTATCCCCCCTCCCCCCGCCCCATCAGTGCTGGGTCTGGTCTACCCCTCTCACATTATCTCCTCTGCGCCAACTCAGCACGTTTCCCTATCATTTCTTCCTTTTTCTCTATGCTTTCTCATCATGTTTGTGCTTGCTGTGAAATAAGGAATAGCTTCCCAGTTCTGGTTGTTTCTTCCTATCCTTAGGAGATTTCTTGCTCTGCGCTGAGAATCACTGGGTACCTCCCTCGTTGCCAGAAGATTCAGCAGCAGATGCCCTGGACTCAATGAGCTCCAAAATACTGCATTGCTCCACCAGGAGGAGTTTTTTTTTTCTGTTTCCAGACACACTGGAGACTTGCAGGACAGTACTGGGGCCTCGAGGTACCTCCTGGGCTCAAAAGGAGTCATTTGCCCCCATCAACTTGGTGACACAGATCATTTGCTGGGGACTCTCTGCAGAGCAGAGAAAATCTCAGGTCACTGGGGAGGAGCTGTGCAAGAGCCCTGGGCCGGTCCTGGCCTGGAGATTCCTTCCCCAGGTCTGGTTTATGGACACCTTCTCTTTTGTAGAAGGAGCAAAAGGAACAAGTCATTTTCTTTCTACAATTCTCTCAAGACACTCTTACCCCCTAGGCTTCCCAGGGCTCAGAGAGGGCCTCCCTGGCACGGTGTTCATCTGGGGAAACCAAAAAGTCTACTAGCCTCTGTTCTGCCAGGAAGCAACCTGTACCTACCCCACAGAGGGTTGCAGACAGTTTGTGGCCAGATATGGATTTTTAAAAAAGGACTGATTTTACTCATAATCAGTATAAATTTTATTACCCCTCTCTACAATTGATAGAATTAAGGAAAGTGTCAGGAGAGACAGAATCTCAACCACGCTTATCTAATTTTCATTTATACACAGAATGGAAGAAGAAACTCTTTTCTTCCCCCTGGTGCATGAAGTAGATGCACAGTGCAACTCCACAGCAATGTATTGAGCTGGAACACAGGATTCTATTAACTTAACAGCACAAAAATCATCAGAGTGTATTCTCTGACTACAATAATATTAAATTAGAAATCAATACAAAGAAGATATTTTGGAAACCCAATTATGTGGAATGAAACAACATTTCTATGTAAATTAAGGGCCAAAGATAAAATCACCAGGGAAATAAGAAAATATTTTGAATTGAATAATCACAAAACAAGATACCCAAATCTGTGAAATGCAGCTCAAACAGTGCTCTGAGGGAGACATAAAGCTTAAGAGCTTAAACTAGAAAGGAGGAAAGACCTAAAATCAGTTCCACTCTAGAAAACTAGAAAAAGAAGAGCAAAATAATGCAAAAGTGTCAAAGAAGAAAATCCTAAAAAGTAGAAATCAAATAAATAAAGTAGACATTAATAGAGAAAACAGAGGCAAATTTGATTCTTCATTAAACTGACAAACCTGAAGTTAGACTGGTGAAGACAAAAAGAGAGGACAAAAATCACCAGTATTTGGAATGTAAAAAGGATTATTACCAAAGATCCTACTGCAGTTAAAAGAATAATAAGAGAATACTGTGTACATTTTTTGCCAAGTTGCATGAAATGGGCAAACATACTGGAAATTAAAATAACCAAATTAAGAAAAGGAAAGAAGCATGGAAAAAAATTACAGGGTCTTTTTATTCACGGCTAACAGTACAAAGATCTTTAATGAAAAATCACCAAAACAACCATCGACTACAAGGATAATTGAAGATCAAAAGCAAAACCAAACAAACAAATTAAAAAAAGAAAAAGAAAATCCAATATCACACTCCAAATAACATATATAAGCAATAAACAAAGATAACATTTAAATTTAAAATTTTCCCCAAGTACTTTAGTGTCGGAAATATAACATATGTAGGAATAAATCTTAGCAATGGTTAAGATCTCTGAAATCCAAGACACTGAAAACCAAGGCAGACTGTGGAGTGTGTAGAGGACCTACATAAATATATCCCCTGTTCATGGAGAGCAAGACTCCACATAGTTAAAATGTGATACTCTCCAAATTAATCCAGAGATTCAAAAAATACCAAACAAAATTCTAGGAGATCTTTTGACAGAAATTAATGAACTGATGTACAAATTTATATGAAAACATGAAAGGTATCTCTCTCTCTCTCTCTCTCTCCTCATGGAAGTTTTCTCTCCTCTCCTTTTTTTCTATTTTCTCTATCTAATAACTTTTCTGGAACACTTCTTGGGTCTGATATTTACTTTATGATACCGTGCACCTGCAGTGGTCCCCCCTCTCATTCTTCAGAGGGTGGAGACCCAGAACCTACAACATTCTCTCAGGGGAGCTGTGCCTCCCCAGCACCTAAAAAACTTGGTTACAGTACCTGGTTCATAGCATTAGGACTGGTTGGCCAGTGGGTGACGCCCAAGAAGAACTAGCCAAGGCAGGGTGGGGCATCACGTCATCTGGGGAGTGCAAGGGGCTGGGGAACGCCCTCTTCTAGCCAAGGGAAGCCATTAGGGACTATCCCCTGAACTCCAGCCAAGATACTGTGCTTTTCCCATGGTTTTCACAACCCGCAGACCAGGATATTCCCTCCTGTGCCTACAACATTAGGCCCTGGGTTTCCAGAACAAAACTGGGCAGCTGTTTGGGAAGACATTGAGCTAGCCACAGCAGTTTATCTTCTCATACGCCAGCGGCACCTGGAACACCAGTGAGAAAGAACTGTTCACTATCCTGGAAAGGGGGCTGAAGCCAAGAAGCCAAGTGATCTGGCTTGGTGGGTCCCACCCCCACAAAGACTAGAAAGCTAAGATCCACTGGCTTAAATCCTTACAGCCAGCACAGCAGTCTGAACTCCACCTGAGACTTTCAAGCTTGGTTGGGGAGTGGGGAGGGTGTCCGCCATTGCTAAGGCTCCATTAGGCGGTTTTAACATGAGTGTAAACAAAATCTCTGGGAAGTTCGAACTGAGTGGAGCCCATGGTAGCTTAGAAAGGCCTCTGCAGGAAGACTGTGTCACTAGACTCCCACCTCACAGGGCAGGGCATCTCTGAAAAAAGGCAGCAGCCCATCAGGGATTTATAAATAAATCCCCCACCTCCCTGGGACAGAGCACTTGGGTACAGAAGGCTGTTTTGGATACAGCTTCAGCAGACTTAAATGTCCCTGCCAGGCAGCTCTGAAAAGAACAGCAGCACAGTGTTCCAGCTCGAATAAGGGACAGACTGCCTCCTCAAGGGGTTCCCTGACCCCCATGTATCCTGACTCTGAGACACCTCCCAGTAGGGGCCAACAGACACCTCATACAGGAGAACTCTGGCTGGCATCTGGTGGGTGCCCCTCTGGGACAAAGCTATCAGAGGAAGAAACATGCAAAAATCAGTGCTGTTCTGCAGCTGCCACTGGTGATTTCCAGGCAAGCAGGGTCTGGAGTGGACTCCAGCAAACTCTAGCAAACCTATAGTAGAGGGCTTTGACTGTTAGAAGGAAAACTAGCAAACAGAAAGAAATGCTCTCAACATCAACAGAAAGGACTTGCACTCAGAGATCTGTTCCAAAGTTCATCACCTTCAAAGACCAAAGGTAGATAAATCCACAAAGATGGGAAGAAACCAGTGCAAAAAGGCTGAAAATTAAAAAAAACAGTGTCTCCTCTCTTCCAAGGGATCACAATGCCTCACCAGCAGGGGAATAAAACTGGACAGAGAATGAGTTTGACGAATTGACAGAAGCAGGCTTCAGAAGGTGGGTAATAACAAACTTCTCCAAGCAAAAGGAGCATGTTCTAACCCAATGCAAGGAAGCTAAGAACCTTGAAAAAGTTTGGACCAAATGCTGACTAGAATACAGCTTAGAGAAGAACATAAACGACGTGATGGAGCTCAAAAACACAGCACGAGAACTTCATGAAGCATACACGTTTCAATAGCCAAATCGATCAAGCAGAAGAAAGGATATCAGAGATTGAAGATCAACTCAATTAAATAAATTGAGAAGACAAGATTAAAGAAAAAAGTAAAAAGAAATGAACAAAGCCTCCAAGAAATATGGGATTACATGAAAAGACCAAATCTATGTTTGATCAGTGTACCTGAAAATGATGGAGGGAATGAATCCAAGTTGGAAAACTCTCTTCAGGATATTAACCAGGAGAATTTCTTCAACCTAGCAAGGCAGGCCAACATTCAAATTCGGAAAATACAGAGAACACCACAAAGGTACTCCTTGAGAACAGCAACCCCAAGACACATAATCGTCAGATTCACCGGGGTCGAAATGAAGGAACAAAATGCTAAGGGCAGCCAGAAAGAAAGGTTTGGTTACCCACAAAAGGAAGCCCATTAGACTCACAGTGGATATCTCAGGAGAAACCCTACAGGCCAAAAGAGAATGGGGGACAATGCTTTCAACATTCTTAAAGAAAAGAATTTTCAACCCAGAATTTTATATCCAGCCAAACTAAGCTTAATAAGCATAGAGAAATAAAATCCTTTGCGAACAAGCAACTGCTGAGAGATTTTGTCACCACTAGGCCTGCCTTACAAGAGCTCCTGAAGAGAGCCCTAAACATGGAAAGAAACAACCAGTACCAGATACTTGCAAAAACATGCCAGATTGGAAAGACCATAGATGCAATGAATAAATTGTATCAACTAACAGGCAAAATAACCAGCTAGCATCATAATGGTATGATCACACTCACACATAAAAATATTAACCTTAAATGGAAATGCCCCAGTTAAAAGACACAGACTGGCAAATTGGATAAAGAGTCAACACCCATCGGTGTACTGTATTCAGGAGACCCATCTCATGTGCAAAGATACACATAGGCTCAAAGTAAAGGGATGGAGGAATACTTACCAAACAAATGGAAGCAAGCAAACAAAAAAAGCATGGTTTGAAATCCTAGTCTCTGATAAAACAAACTTTAAACCAACAAAGATCAAAAGAGACAAAGAAAGGCATTATATAATGGTAAAGGAATCATTGCAACAAGAAGACCTAACTATCCTAAATATATGCACCCGATATAGGAACGCATACAAAGATACCTACAAAGAGACTTAGACCCCCACATATTAATAGTGGGATACTTTAACATCACACTGTCAATATTATACGGATCAACGACACAGAAAGCTAACAAGGATATCCAGGACTTGAACTCAGATCTTGACTAAGCAGACCTAATAGACATCTACAGAGCTCTCCACCCCAAATCAACAGAATATACATTCTTCTCAGCACCACATCACACTTGTTCTAAAATAGGCCACTTAATTGGAAGTAAATCCCTCCTCAGCAAATGCAAAATAACAGAAATCATAACAAATAGTCTCTCAGACCGCAGTGCAATCAAATTAGAATTTAGGATTAAGAAACTCACTCAAAACCACACGACTACATGGAAACTGAACAACTTGCTCCTGAATGACTACTGGACAAATAATGAAGTGAAGGCAGAAATA
The DNA here is from genome assembly GCF_049354715.1 of Callithrix jacchus. Classification (NCBI taxonomy): domain Eukaryota; kingdom Metazoa; phylum Chordata; class Mammalia; order Primates; family Cebidae; genus Callithrix; species Callithrix jacchus. The sequence continues at coordinate 37,393,866 of NC_133505.1, forward strand.
AATATGTTCTTTGAAACCAGTGAAAACAAAGACAATATACCAGAACCTCAGGACATATTTAAAGCAGTGTCTAGAGGGAAATTTACAGCACTAAATGCCCACAAGAGAAAGGAGGAAAGATCTAAAATTGACACCCTAATGTCACAATTAAAAGAACTAGCCAGACTAATAAAAAAGAAAAGAGATAAGAATCAAATAGATGCAATAAAAATGATAAAGGGGATATCACCACCGATACTACAGAAATACAAACTACCATCAGAGAATACTATAAACACCTCTATGCAAATAAGCCAAAAAATCTAGAAGAAATGGATGAATTCCTGGATACTTACACCCTCCCAAGACTAAACCAGGAAGAAGTCAAATCCCTGAATAGACCAATAACAAAGTCTGAAATTGAGGCAGCAATTAATAGCCTACCAACCAAAAAAAGTCCAGAACCAGATGGATTCACAGCTGAATTCTGCCAGGGGTAAAATGGCAGCTGGTACCATTTCTTCTGAAACTATTTCAAACAATAGAAAAAGAGAGAATCCTCCCTAACTCATTTTATGAGACCAACATCATCCTGATACCAAAACCTGGCAGAGACACAACTAAAAGAGAAAATTTCAGGCCAATATCCCTGATGAACATCGATGCAAAAATCCTCAAAATACTGGCAAACCAAATCCAACAGCACATCAAAAAACTTATCCATCACAATCAAGTCAGCTTCATCCCTGGGATTCAAGGCTGGTTCAACATAGGCAAATCAATAAACATAATCCATCACATAAACAGAACCAAAGACAAAAACCACATAATTGATGCAGAGAAGGCCTTCGACAAAATTCAATAGCTCTTTAGGCTAAAAACTTTCAATAAGTATTGATAGAACATATCTCAAAATAATAAGAGCTATTTCTCACAAGCCCACAGCCAATACCATACTGAATGGGGGAAGACTGGAAGCATTCCTTTTGAAAACTGACACAAGACAAGGATGACCTCTCTCACCACTTCTTTCAACATTGTATTGGAAGTTCTGGCCAGGGCAATTAGGCAAGAAAAAGACTTAAAGTGTATTCAATTAGGAAAAGAGGAAGTCGAATTGTCTCTATTTGCAGAATACATGATTGTATATGTAGAAGACCACATCACCTTAGCCCAAAATCTCCTTAAGCTGATAAGCAACTTCCAGCAAAGTCTCAGGATACAAAATCAATGTGCAAAAATCACAAGCATTCCTATACACCAATAACAGATAAAGAGAGAGCAAATGATGAGTGAATTCCCATTCACAATTGCTGCAAAGAGGATAAAATACCTAGAAACACAACTAACAGGGGATGTGAAGGACATCTTCAAGGAGAACTACAAGCCACCGCTCAATGAAATAAGAGAGGACACAAACAGATGGAAAAACACTCCATGCTCATGGTTAGGAAGAATCAATATTGTGAAAATGGCCATGCTGCTGCCCAAAGTAATTTATACTTTCAATGCTATCCCCATCAAACTACCATTGACTTTCTTCACAGAATTAGTACACAGATAAAACAAAACCAACCCCTAAATATTGTATAGAACCAAAAAAAGGGCATGCATAGCCAAGACAATCTTAAGTGGGATGGGGAGCGGGGGGAAAGCTGGAGGCATCAGGCATCAGGCTACCTGACTTAAAACTGCACTACAAGGCTATAGTAATCAAAACAACATGTTCCTGGTACCAAAACAGCGATATAGACCGATGGAACAGAACAGAGGCCTCAGAAGTAACACCACACATCTACAACCATCTGATCTTTGACAAACTTTACAAAAACAAGAAATGGGGAAAGGATTCCCTATTTAATAAATGATGTTGATAAAACTGGCTAGCCATATGCAGAAGGCTGAAACTGGATTCCTACCTTACACCTCATACAAAAACTAACACCAAATGGATTAAAGATTTAAACATAAGACCTAACATCATAAAAACCCTAGAAGAAAACCTAGGGAATACCATTCAGGACATAGGCATGGGCAAGGACTTGATGACTAAAACAACAAAGCAATGACAACAAAACCCAAGATAGATGAATGGGGTCTGATTAAACTAAAGAGCTTCTGCACAGCAAAAGAAACTACCAACACAGTGAACTGACAACCAACAGAATAGGAAAAATTTTTGCACTCTATCCATTCTACAAATGGCTCATATCCAGAATCTACAAAGAACTTAAACAAATTTACAAGAAAAAAAAAACCCATCAAAAAGTAAGTGAACAATATGAACAGACAATTCTCAAAAGAAGGCATTTTTGCAGTCATCAAACATATGAAAAAAGCTCATCATCACTGGTCATTAGAGAAATGCAAATCAAAACCACATTGAGATACCATTTCACACCAGTTAGAATTAGAATGGTGATCGTTACAAAATATGGAGACAACAGATGCTGGAGAGGATGTGGAGAAATAGGAACACTTTTACACTGTTGATGGGAGTGTAAATTAGTTCAACCATAGTGGAAGACAGTGTGGTGATTCCTCAAGGATCTAGAAATAGAAATTCCATTTGACCCAGCAATTCCATTACTTGGTATGTACCCAAAGGATTATAGATTATTCTATTATTAAAAAAACACACACAAGTATGTTTATTACAGCACTGTTCACAATAGCAGAGACTTGGAACCAACCCAAATGCTCATCAATGTTAGACTGGATAAAGAAAATGTGGCTCATACACACCACAGAATGCATCCATAAAAAAGTATGAGTTCATGTCCCTTGCAGGGACATGAATTAAGCTGAAAACCATCATTCTCAGCCAACTGACACAAGAAAAAAACCCAAACACTACATGTTCTTCTTCACAAGCAGATGTTGAATAATGAGAACACATGGACACAGGGAGCAGAAAATCACACACTGGGGCCTGTCAGGGGGTGGGGGGCTAGGGAAGGGATAGCAGGGGGTGGGGGAATAAGGGAGGGATAGCATTAGGAAAAATACCTAAGGTAGATGACAGGGTGATGGATGCAGCAAACCACCATGGCACTTGTATACATATGTAACAAACCTGCACATTCTGCACATGTACCCCAGAACTTAAAGTATAATAATAAAAAAAGAATAAATAAATGAAGTCATATTATAGCCCTCTTCTGCTCAAAACTGTCCTCTAACTCTTCATCCCACTCTGAGCAAAGGTCAGATCCAACCCCAAGCCCCTCAAGCCCACCTGCTCTGGCCATACCTCTGACCTCATCTAGTTTCTCTCTTTCCAGCCCATCTGGCCTCCTTGCTCTTCTGGGAACACAGACAGCTCCCTGCCCTAGTGCATTTGCACCGGAGTTCCCCTGCCTGGAAAGAACTTCCCCAGACATCCTCATGTCCCTCAACTCTTTCCTCAAAGGTCACTTTTGCAACGAGGCACACACTGACCACTTTTGTACAACAGCCACCTTCCCTGTCCTCACTGCCCACATCCTGGATCACCTGCCTTATAGCACTTCTCGCCTTCTAGAACTTTCTTTCTTTTTTTTCCTTATTCTGCTTATAGTGTATCTATTGTCTGCCTCTTCCCACTAAAGCACATGCTCCACAAGGTAAGAAATTTTTCTGATTTTACTTCAGTGGTGTTCTGTTTCCCAGATGGAGAATCATTCTGTCCTATGTCTGGTTGACACCAAAGGTCAGTTGAATGAATGATCACTGTAGAGCACCTCCTATTCTAAGGACAGTATCTTCATTAACACAGACTCAGGCCAAGTGCTGTTTTGTGGCAGCTACAGCACAAGGTCCTCTCACACTGAATCGAGGCCACCTCTGCTTTTCTCAGCAGTGCTGCTTGTGTCCTCCCTCTGCCATCCCTCCTCTCACACCAACCCCCCTGCACGCGCGCACACACACACACACACACACACATTGCAGCACACAATCAGGTTTCTCTCTTCAGAAAAGAACAGTCCTTGATGATGGGTCCAATTTCACAAATAAATGTAAGTCTAAATTAGACTCTGCTTTATAGATTCATAAGTTGGGGTTGGAGCCAACACCAAGATCACTAGAACCAGGGCAAAAAGAGAGGGCAGGAGAGCAGAGCAGAAGAGGAGCCCTAGAAGGATGGCAGGAGTTGAATAGGTCTGAAAATGTGTCTCTTTATAGCACAGAGACTTCCGTGTGCAGGAGCCACCCTGGGAGATGTGTGAGCCTCTGTGGTCACAGCTCTTGTGGGACAAGTTTCCACTGAAGGGACAAGGACAGTGGAGAAGTGAAGCTGACCCAGCTGAGGACTGACCACATAAAGCCCATGATGGACTCAGCAGCAGCTGGACACAGGCCCCGCCCACACTCGGCTCCTCACAGCCTTCTCCATCCCCACCTGCAACAGGCTCAGCACAGGGAACATGCAGATTCTGGAAGGTTCTCAGGTCTTTATTTTCTCTCTCAAATTTTAAGAATTGACTTAATTAACTCATCAACCTCTCATGGCAAATATTTGAGAAAACAAATTCATACTCAGATTTTCATTTTCAGTAAGAAAGAGGTTGCAGCTCAGTGCTGCAGGAAGTTGAGACACAGATGGAGACACCCAGCCCCCCCTCTCTGGAAGAGGAGAGATGACTGGGGAGGGAACACAGGTCAGCGTGGGGACAGGGGTCATGGTGGACACGGGGTGGGCTGTCTTTCCACCTCCTCACATTGTGCTAACAGGGACGCAGACACATTCAGATGCTTTTGCAGAAAGAGGTGCCAGAGGCTCTTGAAGTCACAAAAGGGAGGGAGGAAGAAATCCTGCGTCTCAGTCCCATACATGGCAGCCGTCTCAGGCTACAGAAAACAACAGGTGTGGTCAGATTCAGGTCAGTCATGGTAAGTGATGACACTCTGAACAGTCCACCACACATTTGAAATGTCCCAATCAAAGACTCCCAAGTACCTAGTCTTTTCCCCTTGGCCACACCCCCCAGAATCTTACCTTAACAAGTTGTGAGAGACACATCAGAGCCCTGGGCACTGTCCCTGCCTGAGGTAAAACAAAACAGGACCTGGTCAGAGCCTGCAGGAGATGTGGGCCAGGAGGGATTATGGGGTGGGTGAGCTCCTCCACACTCCCACCCCCCACTTACATGCAGCCTGAGAGTAGCTCCCTCCTTTTATGCTAGTGGGAAGAAAATGTCCTGTGAGGGGACAGGGAGGAGGCAGGCTTTTAGAGAAGCCTCCTAAACTTGGAGGTGTCGGGGTCCGGCATGTCTGCCGGGGGACTACCGACCTGCGGTAGTCCCTGAGACCTCCAACGTAGATGTCTCGTTCAACCTGAGAGAGAGAGTGCACGGAAGAGAAAATATAGAAAAGCAGAGTCTGGAGGGCTGTGTGAAAATTATGGTCAAAACGCAGCAAATTTATTTTTGTGGGTTACAGCTTTTACACCTTTTTTCTTGTTTACATTTACTTTATCTCAGTAGAAAGGGGTAAACAGAAAGGAAATAGAAACTCCATAAAAAATAGTTATCAGCGGCTTGTGATACTGCTCAGAAAGCAGTTTAAGGGGGCTTGTGGTAGTAGTTTACATTTCAAAGATTTTACATTTCTAAGATACAATGGCACCCTTAAGGTGGCTGGTTAAACTTGTTTTTCACCAGGAGCTAAAACAAAGGCTTAGCTCCAGGGAAAATATGGGCAGAGGTCTCTGCTCCTCTTAGGCATCTCAATTGCAGTAAGTTTATTGCTTACACAGAGACTGATGGGGACATGGAAGCAGACAGCACAATGTCCTCATAAACTGCAGACCTTTGCTTTGCATTCTGTTGTTGCTTCAGTGACTCAGCTCCAGGCCCTTTGTCTCACTCGACAGCCCTCGAGGTGGGGAAATGCAGACAGGTCCAGCAGCCAAACTGGGGTGAGTCAACTAGCTGTCTTGAGCCCTTGGCGCGAACACTACATGGAGGCTCCAAGAAACTTTCCTCCAAGAAAAGTTTCTAGCCACAGTGACTGCAGACCCAGAGCAGAATCAGGAAACATGAGGACAGCAGGTGTGGGTCCAGGACCAACCACCCTCCTAAGGTCTGTCCTCAGCAGGGACCTTCCCCTGACTCATGAATGCTGGAATCAAGACCCCAACACCACAATCATCAAGGTGATACATCTGTCCTTCATTGTCACATGTGCTTCACAAAATACTAAGTACTAGCACAGAGGCCCCAGGCTGGGTCGGCCCATGTGTGGATGGTGCTTCCCAGTAATGAGGCAGGGGGCACTTCTACCTGGGGCTTGAAAGCTCCAGTGGGACAAAACCCAGATCCCATCCTTTCCCTACATGAGCTCTTCCTCCTCCACATCACAGCAGTGACCATAGCTCTGAGGACTACAGCTCCAAGGAAATCCAGGCCAGCAACGATGCCCACGATGGGGATGGTGGGCTGGGAAGATGGCTCTGGGAAAGGAGGGGAAAGTGAGGGGCCCTGACCCCAGGCCTCAGCCCTGACCCTGCTGAAGGGCTCCAGATGGGCTCCTGCTTTCCCTGAGAAGAGACATGACACCACCATCCCCCTCCTTACTCTGTCCCTCTTCTTACCCCACCTCAGGGTGAGGGGCTCCAACAGCCCCTCATGTTGCATATGGTACGTGTATCTCTGCTCTTCTCCAGAAGGCACCACCACAACCACCCACTTCTAGAAGGTTCTGTCCCCTGCTGGCCTGGTCTCCACAAGCTCTATGTTCTGAGTTTGGTCCTCCCCATCCGGCTGCCAGGTCAATGTGATCTCTGCAGGGTAGAAGCCCAGGGCCCAGCACCTCAGGGTGGCCTTGTGGATCACATGTGTTTCTGGGGGTCTGACGGGAAGAGTCAGAAAATTCAGGCACTTTGCATCTCTCATGGGCCACCCCAGCAGCTCCCATGTGACCGTCCTGAGAATGGGCAGGACACGTGGAGTGGAGAAGGGAGCACAGAACCCAGACACCAGCCTGGACACAGGCACCTGGGATAATCTCCTATTCCTTGGAAAGTTCTAGTCTCTGAGGGTGGAACAGCGACTTCTGGTCCTGACCTGAGTGGAGGCCAAGGGACTCAGAAAAGCTGGAATCAGACCTTCAAACACATTGAATGTGAGGCAGAGAACAAGGCCTGAGAGTAAAATCTCGGCGCCCAAGGCCGCTGCAAATGTCAAAGGGGACCTCTAATCAGTATTCCAGGTACTGTCTTCGCCTCCATTTCCTCAGAGGCATCATCCCTTAATGATCCTAGAGAGTAGAGGGGCCCTCGAGGAAACTCAGGAAAACTCATGTCATTCTCCATTCAAGGGAGGGCAATTATTCTAGCGCTGATCCCATTTTCCTTCGATCCTCGCCATCCTGGGAGATCTACAGGAGATGGGGAAGGCTCCCCACTGCCCCTGGTACGTGCGCGCTGCAGGGTCTCCTTCCCGTTCGCCAGGTATCTGCGGAGCCACTTCAGGTATTTGCCCTCCAGGTAGGCCCTGAGCCCCCTCCGCCCCATGGGCGGCCTCCAACTTGCGCTGGATAATCTGAACAGCCACGTCAGCAGCTGTCCAAGAGAGCAGGTTCTCCTTCAGGCGATGTAATCCTTGCCATCATAGGCAAGTTGTTAATACCCGCGGAGGAGGCGCCCATCAGGCCCCGGGTCGCAGTCACAGCTCATCCGGAAGGTGTGAGACCCTGGCCCCGCCCCCGCGGTCAGCACAGCCCACCAAGCCCCGCCCCCGCCCAGACCAACCCTCAGGGATTTGGGCCTAAATTGAAAAGGAAACCGGGTAAAGGCGTCTGGGGCTTTCCCGGGTCGAGCATCTGCGTGGGTCCCGCAGCCTCGGGTGGATCTCAAACTCGGGGCGACGTGGGCCGTGCGTGGGGGATGAGGAGGGCCGTGATCTGATCTGCTCCCAGGGCCGGGGTCACTACCGGCCTCGCTCTGGTTGTGGTAGCAGAGCAGGGTCCGCAGGTTCCCTCGGTGAGTCTGTGCGCTGGCCTTGAGAGTCAGTGTCTCCGGGTCCCAAGAATCCGGCCTTTCCTGTTCCATCCACGGCGCCCGCGGCTCCCATCTCGGACTCGCCGCGTCGCTGTGGAACCGCACGAACTGCGTGTGGTCCACGTAGCCCACCGAGATGAAGCAGGGCTCCCCGCTGCCGGCTGGGACTCGGCGGTGTAGAAATACCTCACGGATTGGGAGCCTGGAGGTGAGGAGGGGCTGAGACCCGCCGGACCCTCCTCCCGCTCGGCTCCTGGGGTCCTGCGCCCCCGCCAGGCGGGCCCCTTGCTCCTTCCCCAGAGACAGTTTCCCTCCGGACCCTGCACTCACCCGCCCAGGTCTGGATCAGGGCCAGGGCCCCAGAGAGCAGAAGGAGGAGGGTTCAGGGCGATGGAGGAGACCCCTTCCTCAGTGTCAGGAGAATCTGAGTCCCAGTGGGTGCGTGAGAACTTTAGAACCGGGACCGCGGCGACGCTGATTGGCTTCTCTAGAAAACCAATACCCAATGGGAGTGGTAACTGGAGATACTCGTGAGTATGCAGGAAGGACCCCACACAGCTTGGGAGAAGAAGTGAAATTCAGGGGAGTGGGGAATCGCCAACGAGGCACTTCCCCAATGCAGACACGGCCCCTTGGTGTCCCCGAGACCCTGAGATCAAAGCCGGGGACCAGGGACTTTTCCTGATCCCTCTTCTCCTACACCAAGCCTCTTTCTCACACTGTCTGCCTGAGTCCTGGCCAAGGGTCTGTCTGTGGAAACCGGGGAGAGACTCCCAGGCTGTGGCCAGCCCCTTCCCCTTCACTTCTCGTCCTGGAATCTCCGTCCCTGAACTGGACTTCCTGCCTCCCACTCCTTATCTCTCCCCTTGGACTCTTGTACGAGCAAACTCCCCACGGGGAACTTGATGCCAGTGAGTGAGCTGGTCCTGGGAGTGGCGGTGTAGAGACAGAAGTTTTCTCTTTAAACCTGGTGAAGCTTTGTCTGGAGTCACCAGATAGAGATTCTCCTAGAGACCAGCTGTGGACCTTAATCCTTTGATAAAAGCTTTCCCCATTTTCTCCTTTGCTGTTGAAAGGGAAAATAACTACTTCTATTCTGGATAACTTTTAACTAATCATCTTAAAACTCCAGTATGGAATATTTATCCATCAAGGAAAAATTGTGTTAAGTGCTTTTTATAAACTGATTCTTAAATATACGAGGTGGTTCAAAGCTGGCATTAAAATGCTATCTTTGTCCTTACAATTGTTTTATTGTTTAGATTATTATTTAGATTCTGGTGGAACTTTTTTGAGCCATTAATAAAAAATAGCAGAAATAACTGAAAATAGTTGCTTTAGGCTCATTCTACTGGTCATTTCAGTAAAGAATAATTGATCCAGAAATACCCCTGTGGGTATTTAAAGTATATAAAGTTTTATTATGATGAAAGAACAGTTTTCATTGGGAAGAGATTTTAAATTTGCATTTTCTTGTCTTTTTTTTTCTGTAGGAAGGAACTTGAAACCTTCAAATATAATGTTGTGTTAATTCTTCACTTTAAAGTAGTTGAGAGTTCATTGTTGTCAGATGTTCTCTCTTGATGATGATGAAAGAACTCATTTTAAAAATCAATTTACATAAAAATGTAAAACTTTGCTTAGTATTGTTTTTGTAGGTTTTGTTTAATTTGTTTTGTGGTTTTGATGTTCCCTCTAGCACTTGTACCCAGTGAGAGTTTCGGCTAATTATCTTTATAAGTGTTAGGAAGGTGCAGTGCTAACTTTGAGGTTGTTGAGAATCACAGTTTAAGAAGATTCTAGTTTCTCTTTTGCAGTCTGGGCCTCGTGGAAAGGGAGTGGTAACAAAGATCAAAGGGTGCCTCTGTAATTGACATTACAGTCACTCTTGAGAGGTTTTCAGTGCTGGGTCTGGCTCTGCTGCTGTGTTATGATTTTGGATGAGCCTCTTACCTTTTCCAGCACAGTTTCTCTCTCCATTCGTAAAATTAGAGGCTCAGATTAATTATATTCTGAGATTCCAAAAGCACCCAGCATTACTTTTTACTTTCAGGGAATGTTTGAAGGAGGGATGCTAGAGAATAATTCTTGGTCATTTTGACTCTTACTGGTCATGGAGAAACACTAGTGAAAAACACAAACTTTCCAGTAGCTCAAGGTCCTTCCAGTTTGCTATTTTTCAATTATTCACGAGCAATTAAGTAAGTAGAAATCCTGTTCTACAGAGACTCATTTCAATAACTGAAAAAAACTCTTTGAATCACTTAATAAATCACTTCTGATTTAGTTGTTTTATGTTTATTGTACTTCACATATAAACCAGCATTATCCTTTAGATTTACTGAATGATTAAAGATTTTCAAGAGTATCATTTGTGGTTGAATTATTTATGTGTCTGATCTGTTTGTGTTTAGAAAAAATGACAACTTCTCAAGATAAAAGATATAAAGGCTAATTTCTTCTGTAGCTATTATTGAACAGCCTTGTTTTGGCTGGATTTCTGTTTGATCTACTACAGCTATAGTAAATGATTAAGCTCATGGCTCATTTAACATTCATGGTAATGTTAAATGACCATGTGATATAATGTGTTGCCATGGCTGTCATTGTTCTTATTCAATTTGTAAACCACTACTTGTGTACATTTTTTTAAATCAGTGGTTTAAAATAAGATTTGAAATCCTTATAAAATTCTTTTTCCCTCTCATTCTTTTGGTTGACTAGTTTAATATCCTATATAACAGGAAGGGATGGAAAAACACAGTCACGTTAATATTACAAGACAGGCAGGGACACAGATTATGTAAAATGTCAGTTTTACTTGCATCTCAGTGCTGAGGCATACTTTTTTAGTATGACAATATTCAGGAAAAAGAAGAGAATAGCAGTTTATAAAAGGTTAGGTAGTGTTGTACATTACCCAATAGAATCATTCAATTTAGGCTGAAATATCTTGTGTATACACACATTCCCAATTATGTGCAAATACAGCAATTAGATCCACCCACAGACCAATTAAAGATCTCAAATGTGAACAAACCCTGAATTGAATGTTGCATTATGTCTAGATTTTTAGTATCAATGTTCATTCAAAATGGTTTCTTCGTTTTGTTAATTAATTTATTTGTTATTTTTTTGAGACAGAGTCTCACTCTGTCACCTAACCTGGAGTTCTGTGACCTGATCTTGGCTCACTGCAACCTCTGCCTCTCGGGTTCAAGAGAGTCTCCTGCCTCAGCCTCCTGAGTAGCTGGGATTACAGGTGCACAGTACCACACCTGGCTTATTTTTGTATTTTTAGTAGAGACAGTGACTCAGGTTGGGTGAGGTTACTGCCTTCTGTCTTCAAGGAGCTAAAGGACTGTGGAAAGCTTATAGGTTAGAACGGCAAATATATAATTTGAATACAATATAGAAATAATAGAAATAAGCACACTAAGGTGGGAATAACCAACCAGAGAGAGGACGTCACTTGATCTGAATGACAAGTACTCACTGGGCTGGAAAAGATAATAAAGACATTCCAGGAAGAGGAAAGAACAATTGTAAAGATGCAGATATGTTTATTTCAAGAATACAAGTTAAAATTTAATTTATTTATTAAAGGAGCCACAAATAATTTGCCGTGGCTGAAGCATATGGTGTGTGGGGTGAAGTGATGAGGGTTGAAGTTGGACAGAGAGGCAAGAAACAACTGGTACCCAGCCTTGAATGCCATGCACAGGAACTTGGACATTTCCCTTTTGGCCAGTGGTCTTCAGAGAGGAATGTGGGTATGAAAAACAGGAGCAGAGAGGAAACTGGAATTTTTATTTGCTTTTCATGTCATCCTTTTAAATGTCAATTTTGTGTATGTTGTGTAATAAATTAGAACATGAATTCATGTGTATGCTATGTGAATATACACATTTGGGGGTACATTTGCTTGTGGCAGGGGTGTATGATCAAAAAGAGCTCAGAGTATACTGTTGTAGCTGATAGAGTCTGGATAGGGAGTGGGATAACCTTGAGGGTTTCAATCTAGGTAGAAGGATCAGATTTGCATTTTAAAGCAAGTTTTCTGGAATCAAATAGGAGATACGTTAGAGAAGAGCAGGTCTAGACTAAGGTCAGTTGGGAAACGATAGATTTGAATTCAGGCAGTGCTATAATAGAAAGAGATTCAAGAAACTGAGTAGGGCCAAGGACTCTGGCTCATGCCTGTAATTTCAGCATTTTGGGTGGCCAAGGCAGCTGATCACAAGGCCAGGAGATCGAGACTATCCTGGCTAACACGTTGAAACCTGGCTCTACTAAAAATGCAAATAAATAAATAAATAAATAAGCTGCACGTGGTGGCACGCATCTGTAGTCCCAGCTACTCAGGAGGCTGAGGCAGGAGATTCACTTGAACACCAGAGGTGGAGGTTGCAGTGAGCCAAGATCGTGCCACTGAAATCCAGCCTTCCAGCCTGGGTGACAGAGACTCCATCTTCCACTCCAAAAAAAGAAAAAAAGAAACTGAGTAGAATAAAAAATCAGTAAACTATTTCTTTTTATTGCTGCATTAATATTTCGTTATATGAATACACTCCATTTTGTTTAGCCACTCACCAGCTGATGGACATTTGGATTGTTTCTGGGTTTTGCCTATTGTGAATAATGCTGCCTTAGACTTTCTTATGGAAGTCTTTGTGTTGACATATGTTTTTATTTATCTTGAGTATATAGCTAAGACTAGAATTTCTGGATCATATGACAAGTTTGTGTTTAACTTTCTGAGAAACTGCTAAACTGTTTTACAAAAATGGCTGTACCATTTTCCGTTCCTGGGGTCAGCAGTGTGTGAGGGCTGCAGTTTCTTTTTATCCTTGACAACACTAGTTAGCTCTTCTGTTTAGGTCTGTGATCTATTTTCAGTTAAGCCTTGTGTTTGTGCAAGTTCAAAGTCCACCTTCATTATTTTTTGACATATTGATATCCAGTTGTCTCAGGACCATTTTTTTTGGCAGACCTTGGAGCTCTAGGCTGCACTGTGCCCAAGTCTCCCTCACAAGCCTCAGAACTATTTTTTGATTCCCCATTGAATTGCTTTGGCACCTTTGTAGGAAACCAGTGATCATAATGTAAGAGTTTTTTTCTGAACGCTCAACTTTATTTTTTATTGCCAATGCCACACTGAGTTGACTGCTGTAGCTTCGTAGTAAAATTGAAATTGGGAGGTCTGAGTCCTCCAACCTAGTTCTTTTTAAAATTTGTTTGGCTATTTAAGGTCCTTTGTCTTTTCACATAAATTTTAGGATCATTTTGGCAATTTTAACAGAGAAAATAACCTACTGAGACTTTAATAGGGATGGTTGTGTTGCATGTATACATCAATTTGGGAAAAATTGTCATCTTAATGATATTGAGTCTTTCAATCCATGAACATAGAATGTATCCCTTTTTAAGTCATCTTCAGTTTTTCTAAGCAGTTTTGTTGTTTTCAATATATGAGTCTTCTTTTGTTGAATTTACTCCTTAATATTTCATTCTTACTGAGTGAATTTCATCTTGAGCATGTTAAATTTTCAGTAGCTATAAGACATTATAGGTGGAAGTGTCCAATGGGCTATTGAACCTCAGGAGAAAGAGCTGTGCTAGATTTGAGAATAGCCAGCATGTAGGTGGGAATGGAAGCCTGGTGTTGGATGAAGTTGCCCACGGAGAACAGGGCAGAATGAAAAAAGATGACAATGCATAAAAATCTAGGAAGCATGTTTCACCAGACAGGTACAAGAAGAGGTTGCTGCCCATAGTGGAGACCTAGAGGCAAAGGGGAAAATGCAGTAAGGAGAACATTTCAAGGACATGTTAAGAAGCGATGTCATATTGTTGTGGAGAAGACAAACTGAAATATTGCCTGAGAGCAAACTGATGATCTTAATAAGGACACTTTCGGCAGCATGGGTTTGTGTATGTGAGGGCTGGGGGTGGAAACCAGATGGCAGGGAATTGGAATGAGTGGACTGTACTGCCTTGTTCACCATTGTGACCCAGGTGCTTGGCACTTTGATGCTTATTACATATGTAAATGAATGAGGAAGTAGAAACAATGCTTTCGAAAGCTAAGGCTAAAAGATTGAAAGAAGGGTAGTTAGAGGAGACAGGTTGAAGGGAGGATTTTTTTTTTTTAATTTCGGGAGGAAGTTGAGTATATGTATGTGAAAAAGGAGCAAAAGCTGTAGAGAGGGAGAGGTTGAAGATACAGTGAGAGTGGCTGATGGATGGAGCTGTGATTCAGAGGGGACCAGTAGGAGTGGGATTTAGACCATACAGTTTTGAAAAAGGAAAAGATTGTGGAGAAGTATTTGTAACTACAGAATTGATGATTTAAGATACTTATTAAATATATATAGCATATTCCAAGCCACTGATTAGTGTTGCTGAATTTGAAAGAACCTTTAGGCTAATGCTACATTAAAAATGAGGTGGGGGAACATTTTAGATGCCTTGCGTGTTATGAAATGAACTATATTTTTAATTTTTATGTTACTACTTTGAAACAGCAAGATTTCATCTTTCTCTTGGTGTGTTACTAAAGCATCTCTGTACCTAGATGACAAATTCAGATGGATTTAGTGTATTTTCAGCCTTTCCTCCCCTCCATTTTGAGCTGCATTTGGTATGTTCCCAGACGGGTGCATACATCTTTGTACACTAGAGCCCCTGAGAGCTTGCATTTTGCTTTTATAGAGGCAGTAGATTCCAATGTTTGTCTGCTTAAGCCATCAGCAAAAAACTAACAGGCTTACTACAATTTCTTTGGAAGAAGCTGCTTCTGGCTTCAGCCTCACTTCCTTTGTTCTGCATCCCAGAAGATGCACGTTAGGGTAGCTGCCTGGTAACTGGAGGCTTCACTTGACCAGCACTGAGCTTCTGTTCACTCATTCAGGTCTCACATCCATGTCATCTCCAGGACTCACCAAATATAGTCAGAGGAATCCCTGTAGGTGGAACTTTATTTTATGTTTTTCCTTTGCTGCTTTCCTTTGAAATGTTTACTTCCATGCTTGGATACATGGCTGTATTTGCATGGTATGCAGATGACATACTGTTTAAAAGCAGAAATTAAATTTCAACTTGGCTTGAACCAACAAGGAGTACATTTTTATGAGAGCATTATTAGTTTCTTTCTATTACCACCAAGTAATAATTACTAAATTAATACCTAAAATAAGTTTAAAATGTTGCATGGAAATGTAGGACTTTTTTTCTTTATAATGTGTGTCTTCTCATGAATCACGTGAAATTCATCAAACTGACATTTTTTATGAAGCAATATTTATATTAAAAGATAAATATAAAATATCAGGAAAGTAATGCTAGTTATTTGAATAATGAGTCCAGTGCTGCTCCATAAAACTAATTCAGCATCTCTTGCTGCTAGCATGTTCATTTTTCAAGAGGCAGTTAATAGAGTTAAATATGTGAGCCATATCCAAAGATCGTATAAAGTTACAATTCATTCTCTGCTACTATATAGGTTCATCTAAAATGGCTGATTTTCAATATGGATTTTGAAAAATGTCATAATGCTTCATACAGGTTGAACATTTATGATTTTCATAATTTTATAGAACTTTAGTGTATTCCTCATTAGCCAGAGGCTGGGGTTTTAACGACATCTCTGCATGGTATTTATGTACATATTACTACATATACAGGGATATTGAAGTTGTGGAACTTACTGGAAAAATGCCTGAAAATTTAATCGTGCATTTTTTGGATGAGTAATTTATTGTCCTCTCCTTTGGGGGTAACTAAGGAATAATTTTTAATAGTTACTGCATTTTTTAAAACTCCCTGTTATTCCTTTAAGTTGGCATACATTATGGCTTATTATATACATCATGCCTTGTCTGGTAGAAGCCACTTCTCTTTAAATGGGGAAAAAAATGAAGTGCATGTTGTCTCTAATCTATCAATGTTACTCTGTTTTTAGTATTAGAAATTTGAATAAGGTATATCAAACTTAAAAGTTCCTTCTTTGTGTCCCTATTTCATGTCTGTATGTGTAGAACATAGCAAAACCCTTCAAGCTTAGACATATTAACAGAAGTAAAATGATAGCTCAGGAATTCATTAAATTGGAGCATTAATGGAATCAGATTCTAACTAGAGGTTTTACCACATTCTTGTTCATTAAGTGTTCAGGACCAGACTTATCAGTGAGAACTTTGGCATTTAGTTTTAAAGGATTTACTTCTAGGGAATGTATAATAAATGAGACATTTTCTCTTCTCTCAGTCATTATCTTAAATAGTGGTTCTAAGAGTAAAGATCTGCCTACAGGTATAATCTGATATTCAGTGTTGCTGTTTTAAATTATTCATCTAAGGAATTACTCATTGAAAATCTTGATTTCTTGGTAAATACTGGCAAGATTTTTGAGGTATCTCCTCATCTTTTTCTCATACATCAATATATGTAAGTGTATATTCATTTTTTCAAAAGCCAGTTTATATTTACGTAACAGTGTTTAAATAAAGTTAGTATCTATGTCCTGTAATACCAAAATATTTATATCCTGTCTGTTAATTGTAGCTCTAAGTTTATTTTTAAGAAGTAGTTGATTCTTTATTCTAATACCCTGTCTTAAGTTGTCATGCTGGGCATGACCTGAAATTCTCTAAGATGATGTTCTATATTGAAGGGGAACTGGCACTTTAACAGCATGCTTAGGTATTAAACTACATAAAAATAGAGCATCAAGTTTGGGGTTGTCATGCTTAATGTTACCTTTCTGGGATTTCTTGTAATGATTATAAACCACCATTGTATGGTCAATAATTATAGCAATAGAGTATTTTAGAAGTGAATCAGGACAACATTTTGTTGTCTATCATATGTGTTTGGTATCATGTATAAATATAGCTCTTCTGTTGTATTACCTTTTTGCTGGAACATGGTATAACTTGACAGCAAAAATTATACCTTTCAGAAAACTAAACTTTAAAACCACAAAAAAGAAATCTTTGAAAATTTTAGCTGTCAGGCTTAAAAAGAGAATGTTTGTTGAATTCATATGGAGCTTCATGATTTTGTCTTAGCTTTTTAGAGGTTTGTGCTGGAAAATAACCTGTGGGATCTTGTAGCTCTGCTGATAAAATTGTTGAAGGCAACTGATGAAGTTTGTACTTTCTCAGAAGATTGGTAGTTGCCTCATGGTTTTTTATAAACTTCTAGAGCAGGGGAGAAGTCAAATGGTCAAGTGAGCTGAGAAATTCTCACTCCGACTCTTTTGATGATATAGGATGCTGCTTCTTTCTGGCTACTTCCTGTTGAATAGAAGCAGAGTGAGGGAGAAGGGTCAGTTGGCTGGTGCCTCGGTTGGGAGTCGGACATGGGGTGAATTAGCATCCAGTTTACCGCCACCCTGGAAATTTCTCTCATGCAGGCCTATAAAAACCTGAGGGAAAAAGGGGATAGCATTAACAGAAGACAAACTATGATGATGGGAGTGATAATAGGGGTTAGCCAGGTTAGCATGGGGGATTGCCACCAGTTAAGAGGCCAGGGA
Source organism: Callithrix jacchus (assembly GCF_049354715.1). NCBI lineage: Eukaryota > Metazoa > Chordata > Mammalia > Primates > Cebidae > Callithrix > Callithrix jacchus. The sequence continues at coordinate 37,411,367 of NC_133505.1, forward strand.
GGTCCTCTTGGAGGCGATAGAGAGTGCTGACATTTTCTTCTACGAGGCCTGTTTCATTGATGTAATACAGCACTGCTCCTAAAGAAACAGACAGGTACCTCCTGAAGAAACAGACAGGGCCTTTGGTTCTGGAGAGTTACCTGGGCCAGTGACGTGATTTGTCAATGGAGGGAGGCCAGGGAGGCGGCCGATGCTTTGATAGCCACGCGAAGCTTATCCTCTAGTTAAGTGGCTGAGGTGACACTGTAGCCTAGGGCGCCATTACCCAGCTCGGCTGCCACCAGAGAGGATGCTAGAGAGAGACCAACGACCTTTGGGAGGAAGACTGCTCATCTGTCTTGGTGATTAGGGGAGGGTGGAAGGAGGGATAGAAGTTCGGCCTGTCCATATACCTCTAACTGCAGGACCAAGGTGACAGGCACGCAAGGGAAAGGGAAGGAGGCATTAATAATTTTAGATAAGGTTCCATTACACCAGAAATATCCTCTTGGTGGTGCGTAGAGGGAGGATTTTACCTTTACTGTGGTGTTATAGCTGGGACTGGAGCTGCTGGCTGTCTCATGGCAGAGAGAGAAATTTTGAGGGTGTACTTGGAACAAGGGGATATCTGTTAAGATGGTGCCGGGTCCCGTAGGTGATTGTGACAGATTGAACCCGGACCTGAGGGGAACTGCAGCTAAGGGGGGGTTGCTGAAAGAGGCACATAAAAAGCAGTTGGTGATATTCATATCTTTAGTTAAATTTAACATGTTGGCTCCCTGCTGTACTAGAGTCAACCAAGAGAAAGACTGAGAGGTGTTATCTGAGGGTTTGAATTGGTTAGTTAGGATGGCTTCATTTTACAGGATTGTATGGCTTACAGAACTGAGCTGTTCTATTGCTTTAGAGACAATGCGGGTATAGGACCGAAATATTAGCCATGTTCCCTGAGGGTGGCTCGAGGTATAATCTTCACAGACTTTACCAGACACTCCTGTATCCTAACGGCTGTGCCGGGGTCACGGATGTTGAGTGCTAAGGAACCATTGCTGAAGTGAGCGAGCATGTGGTTGGGACAGCTTGGAGGCTGTGGCTTGTGAATAACACAAGAGCTGTATGGGCACCCCCCATAGGTGGTGTTCCACCAATGACAGTAGTCCTTGGTTTGGTCATATAGAAAACACAGCCCGTGCCGAAAATGAAACTCATGGTTGCAACCGAGTATGGTGCTTTTATACGATGTGGGATGAGGATGGAGACAGTAGACTGAAAAGCTAACTGTTTGGCAGTTTGCCTGTGTAAGATTATGAGTCCTGGTGGTGGGGCCCTCAGTCCAGGATTGATGGTTTGAGCTCTTGGAGGAGAACGCTGTCACCCGGCTGGAGAGGTGCTGCCGGGTGGAGGTCCTCTGGTCCTGGAATGACAGGGAGAGTGCAGTTGGCGTGCTCACTGAGTACCTGGTGAAGGAGAGAGAGAAACGGGAGGTAGGAGGCCAGTGGAGGCGGTCATGCAGGGAGATTACAGGAAACCAGGAAAGGCCGGCCATACAGCAATTCGAAGGGGCTCAGGCCCGTTGGCCCCCATGGGGTGGCCTGGACCTGGGCGAGGGCAAGAGGTAGGAGTGTTCTTGGCTCACTTGCTCAGCCAAGGTTTCTAAGGAGCTCACAATGGAGGAGGCCACGCTGTCACTCCGAGGGGCTTGCTCAGCCAGGGTTTCTAAATGTCCACAATTGCTGATGGAGCTCTTGATGGTCGGGGAGGCCATGGGGGCATGCTGGGGGTCTGGATTAAAACTCTCTGGCTTCTTCTGCAGGCCACCATGTGAACTGGAAACTTGAGTTGATAGGGAACAGGTGGGATCCCCAGGAGCAAGGGACTGTAGTGTGTTAGTCGATTGCTTTTTTCCATCTAAAATAAGGTAGGTGGCCATGTTATAATCGAATAAGTTTTCTTTAACTGCCTTGGTGACATTCTCAGCCTGGCACCCCATGGCCACAAAAAGCTGGATGGTTTCAGCGTTTGGGTGGCCCAGGATTTACTCTTCATATGTTTTCGGCGGCAACTCCTGGCCATTGTTCACCCAAGAGTCCCTCATAATTTCTTCTACTGTGGGTCGCTTTTTGGGGTCTGACGTTAACAGTTTTTTCATTAGCCTTTTAAGGCCTTCTGAAAAGTAGTCAGGGCTAACATACTTTCCATATCTAATTATGGATTTGAGTGGCTCAGCACTCTCTGAGAAGAAGGGCAGAGTCGCAGACCCCATCTCGAACAAAGTGACGCCTAGGCTCCAAACATCCAGGGTGGGACATTGGTAGCCATTGACCCGGAAGACTTCTGGGGCCATGTAGGGGAGGGTGCCACAACATACTGTCAGCCTCTGCCCCTCATAGTAAGTTGTTGCTGAGTCAAAGTCTGCAATTTTTATATTTCTTTCACTGTCCAAGAGGATGTTGTCCGGTTTCAGGTTTCTGTGAGTTATTCTTTTTCTGTGGCAGTACTGCACGGCTGAGAGCATCTGCTGGAACATGGCTCGGGCCTCCTCCTCCATCACGATATTGTGTTGAATCCAGCCGGACAGCCTTCCTCCTGATGCGTACTCCATTATTATCAAGTGGCACACTTTTTGGTGTTAATAACTTTATATAGTTTAATTATATTGTGGTGGTGCACCGATTTTAAAATGCTTATTTCTCTCTGCATTTTACCCCTAATCATGAAGTAGGAGCTAGTGTTTTTGGTGGTTTTCACGGCCACCTTGGTCCTAGTAAGCAAGTGCTGTGCCAGCGTGACCTCACCAAAGGCACCACGGTCAATGAAGTTCAGCATTTCATAATACGGTGTTATAATCGAATAAGTTTTCTTTAACTGCCTTGGTGACATTCTCAGCCTGGCACCCCATGGCCACAAAAAGCTGGATGGTTTCAGCGTTTGGGTGGCCCAGGATTTACTCTTCATATGTTTTCGGCGGCAACTCCTGGCCATTGTTCACCCACGGGTCCCTCATAATTTCTTCTACTGTGGGTCGCTTTTTGGGGTCTGACATTAACAGTTTTTTCATTAGCCTTTTAAGGCCTTCTGAAAAGTAGTCAGGGCTAACATACTTTCCATATCTAATTATGGATTTGAGTGGCTCAGCACTCTCTGAGAAGAAGGGCAGAGTCGCAGACACCATCTCGAACAAAGTGATGCCTAAACTCCAAATATCCATAGTGCATTTAGCCATTGACCCGGAAGACTTCTGGGGCCATGTAGGGGAGGGTGCCACAACATACTGTCAGCCTCTGCCCCTCATGGTAAGTTGTTGCTGAGCCAAAGTCTGCAATTTTTATATTTCTTTCACCGTCCAAGAGGATGTTGTCTGGTTTCAGGTTTCTGTGAGCTATTCTTTTTCTGTGGCAGTACTGCACGGCTTAGAGCATCTGCTGGAACATGGCTCGGGCCTCCTCCTCCATCACGATGTTGTGTTGAATCTAGTCGGACAGGCTTCCTCCTGATGCGTACTCCATTATCAAGTGGCACACTTTTTGGTGTTAATAACTTCATATAGTTTAATTATATTGGGGTAGTGCACCGATTTTAAAATGCTTATTTCTTTCTGCATTTTACTCCTAATCATGAAGTAGGAGTTAGTGTTTTTGGTGGTTTTCACGACCACCTTGGTCCTAGTAAGCAAGTGCTGTGCCAGCGTGACCTCACCAAAGGCACCACGGTCAATGAAGTCCAGCATTTCATAATACGGTGGCTCCAGGGCAGGTGAGGTGGAGGCCAATCCCTGCTTTATGGTGCCTGGTATCTCTCTGCACCAGCTATATGACTACTATAACTCTACTGACTATGCTAAAATACTAAGCAACGATACTGACTATATTATCTACGCTAACAATGCTAACTAGAAAAACACACCTCAGGCCTCCTCCTCCATCACGATGTTGTGTTGAATCCAGTCAGACAGGCTTCCTCCTGATGCATATTCTAGTATCAAGTGGCAGGCCTCTGTGGTGTTAATAATCTGATAGAGCTTAATTATATTGTGGTGGTGCACCGATTTTAAAATGCTTATTTCTTTCTGCATTTTACTCCTAATCATGACATAGGAGCTAGTGTTTTTGGTGGTTTTCACGGCCTCCTTGGTCCTAGTAAGCAAGTGCTGTGCCAGCGTGACCTCACCGAAGGCACCACGATCAATGAAGTCCAGCATTTCATAATACGGTGGCCCCAGGGCAGGTGAGGTGGAGGCCAATCCCTGCTTCATGGTATCTCTCTACACCAGCTATACAAGTAACTAACTCTACTGACTATGCTAAAATACTAAGCAACGATACTGACTATACTATCTACGCTAACAATGCTAACTAGAAAAACACACCTCAGGCCTCCTCCTCCATCACGATGTTGTGTTGAATCCAGTCAGACAGGCTTCCTCCTGATGCGTACTCCATTATCAAGTGGCACACTTTTTGGTGTTAATAACTTTATACAGTTTAATTATATTGGGGTAGTGCACCGGTTTTAAAATGCTTATTTCTGTCTGCATTTTACTCCTAATCATGAAGTAGGAGCTAGTGTTTTTGGTGGTTTTCACGGCCACCTTGGTCCTAGTAAGCGAGTGCTGTGCCAGCGTGACCTCACCAAAGGCACCACGGTCAATGAAGTTCAGCATTTCATAATACGGTGTTATAATCGAATAAGTTTTCTTTAACTGCCTTGGTGACATTCTCAGCCTGGCACCCCATGGCCACAAAAAGCTGGATGGTTTCAGCGTTTGGGTGGCCCAGGATTTACTCTTCATATGTTTTCGGCGGCAACTCCTGGCCATTGTTCACCCAAGAGTCCCGCATAATTTCTTCTACTGTGGGTCGCTTTTTGGGGTCTGACGTTAACAGTTTTTTCATTAGCCTTTTAAGGCCTTCTGAAAAGTAGTCAGGGCTAACATACTTTCCATATCTAATTATGGATTTGAGTGGCTCAGCACTCTCTGAGAAGAAGGGCAGAGTCGCAGACCCCATCTCGAACAAAGTGACGCCTAGGCTCCAAACATCCAGGGTGGGACATTGGTAGCCATTGACCCGGAAGACTTCTGGGGCCATGTAGGGGAGGGTGCCACAACATACTGTCAGCCTCTGCCCCTCATAGTAAGTTGTTGCTGAGTCAAAGTCTGCAATTTTTATATTTCTTTCACTGTCCAAGAGGATGTTGTCCGGTTTCAGGTTTCTGTGAGCTATTCTTTTTCTGTGGCAGTACTGCACGGCTGAGAGCATCTGCTGGAACATGGCTCGGGCCTCCTCCTCCATCACGATGTTGTGTTGAATCCAGCCGGACAGGCTTCCTCCTGATGCGTACTCCATTATTATCAAGTGGCACACTTTTTGGTGTTAATAACTTTATATAGTTTAATTATATTGTGGTGGTGCACCGATTTTAAAATGCTTATTTCTTTCTGCATTTTACTCCTAATCATGAAGTAGGAGCTAGTGTTTTTGGTGGTTTTCACGGCCACCTTGGTCCTAGTAAGCGAGTGCTGTGCCAGCGTGACCTCACCAAAGGCACCACGGTCAATGAAGTTCAGCATTTCATAATACGGTGTTATAATCGAATAAGTTTTCTTTAACTGCCTTGGTGACATTCTCAGCCTGGCACCCCATGGCCACAAAAAGCTGGATGGTTTCAGCGTTTGGGTGGCCCAGGATTTACTCTTCATATGTTTTCGGCGGCAACTCCTGGCCATTGTTCACCCACGGGTCCCTCATAATTTCTTCTACTGTGGGTCGCTTTTTGGGGTCTGACATTAACAGTTTTTTCATTAGCCTTTTAAGGCCTTCTGAAAAGTAGTCAGGGCTAACATACTTTCCATATCTAATTATGGATTTGAGTGGCTCAGCACTCTCTGAGAAGAAGGGCAGAGTCGCAGACACCATCTCAAACAAAGTGACGCCTAGGCTCCAAACATCCAGGGTGGGACATTGGTAGCCATTGACCCGGAAGACTTCTGGGGCCATGTAGGGGAGGGTGCCACAACATACTGTCAGCCTCTGCCCCTCATAGTAAGTTGTTGCTGAGTCAAAGTCTGCAATTTTTATATTTCTTTCACTGTCCAAGAGGATGTTGTCCGGTTTCAGGTTTCTGTGAGTTATTCTTTTTCTGTGGCAGTACTGCACGGCTGAGAGCATCTGCTGGAACATGGCTCGGGCCTCCTCCTCCATCACGATATTGTGTTGAATCCAGTCGGACAGCCTTCCTCCTGATGCGTACTCCATTATTATCAAGTGGCACACTTTTGGTGTTAATAACTTCATATAGTTTAATTATATTGTTGTCGTGCACCGATTTTAAAATGCTTATTTCTTTCTGCATTTTACTCCTAATCATGAAGTAGGAGTTAGTGTTTTTGGTGGTTTTCATGGCCACCTTGGTCCTAGTAAGCAAGTGCTGTGCCAGCGTGACCTCACCAAAGGCACCACGGTCAATGAAGTTCAGCATTTCATAATACGGTGTTATAATCGAATAAGTTTTCTTTAACTGCCTTGGTGACATTCTCAGCCTGGCACCCCATGGCCACAAAAAGCTGGATGGTTTCAGCGTTCAGGTGGCCCAGGATTTACTCTTCATATGTTTTCGGCGGGAACTCCTGGCCATTGTTCACCCACGGATCCCTCATAATTTCTTCTACTGTGGGTCGCTTTTTGGGGTCTGACATTAACAGTTTTTTCATTAGCCTTTTAAGGCCTTCTGAAAAGTAGTCAGGGCTAACATACTTTTCATATCTAATTATGGATTTGAGTGGCTCAGCACTCTCTGAGAAGAAGGGCAGAGTCGCAGACACCATCTCGAACAAAGTGACGCCTAAACTCCAAATATCCATAGCGCATTTAGCCATTGACCCGGAAGACTTCTGGGGCCATGTAGGGGAGGGTGCCACAACATACTGTCAGCCTCTGCCCCTCATAGTAAGTTGTTGCTGAGTCAAAGTCTGCAATTTTTATATTTGTTTCACTGTCCAAGAGGATGTTGTCCGGTTTCAGGTTTCTGTGAGTTATTCTTTTTCTGTGGCAGTACTGCACGGCTGAGAGCATCTGCTGGAACATGGCTCGGGCCTCCTCCTCCATCACGATATTGTGTTGAATCCAGTCGGACAGCCTTCCTCCTGATGCGTACTCCATTATTATCAAGTGGCACACTTTTGGTGTTAATAACTTCATATAGTTTAATTATATTGTTGTCGTGCACCGATTTTAAAATGCTTATTTCTTTCTGCATTTTACTCCTAATCATGAAGTAGGAGTTAGTGTTTTTGGTGGTTTTCATGGCCACCTTGGTCCTAGTAAGCAAGTGCTGTGCCAGCGTGACCTCACCAAAGGCACCACGGTCAATGAAGTTCAGCATTTCATAATACGGTGTTATAATCGAATAAGTTTTCTTTAACTGCCTTGGTGACATTCTCAGCCTGGCACCCCATGGCCACAAAAAGCTGGATGGTTTCAGCGTTCAGGTGGCCCAGGATTTACTCTTCATATGTTTTCGGTGGGAACTCCTGGCCATTGTTCACCCACGGATCCCTCATAATTTCTTCTACTGTGGGTCGCTTTTTGGGGTCTGACATTAACAGTTTTTTCATTAGCCTTTTAAGGCCTTCTGAAAAGTAGTCAGGGCTAACATACTTTTCATATCTAATTATGGATTTGAGTGGCTCAGCACTCTCTGAGAAGAAGGGCAGAGTCGCAGACACCATCTCGAACAAAGTGACGCCTAAACTCCAAATATCCATAGCGCATTTAGCCATTGACCCGGAAGACTTCTGGGGCCATATAGGGGAGGGTGCCACAACATACTGTCAGCCTCTGCCCCTCATAGTAAGTTGTTGCTGAGTCAAAGTCTGCAATTTTTATATTTCTTTCACTGTCCAAGAGGATGTTGTCCGGCTTCAGGTTTCTGTGAGCTATTCTTTTTCTGTGGCAGTACTGCACGGCTGAGAGCATCTGCTGGAACATGGCTCGGGCCTCCTCCTCCATCACGATGTTGTGTTGAATTTAGCCGGACAGGCTTCCTCCTGATCCGTACTCCATTATTATCAAGGGGCACACTTTTTGGTGTTAATAACTTCATATAGTTTAATTATATTGGGGTAGTGCACCGATTTTAAAATGCTTATTTCTTTCTGCATTTTACTCCTAATCATGACATAGGAGCTAGTGTTTTTGGTGGTTTTCACGGCCTCCTTGGTCCTAGTAAGCAAGTGCTGTGCCAGCGTGACCTCACCGAAGGCACCACGATCAATGAAGTCCAGCATTTCATAATACGGTGGCCCCAGGGCAGGTGAGGTGGAGGCCAATCCCTGCTTCATGGTATCTCTCTACACCAGCTATACAAGTAACTAACTCTACTGACTATGCTAAAATACTAAGCAACGATACTGACTATACTATCTACGCTAACAATGCTAACTAGAAAAACACACCTCGGGCCTCCTCCTCCATCACGATGTTGTGTTGAATCCAGTCAGACAGGCTTCCTCCTGATGCGTACTCCATTATTATCAAGTGGCACACTTTTTGGTGTTAATAACTTTATACAGTTTAATTATATTGGGGTAGTGCACCGGTTTTAAAATGCTTATTTCTTTCTGCATTTTACTCCTAATCATGAAGTAGGAGCTAGTGTTTTTGGTGGTTTTCACGGCCACCTTGGTCCTAGTAAGCAAGTGCTGTTCCAGCGTGACCTCACCAAAGGCACCACAGTCAATGAAGTTCAGCATTTCATAATACAGTGTTATAATCGAATAAGTTTTCTTTAACTGCCTTGGTGACATTCTCAGCCTGGCACCCCATGGCCACAAAAAGCTGGACGGTTTCAGCGTTTGGGTGGCCCAGGATTTACTCTTCATACGTTTTTGGCGGCAACTCCTGGCCATTGTTCACCCAAGAGTCCCTCATAATTTCTTCAACTGTGGGTCGCTTTTTGGGGTCTGACGTTAACAGTTTTTTCATTAGCCTTTTAAGGCCTTCTGAAAAGAAGGCCGGGCAAACGTACTTTCCAGGTCTAATTAGGGATTTCAGTTGCATAGCACTCTCTGAGAAGAAGGGCAGAGTCGCAGACACCATCTCGAACAAAGTGACGCCTATGCCCAGGTCCATGGGGAGGCATTTAGCCATTGACCCGGAAGACTTCTGGGGCCATGTAGGGGAGGGTGCCACAACATACTGTCAGCCTCTGCCCCTCATAGTAAGTTGTTGCTGAGCCAAAGTCGGCAATTTTGATGTTTCTTTTACTGTCTAAGAGGATGTTGTCCGGCTTCAGGTTTCTATGAGCTATTCTTTTTCTGTGGCAGTACTGCACGGCTGAGAGCATCTGCTGGAACATGGCTCGGGCTTCCTCCTCCATCACGATGTTGTGTTGAATCCAGTCGGACAGGCTTCCTCCTGATGCGTACTCCATTATCAAGTGGCACACTTTTTGGTGTTAATAACTTTATATAGTTTAATTATATTGTGGTGGTGCACCGATTTTAAAATGCTTATTTCTTTCTGCATTTTACTCCTAATCATGAAGTAGGAGCTAGTGTTTTTGGTGGTTTTCACGGCCACCTTGGTCCTAGTAAGCAAGTGCTGTGCCAGCGTGACCTCACCAAAGGCACCACGGTCAATGAAGTCCAGCATTTTATAATACGGTGGCCCCAGGGCAGGTGAGGTGGAGGCCAATCCCTGCTTCATGGTGCCTGGTATCTCTCTACACCAGCTATACAACTACTCTAACTTTACTGAATATGCTAAAATATTAAGCAACAATACTGACTATACCAAAGTATGCTAAAATACTAAGCAAGATACTGACTATACTATCTACGCTAACAATGCTAACTAGAAAAACACACCAACGCCCCTCACACTGACTCTCCCCCACCCCAAACACCCCCACCCCCAACCCTCTCCAAACACAGAAACACACAGATACACACGCACACACACACACACACACACACACAGAGCACAACTCGCAATCGCTAAACTGGTCTGAGTCCACAGGTCACCAAAGAAGCTTCCAGGGATATATCCGACCAAAAACCATGACCCAGCCAGGGCCTTATATAGGCCTGTCTGTTATGACACAAAGGCTTTTCATGAACTCAGAGCAAAGCAGGGGCCAGGTGGGGGTAGAGAAGAGTTGGCGCTGGTGAGGGAGGAAGTGGGGCTTTCTGGAGGCCAGTGTGCTGAGCCCTGCAGTGTAGGGAGCGGTGGCCATCTTGAGCGTCATGATAGCCGTCTTGCGATCTTGTTGCTCAAGCTTCTGCTTTCCTTATCTTAGTTTCACATTCTTCTTAGTCACGAGGCCAGCCTGCAGCCTCATCTCCATGATTACTTTCTGATGTCAGAACTCAGAGCTTCCCGCCTTTGCTTGCTTACAAGCAGCTGCTTTGTACCTAATAAATGAGACTTGATCAGATCTTTGACTTGTCTCCATTCTTCGCGTCTCCTGTCTCTCTCTTAATCCCCACTCCCTCCCTAGGGTCTCTGATGCTCATCCCGTGGGTCAGGACACTGCAGTGTAAGGAGGGGTCACCTAAGTGAGTAGGGCCAAGGGCAGGAGGGTAGCCTCTGCGAAGGCCCGGGATGACCGAGGGTGGCTCTCTGGAGGGATGCGCTAGTCTGAACGAGTGACAGGGGCCAGGTTGGGAGCTCTCGAGTCCCAGGACAGAGGCCGAGCCTGTATTTCAGGGCCGGGGCTGTGGAATAGTTCTGAGCCCCTCACTGGACCACAGCCCTCAGACCCTGACTCTGCTCCTGACCTGGGAGTGGGCTCAACTGAACTTCGCCTCCTCGCCAGCCTCGGTGCCTTCATCCTCCCCCACCCACGCCCCTCCTTTCAGGCTCCCAGAGGGATCCAAGGAAAAGCCACCTCTTGCTTCCACCACCCACCTGCTGGCCCTGAGACCTTCAAGGAGAAGCCCTCCTCCTTGTCCACTAGGGCTCGCCTGGGCCCTGCCTTACAGACCACCCTGTGTGCCCATGTGGGTCAGGACATCATGTTTCCTACACACAGTCCCCACTGCCTGGAGTCCCCCACTTACTCTCCTGCACTGGGTGCCCTCCGGTCTCTTCAGTCCCAGCTGAGATATCTTGCACTCTGGGGAGCATCCCTGAGCCCCAGACACAGAGGAGCCTCTTTTGCCCTAGATCCCAGAACTGCTTCTGCTTTCCTTCTGCCACGGTGCAGAAACCTCTACCACCCCCCGCCACACACACGCGCGTTCACGCACATACTGACACCTTGCACACACTGGCCACCATCTGGGGATGTGGATTTCTGCCTGCTGGACTGCCTCTCTCCCACCCCAGCCTCTCAGGGGCCCCAGTCACAGGTGCTGCTATTAACAGTAGGGGCCCTGTAGGTGCACTGGAGGTGGGGAAGGGAAGGGCTCCCCAGGAATAGCCCTGCATGGATGATAGCCACCCCACAGAGGGCATGGCCACCAGGAAAGGTAGATCTTTCTACATTTAGATGGAGGCAGCAGGCACAGGCTGGAAGGAGAAGTGGGGCTGGATTCCCAGGGTTCCTAAATGCCAGGAGGAGGTGCTTTCATTGCCTCCTGGGGAGCAAGCTTTGGAAGAGACTGAGACCCATGAGGGCAGCACTCAGGAGGTTGGTCTGGAGGGATATAGCCCCTGAAGGGGCACATCTGTGCCTGTCCCGGTTGGCTCAGCCCTCACTGGCACCAGGAATCCCTTGGTCAGGAATGGGGGGCTTCACAGCTTTCTGCCTGGAGCCTGAACACTGTGACATGTTCCCCTCAGGATTCTGCACTTTTTTCTCCTTTTTGTTTTTTCCCTGAGACAGAATCTCACTCTGTCACCCAGGCTGGAGTACAATGGCATGATCTCAGCTCACTGCAACCTCCACCGCCTTGGTTCAAGTGATTCTCCTGCCTCAGATTCCTGAGTATCTGGGATTACAGGCGTGCACCACCACACCCAGCTCATTTTTTGCATTTTTAGCAGAGATGGGTTTTCCCATGTTAGCCAGGCTGGTCTTGAACCCCTGGGCTCAAGTGATCCTCCCACCTTGGCTTCCCAAAGTGCTGGGATTACAGGCGTGAGCCACTGTGCCTGGCCTGCAGTCCATTTTCTTATGGACAACCCCACATGGGCAGACTGCCAGGAGCTTCTTTTACTGCTGTGTAACACAGAAGAGTGACACAGAGTAACCCAGCAACCCTCCAGTATCTGGAGAGAAATGCCCCAACAAGCAGAGTTGATGCCCCGCTGATATGCTGAGGAATATTACCAGTGACAGATCCCCAGTGGGATCTGAACAAGGCAGAAGTGTTGCAATACCCACAAGCATTTTGGGAGGCACTTCTAAATGGAATAAAGGCAAGAGGGAAAAAGGCCCTGAATGTGGGAAAATCTCGGAGATCTGCCAAAGCGCAGATAAGAGCCTAAGTGAGTTTTATGAGAGGCTTTGTGAGGCATATTGACTCTACACTTCGTTTGATCCAGAGGCAGCAAGAAATCATTGCCTGGTGAATGCAGCCTTTGTTAGTCAGGTTCAGAGTGATATTAGGAGAAAGCTTTGGAAATTGGAAGGGTTTGCAGGTATGACTACCACTCAGCTCATACAAGTAGCTCACTAAGTGTCCATCAACCAGGAGAAGGCAAAAATGACAGCTAGAAGGGAAGTGGATGGGAAGCTTAAATGAAAGGCTGATTTGCTAGCAGCAGCCCACATGAAAAGGGGGGCAAATGCCATGAGGTTTCATGGCTGTGGTTGAGGCTGAGGGAGAGGTTTAACTTGAGAGTACTTTGAGAATCAGCCTAGGCTATAGAAAGATCAGTGTGCAATATGCAAGAAGAAATCATACTAGAAAAATGAATGCCCAGAAAGGGAGTCAAGAGACACTAATGAGAGGCAGAAGAAGATACAGAATCAAAAAGCAAGTCACTGTGCCCTAGGTGATCAGGATGCCTACCTAATCATTCTGGCAGGAACTGAGTGCCATGGGAACTGAAACAGACCAGGCTCCATCTCCTTAGGCCCCCAGGAGACTATGGTAGAATAGAGGTAAGGGGCCAAGAAATAAACTTTATGGTAGATTCTGAACATTCAGTAGTAACTCACACAATTGCACATTAATTTAGTCATATGCTACTCTAATTGGAACCACCGGTATGGCAGAGAAAAGGTCTTGATGTTGATCAAAAAAGTGTGCTATTGGAGGGTGGGAAGTCTAGCACGAGTTCTTATACCTCCCAAACTGCCCAGTCCCTTTGTTAGGAGAGACCTGCTTCAAAAACTGTAGGCACAGATCTCCTTTACACCAGAAAGAAATTAACTTTAGATCTCACCAAGCCTGTGGCCATGGTGCTAGCCATAACCGTGTCACAGGTTGAGGAATGGATATTGTACACTGAAATGATGCAGGTGCCAAACTGCCCAATACTCCTGAGGAAGAAACTATGTTGACTAGGCTAATAGATGAATTCCCAGAGTTCTGGGCTCAAAGTAGCCTACCTGGGTTAGCAGTAAATCATGCTCCAATTGTAGTAAAATTAAAACCAGGTGCCACCCCTGTTTGACTTTGCCAGTACCCCATGCCTCATGCAGCCATCAGAGGTATATTGAAACGCATAGAATGACTTCAGAACCACAGCATTCTGGTGCCATGGCTGTCATCCTGGAACACTCTGCTCCTTCTGGTGCAGAAGCCAACCGAAAAACTTCATATGCCAGGAGTATATGACTATAGACCAGTACGGAATTTGTGAGCCGTCCATGAGGCTACAGTTACTACTCATTCAGTAGTGCCAAACCCCTACAATCTAATAACTTATTTCAGCAAGCACAGCCTGGTTTACTGTACTAGATCTAAATGATTCCTCTTTCTGCCTCCGTCTAGCACCAATAAGCCAACCATTATTTGTCTTCCAATGGGGCAATTTTCAACTCACTTGGACCAGACTTCCACAGGGGTTTAAGAGCTCTCCCACAGTCTTTGGGGAAGCATTGGCAATAGACCTTAAGGCCTACACTTCTCCCAACAAAGAGTGTGTCTTACTGCAGTACGTGGATGATTTTCTCTTAGCAGTCCCAATCCTAGAAGATGGTTATCAAGGGACACAAAGTCTTCTCCACCTGTTATGGAAGGCAGGATATAAAGTGTCAGGAAAGAAAGCCCAACTGAGAAGTGTTGGGTACCTAGGATTTAGCATAAACCAAGGGAAGCAGAGTCTAGGTATGCCCTGTTTGCAGCCTTCCAACCCCAACCTGCAGGTGTCATATAAGAGAGTTTTTAGGGGGAGCAGAGTTCTGCCATATCTGGATTCCAGATATCTCACTTACAGCAAAGCCACAAAAGCAGGGAGGGAAGGGTCTTTCCTTTGGGAATTGAACATGAAAAGGCATTTAAATGAGTTGAGCAAGGCTTAACTGGGCTAAGACTACCCGACATGACCAAGCCTTTCTTCTTGTACATACATGAATGGAAAGTAATGGCCATTGGGGTCTTAACCGAAGTCCTGGGATCTTGGCACCACCCAGTGGCCTACTTATTAAACAATTAGATGTAGTGGCATGAGGATGACCCCCTTGCTTTAAGGCATTAGCTGCCACTTCCATGTTGGTGGAGGAAGCAGAAAAACTGACCTTAGGGCAGCACTTGACTATGCATGTGCCACATTCAGTCCTAACCATAATGGATCAAAGAGGACACCACTGGTTGTCAAATATGAGAATGACTCAACATCAAGGGCTCTTATGCAATAATTCTCATGTAACTCTGGAAACCATAAAGACCCTAAACCCAGCCATCCTGCTTCCCATAGAACAAGGGGCCCTACTCCATGACTCCATAGAAACAATAGATGAAGTGTTCTCTAGCCAGAAGAATCTTACAGATCACCCCTTCCAGAACCCAGATATAGAACACTTCACTGATGGGGGCAGCTTCATAGAAGCAGAAAATCAGTGGGCTGGGTATGCAGTAGTAACTTTGGACTCAGTTGTAGAGACCCAATGCTTGCCAACAGGAACATCAGCCTAGAGAGCAGAATTAATAGCTTTAACCAGAGCATTATTACTGGCAAAGGGTAAAAGAGCCAACATATACACTGACTCTAAATATGCATTTGGCACCCTGCATGTGCATGGGAGTATCTATAAAGAGGGCTCTTGACAGCCCAAAGGACAAACAAAACATCCAGAAGAAATTTTGCAGCTTTTGGATGTAGTACGGGCACCAAAAGAAGTAGCAGTTATATACTGTAAAGGCCACCCGAACGCAGCAACACCAGAAGCTAAAGGAAATAGAAAATAGGCTAAGTGGGTAGCCCTACGTGGTGTCCCTGCATCCCACATAGAGACTAGAAAGGCTGCCTGTGCCATGACCCTCATCCCAGAGGCATTGTGTTCAGATACTCCAGATTATTCTCCAAATGAAAAGGCCTATTTACTCAGGAAACTGGAGCCTATACTAGAGGAGGTTGGTGAAAGTTTGCAGGTGGGAAGTTAGCCATTCTTGAAGTAGTAGCCCACAGAATTGTAAAACAATTCCACCAAGGAATTCATATAGGAAAGACAGCACTAGAAGCACTTTAGGATGCCACTTCTATGTGCCACAGCTCACTGTCATCTCTTGAGCTGTTTGTGCCTAGAACAACCCATGGCTGGGGCCACTTTGGCCCCCAGGAATTCAAGAAGTAGAAGCAGCACCTTGTGAAAATTTGCTTGTGGATTTTACAGAGCTGCCTTGGGCAGGAGGCTATTGCTATATGTTAGCAATTGCACCTACTCAGGTTGGTAGAGGCTTTCCCCACCAGGACAGAAAAGGCACAAGAAGTAACTAGAATATTACTAAAAGACATTATCCCCAGACTTGGGCTACCTTCAACTATAGGATCAGCCAGTGACCCAGCATTTGTAGCCAAAATTGCCCAAGACCTAACATGGCTGTTAAAAATAATCTGGAAACTGCATACTGCCTGTCACCCACAGAGCTCAGGAAAGGTTGAGCATGTGAATCAGATGCTCAAGCAACTATTAAAGAAATTCTGCCAGGAAACCCATCTGCAGTGAGATAAGGTCTTGCCGATGGTTCTCCTCTGAGTCCGGTGCACCCCCACCAAACAAATAGGATATATACCCTATGAAATTCTGTTTGGCCAGCCATCCCCAATTATAACTCAAATTAAAGAGGACATCAGAGAACTAGGAGAATTACCTCTGAGAAAGCAAATGCAGGCCTTAGGCATAACTATGCAGGAAATACAAGGTTAGATTCGAGAAAAATTACCTATCAGTGTAACAGATCCTGTGCATGTCTTTAAACCCGGGATTCAGTCTGTCAAGAAGTGGAACCCAACCACAATAGGGTCAACATAGGATGGGCCCCATAGTGTAATGTTGTCCACCCTGACTGCTATTAAAGTTGCAGGCATCAGACTTTAATGGATCCACCACAGCTGGCTGAAGAAAGCAGCAGCCCGGGAAAAGTGGACCAGCAGGAAGGATTTGGAGCACCCAACCAGGCTGATCCTGCAAGAAGACCAAGCTGCCAGCAGGAATGACAGCTCTGCTCTAGTCACACAACTGGAGGCTGACTAGTCCACACATGGCTGAAGCTTGAGGAGTCATCAAAAGTAAATGTGGATTAAAATTTTAAGCCTAATTGCTCTCTTAGTATTGTTAACCATTCTATTACTATGTTGTCATCTTTGTCAACCCCTGTGTACAAGGAAAGATTTATGCTGTTCCTGCATAGTGGTATAGAAATGCTAATTTTTACTTTATTTTTGTTAACTCCAATAGCTGTACAAAAGGAAGGGCAATTTGTAGAAGAATGTACTTAGTGCCTGAAGACTACTTGGTTTGGGAATACAGTAGTTAAAACCTTGCTGTACCAAACATAAGTTTACAGGGACTCAGTTAGGGGCTTCTACTTATAATCAAACAACTTATTCAGTTTGTGACTCAGGCAATGAGCAACGTTATGTATGTTAAGATCCCAAGTTCATGCCTGGGACTTGGTTTGAAGTCCGAGATAAGTCAGTAGGATGGGATCTTCTAAACCAAACTAAAGTCCCTCTTTTTCCTGAAGGAAACATAAATCTATAATTTCTGTTGGACGACATTCACAAGGACAACCTGACCCAGTAAACTCAGCAATAACACAGGACATGACATTTACTATTATAGACTCGATTGCCCACCTTCTACTTGCTCAGAGACATACTGCAGGAATTGCCAAACATGGACCCATATCCCAACCACCAAGAAACCACCAGCAAAAGAAACTATGTTTATGAAAATATTAAACTAAATTGTAAGGCAGACAACTGCCAACCTGTAACACTTACAATCCTCAAATGAAACCTGCCTGTAGAAATCCCAGGTTATTGTATCACAATGCATTTAAGTGATAGGAAAACAGTTATCTTATGTATTACTAAGACAACTCAGAATCATTGGCTTAGCAATATTTCTGAGTTTTCAAGTCATTTTAAGAAAACTAACCAAGTAGCCAGTAACTTGTTTTCTCAGCTGGCTGACAGTATAGCTGGTAATCTAAGTGTTTCCTCTTGTCATGTCTGTGGAGGAACTAACAGGGGGAATCAGTGACCATGGGAAGCAAGGGAAATTATGCATCAAGAAAATGTTGCCTTATGCAATAGCTGGAAGGCACCCCTGGCCTATATTGGATTTGTGGACAACCGGCCTATTGGCAGTTACCGGCCAAATGGATGGGAGCCTGTGTACTGGGAACAATCAGACCATCTTTCTTACTCCCTTTGCAGCTAGGAGAAACTCTAGGATACCCTGTTTGTGATGAAGTAAAAAGTAGAAAAAAGGAAGGGTTTAGACATCAGAGGAGGTATAAAAATAGGAGACTGGAAAGACACTGGTTGGCCCCCGAAAGACTGATTCAATACTATGGGCCAGCTACCTGGGCACAGGATGAGTCACGGAGTTCCCAAATGCCTATTTATATGCTTAACCACATTATCAGCATACAAGCAGTGCTTGAATTCGTGACTAACGAAACTGCACTGGCTTTAGATCTGCTGGCTGTGCAATCCGCAAGAGTAAGAAATACTATCTACCAGAACAGGCTAGCTTTGGACTATATCCTGCCCAAGAAGGAGGTGTATGTGGAAAGTTTAACTTAACTAATTGTTGCTTAGAAATTGATGACAATGGAAAAGCTGTCATGGAAATAACTGCACAAATGAGAAAACTAGCCCATGTCCCAAGTCAAACTTGGAAACCTGGATGATCACCGGACACCCTCTTCCGAGGTTGGTTCTCATCTTTTGGAGGATTTAAAATGCTAATTGGAGGGGTGTTTTCTGCTTATTCTATGTGGATTTTTAATCCTTCTATGTCTCCTACCTCTAACAGAGGCATAGAATCAACTACAGAAGCAGGTAGCCAGGCATACCACCACCCAAACAATGGCCTTAACTAAGTGTCAACCCATTTCTCAGAAAAAAAATTTATCACCCCCTGCCCCGATGAGCTGCCTGGAGGCAATGGGCTCATCAAACTTGTAATCTTGCCTTAAGTTTAAACTAAAACAGGAACCAGAGTGACTGGGCAAAACAAATTAAATTAATTCAGCAGCATCTTAATAAACACAGGCTAAAGTAATGCCTGTTAGCACAAGTAAGTGAGTCAAAGGTGTATCAAGGCAGAGGTCTCAAAGGCCTGTAGTCAGCTTCAGGAAATTCTATCTCAACCTTCTCATCCTATCTCACCCCAGAAGATGGCTGGCTAGCCAATCATAGGTAAGATTCCTCAAGGGAGGAGCAACCCAAGACAGGCCCAGTCACACAGGGGCATGAAGGCCAAGGCAAGAAAAAGGCCCTGGCACTGTACCTGACTGTAAGTACTAAAGCAGAGCAGCCACGGAGCATGCCTGCCCTCTATTAGTCATCTCAAAGTAAAACTTTGGCCTAAAGAATCAAGGTACAACCTACATAGAAGGCAATTAAAACATCTGTCCCGCCCAGGTACTCTCTCCTACATATAATTTAGTACTGTCTTCAAAGAGGAGGCCATTATGGTTGTGCATTCTATTAAAACTATTACTTACATATAAAATGCACCAAAGAGGGGATGAAGAGGAAAAAGAAAAATTAACAAAACAGCATAATATAAAAATAAAATTAATGTAGTTAAAAGGAGCAGGAATAAAATTTTTCTTCTGTAAGCAAACTTCCCTGAGTCCTCCCCGCTACCTTGGAATTGCATCTTTTGCAAGTTTTATAAGTTTATGAATTCTTATATTCTTGTTCTCTAGAGCTGATAACTGTAAGTTTCTGTAACAGAACAAGTCATAAGAAATGCCCAAGCAGGTTGGACTCCAGCCTTCTGGGCCCTGTAGTGCAAGGAAACAGATAAGGCCTGTGTTGGAATCCTTGAGCTCTACAGATAGCAAGCATCTGCACTGCATAGCAAAACTCATATGTAAGCCTGAGTTATGTGCCTGTTATTGCTTGATAAATTGTCTTTGTTCTGCACCTGCACACTTGTTTTTGCACCACTGTATATTTCACGTATAAAGAGTCAAGCCCTGTTTTTGTTGGGTGCTCAGCCATTTTGGATGTGAATTCGAGCTGGGCCAGTGTACACCTTCTGCAACCTCAATGGTCTCTCCAGACTCTGAAATTCTGCAAAAGTACGAGACACAGTCCTGTGGAAATTAGTGTAGTAATTTGAGAGGTTCATTAATGTAAGACACATTGATGCCTGATATAGAGTGGATGTTATTCTTGTCCAAATCTCATGTCAAGATGTGATCCCCAGCATTATAGTGGGGCCTGGTGGTAGGTGATTGGATCAGCGGGCAGGGCAGTTTCTCATGAATGGTTCAGCATCATCCCATCAGTGCTGTTCAATGTCCCTCAGAATAACTCCCTTCCAGATCTGGAAGGTGTTTAGAATTGACAAGCATTTATCTCTAAGGGTTTGCCAGGTGTACCTGTATTTCCAGCTATGAGAGCAGCTGAGGCAGAAGGATATCTTGAGTCCAGGAGTTAGAGTTTAATCTGAGTAACATTTGAGTTCAGCCAGAGAAACATTTCAAGACCACATCTCAAAGAAAAAAAGAAAATTCATATGCTTGCTTGTGGTGATCACATGGGTCCATGAAATGAGACACTGGGGCTGTAGCAATGCAGAGATAGGTTGAATCAAGACATGTTCCTCTTGCACTCCCCACCTCATGAGCACAAAATACCCATAAGAAGTGTTGTTATTTCTTCTTAGATGGAGTCTTCCTCTGCCACCCAGGCTGAAGTTCAATGGCATGATCTTCATTCATCACAACCTTCACCTCCTGGGTTCAAGCGATTCTCCTGTCTCAGCCTCCTGAATAACTTGGATAACAGGTGTGTGCCACCACGCCTGGGTAATTTTTCGTATTTTTAGTAGAGATGGGGTTTCACCATGTTGGCCAGGCTGGTCTCAAACTTCTGACCTTGTGATCCACCTGCCTCAGCCTCCCAAAGTGCTGGGATTATAGGCATGAGCCACCGTGCTCAGCCAGAAGTGTTTTCTTAAGAACAAAAGAGACAGAGATGGCATATGGCTATGTGGCAGATTCTCTTATGGGAAGACTTTGAAAATACATAGCTGGCAAGTTAACCTGATACCAGTAGCCCCAGGAATCACCAAATGGGCCTTGGCAGCAACAGATCCTCATCCTGGGGTAAGCCTTGTTCCGCTGGTGGTAGATATGTTATCAAACTGAACTGGGGTCCACTCACCTGGGTCAGTAAAAAGAAACATTTATACTGAGATTTTGTAGTGGGAGAAAGGAGGGCATTTATTTGTAGGGTGCCAAGCAAGGAGAATCAGGCAGCTCACAGTTAAGACCCAACCTCCGTGATGGCTCACAAGCAAGCGTTTTTAAAGTTAGGGGTAAATTTTAGGAAGCAGAGTCACAGGCAACATCCTAAATCAATGCATAGAAGTTATACACTGGTTTGGCCTTAAAAGGTGGAATATCTCGATGAGGGAGGTTACAAGTCATAGGGAGATTTAAAGATTCTCTGATTTGTGATTGATAAGGAAGCCAAGCTTCCTTACACAGTTGGGGGCAGCAGAGAGAAATGGTCAGGCCTGGCCTGTGGGCTTGAATCTTTACAGGACCCTCAGGAAGAAATTTAGAAGAAAGAACAGCAGTCAGAGTTCAGTCCTCAGTTTCCCCTTTATGAGATCTCCCTGTCCGTATTTTTTAGGAATGCCAGTTTCTGCAAAACAACTCCAGGACACATGTTAAGATGTTATCTTCAGTTTCTATAGAGAATCCAATATCCTGGGACTGTAACTTCCTTGGCTATTGTTTTAATCTATCATTACCTTCTTGCTTATAAGTCCACTCAGTTACTTTTTAAGGCTGGCGAGGTGCCTGGAATTTCTCTTGAAGGAACTGAAGGTTTTCCTTTATTTTTATGTTGGGAGTTCCTGGCAGGCTTCTAAGAGAGCTCCCTGCTTTACCTCAGATGCAAATGCTCCAAGTGCTACAAGAAACTTAAACAGGAGATGATGCAACCATGTGGACCACCGAGTCACATTTCTTCACACCAGAAAATGCAGTTGCTCCAAATGCCCAACGATGGTCAGAGAGATACTCTCCTCATAGGAAGAGTTCCACAGAGAATGAAAATAGTCCATTGAAACACTGGGTATGTAAAGCAAGGGTGGGGAAGCATGAAGGGCGGGCTTACACACCTTCATGAGTGGGCTCACACCTGACATGAGAGTATCCTCTCTTTTCCTGGTGGAGTGGGGAAAGGTGCTGGTGTGATCTACATACAATCCTTCCCAAGGTGGGAGGACACTGGAATGATGACTGTGCTTCACTTCAACTTGCTTTTCTCATACCTGATGCAGTGGTCTCAGGCCTAGGGATGCAAATAAAAGTCCAGAAACAGGAATTATTCATAAGTAAAAAACTGTAAATATATTTTATGTCTATTATGCAAGAATTCCTAAGGGCCTGGAGAAATAGGTTGCACCTTCTCTGCATCTGGGAAAGTTGGAATTAACACTGAATGCAGCTGTATTGCCTGGGGTCAGATAGCTAACCAGTTCTCTACCTGCTTAACCCTACAGTCTGTTAACTGGAATGGGCTGACTGGAGACCCTTGCTAGAACAGTATTGAGGAGAAGGAGAAACAGTAACTGAGGGTAAATGAATCCCTGAATGGGTTATAAAGTCAGGAAAATCCAGTGTTTCATGAACCACTCTAAAGAGATATAAGCAAGAGATGATATTGTCTCTTAGCTCAATTTTACCAGATGCCTGAAAGGGTGCATCTACATGTTGCTGAGACTACTCCTGTTTTGGGACTACACCGGGACAATTGTTAATGACCAAACAGGATTCTGGTAATGTGCCAGGTTCTTTTTACTCTTATAATTCCTCTGATACAGGAGATCTGTGATTGGCCAGGCACAGTGGCTCATGCTTATAATTTCATCACTTTGGGAGGCCATGGTAGGGGCATTATTTAAGGCCAAGAGTTTGAGACCAGCCAGGGCAAAACAGTGAGACTCCATTCCTACAAACAATTTAAAAATTAGTTGGGCTGTAAAAGTAATTGTGGTTGAAAAAAATAAAAATAAAAATTATTTAGGCATGGTGGTGTGTACCTGTGATGCTATCTACTCAGGAGGCTGAGCCAGAAGGATCACTTGAGCCCAGGAATTCAAGGTTACAGTGAGCTATGATTGTACCACTGCATTCTACCCTGGGCAACAGAGCAAGACCTTGTCTCTAAAATAAATAAATAAAAATTATAAAAAGAGACAATGTGGTCAGAGGCCAGGGTGTGATCAGTGGTTCAATAAAAGTATTTGGCCTTTGGCCCTGTTTCCTGACAAGCAGGTTCTAAAACATTTGCAGTCTCCTCAGTGATAAGCATGGTTTTAATATGGTAATGAGAAGACTAATGGGCTGAGGTAGCTTCAGGATGGGGGATGGTTCCCAGAAACACAAAGTTGTGATTAGAGGATTGGAACTTTCAGCCCCATCCTTTATCTCTGGGAAGGAAAGAGGGACTGGAGGTTGAGCTCAGTCACCAATGGCCAATGATTTAATTAATCTTGCCTACACAATAAACCTTTTATAGAAAAATCTAGAGACTGAGTTTTGGAGAGCTTCCTAACTGGCGAGCACATCTGTGTGTCCACCTGCTGGGAGGACGGTGCACCCCATCTCCATGGGGACAGATGCTTCTGTATTCAGAGCCCTTTCAGACCTCGACCTGTGCACCTCTTCATCTGGCTACTCAACTGTGGTTTGAATGTTTCCCCAGGGAAGCAACTGTTGGATAATTCATCCCCAATGCAACATTTTTAAGAGGTGGAACCTCTTAGAGGTGATTGGACAATCGGAGCTCTGCCCCCATTAATTGATTCGGTCTGATTATAAAAGGACCTGAGGCTGTGAGTTTGACCTCTTTTTCCCTCTACCTCTCACCCTCTCTTGCCCCTTTGCCTTCTACCAGATACAGTCCCTTGATCTTGGAATTCCCATCCTCACCACCATGAACCAAATAAATTTCTGTTCATTATAAGTTTTCCAGTATCAGGTGTTCTACTACAATCACATAATTTAAACCAGGGTTCCCTAATCCCCGGGCTATGGACTGGCCCAGGATCCTGGCCTGTTAGAAACCAGTCCACACAGCAGAAAGTGATTGTTAAGTGAGAGAACATGAGCATGAGCATGACCACCTGAGCTCCGCCTGCTGTCAGATAAGTGGCAATTTGATTCTCATAAGAGCATGAACCCTATTGTGAACTCTGCATGCAAGGGATCTAGGTTGCATACTCCTTATGAAACACTAATGCCTGATCATTTGAGGTGCAACAGTTTCATCCGAAACCATTCCCCTCTGCCCCCTGCCATCTCTGCTGGTCCATGGAAAAATTGTCTTCTATGAAACCGGTCCCTGGTGCTGAAAAGGTAAGGACCGCTGATTTAAGCTATAACAATAATAAACTGCAATAGTGAGTGTGAAAGGAAGATAAAATTTCAGAACTCTAAACTCATTGTACCAAAAATAAAAGTTAAGTCTGAAAACTGAGTGATGGAGAAACTGCCTTTCTTTTGTTCTTCTCCCCAGGTGGCCTCCCTCACAAATGGCTCACAAGATAATTCCTTGTGAGCCCCAACATCTTTACTCTGAATCAGAGTTTTGTTGAATTCCCCCTCCCCACCAACAATGTAAATTAACAGCTTATCTTCACAGGTACAGGACAAACACAAGACTAGAAATCATCCTTCCAACTACCCGGAGACAAACGCGTGTTTGACTTCTCTACCCAACGTTTACTTTAGCTTATGTAAAATGCATATTTACTGAGCATGAAATGAAAGCATAGTTGACTCTTCCTTTTTCCTCTTCTGCCTACTCTTTTCCCTTTAAATGTTGAAAACCCTCTTAGGAGAAAGCATTGGGCTCATGCTATGGTGATTTGTGTCTCTTTCTCCAAGGTGCGTCTTCAGCTTGGCAAAATAAACTTCTAAACTGATTGAAACCTGTCTCAGACATTTTTTGGTTTACATGACAATAGCAACTTCCTGAGTTCTTTGAGTTAGTTTAAAAAGTTCCGGGCGAGGCGCAGTGGCTCATACCTATAATCCCAGCACTTTGGGAGGCCAAGGTGGATGGATCACGAGGTTGAGATGGAGACCATCCTGGTCAACATGGTGAAACCCCATCTCTACTAAAAATACAAAAATTAGTGGGCATGGTGGCACAGCCTGTAGTCCCAGCTACTCGGGAGGCTGAGGCAGGAGAATTGCTTGAACCCAGGAGGTGGAGGTTGCAGTGAGCTGAGATCATGCCATTGCACTCCAGTCTGGCTAACAAGAGCAAAACTCAGTCTCAAAAAAAAATTTTTTCCAAACCTTGAGAGGTTAGAGATCCCTGACTTTGCAGCCATGTTAGACAGCAGTGCAGGTAACCTGGGACCCGATACTTGTGACTTGTCCTGAAATGAGGACAGTCTCATGGGAATGAGACCTTAAATCTGTGGAGTCTCAGGTGAACTCCAGGCAGTTAGTGTCAGAATTGAGTCAAGTTCTGGGACTCCCAACTGTTGTTGGCGAGAATTAGAAAATTGTTTGGGTGGAGGAAAAACTCATCACCATCCCACAGAGAGAAACTTATAGTAAGAGTAAGCAAGTAAACCTCTACCTTCTTCGGTCCCAGAGGAAAAGATTTTTGAAAATTAAGAATTTATTTCATGTCCCTAAGTCTGCTAAGCAGGTTGCCACCAGCTGTTCATTGTCCACATGTGGACTGGTCCTACCTCTAACCAAGAAGTTAGCATTCTTGAGGTTTTGAGGGGGTCACATAATAATGGAGATTCTTTCCCCAGAAATATTTCCACACACAAGAAAATATAAATATTGATATAAAATATCAGTAGGTACCCAGATCCTCGGAGATCTCACAAACCTGGGTGTTTTTAAATCCTAGTAAGAGACAATGCTGAGAGACGATGTGTGAATAATCATTTCGCCATCACACAAGGCCACTCCAATAATCTAGAGTATGAACTGGGATAGACAAACACTTGAGGTAGTAACTTATTTTCAAGGGAATGGGTGGAAATATTTATTAGTCACTGGTTCATTCAGACACTCTGAGTGCCTCCCAGGTACTAGATAAATTTCTTGTCTTCGATTACTGCTTCATGAATTAAAATTTGTCATTCTCTTCTCACCCCCCACACTCCAGCACTTGAAACCTTTTATTACATCAGTACACCTGCTCTGACCACATATCTGCCCTCCTCTCAGTTTCTCTCTGTCCAGGCCTCCTGGCCTCCTTGCCCCTCTGGGAACAAAGACAGCTTTCTGCCCTAGTGCATTTGAACATGAGTTTTCCCTGCTTGGAAAGAACTTCCCCAAACATCCTTGCGGACATTCTTCATGTCCCTCAAATCTTTCCTAAAAGGTCACCTTTGCAATGTGGTGCACACTGACCACCCCAGCGCAACAGCCACCTTCCCTGTCCCCACTGCCCACACCCTGGATCACCTGCTTCACAGCACTTCTCACCTTCCAGCACTTTCCTTCCTTACTCTGGTTATAGTGTATCTATAGTCTGTCTCTTCACACTGGAACACATGCTACAAAATGCCAGAGATTTTTCTGATTTTAATTCAATGGCGTTCCCCAGATGCAGAACCACTATGTCCTATGTCTGGCGGACAACAAAGGTCAGTTGAATGATCACTGCAGAGCACTTCCTATTCTAAAGACAGTATCTTTATTAATGTAGCCTCAGGCCAAATGCTGTTTTGTGGCAGCTACAGCACAAGGTCCCCCAGTGTTGCTCATGCCCTCCCTCCCCTATCCCTCGTCCCACACCACCACCGTTCCCAGTCCAGCAAAATGCAGCACTTAGTAAGGTTTCTCTCTTCAGAACAATTTTTGACTATGGACCCAATTTTACAACAACTGTAAACTGAAATTAGACTGCTTTATAGATTCATGAGTTGGGATTGGAGCCAGCACCAAGATCACTGGAACCAGGGCAGGGAGAGAGGGCAGGAGAGCAGAGCAGAAGAGGAGCCCTAGAAGGAGGCCAGGAGCTGAATGGGTCTGAAAATGTGTCTCAGAAACACAGAGACTCCTGTGTGCAGGGGCCGCCCTGGGTGATGTGTAACTCTCTGTGGTCACAGCTCTTGCTGGACAAGTTTCTACTGAAGGGACAAGGGCAGTGGAGCAGTGAAGCTGACCCAGCTGAGGACTGACCACAGAAAGCCCATAATGGACTCAACAGCAACTGGGCACAGGCCCACACTCGGCTCCTCACAGCCTTCTCCATCCCCACCTGCAACAGACTCAGCACAGTGAACATGCAGATTCTGGAAGGTTCTCAGGTCTTTATTTCCTCTCTCAAATTTTAGGAATTGACTAATTAACCCATCAACTTCTCATGGCAAATATTTGAGAAAACACATTTATCTTCAGATTCTCATTTTCAGTAGGGAAGTAAGAGGTTGCAGCTCAGTGCACCATGAAGTTGAGACAGAGATGGAGGCACCCAGCCCCACCTCTCTGGAACAGGAAAGATGACTGGGGAGGGAACATGGTGGACACGGGGTGGGTTGTCTCTCCACCTCCTCACTTTCTGCTAACAGGGACACAGACACATTGAGATGCCTTTGTAGAAAGAGATGCCAGAGGCTCTTGAAGTCATGGAGAGAGGCGTGAAGAAATCCTGCGTCTCAGTCCCACACAAGGCAGCTGTCTCAAGCTACAGCAAACAATAGTTATGAACAAATTCAGGTCAGTCATGGTAAGTGATGACACTCTGAACAGCCCACCAGACACTTGAAATGTCACAATCAAAGAATGCCCATTACCCAGTCCTGTCCCCTCTGCCCCAACCCTGTCCATTACAGATCCTGCAAGGCCTCACCTTACAAGCCCTGAGAGACACATCAGAGCCCTGGGCGGTGTTGCTGCCTAGGGTAGAACAAAAATAGAACCTGGTCAGAGCCCGCGGGAGATGTGGGACAGAAGAAATATGGGGTGGGTGAGCTCCTCCACACTCCTGCCCCCACCACTTAGACGTAGCCTGACAGCAGCTCTCTCTTTTTCCACCTGTGGGAAGAAAATGTCCTGTGAGGGGACAGGGATGAGGCAGGGCCATGAAATCTTAGAGGAACCTCCTAGTCTTGAACCCAAGAGGAGTTTCCAGAACTATGACTACAAACCCAGGGCAGGATCAGGAAACATGAGGAAAGCAGGTGTGGGTCCTGGACCAACCACCCTCCTAAGGTCTGTCCTTAGCAGGGACCTTCCTCTGACTTGTAAATGCTGGAATCAGGACCCCAACACCAGAGTCATCAAGGTGATACATCTGTCGTTCGTTGTCACATGTGCTTCACAAAAGAATAAGTGCTGGCATACAAGGACCCAGGCTGGGTTGGCCCGTGTGTGGATGGTGCTTCCCAGTAATGAGGCAGAGAACACTTCCACCTGGGGCTTGAAACCCCTAGTAGAACAAGAAAACCCAGACCCCACCCCTCACCCCTTCCCTACCTGAGCCCTTTTCCCTCCACATCACAACAGCCATCACAGCTCCCATGACCACAGTTCCTACGACAGCTAGGCCAGCAATGATGCCCATGAAGGGGATGGTGCACTGGGAAGACAGCTCTGGGCAAAAAGGGGAAGGTAAGGGGTCCTGACCCCAGGCCTCAGCCCTGACCCTGCTGAAGGGCCCCAGAAGGGCTCCTGCTTTCCCTGAGAAGAGATGTGACCCCCCAATCGCCTCCTTACCCCATCTCAGCATGAGGGGCTCTGACAGCCCCTCGTGCTGCCCATGGCACGTGTGTATCTGCTCTTCTCCAGAAGGCACCACCACAGCCGCCCACTTCTGGAAGGTTCCATCCCCTGCTGACCTGGTCTCCACAAGCTTGGTGTCCTGAGTTTGGTCCTCCCCATCCTGCTGCCAAGTCAATGTGATCTTTGCAGGGTAGAAGCCCAGGGCCCAGCACCTCAGCCTCATGGTCAGAGAAGGGGTGGTGGGTCACGTGTGTCTTGGGGGTTACTGAAAGAAAGAGTCAGAAAATTCAGTCACTTTGCATTTCTCATGAGACACCCAGCAGCACCCATGTGGTTATCCTGAGAATGGACAGGACGCCTGGGGTGGGGACAGGAGCACAGAATGCAGACACCAGCCTGGACACAGGCACCTGGGATAATCTCCTGTTCCTTGGAAAGTTCTAGTCTCTGAGGGAGGAACAGCGACTTCTGGTCCTGACCTGAGTGGAGGCCTAGGGACTCAGAAAAGCTGGAATCAGAGCTTCAAATTTATTGAGTCTGAGGCAGAGAAAAAGGCCTGAGAGAAAAAGTCACGGTGCCCAAGTGTGCTGCAGGGGTCAACTGGGACCCCTGATCAGTATTCCAGGGACTGTCTTCCCTCCATTTCCTCAGAGAAGTCATCCTTTAATTGTCCTAGAGAGCCAAGGGGACTCTCAAAGGAAACTCAGGAAAACCCTTGCAATTCTCCATTCAACCGAGGGCGATATTCTAGCGCTGATCCCATTTTTCTCCCCTCCTCATGGGAGGCCATCCCGGAAGATCTATAGATGAGGAAGGCTCCCCACTGCCCTGCTACCCGCGCTGCAGCGTCTCCTTCCAGTTCTCCAGCTATCTGCGGAGCCACTCCAGGCACCTGCCCTCCAGGTAGGCTCTTCACTGCTCCGCCACACTGGCCGCCTCCCACTTGGGCTGGGTGATCTGAGCTGCTGTGCAGGAGGCTGTCCAGGAGCGCAAGTCCTCGTTCAAAGAGAGGTAGTCCTTGCGGTCTTAGGCTAACTGGTAATATCCGCAGAGGAGGCGCTGGTCAGACCCCAGGTAAGCCCTACCAACCGAGCCCCGCCCCCGCCCGGACCAATCCGTGGGGATTTTGGCCTAAACTGAAAATGAAACCGGGTAAAGGCGCCTGGGCCTCTCCCGGGTCGAGGGTCTGGGCGGGTCTCGCAGCCTCGGGGTGGATCTCGGAACCGGAGACTCACGGGGACCTGGGCTGTCCGTGGGGGATGGGGAGGCGTCGTGACCTGCGCTCAGGGCCGAGGTCACTCACCGGCCCGCTCTAGTTGTAGTGGCCGCGCAGGGTCCGCCGGTTCCCTCGGATATTCTGTGCGGCGGCCTTGGCTTTCTGCGCCTCCGGGTCCCAGTACTCCGGCCCTCCTGCTCCACCCACGGCGCCCGCGGCTCCATCCTCGGACTCGCGGCGTCGCTGTCAAACCGCACGAACTGCGTGTTGTCCACGTAGCCGACTTCGAAGTACCGGGGCTCCCCGCAGCCTGGCCGGGACATAGCAGTGTTGAAATACCTCATGGAGTGGGAGCCTGGGGGCGAGGAGGGGCTGAGACTCGCCCGATCCTCCTCCCGGCGCGGCTCCCCGGGTCCTGTGCCTCCGGCGAGCGGGCCCCTCCCTCCTCCCCGCGGAGGCCATTTCCCTCCCGACCCCGCACTTACCCGCCCAGGTCTGGGTCAGGGCCATGGGCCCCGAGAGCAGCAGGAGGAGGGTTTGGTCCCCCATGACCTCCATCCTTGGTGTCTGGGGAGAAGCTGAGTCCCAGTGGATGACTGGGAACTTCAGAACCGGGACCACGGCGACGTTGATTGGCTTGTCTAGAAACCCGACACCCGGTGGAAGTGGGAACTTAGGCGGAGTCTTGAGTATCCTGGAGGAAGGACCCTACACAATCTGGGAGAAGTGAAAACTCAGGCTAGTGTGGAATCTCCAACGCTGCGCCTCCTCAGTGATAATGTGCACGGACTCGTGGCGTGCACTTTGGAGCGCAACACCCTGAGCCACTGCCGGGACCTGGGACTTTGTCCCTATCCCTCTTCTCCTACATCAGGCTTCTTTGTCACACTGTCTACCTGAGTCCTGGCCAAGGATCTGTCTGTGGAAACCAGGGAGAGACCCCCAGGCTGCGCCCAGCTCCTCCCCTTCACTTCTTGTCTTGGAATCCCCCTCCCTGAACTGGACTCCCTGCCTCCTACTCTCCTTACCTCTCCCCTTGGACGCTTGTACAAGGACACTCAACATGGGGAACTTGATGCCAGAGAGTGAGCTCACCCTGGGAATGGGGGTTAGAGACAGGGGTTTTCTCTTTAAACCTGGTGAAGTTGTGTCTGAAAGCACCGGATAGAGATTCTCATAGAGACCAGTTTCCTTTTTTGTTTATTAATACAGTAGGTAACACAATATTGTTAATTCTTGAATGATTAGAATTCCAATCTGTAAAAGACCTGGGTCAAAACAGCATCACAGTTAAACTCTCAAAGCTCCTAAGTTTTACTTTCCCAGACTATGGATCTGTGACTCTGGTTGCTGCAATTAAAATTGTCTTCATTCCCTTGCCCGAGTTTCCCTGTGTGAGTCTGAATAGAAAGAAGGAGGTTTGTTACTGTATGTTGCAACCGGGAGCCTGTAGTCCTCACTCAGAGTTGCAAGCGCTCCATGCAGTCCCAATGCTCCAGCACTGCCTGTTTTCATGAACTATGCACATGTAAGCAGTGTGCATATTTTATTTGGACACTTGGTATTTGTATAACTCACTTTTTTCTTTAATCATTAAGAGGCCATTAATTTTTAGGAAGTCCCACAAAATGTATCAAAGAACTCTTTGCTAGGCACCTCCGCTGCTTTAGAATTCTTTCCCCTGCTCCTTTTCCTTACCTCCTGCTTCTCCCACCCTTCTCTCTGCCCCTCTCATCCCTCATACCCTCCCCTCCCCTTAGTCACTGCCACCCTGTCACCCCTGAATTGTGGCACTGACACTGTCCCTCACTTCCTGCCTGTCTGTTCTCCCTACAGTGATCAGCAGCTGCTAATGTCGCTCAGGTCGTGTCATTTCTTCACTTACAATGGTCGGACTTTGCTCTGCTGTTTTACTACACGTTTTCAATTTGTCTCATATCTCACAGTTTCTGTTCCTCCTTTGCTACTTTCTTATGTGTCAAGGAAACATATTTTAGTTTATGGTTTTAATTCTCCTACTGGCTTTTGACTATATTTCTTTACACAAATTTTTTGTTTTAATAATGGAAACTGGATGCTTTGACTTTTCACAGTGAAGTTCAGATAATATTAAACTACATCCAGCAAAATAAAGGACAGTTAAAATGTTATAGTTTCATTTAACCTATCACTATGCTATTATTGTTGTTTATATTACATCAGTATACATTATATACTCAACAATACAGATGTAATACTCTGTTTTAGACAAGCAGTCATATGTCTTCAGGAAATGAAGAAAATGAGTGTGTATGTGATATGTGTGTGTGTGCATCATTTCTGTTGTTAATTGTTCCTTTCTGTGTATCTGGGTCACCTTCTAGCATTATTTCCCTTCAGCCTGAAGAATCTCGTTGAATTACATGTAGTACAGGTCCCCTTGGAAATGAGTTTTATGGTTTTGATGATCTAAAAATGTCTTTTTTTGGCCTTCTTTCCCCCTTTTCTTTTCTGCTTATTAGGGCATTTGCATGTAATAAAATTTACCAGTTTTGGCTGCACTTTTTGGTGAATATCATTAATTTGTAGTCATGTAACTACCACACTGGTCAGTAGAGAAACACCACATGCAAAGAACCCTCTGCTAGGCTCCTCCACTGCTTTAGAGTCCTTTCCCCTGCTCCTTTTCCTCACCTCCTGCTTCCCCAGCCCTTCTCTCTGCCCCCTCATCCCTCACACCCTCCTCTTTCCTTAGTTCCCACAGCCCAGTCACTCCAGAATTGTGGCATTGTACAGTTTGTTTTCCCTAGAAACTTTCTTTCTGTCCCTTTCTAGTCAATCCTTCCCACCCTCACCCACTTCCCTTCACTCAACCACTGCTCTGCTTCCTGTCACTGCAGTAGTGTATTTCTAGAATTTCATGGACATGCGATCATATGTGATGCAGTCCGTTCTTTGGCCTCTCACTCAGCCTGACAATGTTTGAGATGATGTCATTTATTCATTTTTGTTGCTGAGCAGCTGCCGAGTATTGCTGGAATCCCAGTTTATTCACTGGTTTCTCTATTCTCCTCCACTTGATAGAAATGTGGATTACTCCAGTTAGGGTGTGTTATTAATGAAGCCACTATAAATAACTGCTTACAAGTGTGGACTTACATTTTTAATTCTTTTGGATAAATACATATTTGTGGAATTGCTGGGTCATGTGGTAATGGATGGGTAGCCATATAAGAAATTGCCAAACCCCTTTACAAATTTGGCCGAAACATTTTTTGCATTCCCACCAGCAATATCAGGCATTCCTATTTTTTCCATGTTCTTCCCAGTATTTAGATTTATCATACGTATTTTTAACTTTACCTATTCCAGGTGGTGTGTGGTGGTTTCTCATTGTGGTTTTAACTTTCATCTTTGATGACTAGTATTATTTGGTATCTCTTCATTTTCATCTCAGTGACTTATTATATGTATTTTATGAACTATTTTGCAAATTCAGTGATTAATTCCAGACACTTTTTCAGAATTTCCTAGTGTTTTCTACATATGCAATGAAGCTGGTGACAAAAAAAGACATTTATTTATTTATTTCCTATCCATTAATGTTTTTCCTTTTAAAATTATGTTTGCTTGGTAGAGATGAAGTCTCAGAATCAGGCTGGTCTTAGACTCCTGAGCTCAAGTGATTCTCCCACCTCAACGACCAGAAATGTAGGGATTACAGGCATGAGCCAACATGCCCAGTACTTCTATTGGTCTTTTATTTCATTTTCTTGCCATGTTGCACTGGTTAGGATGCCTGCTAAGTGTTTAAACAAGAATGATGAGAGCTCACATGTTTGTTGACAAGGAACTTAAACAAATTTACAAGAAAAAAAACAGCCCCTTCGAAAAGTGGGCAAAGGATATGAGTAGACAATTCTCAGAAAAAGACATTTATGTGGCCAAGAAATGTATGAAAAAAAGCTCAATGCCACTGATCATTAGAGAAATGCAAATCAAAACCATAATGAGATACCATCTCTCGGCAGTCAGAACGGCAATTAATAAAAAGTCAAGAAACAATAGATGTTGGCAAGGCTGTGGAGAAATAGGAATGCTTTTATACTATTGATGGAAATGTAAACCAGTTCGACCAATATGGAGGACAGTGTGGCTATTTCTCAAAGATCTAGAACCAGAAATACTATTTGACCCTGCAATCCCATAACTGGGTATATACCCAAAGAAATATAAATCATTCTTCTATAAAGACACATGCACATGTTTGTTTATTACAGTACTATTTCCAATAGCAAAGACATGTAACCAACCCAAATGCCCATCAAGGATAGATTGGATAAAGAAAATTTGGTACATATACACCATAAAATAATACATCCATAAAAAGGAATGCTTTTATATTTTTTGCAGGGACATGGATGAAGCTGGAAGTCATCATCCTCAGCAAACTAACACATGAACAGAAAACCAAACACCACATGTTCTCACTCCTAAGTAGGAGTTGAAAAATGAGAAAACATGGACACAGGGAGGGGAACAACACATACCAGGGCTTGTTGGGGAGTGGGGAACAAAGAGTGGGAACTTAGAGAATGGGTCAGTAGGTGCAGCAAACCACCATGGCAGACTATACGTATGCAACACAACTGCACATTCTCCACATGTGTTCTGGAACTTAAACTAAATTAATTAAAAAAGGAAAGTGCCTGTTTTACATGTACGCAGATGTTCATTGCAACACTTCATAATAGCAAAGACTTGGAATCAATCTAAATGTCCATCAGTGATACACTAGATAAAGAAAATGTGGCACATATACACCATAGAATACTATGCAGCCATAAAGAAGGATGAGATCATGTTCTTTGTAGGAACATGGATGAAATTGGAGGCCATTATCCTTAGCAAATGAACACAGGAACAAAACACAAATAACACGTGTTCTCACTATAAGTGGGAGCTAAATGATGAAAACACAGGGACACATAGAGGGGAACGGCACACACTCAGGTCTACTTGAGGGTGGAGGGTGGGAGGAGGGAGAGGATCAGGAAAAAGAGCTAATGGGTACTAAGGCTTAATATTTGGGTGGGCACTAATGGGTACAGAAATAATCTGTACAACAAAACCCCATGACACAAGTTTACCTAAATAACAAACCTGCACATGTACCACATAACTAAAAATAAAAGGTAAATTAAAAAAAAAAGTGCATGTCTGGGAAGAGCATACAGTTTGATTTTATGTTTTTATTAAACCAAGTCACACAATCTCTGCCCTTTATTGGAAGGTTGATTCATATAGGTTTTTGTCATTGATATGATAGGTTTTAGGTCTGCCATGTTATTTTCCCAGTTTTTATTTCTCTGTTCCTCCTGTCCTGAGCAATGACTTCTTATTAGAAACCACAGAAACAAAAGAAAGTAGGATAACATCTTTAAAGTGCTGGAAGAAAAATTGGTCAGCTGAGAATTCTATATCCAGCACAGATATCCTTCAAAAAAAGGCAAAATAAGGAGATATTTCAGGTAAAAGAAAATTAAGAGAATTTGTCACCAGCAGATCTGCACAAAAACAATTTGGTAAAGAAAATTCCTCAGGCTAGAGGCAAATGATACCAGGTGGAAAATGGGATTATTGGAAAAGATGAAGATGATAAAAAATGATCAATACTGAGCTAAGGGCTAAAGGCTATCTTGCTCCCCTCTTTATTCTCACTCTATATCCATAGAACTGTTTAAAGATAATAAAAAGCATTTTTTGTGGGGCTTATAACCTACATAGATACATTACATATAATATCTATCCCAAAAAATAGGACATTTTATAGAGGATAGATTGTTGCAAGATTTATGTATTTATGGGTACTAGTATGTTATTAACCTAAAGTAGACTGTGAAATGTTAAGAATGTGTTAAGTTCTGAAGAAAATTGAGACACACATAAAATTAAAAAGATTGACAAATATTGGAGATGTTTTTTATTTATTTACTTATGTTTTTGAGGTGGAGTCTCACTCTGTTGGCCAGGCTGGAGTGCAGTGGTGCAATACCAGCTCACTGCAACAGTGATTCTCCTGCCTCAGCCTCCTAAGTAGCTGACATTACACGTGTGTTGCAGGCCACCATGCCCAGCTAATTTTTGTATTTTTAGTAGAGACGGGGTTTCACCATATTGGCCAGGACAGTCTTGAACTCCTGACCTTGCGGTCTGCCTGCCTCGCCCTCCCAAAGTGCTGGGATTACAAGCCTGTGCTACTGTGGCCAGCCAGAGGTGGTTTATGGAAAACAACAACAACAACAAAACACCTTAGCCAGTCTTGAGTCTCGTTATTCTACAGTTTCAGAACTGTTGGGAATACAAAAGTAATCAAAGAACAGTCCTTCCCAGAAAGAATAGGTATCCCCAAATTCAAGGCAAGGAAAATACATCTGTGAACAATCAAAACCATCATCATAAAGCTTGTATTCTAGAGGAGAAGACGACTATAAGCAATTAAAATAAACACATTTGTAGCTGAGCACAGTGGCCCATACCTGTATTCCAGCATTTTGGGAGGATGAAGTGGGAGGACTCCTTCAGGCCAGGAGTTTGAGACCAGCCTGGGAAACAGCAAGACTCCATTTGTACCAAAAAGCAATACAAAATTATCTGAGTGTGGGGGCATACACCTGTGGTCCTCAGTTACTTGGGAGGCTGAGGTAGGAGGATCACATGAGCCCCAGGAGTTTGAAGCTACAGTGAGCCAAGATTGCATCACTGCACTCCAGCCTGGGTGACAGAGCACAACGAGGTCTCAAAATAAATAAATCAGTAAGTAATTCTTAAGTGTTAGTAAAAAGGTTGTGAATAAAAGCAACGTAGGGTGGGGTCAGAGGGATGGGAGATGCCACATGAAGTGGGCAGTGCAGGCACGGGCTCTGGTGGGAATGAGGAGAATGTCAGGGTGGGAGGGAGTCCTGGAGATGAGCTTCCAGGCAGGGGAGCCGCCGTGCAGAGCTTCTGAGGTGTGGACACCTGGGTGTGCTGGATGAACGACGCCGTGGAGGGCCTCAGCCAGGACCCATTGCACAGCCACATCTGGGTAAACTGAGGCAGTCACTGGACAGGACCTTGCCAATGAGAGAGATTTTTCACATATGTTTTGAAAAGATTCAAAATATTCCAAAGGTATTACAGGGGAAATTCTCCTCCCTCCTCAGACCCCAGGTCCTCTGCCAGAAATAAGCACTTTGCCAAGTCTCATGCATCCCTCATCCTTCCTGGAAAGAAGTTATGCGCGTGTTATTGTTACATGAAGAAGGAGCACTGAAAAGAAAGAAGGAGTAGAAGAAAATGTTTCTTCTTTTCAGTTTTCCAGAGTGTTGCCATGAAGGGCTGGAGAGAGGAGTTGCAGAGAGGAGTTGCAGGGAGGAGACAAAAACCTCAGGGACGGCACAAGCCTGAAGAGCTTTCCCCTCCTCCCACGGTTGTGGGGTCCCTTGCTGCTCAGAAGCTCCTTCACCCAACTGATGCTCATCCCCGGGTCAGCCATCTCTGCCTGGCTTACAGTCCACTCCTCTCTTCTGCTCAGAGAATCTGAGAGCAGCGTGGCGCTCCCGTGTGGCCACGGGGGTAAGGACGGTGGCCCTGAGCTCCCATCTTACCTGCTCAGCCTGGATCTCCCTGGGCTCCCGGCAGCAGGACAGGGGTCTGAACACAAGAGGGCGCGCCTACTCTATTGTCAGAGTTGGGATCAGTCGTGTATGTGTGGTTCTATTTATGTACTCTTTATTATACTTTATTGATTTGACTATTTAATGCCAAGGTCACACTACTTTTTATCACTAGAGGTTTATAGTAAATCTTGAAATCACCCCATAGACATTCTCCAAATTTTTCTTTTTAAAAATTATTTTGGCTATTCGAAGTTATTTGTATTTCCATAGAAATGGTAGATTCAGGGCTGGGCGCGGTGGCTCAAGCCTGTAATCCCAGCACTTTGGGAGGCCGAGGCGGGTGGATCACGAGGTCAAGAGATCGAGACCATCCTGGTCAACATGGTGAAACCCCGTCTCTACTAAAAATACAAAAAAAGTAGCTGGGCATGGTGGTGCATGCCTGTAATTCCAGCTACTCGGGAGGCTGAGGCAGGAGAATTGCCTGAACCCCGGAGGCGGAGGTTGTGGTGAGCCGAGATGGCGCCATTGCACTCCAGCCTGGGTAACAGGAGTGAAACTCCGTCTCAAAAAAAAACAAAGCATAGAAACTATAAAGCAGCAGATTATATAAATAAGATTAGAAAGCATACTCCTAATCCCATATATCCTACTGATGTTTGCTACCATTCAGCAATGCTAAGCTCAAGTTGCCATCAGATCTTAAGCTCAAGGTAAGGGTGAAAAGCACCAATGTCAACCCTCCATGTCATGGTTGCGGTGAGTTAGTATATCTAGTGGCCATTAGATCCACTGATTTGGGACTCAGCTTTTGACAAAGTATATATGCTGATGAAAAGCTGCTTTCGTTGCAGAGAGACTGCTAATTGTTTGATTATACAAGTCTTCACATTAATGAAGCATTATTCCATGGATTTGGAGCATGGCATGCAACCAAATTACCAGCCCAGAACTCATGCTGTGAAATCTGATTATTCATTAGCCAGTCAGTGAGTGGTACCAACATCTTTTCTTCTTTCAGAGCATCAGATGAGAATAACTGCTGTTCTCCACCCCTACTTTAAGAATATGAGGGTTTGAATTTGTTGCATATGGGAAAGGGGAACGGCAGAGGGAGATGGGGTTTCCATAGGAGTTTTTTTTTCCCCCACACATTTAATGCAATGTATATTATGACTAACAGGGGGCCATGTGGATTGGCACTTCCTGCAAAATCTGATCACTGCTCACATAATCAAGCTTCACATTTGATCTATTCTGGGCCTCCTTGACCAAGCTCTCAATCACCAAATGTGGTTGCTTGAATGAACTGGAATTTTACAGTCTCAGAACTGATTGACAAGAATCACCATAAGGCAAGTGTTCAAACTAAAACGAGGGGAGGGAAGTCGTGTGTGTGTGTGTGTGTATGTGTATGTGTGTGTATGTGTGTGTGCGTGTATGTGTATGTGTGTGTGCGCGCGTGTGTATGTGTGTGCGTGTGTGTATGTGTATGTGTGTGTGCGTGTGTGTATGTGTGTGCGCGTGTGTGTGTGTATGTGTGTGTGCGTGCGCGTGTGTGTATGTGTGCGTGTGCGCGTGTGTATGTGTATGTGTGCGTGCGTGTGTGTATGTGTATGTGTGTGCGTGTGTGTATGTGTGTGTGCGTGTGTGTATGTGTATGTGTGTGTGCGTGTGTGTATGTGTATGTGTGTGTGCGTGTGTGTATGTGTGTGTGCATGTGTATGTGTTTGTGTATGTGTGTGTATGTGTGTGTGTGTCTATTTTCTTTTGTTTGTTTATTATGAGTACTTTTACCC
The DNA here is from genome assembly GCF_049354715.1 of Callithrix jacchus. Classification (NCBI taxonomy): domain Eukaryota; kingdom Metazoa; phylum Chordata; class Mammalia; order Primates; family Cebidae; genus Callithrix; species Callithrix jacchus. The sequence continues at coordinate 37,450,307 of NC_133505.1, forward strand.
CCACAAATAAAATTAGGGTAATTGGATAATCATAAGAGGACATAATTACAAGATTAATTTATTCAAGTCATTTTATATATATATATTTTGTCATTGAACAAAATGTTTGCTTTACTGCATAAAGGAAGATTATGTCCTTTCTGTCTAAAGCCAAGATTGATAGGGATTTAGTGTGACAAGTTTAAAGAACCCGCCTCTCATCTATTTCAATGCCAGCATCAAAAGTCAAAAGAACTCAGCTATGACTGCTCTATTTATAACTCAAGATGGATTGGGTTTCCAAATCAAGTGATAGGAATTCCTTCTTCTTTACCAAGGAAAGATACTGACACTCGGGCAAATGGGATTATCTCTAATGAGATTAAACACACAAAGTGAGTAAGATGTGAACTGACACTCCCCAGGAGAGACAAAGAGGTTCCTAAAGAGGCAGAGACAGAAATCAGTGAAGTCCAGGAGGAAGAGCCTTTCCCAAGAAGGGGACTCCTTTCATAAAGCCCCAGTGAGAGAACTAGGGACCCACCTTGCTTTTTTTAACCTGTGCACAAGAAAATAAAAGCTTGTAATTATCATTAAGAGAGCCCCAGAATCAAACAGACACTGACCCCAAATCTATTCCAGACCATTTTTAATAACAGAACATTTAGAGGCTCTCTTCCCCATTGGCAAGGCATCTCTCCAATAACTGTTTGCCTTATATGCTTTCAACATGCAGACTGCCCTGAAGAAATTCTCTCAAAGGATTTTTCTATATTGAATTATGTTCTTTTATTACTTAAAGAAAACATGGAGATGCTTAATCATGCTCATTTTATGGATGAAGAAACTGAGATTTGGGAAGCTTAGAGACTTGCTTGGGTCTCTAGTGATTCTGACAGCTGGGACTAGAACAGAAATCCTTAATATAAAGCTGGAGAAGAAATCGGTTGAACGGGGCCAAAATAATGTAGACTCACAAAAGGAAAGACAAATATGTGAATTCAATGGCAAAGGGAATATTATCAGTTGTGATAATTTCTGTTAAAAACAGTAAGTCTGCAATTAGTTTCAGAAACTCCTCTGAGGCCACCATAGAATATTGTATTTCTCCATGACATCCTGAACAATGAATGCATCAGTCCCAGATTCCCATGGGTCATAAACTGATGCTGGCAGAAAAGATCTCATACACCTATAGGCACCAGGAGACACACTAGAATTCAAGAGGTGGGAGATTCCAAGTATTGCTTTAGTTTCTAATATAAACTTGCTATATGACCTTTAGAAACTTTTATCTAAAGATATAAAATGGGTAGAGTAATACTTATCTGTCTCACTAGGGTATTGTGAAATGTCACTAATTAGAGTTTACAAAGCACTTTGAAACTTTCAAATGAAAAGTTCCACACACAATAATTATGAGTATGAGCATTATTATTAACAGAACAACTTTAGTTACCAGCTTCATTATCACTTGCTCTCTTGCCTTCTTGCTAAGAAAGACACTCTCAATAGTTCTTTGCTTCCCCACTTTTCTTTTTTCAGAACAGATCTTTGGAAGAAGAATTTTTAGGCATATCAGTACATGGGTCAAGAAACCATCCAAGAAGTCACATTGTTACAATTTCACGTGTTTTCTTCTAATTAAATCCCCAAATCAATTATGTAAACGTAATGTAGTAGTTTCAGACCTGGTTGCCTATGTGATAAAATCTGCATCCACACATGCAATCAATTTAAAGATGATCATAAAGCCCTACGTCTAGGAAATCTTTATATAATCACTCACTACTGGCCAGGCACTGTTCTGGGCACTTGAGAACAGTAGTAAATAAGACAGACTGAGATCTCTGTCCTGGTGGATCTTGCATGGGTGTCAGGAAGCAGATAATTAAAAATATATAAATAATTAAAGATTATTATGTTAGAAAGGGACAAGTTTCATGCAATAAAGAAAAAGTAGAAGGCTGAGGCAGGCAGATCACCTGAGGTTGGGAGTTTGAGGCCAACATGGCCAATGTGGAGAAACCCCATCTCTATTAAAAATACAAAATTAGCTGGGCATGGCGGCGCATGCCTGTGATCCCGGCTACTTGGGAAGCTGAGGCAGAATTGCTTGAACCCAGGAGGCAGAGGTTGCCTGGAGCCAAGATGGTGCCATTACACTCCAGCCTGGGCAACAAGAATGAAACTCCATCTCAAAAAAAAAGAAAAAGAAAGAGAGAGAGAGAGAGAGAGAGAGAAAGAAAGAAAGAAAAGAAAGAAAGAAAGAAAGAAAGAAAGAAGAAAGAAAGAAAGAAAGAAAGAAAGAAAGAAAGAAAGAAAAAGAAAGAAAATTAAAAGTAGAGGTAAAAGAAATAGGAAACACTGGGCAGAAACTCTGTTCACAGGATGAAATAGCGTAGTCCAGGTAGACCTTATCAAGAACATGAATTTTGAAGAAACAATTTGAAGGAAGTCAGCCAAGTGTATTGTCTTGAGAAAAGTATTCCAGGCAGAGGAAGGAGTCGGGATGCATCCCCTAAACTGGGCCAGTAAACAAGGGAAGAAGCAGTAGGAGGTGATGTCATTATTGCAGTGGTGGTGGTTTTACCCAGGATGGTAGCAACAGGAGAACAAATGATCAAATGTCAGTCTGGAAATAGCTGGAGGAAGAGTCAATGAGATTTTCTGACAGTTTAGAAGTAAAGCAAGGGAGAAAGCTGGAAGGGTTAAAGCTGACTCGTTGGTTTTTGGCCTGAGCAAATGGTAAACTGAGCAAATGTGAGGAGTAGAGCTATTCAAGAACTCCTGTGCACTTTGCATTTTCCCTGCTGAAAGCTGAAAACATCATCTGACACATCCTAGAGGCTCAGTAAACATTTACTGGATGAATGAAAGAACCTAACAATGGACAGGATACCACAGAGAATATGAGGTGTACTTTCACAGAATACCCCATATCACAGAAATCCCCAATTGTTCTTCCAATATTATCTCCTTCATCTTTCTAAGATTAAAATTAAGGGTGAATAGGTAGGGTTTTAGCTGCAGAGTTACCTCCCTTCCACTCCATCCCTGCCATGCCAGCTTTTTTTTTTTAATGGGGATATAACAAGAAGTCTCAGAAATATGCAACTAACCACCAATAGGAATGAAAAGGGGGGGTTGGAATTTATAGTCCAAAGAAATTACATCAAAGCTACAAATATCTTTAATAGCTAATATTATCAACATCAGTCAGTACCCCTTTCTTCCTCTTTTTTTTTTGCGACAGAGTTTAGCTGTCGTTACCCAGACTGGAGTGCAATGGCACGATCTTGGCTCACCACAACCTCCGCCTCCTGGGTTCAAGCAATTCTCTTGCCTCAGCCTCCCGAGTAGCTGGGACTACAGGTGCGCACCACCATGTCCAGCTAATTTTTGTATTTTTAGTAGAGATAGGATTTCACTTTGTTGACCAGGATGGTCTCGATCTCTTGATCTCGTGATCCACCTACCTCAGCCTCCCAAAGTGCTGGGATTATAGGCATGAGCCACCGCGCCCGGCCCCCTTTCTTCTTCTTAAAGGTGGTCACATCAGTCCAAGAAACTATTTCAAAGAATCAGTGAAAAAAGAGTCAGCCTGTGGAACACGTGGAGTAGCAAAGAAAACTGGCAAGGTGAGGGATGTCTATGCTGCTATTACAGTACCAAAGAGTTCACAAGTCCCCAAAACACATGCATGTGTTTTTACAAAGCACTGCCCCGTAGAATGTGTTTAAGTCAAACGCATGAGAAACTGCAACATCAAAGGCAATTCCCAATGAAGCTAAACGCATCAGGCAGAGTTGAAAATGGAGAAAGCTGAAAAAAGCTTTGTCATAGTCAGTCATTCCCACAGATTGCTCCACAATTTACTTGCTAGTTGTGACCTCGAAGTTGAGTTAACCTCAAGTGGTTGATCTACCACCTCCATATAGGGAAGTAAGATGAACTCTGTGGTGGCGATAGAAATATTTTATTCAAGCAAATACCTATGGATTCTGTATATTCTCATTCAATTCATTCACCAACACACCTAAGCAGTGGTTTAAGACTCTCATCCCATTAGCAAACTCTGAAGTCTTCATACTAACTCCCCTCCATGTTTACTGAGTTAGAAATTGACAAAAAGGAGTAGGCTTAGACGCTAAAATGTTAGAACATAAAAATATCAATTAATGCAGTCCCTCACTGAAAAGTGAGAACGTTGAGATTAAAGGACGTAGACCTTCTTATGCTACATTTGTTTAAACCACAGTCAGGCAAAAGCACAGCTAGATCCCGTGTTTACAGACAGGACTCCCAGGTAAGCTTTATGCTGCTCTACATGTGCCTCAGACTCTTCCTTCGGACAAGCCCTCGTTCATCTGAACAGGCAGGCTGAGAATCTCCAACTTTGTTGATTTCTAACCATGCCTATGGTAGCAATGGCTTCAACGGTTAGGCTTTATGCTGAATATCTGCTAAAGAAAAGTGCTTTCTCCTTCTGATATTTCCGTAATTGCTAGTAGCATGGGGCTACAAACCTCGTTCTGCCATTGACTGGCTGGGTCATCCTGAACAAGTTAGGAAACGGTGCCTCATTTTCCTCTTCTGCAAGATAAAAGCACTGCAATCCACTGGCCTTGCAAGTTTAAGATTACGTGAGTTGATGAATAATCTCTCTCTTGAATACTAGCATCTTTAATTATTTGAAGATTTATAGTAATGTAGCACCTGCCTTCCCTCCATGAAAATAACTTCACATTAGGGAAACGAATCAGTAAATTTTGATAAATGGATATAATAAAATAAGTAACAATCCTAAATTACATTTGCAAAAAGTTAGTAATAATGCAGGAAATACTTTTTTGTTATGCTGATAACTGAGGAAATCAGAATAAGATTGTATATATCTCAGGTATATGTGTTTTCTGCCTTGCACATTTAAAACAGTGGTTGGTCTGACAGGTGGAATCAAGGTTGGATAGTTGGTTTTCTGTTTTTTTCTTTGAGCTTGTCTCTATTTTCCATGAAACAAAGAGCCACTTTATTTTCAGGGAAAATAAATAAGCTTTGTTTTTTAATAAGATTTATCACCCTGGCATTTTGCAAGTACCTGAAAATTTATGCATTTAGCAAACATAGGCCACCAGACTCCGTTCAGAATATAAATGAGCCCTGATAGGGTGGAATGTATCTCTTGCCTCTTTTAAACTTTAGTAATTACCTAACAAATAGTTTTCCCCTTAACTCTAATGCTAGAAAAATAAAATCACAAGACCATGAGGGTAGAGCTGAGAAGTGAGGTCTTCTACAAGAGCCAGGAAAGATGATTCTCAGCAACCAATTTGAATTCTTAATAGTATAAGTCACATGGTAGACAATAAATCAGAGCAGATTTACTAATCAGCTTATGCCCAAAAAGCATCTGGCTTCAACTTTCCCCTTATGCTATTTGTCAAATCTGTAACTCTGGGGCCCCTACCCAGGCCAGATGGTACTTACCAGCCTATGGGTTCTTAACTGAGGATATAGGCTTGAAAAACAACAGTCAGAATACCTAGACTGCAGACAGCAAACATACAAGTCCCAAGCCACTGCTCCACGCTTCCATGTCCCTGGCAAGCATTACTGATGGATAAGGTTTCTATCCCTTATTCTCGAAAACAAACTCAGAGACTTGGAAACAACACTGGCCATTCCTACCAACCACTGGAAGCTGGCATGTGGAAATGATCCAATTCACCACCTCTTCCTTGAGTGATATCTTAAGATAGTTATGCAGCCACATCTTCAGAGGAACAAAGGAAAGATATTTGATAAATGAATGGATGGATGTGAGTCTTGTAATAAAAATGCTTTGACAACTCTCAAGTGCAACCGTGGATGGAAGGAAGATTGACTCAAAGTGGCTTCTTTACAGACTTGGAAACTTAGTGTTGGTTACTGGCAGGAGGTCTCAATCCCTTGCCAGATGGACATCTTTGTAAGACTGGATATGTGACATTACAACATGGCAGCCAGCTTCCTCCTGAGCATATGATCCAGGAGAACACAAGGCAGAAGCCACAATGATGTATATGGCCGAGCCTTGGAAGTTGCACACTATCCTTCCCTCACTATCCTGTTGCTTATACAGGCCAGGTCTGTACAGTATGGAAGAGTACCACACACAAGTATGAATACAGGAGGTGGGAAACGTTGCGAGCCACTTTAAGGTTGGCTGCCATATAAGTCCCGGTAATGGAACTTAAAGAAGTATGAGATGCAGTCCCTGCTCTCAAGGGGCTTACCGTGTAGTCAAAGGAAGCCCCTGTGGGCAAACAACAACAACAAAACTCAACAACCTAATTAAGGAAAAAATAAAATAAAAACTATGACACACTGCTAGAAGCCCCCAATATCTAAGTTCTCTGCCTCTTCCTGGGAATGCTGCTACATTTTATTTTCTAACTCTCCTGGGTTTTGGTCTGGCCGTGTAACTGGTTTTGGGCAATGGAATATAACCGGAAAAGATATGTGTCACCTCCAAGCTGAGGCAGTAAAGAGCAGCACTGCTACCTCCACACTCTTTCTCCTTCTTTATTTTATGGTTCTGGCATGAAGAGCTGTGGAGAGTAGAGTCATTGTGTTCCTGAATGACTGCTTAGAGCAGGCTGTGGCCCACACCTACCCTCCAGTCCATCGATGGCGGGCTTCAATGTGTTTTCACAAAACTCACTTGTGAAATTTCATTGTTGTTTGTTATAGCACCTGGTATTATTTACCCTAACAAATAAGGTCATCCAAGGCAACAACCAATCTGTGCAAAATAAATGAGAGTAAGCCTCCTCTAGATGAACCCGTGTTTTACAAGACTTCCTCTCACACATGCACGGGGCTCAGCTTCGTACAATGGCCCAGTAGACATTCTATAGTTATTTAGACAGAGAGAATAATAGAAGAAGTTCACTGCAAGACTTTAGAAAACAGTGTGAGTGGATTCTTCACATTGCTTCACAATCTCTTTCTCCCAAACCCTTTCCCTCTAACAAGACTAGCCAGTAGGAATGCAGTAAGTCTCTTATACGGTTTTCCTGACATTAGCTAGTATCTTTCCCCACACTCTATGTCATACAGTGCCGTGACATGAATCTTCCTTAAGCTCAACTCTGATAATACCATTCTTCTGCCCAACAATCTCAAGCAACTCCCCACTGCTTTCCAAATTAAGTTGTGTGACTTGCACTCACTTTCAAGACCTGAAACTACCTTATATTTTGCTCCTTTCATTCATTCAAATTTCTGTGGACCTATGTTGCACCAGACACCATGTTAAATGCTAACTAGGTGTGGCTTCTTGCCCTTAAAAAGCTCAGGGATGGGAAATAGCCAAGATGGCCAAATAAGAACAGCTCTGGAGTCCAGTTCCCAGCAAGAACAATGCAGAGGGTGAGTGCTCATCACATTTCCAAACAAGTTTTCTCTGCCAACAGGCCAGGAGATTCCTGGGCCAAAAAGCACCACAAGTTTTCAGCAAGGCTAGTGCCACGGGTTGGCGCATGGAAACTCACACAAATTTTGGCGGCCATTTCAACTGGTGCCTGGAATGCCTGGGATATAGAACAGCCCATTCTACTAAAAGGGAGGGGGCTGAGACAGGGAGCCAGGCAATCTGGCTCTGTGGGTATGACCCCCACAAAACAAGCAATCTGAAACACTTTGGATTCAGAGTTTCGCAGCAAGTGCAGCTGGACCCAAGACGGTCCAGCTCAGTTGCGGGAAAGGCATCTGCTCCTACTGAGGCAGTCCACCAATACCGAGGCAGTTCACACAGCAGCTGGGCAGAGCCTGTGGCAGCTCAGCAACACTTCTGCTGGCATACTGTGACTAGACTACTCCATGTGAGACAGGGCATCACTGAAAAAAGGCAGCAGCATGTCAGGAACTTGTAAATAAAGCCAACCTTTCCATATCAGAACACCTGGAAAAAGAGGCAGTTATGAGTTCCATTGCAGCAGACTTAAAGGGACCTGCCCAGCAGCTCTGCATGGAAAAAAGGAGCTCCCAGCACAGCACTTGAGCTCCTACAAGGGAAAGACCATCTCCTCAGACAGCACCCAGACCCTTGTATACCCAAAGAGACACCTCATAAAGGAGAGCTCAGGCTGACATCAGGTGAGTACCCTTCTGGGATGAAGATAACAGAAGAAGAAACCGGCAGCAACCTTTACTGTTCTGCAGCCCCCCATGGGTGATCCCCAGGCAAACAGGGTCTGGAGTGGACCTCCAGCAGTTCTGCAGCAGAGGGGCCTGACTGTTAGAAGGAAAACTAAGAAACAGAAAGAAATCGCTTCAACATCAACAAAAAGGACATCTGCTCAGAGACCCCACCTGAAAGTCACCAACTACAAAGATCACAGGTAGATAAAGCCACTAATATGGGAAGAAACCAGTGCAAAAAGGATGAAAACACCAAAAACCAGAAAGCCTCTCCTCCTCCAAAGGATCACAACTCCTCACCAGCTAAGAATTAAAAATGGATGGAGAATGAATCTGATGAATTAACAGAAACAGGCTTCAGAAGGCGGGTAATAACAAACCTCTCAGAGCTAAAAGAACATATACCAACCCAATGCAAAGAAACTAAGAACCTAGAAGAAAGGTTAGATGAGATGCTAATTAGAAAAAACAGCTTAGAGAAGAATATAAACAACCTGATGGAGCTGAAAAACACAGCATGAGAACTTCCTGAAGCATACACAAGCTTCAATAGCTGAATCAACCAAGTAGAAGAAAGGATATCAGAGATTAAAGATCAACCCACTGAAATAAAAAGAGAAGGCAAGAATAGAGAAAAAAGAGTGAAAAGAAATGAACAAAGCCTCCAAGAAATATGGCATAATGTGAAAAGACCCAATCTACGTTTGATAGGTGTACCTGAATGTGACGGAGAGAATGAATCCAAGCTGGAAAACACTCTTCAGGATATTATCCGAGAAAACTTCCCCAATCCAGCAAGGCAGGCCAACATTGAAGTCCAGGAAATACGGAAAACACCACAAAGATATTCCCCAAGAAGAGCAACCCCAAGGAACATAATTGTCAGATTCACCAGGGTTGAAATAAAGGGAAAAATGCTAAGGGCAGCCAGAGATAAAGGTTGGTTTACCCACAAAGGGAAGCCCATCAGTCCCACAATGGATCTCTCAGCAGCAACCCTGCAAGCTAGAAGAGAGTGGGGGCCAATATTCAACATCCTTAAAGATAGCAACTTTCAACCTAGAATTTCATATCCAGCCACACTAAGCTTCATAACTGAGGAGAAAGAAAATCCTTTACAGACAAGCAGTTGCTGTAAGATTTTGTCACGACCAGGCCTGCCTTACAAGAGCTCCTGAAAGAAGCGCTAAACAAGGAAAGGAACAACCAGCACCAGCCACTCCCAAAATGTACCAAATGGTAAAAACTATTGACACAATGAAAAAAATGTGTCAACTAGCAGGCAAAACATCCAGCTAGTATCAAAATGGCAGGATCAAATTCATACATAACAATATTAATCTTAGATGTAAATGGACTAAATGCCCCAACCAAAAGACACAGACTGGCAAATTGGATAAAAAGTCAAGACCCATCGGTGAGCTATATTCAGGAAACCCATGTCATGTTCAAGGACACACATAGATTCAAAATAAAGGGACAGAGGAAGATTTATCAAGCAAATGGAGAGCCAAAAAAAAGCAGGAGTTGCAATCCTATTCTCTGATAAAATGGACTTTAAACCAACAAAGATCAAAAGAGACAAAGAAGGGCATGACATCATGGTAAAAGGATCAGTGCATCAAGAAGAGCTAACAATCCTAAATATATACCCACCCAATGCAGGAGCATGTAGGTACATAAAACAAGTTCTTAAAGACCTACAAAGAGACTTAGACTCCCATACAATAATAGTGGGAGACTTTAACGCTCCACTGTCAATATTAGACAGGTCAATGAGACAGAATATTAACAAGGATAACCAGGACTTGAACTCAGATCTGGACCAAGTGGACCTAACACACATCTACAGAAATCTCCAACCCAAATACACAGAATATACATTCTTCTCAGCATCATATTGCACCTACTCTAAAATTGACCACATAATTGGAAGTAAATCACTCTTCAGCAAATGCAAAAGAACAGAAATCATAATAGTCTCTCAGACCACAGGGCAACCAAATTAGAATTCAGAATTAAGAAACTAACTCAGATCTGCACAACTTGTGGAAACTGAACAAGCTGTTCCTGAATATCAACTGGATAAACAAATAAATGAAGGCAGAAATAAAAATGTTCTTTGAAACCGATGAGAATGAAGGCATAATGTACCAGAATCTCTGGGACACATTTAAAGTGGTGTCTAGAGGAAAATTTATAGCAATAAATGCCCACCAGAGAAGTGAGGAAAGATCTACTAAAATCAACAACCTATCATCAAAATTGAAAGAGCTAGAGGAGCAAGATTTAAAAAAACTCAAAAGCTAGCAGAAGACAAGAAATAACTAAGATCAGAACAGAACTGAAGGACATAGAGACACAAAAAAAAACCCTTCAAAAATTAATAAATCTAGGATCTGGTTTTTTGAAGAGATCAACAAAATAGACCACTAGTCAGATTAATAAAAAAGCAAAGGGAGAATAATCAAATATATGCAATAAAAAACAAAAAAAGGGGATATCACCACCAATTCCATGGAAATACAAACTACTATCAATGAATTACTACAAACAACTCTATGCACATAAACCACTAAACCTGGAAGAAATGGATAAATTCCTGGACACTTGCACCCTCCCAAGCCTAAACCAGGAAGAAGTTGAAACCTTGAATAGACCAATAACAAGGGCTGAAGTTGAGACAGCAATTAATAGCCTACCAACCAAAAAAAGTCCAGGTCCAGATCGGTTCACAGCTGAATTCTGCCAGATATACAAAGAGGGGCTGGTCCATTCCTTCTAAAACTATTCCAAACCATCCAAAAAGAAGGAATTCTTCCCAAGTCTTTTTATGAGACCAGCAACATCCTGATACCAAAACCTGGCAGATACTCAATGAAAAAAGAAAACTTCGGGCCAATATCTGTGATGAACATAGATGCAAAAGATCTTCAATAATATACTGGCAAACTGATTGCAACAGCACATCAAAAAGCTTATCCATCATGATGAAGTAGGCTTCATCCCGGAGATGCAAGGCTGGGTCAATATATGCAACTCTGTAAACGTAATACACCACATAAACAGAACCAAAAACAAAAACCACATGATTATCTCAAATGACGCAGAGAAGACCTTCCACAAAATTCAACAGCCCTTTATGCTAAAAACTCTCAATAAACTAGGTATCACTGGAACATATCTCAAAACAATAAAAGCTATTTACAACAAACCTACAGTCAATATACTGAATCGGCCAAAAACTAGAAGCATTCCCTTTGAAATCTGGCACTAGACAAGGATGCCCTCTCCCACCACTCCTATTCGATATAGTATCAGAAATTCTGATCAGAGCAATTAGGCAAGAAAAAAAGTAAAGGGTATTCAATTAGGAAAGAAGGACATCAAATTGTCTATTTGCAGATGACATGATTGTATATTTAGAAGACACTATCATCTCAGCCCCAAATCTCCTGAAACTGATAAGCAACTTCAGCAAAGTCTCAGGATACAAAATCAATGTGCAGAAATCACAAGCATTTCTATACACCAATAACAGACTAACAGAGAGCCAGATGATGAGCAAACCCCCATTCACAATTGCTACAAAGAGAATAAAATACCTAGGAATACAAGTAACAAAGGATGTAAAGGACCTCTTCAAGGAGAACTACAAACCAGTGATCAAAGAAATAAGAGAGGACACAGATGGAGAAACATTCCATGCTCATGGTTAGGTAGAATCAATATCGTGAAAATGGCCATACCGCACAAAGTAATTTATAGATTCAATGCTATCCCCATCAAGCCACCAATGACCTTCTTCACAGAACTGGAGAAAACCACCTTTAACTTCATATGGAACCAAAAGAGAGCCTGCATAGCCAAGACAATCCTAAGCAAAAAGAACAAAGCTGGAGGCATTGCACTACCTGATTTCAAACTATGCTACAAGGCTACAGTAATCAAAACAGCATGGTACTGATACCAAAACAGAGATATAGACCAATGGAACAGAACAGAGGCCTTGGAGGCAACGCCACACATCTACAACCATCTGATCTTTGACAAACCTCACAAAAATAAGCAATGGGGAAAGGATTCCTTGTTTAATAAATGGTGTTGGCAAAACTGGCTAGCCACATACAGAAAGTGGAAAATGGACCCCTTCCTGACACCTTACACTAAAATTAACTCCATATGGATTAAAGACTTAAACATAATACCTAACTCCATCAAAACCCTAGAAGAAAACCTAGGCAAAACCATTCAGGACATAGGCAAGGCAAGGACTTCATGACTAAAACACCAAAAGCATTGGCAACAAAAGCCAAAATAGACAAATAGGACATAATTAAATTCCAGAGCTTCTGTACAGCAAAAGAAACAATCATTAGACTGAACTGGAAACCAACCGAATGGGAAAAAAAATTTGCAATCTACCCATCTGACCAAGGGCTAATATCCAGAATCTACAAAGAACTGAAACAGATTTACAAGATACAAACAAACAAACCCATCCAAAAGTGGGCAAAGGATATGGACAGACACTTTTCAAAAGAAGACATATATGAGGCCAACAAACATATGAAAAAATCCTCATGATCACTGACGATTAGAGAAATTCAAATCAAAACCACATTGAAATACCACCCCTCAAACCAGTTAGAATGGCAATCATTTAAAAATCTGGAGACAACAGATGCTGGAGAGGATGTGGAGAAATAAGAACACTTTGACACTGCTGATGGGAGCATAAACTAGTTCTACCATTGTGGAAGACAGTGTGGTGCTTCCTCGAGGACCTAGAAATAGAAATTCCATTTGACCCAGCAATCACATTACTGGGTATATACCCAAAGGATTATAAATCATTCCGTTATAAAGACACATGCACAAGTATATTCATAGTGGCACTGTTTACAATAGCAAAGACCTGGAACCAACCCAAATGCCCATTGATGATAGACTGGACAAGGAGAATGTGACACATATATACATTACATATACATGGAATACCATGCAGCCATAAAAAGTGTTTATGTCCTTTGTAGGGATGTGGACGAACCTGGGAACCATCATTCTCAGCAAACTGACACAAGAACAGAAAATCAAACACCACATGTTCTCACTCATAGGTGAGTGTTGAACAATGAGAACACATGGACACAGGGAGGGGAGCTTCACACACTGGGATCCATTGGGGGGGCCAAGGGAGGGACAGTTGGGGGTGGGGAGGTTGGGGAGGGCTAACATGGGGAGAAATGCCAAATGTAGGTGACATGGGGATGGGGGCAGCAAACTACACTGCCCTGTGTGTGCCTATGCAACAATCTGGCATGATCTGTACATGTACCCCAGAACCTAAAGTACAAGAAAAAAAAAAGAAGAAAAAGCTCAGGGCTGGGCATGGTGGCTCATGCCTGTAATCCCAGCACTTTGGGAGGCTTAGGTGGGAAGATCACATGAGACCAGCCTGGGCAACTTAGAAAGACTCCATCTCTACAAAAAATAAAAATAAAAAAATTAGAAGGGAAAAGCTCATTCTAATGAGGGAACGACAGTACAATGTGAAAGTAAAGGGGATAATTCAAAAGTGATTAAACAGAAGTATAAAGGAAGTGATAGCTATTTGGCATAAGATTTTACTAAATAAAAATGAAATTCTTGCCTATACCCCACATCCACTTCATACCTTATTCCACTAAAAAGCCATTTTCCCATTCTAGAATACCATCTTTACACCAGATTTACAGATAAGTTACAAAGAGAGTACAGAGACCCTCCATGTACCCTCATCCCACTGTCCCTGATGTTAACCCTTCATACCCATGGCAATATGTCAAAACTAAACATTTAACATTGGTACACTATTAAACTATAGACTTTATTTGGATTTCACCAGTTTTTCCACTAACGTCCTTTTCTTTTTCTAGGATACAATCCAGGTTTCCACATTGAATTTGGTTAACATGTTTTCTTAGTTTCCTTAATCTGTGATGGTCTTTAATTGTTTTTCATAGCCTTGACACACTGGTCAGGAATGTCTCCCAATTTGGGTCTTTGTGGAATGTCTCCCAATTTGGGCCTTTCTAATGTTTTCTCATGATCATACTGGGGTTTGGGAATGAATCATACAGAAATGAAGTGCCGTTCTTATCGTATTATATCAGAGAGTATGTGATATCAATACGAATTGTCCTTGATTATGCTAATCTTGATCACTTGGGTAAGGTGGTAGTTGCGACATTTCTCCATTGTAAAATTTCTGTTTCCCTTTGCATACTCAAGCTACTAAGTCTACACAACACTGAAGAGAAAGGGAATTAAGCCTGTGATCCAGGAGAGGGGAGTATCCACATATTCATTCTCAAGAGGGGAGTATCCACATATATCATTTAAATTCTTCTGCAGAAAGATTTGTCTGTTCTCTCCCCTCCCTCCCTCCCTCCCTCTTTCCTTCCTTCCTTCCTTCCTTCCTTCCTTCCTTCCTTCCTTCCTTCCTTCCTTCCTTCCTTTTCTTCCTTCCTTCTTCCCTCCCTCCCTTCGTTGCCTTTCTTCAATTATTTATTTATATTAGAGTGGACCTATAGTTATTATCTTCTTTCCTTGAGGTGTGAGGCTATGCCATTTTTAACATAAAGTTCATAGATACATGCTTAGGGTTATATACCACATTAAGAGCAGTCTTATAATCTTTCTTGACAGTAAACTTCCATGGAAAGGAATGTGCCCTATTTCACTCATCATCAAAGTTAGGTCAAATGTCACCTTCCAGATGCCTACATCGACCAGTTCTCTAAATTAGCGCCAGTCACTTTCCAGTTATTCTATTTTTATTTTCTTTGTAACACATCCACATGCTGCTTGGTAGTCATTTTATAGACTTATTTATATATTTAATATTTGTCTTTTCCCACGAGAATAGCAGCTTCCTGAGATCAGCAGCCTTGTGTTTCTTGTTCATTTCTGTATCCTCAGTGTCACAAACAGGGTCGGGCACACTGCCAGTACACTGTAAATGTGTGCTGAGAAAATCAATAAATCTTCATATTTCTCACTATGCCCAGTGACTGACCTTAGAGTTATCAATAACTACTACTGAATGGAATCTGGAACTCTCCCAGGATGTGCTAAATATGGTTAAAATACATTTTTATTTATAAAATTCTGATTTATAAAACTAGTTTTCAGAACAACATTGATATTAAAAATCAAAATAACATCTGACCACGTCCCTGCCGTCAGGCAGCAGATTCCACTTCCTGATTGTGCTCCCGCCCTGTTTGCACTGGAAACTCACGTCAGTGTTCGCTGAGCCCACACCAGCTGGCTGTGCAATGGAGAACAAGCATAGAGACAGAATTGTCCCAGGTGCTGTTGGTCATGCCTAACCAACAAAGTAGGCTACTGAGTGAGATGTGCCTGGGTGCTCATATAATAAAGAGAATGGCAAAGGCTGGATCAACAAGGAAGCAAGACGATTTACCCGGCTGGGGAAGAAAGAAATGGAAATCTGAAAAGCCGGCAATAGTCCTTTTCCTGAATTGGAGAGGTGGCTGAAGGCTGGTAGAAATTTGGACCTTTTCCCCAGGTTGTTTGGTAAAAATTATCAATGGCTGACATTTAAGAGAAATGAAATCTGATGAGGCAGAGTAAATGCAGTGTGAATGATTTGCTTTTCCCCATAACTGAGTGGATAAACATGATTATTTGCTTAATAAAGAATTCTTTGATGCTCCCAAAACAATCCTATTAGTTTAATAAATGGTTGAAAAATTATGATTTATACAAGCTTGGTTAATAAGTATACTCTGCAGTCTCTGTCCATTTATCATTGATTTCCATATGTTTGTACAGACAGCTGAGTTCTTTCTTTTCCTCTGAATGCTGCATTTGCAGGAAAATCAGGATTGAATTTAAAACATGAAATAATCATTATAAACCTCCTAGGTAAATAGTACTGACTCATCTACTCATACACTGAAGAATCAGGGCCAGCATCCAGGAATGAGAATCCTTTCCTATTTTTTTTTTTCCATCTTTTGGAAAAGGAAACTGACCCAGGGCCTATCATCACCCCTAACTCGGCGCTAGAGTTGGGGAAATAGGAGAAACTATACGTACTCTGTAATCACTGCCTGCCAAAAGCACTTACTGATGCATCAGAGATGAGCTTCCGAAAAGACTAAAAGTAATAGTCTAGTATTTCACCTCAAGTATGAAAGGCCGTTCTAAGTCATATTATGAGGCTACCATAGAGTATTAATATGTCTCACAGGCTTGCTGTTTTTGATATGCCAAGTCTCTAAAATTATCATCTGTGTAATCAAAAGCTTTTACTAAATACGTCACATGATGGTAAGATGAGCCCTTTTCAGCTGAACTATGCAAGGTGAACCTGAATGTCCATTTGTGAAATTGCTTTGAAAGAACGTCTAAAGCAGATGGAGGGATGGCTTGCAGGAACTCCAGGGTTGTTGTTTTTTTTCCCCAGCTCCAGGATTCTATGCAGTCAGCCACCAAATATCTTACAGTCCAAATAGAAGGAACCATGTGGATGCTAGTCAATATTAAAAACCTGCAATTAAAATAATTAAAGGAACACATAAATTAGGTGAGAGCACCTGGACATTTGGTGGGAAGGTGAATGAGGAGGATATGAACCGTACTTGGAAGGCAATCTATTACACATGCTGAAAAGGTAAGAAATGAATTCTTATTGGAATGACAGATTAATATTTCAAGAGTTTGTGAGTGATGGGACCATAACAGAGCTGTCACTGCTCCACTCATACCCCCTAGGCCTTATTACTTTAACACCTGCCTGCCCAACTTCCAACCCCCAGCAGCTGCATCTCTTTGCCCCTGAGCAAACGTAGTGACTAGCTTCTAATGAATAGAATGGATCAGAAGTATTCATGTGTGACTCCTGAAATTAGGTCATAAAAGGCATTGTAGGCTCCTCCTTGCTCTTTATCTTGGATTGGTCACTCTGGGCGAAGCTAGCTGCCATGCGTTGAAGCCAATTGAGGGAGCTTATGAAGTAGCTCACATGGTAAGAAACTGAGGCCTCCTGCCAACAGCCCTATGAGTGCTCGTCCAGCCTCAGTCAAGCCTTCAGGTGCCTGTGGCTCCCGCCAACATCCTGATTGACACCTCTTGGGCAGGAGCCACTCAGCTAAGCTGCTCCCAAATTGCTAACCAATCAAAACCATGACATAATGAATGTTTATCGTTGTAAGACACCAAGTTTTAGGGAGGAGAGCAATTTGTCACGCAGCAGTAGATAAATACATTCAGACTCAGCTATAATACAGAGAATGATCAATAAGACCAAAGGCCAAAAAATAAAAAGGTCAAAGACTTGGAAGATGAGGAACAAGAAAAGTGGCGTATGCTATTTTTAACAAAAAGTAGAATAACACTGTTTACATTATTTCATAAATCATTTTTAAAAAACTGAACCTTGGATGGAAATGTATTAATCGTAATTCTTAGACCATGACAGTCATCTTTCATTCAGCAATGAGCTTCTTGTTTTATTTGTGATTTTAGTAATACAATGCACACTCCTGAAACCAGTGTTCAACTCGAGAATAACTAGTCATTTACATTCACCAACACATAATTATATGCTTTTTCATTTAACAATATGCCATATTGCTTCATCATGTCATTAAATACACTTCTACATATTTTTAAATGTCTACACAGAATTCTGCAATGAATGTGCCATACTTGATTAAACCAGTTCTTTATTGTTGGACATTTAAAATATTCCCAACATTTTGTTCTTAAAAATAAGATGGTGGTGGATATCCTCATGCATAAATCAATGTTCTGCTGTGATTAATTCCTTAGGATACATTCTCAAAAGTGAGGTGGCTCACCTCTGTAACTGCAGCACCTTGGGAGGCTGAGGTAGGTGGATCACCAGGTCAGGAGTTCAAGACCAGACTGGTCAACATGGTGAAACCCTGTCTCTATTAAAAATACAAAAATTAGCTGGATGTGGTGGCATGCGCCTGTAATGCCAGCTACTCGGGAGGCTGAGACAGGAGAATCGCTTGAACCTGGGAGGCAGAGGTTACAGTAAGCTGACATCACGCCATCACACTCCAGCCTGGGTGACAGAGAAATACTCTGTCTTGGCGGGGTGGAGGGGGGATGGTACAAGCCTCTATGAAAAGGCAAAATCCAGCTCTACTGCTCCTGCAGCAGCAGCTCTACCTGGCCTATCAGAAATGTCTCTTCTCCATACGAAGCCTCTGGACCATACAGCTGGGTCCAAGCTATTCAATTTCCTCTGAAACAGTGGTCCCATCATTTATGGCACCAGGGACCAGTTCCGTGGAAGACAGTTTTTCCACAGATGGTGTGGGAGGGATGGTTTCAGGTTAAAACTGTTCCACCCCAGATCATCAGGCATTAGTTAGATTCTCATAAGGAGCATGCAACCTAGATCCTCCTCATGTGCAATTGGCAACAGGGTTTATGTTCCTATGAGAATCTAATGCCAAGGCTGATCTGATAGGAGGTGGAGCTCAGGCAGTAATGTGAACGATGGGGAGTGGCTTAAATACAGATCAACCTTTACTGGCTCTCCCACCGCTCCCTTTCTGCTTTGCCACATGGTTCCCAACAGGCCACAGACTGGCACCAGTCTGCAGCCCAGGGGGTTGGGAAGCCTCTGCTCTAAAAGATCAGGACTAAACTAACAATGTTCCACATGGCTTTTTATCTGTCACCAAGAACCAGGCCCTTCTATACAGTTTTTGTCTTCTAGTCACTCTTCCCCAAACTGTGCTGTAAATCCCAAATCTGTTCCACCACTTTTCTGCAAAAACAAAAACCTTCCACTGCACCTTCTAGACGTTTCTCTTCATTGATATCTCATAATTTTTTGTATTGTACTTTAGATTCTGGGGTACATGTGCAAATCATGCAACATTGTTGCATAGGTACATTCATGGCAAGGTGGTTTGTTGCCTCCATTCCATCACCTATACCTGACATTTCTCCCCACATTATCCCTCCCCTAGCCCTTCCACCAACGGATCCTGGTATGTGATGCTCCCCTCCCTGTGCCCATGTGTTCTCATTGTTCAACACCCACCTATGAGTGAGAACATGTGGTGTTTGATTTTCTGTTCTTGTGTCAGTTTGCTGAGAATGATGGTTTCCAAGTTCATCCATATCCTTACAAAGGACATGAACTCATCATTTTTTATGGCTTTATAGTATTCCATGGTGTCTATGTGCCACATTTTCTTTGTCCAGTCAATCATTGAGGGTCATTTGGGTTGGTTCCTGGTCTTTGCTATTGTAAACAGTGCTGTGATGAACACACGTGTGCATGTATCTTTATAATACAATGATTTATAGTCCTTTGGGTATATACCCAGTAATGGGATTGCTGGGTCAAATGGAGTTTCAATTTCTAGATCCTTGAGGAATTGCCATACTGTCTTCCACAATTAATTTACACTCTCACCAACTATGTAAAAGTGTTCATCAATTTTAACTTTCTATCTAAATCATGCCCCCCTACTCCACCCTACGTGTCTTAAACAAAACTCGACTCTCCATTAGGAATGCTGTTTCTTCTATAGCTCTCTCAGAAAAAAGCTATTTACTCTAACTTATTCTTTTAAGACCATTATTTTTCTTCCTTATTGAATAAAAATCATTCTTGTGTGTCTCGTGTGTCTGGCAAACTTCCTCTCTCTTTACAAAAACCACAAAGCAAATTTGTGGTCATTCTCCTCACTCAAGAAAGACATAAGCACATGTCTTCTTCTTCACCCCAACACTTGACATCCCTTGACATAGCCTCAAGTTTAGCCCGTCAAATCTTTAGCCTTCTCATCTCTAATTTCTTTTACTCTGTGCTACCCTTGGTTACATACCTGACCCCACCATCAACAGAAAGCATACCACATGCAAGATTGGGAACTCAACTCAAGTGATAGCCAAACATGGAAGCTATTGAACTTTGTTTTGATTCAGATAATGGGCACAGCTGAAAAAACTAGATGGAACAGATCAAGACTTGATTGAAGCATGCCATAAAGGGCCTGAAGCTGCTCCTTGAAGAACAGAAAACTGGAAGAGGAAGATAAAAGCACTGGAACTGTAGGCTGAAGTTCTAGAAGAAGATAGGTCTACAACAGAGGGGAGACCCGAGGTCACAGGAAAGAAGACAGGTCTGCAGCAGAGGGGTGACCCGAGGACACGGGGAAGGAGACAGGTCTACAGCAGAGGGGAGACCTGAGGACACGGGGAAGGAGACAGGTCTACAGCAGAGGGAGACCCGAGGTCACAGGAAAGAAGACAGGTATGCAGCAGAGGGGAGACCTGAGGTCATGGGGAAGAAGACAGTTTTGCAGCAGAGGGGGGAAGAAGACAGGTCTGCAGCAGAGGGGAGACCGGAGATCACGGGGAAGGAGACAGGTCTACAGCAGAGGGGAGACCCAAGGTCACGGGGAAGGAGACAGGTCTACAGCAGAGGGGAGACCCGAGGTCACGGGGAAGGAGACAGGTCTACAGCAGAGGGGAGACCCAAGGTCACGGGGAAGGAGACAGGTCTACAGCAGAGGGGAGACCCAAGGTCACGGGGAAGGAGACAGGTCTACAGCAGAGGGGAGACCCGAGGTCACGGGGAAGAAGACAGGTCTACAGCAGAGGGGAGACCGGAGATCACGGGGAAGGAGACAGGTCTACAGCAGAGGGGAGACCGGAGATCACGGGGAAGGAGACAGGTCTACAGCAGAGGGGAGACCCAAGGTCACGGGGAAGGAGACAGGTCTACAGCAGAGGGGAGACCCAAGGTCACGGGGAAGGAGACAGGTCTACAGCAGAGGGGAGACCGGAGATCACGGGGAAGGAGACAGGTCTACAGCAGAGGGGAGACCCAAGGTCACGGGAAAGGAGACAGGTCTACAGCAGAGGGGAGACCCTAGATCACACGGAAGAAGACAGGTCTACAACAGAAGGGAGACCCGAGGTCACGGGGAAGGAGACAGGTCTACAGCAGAGGGGAGACCCAAGGTCACGGGGAAGGAGACAGGTCTACAGCAGAGGGGAGACCCGAGATCACACGGAAGAAGACAGGTCTACAGCAGAGGGGAGACCCGAGGTCACGGGGAAGAAGACAGGTCTACAGCAGAGGGGAGACCGGAGATCACGGGGAAGGAGACAGGTTTACAGCAGAGAGGAGACCCAAGGTCACGGGAAAGGAGACAGGTCTACAGCAGAGGGGAGACCCAAGGTCACGGGAAAGGAGACAGGTCTACAGCAGAGGGGAGACCCAAGGTCATGGGGAAAGGAGACAGGTCTACAGCAGAGGGGAGACCCGAGTTCACGGGGAAACTGATGAGCAAAGGAGACTTAAAACGTTTTGCTGTGACAAAAATTATAACTCGTTATTTGCCCCTTTTCAAGGTATTTCAGTTCGAAATTTAAAATGCTTGTTCTGCTTCCTTACATGTTGGACTGCTGTTTCTTTTGAATGCAACTCCAGGCTGAGGTACATGACTCAAGGTACACAGACACTCCTATCTCTGGCCTCCCCATCTCACTCACTTTTCATACAGGGAAATTCTTTAACTTCATTGAGGTCTCCAATCCCGTAAACTACGTCATCTTTTCTCTATCGTCATCAGCTCGTTCCTATTTTCTAATTTCTTCCCAACTTCAGAATCTGTGTCCAGTAGTTTAACAATTCTTAACCTTGGATGGATGCCCACTGCAGACCTCTGTGCCTCCGTGCCTGCATAATGCAGCTGTAATGTTGCTGTGGGGGATGGTCATAATGCTTCAGGTATTTTTTAGAATCTATGTTCATAAATAAGATTTGCCTGTCATATTCTATAACTATACTGTCATCTAATTTATATGAGTTTAGTTTTCAAATGAGATTTCGGGCATTCCTCTTTTTTCCCATTCTCTGGAAGTGTTTATAGGATTTGAATTTTGATCATTAGATTATTTTTGGTACAATTCTAATTATATTAGTCACCTGTTGGATGTGTTTTAGATAGAACTTTGTTAAAAACATCTGGCCCTAACAATTCCATGCAGAAGTTTAAAGAAAAAGTAGATATTAATCTGTTGATTCAATTTCTTTATTGGTTGTAAGTCTTTTCAAATTTTCCACTTCGATTTCACTCGATTTTGGTGTACATTGTTTTCCAGGACATTGTGTGTTTTGAGTTTCGTTATATTTGTTAACCCAAAGTTAGTTATGTAGCTCCCTTATTTTTCATTTCTACATCTGTAGCTGTGTGCCCTCTTCATTCTTTACATTATTTATGTGTGCTATTTCTTTTTCGTCAGAAATTTGTTTAGGTTTTTATTTTTAAAAAACATTTTTTACTGATGGTCCCTATCTTATCTTTGCTTATTATTTATTAATTTCTGATCTTTAAAATGTTTTTCCTTCTACTTTTTTGGGGTTTTCTTAAATTGAATGCTTAGCTTGCCATTTCAGGCATTCTTTTTTAAAAAACAAACTTACTAAAGTTACATACAATAAAATGCACAAATGTTTATATTTCATTGAGTTTTGACATATGTGTAATCACCACTACAGCCAATAAAGAGATGGTTTTCAGTACTCCAGAATTTCCTCGTGCCACTTTGCAGCCAGTCTCCTCCACGACCCTAGTCTGGTCCCAGGGAACAACTGAACTGCTTTCTGTCAATATAAATTAGTTTGCCTTTTCTAAAATTTAATATAAGTGAAATCATACACATATTTTCTTCTGTAGCTGGCTTTTTTTTTTTTTGCTCAGCATAATGTATTTGAAATTCATCCATGTTGGAATTGATCTATGTATTAGCAGTTTATTCTTTTTCATTCCTGCATAGTGTTCCGTTCTACCAATTACACTACAGTTTGTTTTACTTTCCTGTCAATAGGCATTTGGGTTGTTTCCAGTTTGGGGCTGTTATGAATAAAGCTGGTATAAATACTTGTGTACAGTGATTTTCGGAATGCATGTTTTTATTTCTCATGAGTAAATACCAGAAATAAAATTGCTGAGTCATACGTTAAGTATATGTTTAAGTTATAAGAAATCGTGAAATTCTCTTCCGAAATAATTATACAATTTTACAACAACTTGGAAAATGACATTTGAGATTTCCACTTGCTCCATATCTTTACCAACACTTGGCATTGTCTGTTTTACTTTAATTATTCTCAAAGATATGTAGCTATCTCACCATAGTTTTAATTTACATTTCCCCAAAATCTAGTGGTGTTAAATAACTTTTTATGTGACCACTAGCCAGTCATAAATCCTCTTATCAACTGCATTTTCCTCACTTTTTGCCTTATTATTGAGTCATGAGTTATTTTTGAAGTCTAGATATAAGCCATTTATTAAACATATTTGTGATACAAAATAAAGAGAGGGAAATTTTTGGTATTAAATCTTTTCTATTGTTCTTTAATTAGTATTTTAAACTTTTCACTGTAATTACATATTGACTCATGAGTTACTTAGAAATGAATTTTGAATTTTCAAACATGTAGGTTCTTTTACATTATCTCTTTGTTATTGATTACTATCAATTGTATGGT
The DNA here is from genome assembly GCF_049354715.1 of Callithrix jacchus. Classification (NCBI taxonomy): domain Eukaryota; kingdom Metazoa; phylum Chordata; class Mammalia; order Primates; family Cebidae; genus Callithrix; species Callithrix jacchus. The sequence continues at coordinate 37,474,047 of NC_133505.1, forward strand.
CAGAGAGCATGGTCTGTTTTATGCTGATTCTGAAATTTGTTCATATGCAATCATTTATGTTACCTTATGTGACAAATTTCACAAATGAACACTCAAGGTGAATCTGTATTCTCTGTTTGGTTCATATATACTTTTAATTGTGATCAATATTAGATCAATATTTTTAATTGTGTTAAAATCTTCCATTTATTTATTTGACATGAAATCTTTTAACATGACTATAAATGTGTAGGTGCTACTGTACTTCTATCAGCTTTTGCCTTATACATTTTCAGGTCTTAATATTAGTTGGACACAAGTGGAAAAATTGTAAACATTTCTGGTGAATGTTAGCTATTATCCTGTTGTGAGTGTTATCTCCCTAATAATGATTTTGGCCTTAAACATATGACCTTTTAAAAAGTATTAGTAATAATATTTGCCTGCTGTATCTTCCTCTGTTCTTTCACTTTGAATCTTTTTATATGCTTTTGTTTTAGATATGCCTCTTGTCAATACCATTGTATTAGTGTGTTTTCATGCTGCTAATAAAAACATAACTGAGACTGGGTAATTTATAAAGAAAAGAGGTTTAACTGACTCACAGTTCAGCATGGCTGGGGAGACCTCAGGAAACTTACAATCATGGCAGAAGGGGAATCAAACATGTCCTTCTTCACATGGCAGCAAAAAGGAGAAGAATGACTGCCCAGCAAAGGGGGAAACCCTTTATAAAACCATCAGATGTTGTGAGAACTAACTCACTATTATGAGAATAGGATGGTGGAAATCACCCCCATGATTCAATATCTCCACCTGGTCCCTCCTATGATGTATGGGGATTACGGGAACTACAATTCAAGATGAGATTTTGGTAGGGACACAGTGTAACCATACCAACCATCAAACTAAGTTTTGTTTTTTAATTCAGTCTGGCATTTCTGTTTTTTAAAAAAATATTGTTCCTTTACATTTATTGTGATTACATACACACATACATATTAATGTAAAATTACCTAAAGTAAAAGGTACAGTGTATAATTTGATGAGGTTTGACGTATACTCTTGTAATCAACACAACAATCAAAGTTACTCCATCCTGGAAATTTATCTTAAGCTCCTTTCCCTTTACTCTCACTCTCCTCACAGAAACAAGCACTATTGATTTCTATCCATGTGGTTTAGTTTGGTCTGTTTTGGGACTTCATATAAATGGATTATTTATGTCTTTTTGTGGTCTGTCTTCTAATACTTAACTTATTTTGTTTTGAGATTCATGCCCATTGTTGCATGTGTCAGAGGTTTAGTGTTTTATTTCTGAGTAGTATCATGCTATACGAATATTTCCCATATTTTTATTACTATCATTTAATCTTTTGCTTTTAATTTACTTGCCTACTTTATGCTTCTTTTGATTCATCATGTCTTTCATTCCATTTTGTTTTCTTATCCATGAGTTACATACTTTATTTCTAGTCTTTCAATAGTAATCATTAATAATTTAACATGCATGCTAACAAAGTGTAAAATGTATTAATAACTCTCATTGTCTCTTGAACAACACAAGTACTTTAGTACACTTTATTTTCAATATTTGCTTCTCATTTTACAGGTGCTTTGTCCAGGATTTTAGCTCCATCTTGTTTTCTGAAATTCTCAAATTAAAAGAATTATTGTTTTATATCCTGAAGTTTAGACTTACATATGATAACTAAGTTTTTTGCTATTTCTTTTTATTTGGCAGATTATTAAAGAGTCGTAGTTTCTTGTAAGACATCTTTTAAAAATTCCCTTAGTAAAGGTATACTAGTGGTAAACTCAGTTTTGTTTGTTCAAAATGTATTTACTTTGCCCTCATTTTTGAATAACATATTTAAAATAATATTTTTTAAAAGAGACATAATTCTAGCTTAAGAATTTTATTTCTCAACAATTTGCAAATATTCTACTGTCTTTTGGCTTCCATTTTTGAATAAATATTTTTAACTGGCAGTGTAATTGTACATATTTATGGGTATAGTTTGATATTTTGATACATAGATGTTGTATAATGATTCAGTGAGGTACTGTATGCATCACATCATGCATTTAGAATTTTTTTGTGTCAAGACCATTCATTTCATAATATACAATATTTTACTATTAACCAAAGGCACCCTCCTGTGCAATAGAATACCAGAATTTATTCTTTCTATTTCATTGTAACTTTGTGCCCATTGACCAACCTCTCCTAATTCTTCCCTCCCCAGTCTGTGGTAACCAGTGTTTCATGGTTCTACACTCTACTTCTATGATATCAAATTTTTAGAAAGAAAATTTACATATGAATGAGACCATGTAGTTTTTGTCTTTCTGTGTTTCGTTTATTTCATTTAACATGATGTCCTCCAGGTTCATGTTGTCACAAATAATATAATTTCTCTCTTTTCAAAGGCTTAGTAGTATTCCATTGTGTATATATATATGTGTGTGTATATATATATGTGTGTATATATATATATATATGTGTGTGTATATATGTGTGTGTGTGTATATATATATGTGTGTGTATATATATATGTGTGTATATATATATATGTGTGTGTATATATATGTGTGTGTGTATATATATATGTGTGTGTATATATGTGTGTGTGTATATATATGTGTGTGTGTATATATATGTGTGTATATATATATGTGTGTGTGTATATATATACACACCACGTTTTATTAATCCATTCATCCATTGCTGGACATTTAGGTTCATTCCATATCTTGGCTACTGTAAATAGTGCTACAATAAACATGGGAGTGAAGATTTCTCTTTGACATACTGATTTTATTTCCTTTTAATATATATCCAGTAGTAGTGTTGCTGGATCATATGGTAGCTCTATTTTAAATTTTTTGAGGAGTTTTTATACCATACTGTTTTCCACAGTGGCTGTACTAGTTTACAATCCCGCAAACATGTGCAAGTGTTCCTTTTTTTCCACATCTGTGCCAGCATGTGTTGTATTTTGTCTTTTTGGTAGTAGACATTCTAACTGGAGTGAAGTGGTATCTCATAATGGTTTTGATTTGCATTTCCCTGATGATTAGTTATGTTGAGCATTTAAAAATACCTATTGGCCATTTGTATGTCCTTAGATAAATGTCTATTAAGATCTTTTATTTTTATTTTTGTATTATTTATTATTATTTTTGAGACAGAATCTTGCTCTATCACTCAGGCTGGAGTACAGTGGCATGGTCTTGGCTCATTGCAACCTACGCCCCCTAGGTTCAAGTAATTCTTCCACCTCAGCCTCCTTAGTAGCTGAGATTACAGATGTGCACTACCACACCCTGCTAGCTTTTGTAGTTTTACTAGAGATGGGTGTTCGCTATGTTGGCCAGGCTTGTCTCAAACCCTTAACCTCAAGTGATCTACCCACCTCAGCCTCTCAAAGTCTTGGGATTACAAGTGTGAGCCACCACACCCAGCCTATTTTGCTGTTTTTTAAATTGGGTTATCTGGGGTTTTTGTTTTTTGCTGGTAAGTTGTTTAAATTCCTTATGTATCCTGGATATTAACCTCTTGTCAGATAGATAATTTACAAGTATTTTCTCTCATTCCATAGGTTGTTTCTTCATTCTGTTAATAGTTCCCTTTGCTGTGAAAAAGTTTTTTAGTTCAATGTAATCCCAACTGTCTATTTTTGCTTTTGTTGCATGTGCTTTTGAAATCACATTTAACAAATATATGCCCAGCCCAATATCATGAAGCATTTTTTTCTGTTTTCTTCTAGTATAGTTTCACAGTTTTTGGTTTGAAATTTAAGTATTTAATATACATTTACCTGATTTTTGCATATGGTAAAAGATAGAATATAGTCTCATTCCTCTGCATGTGAATATCTGATTTTCTCACCACAATTTATTAAAGAGACTGTCTTTTCTCCAATGTGTGTTATTTGCACCTTTGTTTAAAGTCAGTTGGATGTAGGTGTATGAATTTAGTTCTGGACATTCTACTCTGTTTCATTGGTCTGTCTGTTTTTACGTCAGTACCATGCTGTTTAGGTTATGATATCTTTATCATATGTTTTGAAGACAGGCTGTGCAACATCTCCAATTTTTTTCTTTTTATTCAGGATTTCTTTGGCTATTTGAGAGCTTTTGTTGTTTTATAAGAATTTTATCTTTTTTTCCTATTACTGTGGGGAATGTCATTGGCATTTTGATAGGGATTGAATTAAATCTGTAGATCATTTTGGGTAGTGTGGCCATTTTAACAATATTCATTCTTCCAATCTATGAACACGTGGTAACTTTTATTTGTGTTATCTTCAATTTCTTTCATTTAAGTTTTATAGTTTTCATTGTAGAGATATTTCATCTGCTTGGTTAAGTTTATTCCTAGGTATCCTTTTTATTTGTAGCTATTGTAAATGGAATTCCTTTATTTCTTTTTCAAGTAGTTCACTATTAGTGCAAAGAAATGCTACTAATGTTTGTTGCTGATTTTGTATCCTGCAGCTTTTCTGAATTTTTTAAATTAGTTGTACAGTTTTTGGTGGTGTCCTTGAGGTTCTCTACATACACAATTATGCCGCATACAAACAGGAACAGTGTGACTCTCTCCTTTGCAATTTGGGTGTCTTCTATTTCTGTACCTTGCATAATTGCTCTGGCTAGGACTTAAAATACTACATTGAATAGAAGTGGTAAAAATGGTGATACTTGTCTCGTTTCTGTTCAATATAAAGTTAGCTATGGGTTTCTCATATATGGCTTTTATGGTGTTGAGGGACAAACCTTCTGTACCTAATTTCTTGAGAGATTTCATCATGAAGGATGTTGAATTTTGTCAAATGTTATTTCTGTGTTTATTGAAATGATTATTTGGTTTTTGTTAAATTATGCTTGGATCCCTGAGATGAATCTAACTTGATTGTAGTGAATGATCTTTTTAATGTACTGTTGGATTCAATTTGCTAGTATCTGGTTTAAAATTTTTGCATCTAGCTTCCTCAGGGATATTTCCTGGAGTTTTCTTTTCTTGTTGTGTTCTTTCCCAGTTTTGGAATCTGAGTTATGTTGGCCTTATAAAATGAATTTGAAAATATTTCTGTTAAATTTTCTGAAATAGTTTGACAAGTGGTATTGGTTATTTTTTTAAATATTTGGTAGAATTCAACAGTTTTCGAGTCTTTACTCACAGTTGAATTGTGGATGTTTTCCCTTTTCTTTCTAAATGCTTTTAAGAACCACTTTTCTCTGTGTTCTCCTCATTAACAACAATGAATCTTGGCAGGATTTTCTTTTATTGTTCCTTTCCTTATCCTTTCTAAATCTGATGATTTATCATCTTCAATTCTAGAAAATTCTTAGCATTTTATATTTTGAATACTCTCCATCTCATTCTCTTTTTCTGGAACTTTATTTAGACATATGGTAAAGCTTCTCATTTCATTTTCGGTATCTCTTAGTCTCTCTCTATATTTTCTATTTCTTTAATTCTTTCTGTAAGTTTCCTTATTTCGTATTTTGTAGTTTACTAGTCTCTCTTTGGCTCTGGCTAATCTTCTGCTTTAATAATTTCATTTAGTTTTTAATATCAAAGATTACATTTTTCACATCTAGAAGTTCACTTTAGTTCCTTTTCTCACATTTTTCTATTCTGGCTTTTAATTCCTTAAATAACTTAATACTAAATTATTTGGGTCCCACTTCTGCTGATTATAATGCTAGCTGTCACTCATAGTGACTTGTGTTTTGTAATTTCTATTGTTTTCATAATTTTCTATTATAAACTCATTGTCATTCCACTGACTTTAACCGTGGAAATGCTGTGAGGCTGAGTTAAAAGTATGTCTCTCCAGAGCAAACTTATTTTTCTTCTACCAAACACCCTAAGATGCCTTTAAGTTAATTTCTTAGTGGGAGGATTTAAAGACCTTGTGAATAGCATAAAAGCAAAGCCAAAACCTACATGAGGGCTGATACACTTATGAAGTCTCAGAGGTGACTTTTTCCACGTAGAGCATAGGTTGACTAAGATACCTTTCCTTTGGATGAGAGGCAAAGATGTAGAACTTTGAGGCACTCAGGTTTATATGGCGATACCTGTTTTAACTCCTCACCTCACATGGGCCCAAAGCCTCGTCTCTGCCCTGGGCTAAGCCATTCAAATCCTACTCTCTTTGTGAATGAGATTTGTACATTTCTTTGGGGTAGCCATAGCTTTATCACTCTGATTATTTTTAAATTTTTGCTCATTGGGATTTCTCTTTCCTGACAGTTCAACATGACATCTAGTAAGATACCAGTTACATTTTACAAAGCACTTTAAAGTGTTGGTATTGGAAGTTTTCGTAGAATATCTAGTTCATTATGTTGCTGAAAACTGCAATCACCATTAACTCTTCAACCAATATCTATGGGGCTTCAACCTCTGCCACTTCTTAAAACTGTTCTTGCCAAGGACACCTCCATGTTGACAAGCTTCACGTACAGTGTTCAGCCTCACCTTACTAGGCCTCTGAAAGATATTCGACATGTGCAACCATTTCTTCGTTCTTGATGCACTTTATTCTCCCATGCTCTTAGTTTTTCTCCTAACTCTCTGGGTACCTCTTCTTAGTCTCCTTTGCATATCTAATCAATCCAAGCCTAAAGTGTTAAAGTTATCCTTTTAAATATGGTAATAAATAAGAAGAGAGAAAAATCTCAAAATGTTATAAGCAACGTATGCTTCAGAAGTCTTCCATACACTGCCAGCTAATGCTTATTATGATGTTATTATCACTATGCCCTTATAAAAAAATTTTTTTTATTGCATTTTAGGTTTTGGGGTACATGTGCAGAGCATGCAATACAGTTGCATAGGTACACACATGGCAGTGTGTTTTGTTTGCTTTCTCCCCTTCACCCACATTTGGTATTTCTCTCCAGGCAATCCCTCCCCACCTCCCCCTCCCACTGACCCTCCCCTTTTCCCCCTATAGACCCCAGTGTTTAGTACTCCCCTCTCTGTGTCCATGTGTTCTCATTTTTCATCACCCGCCTATGAGTGAGAATATGCGGTGTTTCATTTTCTGTTCTTGTGTCAGTTTGCTGAGGATGATGTTCTCCAGCTTCATCCATGTCCCTACAAACGATGCGAACTCATCATTTCTGATTGCTGCATAATATTCCATGGTGTATATGTGCCACATTTTCCCAATCCAGTCTATCATCGATGGGCATTTGGGTTGATTCCAGGTCTTTGCTATTGTAAACAGTGCTGCAATGAACATTTGTGTGCATGTGTCCTTGTAGTAGAACGATTTATAGTCCTTTGGATATATACCCAGTAATGGGATTGCTGGGTCAAATGGAATTTCTATTTCTAAGGCCTTGAGGAATCGCCACACCGTCTTCCACAATGGCTGGACTAATTTACACTCCCACCAACAGTGTAATAGTGTTCCTTTTTCTCCACATCCTCTCCAGCATCTGTTGTCTCAATTCTAAGCAAAAAAAATTTTTTTTGAGAAAGAGTCTCACTCTGTCGCCCAGGCTAGAGGGCAGTGGCACGATCTCAGCTCACTGCAACCCCTGCCTCCCAGATTCAAGTGATTCTCCTGCCTCAGCCTCCTGAGCAAGTGGGATTACAGGCACCTGCCACCACACCCAGCTAATTTTTGTATTTTTAGTTGAGATGGGGTTTTGCCATGTTGGTCAGGCTGGTCTTGAACCCCTGACCTCAAGTGATCCACCTTCCTCGGCCTCCCAAAGTGCTGAGAATACAGGCGTGAGCCACTGCACCCAGCCCTTATTATCATTTTTATGTAAAGTTAATTTTCATCGCAGTAAGTTAATCACACGATGAAGCTGAAGTGAAACACAGCTTGGCTTCACCATGCAGTACTAGTCTGCCTGATAATGGAGAGGAATTACGTTTCTGCTTAAGAGCGCGAACTCTAAAGCTAGACTACCTCATTTCAAATTCCTGCTACACTGCTTTCTAGCTTTATGATCCAAAGCATGTACTCTAACCGTTCTGTGCCTTGGGTTCCTCATCTATGAAACAGAAGAAATTACAGTACCATGTAGATTTATCAAAAAGATTGAGGACATGCTTAGTCCCTAGCACATACAGGTTGAGTATCCCTTAACCAAGATGCTTGGGACTAGAAGCGTTTTGGATTTTGAATTTTTTCAGATTTTGGAATATTTGCACACACACAATAAGACATCTCCAGAATGAGACTCAAGGCTAAACACAAAATTTATTTATGTTTTATATATACCTTACGTACATAGCCTAAAGGTAAGTTTTATTTTCCCTAGGGAATGCTGAAGAAACTGCATGCTGTGTGACTGCTTTTTGACTGTACTCCATCACATGAGGTCAGGGGTGGGATTTTTCATTTATGGCATTATGTCAATGCTCAAGTTTTGGATTTTGGAGCATTTTAGATTTTAGATTTTCAGATTAAGGACGCTCAACTTGTATTGAGCATGGTGTAACTGCTGTCTATTAAGATGCTTTTCCACTATTGCATCGACATCTGTACATTTTTTTGAGACAGCCTCACTGTCACCCAGGCTGGAATGGCTGGAGTGCGGTGGTGCGATCTCAGTTCACTGCAACCTCTGCCTCCTGGGTTCAAGGTTCTCCTGCCTCAGCCTCCCAAGTAGCTGGGACTACAGGCACCTGCCACCACACCTGGCTAATTTTTGTATTTTAGTAGAGACGGGGTTTTGCCATGTCGGGCCAGGCTGGTCTCAAACTCCTAACCTCAAGTGATCCACCCACCTCAGTCTCCCAAAGTGCTGGGATTAACAGGCATGAGCCACTGTGCCCAGCCTGTACTCTCTTGTACACAGCCAGCTACAGCTAATGGGAGTAATGAATTCTGAACTGTGCAAATAATTTCGACACAGAGATTGAGACAGCCAACTTTATTTCTGGACTCCCCATGTGTAAGTTAGTCTCAGCTACTGCTGAGTTGCTTGCTAGATGTTTTGGAAACTCATACAGAAGGCAAAGAAGCAAAAAGAGTAACCAGGAAGTTTCTAACTTTTTCATTTGTCCTAATGAAAATCATTAGGTAATAGCACTGTTTAGCAATAATTCGGTAATAGCCTAGGGTAGTGTATACCTCAGTAGATTCAGAATAAGAGAGGGCAACATGGTCGTAGTTAATGAGAATTTTCTAAGCATAACTGGCCCTTCAAGACACTTCACTGAGATATCCCTAAGTGTTTCATTTCAGGGCATTTCCGGGGGACACTGGCATTTCAGCATAGCTGAGACCATACCACCACCAGTTTCCACTGTGCAGCCTGCCACAGCAAAACAGCAGAGGACTATCAGGAACACAGTCAGCTTTGCTTGAGGACCAATAAGCAAAACTTGGTGGCTGCCACACTGGATCACTCTGCCACTCCTGGTTACCAGGATAACTTGAAAGTACCTGTGAGGTTTTCTTTGAGGTTTCAGCTGTGGTCTAGGATAAATTATGAGAACTTCTAGATGACCTGTGGTTTCACAATAATCCCTATTAGGTTAAAACAGGGGAGCAAGTCAAATCTGTACTCTGTTCCTCCTCGCATATCTAATCTGTCTTGGCTGTGACAGGCTGTGAGGACCCAGCCCCAAGAATGAGGACTCCCAAACTATATTACTACAAAGAAATATGAAGAGAGGCATCCCAAAGGTGGAAGAAACCTGGCACAAGCACTTAGAAAATGAGAATTTTCTAAGCATATCTGGCCCTCCAAGACACTTCACTGAGATATTCCTAAGTGTTTCATTTCAGGGCATTTCTGGGGAACACTGACATTTCAGCATAGCTGAGACCATACCACCACCAGTTTCCACTGTGCAACCTGCCACAGCAAAACAGCAGAGGACCATCAGGAACACAGTCAGCTTTGCTTGAGGAGCACACCACCCTCAGAATGTGCTTGCTTAGGGGGATACCAAAAACTTTTTAGAATAAAACTTGCAAATATAAGCACCTGCAGAGCCAGGTAGATAATAGAAAGCAGTAAGGATAGGGTAGGTAGGTGGGAAATTGGAGAGTGCTTTATCTGAAGCGGCTGCAATTGATCAGCTTCAGAGAAATGTTACCCAACTAACAGAGGTCCAAAGCTAATCTAATTATTTTTGTTGTTATTGTTGTTGTTGAGATGGAGTCTCACTCTGTCACCCAGGCTGGAGGGCAGTGGTGCTATCTCGGCTCACCACAACCTCCACCTCCCAGGTTCAAGCAATTCTCCTGCCTCAGCCTCCCAGGTAGCTGGGATTATAGGCACATACCACTGCGCCTGGCTAATTTTTTGTGTTTTTAGTAGTGATGGGTTTCACCATGTTGGCCAGGCTGGTCTTGAACTCCTGACCTCAGGTGATCTGCCCACCTCTGCCTTCCTGAGCTGGGATTGGCTAATCTAATCTTTAAGAAAAGCTAGAAGTCAAATTGCTCTCTGAAATCTCTCAATTTTGAAATGTTGATAACTAGTTTTTTTAAGTTAGTCAAAAACTTTTATCTGCAGGTCATATTTGACTCATGGTTGTGAATTTACCTCCCATGTTTTAGAAGAAGGGTTCCTGACCCTTTTATAATGTACCATGTTGCCACAGATTAGGGCATGGCCACATTCGTGTGACCAAGGGACATCAGAGTGCTTATACACTGCAGGAAAGGCATGCTGGAACACCATGCTCCCTAGCGAGGACTGGTGCAACCAGGAGTGGGAAAAAACAGTGTTATTCCCCCTACACAAATGTCTTTTTTTTTTCCTACTTCATGCTTATTATCATTCTTCCTAAATTCTTTTATAAGAAAAAACATCTACTATATTTTTACATTTTTATATTGTTATTTTATTTATTCATCATAATTAAATGTGTGTAAACCTGTCTCTTACAAAATTATAAGCACCTTAAAACATTTAGAATTACAAGTGCCTTGTAGTTTATTAAGGTGCTAGTCTTAAGCTGCAGAATGCCAAGTAAGAGCTATCAAAGGCCCTGATGAAATGTGGCACTGCTGTGCCAGTCTTCCATGGACAAACTCCTGAACCTACTCCATGTGACAGAAAGCACCTGGTGTGGTGAAGGCGTTGGTATTGGTGGCATTCTGTTACATATGACAAAATCTAATGCTAACTTATGTAGCCTGAACATTTTTTGTTAAAAAAAAAAAAGAAGCCTTTTCAATGTGCTTTATAATGTAGAAACTTCTTCAGTGTTTTTATCTTTTGATATAGCACATTTAGGGATCTATCAAGAGCCAGCCATGGGCTTTAAAGTCAGACTTTCACAAATCGACTGCTTTCTTCAGCCATTGGGCAAACCCTCAAATTTAGAAGATTTCTCTTAAGTGGATCATGAATGTAATGATGTTTTCTCAGGATTTCGAGGCCACCTTTCTAAAACATTTTGTCAACAGCTCTCCATGAATCTTCAGAGCTGATTAGGCTGTAAGCTGGTACTTCCAGACCCTTCTCCCATAATTTTCAAGTTTCTTTCTTGAGACTTCTAAGTTTATAACCATTAATATGTTTTGCTAAACCTGAGAAGGGTAATCCATGACTGCTTTTAATTAATAAATCAAGAACTACATATCAAAGGATGTTTTCATTTTTCCTTCCTGCTGGAATACTGGTTCCCTGAAATAGACATGCACATAATATTTAAAATGACTAGAAATGCAAATGTGACCACAGAAACAATGTTAGCAACTGTGCCAGCAGTGTGGGTCATTCAGGAAAGGAGGGGGTCCTCACCTCCAGTTACTCTCAATCAGTCAAAGCGGGGATGTCTGACTATCAAAAATCATCCAAAACAAACAAATAAGCAAAAAAGCAAGCAGCACAACCAATTCTAAAAGGCCTGACTACAATCACCAATAAAAAAACTTCCACAATTTAAACTTATCACATCAAATGGTCTAAGGATAGTTATCATGACCAAGGCACTCTGATCATCTGAAGCTGGGCTGCAGATGGTTTCATGCTATAAAAGGGGACAATATACTGAGATGTTTCACAGAAAATGCTCTTTTGAGGCCTTTAAAGCAGATCCTCTCTTTCCCTCACTCTGGAGCCTCCTGTGGGGTGAATGCAGTAGCTTCTAGATCAAGTGCCCACACTGAAGTATTCAAATCCATTTAATGAGGCATCATGACTAAATTTGGCAAGGTTTTTTCCCCCTGCTTCTTTTCTACCTCAAACTGTTTTGATTCATTTGTGAAAAATTTACCTTTGCCAATTGAAAAATCCTTTTGTGGCTGCCAGTCACTAATCTCCCCTCTGACACATCCATTCAACTAGACTAAATCCAATATTGACATTTGTATCTTAGGGGAAAGGAGGTTAAGCACTGGGAGGAAAAGCAGCTCCCGAGCCACACTGAACACTGCACAGCATCTAAATGAGCGACGACAGGTTTGATTCCAGGGGAACCCCCGAGAACTCAGGGGGGCTTTGATCACATTCAGGGGCCATCATTCTCTAGCTAGGCAGCCAAACAGAAGCTGTTTGATGCTATCTGTGGGTATCTGTAGCAGCCTAATTAAAATTCTTCCTAGTGCTCAGAAATCATTCTTCAGTACCGTCATCTCAAGGGAATCTCTTCAATGTTTCTATTGGACTTTGCTTTCTCTGGCATTAAAAAAAGTAATCCTCTACTGTAGTGCCTTGAATGTTCTGCTCACTTCTAGGATGACTAGAAGTCTCTTTCTTAGACACTGGACTTAAGGTAATAGGGAGGGAGTAAGGGTCCTTCCTACCAAAGCCATGCTAAGTGATCTGTGGAGTGAGAACCCTCCGAAACCTCCCACCTCCATGCCCAGAGTATATGACTACAGGTCTTCAGTGTGCAGCGAGCATACTACCAGCTGCTCATTTAATACAGGCATTTCTAGGAAAACATGTTTCTTTAATTTAAAATTTAAAATATAGATTACACTGCCATGTGGGAAAATAAATATTTGGCGTGGCAATTAAATGTTAAAGAGTGAACTTCACATGACTGAAGGAATCGAATAGAAATGGAAGTGAGAAAAAGTCCAAGTACAATTTGCAAACAAGAGGAATGACCCAGTATTATTTGTATCCAAACCTTTTAGTATCTGTTTCTTTTATCCAACCTTCCCCATCACTGAGGCATTATTCTTCTTTGTGTTTCCTACCAAGCTCAACAGAAAGGACACTATAACATTACACAGAGCATGCAAAAATATCCTCTGGTAAATAATATCAGACTGTCATGGCATGGAACGACTTAGCTCCCACACCATCTCAACAACGTATCGCTAAATTCTGCTTCTTTAGGAACATGCTAATTTTGTCCAAGTTGCTGATAGGGTACAAGTGTCTACAGAATCCTAACATAATACTCTGTTGTGTCTTTCTGCACAGTTGCGTACACACTTCTGTTATTGTAAAACTGCCACACTACAAACTTTGGGAACACAGAGCACAGTCATATATTTAAGAAAACGTATGTATATGACAATTTATGGTTTGTTTCCAATTACTTTTAAAAGGAAAATCATCAGTAGTGATTTCCTCTCTTTATTTTTAACCAAGAGTGGTTAACTTTTTTCCCAACAGTGTATGATTTTTGCCTGTTTTGTATCTATCACATATATCATAAGCTGGATTTCACCACATATTAACAGCCACATCAGTTCCTTCTTGTTCCTCATGTTCAACACAGATAAGCCAACTTCCTATGTTCAAGCCCTCTAGGTTCCTCTTTCCTACCTACCTTTGAGTGAAACTGATTGTCAAGCTCCATTAAGTTAGCAATATGTAAATGTTATAGCATGCTGCCTCAGGTACTCATCACTATTGCCACCATCTCCATAGATGAGTTAGAAAAATGGTGAAGCGGGCCGGGTGCAGTGGCTCATGCCTATAATCCCAGCACTATGGGAGGCCAAAGTGTACAGATCACAAAGTCAGGAGTTCCAGAACAGCCTGGTCAACATGGTGAAACCCCATCCCTACTAAAAACACAAAAATTAGCTGGGTGTGGTGGTGGGCACTTGTAATCCCAACTACTTCGGAGGCTGAGGCAGGAGAATTGCTTGAACCTAGGAAGTGGAGGTTGCAGTGAACCAAGATGGCACCACTGCATTCCAACCTGCGTGACAGAGCAAGACTCCAACTGAAAAAAAAAAAAAAAAAAGCCTGGGTGGGGCAGCTCATACCTGTAATCTCAGCACTTTGGGAGACTGAGGTGGGCATATTACAATGTCAGAAGATTGAGACCATCCTGGCAGATTATCCTGGCCAACATGGTGAAATCCCCCTCTACTAAAAATACAAAAATTAGCTGGGCATGGTGGCACACACCTGTAGTCCCAGATACTTGGTAGGCTGAGGCAGAAGAATTGCTTGAACCTGGGAGGCGGAGGTTGCAGTGAGCTGAGACCAGGCCACTGCACTGTACTCCAGCATGGTGACAGAGCGAAACTCCATCTCAAAAACAAAAACAAAAACAAAAGAATATACCTTTTGTCTTTTATTTCCAAGTTTTAAATTGCATACTTAACCAACTTTTAGTTTATCCAGGACTTAAGGAAGACTGAGTAACGGTCCAAAGATATACATGTCCTGAACCTGTGAAAATGTTATCTTACATGGCACAGAGACCCTTGCAAATATGATGCAGTTAAGGACTTTGAAAAGAGAAGATTATTGTGGATTATTCCAGAAGGCTCAATGTAATGGCAAAGAAGATCTTTATGTCTCCCTGTTTAGAAAGCGAGACAAGAGGATCAAAGGCAGACATATGAAATGTGACGACAAAAGCTGAGGTTGAAGTGATACCCTATGAAGATGGAGGAAGGGGCTGTGAGCCAAGGAATGTGGACAGCCTTTAGAAGCTGGGAAAGGCGAGGAAGTAGATTCTCCCCTACAGCTTCCAGAAAGAATGCAGCCCTACCAACTCACTTTGGACGTCTGACCTCTAGCAGGGTAAGACACTAAATTTGATTTGTTTAAAGCCTTTCCATTTGTGCTCATTTGTTACAGCAGCCACAGCAAACTCATACAGGGCTCGTGGAGAGGAACCTCACAGCATCTCAAATACCAGACTTAGTAGAATAATGGCAAATTCTAAAAATCCAAGCTATTACCATAAGTAGTTTGACCACAGACAATTAACAGATCTAGAATGGAGAAAAGTTGATTTGAATAATGTTTAAGAATAATTATGTACAAAAATTACCCTTCTTAAGTTAAGAACAGTTTGGTTAATCAAACTTAAACAAGTAAACAAACCAAAAATTTCCCTTTGTTGAGTCTGCAAGTTTAAAGAAGAAAATCAAAATATGCTTTCATATGCTCACCAACAGTAAGACTACATAATTAGCGTAGCACTCTTAAACTCAACAAATGTGGCTTGAGTTTTTAATTCTTTTAACTGACTGTAAACTTTGAGTTTCAGTATCATACAGTATTTTCTCTGCTGTACGTACAGCCACAAATCAGTTTGTTGTTTGACTCTCTCCTTGATATTGACTTTTAAAGTGACTAAATCTAATTCCTATACTTTATTGAAGCCACTGGGTTTTATTTATTTATTTATCTATTTATTTATTGATTGAGATTGAGTCTCACTCTGTAACCTAGGCTGGAATGCAGTGGCACGACCTTGGCTCACGCAACTTCCACCACCTGGATTCAAGCAATTCCACTACCTCAGCCTCCTGAGTAGCTGGGATTACACGTGCATTTCATCATGCCCAGCTAATTTTTTGTATTTTTAGTAGAGACGGGGTTTCATTGTTTTGCTAGGCTGGTCTCAAACTCCTGACCTCAAGTGACTCACCTGTCTTGGCATCCCAAAGTGCTGGGATTACAGGTATGAGCCACCGCACCCAGTTGTTTGTTTTAATGCATGTTCCCTAGCCGCCCCAGCAGTGTCTTAACTGTGGATCTGATCTTCAAGGTTTTGGAAGGGATGAAGCACTTATCACTCCCCTCTGTAGAACTCTTTAAAGTGTTCACATTGCAAACTGTTTATCTGAGGCTGGCAAGACACAGCATGGTATGGCCCCTCTTTGCCCCTCCAGCCCATCTTCCTCCTCCTGGCCTTATACTCTGGCCTGGCACCCATGGCACCTCCTTCAGGTTCCTCTGATCAATGCACTTTTCCATCAGGAGGATTCACTCTGCTCCTCCACCTACAGCCCAAGAAACATCTATCCCTTCTTCAGAGCCAGGCTTAGACCTAATCTTTCTTGGGAGTTAGAGACTCTGCTACATGCTTCCTCATTGCTCTGTTTGCTCATTGACTGTAAGGTCACTGTAAATGGGGACAGTGTCTGTCTGTTTGTCCTCTGTTGGGTTACACTAAGCCAAAAACAGAGTCTGGGTACTTGAGCCCATGCTATTTCCTCCCCTGATAAGATCTAGGAAAGGAAGCAGCAAATGGTAGAGGTCAGGTTTATCAAGCCCAGACAGACCCTTTTCAAGGCACTGGCTCACAGAGATCATGAGCAGGGCTGTAACCTCCAAACTTGGGAATGAAACAAGAGTGTAATGTATTGCAATGTCAACTCCTATAGCATTCGCCTCTGCTGTATCACCAGGAACTAGCATGTGAATTTCTCTAAGACTTCAATGGGATTCCCTGTGATCATTTCCTGGGCACATCAGAAGCAGCATCTCTATAGATGGTGGTTGATGGGAATCCTTAAAGGTGTGACAAAGCGACGGGCTTTTCATGGTGCCCTATAAGGTTGTAGAGCTTAGGAGATCGTCTGTGTGCCTGAACACATGTCAATAAACATCTGTTGAACAATGAAAAATCTTAACAACATTTTTGCTAATTCCTAATTTTTGCTAATTTGTACATTGTCCTGTTTCATCTGAACTACTGACCTTAATAGCATAACATAATTTTTTTATTAAGCAGTAATTTGGATATTAGAAGCTATTTTTAACTATCTCATTTTATTCATCTTGTTACTACTATGAATTTTTTAGTTTCTCATCCATACTCAAGCTATCACTCACTAACAATTAATATGAGACTAGATTGAGATAAGATGAAACAGAAGTTAGCAAGAAGAAAGAGGAGGAGAAGAGACCACAGTTCTTAAGGGCATTTTGGTGCAACTTTTTTTTTTTAGTTTCTTGAGCTTTTATTCATTTCTAGATAATTCATTCCTTGTCTGGTTAAAACCTCCACAAGTAGGCCGGGTGCGGTGGCTCAAGCCTGTAATCCCAGCACTTTGGGAGGCCAAGGCGGGTGGATCATGAGGTCAAGAGATCGAGACCATCCTGGTCAGCATGGTGAAACCCCATCTCTACTAAAAATACAAAAAATTAGCTGGGCATGGTGGCACGTGCCTGTAATCCCAGCTACTCAGGAGGCTGAGGGAGGAGAATTGCCTGAACCCAGGAGGTGGAGGTTGCATGAGCCGAGATGGCGCCATTGCACTCCAGCCTGGGTAACAAGAGCGAAACTCCATCTCAAAAAAAAAAAAAAACCTCCACAAGTATCCATAGAAGCCAAGTGTAAGGAGTTTCAAACAAAGAATAGTCACAGAGTCAAGGGGTCAACTTTTAAAGCCAGAAACAATACTTTTTTTAAAAGTTCACCATCATTAAAATCCTTTATTCTAATGCTAGGTGTTATTGTTCACTTGCAGTCGACCCAAGACCGCCACTGTAGATAAAACTGTAGGAGGAAAAGTATACTGCATGCACAGGAGGAAACCTGTGTCCCTGCCAGACCCTAATTTGGGATGCGATTTCCGTCTCATCCAATTTACCATGACCAGAAAATGAAAACTTAAATGGTTGGTATTACTCAAAGGTCGGCAAAATGTATCCCTAAACTGCTAGAAGTTAAAAACTGTAGCTTTGTATCCATGAATTTAAAACTTTTTGGAGACAAACAGGAAACATAAATGTCACAACTGCAATTGAGAAAAATGTAAAGTAATTAATTATAGACTGTCTATATTCTTAAATTAGAATTATACACAACTAAGTAGATCATCTTTCTTTTTCTCAAAGAGGCCCAATGGGAAGGTGATATAAATTTAATTTAGTTGATCATCCAGAAAGCTTTTCATCTGGTGCCATTTAAAAACTACCACAAAAGTTTTTTTTAGCTATTTTAAGTCAAATTTTGGAGAGAATATTAAGTAGATAAAATACGAGCTTGGGAACTCAGACAAAGGACATTAATAAGGAAATGTTTGCAAATGTAGAGCTGTGTCAAACAGATGTTGAAAGAATCAGATCAACATTAGAAATTATTTAGTTCCATTTTATGACACTAAAATCAGGTCATAGGAAGGCACAATAAACCAACGTCAAATTTCATAATTGAACTTTAATTACAGCTGTAACAAGTAACGTGCAAAAAAACTACATCAGAATAGATTGGATGGATTATCTGGTTACTGCGTTTTCACATGTTAGCACATATGTGCAGTATGGAGCAGTTTAGCAGCTCCTCGTTCTCTTTAAACATGCCTACCCATGTTCCAGAAAAAGAGAGACGTGCTCCCTTATGGAATATGAAAACCAGAATGCAAAACAGACATGGAGCAAGAAACTGCCAGTGTGAACTGTACCACACTGTGAGTAGCATTAGAAGAGAAAGCACAGGACTGTGTGGTCAGAAGAGGAGGTCGTATGAGAGCTGGACAGCCCAGCTAGGAAGCACACCAGGAGCTCCTGGAAGAAAAGCAAATGCTAAATGTGGTGGGCAACCAAACCTGTGGTAAAGAAGCGTCTCCTTCTGGGAAGGAGCAGCAATCGCAGTCACTGAGACCAGACACTCACAAGCAGCCCAACTCACAACTATCTAACCTCTCAGTTGGAGGGAAGCTGAGGTCCTGCTTGGATCAAACTGACCAGAACCTGCAGGGAGAGCTCTCCAAAGCCTTGCATGGATACAGAGAATCAGTCTCCAATTCCCTGCTTTTCCCTCTCTCTCTTAAGTAGCAAAGGTAGGTCTTTACGTTGCCATATTCTTTTTTTGTTTGTTTTCCATTTTTGGGACAGAATCTCACTCCGTTGCCCAGGCTGGAGTGCAGCGGTGCAATTTCTACTTACTGCAACCTCTGCCTCCTGGGTTACAGTGATTCTTCTTCCTCAGCCTCCCAAGTAGCTGAGATTACAGATGCATGCCACCATGCCCTGTAATTTTTGTATTTTTAGTACAGATGGGGGTTCACCATGTTGGCTGGGCTGGTCTGGAACTCCTGCCTCTCAAAGTGTTGGGATTACAGGTGTTAGCCACCATGCCCAGCAAAGTTGCCATGTTCTTTCTATCCGCATTTCTAAAAGGATGATGCATCATTATTCAGCATGAAACCTTAAGTGACAACTTGTGTTCTGTGACCCTTTAATTATAAAATGTTGAATAATATGCATTTATTTTTATTTTTCAAGATGGAATCTCCCTCTGTCACCCAGGCTGGAATGCAGTGGCACGATCTCTGCTCACTGCAACCTATAATCACATTATTTTAAAGTATATGTTTTTGAGTGTCTGCTATGTGAAGGCACTTAGATATTTGTTCTGAGATGTACAAGATAGACAAGGAGGCCTCAAACAGCAAATGGCTTGGCCAGGTGCTGTGGCTCATGCCTGGTAATTCCAGCATTTTGGGAGGCCATGGTGGGTGGATCATGAGGTCACTGTCCTGGCTAACATGGTGAAACCCCGTCTTTATTTCAAATACAAAAAAAGTAGCCAAGCTTGGTGGCACGTGCCTGTAGTCCCAGCTACTTGGAAGACTGAGGCAGGAGAATCGCTTGAACCCAGGAGGCAGAGATTGCAGTAAGTTGAGATTGCTCCACTGCACTCCAGCCTGGGCAACAGAGCAAGACGCTGTCAAAAAAAAGCCTATAGCTTAGTAGACAAAAAAAAATGATATAGACATAGCAAAAATATATGTTCGCAATATTTTGACTGGACAGAGAAAAGACTTTATAGGGTGCTGTCTTCACTCTCTACTGCTGCATAACAAATCACTCCAAAATTTAGTGGTTTACAACAACACTAATGTGTTATTTCTCATGGTTTGTGGGTTGGTTATCCAAATGGTTCTATCAGTCATAGTCAGGATCACTGATATGGCTACTGTCATTTGACTGCTCAGCTCAAGCTGGTAGATCTAGATAAGCTCACTCACGCATCTGGCAGTTCATGTCTGCTACCAGCTTGATATCTTAGTTCTCCACATGGCCCCTCGTGTTCTAGTAGGCTATACTAGATTATTTCACAACATGGTAGTCTTAGTGTTCCAATGAGGGAACAGTGAAAGCCATGAATGTCATAAGGCCTGCAGTCCAAAATTAGCACACCACCTCATCCAGCATATTTCATTGGTCAAAACAAGTCACAAAGCCAGATCAGATTCACAGGGGTGGAAAACAGGTCCAACCTCTTGCTGACCAGAGCTCTAGTGCCACATTACAAAGGCATGCAGACACTGGGGACATAATTCACTAGGGATCACTATTACATCTACTAATCACAGAAGGCAGGTAGAATAGGTGACACCTGCCTCACAAGTCCCCTAGGAGTTCTGTCCAGACCAGCTTCCAAACATCATGGACTATTCCAGAAGCATCATCTCTATCATGGAATGTCTCACTGTTTGGGAATTACTGAAACAGTGGTTATAAACATACCTGAATTCGTTCGGGCTCCAAGATTTTGGAGACAAGTATCTTCAGTTCTATCCCAAACTGGAGATCAGAGTGTTGCTGAAGTTGACCCTGCTGAAGAGCCTCTCGATAAAAAAAAATCGCACGTGTGAACTGAAGCACAGGTCTCCGAGTCCAGGAGGCCATGGGCACAGCTACCATGTGAGGCTGCATGTGGCTGTGTGGTCTGTGCACTGTACAGAAGCCTTGGCTGACAGAGTGAGTTGGGGTTGAAATCCTCAAGGGTAGCTGTTTTCTAACCTGTGTCCCCAGAGCTGTGCTCATCCTGAGAAGGTGATTTTACTGATTTGTCTGCTCAGAGAGGGTGCTCATCTCTGTTTATTCAGAAATGCTTATACCTATGCCTCTGATACAGATGCATGTTCTTTATCTGTGGTGAAGGACCAGTTTTGTGTCATGCTGCTTCAATTTCCAGTCTACTAAAGAGCATCTAGTGGTCCTACTGCATGTGACCAGCACTTGGTGTGTGAGGCACCCAATTTACCAGCTGTGCTTGGCAATACCCCAACTGGTCTGTATCCTGATTGCAAGATTTTTAAAAAATGATTTTTGTTTGTTTGTTTGGTTGGTTGATTATAGTTTAAGTTCATTATACATGTACAAATGTGCAGGTTTGTTACATAGGTACACACGTGCCATGGTGGTTTGCTGCACCCATCAACCTGTCATCTACATTAGGTATTTTTCCTAATGCTATCCCTCCCCCAGTCCCTTAGCCCCCTACAGGCCCCAGTGTCTGATGTCCCCTTCCCTGTGTTCATGTGTTCTCATTGTTCAACTCCCACTTATGACTGAGAACATGTTCTTGTGTTTGGTTTTCTGTTCTTGTGTTAGTTTGCTGAGAACGAAGTTTTCCAGCTTCATCCATGTCCCTGCAAAGGACATGAACTCACCCTTTTTTATGGTTGCATAGTATTCCATGGTATATATGCACCACATTTTCTTTATCCAGTCTATCATTGATGGGCTTTTGGGTTGGTTTCAAGCCTTTGTTACTGTGAACAGTGCCGTAATTAAGACCACTGATCATATATTTGGCTGTTTCAGCAGAGTCAAATTGCTGTCAGCATTGTGCTTTTCTCATTCAGACTATTAAGAGCTTGTGGACCAGGACTGGTGCCTGGACAACACTTTAATTAGTTTATGCCATCCAGCCTACATGCCCATATCAATGATGCAGAGCCGAGCTAGACCTTGTACTGGGGGAGCCCCTGATGGAACGAGGTTGCATATCTCACCCATAAAGGGCCTAGTCATTGACTATTAATCCATTTAATGAGACACAGAACATAAAAGTCAGCCTGACTGGGAGAAGTTAATCTCTGGACCAGTCAGTTGGGCTTTCTCCGGTGGAGACAGAACACACTAGCCAGAGAACAAAAAGAAATAGGGGAAGGGAGAAGAAATATGCCAAAAAGTAGAGAACCCAGGGCCCATGAGAGTGAAATGAAAGGCAGCTGCCTCCCAAAGCCATCAGATGCCTTCTCAGGACTGGCACCAGACCTCATGAATTTTTATAATAAACATCCTTCTCCTATAAGGCCTGGGGAAGGGTATAGCCCAAAAGGAAGAGAAAAATGAAGGCACCCCTAAAGAAGTTCAAAAAGCGTGTACAGTATGAGGGGGAGGGGGTTAGGAAAACCCAAAGTCCTGCTACACGTAAGAGTTGAATAAATACTATTGCTTCTAAAATAGCTAACTTTGATTAAATAATTACTACACTCCCAGAACTATGCTAAGCACTTTACAAATATTTTAAGGCATATTTAAGTCTCACAACTCTAATGAGAGAACAGGGGCTTGAAGCTAGGTGGGTGGCCCAAGAGTTGATGCCATCTTTCTCAAATAAAGCCAAAAAAGAAAGAAAGGAAGAAAAATGCTGTTTGTTCCTAAGTGACCAAGTTTTCTCTGCCCAGACTACCGTCATCTAACAAGACACAGGTTGTGCATATTGCACATCTATTGCAGTATAATTATTGGTTCTTCTGGCTATGTCCTAACCTTGAAAAATATTTGTCTTCCTAGAGCATTATCTGATATATACCTGGAGCACAATAAAAAATTGTATTTAAAAAAAATTCTATCTGGAGAAGGGGATCATGATTGTCAAACAAGAAGCTAGGTTTTGTTCTATGCACATTTGGATGCACTAGATGACTTTTGAGCCTGAGTGTGACCCCAGTACATAAATGAGCAGGAAGATGGAAAGGCTGGAGGCAGAGCTACTTGGAAGACAGTATTTATCAGGCAATAACGTGAGGAGGGCCACAGAAATGAGAAAGATGGGACAGATGTGTGTGAGAACATAAGAGATTTATTACTACATAGGAAGCAATATTAGGTCATCCCAAGAAAGGATCTGCCACTCAAAGTTACATTTTGAAAGTATTACTGAAGTAAACAGTGTCTCTTTTAAAAATGCCACACCATCAGTTTTCTTAATGACATAGGGAATGAATCAAGGGGGGGGACATAGAAGATAAAGATTTTGAATAGAAAAGGTATCTAGAAGAGGTGGATTCTGTGCCAGTCATGGAACAGTCAGGGATCAGAATTCATCATTGGTGGGTCAAATAAAAAGACTGTAATAAAATAACTAAAGTCCCACTGAGAAGCCATTACTACCCTTAGTTTTGAAAAAATTAAGGTAGATCTTAATAGGAACTTGGTGAGGAACGGAGGAGCTGTAGTCCCAGAGGGTTACAGTGACTACCAGACGCATTGTACCGTAGCTGGAAGAAATACTACAATATCCCTTTTCTCATGTTCCCCAGTCTCCTGATGGTAACTTTCAGTGGCTGAACCAATCAGCACCTGGAAGACACTGAGCTTGGGAGATGCAGCTCACAGGGGTAGCTCCCTGGGGCACAGAGCTGGACAGAGAAAGACAGACATATAGAACTGGAGAAGCAATTAGAGAATAGGAAGAAGTTCTAGAATGTTTAACACATTTATTTTACTGATATTTTCCTTTTATGTACACAGAAACGATAAGTGACAAACAAAAATGTCTAAATGTATATAAAAGAGCTTTTGCAGAAAGTATACAACAAAAGCTTGAAGTAACAAAGCAGCTTTTTTCTCGTTCCTTCTCATGAAATAACAGTGAGTTACATAATCTGTAGCATGATGCTGCTCCTTTTTTTTTATGCAGCAATCAGAAATGATGAGTTTGTGTCGTTTGTAGGGACATGGATGAATCTGGAGAACATCATCCTCAGCAAACTGACACAAGAACAGAAAATGAAACACCGCATATTCTCACTCATAGGTGGGTGATGAAAAATGAGAACACATGGACACAGAAAGGGGAGTACTAAACACTGGGGTCTATTGGGGGGAAAAGGGGAGGGCCAGTGGGAGGGGGAGGTGGGGAGGGATAGCCTGGGGAGAAATGCCAAATGTGGGTGAAGGGGAGAAGAAAAGCAAAGCACACTGCCATGTGTGTACCTACACAACTGTCTTGCATGCTCTGCTCATGTACCCCAAAACCTATAATCCAATAAAAAATTAAAAAAAAAAAAAGATGATTTGGTAATTTGGTAATTTAGGATGCATTTGTTGCAAGAAACAGAACCCAATGCAAGATGATAAACAATACAAACAGTATTAATTGCTTCCCATAACTAGAAAGTCCCGATTTAGGGTGGACATAAGGGTGGGGTAGATTTGGTGGTCCAATGATAACATCAAGTACATGGTTTCTTTCTGGCTTTCTGTTAGGTCTTTCATTGTATCATATTCATCCTGGAGCTGGCTCCCTTCCTGTGGCTGACAGAAGGCAGCAAGCAACCCCTTGAATTATATTTTCACTATAGATAGAGAGAAAACAAGTTGTTGCTGGAAACTCCCTTAGGAGATCCTTCCTAGAAGCATCTGAAACACTACCCCTTGCATCTCATTGGACCAAATATCTGCTCTATAGCAATGACCAACAAATAGAATCGCACTGATTAACATAGGCTTGAGTGACACGACTGTCCCTAGAGTCAAGATGGAGTTAACTTCCCCCCACAACCAGACAGCTACACTAGAGAACTGTGGATTACTACATGTTCCCTGCCCTCCAAAAGTCAGGGTAATTACCAACAGAGGGGCAAATGAGTCCTTGGGAAATAGGTACCACCTGTACAATACTACTTAACTAAAATATCATTACTTTTCACGGCATTATACAACATGCAATACATGCACATGCACCATTTTTTTTTTTTTTTTTTTTTGAGATAGGGTCTCACTCTGTTCACCAGGCTGGAGTTCAATGGCATGATTACAGCTCACTGCAGCCTCGACCTCTCAGGCTCAAGCAATGCTGCCACCTCAGCTTCCCAAGTAGCTGGGACTACAGGCAAGTGCTACTACACCCAGCTAATTTTTATAGTGGCTGGGTTTCACCATGTTGCTGGTCTCGAACTCTTAGGCTAAAGCCATCTGCTCGCCTCAACTTCCCAAAGGGCTTGGATTACAGGCATGAGCCACCACGCCTAGCCAGTCGAGATTTTTCATAGCAAACAACTGAATACACGCAGGCTGGTGGAATTAGAAAAAGACTTTATAAAAGGCATTTGGGAGTTCCTAGAATTTTCAGAAGATTCAGAGAATTAGACCATAGAGCTGATCAATCACACCAAATTCTTTGCTATTGAAACACCTCATGATACCATTTGGCAACACAGCATGTAGAACTGAACGCCAGGAACTCTGCCAGTACCAACACCAAAAACCTGAACAGCCAGGCACAGTGGCTCAGGCCCTTAGTCCCAGCTACTGGGCAACAGAGTGGGACCTCATCTCTAAAACAAAGCAATAACAACAACAAAAACCCCAAACACCTTTGCCTCTAAGCTGGCCTGGAGACTGATCCCATGATTCTTCACCTGCATCCGAATCTCCAGTGTGCATGCCCAATTGTCAGGGCCCAGGTCATACGCCTGAACCTCAGCTTCAACAGAGTATGGTGATGGCATGTCTGGCATCTACCTGAGAAGGCAGAATTCAGTGTGTGCTGTATTCAAGGTCAGAAAAGTATCCAGAGGATTTTGAGCAGCACCAAATAATACTTCAACACGCAATGTCATTCACGGCTTCTGTCTGCCCCAGAAAATGTACTCCTGGGTAAATGAATGACAGCTCAGAGAAAGATTTGTTCAGCAAATGCCTGCAAAAATGCCTCACTCTGCAGTTTAATGGGGTGGCAATGCAAACAGGATGCTTTGGGAGGAAACCATCCCTAGCTATCTCAATCTATACCTCTAGCAAGCGCAAAATGTACTTACTTCTAGGACCAACACTGATCTCTACCATAACATAAATACTCATTTGTTTTAACAACTGTCCTATGTATTATTTGTGTATCACTTAGTTTCTGGGCTCCTTCTGACAAAATCCGTATCTTTCATAATACACTTCAGACATAAAAGCCTGTTAAGAACGGATATATTTAAGGTTCATTTCTCTTTTTTGATGTGGCATGTTCACTATTAGGGATCTAGAAAGTAGAAAACTAGGTGGATAAACCAATTTGCATTGCCTTGACTGGTGTTTTTATAATAATGACCTCATTATTACAAAGAAATATAACAAAACTAACATATATTTGACACCAACCATGTGCTCCTGTTTTAGGTGTTCTACAAACAGTATCGCATTTGATCTTCCCAAAGAGAAGAAGGGAGGTGTTATTATTCCCATTTACCAGAGAGGAAACTGAGGCTCATACACATTATCTATCTTGCTCCTCATCATACAAGCTGCCTCCTAGAATCATCTACTTTCAAAGTCTTGTGACACAAAAACAAAGAGATGAT
Organism: Callithrix jacchus; assembly: GCF_049354715.1. NCBI lineage: Eukaryota > Metazoa > Chordata > Mammalia > Primates > Cebidae > Callithrix > Callithrix jacchus. The sequence continues at coordinate 37,500,509 of NC_133505.1, forward strand.
CTACTTCAGAGATGAGGGTAGGATTCTTATATTTCCCAGGACTCTGCTACCATGCATCTCCAACCATTGTTCCCCCCAACTGAGATACCATGCCTGGTTTTAGTGTGCGTCTCAGATGACAGTTTCACCAACCCATCCGCTCCAGGTTTCTTCTAGCTGTCATTAACTCTAATTTCATTATCACCTGTTCTGCTGTGACCCTGTTCCCCACGCACTTCTTTCCTTTCTCTTGGGAAGTGAATTTCTGTCTCTGCACCAGCTCTCTATCCAACTGTGTGAGCCCCAAGGCAAAGCACTCATTTGTATGTGAGTACTGTCAATCTCTCCTGTCATCCCCAGCTACCTCCTAAGGCTGTGACTCTTCGGTCACCTCTGGCTTCAGACTAGACTAAAGGGAATTTCTCAACCAGCATGTTGTGTGTGTGTGTGTGTGTGCACGCGTGCATACATGCATGCATATGTGCACATACGCCTAATATCACTCAGATCATTCTGATTTCATGTATGAATTGTAGTTCTGCATTTTACTAAAGCTTCCTTTCACCCCTTTCATTTTATTTTGTGAATTCTCACACCAGTACTGAATACAGCTCATGTATTCTTTGGGAGAAATAATAAATAATTTTCTAGTTGAGAGCAAATTAGGGGGAGTTTATTTGATTTGCCCAGAAAGGCCAAATTTCTCAAAACAGTAAGTAAATGGGAGGCTGCTCTAGCAATACCAATGGAGAATCCATCAAAAAGCTCAGAAGTCCTACTGATTGGGGGGAAAAAAGAAAAGAATTTAAAAAAAAAAAGACCTGCCTCTCCTTTCTCCTTCTTCCCCATCTATCCCCCCAGCCCCCCTCCCCTCACTAGCCCTCTGCAGTGTGATTGTCTTCTGATTAGAGGCCAGACAAAATAGCAGGGCAATAATGTTTTATTTCTGTTTTGTTGCCAATGAGCTTGTGCTAAATCTCTCTATTCCCAGCCTCCTCTCTTCAACTGCATATACCTCAAGCAAAACAGAGGCAATAGAACTGGAATGGGTAAAGTCAGGGAACACACAGGTCCATACGGGCAACACACACTTATATATGTATATACAAGCATATGCAGTCTCATAACTTCCCTTCTTTTACAAATGAAGGCAGTTTTTTGTGATCTAATAACATTTTAATAAACCTGAATTTCAAACGACTACTCAACCTAACATTAGGTAACATATTAACTTATGTTACATAAAGTCTCCATTATTCATTCCTTTTTGGTTTTGCATTTTATATTTTTGTGAGAAGTGAATGCTGTCATCACAGTCCTGGTCTGCTTCTCTTGAGTATGTGTGAGAGTTATTATGAAGGCAAACCAAGAAACAAGGACAAATATCATTGCTGACTTCAAAAAATAAACAAAGAAACAGAAGATTGTGCTACCCTGACCAGAACAGAGGGAGAAAATAAGTTTAACGTGTCCAAAGAGAGAAGTCGTAGCTACTTGGCAAAGGAAATGACTGAAACAACGTTAAACCTTTCCAAGAAAAGTTATGTCTGATTAAATTTTTCCCTCTGATTTATCCTAAGAAACCATGTTCCCCCCAAGGCCTGGAATGGACGTTTTGAAGGACACGTGGCTGTTATTGATACTGAATTCCGTCTCAGCATTATTTTAAAGCGATCACAGTTGTAGCTGTACGCCAGTATGTGTATAGCCTTCAGATAAGCAATTGACTGTGAAATAATAGCACACAGCGTTTAATATATACCCTCTGGTTATGGGTGTGCATACTAAACATACAGTATTTTAAAATATATGCGTATACATAGAAATGCACAAAGCCCGCAAGTTAAAGCTCTCTATGTCTAAATGGACTGGCAGCTGCTTGAAATTTCCCCTCTACTCTCCCTAAGGTCTCAGGTGTGGGATCCATGCGCCAAAGTCTCAGCTAGAACAGGTGTCTATTGCTGGGTAAATAGCAATTAGGCCCAAATTTCAGACTTTTTTTTTTCAAATCCCTTTCGGAGGAAAAGCCCAGGAATAAATAGTTGCTGTAATCGCCAGGGGTATTGTGTAGCATTATAGCCTCCAGCTGGTCTATTACATACTATAGACAGGCAAAGAATACGGGCACCTGACAGATGTGTTCCGTTAGCTTCATTAGGAAAGAAACAAAAACTCCTCAATTAATAGCAGCAGAGCCAAATGGGGGTGGGGGGAGAGCTTGAGGGGAGAGGAATCATAGCCTGTTATTTAAACAGAGTCAGGGAGCCTTTCACTAGTGGCTTAATATGATTCATTAATAAAAACAGCTTTTTGAATGCCCAGTAAGTCAAAAGAAATCACTAGCATTTTTTTTCCTCAGCAAAGGAAGGGCAAAATGACAAACTGCTGCTGTTAAATTCATTTCATGTGGGGATGGCCTTTCTCAAAGATCCCTTAAACGGCAAGGCTGGCTGTTTGTCACATCAAGTGGCAGAGCCGTTCTCAAAAACCGACTGTGGCACATCAGGGTCTCAGATGAATGGGCAGCATTGGCCATCCGGTCATTTTGTATATCCAGACCAGGAAGCGTTTAGTGTTGTTTACATGAACGAGGATTTTTAAAGAAATGAAGGGAAGCCCATCAGACTCACAGCAGATCTCTTGGCAGAAACACTACAAGCCAGAAGAGAGTGGGGGCCAATATTTAAAATTCTTAAAGAAAAGAAGTTTCAACCCAGAATTGCATATCCAGCCAAACTGAGCTTCATAAGTGAAGGAAAAATAAAATCCTTTGCGAACAAGCAAGTACTCAGAGATTTTGTCACCAACAGGCCTGCTTTACAAGAGCTCCTAAAAGAGGCACTACACATAGAAAGGAACAACCAGTACCAGCCATTCCAAAATCACACTAAATGCTAAAGAGCATCAACATAATGAAGAATCTACAACAACTAACGGGCAAAACGGCCACTTAGCATCAAAATGGCAGTATCAAATTCACACATAACAATATTAACCCTAAATGTAAATGGACTAAATGCACCAGTCAAAAGACACAGACTGGCAAATTGGATAAAAATCCAAAACCCATCAGTGTGCTGTATTCAGGAAACCCATATCACATGCAAGGATACACAAAGACTCAAAATAAAGGGATGGAGGAAGATTTACCAAGCAAATGGAGAGCAAAAAAAGCAGTAGTTGCAATTCTCATCTCTGATAAAATAGACTTTAAAGAAACAAACATCAAAAGAGACAAAGAAGGCCATTACATAATGGTAAAAGGATCGATTAAACAAGAAGAGCTAACGATCCTAAACATATATGGACCCAATACAGGAACACCCAGATACATAAGGCAAGTTCTTAATGACTTACAAAGAGACTTAGACTCCCACACAATAATAGTGGGAGACTTTAACACTCCACTGTCAATATTAGACAGATCAACCAGACAGAAAATCAGCAAGGATATCCAGGGCTTGAACTCAGACCTGGAGCAAGCAAACCTGATAGACATTTACAGAACTCTCCACCCCAAATCCACAGAATATACATTCTTCTCAGCACTACATAACACCTACTCTAAAATTGACCACATAATTGGAAGTAAAGCACTGCTCAGCAAATGCAAAACAACTGAAATCATAACAAACAGCCTCTCAGACCATAGTGCAATCAAGTTAGAACTCAGAATTCAGAAACCAACCCAGAACCGCACAGCTTCATGGAAACTGAACAACTGGCTCTTGAATGTTGACTGGGTAAACAATGAAATGAAGGCAGAAATAAAGAAGTTCTTTGAAACCAATGAGAACAAAGACACAACATGTCAGAATCTCTGGGACACATTTAAAGCAGTCTCTAGAGGAAAGTATATAGCAATAAGTGCCCATATGAGAAGAATGGAGAGATCCAAAATTGACACCCTATCGTCAAAATTGAAAGAGCTAGAGGAGCAAGATCAAAAAAACTCAAAACCCAGCAGAAGACAAGAAATAACTAAGATCAGAGCTGAACTGAAGGAGATTGAGACACGAAAAACCCTTCAAAAAATCAATAAATCCAAGAGCTGGTTTTTTGAAAAGATCAACAAAATAGACAGACCACTAGCCAGATTGATTAAAAACAAAAGAGAGAACAACCAAATAGATGCAATAAAAAATGATAAAGGGGAAATCACCACAGACTCCACAGAAATTCAAACCATCATTAGAGAATATTACAAACAACTCTATGCACATAAACTAGTAAACCTGGAAGAAATGGATAAATTCCTGGACTCCTGTGTCCTCCCAAGCCTAAACCAGGAGGAAGCTGAAACTATGAATAGACCAATAACAAGGTCAGAAGTCAAGGCAGCAATTAAGAGCCTACCACACAAAAAAAGCCCAGGTCCAGACGGGTTCACAGCCGAATTCTACCAGACACACAAAGAGGAGCTGGTACCATTCATTCTAAAACTATTCCAAATAATCCAAAAAGAGGAAATCCTTCCCAAATCATTTTACGAGACCAACATCATCCTGATACCAAAACCCGGCAGAGACCCAACAAGAAAAGAAAACTTCAGGCCAATATCCATGATGAACATAGATGCAAAAATCTTCAATAAAATATTGGCAAGCCGATTGCAACAGAAAATCAAAAAACTTATTCATCATAATCAAGTAGGATTCATCCCGGGGATGCAAGGCTGGTTCAACATACGCAAGTCTATAAACGTAATTCACCACATAAACAGAACCAAAAACAAAAGCCACATGATTATCTCAATTGACGCAGAGAAGGCATTTGACAAAATTCAACAGCCCTTTATGCTAAAAACCCTCAATAAACTCAGTATTGATGGAACATATTTCAAAGTAATAAAAGCTATTTATGACAAACCAACAGCCAATATCATACTGAATGGGAAAAAACTGGAAGCATTCCCTTTGAAATCTGGCACTAGACAAGGATGCCCTCTCTCACCACTCCTATTCAATATAGTACTGGAAGTTCTAGCCAGAGCAATCAGGCAAGAAAAAGAAATAAAGGGTATTCAAATAGGAAAGGAGGAAGCCAAATTGTCTCTATTTGCAGATGACATGATAGTATACCTAGAAGACCCCATTGCCTCAGCCCAAAAACTCCTGAAACTGGTAAGCAACTTCAGCAAAGTCTCAGGATATAAAATCAATGTGCAAAAGTCACAAGCATTCGTCTACACCAAGAACAGACTTAAAGAAAGCCAAATCAAGAACAAACTGCCATTCACAATTGCTACAAAAAGAATAAAATACCTTGGAATACAACTCACAAAAAACGTAAGAGACCTCTTCAAGGAGAACTACAAACCACTGCTCAATGAAATCAGAGAGGACACAAACAGATGGAGAAACATTCCATGTTCATGGTTAGGAAGAATTAATATCGTAAAAATGGCTATACTGCCCAAAGTAATTTACAGAATCAATGCTATCCCCATCAAGCTACCATTGACTTTCTTCACAGAACTGGAAAAAACCACCATGAACTTCATATGGAACCAAAAGAGAGCCCGCATAGCCAAATCAATTCTAAGCAAAAAGAACACAGCAGGGGGCATCACACTACCGGATTTCAAACTATACTACAAGGCTACAGTAATCAAAACAGCATGGTACTGGTACCAAAACAGAGATATAGACCAATGGAACAAAACAGAGGCACCGGAGGCAACACAACATATCTACAACTATACAATCTTTGATAAACCTGACAAAAAAAGCAATGGGGAAAGGATTCCCTATTTAACAAATGGTGTTGGGAAAACTGGCTAGCCATGTGCAGAAAGCAGAAACTGGACCCCTTCCTGACACCTTACACTAAAATTAACTCCAGATGGATTAAAGACTTAAACATAAGACCTAGCACGATAAAAACCCTAGAAGGAAATCTAGGCAAAACTATCCAGGACATAGGAGTAGGCAAGGACTTCATGAACAAAACACCAAAAGCATTGGCAACAAAAGCCAAAATAGACAAATGAGACCTAATGAAACTCCACAGCTTCTGCACGGCAAAAGAAACAGTCACTAGAGTGAATCGGCAACCAACAGAATGGGAAAAAATGTTTGCAGTCTACCCATCTGACAAAGGGCTGATATCCAGCATTTACAAAGAACTCAAACAGATTTACAGGAAAAAAACAAACAAGCCCATTCAAAAGCGGGCAAAGATATGAACAGACACTTTACGAAAGAAGACATATATGAGGCCAACAATCATATGAAAAAATGCTCATCGTCACTGGTCATCAGAGAGATGCAAATCAAAACCACATTGAGATACCATCTCATGCCAGTTAGAATGGCGATCATTAAAAAATCTGGAGACAACAGATGCTGGAGAGAATGTGGAGAAAAAGGAACACTTTTACACTGTTGGTGGGAGTTCAACCATTGTGGAAAACAGTGTGGCGATTCCTCAAGGCCTTAGAAATAGAAATTCCGTTTGACCCAGCAATCCCATTACTGGGTATATATCCAAAGGACTATAAATCACTCTACTATAAGGACATATGCACACGAATGTTTATTGCAGCACTGTTTACAATAGCAAAGACCTGGAATCAACCCAAATGCCCATCGATGATAGACTGGATTGGGAAAATGTGGCACATATACACCATGGAATATTATGCGGCAATCAGAAATGATGAGTTTGTGTCGTTTGTAGGGACACAGATGAATCTGGAGAACATCATTCTCAGCAAACTGACACAAGAACAGAAAATGAAACACCGCATATTCTCACTCATAGGCGGGTGATGAAAAATGAGAACACATGGACACAGAGAGGGGAGTACTAAACACTGGGGTCTACTGGGGGGAAAAGGGGAGGGCCAGTGGGAGGGGGAGGTGGGGAGGGATAGCCTGGGGAGAAACGCCAAATGTGGGTGAAGGGGTGAACGCAAACAAAACACACTGCCATGTGTGTACCTATGCAACTGTATTGCATGCTCTGTACATGTACCCCAAAACCTAAAATGCAATAAAAAAATAAGAATTAAAAAAAAATAAAAAAATTTAAAAAAAAGAAATGAATGCAGCTCTCACCCTCATGAAAGGAAAAGCTGTCCATGGAGTCACTTTTAATTTTTTTTCTTCTTCTTCTTGGAATGTTTTGAAATACTGGAGAAGCCCCATTTGTGATTGAGGGTTTTGTTTCTTGCAAGCAGCAGAAGTCTGGTTATTTCTCCTTTTGTATTTCCTTCACTGCAGATGCATATGGAATCTATATACAATGTAAATGTGTACAATTATGAAAAGGAGGGTTATATATTGTATTAGCAATATATGAGTTCTGAAAAACAATGGTTCCTTTTCTAAGCAAGCCAGAACTACAGTAAGCACTCAGCTTTGATAATAATAATTCCTAGTGATGATTCTGGTGTGATACTTTAAAGAAGAATACTGTTTGCTACCAGGAGGTGAACAGTAGACAGTCTGACCTAGTTGCTGGGCTTAAGGAATGAATTCCTGACACTCCCTCTCACCCCCATCACCACCACTCAATCTATACAGCACAGAGTAAAAAGGACTGGGAGGCAAGAACCTAGAGAATTCAGGGGAATTTCTGGTGAATTATCCAGGTAATTCAGGCATAATTACTATGAGGGCATTAACCTGGATAGTTTTTTTATAGTATACTAAGAATTCATGGATAGCAGGATTCTAACTACCAAGGCATAGTTCAGTGGAGAATAGCCATAGGAGTCCCGGAGTAACCTAGGCCAGCAAGGACGTGCTCCAAAATCAGAACTGAACACTCATCTGTCTAATTGGAGTGTTGTCCCGCCAAAGAAATAGAAATCAAAACATAAATGGTCATGGCCAAATATGATGGGCCAGGGTCTTTGTGATGGAAATGTAATTGTAAATCTTTATGGCCAACTCAGGCTGTGATGTCTTGATGGTCTTCAACTTTTAAAATATACTCTTGGCTTCTATTTGTATTTTCCCCCTTCAGATAATAGCTACAGAACAAGAAGGCCTAATATCTATTCCCAAATGAACAGGAATGAAAGGAAAAAACAGCAAGCTTTTCTGGAAGCAAAGGCATTTTTCACCCAAAAGTCTCTTTCTACTCTGCTCATATTTCACATTTGACATCAAGGAATTGCAAACATGAAGGAAAAAGGTCAGAATGTGAAACTGTTATGTTCAGACTCTAAGTCATTATGGATCTTAATCTTTAGAAACAAGTAATGGTTCCAGCAGTAACTTAGCATTGGTTATATAACTGAAAGTTCCTTCTCAGAGACCTGATGAAAGAAACCTTCATGATCATTGTCTGGCAGATCTTTGTAGAATGCAATCTTACAAACATAAAATCACTTTTGATGAGGTTGCAGAAAACGTACAAAACTCCCACCAAAAGATGAGGTCGAAATTTCAAAATCATGAGAATAATCACTTAGTACAAACAACCAACAACATAAAATCCTAGCCAGCAAGTTTGGGTCAAAAATGAAGTGGATTTCAGCTTGAGAAAAATACAACTTGGATTTTTATTACTTTTCCTTTCTCAACTTAATGTGTCAAATGCCATTTTTTTCCTTTAGTATTTTTAAACAACTCAGAAGTGTGGATGCACACTTGGTTTCCAACAGTGTATAGACACCTTGAACATGATGCTGCTGTTTTTGCCTCCTGAGTCTCAGATCCACTCCATGCTCTCAATCCATCCCATTACCATTCAGCTCCTTGTCGTTGCTCACTTGAGCTACTGCATAATCTCTTTTTTTTTCTTTAATTTATTTGAGATAGGGTCTCACTCTGTCACCCAGGCTGGAGTACAGTGGCACAGTCATAGCTCACTGCACCCTCAACCTTCCAGGCTCAGGTGATCCTTCACCTCAGCCTCCCAAGTAACTGGGACTACAGGTGCACCATGATGCCCGGCTAATTTTTGTATTTTTTGTAGAGACAGGGTTTTGCCCTGTTGCCAAGTCTGGTCCCAAACTCCTGGGCTCAAGTGATCTGCCCAGCTCGGCCTCCCAAAGTGCTATCATTACGGGAGTGAGCCGCTGCACTGCAAAATCCTCTTAATCAGTCTCTTGGCCCCCAGTCTTAAAACCTCCAGACTTCACTGTCCTGCCAAAAGGAACTTTCTCAAATGAGAACCAGATGCCCATTCCTTGCTCCAAAAGCATTCCTTGGCTCCCATGATTTAGACAATGAAATCCAAAGGCTTTAGCACAGTTGACAATGACTGGACTGACCATCTCCTGCCATTCCCCATCATTAGTTTCAGTAGCTTTTCTGGAAACTTTCAGTATATTCCATTTAAGTGAGCATATGAGTGATGCTAGCTGAGTGTTTCTTGCAGATGTCCTTTATAAGGTTGAGGAATTTCCCTTACACTTCACCTTCGACAGAGACGTTTTATCATGAGTGGGTACCACACCTGAGGACTCGATGCTCATCACCAATGACTCACCTATTTACATATGTTAGGAGAATAAATGTATCAATACATCTCTTCTGAGTATATGTCATGTCTGATGTTTTGTATATGTCAGGTCCACTCCTACTCTGATTTAATATTTTTTTCTTACGGTCTCTATTTCCCTTACACTGTGCACCCAGAGTGATCTATCTCACACTGCATGCTCCTTGAAACCAGGTATGGTGACTATGTGATTCTTTATACTCAGCACATGTACATGTAGATTCGTGGCTCAATAATATATTTTGTTACAAGCGCAGAGTCGAAGGGAAAGAATTTCTGGTTTGTTTACTACCTTGCTCCAGAATTAACGTTTGAAAAGAAAATTTGAAAGTGGAATACACTCGGGCAGAAAAATGTTTTGATTACTGAAATTTGTGCATGTGGCCAACTCTGTTTGTTAGGGGGTTACGGTATTTGCTGCTAGGTGTGTTGAGATAGCCTAATTGGGACCATAAGCTGAGAAGGACTTTTCATACAGTTTTCTTGTGGGTGTAAAGACGAATCACATTCTTGTAGATTTCCTTCTATTCAAAAATCATTCATCTTTCTTTTGCTCTTCACAGATTCAGTTAGATCTGTAACAGACAGGCACACACAAACACAAACAGGAACAGTGTTTTAGAGTAGCAAAGAACTGGATGGATTCTGCCACTTATTTTACTGTCTCTGGTTATCTCAAATATATCTGTTTGTCCCATCTGTCAAGAGACGTGCTGATTTTAACCTTCCATTTTGTTGTCAACAACTCTTTCCATTCTCTCCAAACCTTGAAACCACACAATGACATTCCACTGGCATTTGGTTAAAAAAAAAATCCTCATAAATAATTTTCATCATGTTTGAGGCTTGTGTTTGTGATCTTTCTCTTCCATTCTACCCTTCAGTTCCCCTAACTAGGGTCACAAAAAAAAGGAAATCATGGACTTTTTAAATGTAGCATAGAAACTGTTTGGGTGGCAAAAATTTTTAAGAAAAATAAATGATAATCCCAGGACCTTCTCTTAAGGGGTAATCTTAAGAGAAAAAATTTATGAGAAAAGACAAAATACAACTTTAAAAACAAAGCAACTTCCGTTTGCATTTAAAAAGTAAAAGATAGTATTGAAAAATATTCATGGCAAACAGACCAAGTGTTTATCTTTTCTATAGAGAGAATACAGTTAAATGGACGAGAAAATATGAGAATCCCAATAGCCAAATGGACACAAGATGTGAAAAAACAATTCTAAGCATTCAACCAGAGTCATAAAAATTCAAGAGCAAGGTATCATTTTTTACTTTTGCAAAGTATTTGAAATAGTAACACTCAGTGTTAATAAGGCTGGGGTGAAGCTGAGACTCTCACCTAGTGATATATTAATGATTTTATTGTATAGGAAAGCAGTTGGCAATGTTTCAGGAACCATAAAAGTGTTCATGCTCATTTGCTGTGAAATTTCTTTATGGAAAATACTCAGAAATTACGGCAGTTTTTCAAAATATGTGAGTATATTTATCTCAATGTACATTTCAATAGTAAAATATTGAAAATATCCTACATGTTTATGAAACACATATATAAATAAGACATACAACCAAAAAATTATATGTGCCAAGAGTTTTTAATCATATAAAGAAATGCCAATGGATTATATTTAGAGAAAATAGAATAGAATACAGATTCTAACTGCTTTGCTCTTATTGAAGAGCTGGCTGATTAGGAAAAGATGATTTTTGAGAGGCTTTCCTGCTTTAATTACATGTATATATAACATATAAAATATGAAATGCCTTTAAAAGACTACAATAAATGCATACATTGTTAGCAGACAAATGGTAAGGGTGGGGAAATTATGAATTTTTTTCTTTCAATGATTTGTACTTTAATTTTTATAAAAATGTGAGTCACTTCTACAATTGGAGAAAAAGTAGAGGTTTAAAAGACTTAAAAAATGGGCGCTTTTTACATTTCCTTTTTTGGGGTCTTTTGTGATAAATAAAATCTATCTAAATTATTTACCCCAGAGAGGGAAAATTATTTGCATCTAATATGTGTCAGGCACTATGCTGAGCAATTGGACATGTCTCATTTAATCTTTGTGATAACCCTGAAAAATAGATGTTAACTTTATTTTTATATGTCAAGAGCACAAGGCCCAAAAAGTGTAAGCATCTTACCCCAGATCATATGGCCAAGAAGAACAATGTTCAGTGTTTCAACACTATACGATTCCCATGTTGTCAATGTTGACAAGCCTAAGACGGCAATTCTTCCAGGCAAAATCATTTATTATTAAGAAAAATAAATTATGAATTTATTTATTAAAGGAATAAGATTAAAATTGACTTTTAATTTGAGCTTTTACAATGCCTTTGTTTGTTCAGAGATTTAAAGAGCAGGAAAGAAATTCAAGAAGCTTCTTTTCCAAAATCAGCCAGCATTGTTTTACTTTTGCGAATAAGTGGGAAATAATTCGCAACGCGTAAGGACAGTTCATCAGTTATCGACCATGATTTCTGTTATACGTCTAGTCTGGTCACATCACCTCCAGCAACACGATATTTACCTGACCCATAGTTCAGTAAAAGCACTTGGAATCTTTCTTACAAGCCTATCCTGCAGTATTTTGTGACTGATCTATAATGAAAAGAATGGCCAAATGACAGTCATTTAAGACTGAGTTTCTATTCTTAAGCTTCTCTTACACCAGTTTGTCAAAAATACCTCATCAACAAAGGATCAAATGTGAGGTCTGAGACAGCTTTGTTCTTGCTTTCTTGTTGTTTTGATTCCTTCCTTAATTATTTTATGCCTGACCAACTAGAAGCAACTTTCAGCATCTTCCTCACACTTAGGGCAAAGCTGCACAGGTGAGGAAAGCCAGTATCAGCCTCTTGCATTATAGATGCCTGGCGTTTGTTTCAAGGCATGTCATATGCTTGAGCCAGAAGCCAGAAACAATCTCACCAATGCCCAAAAGGAGACATTCACCCTCTCTTTGCCTCTCCCTACTATCTTAAAAATTAGAGGGACATAACTCATTTATCCCCTCTCACAAATCTCCCCTTGACCCTATGGACAAATAGATTACGACTGAACTTTTATTCTCCTGTTATGTGCATGGGTAAGTTTTTGAAACAGAGGAATTAGTGCAACCTGAAAAGTCTGTTTTAATCTCTCTGTGTGCTTTTAATTTTTTTTTTTAAATTTCCTCTTTCATCCTTGCTTCATACTCTACTACAAATTATGCTGGCTCTATTCCTCTAGTGCATTAAGCTAGTGAGTTGCTAGGTCTCAGCTCTCCATGTGGGTTCCGGCATCAAAGCCTTGGGCCAATTTTATTTCATTTGTATTTGCTGTCAGAACAATGTCTTTATTCTAAAATGCCCTTCTCAAATCACCTCTCAGGTGGTTTGATACAAGCAGCACGCAGCAGAAAGATATCTTTTAAAAAATCTGTGCTGTTTCTTTTATGTTTTACCCTATGAATACTGAATGCATGGCACACTCGGTTAAACAACATCCTGAGTTCCATTTCTAAGATGAAACGAATCTTTTATTTTAAATATCTCTGAGACAACTGATGTGCTCTCCTTCTATGGAAAGGGTTTTTGTTTGGAGTTCTGTTCAAATTACTGCTCAGCAATAAACGTTTCACAATATCATTTGTTTTAGACTGCCAGATGACACCTAGGTTGATTTGATTTTGTACAAAATTCTCACAAAATAAACACTGAAATGCGTTTAGGGAGCTGACAAGGCTGTAGAATTCCATCATGTCAAATTAGCAGGAGAAGGACAACGAGAGCGAGGGCGGACTGAGAATCCCATCATGTTGCCTAACCATGCTGCGTAAACATGGAGAGCTCACAAGAAAACACCTTTCTTTCCTTTATTGCATGTCTTGTAAGGAGCCAAAGGGAGGGGGAAGAAGAGATTTAAGGAGAAACTGCAGTGAGCTGGCAGGTAGTGGGCAGGGGATCAATCCAGTTTGTCACATTAAGGATTGTAAGGAATCCATCTCAGAATGACATTGATGACTCAGGCTATTCAGTTCAGTCCAGACTAAGGCAAATGGCAGTGGCGCGGTAAGCCCAGAAGTCAACTGGGAATTCAACCTTGGAGAATGCTGGGAGGAAGCGAGACAAGCAAGGTACAGCACAGAAGCTGATTTTACAGGGCTGCATTTGTGAGAGTTAAAGCTCTTGCCCACCCTCACCATTTCTCTTTGATCCCAAAGTCAGACATCCTCCATCAGGTTCACCCTTTCCTTGGCTGCCCTTTGCAGATGTCTGTCGATTGAGAGAAAACTGGTGTGCACACCTGTGGTCTATATACTGGGCTAGGGAAAAGATAACCTGCACAGGTTCACAGGTACATGTGCTGTTCTTAGATAAGTCATTCTTAATACAAACTACCCTACACCCGCCACTACTTCCTCCAACAGTGTCACAGAGAGAGTATATCCTCAGACCCTGCCCAATTCCTTTGACCCTCTCTATCCACAGAGTAACTGCCAGGTAACAACTACTGTCTGTCCTTCATTGCACTTTTCCTAATTAGCAGGTATATTTGTGTGTTTATTTGTTTAGTTTCTGTCTTTTCTCCTAGAGAAAAGGGAAACCCTGTGGGGCATGTCTCATTTGCTGCTATCTTCCCACTGCCAAACACAGTCGTGGCACATAGTAAGGCCTCAGTAACTATATGTGGAACAAGTGAATAAATTATTGGATGGGCCAGGCACAGTGGCTCAGGCCTGAAATCCCAGCACTTTGGGAAGCTGAGGCAGGTGGATCACTTAAGGTTGGGAGTTGGAGACTAGCCTGGCCAACATAATGAAACCCCATCTCTTCTAAAAGTACAAAAATTAACTGGGCATGGTGGCAGGTGCTTGTAATCCCAGCTACTCAGGAGGCTGAGGAAGGAGAGTCACTTGAACCCAAAAGGCAGAGGTTGCAGTGAGCCAAGACTGCACCATTGAACTCCAGCCTGGGTGACAAGAGCGAAACTCCATGTCAAAAAAATGTGTGTGTGTATATATATATATATATAGATGGATGAGTGCAAGAATTTATAAAGTATGTTTCTAGGAAATAGAATATACAGGTTTCTATCTTACAGATCTGGTCAAGTCAGAAAAAAAAGATATTTTGTCATGTTGCACTGATCCTGAGATTTTCTTATGTTTTAACATCTTTCATATGGGATGGATTTTACAATTTATAGAGCCTTAACATTATAATCAGCAGAGTTTTTCTTTTCTTTCTTTCTTAATAGCACATAATATAATAGTGTGTCTTAGAATCACTGGTTTCTCAGAAGAGTTATAATTACAAATCCACAGCCAATATAAAGGCAAATAAAAACATCTGTATGGGTGATGTCACCCACAGCTTCCCAGGGTTCCTTCAGAATGAGGCTTACTAAACTTTACATCAGAATCAATTTGTTGAAAATACTTATTTCTGTGATCACCTCCAGAGATCCCGATTCAGCAAGTGTGAAGCAATGTCCAGGAATCTGCACTTTTAAAGCCTTCCAATGGTTCTGCTGCAAGTGACCCTCTGCACTCACCTTGATAAACATTCCACACAACAAAGTTTTTCAAATGCTTCTCCATCCCTATTAAGGTACACGAAAAGTTTCCAGTAATTTTACAGCAAGTCATTGAAGGTCTAGTCTTCAAAATAGAACTAACCATAGGTCCCTGTGCCTTGGGTCATTCATAACTGTCCCTACCGGAAGAAACACTTGGTAATTGCTGGGCACCTTCACTGAGTTGATACTTAAAGAAAACACAACTGTATTTCAGATAATACAGTGCCCTTTGGCTCAATTTACATTAGAAAGTCTAATAGTTGAACCATGGTAACATATCCAATAGGTAACATCTGGGTGGATTTGCAGAAGGATTTGGGTGGATTTAGCATTTCTCAGGTGAACAAGAGCTGGGAAGGAGGGTTTTTTCTAAGTGGGAGGAATAGCAAATGCTAGTAGGTAGATATGGATATCACCTTAAATCCCTCTTGGAAGCAGAGAGTCAATCAACAGTTACAAAGGAAAATATTATTACTACGTTTTTTGGTCAAGAATTAGCCATTATTAAAGCAGGTATTTATCTAATATCCATGCTTTTCTTGCAACTACCCTCAACCATGAGAATAATATTTGTGTTAGGAGCCTCTAGGGGAGCCCCAATGATCCTCACATCCTGGTATTTATTCCTTCGTGTAATCTGTGTTCCTTAAGTGTGGGCTGGACCTAGTGACTTGCCTCTAGTGAACAGAAAACCACACACATGATGGGATATTACCTCCAGGATCAGATAACAAAATGGCTTGCTTCCATCTTGCTCATACTCTTGCTTTCTCATTCACTTGCCCTGAGGAAACCAGCTGCCACATTGTGAGTGGTCCTCCACAGGTCCATAAGCAAGGAACTGAAGGGGACCTTCAGCCAACAGCCTGCAGGGAAATGAATCCTGCCAATAGTCATGCAGACGAGCTTGGAAACATACCCCACTCCACATCTTTCTTTAGACGTGATCACAGCTCTGGTCGACAGCTCAAGTCAAGCCTTTAAAGAGACAGTGGCTCTGGTTGACAGCTTGACTACAACTTCATGAAAGAACCAGAGCCAGACACATCATCTAAGTTGGGTTCGGATTTCAGATCATCAAAATCTGTGAGATACAATAAGTGTTTTTTTTTACACTGCTATTTAGGGGTAATTTGTTATACGGCAGTAACTAATTTGGGTGCACTTTACATGTCTCACTAGATACACACAAAATCTTTGAGAGGAAGACGGCAGACATCATTACCCCCATTTCACACATCAGGAACCTGAATCCAAGAACTCTGTTTCTTAAAAAGATCACTGGACTCAGATATGGCAATACTAAGGCTCACACCTAGACTCCATGCTCATTCCTTTGAACCACATTTGCAAAGCATTCCATTAAGACTCTGCAGAACTGAGTCCTGATTTTAGCTCTACCAAATACTATCTGTGTCACTGAGTAGATCAATTAACCCACCTGGCTCTTAGATTCTTCATAGAGACAGTGAGATGTTGGGTTGAGGATCATCAAAGTCTCCCTTAGCTCAAAATGTTCTCCATTTTATAAAAGGAAGACAAGTGATATAACAAATTGTTTTGGTGGTTAGACATATCATCAAGAAAACTGTCTCTCAGCTCGTCTCTGTCCATTATTCCTGTGCTAATCTCAATGTGCTTAACTTGTTCCTTTTACCACCAATTCTGGGAGAAATGTGGGGCCTTATTATTCTGTCTTTGAGCTTCCTCTTGAGGAATAGTCCCCTGCTATGACCTTCACAAACCCAGCAATGCCCAGCTGTGGGACCATAAATGCCAACTCACAGTAAGAAGACCAATTTTTGTCAGCTGGTTCTGTTCACTGAAGTATTGAGCTAAATTATCCACACTCAGAAAATCATAATCTCATTTCTATGGCTTACTTTAATTAGTTAGCACCTAATGGTTTGGAGAGCCAGAGGCACCACCAAGAGTAAATCAACACAAAATATATTGCTTGACTACTCATTGAAAGAACTTGCCATTACATGATGAGTTAACAGTAAGTTATTGAAAATGTGACTACCTTTATTGTAAATGATTCTTTTTTAATCCACATGAGAGAGGAGTGGGAGAGTAAATGTACTGTGCCATTATGAACCTGTCAGTCACACATGTATGAGACATCAGCTCCATCTAGAACAAAATTTGCTGCCACTCAGAAATCATGTTTAACATTAATCTGTTATTCTGATCTGTACTCACTAGATTTTTGATGGACAGATGAACTTATAAAATTTTTAACACAGCCATTTTCTAAAAAGCTAAAACTTGAAGTTACATTTACTCTTGGTAAGAATTAACCATAATTACCTAATGTCCATTTCCATTGTTCATTCTGTTCTCATTCATCTTAAATGCCTAGTAAGACTCTGTAGGTATACACACAGTATAGGCAATATGATCAAGATTGTAGCCAAATAATTGGTGTTGGTAAAACTGAGAGTAAGAAACTACACTATAGCACCATCGCAAATAAGCACTAAATTTATCTACTCACAGATGCAGACAACAATACATTTTAAATACTTGTTTTCCCTTAGGCAGGAAAAAGATGGATAAATAAATAAAAATCAGCAATGCTGTGTCCAGGGCCTAGAATAAAAATATCTATTTTTCACGAGATGACATTCTGAATTAAAATAAACAGTGAAGATTTAAAACACAAATGGGAGGCCGAATTGAGCTGATGAGCAAACAGAAAAAGATAAATAAAAGAAAAGGCATTTGGAAAAACCACAGCAAATATCATTTACTTGAACTAGTAGTGAAGAACTAGTAAATGAAGAGTGTCATCACCTTAAACAATAACAACCCCAGAAGTGCTTTAGGAGCAACTGAGTGAACACTGCTCTGTGTGGATCCCCTTCCCACCATGAAATACAAGAACCCAGGACAGCCTGGTGACTTTACAGATTGAAGCAACCTTCAATATTTATAATTCAAAAATTACCTCTTTAACAAGGGCTATATACTATTCATTATCCCAGATCACCAGGAGGCACCCACAAATCAAAAACACCCTTTTAAACAATGAAATTATTTAACATTTTATAAGCATTTTTATGTTTCAAGATACTTTAACAACTTTAGTGTAAAACATTCATAACTTTAAAAGTCTTCATTGTTTGCCTGGAATCCAAATGTAACTGAGTATCTTGTATTTTCCTTTGGTAGCTCTGACAAACCTACTCTTATCCTCTGGGATGCAATAGGCAGTTAGCCAGCTAGTTGGGGCACAGCTGAGACCAGAACTCAAAACTCAGCACTCTCAGCTCTGAGCACCTCCCACAAAGGATTAAACCCAGGAGGAAAGTTACAATGAACTCAATCTGAGGAACAAATCATGAAGCACAAAAATGGGTTAGGTTGGAAAAACAGAGGAGAGAATATACCTTCCCAACTGGCAGTGAAAAAAAAAAGTTTTCAAGGCAACTTCAATTATTTGAAAATTATTTTCAAACAAATATGTATATTTTTTATTTTCTGAAAGTGTCTCCCCAAAAGTCAGTGTTCCAAACCCACATTAAATTCTGTCCAACGAAATCTTGTTTCTCACCTAGATCTGAATTTTCCAGAGAGGTTGGATAAAAGTCACCAGAATCTGAAACTAAAATATATGATCTAATATGCAATAGAGATTCAGCACCTCGGACAGTGGTCGCCATTGTGGTAGATGATACATATCCCTTCTTTCTAACTGTTGTTGAGTAATGAGACTTTGGAGACTTGCTGCTCCCTCTGAGAATTAGCTGCATATTCTCACAGGTTTTGCATCCCTCTAATGGGTTACTTTATCACGAGGGCAGATTAGGTTTCCAAACAGATGTTGGATATCAACATCCAAGGCACCTTCTATCACAACTTGAGGCCATTCTTTTGTTCTTTTGTTTTTAAACCCTTTCCTGTCTTTTCAAATTCTCATCCATTAATTTTTTTCTCATCATTTAAAAAAATTTCTTTACTCCACAAATTGGCATGCACATCGTGTAGCCTTGATGCAGACCCTCATAACTAAAATAACACTGCACTTGAGACATAAAGATGTGATAGGAGAAGAAAAGGCAAAACTATAAGAAACAGAAAATGTGTTAGTGACTGCCAGGGGACGAGGATGAGGACTGAAGGTAGAGTTGCCTGCAAAGGGGCACGAGGACCGTGGGGAAACTGTTCTATACCTGGATTGCCATGGTGGTGGGACAACTGTATGCATTCAGCAAAACTCACAGGACTCTATATTATAGAGAGTTAATTATAGTTTATGCAAATTATACCTTAATAAATCTGATTTTAAAAGAAAAACATATTATAAAAAAGAGAAATATATATCTGACAACTAGCTCTGCAGGGTGGATCATGGTTAGTCTTGCCACAGGCTGCACTGCTTTAAGACAGCAACTGAATTAATTACATTTGCTCTAAAAACTTAATTTGAAAAGAGACATTTACCAGCTAGAGATGATCCTGATGTTGGTGACTAGGATTAATAGGCTAGACCTTTTATGGTGGTTTCAGCAGACAGAACTTGTGCCAATAAGTGGAAGTGAGAAGAAGATGGAATCAAATTATTTAATAGAATTGGTTGCCTCTTTTATCTCTGGGGGAAGGTATTCAAACAGTAGTTAAGTAACATTCTAGGAGAGATTATACTAAAGAGATGTCAGGTTAGATGGAAATTAAATTAGATGTCAACTAACAGTCTTTACAACTCTAAAATTCTATTGAATTAACCCAAAGTCCACTTATGTGTCATGCTTAACTCTTAGTATGACCTTATAATGCATTACATTTTAGAAAACAATTCAAAGTTCACTCTGTGGTAAATAATCATAACTGTTTTTCTTTAGAATATAAAAATATATGTATTATTCCAAATGAATTTCTAATAACATCAATTTTATCTTTATATAAAATATATGATATTTACACTAATTTTATTCCTTAAAAGCACAGTGCAAGTTGTTCTGTACAAAATGAGATTAAAAACATTTCTTTTACAGTTTCTATGTAAATACTCTCCAGCTAATATCTTAGAGTAGTCAAGAAACTAGCCATTCTTTCCTCAAACTAAGAAAATATCATTACACATGAAACTTGTTGTCATTTGAAATCTTAAAGGTAACATTCCAACAACCACCTGATTTTTTAATTTTACATTTTTCCTTCTGTGAAAAATTGAGTCATTAACCTCTTATTCTCTGGAGCCCAAAAGTCAAAAATTTCAGATGTTTAACATGTCCCAGAGGATTTAGCATCCTTTGATGTAATCTTTCGACTGGAATGAAATGATCAGTGATAGGAATGTTAAATTGCCACCCTTCTAAGGTTATTAACAAAAATAGGATAGACTGTTCCTTAAATTAGCTACCTATTTTAAGTAATATTAAAAATATGTTAATGACAAACAGCACATACCACTCTCATGACAGTCATGAGTTTATATTTGCACTTTACTGCATTCCGGAAAAATCACCACAATAATTTTCTAATGACTTCTCTGAAAAAGTCACATTAAGACTTTCAGCCTCTGTTCTTGTTATTTTCATGTGAACTAAGCTTATGAATATTGGTTAGGGTAATATTTTTATCGGTCTATATGTCAGTATTATGTAAAAAACAAAGTCTGGGTTTCTTCCATAATCATGATGTATTGTATATATCATGTTTAGGATTAAATCTGACCCATATTTTAATAAAGAACATTTTTACTCTGTTTTTAGTTTTAACTCCCTCTAAATGGTTCTAATCAGAATAGAGACTCTTGGGTAGGAGGTAGAGAAGGTGCAATTTTTGTTAGGGATTCCAGGCACTCCACAGGTAAAATGTGAATTGTTCCTTACAATTTAGTTAAGTAAATAATATATATATATAAAAAAATGTAAAAACAAGAAAAGTCACAAAACTAGTTAGGATGCTTAAATTATAAGATGTATGGTGGCAAATTTCAAGTTTTTTAGTTCTCTCTGTTTCAAATGAAGTTTCATGTGCAAAATACAAATATCATTAATTACTGATGGAGAGATGCATATTCCCCATTCAGTACAAATGAGACTATTAATAATAACAGTATATGTTGAAGTGCTATAGTTAGTGGTTCTAACTGTTGTTATATTTTTTTCACTCTTGTTATAAAAGTATACAATGTAAAAATCTGTTAAGCAATGAAATGACCAATACAAGAAGCAAAACAAAAAATACAGCATTTAACCTAAAGCCATGGTTTTCAAGCTTGAGCGTGAGAATCAAGGAGGGCTTGTTAAAGCATGGACTGTTGGCCCACACCCACGGGGCCTCAGATTCCATGGTCTGGTTGGGATCCAAGAATCTGGATGTGTAACAGGTTCCTGAGTGACACTGATACTGCTGGTCTGGGGCTACAGTTGAAGAACCACTACCATTGAGAAGAGAGAGCAGTTTTTTATAAAGCAGGAAGAGCACTGGAATGGGAATCAGAAACCTTCTGTGCTGAAGGCAGGTTTAAAGGTAGAGGCTCTGGAAAAAGTACCCGGGTTTGAATCTCAGCTTCTGAGTGTCAGCTTTATATTCATAAAACTGGTATGACAGTAGCTCCAGTCTCATTAAATTACATCATTCATTGATATTACTTGGCATAGTGCCTGGATGTTGTCAAAAAATCAGCTGGTATTATTATTAGCTGTAACCTTAGAAAAGACACATAAAATATATAAGTTACAGTTTTTATAAAAAGAAAAAGTTGGATAAAATTATCTTCAGGAATTTATCATACTAAAACTCTATGATTCTAAACGTATTTTCCCACCTCCTAATTTAAGACAATTTAATATTAATATAATTTTTTGACTAAAGTAATGAGGGACATAAAAAGAAAGGTAATACAAGTCCCTTCTCTTATCCTTAAAGGATTCCCAGTTGAGTACAGAAGAAAGGACAAGTCCAAATGAGACTGTTAATAATAGTACTATATGTTGAAGTGCTATAGTGAGTGGTCCAGCAATAAGTTGTATAGAAGTTCAGGTGAAAAAAGGTAGCTTCCCTAACTTCAAAGAAGACTTGAACCTTATACTTCACAGCGTAGAATACGTAGAACAATAATATTCATATAGCGCTATGCAGCTTCCAGAGCAATCTACATGTGTTATCCCAGATATTAGCCCATTTCATAAGTGAGGCAAAACGAAGACTCAGAGCTTTAAGTCATTTGACTGAAGTCACACAGCTAAATGATGGGAACCAAAACTCACTCTCAGCTCTTCAGACAGCATCACAGCCTTTTTTCATTATACTGTGGAGCAAGGAGCAATTTAACCAAGGACATGGAGGGAAAAATTAGCACATGATATTCAAGAAATAGATCATCATATCTTGGCCAAGAGATTTAATTTAGTAAGCACTAGCCCAGAAGATCAGTTGGAGTTAGAGCTGGGATAGGGCAGAGGACAATGATGACATTCTTGAAGTGCATTTTGAGGTTGTATATTTTATCTTGAGATCACTGGGTCATTACTAAACATTTATCTAGATACAAGCCAGGTTTAAAGAGAAGCAAGGTGATCTCTTTCATTTATCCATTCACTTAATCGACAATAATTAATTGGGCACTAATTAGGTACTAGGTTTTGTACCAGGTTCTGGGATTACAAAGATGAGCAAGACAGAATTTTGTCTTTAAGAAGATATAGTATCTAGTGAAAGAGAAAGAAATGTAAATAAAAATTGTAATGGCATGTGATTAATGTAATACTAAAAGTAGAATGCATTCATGTGCAAACCTACATTTGACTGCCAAAATATTTATTTGT
Source organism: Callithrix jacchus (assembly GCF_049354715.1). Classification (NCBI taxonomy): domain Eukaryota; kingdom Metazoa; phylum Chordata; class Mammalia; order Primates; family Cebidae; genus Callithrix; species Callithrix jacchus. The sequence goes on from NC_133505.1 coordinate 37,523,306, forward strand.
AGTGCTTTTCTCCATTCAGGTAGATTTAGCATTAAATCAGTTACCGGTGAGTAACTCTAATTCATGTAAGAGAACTGCAAGTTCCACTTTGGTACAAATACTAGGACAGCAGGTACAATTGCTGTTTGATGAGGAATGAGGTTTCTCCTACAGGGTAAGAGAAGGAGAAGGAAGGGCTGCATATAACATGGGATACATAAGCTGGAGTCTCAAAGATAAATAGAAATACATCTGACAGAGTAGAAAGAAGAGCATCCCCAAAATTGCAAAGACCTAGATCCCTGAAATAGCCTTGCCTATTAAGAGACTGGCAATAAAGTGGGTTTTGCTGGAGCATAAAAGGTATGGCTGCTAATAGCCAGGAGCCTAGACTATGGTGATTGCAGTGGAAATGCATAATAAATGATAAATGTGCATCTTAGAAAATTTAAATGAAATTATCTACATCAAATGCCTAACACTGTTCCTGGTACACCCTAGACCCTCATTATGTTACTTTCCTTCCCTCATCTTCACTTTACACCTACTTCTCTTATAATGCTACACATAGGTTTCAATAAAACACTTTTTATTCATCAGTTTCACAATTCAAAAGTGTCAGATAGGATTTTGATCAGCTATTATAGCAGCTTTCTAAAACACAAAAACTATTTGTCTCTGAAGCATGGTGGAGAATAAAAAAGAAAAAAAAATCAGCTATTATCTAAACCCTTGAATTCTCTCCCTTTCAGGATATGCCTTAAGAAACCCTGGAATTTACTGGACAATTTCACAAACCTCTGGGATCAGAGTTCACAGACTGGGACTCTGTGAATACGTGCTTCACAGGCAAGTCTAACATGCAGCCAGATCTGAGATTCACAGATAGAGCACCGGGTACTCATGGAACACCCTCCAGTTGTGGAACACTGCACCCACATTGGCTACTAATTTTTAAAAAAATTTGTTTGTGATTTTGTTAATTTTCTTCTTCTTAATTGTACTTTAGGTTCTGGGGTACATATGCAGATCATACAGGATTGTTGCATAGGCACACACATAGCAATGTGGTTTGCTGCCTCCATGACCCTATCACCTATATCTGGCATTTCTACCCATGTTATCTCTCCCCAACTTATCCATACCCCACTGTCCCTCCCTTGGCCCCCCACAACAGACCCCAGTATATGATTGATGCTCCCCTCCCTATGTCCCTGTGTTCTCATCGTTCAACACCTGCCTATGAGTGAGAACATGTGGTGTTTGATTTTCTGTTCTGTGTCAGTTTGCTGAGAATGATGGCTTCCAGATTCATCCATGTCCCTAAAAAGGACACAAACTCATCATTTTTTATGGCTGCATAGTACTCCATGGTGTATATGTACCACATTTTCCTTGTCCAGTCTACTGTCAATGGGCATTCGGGTTGGTTCCAGGTCTTTGCTATTGTAAACAGTGCCACTGTGAACATACATGTGCATGTGTCTTTCTAATAGAATGATTTATAATCCTTTAGGTATATACCCAGTAAGGGGATTGCTGGGCCAAATGGAATTTCTATTTCTAGGTCCTTGAGGAAGTGCCACACTGTCTCCCACAATGGTTAAATTAGTTTACACTCCCACCAACAGTGTAAAACTGTTCCTATCTCTCCACACCCTCTCCAGAATCTGTTGTCTTCAGATGTTTTAATGATCGCTATTCTAACTGGTGTGAGGTGGTATCTCAATGTGATTTTGATTTGCATTTCTCTAATAATCAGTGATTATGAGCATTTTTTAATATGTTTCTTGGCCTCATACATGTCTTCTTTTGAAAAGTATCTGTTCATATCCTTTGCCCACTTTTGGATGGGTTGTTTCTTTATTTCTTGTAAATTTGTTTTAGTTTTTTGTAGATTTTAGCTCTTGATCAGATGGGTAGATCACAAACATTTTTTCCCATTCTGTTGGTTTCCAGTTCACTCTAATGATTGTTTCTTTTGCTATATAGAAGCTCTAGAGTTGAATTATGTCCCATTTGTCTATTTTGGCTTTTGTTGCTAATGCTTTTGGTGTTTTAGTCATGAAGTCCTTGCCTATGCCTATGTCCAAAAATGGTTTTGCCTAGAGTTTCTTCTGGGTTTTTAGGGTGTTAGGTCTTATGTTGAAGTCTTTAATCCATCTGGAGTTAATTTTAGTGTGAGGTGTCAGGAAGGGGTCCAGTTTCTGCTTTCTGCACGCTGCTAGCCAGTTTTCCCAACACCATTTATTAAACAGGGAATCCTTTCCCCATTGCTTATATTTGTAAGGTTTGTCAAAGATCAGATGATTGTAGATGTGTGGCATTGCCTCCAGGGCCTCTGTTCTGTTTCATTGGTCTATATCTCTGTTTTGGTACCAGTACCATGCTGTTTTTATAACTTTGTAGTATAGTTTGAAGTCAGGTAGTGTGATGCCTCTGACTTTGTTCTTTTTGCTTGGATTTTCTTGGCTATGTGGGCTCTCTTTTGGTTCCATATGAAGTTAAGGTGGTTTTTTCCAGTTCTGTGAAAAAGGGCATTGGTAGTGTGATGGGGATAACATTGAATCTATAAATTACTTTGGGCAGTATGGCCATTTTCATAATACTGATGCTTCCTAACCATGAGGATGGAATGTTTCTCCAGCTGTTTGTGTCCTCTCTTATTTCCTTGAGCAGTGGTTTGTAGTTCTCCTTGAAGAGGTCCTTTACATCCTTTGTCAGTTGTATTCCTAGGTATTTTATTCTCTTTGTAGCAATTGTGAATGGGAGTTTGCTCATGATTTGGCTCTCTGTTAGTCTGTTATTGGGGTATAGAAATGCCTGTGATTTCTGCACATTGATTTTGTATCCTGAGACTTTGCTGAAGTTGCTTATCAGTTTTGCTTATCAGTTTAAGGAGATTTTAGGCTGAGATGATGGGGTCTTCTAAATATACAATCATGTCGTCTGCAAATAGAGACAATTTGACTTCCTCTTTTCCTAATTGAATATCCTTTATTTTTTTTTCTTGCCTAATTGCTCTGGCTAGAACTTCCAATACTATACTGAATAGGAGTGGTGAGAAAGGGCACCTTTGTCTAGTGTCAGATTTAAAAAGGAAATGCTTCCAGTTTTTGCCCATTCAGTATGATATTGGCTGTACATTTATCTATAATAATAGATTCTATTGTTTTGAGATATGTTCCAGTGATACCTAGTTTATTGAGAGTTTTTAGCATAAAGGCTGTTGAATTTTGTCAAAGGCCATCTCTGCATCTATTCAGATAATCACGTGGTTTTTGTCTTTGGTTCTGTCTATGTGGTGTCTTACATTTACAGACTTGCATATGTGGAATCAGCCTTGCATCCCCAGGATGAAGCCTACTTGATCGTGATGGTTCAGCTTTTTGATGTACTGTTGCAGTCAGATTGCCAGTATTTTATTGAAGATTTTTGCCTCTATGTTCATCATGGGTATTGGTGTAGAAGTTTTCTTTATTTTTGTTCAGTCTCTGCTGGGTTTTGGTATCCGGATGATGTTGGTCTCATAAAATGATCTGGGAAGGATTCCCTCTTTTTGGATTGTTTGGAATAGTTTTAGAAGGAGTGGTACCAGCGCCTCTTTGTACATCTGGTAGAATTCAGCTGTGAACCCGTCTGGATTCGGACTTTTTTGGTTGGTAGGCTGTTAATCGCTGCCGCCGATTTCAGCCCTTGTTATTGGTCTATTCAAGGTTTCAACTTCTTCCTGGTTTAGGCTTGGGAGGGTGCAAGTGTCCAGGAATTTATCCATTTCTTCCAGGCTTACTGGTTTATGTGCATAAAGTTGTTTGCAGTAATCTCTGATTGTTGTTAGTTTTTTTGTGGAATCATGGTGATATCCACTTTATTGTTTTTTATTGCATCTATTTGATTATTCTCCCTTCTTTATTAATCTGGCTAATGGTCTGTCTATTTGGTTGATCTTTAAAAAAAAAACAGCTTCTGGATTTATTGATTTTTTGAAGAGTTTTTTGTGTCTCTATCTCCTTCAGTTCTGCTCTGATCTTAGTTATTTTTTGTCTTCTGCTAGCTTTTGAGTTTTTTGATCTTGCTCCCCTAGCTCTTTCAATTTTGACAATAGGATGTCAATTTTAGATCTTTCCTTGCTTCTCTGTTGGGCATTTATTCCTACAAATTTCCTCTAGACACTGCTTTAAATGTGTCCCAGAGATTCTGGTACATTGTATCTTCGTTCTCATTGGTTTCAAAGAACATCTTCAAAAATGCCTTCATTTCATTGTGTATCCAGTCAACATTCAGGAGCCAGTTTTTCACTTTCCATGAAGCTGTGCGGTTCTGAGTTAATTTCTTAATTCACATTTCTAATTTGATTGCCCTGTGGTCTGAGAGACTGTTTGTTATGATTTCCATTCTTTTGCATTGGCTGAGGAGTGATTTACTTCCAAGAGTGTTGTCAGTTTTAGAGTAGGTGCCATGTGGTGCTGAGAAGAATGCATATTCTTTGGATTTGGGGTTGAGATTTCTGTAGATGTCTATTAGGTTTGCTTGGTCCAGATCCAAGTTCAAGTCCTCTATATGCTTGTTAATTTTCTGTCTCGTTGATCTGTCTAATATTGACAGTGGAGTGTTAAGGTCTCCAACTATTTTGTGTGGGAGTCTAAGTCACTTTGTAGGTCATTAAGAACTTGCTTTATGTACCTGGGTGCTCCGGTATTGGGTAAGTATATATCTAGGATGGTTAGCTTTTCAAATCACTCCTCAGCAAATGCAAAAGAATGCATTGATCCTTTTATCATTATGTCATGTCCTTCTTTATCTCTTTTGATCTTTGTTGGTTTAAAATCCATTTTATCAGAGACTAGGATTGCAACTAGGATTGCTTATTTTTGCACTCTCCATTTGCTTGACAAATCTTCCTCCATCCCTTTATTTTGAGCCTATGTGTGTCCTTGCATGTGAGATGGGTTTCCTGCATACAGCACACCGATGGGTCTTGACTTTTTATTCAGTTTGCCAGTCTGTCTTTTCACTGGGTCATTTAGCCCATTTACATTTAAGGCTAATATTGTTATGTGTGAATTTGATCCTGCCATTTTGATGTTAGCTGGATGTTTTGCCCATTAGTTGATGCATTTTTTTTTTCATTATATCGATGGTCTTTACCATTTGGTACATTTTTGGAGTGGTTGGGACTGGCTGTTCCTTTCCTTGTTTAGTGCTTCTTTCAGGAGCTCTTGTAAGGCACAGCTGGTGGCGACAAAATCTCTCAGCAATTGCTTGTCCATAAAGAATTTTCTTTCTCCTTTGCTTATGAAGCTTAGTTTGGCTGGATATGAAATTCTAGGTTGAAAGTTTTTTCTTTAAGGATGTAAAATATTGGTCCCCCACTCTTCTCACTTGTAGGGTTTCTGTGGAGAGATCCACTGTGAATCTGATGGGCTTCCCTTTGTGGGTAACCCAATCTTTCTCTCTGGCTGCCCTTAGCATTTTTTCCTTCATTTCAACCCTGGTGAATTCAATGATTATGTGCCTTGGGGTTGCTCTTCTTGAGGAATATCTTTGTGGTGTTTTCTGTTTTTCCTGGACTTGAATGGTGGCCTGGCTTGCTAGGTTGGGAAAGTTCTCCTGGATAATATCCTGAAGAGTGTTTTCCAGCTTGGATTCATTCTCTCCATCACATTCAGGTATACCTATCAAAAGTAAATTAGGTATTTTCACATAATCACATATTGCTTGGAGGCTTTGTTCATTTCTTTTCACTCTTTTTTTCTCTATTCTTGCCTTCTAATTTTATTTCATTGAGTTGATCTTCAGTATCTGATATCCTTCCTTCTGCTTGGTCAATTTGGCTACTGACACTTGTGTATGCTTCACAAAGTTCTCATGCTGTGTTTTTCAGCTCCATCAAGTGGTTTATATTCTTCTATAAGCTGCTTATTCTAGTTAGCATCTCATTTAACCTTTTTTTCTAGGTTCCTAGTTTCTTTGCATTGGGTTTGCACATGTTCTTTTAGCTCTGAGAAGTTTGTTATTACCCGCCTTCTGAAGACTGTTTCTGTCAATTCATCAGATTCATTCTCCATCCATCTCTGATCCCTAGCTGGTGAGGAGTTGGGATCCTTTGGAGGAGGAAAGGTATTCTGGTTTTTGGTGTTTTCATCATTTTTGTGCTGGTTTCTTTTCATCTTAGTGGCTTTATCTACCTGTGGTCTTTGTAGTTGGTGACTTTTGGATGGGGTCTCTGAGTAGATGTCCTTTTTGTTGATGATTAAGTTATTTCTTTCTGTTTCTTAGTTTTCCTTCTAACAATCAGGCCCCTCTGCTGCAGGACTGCTGGAGGTCCACTCCAGACCCTGTTTACCTGGGGATCACCTGTGGGGGCTGCAGAACAGTAAGGGTTGCTGCTTGTTTCTTCTTCTGTTATCTTTGTCCCACAAGGGTACCTACCAGATGTCAGCCTGAGCTCTCCTTTATGAGGTGTCTCTTTGTGTATATGGGGGTTGGGGAGCTGCTTGAGGAGATAGTCTGTCCCTTATAGGAGCTCGAGTGCTGTGCTGGGAGCTCCATTGTTCTTTGCAGAGCTGCTGAGCAGGTACTTTTATGTCTGCTGCAGCAGAACTCATAACCGCCTCCTTTCCCAGGTGCTCTGCCCCTCTGCGTTGTTCTTGCTGGGAACTGCACTCCAGAGCTGTTCCTATTCAGCCATCTTGTATCCTTCCCCGATTTTGTTAATTTTTGAGGTACATTTTATGTTGCGTGAAATGCAAAATCTAGAATTTTTGTCTCAAGAGGTTTTGATGAGTTTTGACAAATATAAATCCCATGTTTCCCACACTCTATGAAGATATAGAACAGTTCCCTCACCCTAGAAAGTTCCTTCATGCTGTTTCTCAGTCAATCCTTCCCCTCCCCACCAGAGGCGATACTCATCTGATTTTTATCCTTAAGGATTGGTTTTGTGTGGTTTAGAACTTTACATAAATGGAATCATACCATATGTACTCATTTGTATCTGGTTTCTTTCACACACATCATTGCTGTAAAAGTCACCCATGATATTACATATAGCTACAGTTTGTTTCCTTTTATATTTGAGTAGTAAGTAAGCCATTATGTAAATATAACATAATTTATTTATCCATTCTTCTGTTGATGGAAATTTCCCATCTTGGGTTACTACGAATAAAAGTTAGTTACTATGGGAATTCTTGTAAAAGCATTTTGGTGGACATACATTTTTATTTATTTTGAATAAATACTCAAGTTAATTTATCTTGTGTAAATAAACCAGTGGCTTTAGTGAATTATGGAAAAGGTATAGGTTTAATTTTATAAGAAACTATGAGACTTCTTGCCCTTGACTTTTGACATGTTCTGTGGACCAAACTTTTCCTTTGGCCAAAGGTTGCTTTACTATTGCTTCTTCCCAGGCATGAAGCTAAACAAAAATTGGGACCCTCCTATTGCCACTATGAAATGCTGTTTGCCAATAGTGACATATACACATGAGATTTTTCAAGTCTCTTGCCCTCCTACAGCTAGGATATCCTGTGGCTCATGAACAACATTCACATCATCAGAAGAAGAAAACTCTGCAAAAAACCTCTAAAACACCAGTGTTGTAAAATCAGTGCTTACCTGCTCAGTGGATCAACTGCACAAAACCACTTACCGCAGAGTGTTCTTATGAAGTGAAACTTCTGCAGTTCAAAGCATCGAATGGGAACAAGTGATATGCAGCTGGCCTAGAAAGTAGCTTTTAAAAAGATAACAAAAAGTTAGGGCACAATGGCATTCCTTCACCGAGTGTACCTCCCACCCCGCAACCACACAGATTTTCCTTCCGTTTGTTCCATAAATGTATTTTATTTCCTCATATATGTTGGGACTGGGGATAGACGAGCAAGGAGAGAACAGCTGCAGTAATGACAATTTACTTCCTTACAGACACGTTAGTTCAGTGACAGGGACAAGACTCTAGCACTTTATCATAATTCCCCCTTTCCAGAGAGTGGACACATTACCTGAGTTTCACCTCCCCAAAGTGCACTCCTGAGCCACTCAATATTGTGCTTGAAGCATACTTATCTGATACTCCAGCATACTGAAAAGAGCCAAAAACGAAAAATAGGTCCAGCCCATCTGCCAGGTTGGGAAGGGAAGAAAGCACATAGGAAGAACTTGGGCACCCATGTGAAGGAGAAAATAAACAGAGAATGTTCTGGAAATGGTAAAGGGTGGGAGGTGTTATTAATGGTAGTATATGAAGCAGAACCTACATCCCCATGGTGCAGAGGCCATCGGGGAAGAGAGTGGTAGACATTGTTTGAGGTAGAATAAAAATGAAAATTGTGCATTTAAAAAATTTTGTGGTATCACCATACACCTCAATGGCCTCACTTTGTACGTTATAGTCTACGTTTTAGGGTACTTGTTTTGGAACTGGATTTCCTCCACTGTTAGTAGGCAATATGCCCCAGTTTCTCTCAATTAAAGATAATTAAAAAAATAAAAAGACAGAAAAAGGAAATATCTTTCACAGCTATAGTCTGACTAGCAATGCAGAAAGCTTACTCTGCAGTTGACCTTGCCCAAGGTGGTAACTGGAAACCAGAAAGGGCAGGTCTCAGAGCTGAGACAACCATGAGCAGCTTCCTGGGACAGAAGCCCTTCTTTCAGCCACTGCCAGAGCCACAGGGAGTGTCCACAGCCTCATTCTCTGTGCCCCGGATGACACCCCTGCTCTCCTACCCTTTTTCATTTTTTTTTCTTCTTCTTTTTCTGGGGGAAGAATGGGGGTGGGGGGGGCATCTGGTACAGCCTCAACTTCCTCCTCTGCCTGCTGAGCCTGGGCAGCAACACAGAGGAGGCAGCAGCGGCTGTAGCAGCCTGAGGGGTGGGATGATGAATTCAGAAACACAGGATCAGCGGAGAGATTAGGCTGTCAGCTTCCGAAGCACTTTCATGCTGAAGAGGAGATAAGCAGAAGATGAATGAGAACACTAGTCACGGCAGATGGTGCGTGAGATTTGGAGAAGAGCGGGGGAAACGTTGTGGGTGTGTGTGGGGGGTTTGGAGGAGTGCTGGTGGATTGAGCAAAAGGTGTCAGCAGGTAGTGTCTGGGCCCAGCCACTGCCCTTGACAACCAACTGGGTCCCCTGCAGGAGGCTAGGTTAGACAGAAGGGAATCCATTGGCCCCATTCTGGATTCTGAACCTGGGCAGGTCCAGGGGCTCCAGCATCAAGCACATGAGTCTAAGATTATGATCTGGTCCCAAGTCCCCTTCACCCAATCCAAGGTCACAGATTCTACCCCTAAGCCAGCCAGCCATGACAACCCCATGGAAATCAAGACAGTGCCTGATACCTAGTGGGCATTCCATACTTACTTACATGTACTCCACACTTACAGAAGTACATGGAATGATGCTTCTCTCAACTCACTTCTGGGAAAACAATTCAAAGCATACAGTGGCAGTTCTTGTTTTTAAACAAAGTGAAGCTGAGAGAGGTAATTAAAGCCAAACTTATCCCTGTAACAAATGTTTCAGACACTTTTTCTCACAAAAAGCCATCTTAGGTGGAAGTCCCAATAGGCAGAGCAGGTAAAAATAGAGTTGTTTTGGCTGGATCAAGAGTGGGCACATCCCACTTTCCCACCACCCTTTGCCTTCTCTCCTCCAAGTTGTCCCCAGAGTCCTATCAACCTCTCGGGACCCAGGAGAGCACAATTCAAAAATCACTGCTCCAGAACATACTGAGATCAAATGGCAAGTGTCAGTGCCTTGAACAAGATTGACTGAACCTAAAACCAGAGTCATATAGAACACCTCATCTTTAAAAGGGGAGAAAGGATGCAACAACAGCAGAAAACTCAATTTTAAAATGGGCAAAAAACGTGAATAGACATTTCTCCAAAGAAGATAGACAACTCGTCAGTAAACAGATGAAAAGATGCTCAACATCACTCATCATTAGGGAAATACAAACCAAAACCACAAGAAGCTACCACCTTAGGATTACCACCATAAAAGAAAGAAAGAAAGAGGGGAGGGGAGGGGAGGGGAGGGGAGGGGAGGGGAGGGGAGGGGAGGGGAGGGGAGGGGAGGGGAGGGGAGGGGAGGGGAGGGGAGGGGAGGGAAGGGAAGGGAAGGGAAGGGAAGGGAAGGGAAAAAGCAGGGATGTGGAGAAATTGGAAACTTTATTCACTGTTGGTGGGAACGTAAAGTGGTATAGCCACTGCAGAAAATGGTATGGAAGTTACTCAAAAAAATTAAACACAGAATTACCATATGATTCAACAATTACAGCCCTGGGTATATATCCAGAAGGATCAAAAGACAGGTATTTGAAGGGATATTTGTACACTCATGTTCATAACAGCATTATTCACAATAGCCAAAAGCTAAAAACAACTCAAGCATCCCTCAAAAAAAGGGATAAACAAAACATACTATGTACATACAATAGAATATTATTCAGCCTTGAAAAGGAAGAAATTCTGATACATGCTACACCATGAGTGAACTTTGAGGTCATTATGCTAAGTGGAATAAGCCAGCCCCAAAGGACAAATACTGTATATAATCCACTTACATGAAGTACCTAGGGGAATCAAATTCATAGAGATAGAAAGTAGAGGCTGGGTGTGGTGGCTCATGCCTGTAATCCCAGCACTTTGAAAGGCCGAGGCAGGCAGATCACAAGGTCAAGAGACTGAGACCATTCTGGCCAACATAGTGAAAGCATGTCTTTACTAAAAATACCAAAATTAGCTGGGTGTAGTGGTGCACACCTGTAGTCTCCGCTACTAGGGAGGCTGAGCAGGAGAATTGTTTAAACCCGGGAAGCGGAGATGGCAGTGAGCCGAGATTCTACCACTGTGCTCCAGCCTGGCAACAAAGTGAGACTCTGTCTCAAAAAAGAAAGAAAGAAAGAAGAATGCTGGTTACTAGGGCCTGGAGGAGAGGGAATCTGGGAGTTATCGTTTAATGGGTACAGAATTTCAGTTTTGTAAGATAAAAAGAGTTCTGTAAATAAGTCACGGTAATGGTTGCACAACAGTGTGAATGTACTTAATGCTACTGAGCTATATACATATAAACGGCTCAAATGGTAACTTTTATGTTATGTGTATTTCATCACAGTTTAAAATGTTTATAAGGGAGAGGAGATGAAGGAAACTGTCTGCCTGTCTGAGGACCGGGCCCCAGTGCTAGGTGGTTATTTTTTATGATTATATCCCCAAACCAGAGAGAACCGTCCACGTCATGCATACAACAGCCTCTGCTTCCTCGTCACATTCTTTCTCAAACTCATGGCTAAGAGGGCTCAATTTGAATCTGTCGTTTTGGTCAGGATCCATTGCTGCCATTAATTGCACCTGCATGGACAAAATTTGAATCCTCCACATTCTCATTTTAAAGGGATTCCAGCCTCTTTTCTTCCTGCCTTAGCAAACCCTGTCAGGAAAGCAGACAGGTACCATTTGACCTAAGAGTAGTCCCACGCTAGTCACTTTATGTAGTCGGGATATATATCTGAAAATATCAACCTCTTCTGAAAAATATCGACCCTTTCTGCTCACTCAGCCCAAGCAGAACAGTAAGAATGAGAATTCCAGCTTGCTGGCATCATGCGTTATATTAACATTATGTTAATTAACTGAAAAGCCACACATTGATTTTTCTTGAGAGGTTCCAAGGATCAAATATCAAGGCACGGAATCAGCTAAGCCTAATTTACTAATGGATTTTTAACTTACATGGAGAAAAAAGCTTCAAGGGAAAGGCAATTTTCCATGTGCCAGAAGAAATGAAGGACTTACCTTGTCCAATTGATTTAGAGAATTTCCACATTCTAAGAAAGCCAAGAAAATATGTTTATAAACAAATATCTTTCTACAAAAAAATACTGTTGTCGAAAAGGTCTAATGGAAAGAATTATTCTTAAAACATGAACCCAAGTTCAACTAATATTGAATATCTGGGAATGGTGGATCAGAATGAGCATAATTCATCAAACTTGGGCATTGAAATCTATTCAGTCAAGGTCTTGAACAATATTATATACTGAAAAGTATTATGTGCTTATGAAATGCTTATGTTGTTAGGAGTAAAAGGAGTATTCTTTCCAATAACTTAATATAATAATACTGTGCTAGACACTGGGACCTGAAAATAAATAAGATATTTTCTGTACTGGAACTCAAATATAATAAAAGCAACCATTGGAAGCCCCTTTAGTAAATGGCAATAGGTAGAATTTAGTGATTGGACTGTCCAAATTTCTCCCTAGACACCTCCTTTTACTCATAGTCATTACCATCATCCCTTAGGCTGGTATCCAAAAACCACAGTAGGGTGGGGGCACAAAGAGCGTAAAAATTCCAGTTACAAAACAATAGGCTCTATCAACAAACAGGACACATCCCTGGTACCACAGTTTCAAAAATTTTCTCTGGCTCAAGAAGATACCAGGGGTTTTTTGTGAATATATGATGCCATTTCGGCATGCTTCCTATGGCTCTAACACTGTTGTCTTGCCATACTTGTGTCACTCCAGTCCTGACTGAGGGAAAGTTTCCTTCCCAGCTTTGTCGGAGACTGCTATGATTCACCAGAACCATTTCCTCTTTCCTCACAGCACACAGTTATACTACATTCCCCAGCCTCCTTTGCAATTGCATGGCCATGTGATTGAGTTCCAGCCAATAGACTGTGGGAGGAAGTGATGTTCACCACTTCCTGGCCTGGCCCATAAAACCTCCATGATCCCTTGCCTTCTTTTTCTCTTCCTGGTTGTCAGTGACTGGGGCTACTTTGGAGGCCAAATATTGAAGATGCCAGAGCGTCTGTCAGCCTGGGTGGAGCAAAGTCTTCCCTATCATCTATCATCCCACCACTCAGTTCAAGATCACTACTGCCACCCACTAATGGGTCTGGGTAGTTTATCTATTACCGCCAGAGGCATATAGTGAAGCCTAAGTTTCACTTTCACAGCTCCTTTCAAAGAACATGGAAAAGGCCCTGCCAATGAGCTCTGGTAGTGGCCAGTGGCATTTTTGGAATCTGGTTAAGGGAAGTTTATTTTAGACTTTTTTTAATGGGATCTATTTATCAAGATCAAAATCACTTCTGGATACGTTATTACTCTAGCTGTACCAGTACAGAAATGGCTTCCAGGAATTCTCCTACTGCCTTTTGTGCCAGTTCACCTGGCATCCAGACGTGAAGGAGCAAGACCAAAAGCTTTAACTAAATATGTACAGGTTCTAAGGTAGTAGGGAAGAATAAAGTATGAAAAGTAGCATGTCAGAAGCTTCTTTGTGGAAATATGTTATAATCATAAGACATGTATACATGTAAGCAGCAAATTTGGCTCTCATTAATACTTAGTAAAAGCAAAGATTGTCCCTCTGTTTCTTACAAGAATCACTCAAAATATAATTTTTCAGAATTCTTGTGTTTGTTGAGCACCTGCTGTAGGAATGCTACAAAGAGTACACTGTTTGCATTCTCATTTATTTATTCATTCTAATGATCAATAATTGAGAATTGACTTTGATTAATCATCCTAAAAGAAAGGCCAAATTATGTTTTCATTCTCTCTAAAGAAATTGATATTATAAAATCATTGTCACATAAAGAGATAAGAAGGCATGCCAAGAAAGAAAGGGAGAAAAGAAGGTATTAGAGAAATATGTTATATCCTTAATAAAAATATGTTATTTCTTTTCTGAGCTTTGTAATATTTGTCAGATTTTTAATGTAATTTATTGTAATGTACTGTGTTAATCTAAAGAAATATTCACTTTAATATCAAGTTTTATATTTGTAATTGTATATTCTTTGTTCAAAGAGAGGCTGCAACATTTTATTAATATAATCTTTAGGCCCCACTAAACCTAAGTCCACCCCAACACAGCAGCTAGCATCACCCTGCTAACACGCCTTCTTCACTTCTTCACTGCCCAGAGTTACTAGGTCTTTTTTTTTTTTTTTTTTTTGAGACAGAGTTTTGCTCTTGTTACCCAGGCTGGAGTGCAATGGCACAATCTCGGCTCACCACAACCTCCGCCTCCTGGGTTCAGGCAATTCTCCTGCCTCAACCTCCTGAGTAGCTGGGATTACAGGCATGCACCACCATGCCCAGCTAATTTTTTGTATTTTTAGTAGAGATGGGGTTTCACCATATTGACCAGGATGGTCTCGATCCACCCGCCTTGGCCTCCCAAAGTGCTGGGATTACAGGCTTGAGCCACCGCGCCCAGTCGAGTTACTAGGTCTTATAGAGCAACTGCTCTCACTCATAGTGCCCTAGGGCATCTCTAGGGATAGACCTCTTTTCTTCCTCACACCAGTTCCCTTCTCTCAAGGAGCATTGTGAAATTTCTTCAAGACTGAGTTGGAAGGCAATATGAAGACACTTTCTCATCTGTACTTACAACGATTGTTCCCTTCCTTTCAACCAGCATTCCTGGACTCAGAATGAGCACCTTTGTTCTAGCTCCCCATTAGATATGGCACCAATTGCTACTCTTGGGAGCCAATTGTCAGATTAATCAGACCACTCACTGTGCCTCCCCTGAGTTTGTCGGGCAAGTCCAAACTGGCCAGTCTGCCAGTTAAACCCCCAGGCATGCCCAAACACATCTGAGGCCACAGCAGTTACTCAGTTTGGCCCTGGCTTCAGGTCTTTCTAGCCAAAAACTTCTACTAATTTAAGATTTTTCTTGCAGCACATTGCATGGTTATCACCTTCAACCCCCTCCTCTCCCCTAAAGCTGCCAATAAAGTTCTGTTCTCCACAGCAGCCCCTGCTGGGACACTCTGGGGAGAAGAGTTGGGAGCTGCATGAGAAGGGCTATCCAAGAAGAGGGGAGCCTTAGGAGGCAAGACAGCTGCTTCCCGATGGCTTCCAGGACTGAGGCTTCTCTGACAGTCTGAGGAATATCAAGAATACTTCCAGAAACATACGTGATGGAGACTCAAACTATCTAATCTGGATACTAAAGGATGACCAAACAATTTTGCAGGAAATGGAGACGTCTGGGCTGCATACGCCTAATATCAAATGGCTCGCTAATAAGACTGATGTCTGTCTTTGAGTCTTAGCCTGATTCAAAAGACATCATGCAGGAACAGAAGCCCAGAGATGTAAAAGACGAAAAGATCCAGCTAGTGGCAAGACTAGGGTTAACTCAAGCAATCTGCCTCTCTCTGTTCACAGCCTTCCCAGAACACCATCTGTTACTGCTGAATTGTCTCCCCAAAATTCATGTGTTGAAGTCCTAACCCTCAGTACCTCAGAATTTAACTGTATTTAAAGACAGGTTCTTTAAACAGGTAATTAAATTAACATGAGGTTATTAGGGTAGGCCCTAACCCAATATGACTGATGCCTTTTATAAAAACAGGACATGAACATGTACACGGGGAAGACCATATGAAGACACAGAAGAACATGGCTGTCCATAAGCCATGGAGATAGACCTGGAACAGACCCCTCCCCTCTGGTCCTCAGAAGAAACCAACCCTATTGTCACCTAGGCCTCAGACTTCTGGCCTCCAGAACCATGAAAGAATAGATTTCTAGTACCCCCAATCTGTGCCCCTGCCAATCTGTGACACTTTGTTACAGCGGTCTCATGTCTCCAGCATGCCTTCCTGTCTCCTGTGTGGTCAGTGAGGTAACACAAGTGCTGTCCCCATGTGTCAAAGTGACAAAGAAAAATTTCAAACTATGAAAAACAAATCCTGGATTCATTTGCATTTTGCATTCTTAGTAATCTGATCCACGAAGAAACTGGATTTACCCCATATGTACAAAGCATTTTTGCATAGAAACTTGCAATTTCAACAAATAAAACCATATTGCAGGCTAAACATGAAAATGAAAACAATCTATGCTCTCTTTTGCACTTGTCTCCAGGAAAGCAAAATATTTGCATGGTTTAGGAATAAAAAATATTTATTTTGAATTTCATTTAATAGTTAATTCTACATTTCTAGAGATGTTTACATGGTTCTAATTCTGTGAAACCTAATTCATCACCCGGCAGCTTAGAGTAGTGTGGAATAGTGGCAGTGTATTCTTTGCCTTATTGTCAAGATGTTTGTCAGTTAGGGGTCCATATTATTTATGTCTGTACTTTAAAATTAACCTAGGTATTCATCATGATTTTTAGGCTTTATCAATATCAAAAAGACACTGTAAGAAGGAGAGGGTACCCACAGAACAGTATACTTGGTACAACTCTTATTGAATTTTAGCTAAAAGGAAATGTGATATGTGACTCAGAAAATATATAAATTGGCGGGGCATGGTGGCTCACGCATGTAATTCCAGCACTTCTGAAGGCCGAGGCAGGTGGATCACAAGGTCAGAAGATCAAGACCATCCTGGCTAACACAGTGAAATCTCGTCTCTACTAAAAATACAAAAAAATTAGCTGGGCTTGGTGGCATGCACCTGTCATCCCAGCTACACGGGAGGCTGAGGCAGGAGAATCACTTGAATCCAGGAGGTGGTGGTAACAGTGAGCCAAGATTGCACCACTGCACTCCAGCCTGGGCAACAGAGTGAGACTTTGCCTCAAAAAAAAAAAAAAAAAAAGAAATATTCGGAATATAGAAAGACTCCTGTAAATCATAAAAAACCAGAAATCACAAAAGAATTTCAATTTGCTAATAAACATATGAAATCGCAGCAACTTTATTAGTAACCAAGAAATGCAAAGTGAAACCACACAAAATATTTTCCACTCACCAAAGTGTCAAAAATTAAAGACAATGCTATGTTAGCATTGAATTGTCTGTCTGTTAAGTTTAAGGCAATACAGCTCCAAAACTGGGAATACTAAATGTTATCATAGATTCCATTTTAAAAATGACACATCTGATGCTTACAGACATGAAATGATTTGCTCAAAATTACTGTAATAGCTAGTCCAGAACAGTGGCCTCCTAGCTGTCAGTTTCGCCTTGGAAATAAGAGATATTGGAGTAAAAATGTTTGGTGGCATTCTGTAATCCCTAAAACAGTAAGACCTATCATTCTACCCCATTTATCCTTGCTAGTTATAGTGTTTGTACATTACTTTATGTAACAGATTATGAAAATGGAAAATTCAATTTTTCTGATCACATATATAGACCTATATATGCTGTGATGTACATATAAGTGACAAATGTTACATATGTGATGTGTAAATACATCACAGCATATATAAGTCTCTATATAAATCATTGTGATTAATCATTCTGTGAAAGAGCTATATCAACCATTACATGAAAGTATGTATCCAAAGTACATATAAATGTTTTCACTTTTAAAAACTACATTTTTAATCATTTCATAATAGTTCATCACATGATAGGATATGCCATAATTTATTCAACAAATCCCCAACATTGGACGTTTGGTTGGTTCTTTTCTTCCTTACTCATGCTATTTCAAATACCATCTTGATAAACAAATAAATCTATATTCACTGGTTATTTCTTTAGGATACTCATTGAAAAGTAGAATACAAACCAAAGGGTGAAAATGTTTTTAAATATTTTGATCTATATGAGCAAGCTCCTTTTCAGAAACGTTATGGAAACTAACACACCCACCATCAATGGGTAAGTGTCATCATTTTTAAACAAATAATGTGATTGCAGAAATATTTACGTTTAAAATGTCGGTGTGTTAACTATTAGTGAAGTTACACATTTAAAATGTCGGTGTGTTAACTATTAGTGAAGTTACACATTTGAGCAGGCTTATTAACCCATTTGGTTTTCCCTATGTGAGAAAATACTTCGTCTGCCAGATTGCTTTCAGAAGTCTCAGTGTCTTTTCTAGCCATCCGAATACACCTTTTAGATATTTAAAAGATTAGCTTTTGTTCATCATATTTGTGGCAATTTTTTTCCCACATTTTGCTGACTTTTTACTTTTTCATTGAGGAGCTTCTCTGCAAGACCAATAGCTCTGTGCTCTTTTCATCTGTAGCAAATTCTTCTCCATCCCCAATGCTGCCATTAGGGGTCTAGGTTCTCAGTATCTAAATCTTACCTCTCCACCAGAGCCTTATAAAGACCGCCTTGGCTACCTCTTTCCTCCCAGACCCATCCCGCTTCACAGAACTAGATTTCTTATCCTAAACCCCTTTTGAATCATTTTACATGCAAAAGACATGAGTTGCTTACAGGCAGTATGAATGAGTTCATGCCGATGCACCTGCATTTGCTTATACAGAGGATCAATATATTTTCTACCTCTGTCCAGATTAGGCAAGAGTTAACAACTTGATTTACTCCAGATACCTCTAATAAGGACTCACTGAATCCCAGGGTTACTTAAGCAGATTTTCCAAAACTTCTGTCTCTGTTTTCAAATCCACCTATTGGTTGGGTCAAAGGAGCTATCCATCCTCATTAACTCAAATGAAAACCTTTTCTTTCCCCATCACTTTCTTCTCAAATGGCTTGAAAGATTTGCCCTGCTCTGATCTGTCCTTTTCTCAAACCAATGTGTTTGTTTCTTTCAAAATAGCTAGAAGAAAATAATGCAAATACTTTCAGAATAAAGACAAATATTTAAGATGAAGGATATTCCAATTACACTGACATGATCTTTCCAAATTATATGAATGTATCAATTTATCACATACCCCCAAAATATGCGCATCTACGATGTATCAATAAAAATTATTTAATCAAATTAGTGTTTTTAGTTTCATATCTAAACAGCCAATCAGAGGCACTCATGTGCTTGGATTTCTCCACCATCTCTCTTCACTGTTCTTGAGAATAGACTATAGTTATCTGTTCTGCCAAACATCAGAGACACACTGTCTCCTTTGGAGGGTCGTCTCTAGGTCATTCTCATAAAAGGAGGGAGTTCAGTTGAAGTGAATGTGACAGCCAGGGAGCTGGTCTCAAAATAAAATGAGTCCCTGGGGTCAACTCACCAGGGTGCCTGTAAGTGTCTACAGAAGCAAAAAAAAAAACTCTCTTCAAGGACAGACATGGAGTTGGCAGCAAGGGTCCTTCAGATGGATGCCCCCTTCTCTGCAGCCTGTGACCTCTACCTCTCCACAGACAGTGTCTGAAGGGGTCATCACCCATGCTTTCACAACGGAAGACAGACTTTTCCAGTTCCCAGAAGAATGTGAGGCTGGGGCATGAGTGTCCTCCAAGTTCATTACCCTGTCTCTTCTGTCTCCAGCCCCTCACAATTAGGGTACAGGGGGAGGGTCTGACTAATAAATTTGAGTCATATAACCTTCTGAAAATGCTAATGAGAAAGAATAGGGCCCCAGGAAGTGTCAAAATGCTGACATGATTAGGGATGTGTTTGAACCTGTGCATAGCAATGTGGCATATTTATCAGGCAATTTTCCAAGCATGCTGGGTCTCCTTGAAGATGCAACAAACACATGGGCTTCTGGAGATCAGACTCGTGTTTGATGGCAAGATCGTTTTAAGTTTCTTTTGCTCCCCTGGCTCCTGCTACAAGTTGACCAAGGAGGAACAAATGTCTTTTTTCTTTGGAATTGGTTTCTTTAGGAAGGAATAGCTATTTTCTTGCCCTGGAAGTCAATGATTAACTCTGCTTTCTTTCAGCTCTTCTTTGCTTTAAGTGCTTCATTCACGCTTTGCTCGTTTCCTGCCTTTACTCCTTTCTTGTCCAAGCCATTTTCCACCATCTCACGGAATCACAGAACTTAGAACTGGGCAGGACCTTGGAAACCAACCCAGCTGCCTCACTGCACAGATAAGAAAACCGAAGCCTGCTAAAGTGAAACCCATTACCCCAAATTACACTTCTAGAGAGTGGCAGCCTGCTCCACACCCAGAACGCCCTTGCCACCATCCAGCACCAACCAGAGGAGCAGCCAGCACAGCTTTCCTGGCCGCTCTCTTCTCTGCATCCCCTCAGCACCTTGAAGTCTGCGTGGCCCAGATGTCAGTGATGGATGGGAACGCAGTGACGGGATGGAGTCCTGCTCTGTTTCACAGATCAGAGCAAAAACAAACCCGCACCTTGGACAGGTCCCAGAAATCCTCAGTCTGCACTCTCTGGTTCCCAGTTTCTGAGGCTTCTAAGTGATCCTCAGGCAGGGAAGTATATTATGCACAGAACTCAATGATAAGTTACGTATTTTTCTTAAAGAATCCAGAATATTAACCCTTCTTCATCCTCCCCTTCAACCCAACAGAATATATTTGTGCACATACAGTTTTTTGAGACGGAGTGTAGTTCTTGTAGCCCAGGCTGCAGTGCAGTGGCGTGATCTAGGCTCACTGCAACCTCTGCCTCCCTGGTTCAAGCAATTCTCCTGCCTCAGCCTCCCAAGCAGCTGGGGATTACAGGCATGTACCACAATGCCCAGCTAATTTTTGGATTTTTAGTAGAGACAGGGTTTCTCCATGTTAGCCCGGCTGGTCTCAAACTCAAGTGATCTGCCCACCTTGGCCTCCCATAGTGCTTGGATTACAGATGTGAGCTGCTGCGCCCAGCCATGTGCATATATTCTTATAGACAATGTTGGCAAAGCAGAGTGGCTAAAATCTTAGGGCTCTGGAGTAAGACAGACTGGAGCTCAAATTCTAGTTCTGCCAATTACTAAGTGGGTGACTTTATATAAATCGTTGCCTCTCTTATGCCTCCATTAGCCCCTCTACAATGAGATGGTAATAGTTATACCTACTTCAGTAGGTTGTCAGGAGAGTTTATGAGAACCTATATATGTGCGCTACAGTACGTCTGTGTACACATGCACACAGGCACATGCGTGCCCACACCTGCACACACCAACTATATAAACCACTTAATACAGTTCCTCATTCCAATGCTCAGCAAAGGCTAATCGTGATTATATTCCTAAAACTAAAAATGTCAGACCTTATTATTCATCCATCTAACTGGTTTATTGCATAGACTAAAATCCATGGGAACAAGGAGGAAGTGGCGTTTAATTTCTTTCCAAATCACAGCTTTCAAAAACATTCCTTGAAAGACCTCCTCTCCTCGTCTTGAGAGCTGCTCAGCTACAAACTCTTTCAGCCATCTGTCCTACTCAGAACAGTTCCATTTTAATAGTTAGGACTCACTTTCTGGCTTCAGAATGTCAATGCTCCTCTAACCCCCATTCCAAGCCTACGCTCTTCACCAGCCCAAACTGATCCTAGAATCCTTGCTTCTCTCACCTGACTCTTCTAGAGGTTCCCCCTTGAGGGCCTCCCTCCAGGCCCCAGCACTTCCCCTAAGTTATTGCCCCATTACTCCTTAAATTCCCTTCTTCCATGAATTCTAGTTTTTTGCTTAAATGGGCTACATCTACCTTGGTGGAGTGAGGGTTAATAAGCCTGGTGATTCTCAGTCCCTAAAATGGGATCTTGACCACCCCCTGGCTGCTGTCCTGTAAAGCAGAGATGCTTGGACCTACTGTCCTCATCATCAGGGTGGTAGGCAAAATCCTAAGGCAACAGGAAACGTCCCATTTCATATCCTGTCATACGTGTTTCTTCTGAGCACCAGATAAAAAGAAATGCTTCTCTGTGAGTGCTAACGTGGATCTTTCTGGGTAGCTCTAGGGGGACAGAGACCACAAACCTCTGTTTCCTATGAAAGATGACAAAGGGAAGCAGGAAGAGTAGAAGAGTTTCAGCCTTTGACTCAACCCCCTCACTGTCTGACTTTTGTTGCTACCTCAGCAGTTTCTTCCAACCTAACCCATTACACAGCAGAAATCTCTGAACACCTTGTCAATCTGTTAGGATAGCCTGGGATGTGTATCAAGAAATGGCTTCACGCTTTAATGATTCAAGTGTTTGATGGAATTTGTATGTGTATGAAGTACTGCCACCATCATGGGAACCATCTGAGTATCTCGCAAAGTAAAAACACCTTTGATTCATTCATTCAACACATATTTATTGTTTCCTATGTGCCAAATTTGGGGGCTAAAACAGAGATAAAGATGATAATAAATCCATGACAGAGCTAAGAGATAGTTCATGATGATAGAGCTCATAGAACTCTTAGTTGAAAGTCAGACAATAAACTAATAAATAAATCATTGCAAATAGTGAGAAGGAAATAAGGAATTGCTGCTAAAGAGGATGATGCAAAAACCTACTTACATACAGTTACAGGGAATGGTATTAGATTGATGCAAGGATAATTGTGGCTTTTGACATTACTTTCAATGTAATGGCAAAAACCACAATTACTTTTGCACCAACCTAATATTTAAGCTGAGAGATTACAGAGGGAATGCCCAATGACAGGGAGGGGTGAAGGAATTCTAGGCAGGGATTTCAGTATGCACAAAAGACAGAGGAAGGAACGCAGTTGGCCTGCTTGAGAAATGGAAAAACTGTGTGGCTGGAGCACAGTGAGAGACAGTGGAGACTGTGGAGGAGGCCAGGTGGGCAAGGTCTTACAAATGATGGAAAGGCATGTGAGTCTTTCCAGGTAAGGCCTGTAAGTAATGATGTAAGTCTAAGTACACTGGCAAGCCAGGGCTGCGTTTTAAATAAGGGGAATTTCCTAACTTGCTCTTAGACATTGTAGTAGGATGAATGGCGGCTCCCCCAAAAAAATTATGTCAAAGTCCTAACTCCCAGAACCCATGAATGTGACTTTATTGAGAAAAAGCATCTCTGCAAATGAAATCAAGTTAAAGATCTCAAGATTAGACCATCCTGGATTAACCAGGTGAGTCCTAATCTAATAGTAAGTGTCTCGTAAGAAACAGAAGAGAAGGCAGACAGAGAAAGGAGGCCACGTGAAGATGGAGGGAGATCAGAGCGATGCGGCCACAAGCAGAGGAGCGTCTGGAGCCAGCAGAAAATGGAAAAGGCAAGGAAACATTCTTAGAGCCTTCAGAGAAAGCATGGCCCTGCCAACATCTCAATTTTTGCCTTCCAGCCTCCAGAACCATGAAAGAATGAACAACTGTTGTTTCAAGCCCCCCAGATGGTGGCATTTTGTGATTGCAGCCCTAGGAAATTAACACAGACACCACTGAAAACTGGTGGCTTCCCTCGAGCTACCTTGGAGTGTGGATGTTGGAGATTTGGCATGTAGTTTGGAATTCAGCTACAGGAGGTTAGAACTGGGAATTTGTTAAAGATCTTCCCGAAGCTGCAAAACTGTATCTCTATTTTAGCCAACTTGAGAACTTTTCATCCATCAACTGCCTTGTGCCACAATGCTGGACAATTGTGAGAGAATTCATTCTCTCTTGAGACACTGACAGTAATAGCACTGTGTATGTGTGTGTTGTATGTGTGTGTGTACCAGCATGCACATGTGTGCCCATGCAGGAGCATATGTCAGCATGTGTGTCTAGGTGTTCATTTGTGCATGAATTTTGGTAGAACTTGAAGGAACTGGACCCGCATCTTCATTCACTTTGGCCACTAGAGAGAATTCCGTTAACAGGAATGTAATGTCTCTTTAGTGGGCAGAGGAGGCAAGTGGACCAGAACAAAGGCAAGAGAACACAGAACTGAACCATCCCTGGCAAGAGAGGCAAATCGCTGACCGTTAGTCTCTCTAGTGTCATAACGTGAAAGGACTTGCCATCTCACACTATCCCCACTGTTTTATTTGTCTTCTTTTATAGCATTCTTTCTTCTCCTCCTCCACTTCAGACAATATTCCATTTAATGGCTGAATTGAAATTGGCCATGAAAAGAATCCAAGAAAATGAGCTCAGAAAAGAGCTCACTGCACAAAAGACAAAGTGAGGAGGGAGAGGAACGAGCTGAGGGGGAATGAGTAGGGACGATGCTATAGAAAGAGGAGGTTTTGGCTCCGACACTGTTGCCATAGGCAGAGTGTCCCCGTACAGCTCAGCTGTCTTCACAAAGCTGGTTTTTGCTTCACCCGATAGCCATTTTTGTCAGATCTCTATCTCCGGCCAGCGACTGAATACCACAGTGCACAGAAGAGGCATGCCAGAACTGGAGGATTCCCCATCCTGGAAACAAGGCCAGCGCTGTCACATCCTGTGGCAAAAGCACAGACCGAAAAAATGCTGCTTGGTCAACCCCTCTCATTCTGTTCAGGCCACTGGACACAGCTTTTGCCAGCTCCAAATTCACATTTTGTCCAAAGAATCAATACACCTATTGAGAGGGTGTCCAGGAATGGCCTTTCCTCTGTCCCTTTCTGGTGCCACCAGGCAGAAAGCCCAGCAGGCTCTGTTTTGTTTGCTGAGCTCCAGCCACAGGAGGCCTGGACCACATGGGGGCCCCCATCCCCTCGCCCGGCATGTCTGCATTCAGCACTCTTGCTCTGCTTCCTTGTCCTCTGCCACAATAGTGGCCCATTTACTGAGCATCCACCTGTGCGCAGCCCCATTTTGAGTACTGAGAGAAGCAGGATAAAGGGAATAGGAGTTTCAAGTTTCCTCAGAATTTCCAAATAGCAGTATCCAGAAACCTGTGTGAATGAAAGATTCTAATCACCAGGTACCATCTTCGCCTCTTTTTAGAAGAGGGTCTTCTGCCTATAACCTGTAGGTAAACTGTTTTTACACCCTAGTCCTGCAAGTATGTATAGTTAAGGATAGTGTAGTGTCTACTTGTTACTGTTTTGCTTGTTTGTATTTTGGGCGACTTCCCCTTTCTCATTGATTTACATTTCTTTTCAACCCCTCTCTTCTCTCTACCATGGCTCCTCAATTTTCAGTGATAAAGACATATCTTTATGCAGTCATACATATTCAAATATTTGTATTTTCCATTTTTTTTACAAAATGCATTCATATTATATACATTTCTTTGCCCTTTGTTTTCTCACTTAATGCATAATAAACATTCCCCCTTAGTTAATGGATATAGTTCTAAGTTCCTTATATATATTTTGCAGGTACCTTGTATTCCAAGGTTAGATATACCTCAACTTAACTATGTCTCTACCAGTGGTCAGTGAGGTAGCTTCCAGTACAAATACTGCCACTAGGAACATGCTTAGTAAAAAGTCCTTGTTCATATGTACTTAAATGTTGAGTTTGTGTTTCTATAGAATAACTTCCTACCCAGAGCATTCCTAGGTCAATCACATGTATTTACATTGAAATAGACGTTGCAAGCTTGTTGTCCAAAAGACAGGCACTGTTTCTCATTCCCACCAGCAACAAAAGCAAATGCCCTTTTTGGACCTCCTAGACCTCAGAGGTTTTAGTGTTATTTCTTCATTTTCTTTTGCAAACAGTTGAGTGAATAAAACTGAAATTATGTCAGCTCATCAACTTACATTTTCCTGATGACTATACGATTGTTCAGCTTTTCACAGGTTTATCAAACTCTTTGCTTTTCTATTCGGATGTTAAATTATTTTTTTACAATGAATATGAGCTTCTACATATATTGGATGCTGACCTTCTATTATGCTTTTCACTGCGTAAAGTTTATCATTTGCCTTTCCCGGGTCTTGGAAGTAGATGTAATCTTACATACGTTTGGAGATATATATGTAAGTATACATATATCATAATTTCTAAGCCTGGTGCAGTGGCTCACATCTATAATCCTACCACTCTGGGAGGCTGAGGTGGGGAGATAACTTGAGGTCAGGAGTTCGAGACAAGCCTGGCCAACACAGTGAAACCCTATCTTTACTAAAAACACAAAAATCAGCCGTGCACAATGGTGGTGATCCCAGCAACTCGGGAGGCTGAGGCAGGAAACTTTCTTGAACCCAGGAGGCAGAGGTTGCAGTGAGCTGAGATTGCACCACTCTGCACTCCAGCCTGGACAACAGAGCAAGACTGTCTCGAAAATAAACAAACAAATAAAATAAAATGAAACAAAATTGTTGTCCAGCTTAAAAAGATCTCTTCCCCATCTGAAGCTATCTAATATTATGTTAATGATGCTATGTTATAATAATGTCTGAGCTATGCTATGCTAATATCCAGTATTACTTCATAATATCTTATGTTTTTTCTTAAAATGTTTATTTATATTTAAACCTTCACCCTATAGTTTAAAATAAGGGTTTTTTAAACTATGGTGTGAAGAAAGAGTACAACTTTCTTTTCTTCTCAGTAGATAATTTTCCCAGCACCGTCCTTTAGTCACTAAATTAAAAACATCACCACTTTCACAAACATAATTAGCCTTTGTCTCTATTCTGTTCCACTGACCTCTTTGTACTTTCTCTTGCCAGTGTTCCAGTTTTTTGATAACTGTCAGTGATTATAACTTTTTATATACCAAGTCTTGCCTCCTCACCTCCTCCATAATTTTCTTAAGTATACATAATATACAATTTTCATTCCTAAGTAGTATTTCATGTTCCCTTCTGTTTCTGTCAAGCTGAAGGTTAAACATCTGTATATGTGTTTCGCTGTCTAGTTAGAGAGATACCTTGTGCTTATAAAGTAGGGTATAAAATCACGGGTCCCCGAAGTCTAGTCGTTACAAAATTTCTGGGCTGAAAAGCATTCATTTTGCAAAATTTTGTGTCTTAGCCCCAAATATTATCTTTAATCTTTATACTTACTAGAAAACTTGATGAACACATATCTGTAACAACACACAAATGCATGGGAATACGGTCTCCAGACCACACAGCAAACACAGCACTGCAGGATTCAGCCGGACGAAGGACATAGAGCAGGCACAAGCACAGGCCGGTTCCTTGGCGAAGGAGAGGCTGGAAGAACCTTGCAAGATGGCGACATGAGGAAGTCATTGCGGGCTGAGTTCCACCACTAACTGGATCACAACGCACCTTGACAAGCCACCCAATCTGGGCTCCGCTTCTTCACTAAAAAACAAGGTGGCGTCACCTGATAGTGAGTGAGAATCCCAGCTGAGCCCCTCCTTGCGTTACTTGGCATTTTTATTTATGCTTTCAGTTTCTTCATAAATTTGAGATAAAAATAAGATCTCACAAGGATTTGTGAATGAGATAAACTAAGGGTATCGAATAATCTGCATCGTGCTGGCAAACAGGAAGCACGCACTGACTATTATTACGATGGCTACCACTGTGTGTCTAGAGACAGCTTCCCCAGGCACTGCCCTTCTGCTTCATAGGGAGGGGTTGAGGAGCAGGTGAGATTCCTGGCCTCGCTCCTGGTTTACCTACAGAATTCCATTTTCTTTGTCTAAAAATTGGGATTCTGTGAATAGATGTCCCCCAAACAGCCTGAAAGCTGGCAGACTGGATGGCCGCAAGTGTCATTTTCAGCTCAAATACATCAATTAATCTCCACCCTTCCCAGTCATCTGGCTATGATAAGGCCTAAGATCTTGGCCTGAGCTTATTTTAAAAATCATGATATCATCATGATAATTCACCCGAGGATAGTGATCCTGAGCGGACTTGGGATGTTTTAATTCACCTGCACAGACCTAGGCTCATGCTCTGCAACTTCATGAGGGGTAAAAATGTCGCACACACCCTAATAAATAACCACCACAGCAGTAACAAGC
This sequence comes from Callithrix jacchus, assembly GCF_049354715.1. Lineage (NCBI taxonomy): Eukaryota > Metazoa > Chordata > Mammalia > Primates > Cebidae > Callithrix > Callithrix jacchus. The sequence continues at coordinate 37,550,728 of NC_133505.1, forward strand.
AACACTCGCACGGTGCTTAGCGCCTGGTCCTTTTCTAAATACACAACAACCCAATGAGGTAGGTAGAAATTATGGCACAGAAAGAAAACAAAATCGTTTCAGTCATACATCTATTAAGTAATAAAACAGAGGCTTGAACCCTGGTAATTGGGCTTCAGAATCTTCACCTCTGCATCACCTTGACCCTCCACAGTTTTCCCTTTAGTCAACCATTTTTTTTTTTTTTTTTTTAGCTCCATTTGACCCAGAAGCTCTGTCCCCAGCCCCTGGCTCTTCCGCTCCTCCTGATGGGCTACAGCTAGCACCGTCAGTTACACAGCTTTGCCTGTGTATGTGTGACATTCTGACATCCTTTTGCTACTAAATAAGGACAATGTGCCCTGGGTCAGGCACCATTTAAATCTTTACATGGCTTTTTTTTTTTTTTTTTTTTTTTTGAGATGAAATCTCCCTCTGTTGCCCAGGCTGTAATGCAATGGCACGATCTCGGCTCACTGCAACCTTTGTCTCCCAAGTTCAAGCGATTCTCCTGCCTTGGCCTCCCAAGTAGCTTGGATTACAGGTGCCTACCACCATGCCAAGCTAATTTTCGTATTTTTAATAGAGATGGGGTTTCACCATGTTGGCCAGGCTGGTGACCTCAGGTGATTCACCCACCTTGGCCTCCCAAAGTGCTAGGATTACAGGCATAAGCCACCACTACATGCCTTTTTAAAAAATTGATTCTCACAACACCCCTATGAAGCAAGCACCACTATTATCTCCATCTTTCAGCTAAGAAACTTAAGTAGTGTCCAAGGACATATAGTTAGGAAAAGGCAGAGAAGGACTCAAACGTAGGTCAGGCTGATTCCAAAGGTTCTGCTCTGAACCACTAGACTGCGCTCCCCCAGATAACAAACCTATAGAATATTCCAATTACCATGTAAAGTAAATTTGGCACGAGCAGAGCTGAGCATCTCTTCTCAACCAGCTTCCCAAGGGAGTAGTACTGCATCCTCATCTGCCTCAGAAGCAGGAAGCCTTGGGCTCCTCCAGAACTGCCCACTGGCACACCGTCTTCAGTCACAAAACCAATATACATGAACACACGGCTGCCCGTTCCTCCCTCTCTTCCCACAGACCGAGAGCTGTGGTCCTAGAGCTGGACACACGTGTGCCTTGCAGCTGAAAGCTACATCTATGCAGTCACCTGAGAAATGTATTTTGATGACGATTGTGCTGTATAACTAGGTAACATTTACTTATTTCTCTGGTGGTGGCTTAGGCAAAGTACTTTACTTTCTCTTCACATGCATAATTTCCAGAAAACTTTTAAACCTCAAGTAGCAAATCTGGGTAATAAATTTTTGCCTAGATGAGACATGTTGAGTAAACCACTAATCCAAAATTTTGGACTTACTTAATTCTACGAAGTTAATTTTTTTGTAAAAATTATCCTAGTGAGTCATTCAGGAACATTGTCCTTCTCAGATAAGTATTGATGAGTGAATTTTACAAATGTGTTCAAGTATGACACATTCATTTCTTTAAAAAACTCATAGCATAGGCTGAACACAGTGGCTCAGGCTTGTAATCTCAGCACTTTGGGAGGCTGAGGTGGGTGGATCACCTGAGGTTGGAGTTCAAGACCAGCCTGACCAACATGGAGAAACCCCATCTCTACTAAAAATACAAAAGATGAGGGCTTGGTGGCACATGCCTGTAATCCAAGCTACTAGGGAGGCTGAGGCAGGAGAATTGCTTGAACCTAAGGGACAGAGGTTGCAGTGACCCAAGATCGCACCACTGCACTCTAGCCTTGGCGAGAAGAGCAAAACTCTGTCTAAAAAAAAAAAAAAACTCATAGCATAAATAAAATGGAACAGCTTTTATATCTTATTATGAAATGTACTTTTTATTTCTACTTACATAGTCTTAAGCAAAAATGCACAAACAGGAATTTGCAAGTTCCTTAAAAAAATGCAATAAATGGTTTTGCACTGACAACTTTAACACAATGGAGTTTACACACAGGAAAATCAGTCTTTTCATGTCAAAAATTTCAACTGCTTCAACAAATTCCAGTAATTCTGAGCTTTGAGAATGATCTTGATCAAAATGGAAACCTTGACTTTATGTTAATCTAGATTAGATGTGTGCCCCCTTAGACTTTCCAAAACAATTTTCTACTTCTCTGAATGGTGGCCCCATAATTTACATCTGCTGCTGGTCAGAGGAGACAGGGACAGTCTGTCTGTGGGCCTGACCATTACACCCCAGGGACAGGCCCAACAATGTCCAGAGCTTCTCCATGCAGCTGGAACCAACATTCCTCTTTCCTTTCTATTATTTTTTTTAACATATATTAAGGCTAAAGATAAATGCTGGCAAATCTTACAGTTAACAAAGTAATTAGTTATACAGCCATAAAAATCAAACCAATAAACATTCATTTATTTCTACTCACAAGTCTTTGGGAAATGACATTGTGTTTGCATTTCACGGTTGCATTTTAATTGTTATAGTTCATACCAGGAGCCATGATGAATAAATACTTTCCTGATGGAATTTAGTCTGTGTTCTCCTTCCTAACCCTGAAATTCCCTCCATGGTACTTCTAAGAGGTGGTCTCCAGCTGAGCTTGAATTCTTCTTTACAGACAGAGTCTCATTCTGTTGCTCAGGCTGCAGTTTCAGTGTCATAATCTCAGCTCACTGCAACCTCCACCTCTGGGGTTTGAGAGATTCTAATGCCTCAGTCTCCTGAGTAGCTGGGACTACAGGCATGTGCCACCATGCCTGGCTATTGTATTTTTGGTAGAGATGGGGTTTCACCGTATTGGCCAAGCTAGTCTCGAACTCCTGAACTCAGAGGATCCATATGCCTCAATCTCCCAAAGTGCTGGGAATACAGGCATGAGCCACTACGTCCAGCCTAATGACAGAGAATTTACTACCTCATTATTTTCCATAGTTTTAATGAGCCGGTATTTACTGTCTTGTATCCCCATTGAGAGCTAAAAATTATGTGTAATGTTCTTTCCACCTGAGAGTCTGCATGAGTGGTGTCCAGAGGCAATATTTAGGCATATTATCAAGAAAAATTCAGTGGGCCTGTGTAAGGTGATTTTGCAATAATATCTCAGAAGTCCAGAGATGAGGCCATTAGACCACAAAGATCTGCTAAGTTCACAAAAATTACATAGAGAAATTTTAGAAATATACCCCCAAAATGTTAAAAAGCTACTTAGAGGAGTAAATGTGAAAATAATGGGCATGAGATTTTTCACTGATTTCTTTATATTTGATTATTAAGCTATATAAACATTATCACATGTTCAAAAAATTAACTAAAAATATTAAATAAGTTTATTTACTATATAACCATTGTAAATTTTTTCTGGGCATAAAACATCCAAAAGAAAATAATTTCCGCTCTTAGCATAAATTCCCACTTTATCTTACATGTTGTTTCTGGGATTGGAGTTGAAACAGAGGAGGAATCCATTATCTCCCTGACACCAAAATTTACCAGTCATTCTATTTTTGCTATAATATTTGTCTAAGTAAAATACGTTGCATCTAGGTGAACATTTCCTCAGAGGAAGTGATACTATCAGAGTTGCCCAGAAAGGCACTGTCTGCTACATGATTTCACTATGGGTAAACCACGTGTCATAGTTAATTTCGTGTGTCCACTGGCTGGGCCACAATGGTTAAACATTATTCTGCATGTTTCTGTGAGAATGTCTCTGGATGAGATTTACATTTTAATCAGTGGATGTCTGAGTACAGCACGTTACCCTCCATAATGTGGGTGAGCCTCATTCAATCAGTTGAAGACCAAAAGAGAACAAAAGACTGATCTCCCCTGAGTAAGAGGAAATTTTCTACTAGCAAATGGCCTTGGGACTTAAAATGCAATGTTGGCGCTTCCTGAATCTCCAGTCAGACTGCTTCTTCCATTAGATTTTGGGTTTGGCAAGCCTCCACAATTGTGTGAGCCAATTCCTTAAAATAAATCTTGACAGACAGATAGGTAAATAGATAGATAGGTAGGTAGATAGGTAGACAGACAGACAGATAGACAAACAGACACACACACATACATGCACACACTATTGGTTCTGTTTCTCTGGAGAATACTAATAACCCATTCAATTGATTCATTCAACAAACTATGATTCGATACGAGTCACATGCCTGGTATTACGTTAGTTGCTGATGACACAGGACAATTAAGACAGAGCCCTTGCCATCAGGGAGCCCATGAGTTGAGTGAGGGGACAGGCATGTAAGTTGGTAGAGTGAAGTGCTGCAGGCACTACTCTGATAGCAACAGGGACCCCAAGAAGGAGTGGTCAACTTGGAAGGTGGGGGTGAAGAGAGCTGCCTAGGGTAAAGCACAGTCAAAATGATCTTTTGCTTCTTTTTGGTGGAAGGGGTGAGCAGCAGTGGTCTACAATGCCTGGGACCCCTGCCTGCCTACCTGGATTCACCCGCCCTACTTGGTGCCTATGGCCTGACAGACACACAGGGTACAGGGTAAGAACATGATGGGGCCCATGTCCTGGGCTTTGAGTTTGTTACATAAGAGCCCTCCAGTAAATTCAGGGCAGGAGCAAAATGAACAAATCATACCCCCTTTTCTGTTTTTCTGACCTTCTTTCAGAGTTACTAAAATTTTTTTGATAACTACCATATTCTCGTGTTTATAGACATCTAGCTCAAAGGATATTGAAGCAATATTTATTAAGCTCACTCATCAGATGTATGCATTTAGAAACTGCACTAAAACAATTTATTAATTTTTGAATGGAGACTACTGGTATGTTTATTCATTATTCATTTACTTATTTATTTATTTATTAAAGTTTTAAGTAAGAAAAAAAACTATCTGCCACTTTCCCTTTGCCGTAGTGCTCCTATAATCTATGTAATGCAGGATGTAAAATATACTCATGGCTGCTTACATGCATGGATTATTAGTTGTGGCATCTTATATTTTTATTTTAAAATGCATGAGAATGTACATTCATCTCTACAACTCATGAAAGGAAAAATGTTGTATTAACAAAAAATCTATTTTTAGTACCCCAGACTAAAGATTTCCCTAAATCAAGATCAGATTCATTGAGGCACAACTGGAATTTGAAGCAACAATACACAAACAAGATTTGGAAAACAGGAAACAAGCTGTTTGACAGCAGGCTTTGATGCTGATTTTACAAGATGTAAATTCTACTCAACACATGAAATAAATGCGAATAAAATATTCTCTAGGCAGTCTTCTGAGGGTCATACGTGAAACAGGACTGGGAGAAAGCACAGCAGCCCTGACATCACAGACGAAATAAAACGTGTGTTTTCCAGCTGTCTCATTCCTGGCCCCAACAAGAGAGACAAGTCTGCACACCCTAAAGACCCAGCCAGCACCAGGGCAAACAAGGCCCAGGCTTCTTCCAGCCTAGGACACCCTTCCTTAGACCTGGCACTTCTGGCCCAGTTAGAGCACAAAATGCACCGGATATTTGTTTCGATGATAGACACAATTTGGTACAAGAATTCAAACTCTGAGGTAGAACCAGGCATTCACTGGACAAGCTGTGCTGCAGGTAAGCACATGCTGTCATTATCACAGTGACATGTTTTTAACCCGTTAATAATAAGATAGGGGTGTGCGTGTGTGTGTGTGTGCGTCTGCATGTGCACGTGTGTGTTTTTAATGGTTTAATTTTACTCAAAACAAGATATTTTTCACAAATCTCCAGAATGGAATCATACTCGCTTACAATACTAAAAACAAGAGATAAAAACATTTTATAGCCTTTCAATCACTCTGAAAAGATTGTAACAAAGAATGTGTATACTATATTTCCAGCAGTATAATACCTTCTTCAAGGTATTAATTTTAAAATTTAATACCTTATTCAAGGGTATACAGCTAATCAGTGAGACATGTACCTTTTGACTATCTTTACTCAAAATGCCAAACCCCAAGTGAGATCGGAATCCTCACATTACTAGTCCTCTATAATACAGTACATGCCTTGACAGAAATTAGTATCAATGGCAGATGGTAATAGTCACTATTACAGGGCACCATTGTATGGTATGAATATCTGCAGGACAGAAGCTCATGTTCCTTAGCACTGTCCTTGCTGTCCACCGAAACCAGCGTGGTTTTAGGGTACTTACCATAATTGCCCTCTGAAGCTTTCCTAATATCAACTTCAAGCCCAGAAATAAGCAAGATCCCTGCTGGGAATTTCTCTGATCTCTTTCAGACATCAAAGACCATTTGAGAGGAAATTAAGAAGGCAGTAAGGAAAGCATCTCAGAAAAAGGCAGTGAGCAAAGCAAATCTTTAGTGAAAAGAACAAAACCGAAAGCATCACAACTACCTGACTTCAAAATGTATTACAAAGCTATAGTAATCAAAACAGGATAGTATTGGGTACAAACAGATACGGAAACCAATGGAACAGAATAGAGGGCCAAGAAATAAATTCACACATTTACAGTCCATTGATTTTCCCAAAGGAACCATGACCACACAATGGGGAAAGGGCAGTCTTCAATAAACAGTTGTGTTAGTCACTTTTGCATTTCTATAAAGGAATACCTGAGGGCGGGCAATTTTCAAAGAAAAGAGGTTTATTTGGCTCACAGTGTTACAGGCTGTACAAGAATCACGGTGCCAGCATCTGCTTTTGGTGAGACCTCAAGAAGCTTTTATTCACAGGGGAAGGCAAAGGGGGAGTAGGCATTGCACATGGCAAGTGAGGCAGCAAGAGAAAAAGGAAGAGGTACCAGGCTCTTTTGTACAATCAGATCTTGCTATAACGAACAGAGCAAGAATACTTTCATTACCATGGGAAGGATACTAGGCCATCATGAGGGATGACTCAGACATCTTCTACGAGGCCCCACCTCCAACACTGGGGGTCACATTTCAACATGAGATTTAGAGGGGACAAATATCCAGACTACATCAACAGTGTTGGGAGACCTGGATATACACATGCAGAAGAATGATGTTAGACCCTTGTTTCACACCATTCACAGAATCAATTCTAGGTGAATACAGACTTAAACACAGACCTAAAACTGTAAAACAACCAGGAAAAAAAGCATAAGGGAAAAACTGCATGACATAGTTTTCCCCTGGCAATGATTTTTGTGCATATGATCCCAGAAGCAGAGGCAAAACTTCTGCACAGCAAAGGAAACAGTCAGCAGAGTGATGAGACGATCTATGGAATGGGAGAAAATATTTACAAAGTACCTATCTGCTAAGAGGTTAATATCCAAAATGTATAAGGAATTCAACTCAAAAGCAAGAAAACAAATAACCCAAGTGAAAAAAAAAAATAAACGAAGGACTGAATAGAACTTTCTCAGAAGAAGATATACAAATGGTCTTCAGAGAGATGAAAACATGTTCAACATCACTAACCATCAGGGAAATGCAAATTCAAACCACAATACAAAATTACTTTACACACGTTAGAATGGCTACTATCAATAAGACAAAAGACAACAAGTATTGGAGAGGTTGCAGAGAAAAGGGCGCCCTTGCACAGTGCTGGTGGGACTGTAAACTACCACAGCCATCATGGAGAACAGTATGGAGGTCCCTCGAGAAATGAAAAATAGAATGATTATGTGATCCAGCAATCCTACTTCTGGGTATATATCCAAAGGAAATGAAATCAGCATGTCGAAGAGATACGGGTACTCCCACGTTTATTGCCCCACTAGTCACAATAGCCAAGATATAAAAACAGCCTAATTGCCCATCAGCAGATGAAGGAATAAAGAAACCATGTGGAATACCATTCAGCCTTTCAAAAAGGAAATTAAACCAGGCTCAGTGATGCACAGTCGTAGTCCCAGCACTTTGGGAGGCTAAGGCGGGCAGATCACCTGAGGTCAGGAGTTTGTGACCAGCCTGGCCAACACGGCCAAACCCTGTCTGTACTAAAAATACAAAAAATAGCCAGGTGTGGCAGCAGGCACCTGTAACCCCAGTTACATGGGAGGCTGAGGCAGGAGAGTCGCTTGATCCTGGGAGGTAGAGATTGCAGTGAGCCAAGATGGTACCACTGCACTCCAGCCTGAGTGACAGAGCAAGACTCCATCTCAAAAAATAAAATAAGAAGGGAAAGTATGTCATTTGTGACAATGAACCTGGAGGGCATTACGTTAGTAAAATAAGTCAAGCACAGAAAGACAAATACCGCATAATCTATGTGGAATCTAAAAGAGCTGAACTCATAGAACGGGAAAGCAGAATGGTGATTGGCCAGGGCTGGAGGGAAGTCGGAGGGAGAGATGATGGTCCCAGCACAAAGTTTCAATTGACAAGGAGGAATAGGTTCAAGAGATCTATCATACAACATGGTGACTGCAGGTGATAACAACGTATTGTATTCTTAAAAACTGCGGAAAGAGTAGACTTTTTAAATTGCCGGTATTATTTATTCTGCTTTGGAAATTATAAAATACTTAGCTAAGAAGTAGAAAACAAACATAATAATTTAAAGGGGTGGTCCAGTGACCATTTACTGTATAAATTCTCAGGATTCTTATTAAAAATGCAGATTCTTTCTTAAATCTTAAAAGTACAGATTTTAAACATTCTCACCAGAAAAAAATAAGTGTGTGAGGTAATGCATATGGTAATTAGTTCAATTTAGCCATTCTAGAAAGTATATATATTTCAAAATATGTTGTACACAAAAAATATATGCAATTTTCATATGTCCATTTAAAAACAGGTTTTTGGGGCTGGGTGCACTGGCTTATATCTGTAATCCCAGCACTTTGGGAGACCAAGGTGGGCAGATCACCTGAGGTCACAAGTTTGAGAGCAGCCTAGTCAATATGGTGAAACCACATCTACTAAGAATACAAAAATTAGCAGGACGTTGTGGTCTGTGCCTGTAGTCCCAGCTACTCAGGAGGCTGAGGCAGGAGAATCGCTTGAACCCGGGAGGTGGAGGTTGCAGTGAGCTGAGATCATGACACTGCACTCTGGCCTGGGTGACACAATGAGACTCTTATCTCAAAAAAAAAAAAAAAAAAAGGTTTTTTTAAGGAAAGAAATGAAAAAAGACAGTGAGAAGTAAAAATGAAAAAGAACCAGCTCAAGCATGGCAGCCAAACATCTAAAGACTATCATTTGCCAAAAGATTTACCTGAATCAACAGAGCTCTTCTAACATTGATTGGAATGGTGAAAATGACTATGGAGGAAAAATTAAGTGGAAGAAAAGATGGGAAAAGTAGCATAATAGTCTTCAGGTCCCCAAGAAGATAACATATTCATCATTCCCACAGACAGCAAAAAGAAAAAGGAAAAGGGGAAATAAACCTGTCCTGAAGCAGGAGGCATCAGATGGCCCATAGGAAAACCTCATTTCATCAGGACCCTGGTGATTCCCAACCTGCATGAGCTTGGCCTTGTTTTCGTTTGTTTTTATGGCAGAGTTTTGAAAATCACCCAAGAGGAAAAAAGACTGGGTGATATATGTACACACACATTAAAATTAATGTGAATTGGAGTTGGTAGTGTCCCAGCCAGAGTTTTAATGCCAGACTCTGGCTGGTGGGGCAGAAAGGCTTTATGGGGAGGGACATGCAAGATAATGTTGTCCAATGTGTTTCTGTGCTTGAGCTGTCACATTTATAGTGGGCTTTATAGACAAATCCAGCTCACCCCAACAGTAACTGTTGCCTAGCTTCCACTCACTGTAGGATCTAGCACCTTCCCTTCTGGCAAAGCCAAGCCTCCATGTGCCATGGGTTTCCTGTGGAAGTCAATTTCCCACTGCTTGAATGTGCCAGGAAGGAGCAAGGTTTTCAGGAAACATCCCAGACCAGAATCAGGAGGACCTGGGTTCAGAATTTCTGCTGTTCTCCTGGCTGTATGATCTTGACCAAGCTATAGAGCTTCTCTGAGCCTCAGTCTCCTCAGCTGTATAATGGGAACATGGTATCACCCTTATTGTGATGTGAGAATTGCAAGAGACCAAGCATGGGAAAAGGCAGGCATGTGGACAACACTTAGATGTTCGCTACCTTCCTTCATCCTCCCCCATTCCTATTAAGTTACCCAAGGAGTCACTATGTATGAGGATGGCCACTAGAAGAAGGCATTGTTTTCAGGGCTCTGAGATCTTCAACTATGTTGCCCAGGTTTATCGCAAACTCCTGGCCTCAAACGATCCTCCCACTTCAGCCTCCCAAAGGGCTGGGATTACAGGCATCAGTCACCATGACTGGTTTGATGGTTGGTAATTAAAAATACCTTTCAGGTTTGAGCTGGAGGACTGACTGGCACCACAAACTACCCAGCCCCCTCCTCAGGAGGATGATGACATCAAATAGACCCTAAGCTGCCCACCTGGGATGTCTGAGGTGTTTGGCAGAAAATGGGCCCAGAAGTTTATTTCGACTTAACCCAGGTGCACTGGTGAGGCTTCTCACTTCCACTCACAGCCAGCCCTGGTTACACGTGCATATGCATTCACACACAGAGGCAGGCAGCTTTGATCACAGATGCGGGGGCTTCCACGACACATCTTCTAGAAGTATCTAGAAGTGACTGAGCTGCACAAGCCTTTCCCTTACTGGATGTTTAGAAATGATTCTTTTGCATCTACCACCACTCAGCATCATGGCTATGCCCCAAATCGGTTTCCTGACTACACACCAGCATCCCAGAATTCTTGTGAGGATGACAAGTCACTCCGACACTCACTAAATATTTGTCAATCTGAATATGCCGATTGCTTCATCAGGCAAAGGCTTTGCATGTTTTCTGAGTGTGAGGCCCCCTTCTTAAATGCCAAATGGCCAGATCCACCTCCAACAGAGTAGTTATACTTTTACTCTCTGCTGCTTAAGACTAAATGTGACAAAAAATATAATAAATTTACATAATCACAAAAGCATCAATATACAGTTTATAAACTGGGAGGAGGGATGACCTTATTTGTATCCAGTCTATGCACAATACGGGATACACCTATGGGCCTTAGATTCCCTTGAAGTAATTTTAAGTCTTCCTAGGGGTCTGCCACCGACAAGCTGAGAACTGCTCACGTAGGGTGCCTGTAATTGTGGGGTTGCTGCCTGCTCCATACATCTAAAGCAAAAATACAGCATGAAATCAGTAGAAAGCTCCCCGCCTGAACTGATGTGTTCTGAATCGTTGTGGCCCATATTCAAGAGGCCACGCTCTTAACTGTTCTGGATTCACTGGGGACGATAACACTGTCTCTTCCTCACTGTGCAATGCAAGTATCGCAAGCCTTCTTGATTAATGGACACAGCAAGCTTTAAAAAATTAAATACGGTAAATTATCAGTAGATTCACAGTGATGTTAACCTGACTTGAACTCAGAATCTAAACTTGGCTTCAACTTGGCTCATATTTGTCAGTGTTTCTAGGCAGCCTAATTTGGTTTGGATGTTTATTTTTAATTTGGTTCTGGATAGCACTGCAGGATGAACATATTTCCCAAAAGGAAACAAATAATGTTAATTCCGAGGGACTTCACACTTAGCTGCAACACATTCTCTGGAATACAAGAGATAGTAAAGTGAGCTGAAAATGCGTGTCAATTTTTTCCTTGCCACTCAGTCAAAACTCATTGTGAGGTGGCTTCGAACCCTTTTCCAGGCTCACAAGCCCCTGGTCTGGCCCATGTTGGTGTCTCTCCTGCATTTCCCAGTAGGTCCTTCCTTGCTTTCTGTACTCTAGCCATGTTCCCCTTTCATTTCTTCATGCTCACAATGGTCCCTCCCACCCCAGGGCCTTTGCACATGCTCTTCACATACCTTCTTCCTTTTCACCCTCTTACTCATCCTTCGGAACTCAACTCAGGACACTGTGCCTCTCAGGAAGCTTTCTCTGAAATCCCTACTGTGGTCAAACCCCTCGTTCCTCCCAACATAGCTTCTCCTGAGACCTGTATCTCTAGCCTTCTTTGCACTTTTTGTAGTGTCTACTTTCCATTTGTTTGTGAAGTTTTTTTGGACATCTCCTGCATGGAACTCTAAATTCCCCCAGGGCAGTTACTGTTTGCCACTGTCTCCCCAATCCCTGAGATATTGCTTGGGGAGCAAAAAAGAGCCTCAATAAGATGAGGTGCCTCCTTCATTTGCTGAATAAACAAATCAAATATATATTGTTATTTTTAATATTTTAATGATCATAATTGATAAAGGGAAAGGAAAGAAGTAATGCTGAGATATCCCAGTATAGCTGGAGGCAGAGGGGCATGATGAAGAGACTGGATTTCAGAGCAGGAAAAATTAATAATGAGCGTTTTTCAGCTATGTGACACAGAGCCAACTATTTAACCTCTCTGAGCCTGTTTCCCCATCTGCTAAATTGTAATAATAATGTCTATCTCAAAATATTTTTATGAAGATTAAATAAGATACAGAAGAAAAAACATTGATTGGCTTCCTTCCATTGATTATCTTCTTATATTTTGCTTTGCAAAAGACAAAAAGTGAAATTTGGCAGGTGTGAAATAACAGCCAAGGGACCCAGCCTTGCTGGCCAGTGTTCAGAACTCCCCTTCTAACACATTCGACTTCTCCTGGGGGCAGAATGAGCAGGTTTTCAATAGCAGGATGCAGGATGAGCTTTCTAAAGACACGTGTGCCTCAGGAGCTAGGTGCCACCTGATAGGGTTCTCCCTTAATTTAAAGACACTTTGGAACAACTGATTACCAGCAGCCATTTTTATAGATGAACCATCGTGGCTTTCAACAGCATGTCTTCATTTATGTCTTTGTTTCCATCTTTCTAAGTTAGTGTGTCATTTTGGAAAAAGTTTCAAAATAGCTTTGGAAACAACTTTAAAATAGCATCCAGTGATTCCATTTATTTTTAAGTTACAAACAGGCCAAACTAACCCAGGCTGTCGAAAGCAAGGGCAATGGTGACTCAGAGGAGGGGCTGTGACCGTGCTGTTTATTGAGCTTGGTACTGGTGACTTTCTCTCTCCCTCCTTCCATCCTTTCCTTTCTCTTTCCAGTCCTAACCTCTGCAGGAGCACATGTGTACACACACACACACACAAACACACACACGTCACTCATGGTGATGGCCTGCCAGCTTCTGAAACTCACATCTAAGCTCACTTGTTCACATCTCTAATTTGTCAAAACCCAGACTCTGGAAGTTTCTCCTGTCCTTAGTAAAAAGAATTTGTTGTAAAATCTTTAATAACTTCTTATCTCAGACCTTTAGCATTCCCTTCCCCTTTTCTATATGCACGCACGCCCTGTATCTACATATCCATCCCCATCCTGGTCCCTCTCACCAGGATGCGGGCTCTGCAGAGCCAGGGATCTTCCTGTCTTATCACCTCTTCCCTTCCGCACCTCCCTCTGGTCCAGCAGTGTGCATGGCACATAGGAACATGGTTGATTGCTACTGACTCAGGGGAGGACTGAATAAACATCAAACCCTGTTTTGTTCTTGCCTCTGCCTTTTCTCTGTTACCAAGTCCCCACCCTGTACCCAGGTCCAATATGATGCCTCCTTTCCGGATCTCTGCTGTAAAAATCTTCCCTTTACACTGTTCTCCTGAGCCTGGTCCTTGACTCACTCTGCCAGCCCCGTGAGGGAATTCAACCCCACTGCACCCTAGCACATGCACAGGGGCTATTTGATGATTTGCCGTATTTAATGTCTCCCATCTGCTGCCAGACCTCCAGGTCTGTCCCCTCGCTTCCTGTGCTTCACCCCACCCTCCACAGCCTGGCACCTCCTGACGCCCACCACCTGCCTGTGCTTCCACCTGCCACCTGCCTCTTATTCCCTCACAGTGGGCCTCACCCACCAGCCACGACACTCCCTGCACCCCAGCCCTGTGGGTGTGACCAGCAGCTTAGCCTACTGAGTCCCCATCCAGCAGGCAGCTCTAACTAAGGGCTCCAGGTCTGGCCCATTCCACCTACCAGGTGTCACTCCTCCAAGCTTCCATCTTCTCCTCACTCACTCCCCTAGTTCAGGCCCCATCATTTCTCCTGGACTATGGCAATAGTCTCCTTCCAGGCCTGAGGTTTTTCTGTTATCCACTGCTTTCCAACTGATCATTGTATTATCTTGCCAGTTACAAATATAAGCCAATGTTGAGATTCACTCAAGGTAGTTAGCAAAATATTAAGGGAAATATTAAAGAAAGTAGTGACCCCAACATGATTGATGCCACCAGGTAGTGACCCCGACATGATCAATGCCACAAGCCAGGAAGACACTGAGCGAGCACAGACTTTGTGTAATGTATACAGTTAGATGAAGATGGTCCAAGACGTGGCCTCCAGCTCTCTGGGACTCACAGTCTGTGGGGTGATGGCACAGCGCAGGGGCTACTTGGCAAGTACAATTGAGTGCCAGAGGGAGGGTAGAAAGCCCTGCATGCTCACAAGATGAAAACAGAGATGAGGATGTTAGAGGCCAGCAAGGCACCTTGGAGAACAGGAAGGATGGCATATCTGGCTGTGAGCTTCAGCATGGCCAGGACCAGGACCTCCTGTCCTCTCCACTGGACACAGACACCATAGCAGAGTCCCTCACCCGAAGCAAATGCTCAATGAATATATAGGGAACAAATGAATGACTCTAGTGCAACCCCTCTTATTTTCTGTAAGAGAAATAGAGAAAACTGAGGCCCTCGAAAGTTAAATGATTTGCTAAAACGTCATAAAACTGGTTGGTGCACAACCAGAGCCCACGTCTGCCTCCCAACCCTGAGCTCTTTCCCCCACACTGAATGGCTGACCTTAACCTTTCCTTTTCTGAGCTAATGAGCCCAGTTTATTTTATCTTTCCTTTCCATGTCACTTTTCTATCCCTTGAAATATATTCCATAATAAGAGCAGGATGTGCAATTCTTAGCATGGAAAATAAACTATTACCTCTTTCAAAAAGTTGATTATAAAAACACAGAGCATGATATTTTTATTTAGAATAGTGCTTTTGTATTTAATTATTAAATATGCAATAGATATAACCGCATATGGTGCCATCTAGCTAGAAAGAATTCTTTACACACTTTGATATTCTCCCACTGACTTTCCTCATCTTGATGGAGTATCATGAACTAAAACGTGGCATTTTTCCATAAAAGATGGCTGTATCTCTGTAATATACTGTATCACCCAAGTGTCGTGAGCTTTCAAAGCACACACGTCAACATGTTATGTTATTTTTATCGTAGTAAAATATATATAACACTAAATGTTCCACTTTACCCATTTTAACATACGACTCAACTGGCATGAAATACGCTGACAATTTTGTATAACTAACACTGCTGCCCATCTCCAGAACTTTCTAATCATCCTAAGCAGAAACTCTGTACCGCTTTAATATAACTCCCTATTCCCCCTCCCTTCAGCCCCGAAAATCATCATTCTATTTCCTGCTTCTGTGGATTTGACTACCTAGGTAGCTCATATAAGTGGAATTAGATGGCATTTGTCCTTCTGTGTCTGGCTTATTTTACTTAGCATAATGTTTTCAAGTTTCCTCCATGTTGAAGCATGTGTCTTGTCTTTTTAAAGCTGAATAGTATCTCATTGTGTATACACCTCACTTTGTTTATCTATTCATCTATCAATAGATGAATTTAAGTTCGTTCTACCTTTTGGCTCTTGTAAATAATGCTGCTGTGAACATTAGAATACAAGTATTTGCCTGTGTCTCTGATCTCAATTCCTTTAGCATATACCTAGCAGTGGCGTTGCTGGATCATATGATAATCAACATTTAGTTTTTTGAGGTACTGTGACACTGCTTTCCAGAGTGGCTGCACCATTTGACATTCTTACCAGCAATGCATGAGAGATCCAATTTCTCCACAGCCTCACTGTTGTTGTTTTATAATCATCATCATAATGGGTGTGAAGTGTTGTCTCGTGGTTTCAATTGTGTGTGTGTGTGAGAGAGAGAGAGAGAGAGACAGAGAGACAGAGACAGGGAGAAAGCAGCCAACTCCCTCTGGGCTGGAAGAGACCTCTGTCATTACATCCTGAGCCCTACCCTCTTGGGAAGGCCAGCACCTCAGTCTCCAGAGACAGGATAGAACTCTTGATCTCAGCCCAGATGCCATCAGCAAGTTCATAAGAGTTCACAGAAGCATGTTAAGCTGAGAAGCCAGCACCCTTCCAGGTTTTTTCAAACTCACTTCCTAAAGATTCTTCAGAGTCCTGAAGAAAAGGAGAGAGGGAAGCAGGGAAGAGGAGACAGGAGAATTAGGGCATACCTCAGAGCTCAGCATGGCCAAGGAGAGGGGAAGTGTCCAAGTATCATTGTTAAGGGAAGAAACTGGGCTTCTCTCACTGAGTCACCAAAGCGAATGGTACAACAGCCAGGGTCTAGCCCAGACTCAAAGATAGAATCAGACATTAACAAGGGAGAAATTCAGAAGGTTACCAGGGAGGTCAGAGCCTCTGAGATTAGGATCTGGAGTGAAATAGAGGCAAAGCAACAGGAAACAAGGTCAAAAACGGGAAGGCTTGATTTTGGCTTCTAAATTGGGATCGGTTACACAGGAAATAAAATGCAAAACAAAAAAAATCGAGAGGCAGTACAGTTCCAGGTCACTGGCTAAGCCCAGTTAAGTGCAAAGTAGCAGGCTGGCAGCTTCACGCTGGGCTCCTCAACATCCCTGCCTCTACCCTGTGGTGCGTCTTCTTCCATTCAGCTGATGACCCTTCCCACAGGCTTTGCCACTGTCCCCCATGGGACTATAACACACTCAAAGTCTTTCCAAGCAGCCATTAGGCAAATGATACCGTGGATTCTCCAGTTCTTCAGTGGGGTAAGCAGAGAAGTCAGAGGAAACAAAGAAATCAGAGCTTCCATCCACAGATGGATCTGCTCCACCTCTGAACTAGGACGAAAAAAGTTTTAAGACTAGTCGAGTGGGGTCACAAACCCCAGAGGTACATTGATAGAGAATATGGAAACTCTGTGTGGTAGGTGGGCTTCTCAGATGAATCCCAAGACCCCCACCTCCTGATGTGCATGCCTGCATCTGTATCATTTTCCCCCTTTGAGCATGAGGGGACCTGTGAATAGGAGAGAAAGCACCCCAGGCAAAAGGGAGATTCTCCTGGGTGGGCCTGGCTTCATCAGGCAAACCTTTAAAAGGTGAAGCATCAGAGAGACCTTCGCCCACTAGCCTGGAAAAAGACCAGGCTGTGCTGTGATCTGCTAAGGAAGATCTCATAACAAGGAACTTCAGCTGAGAGCATTCCTCAGCCTTGGGATGTGCTTGGAAGATGACCCTGAGTTTCAGATGAGATCACAGCCTCAGCTGACGCCTTGCTACCAGCCTGGTAAGAGTATGCGTAGAAGACCCAGCCTGGGCTTCTGACCTTCAGAAAGTGTGGTTGAGTGTGTCGTCTTCTGTTACACAGCGATACAAACCAGTCCACCTCGCCTACCTGACGGAAGGCAGCCGTAGGTTTAACCCGAACCTCAAGCTTCTTTGATATGCTCCGTGATGCAGAACAACAGATCAACACACACATCAGAGATTCATAAATTCACACAAGGCCTTAGAGCGCGTGTCTTCCAACCCTCAGAGAGGTTTAAGTGACTTACTCAAGGACATGCTACCAATTAGTGGCAAATATGGTGGTGAATCTTAATCATTCCTGTATCTGGAAGTAAAAAGTAAAATGGGTCAGGGCTCCAGAGCACTCAAACACAGGAGGAATCTTAAACACCACCTTGTGGAAACCCAAAAGGAAACCGAGGCATGGAAGACTAGGGAGTTCCCAGTGCTCTTTCCGATTCCCAGAGCTACATCAAACCAGCAGGTGCAGCCCCACGACAGATAACCATGCGCAGACCATTGCCCTTCTAAACAGAAATCGGCAGGCACCAAAAACCGCTGCCTGCCCTCTGATCCTCAAAACAAAAATCAGCAGCAAGATGCATCAAAGATAAAGCGCTTCCCTGGCTGACAACTGAGCTGTTGCCAGCTCTCTCAGCTCACAGGAGACGGAGCTGTTCCCAGCTCTCCCAGCTCTCCCAGCTCACAGGAGATGGAGCTGTGATGTGGCCACTCCTTGCCCAGGCTTTCTCTGCAGGAACCCTGGGCTACACTGAAGGAGAAAGTGGGGCATTCTGGGGGAAAGAGGGGCAGGCATGTTTGGCTTCTTTTTTGGAAGCTTAGAAACAAAAGAAAATATTGCAGCTTTGTTAGTCAAGGACCTTTTGTGGAGGTTGATGTGTGCCAGTCAGAGCTGAGAGGGTGTGTGTGTGTGTGTGTGTGTGTGTGTGTGTGTGTGTGTTTCCGAGTAGCCTGTCAGAGCCTCATTTTCCAGGATGCAAGTCTCCCCCAACTGATAACACTCTAAATAGCAGGTGAGTGACTCCTGGCAGGAAGGAGATTGTCTGACCTCATTGTTTGCCTTTTTTCCCCCTCTTTGTTCTTCACAAATAAAGGTTTTTTAATAAACTGAAAGGTCCTCCGCTCTTGCCTGATGATAAAATGAAAGGAACCAGTGAGGTATGGTACAACGTGGCAGCAAAAAAGGAGAAGCTCATCAGAAAATAACAAAGGTGCAAGTTAAAGATAAGGCAGCTGTCAGAGATTAATCCTGCCCGCCTGATTGTTTTCTTTAATACCAAAGCCTGCAATAGCAAGCGATAAGTTTGGTGAGTAATTTGGTTTTTGGTGAGGAAATAAAGTTCAGGTAGGCCCCATAATTGATTTCCCTTTTTTTTTTTTAGTTTTCTAAACATTAAACAACAACAACACAAAACCCTGCCTTGGCTACACTTTTTTCCTCCCAGCTGCACTGTCCGTGCACCGTCCTCCTGACCACCCCCCACCCACCACCCTTCCTTGATCCCAGAATTTCCAAAAGGAGGGAGGAGCGAGAAAGAAAAGTTCCCATCTCTCAGCATCATCAGGTGCAGTTTACATGAAATCCTTAAATTCACGTCTGTCACAGACTAAATTTTTCCCCATTTCCCTCACAGCTAAAAGATGTTGGCGTCCTGACCCCTCATAGTTCAGAACGTGACCTTATTTGAAAATAGGGTCTTTGCAGAGGTAATCAGGTTAAAATCAGGTCATTAGAGCGGGCTCATCCAACCTGACTGGTGTCCTTATTAAAATGGGAAATTTGGACGCAGATACACACACAGTGAATGCCATGTGGAGACGAAGCCAGAGATCAGGGTGACACCTGTACAAGCCAAGAACTGGCAAAGATTGCCCATAAACCACAGAAGCAAAGAGAGGCATGGAACAGACTCTCCCTCGGAGTCTTCAAAAGGAACCAACCCTTCTCTTTAAAGAAGTAATAAGTACATTAAAATTAAGTTAGTAGAATAGGCTCTAATCCAGCATGACCGGCCTCCTTGTAAGAAGAGATGAGGACAGAAACACACACAGAGGGAAGACCTTCTGAAGACAGAGGGGAAGACGGCATCTGCAAGCTGCGTGGAGAGGCCCCAGGAGAAACCAACCTGCTGACATCTTGGTCCCGGACTTGTGGCCTCCAGAACCAGAAGACAATACGTTTCTAATATTTAGAAACGTATGGTGGCACCATCCAGTTGGTACCACCTTGTTATGGCAGCCCTTGGAAACCGACACAATGTCTAGCTTTAATATTTTCAAGCAGCAAGAAACCCTCACCTTTAACTTGAATATCACGTTAATCCAAGTTCTCATTTTCTTCACATCCTAGACCCCATCAGTTTCTTACAGCATTAAGCATATTACTCAAGAAGGCAGTCGAAGGAAAGTGGAACCTTAGGCAAATCCCTATCCCTTCCTTCTCTGTGTGAGCAGATTACCTTCCCCCCAAAACATCAGGGCATTTATGGACATGGGCGCTACTCACAGGGTCTTTGCCACATGCACGAACTCAGTCACTGCCCCTTCATTTTCCGGGTGTGTGGGAAGCCCAGTGCAGTCACCTTGCTGATCACAGGGTACACTGGGGAAATGGCTTGGAGGTGTGGTGCTGCACCAGAAGTCCCAAATGTCAGGCAAAACGCTGGCTCTCCAGTGTCTCATCAGAGCATTAGAAAATCCACGTTAGCTCTTTCAGACCAGAGCTTTGCCCACTTCAAACTTTAATTGCACAGGAATGAATCCACGTGGAAACCTTGTTAAAATGTTGATTCTGATTCAGGAAGTCTGGGCCGGGGCTGCAGGGGCTGCAGGGGCTGCAGGGGCTGCGTTTCTAACAGGCACCAGGTGATGCCGACGACGCTAGGCTGGTGCCTGAGCCGCACCTAAGGTGCAAGGTTGCAGATCATGACAGTGTAGAGGTGTGGGGCAGGTGTCTCAGGAAAGGGGATCCCTGTGGTTGCTCAGAGGCAAAGCTTTAAGTGGCCACAAAACTCCACATGCTCAGAGGTCTCTGGGTTGGGGAAACCTTTAGCAGGTTTAGCAGAGAAACAAAAACAGAACAGGAGCCTTGAGTGGGGATGAGGCTGGGAGGCTCTGAAACAAGAGAATGCAGATTGCACACACGCACCAGGAAATGCGCTAGTAGGCAGCGCCAGCATGAGCAGAGCCTTATTTATTGTGACAAAATGAACAGCCCCCAGGTTCATCCAGCAGCTAATTTCTCATCTTATCTATTATGTGAATGAGATGGGAAAACAGTTTCCTGTTTCTCACAGATATCACTGACATGAAAGATACTCAGGAAATTCCCTGGAAAGCTGTGCAGTCGCATCCATCTGCCGGATTGGTGGTTTCAAGGGGAGGAATTGATGCAGCCAGGGCTGCTCCCAGATGGAGAAGCCAGTAAAGAGGTTTCTTTGCAGATGCCCTCCTGTTAATATCACCTTGGAGAATGACTGAGGAGCTGACAGGTCTTTTTCTGCTGTAATATTCCATGGCAGATATTCCTTGAGGCCCAAGTGATTGTCCTGGGAGTGGCTTTGAGGCTTTCCTTGGTCTGCTTCCAAGCTGGCTGTGTGATGGGGTCAAGGATCCCCAGCTGGAAGGGAGGCCCAGCTGGCAGCCACCACCTCCTCCTTCCACCTGTCCTCCCATCCATACAATGCACTCCAACAGCCTCACACCCCCACCTTCCCAAAGCACCAGCAATCACAAATCTTCCCCAGGAGAGGGATGCTGCCCTGTTCTGGTATAACTGAGAGTGTCTGAGACAAATGATTGGCATTTGTTTCAACTCTCTCTTATTGACAACGAAGAAACTGAGGTCCAGCATGGTGGGCAGATTTGCCCAAGGTTACCTAGCAGGTAAAGACTTGAGCCTTTTGAAGCCATGTGGTGATCAAGGTCTCATGGAAAGGCAAGTCCCAGATAGGAATTGGTGTTGGGTGTAGGAATCTGAAGAGGATGGATACTCAGAAAAATCCTCCTGACTCGGGGGATTCATATTTTGCCCTGGAAAGAAAACACATCTTACCACAGTGTCTGATGGAGAGACACAGAAGTGGAGAGTCCACAAGAGGGGTTCCCAACTTGGGTCACTTGTTAACATCATGGCGGGGAGTGAGGGGGAGTAAGAATGCAGATGCCTGAGCCTTACTGCAGAAAACTGAATTTGAATCTCCAAGGCCTCACAGTCCCTGTGAGCTCATTAGAAATGCAGAACCTCAGATCCCACCTGGCCTAGTGAATCAGAACTGGGGTGGTTTCTGTGCTTGTTGAAGTTTGAGAAGCACTACTTGAGCTACTCAATGAAACCACCTGATGACTGGGCCCCACCCCAGGTCAAACACATTAGAAACTCCAGACAGTGTGGACCGCCATGGGTGGTTTCCAGAAAGGCAAGGACCATGGAGAAGAGAGCAGGGCACATGATATGAGCTTAAAGGCATCAGAGACAAACTGACCTGAAATCACATTTTGCAGAATCCCCAGGCACATTGAGGAAAAGAAGTGTGGACGACGACGTGGAGGCTGGGGAGGCCTGGTCCTGCCTCAGCCTCTGTCTGTCCCACAGTGATGTGACCTGGAACAGACCATGGCTGACTCGAGAGAGGAAGATCTGAAGTCTGATGATTCTGTGTCCACCTTGAAATAGGGCAAGAGCAGAAAAATGACTTTTAAGTCCCATTGTGCTGTGCTGGATAAGTAGTAGTGCTATGGCTGGAACACTTGTGTCCCTCCAAAATACATGGGGGCATGTAATCCCCATTGCTGTGGTGTTAAGAGGTGGGCTTTTAAGAGGGTGCCTCACTCAGGAATGGAATTAAGGCTCTCATAAAAGAGGCTTCATACAGGGCCCTTTTTGCCCTTCTGCTATGTGAAGATATGGCAAAAAAAAAAACCAAACCAAAACAAAACACTATCTTAGATGAGAGCCAGCCCTCACCAGACACAGACCACCAGCAGCATGGTCACATGATCTTGGACTTCCCAGCCTCCAGAACAGTGAGAAATTAACATACAGTTATAAATTATCCAGGCTGAGATATTTTGTTACAGCAGCACAAATCAACTAAGACAAGAAGGTTATGAGGTAGGCAGTACATAAGAGATGCTAAAATTAAAACAAGGTTCTCATAGTTGTGTCACAGCCATGTGACCCCGGGCAAATCCTGTAACCTCTAAGCTTCCGTTTGCTCATCTGTTAAATGAGGAGAAGAATCGCTAATTATGAAGTCACTGTGACCTGTCAGGAACTACAGGTTGAAAGCTCTTCACAAAATTTCTGGTACCTACGCTCAAACATAGTAGCAAGGACTAATGGCAATTCAATTTCAACTGCCTGGTCATTCTGAGTAAGAATTTAAGTTAGTAGAAGGCAGATGAGATATGAACCATAACCTCTTTACAGAATGAAAACCTGATGTCATGGTTTATCAGTAACGCTCCCAGCTATGGAAGACTGTTATCTCTGTCTCCTCCAGGCAAGCCTTGTTTAATCCACCACAGTGGTTTCCCACGAATGTGTACATACACACACACACACACACACACACACACATTCCTGGGAAATATACGTATAAAAGAAATATATATATATATAGAAGAAGAACAATGATAAACAATATACAAAATAATGTGGAAAGGCATGCAAATTAAAAAGGCATTAACTGATAGGGAAAAGGGAGCAAGGAACTAGTTGAAATTATGCGGAAGGCCCTCTAGATAAATACGAGAGTGAAAAGACAACTAATTGAAGAATGAGAGAGTTTTCTTAACCAGTGCTAGCTGAGTAAAAATATAATTATCTTTGATTCATGAAGATTGCTACAATATGACTCATTTACCAAAACAGTTACTAGCAGAATTACACTTGTTACTGTGAGAAAACCACATGGGAGCGAGGGCTGTAGTAAATATCAAATGTGTTTGGTATTTCACAATGGCACCTGGAAGGAGAGTTCTGTTTCCTGCTCAGTGGTTCTCTGTGATGCTGCTGTTCTCAGCAGGGCCATCTGCCATTAGTAGGAGCACAGAGACCTTCCTGTGAGATGGGAAATGCTAATGTAAGTGCTCCTCGCCAAGTTCTGGGAGAATCTCAACTTTCCCAGCCCAAACACACAGCATCTAGATCCCAAACTTCTTTGCTACAAGCGAAGCCAGAGCTCCCAGGCCACTGTGCCCTTGATTTTTATGCATATTGAGTTGATATCTCTTTCACCAAAGACTGCACACACACCCAGAACTTAGAATATATTCATGTCTGTTTATTAGTTGTCCAATGGCTCTAAAAAGGGGAAACTTTCATTTTTATAGTCAAATATTTTCTCTCTAGCTCAAACTGTTGCAGGCTTGGGTGTTCATGCCATAGAGCAGAGCTGCTTAAAGGTTCAAACCTTCAACAATTATAGGAAGCTGACTGCTGGGATGATGCACTAAAATAGGTGGAAGACAGTGGGCAGGGCACCCTCAGAGGGAGAAGGGACCTCACTGGTGTTCTGGCCCAAACCATTCTAAGGCCAGATGTGGCTCTAGGATGTACGTGTGTGTGAGTGATGAACACAGCCATGTGTTCTATAAAAACATAATGAAAGGCATGGGAAGAGATAAGAAGATGCATTTCTCACATAGCAGAAGAACTCTGCAGGGAGAAATGTACAGAAAAAGGCAGCAGCAAACGGTCCTGCAAGCATAAGCGTAATTAAAATAAATACCGCTTACAAGCATAATGAAGAACATTTCAGGGCATGTTGAGACCCTAACTGATACAAATGAGGATCATTAGCTTCCCTGGGCTCTCCTGTTCAGTGTAGGACAAGAACCGTGCAAATAGAAGGACATGACCAGGGCTCTGATGATAAAATTATAACCCCACACCAGACCTGGGTCTTATAATGAGAAGAGCCATATTCATCTCCAGTCTCAAAGCCACTTGAGGGCCTGAAGACCATCAATATAGATGACACCTAGCTGTCCTCATCCAAGGATAACAAATGTTTTCAGAACCACCCACTTCTCTTCCCCCCCACCCCAGTATGCATAATACTTCCACAAGGCCTGGAAGCTAAGAAGATTCCAGATATGAGTCTCTCTCAGGCTGAGATCAACCACACTGTTTATGATTATGAAGGGTCTACTACATGCTAGGCCTTGCACTAAGTACTTTGCATGCATTGTTTCATTTATCCCATCCACAGGCCTGGGAGGTATTATCAATATGCCCATTTTAATGATAAGGATAATGGAGGCTCAGGGAAATTGAGCGACTTGCCCAAGATCAAACAGTAAGTGACTAAAGCAGAAAGCCAGCTTTGGTAGGTTGTTTTTAAGATCAACTTATGTGGTGAGGTGACAAAAACGGCAATGAGCAGCCCTGTCAGAGCAAACACAAAATGAAGAATTACTCTGTGAAAGAAAGGACCCATTCCAGGGCCCAGGGACAGAAAAGAACTTGGGAGATGTGAGGTCCTTCTAAGTGTCTATTACTGACTAATTATCAGCCCCCAGGATGTGAGGTAAGATATCAGGAACTTTGACTCTCCTTCACATGATCTCTCCACATAGCTGCTTGGGCTTCCTCCAACATGGCGGCCGAGTTCCCATGGGAATGTGATGGAAGCTACCAGTCTTTTTCATGGCAAAGCATGGAACTGGCACAGTGTTACACCGCCACTGTATTCTTTTGGCCGACGCAGTCACAAGCCCAGCCCTAATTCAATGAAAGGAATGACAAAGAGTTAAAAAAAAAAAAAGCCAGTGTGGTGGAATCACAGTTGACTAGAGATGAAGGAGCAAGAAAAGGAAGGGTTGTGGTACCTGGCGATAGGAGAGAGATTTTTGCAAGGCTTTTTTGACCATGTGAAGGACTTTGGATTTCATGCTAAGTGCAGAAGAAACCTTTATTCCTTTTTCACCCCTGCTCTCATCTCAACTGTGGTAGAAGACTAATAAAAATGAGGACTGGAGAGATTTCATCTTAAGTTCACAGGGCAAATATGCGTGCACATAAGATGCATCTAATTCAGGGATTTAATAATTGTAAGGTATTGGTAAACTGTCATCTTCATATATAAGCTCCCCCAAAATGCCATCTGTTGCTGAGGGACCCACATAACATGCCAGAATTCCAAGCTTCAGGAACAATGCCAATCTACCTCTCCAGGTGCCGTACCAGGTACTCTCACACCATTTTCACATGCAGAATGACTGTTGATTGTTTTCTTTCTTTTTTTTTTTTTGTTTTTGAGACGAAGTTTTGCTCTTGTTACCCAGGCTGGAGTGCAATGGCGTAATCTCGTCTCACCGCAACCTCCGCCTCCTGGGTTCAGGCAATTCTCCTGCCTCAGCCTCCTTAGTAGCTGGGATTACAGGCATGCGCCACCATGCCCAGCTAATTTTTTGTATTTTTAGTAGAGACGGGGTTTCACCATGTTGACCAGGATGGTCTCGATCTCTTGACCTTGTGATCCACCCGCCTCAGCCTCCCAAAGTGCTGGGATTACAGGCTTGAGCCACTGTGCCCGGCCGCTTGTTTTCTTTACCCATCACCCTCACATACTTTATACTCCTGAACACAAAAAAGTCAATAGCCCTTCAGTTTGTTAATTACCAGCCAGTCTGTCTTTATTTAAACACTGCTTTGAGGTCAGCAAGTTTTGCTGTGCCCAGACAACTGAATCACTGCATCCAACATGACTCCCCAGTGTTTTGGTGTCTTCATTGGTTAGAGAACTGGATTTCTTGCTGCCAGTTAGAGTCATTCAGTGAGGAAGAAGTAAGGAAGAATAACCTCCCTCCATTGCCAAAGCCAGAACTAGCCTGTACAATGAGTGTAAATGCTATAACACACGGGAGAGTAGGATGATGCTATTCAACACGTTAAATACCTTCTGTGCTGAGGTATCACGACAAGTCAGACGTACTCCAAATTCTTGAGTTGCTAAGAATAGAGAAAGGAATTATCCACAAATATGTTTTATTTCCATACAATGTAGTAAGTATAGTGATACAGAAATTCAAAGGGTACAAGGAGATCCCAGAGTGGGGGACTCGAGCTGAGTTTTTGGGAGTGATGAACCAGGAGGAGTGGGAGTTAATAAAAGTATTTCAGACAGACAGAAAATTGGGGGGAAAAAAAGAAGGCTCATTTGTGTGAGAAAGCTAGGCAAGTGTCTGTTTTGAAAAGGGGGTTGCATGAGATGGCAATATTACTGGGATATAATTTTTTTTCTAAGCAAGTCTTGCCTCAAGTTTATTTGTACAAATAGCACAGAAGGATCCCAGCCCCATTCAGATGGCAGCCCAGGGGAGCTGCACCAGTCTTCTGTCCTCACGTTGGCAGAAGGAGATCTCTACTCTGAAGCCTTTGTAGGGGCCTGGGCTGTACCTTCGGGAGCCTGAGCTGGAACTGAAGCTGGAGCTGCAGCCTCGAGCTCGGTTTGGTCCTTGGCCTTGGCCTTTGGCCGGCACAGCCTGAGCCCCTTGGCAATGCGAGCACGATCATGCTTCCCAAGCTCGGGGTGTGCAACGTAGACAAGTTGCCAAGCTTGCGGCCGATACCCCTTGGGATCTTGGGCTTTACGAGGGCCCTGACAGCCTCGGCATCTGCACTCCTGGCCTTGGCATTGTTGGTCTGCATCTTCTTTAGGCCCTTCTTCTTGTGCTTCTTGGCAAAGCACATGTTCCTCAGGAACTTGGGGTCCACGCCCTTAAGAGATCCGTATCTTTGTGACCGGGGTTTCTTGATGCCATTTCTGTGCCATTTTCAGGACTGGTTGTGTGTGGGGTGGTTCTTGCACTGAGCCATGTCTGCACCTTAGGGTACGTCTCCTGAAGTGCCCAGGACTGGAAGTAGTATGTAACTTTAACACAAGTTGTGGCAAGGGACAAAAAGGAAAAAATAAACAGTGGGCAGATCACAGAGGGCTGTGTATGCTATGTTAAGGAACTTTGTATTTATGCTATAACTCTCAAGGATTTTTAAGGGGAATGACTTCATCAGATTTTTATTTGGATAAATTATTCTGGTAGAAATATAAAGATAGACAATATTGAGGCAAGACTGAAAAGCAGAGAGACTAGTAGGAGGTATTGACTCAATAGTACAGCTTTGTTACGTAGGTAAACTCATGCCATGAGAGTTTGTTGTACACCTTATTTCATCACCCAGATACTAAGCTTAGTGTCCAATGGCTTTCTTTTCTGCTCCTCTCCCTCCTGCCACCCTTCACTCTCAGCTAATCCCCAGTGTGTGTTTTTCCCCTTTCTGTATCCATGTGTTCTCATCATTTAGCTCCTACTTACAAGTGAGAACATGCAATATTTGATTTTCTTTTCCTGGATTAGTTTGCTAAGGATAATGGCCTCCAACTCCATCCATGTCCCTGCAAAGGACATGAACTTATTCTTTCTATGGCTGCATAGTATTGCATGGTGTATAGGCTCCACATTTTCTTTATCCAGTCTGCCACTGATGGGCATTTAGGTTGATTTCATGTCTTTTCTGTTGTGAACAGTGCTGTAATGAACACACACATGCATGTGTCTTTATGATAGAATAATTTCTACTCCTTTGGATATACAACCAGTAATGGGATTGCTATGTCAACTGGTCGTTCTATTTTTAGCTCTTTGAGGAATTACCACACTGCTTTCCACAGTGGCTGAACTAATGTCCACTCCCATCAATAGTGTATAAACATCTCCTTTTCTCAGCAACCTGGCCAGCATCTGTTACTGTTTGACTTTTTAGTAATAGTAATTCTCACTGGTGTAAGAGGCCTGTCTTATTAATAAGATAAGGAAATCTAATAGAAAAAGGGGACAATTTGTGACACAAGATATAGAGTGATATGAGAGGTTGGAATCAAGGGGTGGACCTTAAAACCTTATCCTCTGAGACTGGTGAGGAATGAATTCAGACCTGTCTACGATGGTATGTGACAGTCAGGAAGGGAGTGCTTATCTGCTGGCATCCCATCTCTAATATTTTCTGAACCCAGGGCAAAAGGATAGATACTCGCATGTCTATATTCACGAATTTAAATTTATAAATCAAGCAAAAAAAATCGTCAAATACAATATGTTAGGTATTTCAATAGACTATGCCTATCTTGACAGAAATACCTTCTTTAGGATTGGGGAAGCCAACTTCTCATTTAGAGTTTTAGACTCCTCGGAGTTCTATGCTAGAACTCTGACAGAGCCACCCCAGCCCATGACCCAATTCTCTTGTTTTCCTACTTCTGGCCCCACAGTACACCACAAGAGACCTACAAGGACAGATGTGGACACCCACACCTGCAAGGCCACATCCCTCTGGAAACAGCCACTCCTTGGCCACCCTGTGAGACTAGAGATGCATCTACAGTGGATTCAGCCATCCTTGAGAGAAAAGATTCTTGGAGAAGTCCATGCAGGATCTGCAAACAGGCTCATGGCAATCTGTGCACGGAATTCTGAGGTTCTGGGTACTCATAGCATAGTAGAGAAAAGGAAATGTAGTTCTGGGTAGGCATGTCCCCCTTAGCTTCACATACCCCTTGCCCCGTACAGAGAAGCCTAGGTGTGAGGCCAGAATGATGCTCTCTAAAGCTCAGGGCACAGGGCAGGAGCTCCTCTTGCCCAAGCCTGGGGATGGTACAGTCCAGTAGCCTCCACGATCTTGATGGAATGCTTAAAAAAAAAAGCTAAACGTGTTAGCAAGCACTGAAGCCGGTTGGGGATCCATCCAGAGGAACCAATGCTACCTCTCAAGTTGTGTTCTTTTAACTCCTGAGAAACACAGTATCCAAGTAGCTTGCCAGGAGAATTTGTTTTTTCACTCGAAGTAGAAGCACTCACCAGTCAAGCGAGCATGGATTAGAATCCCTGAGGTACTACAGCGTGCAGGCATTTGCTTGGTAGATTTTATTTTCCTACTCTCTGCCAATGTGAATGGACTCATAAAATTTGCTTTGCACCAGAAGCATGAACAGGAAGGGGGAAAAAAAGACATCACCACAGAACCCACTTCAAAAGCCAGGGCGCCCTTGAAACTGATTTCATCTCAGGGGTCCACAGCGATGCTGAAAGCAGGTCACCTTCGGAAAGAGATCTGTCCACCAAGAAAGCTGCAGAGCTTCATGAAGAGCTGGTGTCCTCTTCTGACATAAAGGTAAATCTAGGGCTAAATGGCATCCCTGGTCAACAGAAACAGAGCTTACAGAAAGAGGAATGGCCAGAGAACATTTAAAAATCTTAATATTAATTTTCTTTCCAAGGAAATGAACTATTTCAAAAAGGATAATTATGACATGAATTAAATCACAGAGCAATGGCCACACACAAGTCACACCATTAAAAAAATACTTTTTTTCATGTGTAAAACGTTCTTCATGTTGCTTTAGGGATACTCTAGCTTCTCTTCCTGCATATTATATCTGAACAATGATGGAATGATGTTTTAATAAAAAATAGTAGGATTTGAAAGACCTTTTCTACCATTAATTTTCTATAATGGCTGTGAGAATCTTATTATCTGCATTTTATTGCTATGAAAAGTAAAATATAGAGCACTTAAGTGATTATCCAGTGAACAAGTAGTAGAACTGGGAATAGCACCCAATATTTCATCTTACCTATTGAATCATAGATCTTGCTAACCTAGAGGTGCCTCTTTTCACACTAATCTACTTTTGATTCATGGCTATTGATGTCCTGAACGCTGACCTATTAGAAATCTATAATTAGTCAGCACCTAACTATATATTAGATTCTGTTAAGTAATTTCATTGCAAGAATAAGGGGGACAAAACTGGAAACTTTTTGAAGGAATAAAACTATTCCTAAACCTTTGAAGATGGGTTAATTTACAACATGTTATCCCATGCACCATGTATCAATTTTAAAAAAAGTCCTGGTTTAGAAAAGAAATGGTAAGGAAGCTGTTTAAGAAGTATTTAGATAAATTCATGCATGGTGCATCCATCGCGTATGGCCTGCTATTAATTATCTCTGTTGTCCAAATCCTCCTGCAATAATTTTCCCTCTCTCCCAGCAATTATTCTGCTCTACCTTGTACCTCGATCTACGTATGCACATTTTACTTTCCCCACTAAATTCTAAAGGCGGCAATTGAGTCCCATACATTTCTGTGTCCTCTGCAGTGCATTACAGTGCCTCACTCACGGTAGTAATAAGTTGTTGCTGAATGGAAAAAAAATGAATATTTTGGATTATATCACTAGGCTTTTTAGATTGATGTCCAAGACAACCAGACCTACCCACTGGGTATGTCTCTAGGACCCCTGTCAGGGACAGAGCTCTGGATGAGCTAAATTGCAGGTCTAACCCAACAGCAATTCTCGTGCTTTAAATTCGCAAACCAAATGAAGGATTGTGTACTCTAGAAAGGCTTTAGGATTAAAAAAGAAAACAAAGTAGGTACAAATCCCTCCTTCGGTGTTCACTCTGACTGCAGGGAAGGATATACATGTGTTTCTTATCAGGCCAAAAAGACTGCCTAAGAAATAAACTTCATAAGTTAAAGGTTTTTATTTCCACTATATGGCAACTCTTCCATGGTGAACATGCACTCAGAGAAAATCTGTTTATTGTGCAGTAAAAGGAAAGTCCCAAATAATTAGGAAGCATCATTTGTGCTCAAAGAAATGAAGTCACTAACAGTATTCCAATGTGTGTTGTATCTAAACTAAACTACAAAAGTAGCTTTTTACCACTGCATGCAAATGATGGCTGGAAAATAGCGTATTTACATAATTGCACAGCTGTGGGCAGTCTGGCTTCCAAAATTCAGGATGCATCTTGATAACATGTGTCGGACCCAGAAAAGGGTTAATTTTGTAAACAGTCACTTTCATTTCTCAGATGGAGACAGAGCGCCTTCACTGATCTTTAATCAATCAATAGGCATTTATTCCTGCGATACAAAGTTTACATTACCCTCCATCTGGAGCGAGTGAAGGAATAAGAAGGAAGTCTGTCAAAAAAGCAAAACGACTTCCTACGAGCTTCGACCCCGTCATTCCAGCTCAGCTTACTACATGTTAATCTTTTCTAGGACTTAAATAAAGCAATAGAAAGTGATTATCATTTAACCCTCTTGCGGATTTCTCCAACACTTTAATATAAATGCAACATTTTAGACCATGATCCGGGATGAGCGATCTTATCTGTCTCATAACATGATCAAATAATTGGCCAGTTACTTCGTAGGCTTCATTTCTTCACCGGTTCTGTAAAAGTCCTACTGCTCCAGATTTCTCAAACCCTTTCTTTCTGCAGCAACTCTGCTGTTCATTTCTAAGCTGTCTAAGTCTAGACAGCAATGTGGTAGAATGCAGAGTATGAACTTTAGCTACAAATAGACCACATTTAAAATTTCAGTTCCATGGGCCGGGCGCGGTGGCTCATGCCCGTAATCCCAGCACTGTGGGAGGCCGAGGCGGGTGAATCACGAGGTCAAGAGATTGAGACCATCCTGGTCAACATGGTGAAACCCCGTCTCTACTAAAAATACAAAAAATTAGCTGGGCATGGTGGCATGTGCCTGTAGTCCCAGCTACTTGGGAGGCTGAGGCAGGAGAATTGCCTGAACCCAGGAGGCAGAGGTTGCGGTGAGCCAAGATCGCACCATTGCACTCTAGCCTGGGTAACAAGAGCGAAACTCCATCTTAAAAAAAAAAAAAAAATTTCAGTTCCATGGAGCTGCCTGTATGAGACGCTAAACAATCTGTTAACCTGACTCCATTTCTGAATCTGTACAATGGTTACACTAGAGCCTGGCTCATAAATGAAATAACATGTATGAAGTGCCTGGTACATAAAGGTCACTTAATTCATGCACACAGACTTTCCTCGCCCTCGAATGGGATCACTTGTTTTTTTTCTGCATTTAGAATGATGTTTTGTGAATGGTGGTGTTTGTTTCATTTCCTAGACTATGGATTATTAATTCAGATAGTCAAAGCATACTGTAGAAGGGGCAAATGTATTTCTTCTGTTACAGAAGAGACAACCTGGTAAACATTTTTTGAAGTGGTGAAACAGGCTGGGCATGGTGGCTCACGCTTGTTGTAATCCCAGAACTTTGGGAGGCTGAAGTGAGAGGATCACTTGAGGCCAGGAGTTTGAAATGAGCCTGAGCAACATACAGAGACCTCTGTTACTACAACTTTTTTTTTTTTTTTTTTGAGACCGAGTTTTGCTCTTGTTGCCCAGGCTGGAGTGCTGTGGTGTGAACTCGGCTTATGGCAACCTCTGCCTCCCAGGTTCAAGCAATTCTCCTGCCTCAGCCTCCCGAGTAGTTGGGATTACAGGCACCCATGACCATGCCCAGCTAATTTTTATATTTTCAGTAGAACGGGGTTTTACCATGTTGGCCAGGCTGGTCTTGAACTCCTGACCTCAAGTGATCTGCCCACCTCAGCCTCCCACAGTGCTGGGATTACAGGCATGAGCCACCACACCCAGCCACTACAAATTTTTTTTAATTAGCCATGGTGGCATTTGCCTGTATCCTAGCTATTCAAGAGATTGTGGTGAGAGGATCACCTGGGCTTAGGGGATTGAGGCTGCAGTGAGCCATGTTTGTGCCACTGCATTCCAGCCTGGCCAACAGAGTGAAAGAAACCCTGTTTCAAAAAAAAAAAGCCAACATGCAAATGTGTTTAGTTGATGACCTGATGACCACGGAGGAAGACTGTTTAGTGCTTTGATAAGTTATCTTTATTTTGTTATGTATTATAAGTTTGACTATTACCATTACTAAGGTGAGAGTGAGGGAGTGGTCAGCACAAGTGCATACCCTCCCGAATGGATAAATAAGGCAGAGGAAGGCACGTGGCCTAAATGTGTGTGCTACAGACCATGTATGCTATTCTCCATTATATGCCTCCTAAATTTTCTTAGTAAAGAAAGACATGAAAAGGAAGCCTCCTCCTTAACAAGGTCTCACTGTACCCCCAGAATTTCCCCATTCATTGACTACAGTGTTAAAGTCTTCCAAAGGCAGTCTTCAGACTTCCTTCTGTACATGTAGTGACAGTCATCTGCTATGTGCAGAAAACCTCCAGGTAGAAGAGAGAGAGCTGCTACCACTGTGTCCAAATTCCTAAGATCAGCACTGGGCAGTCTAAGGTAATACACAGCAATAGTTCTCATCGTAGCCATTTCCTTTTCATTCACATTTTTAATTGACAAACCATAATCGTATCCATCTGAAAAGTACAATGTGACATTTTGATATATGTATACAATGGGTAAAGATTAAATCAAGTGAATTAACATATCAATCGCCTCACTTATTTTTTGTAGTGTGATGTTTGAAATTTACTCTTTGCTATTTTGAAATACACAACTTCTGTCTAGTTCAGGGCCACGTGGGCAACCATTAGAAGGCAGTATAAAATCAGTAGGTACTAATACATAATGAATGATGGTGCACTCCCAAACCAGGCAATCTAATGGAAAGTTTAACATCATTCCACAATCCAAACCATTGTCCACCCACTTGCTCTGCTTCTTGCTTGCTGTATATCCTACCTTTGTGTGAGCAGGCTGCCCAGCCACTAAGAAACCTATTACCCGGAACAAGTTCAACCTGCTGCTCCTGCCTAACCTAGACTTCTCAACACAATAAGGAAACCTTTTGTATTAAGAAACTAGAATATGGATTATAAGTGTTTGGTAACACTTCGGTCATTCGGGTCCCACAAGGTTGTCCATTGAGCATGCTCATGACATAACAAACCTGTCAAATTAGAGCAGCATGGCTTTCATTTGGGATGGGCCCTCCTGAAAGGTGCAGTGACCAGAGAGAATGTAGCCAATGACCATTCACCAGCACAAAGTACAAGAAATATCACATTTCCTTTTTTTTTGAGACAGAGTCTCACTCTGCCACCCAGGCTGGAGTGCAGTGGCACAATCTCAGCTCACTGCAACCTGTGCCTCCAGAGTTCAAGCTATTCTCCTGCCTCAGCCTCCCAAATAGCTTGGATTATAGGTGTGCACTACACCTGGCTAATTTTTTATATTTTTAGTACAGACGGGATTTTGCCATGTTGGCCAGGCTGATCTTGAACTCCTGAACTCAGGTGATCCACTTGACTCAGCCTCCCAAAGTGCTGGGATTATAGGCGTGAGCCACCATGCCCAGCCTCCTTATTTTTCTTTAAATCAACTTAAGTCCAATTCTGAGCCCCACTCCCCTGAGAAGTAGAAAAGTCAAACTCAGTCATCACCAAAGCTCTCCAACCATAGGTCACATAAAAGACCCTCGGTCTGAAGCAGCATGAGACATTGGCGAGGCCCCACTGGTTATGAGACATTGGGAGACACAGAAAACCACCAGGGTCTCCGTGGTCCTGGCTTATCTGCTTCTGCTCCATTGGTGGGTTTCAGAAAATCCTCAGCAAAACAAGAAGTGCCTTGCCTCTGAGGTGCAGCAAACAGGTGTCCCATTTGAGTCATACTGCTCTCTTGGGTGGCTGCCACCGAAGGGGAAATGCCCCCACTACTGATGAAACTCATCAACTTCCAGTCGCCTCCCAGTCCAGGTGAATGATCTCTCCCCTCCTGCTCAATGCTCTCAAAAGCATTCTGGGTTCTCCCCTCCTTCTCTGGTGAAATCTAATCTCACCTGAGCTTAGGATTTTTCAAAAATCAGGAAAAGCTCCTGCTTTTGAGGCAAGAGAAGGCAAAGCCCAGATTTCTGTTAGAAATGGGAAGGATGGAAGTGACTCGAAGAAGGAAGCAAAACTGAAATCTTAGGAAATTATCTCATCCCATTGGTGTCATAAGTAAGCAGTTGAGCTGCCCTTGACTTCTTGGCCTGGGAACTGGTAGGACCAACTCTCCCAGACAGAGAAGTCCTAGGAGCCAGTCACGGTGCACCAGCCCCAGGCACACCGGCTAGGTGTGAGAACCACGAAATGATCCTGGGTGTTTCGGGGCAGCGCTCCCGTGTGCCTTCCCACCCATCCCTCAAGGGATTCTGGGCAGAGGTTCCCAGGGCTTGGGGTAGTCGTAAGTTAAATGGAATAGGGAAGATGAACTGAAAGAATCCTAAGACTAAAAGCGTGGCAGGAATCTGCAAACACAAGACCATCCTACCTTTAAGCCTAAATTCCAGCTGGATTTTTGTGGAGAGGTCACCTTATTCATGGCCAAAGGGCTGACCGGATCAACGCCTGCAGGGAGTGCTGAGGATGAGAGAGGAGCTTTCTCACAGGACAGCATCAGCACCTAGAGCTGGCATGAAGGGGTTCTGAGGACCGAGCAGGTAAGAGAAATCATATTTCAGCAGGGTCTACTGAGAGCCATGACATGGACACACAGTCTTACAGTGGACACACAGCACACAAACAGCAAGGGAATCACAGGGCACCAGAGAAAAAGGACTGGCAAGGCAAATGTGCCTAGTGCTTGAAGACTCTGCCAGGGAACTGGGGCCTCCATATCCAGGGATCCCACACTAGAGGTTCTGGAAAAAGTTCCCTCTAGACATGGACTTCCTACTGTGCCCATCTGGCTGGTAAGAAAACTTCAGTTACAGTTTCAAGCACAAGCAAAACTCTCTTCATATTACAAGAAAAAAAAATTTCATCCTTTTAAGCAACAAGGTCTCGTGTTCTGGTGCCCAGGTAATTTGACTGAGATTGAACTTAGCAAATGCTTAGGGAAACAGAAAACAACGATTAACGAATTCATTAATTCAATTAGGGCACAGGGTAGCTCCTCCGTAAATGCTTGTTGTTGCTGCTGTTGATGATAATTAAAATCTTGTTTATAGATAGGATGTGATGTATAATCATTTCATAACTAAGTCCTTATGCTTTGATGAGAACTATCATTATGTGTAAATATTGACTAAGGCTGAGCCTCACACATGCCATTGAAATTCCAGTTTATAATCTCCTGCTAACCAAAAGTAATGAACTAAACTGAGACCTCAGATCCAACA
This sequence comes from Callithrix jacchus, assembly GCF_049354715.1. NCBI lineage: Eukaryota > Metazoa > Chordata > Mammalia > Primates > Cebidae > Callithrix > Callithrix jacchus. Next base: position 37,587,092 of record NC_133505.1, read on the forward strand.
AACGACTGCTGGCATCGATGGTCGGAGGTACAGACGTGACCCTAAATCAACATACCTTGTAATCATTTTATGTATTTTGCAGAGAATCTGGGCTTAACTGATAGAAAGAAATTCTTTATGGGAATTCTGAGATTTCTTCATCATTCAGTGACTTCTAGGATTTCTAATGATGAAGGTCTTCTCTATGATTCAGGCCCCCACAGAGCATCAGGAGGTTGGGGGACCAAGAGCTTCTGGATTCAGTGGGTCCATGGTATTCTCAGAGCGACCCACTGCAGTTTCGCTAGAAGAGTGGTGGCTCTTCCATTAGGAAACTATTTTGTTCTGAGAATGACCAGAAGAAAATTAATTTTCTAAATGTCAGCCCAAACTGGCAAGAATAAAAGTGCTGAGCTGAGTTTTTTGAGATGGAGTCTTGCTGTTGCCCAGGCTGGAGTGCAGTGGCATGATCTCAGCTCACTGCAACCTCCGCCTTCCGGGTTCAAGAGATTCTCCTGCCTCAGCCTCCTGAGTAGCTGGGACTACAGGCACATGCCAGCATGCCTGGCTAATCTTTTGTACTTTTAGTAGAGACAGGGTTTCACCATGTTAGCTAAGATGGTCTCAATCTCCTAACCTTGTGATCTGCCTGCCTCAGCCTCCCAAAGTGCTGGGATTACAGGCATGAACCAGCATACCTGGCAAGAATCTACATTTATTTTTCTTACTTTCAGCAGTAAGGACTGAAAGGCAATAGAAACTGGACTTTCCTAGACACTCCTTCTGCCCATCCCAACCCTCCAAACACACACTTCCATACACACACACACACACACACCCCACCATATGCACAAATGTCACACACACTTTATTTAATAATTTACCAGATGGAGATTTAAAGTATGGGATATTGTCTGTAAGTAAATTAGAGTAAGTCAGTAACGTAAACATATTCACTAAAATCCAAATCCAAATGTCCATTTTGCCACAAGTTACCCTATAGTACCCATTCACGCCAACCAATCAGTTGAGGTGTTTGCACCAATAGAACTACCAGAAAGGAGAAGCAACATTTCCTCCGCATAGAGCTTGGGCAGGGAGGGATCCTCTTTTACAGAAATGAGTGAAATTAACATGAAAGAGGCAAGAAATCTTCCTGTGCATTCTTGTACATATACATTACTTCCTTTCATCTGGAAGCATCTATTGAAGGGCAGGATATGGTAGAAGGCATTAGGTTTATCAAGACAAATTCAAAGAGAAATAGTGTGTTTGAATTTAGCTTTCAGCATTCTAAGCTGGGAACATCAACAGTTTGATAGACTTTGTAGAGGGGGAGAGGGAGAGAAAGAAAATCTTCTAAATGATTTTCCTGTATCAGGAACAAAAGCACTCAGGTCTTAGATTTTCTTCTATAAAGTAGATAAGATTCCCATTTTGCTTGTTACAGGGTGTTGTTGCCCTAAAGTGGAAGAAGGATATACCAAAGAGGAAGACGTACAGATGGAAAATTCTGAGCCTTTAAGAAAATTCTAGAGGTCGCCTCTGGAAGGAGATTGTGGGAAGAGGAGATGAGAAAGGCCCAGAAAGCAAGGTCCAACATCAAGGTTCTCCTGGTCCACTCCTTATTCTAAGAGTGGGAGCAGCTTTTAAAATATCCAGCAAGGTAGGGGAGAACCCGCTAGTGACACCTTCCTGGGGTACAGCAGGGTGCAGTGGCACACACTCCCCATAGCCCAGGGCATAGGCACAGCCTCAGCAGAGGAGGGGCCTGGTGAGTCTTCTGACATTCCTGCCCCAGCAGTGTGCATGGGGACTCACGTTAACCGCATGCCTCACTGTGAGGATGTATAGAAGGGCCATGCAGGCTGGGTTAGAATGAGGATGCTCTCGGGTGGGGGCTTTAAGAAAAGGGGCAAATGGCCCAAAGCCAGATGCAATCAGCATTTCCCCATGATCACCAGACCAGGAAGCAGGAAAGGCCAATCACTCTGTCTCAGAAGACAGTGAGGACATAAATGGCCTCATCGCTAGGAGACTGTGTTCCAACTGAGGTGGATGGTGAGAGCCAAGGGTGTGAAATCTGAAAGACCCAAAGAGGCAGAGGCTCAACTACACATCAGACTAGGCTTCTAGAATTTTCCAGAGGTGGCGTCTCCTGCCCTAACTGCCCCCCGCACTACCCAGCAGACAGGGGCTTGTGTACAAGATGAGAACAATAGGGGCCAGGCTTTCTTTGAGCACAGAAGTGTAGCATGAGCAAATGTGCAGCATGGGCAGGGTAGCTTCAGGAAGTCTCAAATTAGCTACATGTATAGATGGAAGATTCTGAGCCTTGGAGAAGATGTTACTAGCTTCAAAAAGACAAAATTTTGTCTGGGTCTAGTGGTTCATACCTGTAATCCCAGCACTTTGGGAGGCCAAGACAGGAGGATTACTTGAGGCAAAAGAGTTCAAGACCAGCCTGGGTAAAATTGGAAGACCCCACCTCTTTAAAACTAAAATATAAAATTGGCTTGGCACAGTGGCCCATGCCTGTAGTCCCAGCTAGTGAGGAGGCTGAGGTGGGAGGCTCTCTTGAGCCTAGGAGGTCAAGGCTACAGTGACCCGTGATGGCACCACTACGCTCCAACCTGGGCGACAGGGCAAAACTCCATCTCAAAAAAAAAAACACCAAAATTTAATTATTTGACCATGTAATTTTGTATTGCATGTTATACATATTATCTATTATATTTATACATCATCTAGACGTTTTTTGCTTTTTAAATTCTTCAAGCAGATGTACCTAGCTAGCTGGACATTGTGTGTTCTTGTCCTTCACGGGTTCGGGTCATCCCACACATGCACCGCCTGTTGGGCAGATCAGAGAGCTCTTCTGCTCCGTCACAAATGAGACAGGAATGGAATGACTGGCTGTGTGGTGAGGCAGGCCAGGGAGAGGAGAGACTCAGAGCCTCGAGGGTGAGGGGAGGGAGAGAGATCCTAGGAAGTCTTCTCATGAAGTCCAAGAGAGAAGCAGCCACATCATGGCTACAGAATCAAGAAATGAAGGCTTTCGTGCCTGGCGTGTGGAGCACATGGGGCCATCTGAATAGGCTGAAGAAGGCACTTTCTCTTCTCTGCACAAGGGGCACTATGGATAGCATTGGGGATACTTGAATCAGAGGTAAGAAGGTGAAATACGTGTGCCCTACTGGAAACTCTGTGTGTGTGAAACAGTGTGTGTGTGTAAGAGAGTGACCAGGAGCAAGAACAGCAAGACTAGCTAGTAAGAAATCGACTAGGAATGCATTTCTAGCATGGAAAGCATGGTCCTGAGGTTACACATAAACAGGAAGAATCAGCTGTGGTCCCAGCTCTTCAGAAGGCTGAGGTGGAAGGATCACTTGAGTTCAGGGAGGTCAAAGCTACACTGAGCTGTGGTCACACCGCTCACTGCACTCCAACGTGAGCCACAGAGCGAGACCCTGTCTCAAAAACACAAACAAAATGTTATTTTACTCTTTTATTGTAATTTGGAGCAATTTCTAGAACTAAATCATAGTCAATTGTCTCAAACTTTCTTTTCTAACAGTTGAATCCAACTTTCTTTTCGAACCAGGAAAAAAATACATTACACAGAGAGATGCTAGTCAGAAGTAAAAGTCATGGGTGACGTAATGAATTTTCAAAGTCACTTTAAAACAGACCCATTTTTGTATATGTGTATGTGTTTTCAATCACCATGCCTTCCTAAAATTAAAATATACTGGGAAATTGGGGGGCTACAGGGATGGGGTGGAGCAGAGATGAAAAAACATTTCCAATTCCTGAACAGGATTCCCCAACTTGCTGTTAAAACTGCACACAGGATTCTGAATGTTTGTATCTGGACAACCTAATCCATTGTTTTATTTTCACTCCTTCAGCCCAAACAAGTGTCCTCACTGTCTTCGGTCTCACTCCTGAATCTTTACAGCATGAACAAACATTAAGAAACAAGAGCAATCCAGTGTAGCAAAGCGCTATCGCTTCAAACAATCATCTTGAGGTTTGCTGGGATTTTCAGAAAGTAAGACATGTTCACCGTTGGGAGTGAGCCTCCGATTTATCTGCTAGAAATGTAAGTGGCCCTTCACACAGACCCTCTTCCCCCAAAGAAACGCCCCTTTTCTGAGAGATGAGGTGAAGTGGGAAGACTAAGAATCTAATATTTTCAGCTACATAAACTCATTTCAGCCTGAAAGTCCTAACAATGTAAGTGTACGCTCTAGAGAGAAAGACAGAGGGAAGAAAACAGCAAGATTTTTCCCTGGAATCTGTTGAGAATAAGGAGGGAGCTTGGGTGGGGGGACGTGCATTTTGTGCTGTACCTTTGAACACAATGTCCTGAGATAAATTGCCATTTTCTGAAGCCAACGTTTTCTCCGAAATTCTTAAGGAAATGTTGCCACCTTCTGGACAAAAGCTCAGTAAGCAGTCACCACAATCCTGCTCTCCAGCTTCTTTAGAAACTCATTTACGTAGGTTAATAAATAATTTTGCTGTGGCGCTTCTATTCTTTTACCTGCACAGCATTGATAGCCTCAAAAAATCAAGTCACTATAAAAGCGCTAATCGTATGCCTAGCAGGACAGAAAGCCCACCTCGCCAGTTAAGCAGATTCTTCAAGAGAGAAACAAGCACACTGACGAAGTTTACCAGATTTTGTTAAATCTCCCTGATGGATTTGTGAACTCTTACAGGGTCTGAAGAATGCTGGGTAGGTTCTCAACCAGCTTTTCTCTTTACGGTTTTTTTGTCATACTTCTATCTTATAAAAATAGACTCAAAGTCACTTAACCAAAGTCTTGAATTTGGTTTTTTTCAATATACTTTAGTATTTTAAGGCCATCAGCAATATTTTGAGCATTCAGAAACAAAGACACCTGCACTCACTTCCTGAGAATTTGTAAAACACTCACATTTCTTTCCTGTAATGGGCCCTTCCCATCAGTCAATTCTCGTTACCAAATGTTTTCAATAAAAGAAGGCAGTGAAGGTGGACACGCTTTATTTGAACAGCTACGTATTGCGTCCTACTGAAGAAAAACAGCAAAGAAGGCGCCTGCACATGTAGCACTCAGTGTCTCAATGAGGAGCCAGACGCCGTCTTCCCCATGCTTCAGCTTCAGCTGAAATGAATTTATGCAGAAATGAATTTCCTCTTGCGTTTCCAACGTGGAGGAGTCTGCAAGACGAGGATGTCCATTGCTCTGCTGGATCTTCTCAGAGCTGTTGAAATGTGCAATAAGTCCAATGTCCCTCTTCATTCAAGATCTTGCCAATGGCTTAGGGGAAGGCTGCAGTACTTCTCTGAGAAGGTCTGCAGTACTTCTCTGAGAAGGTCCATTTATTTTTCTGAGGATGCGGCTGATGAAATTGACGGCCCCATCCACCCCATCCATGTTTTCACAGGTGGGAAATTCAGTGGTGAAGCCCTAACTTGCAGCACGTCCCTAACACGGCTTATAGCCTTGTCTTCTGTTCTCTCATCATTGGGGTGGTTGATCAGGAGCTCTACTGCATGACCAAAGGTGTTATTAACTCAATTCTGTGCTAGACCATTGCCTCAGTTTCCCCCACAGTCACCCTCTGGCTGGAGGCAGCAGCAGGTTTCACGGCATCTCAGCAAATGAGAGAAGATCACAAAAAGGAGAAAAGCCAATTGTTTTGACCAAATCCCAGACAGTGCTTTTTGTCATCCACCAGACACTCTAGAGCCAATGAAGGAAAATAGAAAAAAACATATTCTTCTTATAAATCTTGTTTGGTCTGGGAGCAATGTCTTGTGCCTGATATCCTGGCAGTTTGGGAGGCAGAGGTGGGTGGATCACCTGAGTCAGGGGTTTGAGACCAGCCTGGCCAACACGGTGAAACCCCATGTCTACTAAAAACATAAAATAGCCAGACATGGTGGCAGACACCTGTAGTTTCAGTACTTGGGAGGCTGAGGCAGGAGAATCGCTTGAACTGGGAGGTGGAGGTTGCAGCGAGCTGAGATCGCACCACTGCACTCCAGCCTGGGTGACAGAGCAAGACTCTGTCTCCAAAAAAAAAGAAAAAAGAAAAAACGAAACCTTTTTGTTTTGAATAGGGAAGTCCCCGGTGCAGAAATGTCTTCGGTACTGATGATAATCTGGGCCTGCGACTGCTAAATTGATTCACTATCCTGCAGGGACTGAATATCAAGGAACAAATGCATTAATCATGGGAGAGCCTGTGTGCCAACGCGCATAAAGACCACTGTGCCCAGCAGCAGCGATCGCATGAACCTTTGCACAGACCACATGCTCCGACGTAGCTCTCTGAAGTCTCATTACTGAGTGTGTGGCAGAGGGATGGGGGGGCTGCATCTCACTTTCACTGAAATGTGCATTTACAAATAAATGTATTTACATTTAGTTTTATGTTTAAAAAAGGGGGTAGGAACAGGGAATGGCCGGGCCAGAGTCATTATAGATGAAACAAACACACGGACACAGATACACACACGCACACATGCACAAAAGCTTTCAGGGAGAAACAGAAAATAATGTTTTGCAATTACAGTCCACAGCTGCTGCCGTTCCAGTGTGCGTGTGCTACAACAGGTGCGGCCATTATCACAATGAGTAGCGCACATTAAAGGTGCCATCCATAGGGGTAACAATACTAGGGCTGAAAAGGTATTTTCATTTGCAGCCTGATGTTAGGCAGAAAATAAAATAAGGCATGTCATAGCCAGCCTGATGGCTCAGCTACCACATGGGAGGCCCAAGCCCGGGATGAATCCGAGACCCTCTGTGTATGTCTAACAGTGGGAACCTGGCCGCGGTTCCTGGAGAGATCACCAAATTTCTTCCTGTTCTAAAAAGGCTGCTGACCATGATTGGGGGAAACTGAGGCTCCATACAGTCTATCCAGTTAGCAGCATCAGCAGCATGACATTTATCCCTGCCTGCCACCTACTAGTATCTGGATCCTAGAAAGACTGTGGGGGGAAAATACAGAGAGGCTCCCAGTGGGTGGAGAAGCAGAATGGCGCCCACAGGGAAGTGGAGGAGGAAGTGGCCTTGAGTCAGCTCCCACTTAGGACCTGTCTCTGTGTCAGGCCATCACTAAGTTCCACCCCACAGCACAGGAGTCTCCTCCGAGGGACTGCCCCACATCATTAAGCTCCACCCCACAGCACAGGAGTCTCCTCCGAGGGACTGCCCCACATCACTAAGCTCCACCCCACAGCACAGGAGTCTCCTCCGAGGGACTGCCCCAGAAGCCTCGGCTTTAGGCCCGCAGCAGTCAATCTGCTTTGCTCACTTCTCTTTTAAAAGCCCAGCAGCAAGATGGGCACCGTATCTTATTTTATTTACTTCCCGCAAGTTCTCAAGTTACAAAACTTCACTCTCAGTGGAAAAATTCATCTTCAGGCAACCAAGACATTCACGCAGATTGGCAGTTGGAAAACATCGGGAAAGAGAGAGCTTTGGGTAGTGACAAGAGAGTGCGCTTTAGAAATCAGAGGACAGAAGACCCAGTCTCAGCACGGCCAGCTCTGTGATCCTGAGCAAATTATCTAAACTCTCTGAACCTCTCTGCAAAATCAGATTAATAGTATCTTCTGCATAGGGCTGTCGTGAGGCTCTGATGAGACCAACTATGTGAAAATACTTAACACCAAGCATGGAACTAGCAATCACTAAAAGATGGTAGAGATTATGAGAGTAACTTCCATTTCTCTATATTCATTTTCCTGAGTGGGCCTGTGAATAACTTCTAAACCATTCTAAAGAAAATGGAGCTCAGTAGCAAGAAAGGAGAAAACAATGTGCTACACATATTTCTCACAACCATAGAGGCAGCTTCAGACCACACATTTCAGGAAGACTGTTAGAAATGTGTAATGCTCTGCAGAATAATTGTTTTCATACTACTTTTAACAGTGGTGAAAGCAAACGACAAAAAATAATGCATGTTGTGGAGTGAATTTTAAAAGCTGAGGATCGCTCCCCAAAGTTGCCGTCTCCCCTGGGGCCGGTCGGTCTTATGATCCGGCGGATCTTCCTGGGGAGGCCGGGCCGGGGAGAGGGCGCGGGCGCCGAGTGGCGGGGGCAGCGGGCGGGCGCGGCCACCGGGGAGGGGCGGGGATCCGGGCGGCGACCGCGGCGGCAGCGGCAGCGCCCTGGGCCCGCCGTCCCCTCCCCTCCGGCGAGGGGAGCAGCCGCTGCATGGGGCCGGGGTGGGGGGGCGGCCCTGCGGCGCGGAGCGGCGGCGACGGCGGCGGACCCCGCAGGCGGGCTGGGGCTGAGCCCGGGGCCGGGGCGGGGGCTCCGGGGGTACCATGCCCGGAGGCCGGCCGGCCGCAGCATGGCTCACTGGCCCGGCGCGCTGATGCTCAAGTGAGTGGTGGTCGGCGACGGGGCGGTGGGCAAGACGTGCCTACTCATGAGCTATGCCAACGACGCCTTCCCGGAGGAGTACGTGCCCACCGTCTTCGACCACTACGCAGTCAGCGTCACCGTGGGGGCAAGCAGTACCTCCTCGGACTCTACGACACGGCCGGACAGGAAGACTATGACCGTCTGAGGCCTTTATCTTACCCAGTGACCGACGTCTTCCTTATATGCTTCTCGGTGGTAAATCCAGCCTCATTTCAAAATGTGAAAGAGGAGTGGGTACCGGAACTTAAGGAATACGCACCAAATGTACCCTTTTTATTAATAGGAACTCAGATTGATCTCCGAGATGACCCCAAAACTTTAGCAAGACTGAATGATATGAAAGAAAAACCTATATGTGTGGAACAAGGACAGAAACTAGCAAAAGAGATAAGAACATGCTGCTATGTGGAATGTTCAGCTTTAACCCCGAAGGGATTGAAGACTGTTTTTGATGAGGCTATCATAGCCATTTTAACTCCAAAGAAACACACAGTAAAAAAAAGAATAGGATCAAGATGTATAAACTGTTGTTTAATTACATGAGAAACATCTTCAGTGGCCAAGGAAACTGTCTATTTCTCTCAGAAAGCATATGAAATGCTACCCAGACCTTTTATAGCTAATGAAGCAGTTCAAAACTTGAAAGAAAACAAAACCTGTCCTTAGAATTCTATAAAGTTTATTACGAATACTCCTTAAAAGTCTAAAAGCAGTAAACAGCATCTGAAGCCACAATCTATTATAAATACTTTATTTCGACTAGAAGGTACAATCTCTCAGGGGTTTCATAATTTAAAAAGCTACAATCACATCATGTTGTAACTACATAAAAAACAGTGCTGTAAATGGAACTGCTTGGCTTTGACCATACACATTTCTGCACAGCCCTTACGGAATCTGCACAAAGAAATATCTCCCTTTGCTCCAGTTAATTGTTCTTGTATGTAAGTTGCTTTCTATTCCAGTATATCTAGAGTGGTGAAATAACAAGGCCAGCCACGTAGCCAAAGGTCGCTCCAAGCGTACAGGAGATGGGCCTTACCTGAGAAGAGAATGTATGAGATCAAAAAAGAACAAATGTTTCATTATTACTTGAGCACAAGTGTAACCGAAATATTTCTATATTAAAGCTTACTGTGCTTTCTTAAAGAATGCCAAAAGTGTAATAAGGTCATAATTGCATTTATCATGAACACTAAAAATGTACACATTTTAGTTAATGTGCATTAAACTGTAACAAGGCTTCAAAAAAAAATAAAAGCTGAGGATCCGTCAGACCCAGGTGGGTGTTGGCATGGCTCTCATGGACTGGGCATGCTTCCCCAGAGCCCAGGTGGGGGACCGCCCACAGCTTGGAAGTCTGGAAGCCTGCTGCCCTGGCACAGAGTGGTGCAGGGGTGTGGGAGCACGCAGCCCTCGCCAGGATGAAAGCCGTCCTAGGGAAATGGGATAGGCCCCAGTTTACCAAGGAAGGCGGGAATACAGCCCTTTTTAGAGGCCTTAAAAGTGAGGAGAGGATTAAAATTAATTTAAAACTTCACAGGAAGCCTGCATAATAAAAACAAAACTTGATTGCAATGCTGGCTGGCACGCTGTGGATCTGGAAGAGCTCACACAGCAGAGCTCTGTATAGGCTGCAGCTCGCTGGGGAGATAACAACAAAACTATAGTGATGGCGATGAGGATGGTGATGATGATGGTGATGAGGATGACAATGATGATGACGATGATGATGGCGATGAGGATGACGATGATGATGGCGATGAGGATGGTGATGATGATGGCGATGAGGATGGTGATGAGGATGGCGATGAGGATGACGATGATGATGGCGATGATGATGGCGATGAGGATGGTGATGAGGATGGCGATGAGGATGACAATGATGACGATGATGATGGCGATGAGGATGGCAATGATGATGGCGATGAGGATGGTGATGAGGATGGCGATGATGATGGCGATGATGATGATAGCGGCAGTGGGGGTGGCAGTGACAGTGAAACAAAAGTCTTATTAGCCAAGCTCTCCTGGACCACAAAATCCTGAGGCACTTTCATAATGTGTTCATTCATTTACTTATTCACTCAGCAAAAGTTGTTGACCATGTAGTATGGACTAGCATGATCCCAAGTCCACTAATAGAACACCAGACCCAGGCACATCAACACATGGTTCTAAGATTCCACATGAAGTATTTGGCAGAGGAAGCAGGGGGTGCCATGGGAACACTTAGGAGGGGTGGTTTCTAAAAAGGCTGCTGCAGAATTAGTTTCTAATTCAGACTGGGGGTTCAAGAGAGGTTTTTAAGATGAGCTGATGCCTAGACTAAAAGTAGAGGAAGGAGGTACATGCAGAAAATGCAGAAGCCTAAGGGTGAGAGTGCAGGTTATTCTGCAAAACTCAAGTGCAGGTTGGAATGTGAAGGGGGAAAAGAAGAGCAGAGGCTGGAATGGCAAAAGCTGGTCCCGCCCTGTATGCTGTGTGTACTAAGGGGGGTGAGGGTGAGGGGAGACCTTTGGGCCAAAGTGATTGCAGATGAAATACACACATGTGCACACACACAATCACACATGTCACACACACACTCAGAGTAGCTGGACTTCAACATGGCCACCCACAATCCCCACTCCTTGTGCAGCCCTGCTCCACACACTGCACTAATATCAGTGACCAATAGAACACTGTGACCAACAGAACATGCCAGAAGTGTTGGCATGACACTTCTGAGATTAGGTTATAAAAGACATTACAGTTTAGCTCTCTCAAATCGCTCACTCTGGGGAAGCCAGCTCCATGTCTTCAAGCAGCCCTTTGATGAAACCCACCATGCGACAGACAGACCTTGTGAGCGCGCTTGAAAGCAAACCTTCAGCCCCAGTCAATTTTCAGATGACTGTAGCCTCATGAGAAACCATGGGCCAGAACCACCCAGCTCAAGTGTGTTTCTGACCTTCAGAAACTGTGAGCGATACCAAATGTTGGTTGTTTAAAAGATGCTAAGCTTTGTACTAATTTGTTATGCAGAAACAGATAGCGAAACACCTAATAACATGGGCAAAACATATACATATATGTATGTATGTATGTATGTATGTATATATTCCTATGTTAAAGAGCAGGGTGTGAAGAAACATTTAATATGACTCCTTTCTATACATTACAGATTAGTATGTTGTATTTATAAGGGTAAATTCTTTTTTTATTAATCATTGCATCAAATGAACCATAAAAGTAATTTTTAAAATATAAAACTCTACAATGTCAGTTAAGGCCTGTAAATAGTATGACAAGCAGATCACAAGAGGCTTTTTATTATGTTTTGGAAAGACAGTGTCTTGCTCCCACCCAGGCTGAAGTGCAGTGGTACATTATCGCTGACTGTAACCTTAAACTCCTGGGCTCAAGTGGTCCTTCCACCTCAGCTTCCTGAGTAGCTGGGACTATAGGCATGTGCCAACACCCCTGGGTGATTTATTTTTCTATCTTTTTGTAGGGAAAGGGTCTCACTATGTTACCCAGGCTGGTCTCAAACTCCTGTCCTCAAGCGATCCTCCCACCTTGACCTCCCAAATAGCTGGGACTACAGGTACATGCCACCACACCCAGCCACAGGAGGTGTTTTTAAATGTCAAGCTAATTCTGCAGACTGTTGTTAACTAGAGAGAAGTCCTGCACCCTCCCTTGCACTATGCCTCAGTGGTAGGTAGAAGTTCTGACTGTGGTTCAGAGCAAGAAGGAAGCCACCTCCTCTGCAGAGAGATATATTAATCAGAAGAGCAGAGCAAAACGAGCTGAGGCAGGCCACATGATTTCTAAGACAGTCTCTGTGTGTGTGTGTGTGTGTGTGTGTGTGTGTGTGTGTGTGTGTATGTGAGCTGAAGGGCACGACAGACACCCAGAAAGGGCAAATTATTCCAAAGAAGGTTAGAAGGGGCTGAGCTGGAAAAAGAGGACAATGTATCTGCTCAAAGATTCTCAAAGTTGGGAGAAAGGCAGGCCTAACATTGTGGTTTCACCAAGAAGAACCAGGCAGAAGTCCCAGTGGATGTGAAAACCTGTCCTCATGTAAGGTACCTCAGGGACACCCCTCAGCAGGGTGACTGAAGCTGGCCTACCATGCTGACCTCCTATGTGTCACACAAAGGCTGTTTGTTTGCCCGCCTTCTCTACCACATTGGACACAATATCCCTTAATCATTAATTAAGTCACACAATAACATTAAATATCAGTGTCTTGCCATCTTAATACCTTTTCTCCTAAACAGTGTTTTCCTATATTGAAGACTTAGTATTTGTTCTGAAAATATGATGCTTAGGGGCATATCAGGTTTTTCCTTTAGTTGCTTTTTTTTTCTTTACTGTTGGGGGACAGGAGGCTCTTGAAAAGTATCAGCCACAGATGTTTGAGAAACTCTCCCAAACAATGCCTCTCTGCATCAAGATATTGTGGTCTCTGGGCATCAGGGTGACAGATCATCATTAAATTCCCTATCACTGAGAGGGGAATACACTATTCTTGTTACTGAATGCTAGGGGTTCAGCCTGACCCGTTGTTTGCTGCACAGAAACCCAATCACTGGGGCAATGAGTATTGCAGGGAAGGAGGCTTTATTACAGGTGACACCAGCTGGAGAGAAAGAGACAAGCCTCAGATCTGCCTCTTTCCCAGACAGGAGTTAGGAGTTTATATAGTTGGGGAGGAAAACAGGAGGGGCAAGGAAGAGGAGTTGGGCAACAGGCAGCAGACATGTCTCATTGTGCAAATGTAAGTTTCTCAAGCTTCAGTTCTGTGGGGATCTGGCTTATCATAAAATGGGTCTGGTTTTATCCTCAGAGGAGAGGACACTGGCACAGTGGGGTGGGGCCAAGTGGAGCCCCATTTGGTCTCCCCATTGGAAAAGCCCACTCAGCTGTGGACACCAAAGTCTTTGATGGAGTTTGGAGTGGGATTATGAATTACAATGTCCACAAAAGAGGAAGGATAGCAATGGCACTAGTTATACAAATGGCAAGGAAATCACAGAAATACACCCACGAAGAGTTTATTAAACTTCTCTCTAGTTCCTGGATTTGGAACAGAGCCAAGTTATCACATTGACTTGAATCAGTCATCAACTTCAATAAGCATTTGCCCTAAAGACCAAGTTCCCAACCCATTGTGTGTTTAGATTTAAAGGTAACTGCCTTACCTACTTCCACTAAGTAAGACTCCAGTTTTGTAAATGAACGTATGACATTTCTTTTTACTTGTGATGGAGATATTAATCTCAGAGCATGCCTTGCTGCCTGCTACAGAGCACTGGGAAAGCCCTCGGTCTCAGCAGTTTGAAGTGACCCACCCAATTGCTGTATTCTTTCCACTAAATAAAGGGATTCCTCTTAAGTGTTCCTCGTGGTTTTATCCACTCCATAAAACAGCACAACCATGGTGAAACATAATTAAACCAAAAGAGCTGTATTAACTACTTAAGCAACGACTACCACCAACATGAAATATGATCCCCAAGCAGAAGGGGATCCTTAGGAGTCATGGTTTATATTGGTTATTGATTTAATAACCATTTAAGTTCAAAACAATTGTTCGCTTTTCCTTACTATACAGACGATTGTTTATAATCTTTCTCTGAGATACACACCATCACTCACAAACTCAACTTTGAGTTGGCACTCAAAATCAATGACAAAATGAAGGAACTTTGCATCTCTTTTTTTCAAGTGTGGATGGACTTCCAATTTTTTTACATTTTTGAAATGCCTAAACTTATGGATACATTTTGGCAAGATTCTGGAGGCTAAGGTGGGCAGATCACAAGGTCAGGAGATCGAGACCATCCTGACCAACATGTGAAACCCCATCTCTACTAAAAATACAAACATTAGCCAGGTGTGGCACTGCATGCCTATTGTCCCAGGGGCTGAGGCAGGAGCATTGCTTGAACCTGGGAAGCGGAGGTTGCAGCAAGTGGAGATCATGCCACTGCACTCCAGCCTGGCAACAGAGCAAGACTCCATCTCAAAAAAAAAAAAAAAAAAAAATTCAAAGAAAGAAATGTGGCCTTATTTCATAAACTGGGTAACAGTGGAAGCTGACATCTGTCATATGGTTATATCTGGACATCATTGTTGAGGCAGGAAGTGGGGCTTTTCAGATTTCTTGACTGTAAAATTTGCATCCCATTGAAAATCCAGCATGTTTATAGCACATCACAATTTCTCCCTCTTTGCCACCTACTCTTTTATCTTATTTGTATAACTCTGCAGTTCTGTTATTTGTAAGGATGTTGGAGATGAATCACAAAACCTGCAGAGACTCTGCTAACCTGATGTGACATTGGAGCTATGAGGACTCCTTTAAAAACCATTAGCATACTTTAAAAAGAGATCGAACTCTGATGGTAGTGAAAATTGTCAGTCACATGCATGTGGCCAGAATGAGCAAATGCTTTGCCTCTCGAATTCTGGCCATTTTGGCGGGGAGGTATGCAAACTGACCTTGGGGTTGCTCCTGTGGAGGGCAGTCTTCGGACACTGTCTACTTTTAAATGCTTCCTGAGACTTCTTGCCTATGTGCCATCTTTTGCCAATGACCTGCTTAACCAAATTCTTGGGCAACTAGGGCTTGCTGACTCCTTGCTGTAAGGTCTGTCGTAGATTATTAAAGTTTTGGCTTAAACGGTTTATAAATATGCTTTCAGATATTTATAAATAAAACAGATTTAGCAATAGGTGGACCCTTTCTCGACCTAGTGGAGTCCACTAGGCAAACGGTACTGTTTCTTAGCCACTGGGATGAACTCTCTGTGGGAAGCTGCTTAACCACTTTGTACTGCTTTGGTTTATGGCATTGATGTGATAGGCTTGTGGTTTAAAAATATTAAAGATATTAAGACTTAATTTACTAAAACGTATTCCAAGGTGGGTGGAGATTTTATACTTTTATACTTGTTTAGATAGCCTGTATTTTAGCAACCTGAAGTTTAATGCCCGAATTTCCCCAAAAAACTGGCAAATAAAATGGTATATGAATAAGCATTTTAAAATTTGATGGTGAAATGAATCACAAGCGTGTTGGAAAAAGCATGGGCAATGGAGTCAGACAGATGTAAGTTTAAATCCCAGATTTTCTACTTCTTATTATTTAACTTCTCTGGATCAGTTTTCTTTTCTGATCTATATCCCTTTTCCACCTCCCAGGTTATCCCTACAATGTGCTTTATGAGAAATGGCATTAGACTGCAGATGAGTTTTTTTGTTGTTGTTGAGATGGAGTCTCACTCTGTTGCCCAGGCTGGAATGCAATGGTGCAGTCTCAGCTCACTGCAACCTCCACCTCCTGGCTTCAAGCATTCTCCTGCCTCAGCCTCCCGAGTACTGGGGTTACAAGTGCGTGCCACCATGCCCAGCTAATTTTTGTATTTTTAGTAGAGACAGGGTTTCACCATGTTGGTCAGGCTGGTCTCAAACTCCTGACCTCATGATCTGCCTGCCTTCGCCTCCTAAAGTGCTGGGATTACAGGTGTGAGCCACCACACCTGGCCGCAGATGAGTTCTTGAGACCAGAGACTTACCTTGATATCCCTAATGCAAGCTGGGCATAGAGTAAGAATTCAAAATGTTTTCTTATTTGTTTCCCCTTCAGCTATATCTGGCATTTCTCCCCATGCTATCTCTCCCCAAGTGTTACATCCCCAAAATGTTTTCTGATGTAAATTAAGTTGATGTTGAGCCATTGGGGGTTGGGAGTTCATTCCCCCCACTTCAGTGATGGCAACAGATTTCCTGCCAAGTGGACTCACAATAAACGGGACTCCAGGCTCCCACCAGGAACATAGAAGAAAAAATGGCTCCAGAGAGGGTCCTCTGGCTGGTCCAAAAGAAATCTCAGTATAAAATATTAGGTTTATTTGTTTACCTAAACCTCTTCCAACTGTGAATTTAACACTCAGAAATGCATATGCAGAATAATGGTTCCACATTTTTGGACAAAATTTCACTCATCTGCTAAGAGTTTGGCACCACAACCAGCAGCAGGTAAGTTCACTGGGTCTGTTGCCTTGGCAGTGTTTGAGACTTGGGAACTCAAGATTTCAGTTCTAGTACTGGCTCTTCAACTAACGACTCTGGGCCATGGAAGGTCATGAAATCTCCTTACTGCTGACCTTTCCCATGAGGCAATCCCTGGGTCTGTAGAATAAGGATTGTCACTCCCTTTTTCAAAATGGGGAAAGAGGAATCATCATGAGTGATTTGCCATGCCCAGAGCTCCTCTGTGAACAGGGAAATAGATCTTGAAGCCCTGGGGACAGGACAGTCACTTTTAAATTTTAATTTTCAAATTAGTAGTACATTCACATTATTCAGTGTGTGTGTGTGTGTGCGCGTGTGTGTGTGTGTGTGTGTAATATAAACAGACATTTCATGAAAGAGCATGAAAGGACAGCAAATAAGCACATTATGGACCACTAAGGAAGTTCAAATAAAAATCATGATGAAATATCACAACCCAGTAAAAGGGCTGAAATGTAAAATATTGACAACTTCAAATGCTAGTGAGGATGGGAAGCAAACCAGAACTCTCATACACTGTTGGAGGAAATGGGAAAAGGACACCCACCTTGGAAGAGATTGGCAGTTTCTTATAATAGTACACACACGTTTGCCACACAACTCGGCAATCCCACATCTGGGTATTTACCCCACAGTAATGAAAATATGCTCTATTCACAGCTGCCCAAATGGGAAACAGCCTGAGTGTCTAACGGGTCAGTGGATATACGGAAAAACATCCATGCCGTGGAATTCTCTTCACTAAGCAAAAAAAAAAAAAAAAAACTATTACACACAGCAACTTGGATGAGTCTCAAAGCAATCATTTGAGTAAAGGAAGTCAGTCTCAGATTATGTACAATATAATATTGTGTTAGGCCGTTCTCACGTTGCCATGAAGAAATATCTGAGATCAGGTAATTTATTTAAAAAAGAGGTTTGATTGGTTCACAGTTCTGCAGTGCTACAGGAAGCATGGTGCCAGCAACTGCTGAGCTTCCGAGGAGGCCTCAGGAAACTTACGATCATGGCAGAAGGTGAAGGGGGAGCTGGCGTCTTACATGGCAAGAGTGGGAGGAAGACAGAGAGGGAAAGGGGAGGTGCCACACATTTTTCCTCAACCAGATCTCAGAAGGGGAGGTGCCACACATTTTTCCTCAATCTCAGAAGAACTCACTATCGAAAGATAGCATCCAGCCATGAGGGACCCGCCCCTGTGACTCAAACGCCGCCCACCAGGCTCCACCTTTAACACGGGATTGCACTTCAACGTGAGATTTTGAGGGGACAACATCCAAATCATATCAAATATTCACATAACATTCCTGAAAAGACAAAACTATAACAAGACAGAGAAAGCTGTTATTATTAGAGAAACAGTCTAGGCCCACCCAGGAACACAGCCCTGTTACACACCAGAGTCACTGTATGTGTCACCTCTCTGGGAAGCTCTTCCTGACGCCCCCTCCATCTCCCTGCTATGCTCCTGAAGCAAGGTGTTTCAGTCCATTCTATTTCTTCAATTGCTTTAAATTGACACATCGTAATTATACATTTTATGGGTAAGATTTGATGTTTCACTACATACATGCATTGTCTAATGATTAAATCGGGGTAGTTAACATAGCCAGCACCTCATGCATTTATCATTGCTTTGCAGTGAGACAACCCACCATATTCTAAATGATCAGTTTACACGCTCAGAAGCTTCTCAAAGTCAGGAGCCAAGCCTTTCTCATCATCACATTCTTTGGGGAGCATTTCCAACTATGTTTGTGTGACCCACAGCACAGTAAATCCCTTGCACCTGGCGTAGTGCCTGACTAGGATTGAGTTCCTGAGTAGGAACTCATTCGATGTTGGATTCTGCAGGGAGAGAGGAATGGAAGAGCCCTCTCACAGATTTCTAGAATCCTTATGTCAGGGTCATAACTAAAGTCCAGAGTTGGCGACCTCCAGAGTATGGGCCACAACGTCATAGTTTCGGTCGACTGGCAGAACTTCAGGACACTGCTTACCATAATTGCCATAATTTTTTCTCTCCCCCTTACCAAAAGAATGCCAAGTGCCTCCATATACCACTGGACAAAGGAAATGCCCTGTGATGCAAATAATGATAGTGATGATCGCTGCTTTTCCAAATACAAGGAGCCCTGAGCTTTTTGTTCAACTCATTGCTCCTGTAAAATCATAGACTGTTATTCCTGACTTTTTTACAGGGCACTCAGACTAAGAATTCATAAAGTCACAGCATTCTAGAACTGCATGGAGCCTGGGAGTTTCCAAGTGAGTCTTTCTTCTTAAAGCTGCTTCCACCTTAAAGTGATTCGTTTCCTTTAGAGCTGCCTAAGACAGGGCAAATCTTACCTTCTTACTTAATTACTGTCTTGCATTTTGCAAATACTTTGCTGGTTTCAGAAACCAGCGTTCTGGGTTTTGTTGATGCTGCTGCTGCTTCTGTTGTCGTTGCTGTGTTATTAGCTTTGGCAGTGTTAGCACTGGCAGCTGAGAGTCCCTGATTCACAATCCGGTGCTTTATTTGCCAAGTGTAGACACAACCCAAAAGCTGGAAGCTGAGCACCCAAAGGAAGAGGGGCTGGTCCCCCTGGCATTGTGTGCTTTGCAGAGAGGAAATGAGAACGCACCAGGCCCGCTCCTTCCCCTCACCCTATCTCCTGAATGCAGTTTTTCCAATAATTTAATAACATTCACAGGGATATTAGATTAATTGGATTTTAATTCCGAATGACTGTGAAAGCGGAGAATGAGTCACCAGCTCATGCTAATGAGAAGATCTATTAAGGGCTCTTTTCTGATAGACACATACAGCAGGGTTATAAATATTTCATATCCAATTAATTGAATTTTGCCCCCTATATATGACACTGCCCTGAAACATCAATCAAACAGGACCAGAGAAAGAAAAGAGGGATGGAAGAAAAACTAAGCGCTTCTTTGGAACGGCAACAACACGACTACTGGTCCTGCCCTCCCTCCCAGCCCCTAAAACGTTCCCCCCACCATGAGAACCCCTGCCATTCACAGGGGGCCTGCCGAGAGGAGCTGGAAGCATTTACACCAACTGCAGCTGGTTCCATACGGCGGGGAAATTAATGTTAATTAATCAGACAGCAGTTTTATACAAGGCTGTGTGCAGAAGGTTATTCGAGTCCCGCTGCAAATAGATTTATAGGTGTCATTGCTATGTTGAATGACCCTCTGTAAATAGGCTCATTAAACTGGCCATCAGTCAAAAAGTCTAATTGTAGCCATGCAGTAGCCTGCAATCGGGAATGTGTGGCTCTCGATAAACAGCTCGCCCACGGCAGCCTATGCTCTGGATGGTTTAGATAGGGCTGCTGGCCATCCTTCAGGTGGCCCCAGCTTCTCTGCCTCCTCCAGTTCAGTATCTCAGCAGGAAGGGGAAAGCATGCCATCCGCCCAGCTTTATCCTCTTCTCTCTGTCCGCCCCCTGAGAGCACATGGAAGTCTGCAATGGCAAGGACTGACTGGAGACCCTGTGCAGAGCAGGTGAATAGAGTTTTCTGAGAGGCATGAATAATCACCAGCCTGCTCCATTATCTTACCGGTGTGGTCACAGTGGGCAGAAACAAGTAGCCAGCATGTACAGGGCATGCATAGGCCCCATCTCTGAACATCCCCACAGCTATTTACAAGCTCCCTGTCAAATTCTAATTCTCCTTTCTTTTTATTCCCCCACACCCCCATATCCAAAGAATAAATACAATTTATTTTTCTCCACATGTGAAAAAAAACTAAGCTGTAGTTACAGCTGAAAGTCTCTGAAAGCTTTTTGAAGTGAATTGTATCTATTTAATTAAAAGCAAGCTAGGCCAGGTGCAGTGGTTCATGCCTGTAATCCCAGCACTTTGGGAGGCCAAGGTGGGCGGATCACGAGGTCAAGAGATCGAGACCATCTTGGCCAACATAGTGAAACCCCATCTCTACTAAAATACAAAATTATCTGGGCCTGGTGGTGCCCGCCTGGAGTCCCAGCTATTTGGGACGCTGAGTCAGGAGAATTGCTTGAACCCAGGAGACGGACTTTGCAGTGAGCCAAGATTGCACCACCGCACTCCAGCCTGGCGCCTGGTGACAGAGCAAGACTCTGTCTCAAAAACTGAAACAACAACAACAACAACAACAAAACAACCTCAATGTTCATCAAAAGGGGTCTGAGTGTCCACATTTTGACATTTATAGACAATGGAATACCAAGGACATATTTAACATAATTTTCATAGAGGTCTATATTTATTAATCCAGAAAACAGTCTATGATGTATATTTGCATGGTCAAAAAAGCAGATTACAGAACAGATACAATGTGTTTCCACATATTTATCTGTGGCTACACAGAGAAAATGTAAGTTTTTTTTTTCTTGTTGTCCCTCCATTCCCTCTCATAATCTCCCATTCAGCAGTTAGTAGAAAGCAAAAAACAAACACACAGAAAACTAAATTTCTAATTTTGATTAAACTTAACCCAATATGACCATGTAAACAGTCTTTTCACTAATACTCTGTCTCTTTTAGGAAAACTTCCCAGTTTTGACATGGCTTCCTATGCTAGTTAATTTTGTGTCCACTGGACTGGGCTATAGGGTGCCCAGACATATCATTATAATGGGTGAGTCCATTATTCTGGATGAGATTTGCATTTGCATTGGGAGACTGGGCAAAGCAAACTGCCCTCCCCAGTGTGGGTGAGCTTCAGCTAATCTGTGGAAGGCCTAAATGGAACAAAAATGCTGAGTAAGGAAGGATTCACTGTCTTTCTGTCTGTCCTGGAGCTGGACATCGGTCTTCTCATGCCTGCAGAGTCACACTTGGCCTGGAATTTCCACCATCAGCTTCTCAGGCCTTTAGCCTCAGACTGAAACTACACTATCAGCTCTCCTGGATCTCCCACTTGCCAACTACACATCTTAAGACTTCTCAGCCTCCATAACCATGTAAGCCAATTCTTTATAATAAATCTCTTTACATATTGCTCTTATTGGTTCTATTTCTCTGGAGAACACTTACTAATATATTCCCTTTACCGACTTCTCTTCCCCAGATGTTGCCCAGGCATGTGAGCTGAGAACTGCGTGTTTGGTGCGGGGAAGGGCCAGGCCTCTGATGGTCTTTTGAGTAGTCTCTGATGCCTGGGGCAGTGTCCTTTGTCCCTCAGCTAATTTCTGTGGCCATGGGTCTCTTTGTCAGCTTGCCCAGAGTGGGAGCTCCTTCCTGATAGATTCAGTTTTACCTGGGCTTCACAGGCCTCAGACCCTAGATCTCTTTCAAGCTCCCCATCCAGTTTGCAGGCCCAAGGGCTCACTCAGCTTTGTAGCCGAGCCATTGGGCTTCACCCTGAAAAACTCCTAAAGCAGGCTCTCTGGGCCTCCATCCATCAGCTACCCCACGTAGAAACAAGGAAATCAAGAAACAACCTCAGGCCTCCCTTGGTCTGACTGTGATCACCTTTGAGATGGTGCAGCTGTATTCAAGCTGGGGTTAGGACATGTTGAAAGGGGACTTCTTCCCAGAGTCCTAAGTAAAGAATCACCTTTCTGCCTTCCACCTCACCCTCCCTTATGAAACACACCTCCCGGGCCCAGAACACCAGGATGGACTTGGAATCACTCCCTCTCTCCCCTAAGTCTCCTCTCACCTTCACCTAGAGCTGGAAAAAACGTCCTTCTTTACGTGCCATACATCCTACCCTCCCTCGGCTTACAAGCGGCCAGTCTTGTGATAAGCAGGTTCCTCTGGGCTAGGCCCTTGAGAGATGGAAGAGAGAGGATCAAGTTACTTGGGCAATGCTCTCTCTAGACCCTACGCTGTTTACTGCCTTGTCTTCTAATCTATTTTGTATGCCAGAAGCTGAAAATGGCCTTATTCTTTCTCTTTGTTTACCTTCTTTTAAAAATCCTAGGTTTTCCCAAGCCTGATGAATATCTAGGGCCAACTTGGAAGATGGTCCAAGCTGCAAAACCAAAAGCAAAAAGGTACAACAATGATGCTAAAATATTAGCTTCTTAGTGTTTATACATGCCTGGAATCATGTCTGCAAGAATATTCACCGCAAAGCTATCGTTAACTATTTCTGAATACAATAGTTCCGTCTGATCTGCGATTTCACTTTCCATGGTTTCTGTTACCTGAGATCACCTGTAGCCTGAAATATTAAATGAAAAATTTCAGAAATGAACAAATTATAAGTTTTAAGTT
This sequence comes from Callithrix jacchus, assembly GCF_049354715.1. Classification (NCBI taxonomy): domain Eukaryota; kingdom Metazoa; phylum Chordata; class Mammalia; order Primates; family Cebidae; genus Callithrix; species Callithrix jacchus. The sequence goes on from NC_133505.1 coordinate 37,609,797, forward strand.
ATACACCATTCTGAGTAGCGTGGCGAAATCTCACACTGTCCAGCACCATCCACCTGAAACGTGAATCCTCCCTTTGTCCAGCCTGTCCATGCTGGAGATGCTCCCTGCTCATTACTCACTTAGTAGCTCTCTTGGTTATCAGATTTTTTAAAAACATAGTATATAGAGAATTTGCTACTATTGCAGGTTGCAGTCATCCCCTGGGGGTCTTGCAACATATCCCCTGTGGATAAGGGGGGACTCCTGTGGTAGGAATAGGAAATTAGGATGATTTTGAACTTTCTTCATTTTGCTGACACCAGCTTTTGTGGCATTAAGAGAGTCAATTCCTTCATTAGTAACAGGTGCTGAGGAAACACCATGCCCAGCCTCCATTGTAGGTGCTGTCCAGGAGGTGGGAGAGGGCAGCCACGGAAGCACCGCTGTGGCCCAACCTATGTTTCAAAGGCATCGCTCCAGCTGCCTTGCTGAGAATACAGTAGAGGCAGGGTGTGATGCCAGGCTGGAAGCAGCACCAGTTATGAGGCTCCAGCAATGTTCTAAGAGAGCAAGTCAATATTTCCCTGGTTGAAACTGCTGACCCCGCACATTAGTTGCCTACAGCTGCTGTAACAAAGCATCACAGACTCAGTGGCTTAAAACAACACAAAACTGTCATCTTATAATGCCAGTGGTCAAAAGTCAAAATTAGTTTTATTGGGCTGATTCTCTTCAGGAGACTAGAAGAAAAGTATTTTTTTCTCCACTCCAGCTTTGAAGGGCTGCCCACATTCCTTGGATCAGGGCCTTCTTCCATCTTCAAAGCCAGAAATGGCAGGTAGAGTGTCTCACTATGTATCACTTGTGATTAATTGGGCCCATCCAGATAATCTAGGTTAGTCTCCCTATTTTAAGGTCAATGGATGAACAACCTTAATTCCATCTGCCACATTAATTCCCATTTGCCATAAAATATATTCATACATTCTGGGGATTAGGGTGTGGACATCTTTGTCGGGGATGGGGCATAATTCTGCCTACCCCATCCCAGCAGGCCAATCAGACTCTTTCCCCTGAGATTTTTTTTTTTTTTTTGAGACAGGGTTTCACTCCCTGGAGTGCAATGGGCAATGGTGCGATTTCAGCTCAATGCAACCTCCACCTCCCAGACTCAGGTGATTCTCCTGCCTCAGCCTCCCAAGTAGCTAGGACTATAAGCATGCATCACTGTGCCAGGATAACATTTGTATTTTTTGTAAAGATGGGGGTCACCGTGTTGCCCAGGCTTGCCTTGAACTCCTGCACTCAAGTGATCTGCCTACCTTAGCTTCCCAAAGTGCCAGGATTACAGGTATAAGCCATCATGCTTGGACCCCCCAATATTTTAGCATTGACAGAGCCATTCATCAGTCAGGTTTCTGATTTGACCCTATAGAGTGTGAGAATTAAATGAGATAAACTCAGTTCTTATTTACACAATAAGTTATATATTATAACTTATGTAACTATAATTAATATAGTTGCAGTCCCATATTCAATGCTCAGTAAAGGTTAGTTTCTATTGGTATCATTAATTATCCTTAGAGATGGGCTTAATTGTTATGCTTAAGTCTCCCCATTATTTTAACTTCAATGCATTTACTAATAACATTTACTGAGTAGTACTAGTGCCATATGCCAGGTGCTTCGTATGCACTGTTCATTTAATCTTTAATCCCTTTGAGATAATTACTGGTATTATCCCATAATAAAAGTGAAAAAAAAAAAAGACGTGAAAAAAAACTAAGTCACATGGTCAAGGGCATACAACCTAGAAGTGGCAGCAGAAGTATCTGAATCCCAGGCTCATAACTTTAACTCTAATCTGACCCAGCATTTATGATAGCGCTGTGACTTGAGAACTGAGAAGATGTGAAGAGTGCTTTTCATCAGTTACACAAGAATAACTTATCATTTCACATTTTTTTCTCATAAAACTGACAGATGATCATTGTATAAGATTCCACAGTACAATACAGAAACATGGTTTCTTTGGATTCCAGGTAACACACAAATGTCAAATTCATTTAAATAAAACAAAGCATTCATTCTTCTTAGGGAAGAATGAAGTTTAAGGTTAAGCTTGTGAAGCCCAAGAGCAGAAGTGTCACATGGTCTCCCAAGGAACTCACTCAAACAGAATCTCAGAAAATAACTTAAAAAGTGGTCTGCATGTTCAATTTTTTGGAAAGGGAAGTGGTTACCTATATTTAGTCAAGTCAGTCAACAAACATTCATTGAGGGTAACTCTATGCCAGACATTGTGGGAAAGACAAGAGAGCCATGGATGACAGTTCCTGAAAATGGCAGATTAAGATGGTGAATAGGAAGCAGGATCAGCTTGCAGCTCCCATTTGGACAGACAGAGAAGCACCTGGAGACTCACATCGTGAACTTTTGCTCCAAGAACTATCACAGAAACATACCAAGAAAGCCAAGAGAATTCACAGACCCTCTGAAGGAATTGGATCACTGCTGCATGCTCCCGGAGATGCTGAAACACTGTGAGTCAGCTTGCTTTCTCAAAGTGGAGGCTCATGGTCTGTAGCAAGTTCTCAGCCCTAGTCACCAGCTGCCTGGAAATAGACTCGGTGCTATTATAGGGGCACAGTGGGAGTGAGACCAGCCTTCAGGACTGCAAGCTGCATGGGAGCAGGGTGAAACCTGTGACGGCTCCCTGTGATGCCAACTTGTATAGCTCAGAAGAGGCAGCCATAATCCCCCTGGGAATATAACTCCATTGGACTGGGAACACATCCCCATCCCCCACAGCAGTTGTAGCAAGCCCCAACCAGGGAGAGGCTAAGCTAAGACATGCCTATCCCTGCCTGCACCTGGTGGTCTTTTTCTACCCGCCCGGGTAGCCAAAGTCAAAGGTTATAATCTCTTGGAAGCTCTAAGACCCTGCTCACTGCCTAGAAAACCTGAATACTTAACCAGATGTCCCTAGGGCAAGTTTGCATCCTGTCTGTAGGACCATAGCTGATGCACTGTTGCAAAAGCTCCACCCCCTGGATGGAGGCCAACACAAAACCAGCACACTAAACAAAAATACAGTCAAGGACCCACACAGAGTCCACTTCACTTCCCTTCTACTTCCACGGAAGCAGGTGCTGGTATCCACAGATGCAAGAGCTGAAGACGGGTCACATCACAGGACTCTTTGCAGATACTCCCCAGTACCCCAGCCCGGAGCCAAGTAGCTCCACTGGGTGGCCAGACCCAGAAGAGCAAAATCAATCACTATAGTTTGGCTCCCAAGAAGCCCATTCCTAGCAGAAGGGAGACCAAATCAAGGGAGCATTTAGTGGTACAAAAGAATCTGAGCGGCAGCCCTTGAATATCAGATCTTCCCTCTGACATAGTCCACCCAAATGAGAAGGAATCAGAACAGTTCTGGTAATGTGACAAAACAAGGTTCTTTAACACCCACAAAAGATCATACCAGCTCACCAGCAATGGAACCAAACCAAGAAATCTCTAAATTGACAGAAAAGGAATTCAGAAGGTCAATTATAATAAGCTAATCAAGGAGGCACCAGAGAAAGGAAAAGTCCAACTTAAAGAAATCAAGAACATCATCCAGGATGTGAGAGGAGAATTCTTCAGTGAAATAGACGGCATAAACTTAAAAAAACCACAACTTCTGGAAATCAAGGACACACTTAGAGAAATGCAAAATGCACTGGAAAGTCTCAGCAATAGAATAGAACAAGCAGAAGAGAAAACTTCAGAGCTTGAAGAAAAGGCTTTCGAATGAACCTAATTTATCAAAGACAAGGAAAAATGAATAAAGCCTTCAAGAAGTTTGGGACTATGTTAAATATCCAAACCTAAGAATAACCGGTGTTCTTGAGGAAGAGAAATCCAAAAGTTCACAAAACATATTTTAGAGAATAATTGAGGAAAACTACCCTGGCCTTGCTAGAGAGCTAGAGAGCTAAATATTCAAATACAGGAGGCTCAAAGAACACCTGGGAAATTCACTACAAAAAAATCACTACCTAGGCACAGAGTCATCAGGTTATCTAAAGTCAAGACAAGGGAAAGAATCTAAAGATCTGTGATGCAAAAGCATTAGGTAACCTGTAAAGGAAAACCTATCAGATTAACAGCAGATTTCTCAGCAGAAACCCTCCAAACTAGAAGAGATTGGGGTGCTATTTTATCCTCCTTAAATAAAACAACTATCAGCCAAGAATTTGTATCCAGTGAAACTATGCTTCATAAATAAAGGAAAGATACAGTATTTTCCAGAAAAACAAATGCAGAGAGAATTTGCCACTTCCAAGCCAGCACTACAATAACTTCTTAAAAGATCTCTAAATCTTGAAACAAATCCTTGAAATACACCAAAATATAACCGTCTGAAAGCATAAATCTCACAGGACCTATATAACAATAACACAATAAAAAAAAATAGGTTTTCAGGCAGCAAACAGCACAATGAATGGTACTTCACGTCTCAATACTCACATTGAATGTATATGGCCTAAATGTTCCACTTAAAAGACAAAAAATGCCCTAAATGTTCCACTTAAAAGATACAAAATGGCCTAAAATATAAGGACTCACATAAACTTAAAGTAAAGCAGTGGAAAAAGATATTCCATGAAAATGGACACCAAAAGTAAGCAGGAGTAGCAATTCTTATATCAGACAAAACAAAATTTAAAGCAACAGCAGTTTAAAAAGACAGAGAGGGATATTATATAATGATAAAAGAATTAGTTTAAAAGGAAACTACCTCAATTCTAAATACATACACACCTAACACTGGAGCTCCCAAGTTTATAAGACAATTACTACTAGACCTAAAAACGAAGACAGATGACAACACAATAATAGTAGGGAAATTTAAAACTCCACTGGACAGGTCATCAAGACAGAAAGTCAACAAAGAGCAATGAACCTAAACTATACCCTACAACGAACAGACTTAAAAAATATTTACAGAATGTTCTACCCAAGAACGGCAGAATATACATTCTGTTCATCAGCACATCGAATATTTTCCAAGATAGACCTTATGAGAGGCCACAAAACAAGTCCCAGTAAATTAAAGAAAACTAAATTTGTATCAGATAGTCTCTCAGACCATAGTAGAATAAAATCGGAAATCACCTCTCAAGGAGCACAAAAGGACAATGTAAGGTCACACCTTACAGAACTGGAGAAATAAGAACAATCCAAATCCAAACCCAACAGTAGGAAAGAAATAATAAAGATCAGAGCAGAACTAAATGAAACTGAATATAAAAGATAACTGAAATAAAAAGATGGTTTTTTGAAAATATTTAAAAAATTGATAGTGAGATTAACCAAGAAAAGAGAAGATCCAAATAAGTTCAGTTAGAAATGAAATGGGAGCTATTACAACCGATACCACAGAAACACAAAAGATCATTCCAAGCTCCTATGAAAACCTAGAGGAGATGGATAAATTCCTAGAAATATACAACTCTCTTAGATTAAACCAGGAAGATACAGAATCTCTGAACAGACCAATGACAAGCAACAAGATTCAAACAGTAATTTCAAAATTGCCAACAAAAAACGTCCAGGACCAGATAGATTCACAGCCGAATTCTATCAGACACTTGAAAAATTGGTACCTATCCTATTGACAGTATTCCAAAAGATAAAGAGGGAATCTTTCCTAACTCATTCTATGAAGCCAGTATCAACCTAATACTGAAACCAGGGAAGGACATAACAACAACCACACAAAAAAAACTACAGACAATGTCCCTGATGAACATAGATGCAAAAATCCTCAACAAAATACTAGCAAGCCAAATCTCAGAGCATATCAAAAGGGCAATCCACCATGATTAACTGGGTTTCATACCAGGGATCCAGGGATAATTTAACATATCTAAGTCAATAAATGTGATACATCACATAAACAGAATTAAAAACAAATCACATGATCATCTCAGCAGATGCAGAAAGACCAGCATCCCGTTATGATTAAAACTCTCAGTAAAATCAGCATAGAAGGGACACATCTTAAGATAATAAAAGCCATCTAAACCAAACCCACAGCCAATCTTATACTGAATGAGGAAAAGATGAAAGCATTCCCCATAAGAACTGGAACAAAACAAGAATGCACACTTTCACCACTTCTATTCAACATTGTACTGTAAGTCCTAGCCAGAGCAATCAGAGCAGAGGAAGAAACAAATGACACCCAAATCAGTAAAGAGGAAGTCAAATGATTGCTGTTTGCTGGTGATATGATCATATACCTAGAAAACCCTAAAGACTCATCCAAAAAGCTCCCAGAACTGGTGAGTGAATTCAGCAAAGTTTCCAAATCCAAAATTAATGTACACAAATCAGTAGCTCTGCTACACACCAATAGCGACCAAGCTGAGAATCAAATCAAGAATTCAACCCCTTTCACAATAGCTACCAAAAAAAAAAAAAAAAAAAAAGAGAGAGAGAGAGAAAGAAGAAGAAAATACTTAGGAATACACCTAACCAAAGACATAAAACATCTCTACAAGTAAAACTACCAAACACTGCTGAAAGAAATCATAGAAGACACAAACAAATGGAAACACATTCCACGCTCATGGATAGATAAAAATCAATATTGTGAACACAACTATACTGTGAAAAATGACCATACTACAAATTCAATGCAATATCAAATATCAAAATATCACCATCATTCTTTACAACACTAGAAAAACATTTTAATTTATATGAAACCAAAAAAGAACCTGCATAGCCAAGGCAAGACTAAGCAAAAAGAACATATCTGGAGGCATCACATTACCCGATTTCAAATTATACTATAAGGCCATAGTCACCAAAACAGCAGGTATAAAAATGAGCATATAGACCAATGAAACAGAATAGGCAACCCAGAAATAAAGTCAAATACTTATAGCCAGCTAATCTTTAATAAAGCAAATAAAAACATAAAGTGAGAAAGGACACCTTGTTCAACAAATGGTGCTGGGATAATTGGCAAGCCACATGTAGAAGACAAAACTGGATCCTCATCTCTCACCTTATACAAAAATCAACTCGAGATGGATCCAAGACTTAAATCTAAGACATGAAACCATAAAAATTCTAGAAGATAACATTGGAAAAACCCCTCTAGACATTGGCTTAGGCAAAGACTTCATGACCAAGAACCCAAAAACAAAGATAAATAGATGGAGCTTAATTAAACTAAATAGCTTCTGCACAGCAAAAGAAAAAAGCAGAGTGAACACACAACCCACAGAGTGAAAGAAAACCTTCATAATCTATACATCTGACAAAGGACTAATATCCAGACTCTACAAAGAACTCAAACAACTAAGCAAGAAAAAACACACAGAAAGCAGAAACTGGATCCCTTCCTGACACCTTACACTACAATTAACTCCAGATGGATTAAAGACTTAAACATAAGACCTAACACCATAAAAACCCTAGAAGAAAGTCTAGACAAAACCAGTCAGGACATAGGCATAGGAAAGGACTTCATGACTAAAACATCAAAAGCACTGGCAACAAAAGCCAAAATAGACAAATGGGACCTAATTAAACTCCAGAACTTCTGCACAGCGAAAGAAATAATCATTAGAGTGAACCAGCAACTGACAGAATGGGAAAAATTTTTGCCATCTACCCATGTGACAAAGGGCTGATATCCAGAATATACAAAGAACTAAAACAGATTCACAAGAAACAAGCAAACAAACCCATCCAAAAGTGGGCAGAGGATATGAATAGACACTTTTCAAAAGAAGAGATTTATGTGGCCAACAAACATGAAAAAATGCTCATCATCACTGCTTATTAGAGAAATGCAAATCAAAACCACATTGAGATAGCACCTCAGGCAGGTTAGAATAGTGATCATTAAAAAATCTGGAGACAACAGATGGTGGAGAGGATGTGGAGAAATAGGAATGCTTTTACCCTGTTGGTGGGAGTGTAAACTAGTTCAACCACTGTGGAAGACAGTGCGGTGCTTCCTCGAGGACCTAGAGATAGAAATTCCATTTGACCCAGCAATCCCATTACTGAGTATATACCCAAAGGATTATAAATCATTCTATTATAAAGAGACATGCACATGTACGTTCATTGCAGCACTGTTTACAAGAGCAAAGACCTGGAACCAACCCAAATGCCCATTGATGATAGACTGGACAAGGAAAACGTGGCACATATACACCATGGAATACTATGCAGCCATAAAAAATGATGAGTTTGTGTCCTTTGTAGGGACATGGACGAATCTGGAAACTATCATTCTCAGCAAACTGACACAAGAACTGAAAATCAAACACCACATGTTCTGACTCACAGATGGGTGTTGAACAATGAGAACACATGGACACAGGAAGGGAAGCATCACACACTGGGGTCTGTTGAGGGGTGCTAAGGGAGGGACAGCAGGGGGTGGGGAGGTTCGGAAGGTATAAGATGGGTAGAAATGCCAGATGTAGTATGGGTGATGGGGGGATGGAGGCAGAAAACCACATTGGCATGTATGTACCTATGCAACAGCCTGCATGATCTGCACATGTACCCCAGAACCTAAAGTACAGTTTAAAAAAAGAGAAGAAAAGAAAAAAAACAATCCCATCAAAAAGTGGGCTAAGGACATGATAGACAATTCTCAAAAGAAGATATACAAATGGACAAAAAGCATATGGAAAAATGCTCAACATCACTAATGATGTTGAAAGAAGTGCAAATCAAAACCACAACGCAATACCACCTCGTTCTTGCAAAAATGGCCATAATCAAAAAACTTAGAAAAGAATAGATGTTATGTAAAAGGAACACTTCTACACTGCCAGTGAAAATGTAAACTAGTACAACCACTATAAAAAACAGTGTGGAGATTCCTTAAGGAACTAAAAGTAGATCTACTATTTAATCCAGCACTCCTGCTAAAACAAGTCATTGTATGAAAAAGATACTTAGATACTTGGACTTGCTTCTCTGCAGCAGCTCAATTTGGAGTTGCAAAAATCTGGAACCAGCCCAAATGCCCATCAATCAACAAATGAACAAAGAAATGTGGGGTGTGTGTGTGTGTGTGTGTGTGTGCCATGAAATACTACTCAGCCATAAAAATTAATGAGATGATGGCATTCACAGCAACCTGGATGGAATTGGAGACTACTGTTCTAAATGAAGTAATTCAGGAATGCAAAACCAAACATTATATGTTTTCACTCATATGTGAGAGTTAAGCTATGAGGATGCAAAGGCATAAGAATGATACATTGGACTTTGGGGACTTGGGGGAAAGGGGGTGCAAAGACCCATGAAAGACTACACATTGGGTATAGTGTACACTGTGATGGGTGCACCAAAATTTCAGGAATTACCGCTAAAGAACTTATTCATGTAACCCAGCATCACCTATTCCCCAAAAGCCTATTGAAATAAAAAAATTCAGGCTGTGATATCTCATGGCCACCCTTCTGTCAATGAATAGCTAGCACCTTGACTAGCCATTACCATGATCTGCTTCCAGGATCCATGCAGTGAGAGTGTGTCCTGACCCACGAGACCAGCAACGGAGACACTAGGGAGGGAGTGGGGATTAAAAGAGAGAGACAGGAGACGCGGAGAATGGAGACATGGAGATGGAGATGCCATCATCTCATTCATTTTTATGTCTGAGTAGTATTTCATGGCACACACACACACACACACACCCCCACATTTCTTTGTTCATTTGTTGATTGATGGGCATTTGGGCTGGTTCCAGATTTTTGCAACTGCAAATTGAGCTGCTGCAGAGAAGCAAGTCCAAGTATCTAAGTATCTTTTTCATACAATGACTTGTTTTAGCAGGAGTGCTGCATCCAAGTCAAGGATCTGATCAAGTCTCGTTTATTAGCTACAAAGCGGTTGCTTATAAACAAGTAAGGGCAGGAAGTTCTGAGGGCTGAGGTCAGAGAGTAACCATGGAGACGAGGCTGCAGGCTAGCCTGTAACTAGGAGGGATGTGAAACTTAAACAATAAGGGAAGCCCACAAGATGGAGGTTTAGGTAAGAGGAACAAAAGCTTAAGCAACATAGTTACAAGATGGCTACTGCTCCCCACAAGAGTGCAGACTAGATCACAGCATATGACGATGTTAGCCTGTTCCCTTTGTAGGGCTTTGCAGATGAGAGGGAGAGGGATCAACCTAACTCCAAATACAACTTCAACTTCTTGAAGCTACTACTACTGTCCCCAAACCTTCAGTGGCAGATTCCTAGAAAATAAGACCATAACTAGACCTACATTTTCATACTACAACTTTTCAACACCTGGCAAATATCCCATAGTATAGAATTAGTCACAACTGTCAAACATCTGCTTGTCACATTCTGACTTGATCTAGAGATACTGCTAACTATTCCCATCAAGTAGTGAGAAGGAAAATGTTGATGATTAATGCCCGTTCAGTAACCGAGGAAGGATTTAGCCTTCCTGTCTCTGAATTGTCATATCATTGCACTTTTTTTTTATTCTCCTCGGTCTCTGATCATTTCTCTTTATCTTCTTTTGCTTCCAAGCTCAGTGTGTTTCCAAGGTTAAGACCTTAGAAACAGAAATTTTTTGTTCTTTGAAAGTTATAAAGAACTCAAGAAGTTTTTAAAGTCTCCTGTTTTCAATGGTAAATCATCTTTAATGACCCTACAAGTTGTTCCGAAGACCGTAACTGTAGAATTACTATTCTACAGTTATAGTCTGCCCAAGTTTGGTCACTGGTAATTTGCCTTTTGCTAGAAAAGTATGTTTTCTTTACATTTTCAAATACAGACTTGCATATAATATCCCTTTGTAATTATTTTCACCACGTGAATACCTGTGGGTGCATCTCCATTTTCATTCCAATGCTGACATGTTTGTTTTTCTTTCTAACCAACCTTTAACTGTCGGACTTTCTTGGCCCTCTTCTCTATTCCACTTGCTCCTTAACCTCCCCCACGCTCATGGCTTCAGGTGCCATCTATGTGCTAAATGGCCTCACACTTTTATCTTCAGCGCAGAACTCATCCCTGATCTCCAGAGCTACAAATTCGCCACCTACTCTAACTCTCCAGTTGGATATTTTAAAGGTATCACATATATGTTGTGCAAAATAGAACTCAGCAGCATTCTCTGTAAGGCTGCACCTCCTACTCTCCCGTTTCGGTGAATGGCGTCACCCATGGGCTCTACACCCTCCTCCACTCATGTCTACCTCATGTCCTCAGTTCCTCTTGATTGCATCCACTCCTCTCCGCCTCCACAGCGACCATTCAGCACCAAGTCACTCTAAGCATTCTCTTGGATGCCTGCACTGCCTGCTACATGGGCTCCATGTGCTGCATTCCCTTTTGTCCGCTTTTAATGGCTTCTCTTGCTGCAATCGAAGCCATCTCTTTTAAAATCGTGAAATAATTTCAGACTTACAGAAAAATTGCAAAGGCAGAGTGAAGAATTTATTGCACCTGGGTTATTCAAATGTTACGTTTTCCTGAATTCTGAGCATCAACAAATATTAATGTTTTGTCATGTTTTATCACTGTTCATCTTTCTTCATAGTCACTCTCACTCGCATTCATTCTCCCTATCTCTACTTTTTCTCCTAAGCCATTTGAGAGTAAGTTACACACAAGATGCCCTTCTATTTTAAGTATTACAGTGTGTAAAGACAAGGATATTCTTTGAGATAGTCTCAGTACAATTATGAAAATCAGGAAACTGGCACTGATCTAAGGTCTAATCTATAGATATTTTTCAAATTTTTCCAATTGTCTCCCTAATGTCCTTTATAGCAAAAGAAGGAAGTGCTGGTTCAGAATCCAGCCCAGACCACACATGGCCATGTCTCTCCAGTTTCCTTCAACCTAGAACAGTTCCTCAGTCTGTCTTTGGATACTTCACTGTGTATGCATGTTTGTGTTTTTAAAAGAAACAGGGCACTTTGTAGAACGTCCCACCCATTGGATGTGTCTTATGTTTTCCCACAATATGATCCAGGCATGTATTGTCGGCAGAAGTATCACAGAGAGATGTTATGTTCTCAGTGCATTATATGAGGAGGTACATGATGTTGATTCATCCATTAATGGTGTAATGGTAACTTTGATCACTTGGTGGAGTGGTGTCTGTTAGATTTCTCTATTTTTTTTTCTCTCTCTTGGCAATCAGTAAGTATTCTGTGGCAAAGTACTTTGACACTATATAAATATCCTGTTTCTCATCAAAGTTTCACCTGTAAAATTTAGCATTAAATGATCTGCTCTGCGTTGGACTTTGTAATAACTTCCCATGTCTTTAAGATAAACTCTGAAATCCTTAATGTAGCCAAAGGCCCTGAATGGTCTGGTTCTTGCTTACATTATCAGCCTCATTCTGAGCGCCTTTCCCCCTGCTCTCCACTCTAACCACACTGGCCACTTTCAGTTCCTTTCTAACGCACTGCACACCTTCCCTATTCAGGATTTTCACATAAGCTGTTCCTTTTTCCTGGAATGTGTGCTTCCCAGTTTCCTTTTGCTTAGTTAATCCTGGCTGAGCACAGATGTCACATCTACAGAGAAGTGTTCCCTGTTCCCTCACACTAAGTTAAGTTCCATGTCCCTTTTTCAAAGTTGCAGGACTCACTGTTGGTGGCCTGTCATTGTTCTTCCTCTGAGATTAGTGAACAAGTCACCATTAAAAGGGAACAATTAGAGAATACAAAACATTTGAAATCAAGCACATGAAATTTCTTAATTCGATAAGAATAATGAACTGTAAATTAACATCTAACTAATAAGAGTCCCAGAGAGGGAGAAGACACAACAAAAGGAGAAAACTCTCAAAGAAATAAGAAAATAAAATGTCCCAGCCCTGTGGAAACTTGACTTTGCATATTTCAAGGATCTGCCGAATGTCCAGAATAGTAAATAAAGAACAACCCACACCAAGACATGAAGATATATCAAAACGTGACACATTTCTGTGAATAAAAACGTTTGGAGCCAAAAGTAAAAACAATCTACAATGGAGCAACTGATGAAGGTTTATTTCTCTTTAAACCTCTAAGGAAAAATGGCTTTCATCCATAAATTCTGTCCCCTACCAACCTCTTAATAAAGTTTTGAGTAGACTAGACATCATGTCTCGTGCAATCTTTCTCCTGACTAATCTTTCTGTCTTACTCTAGTGGAGTAGCATCAGGAAAAAGATTGAAGTTAAAAAAAATGGAGAAAACCAAGAAAGAGTTATGCAAAAGACCCCAAGAAACAGGGGAGGACCTGGCGCAGTGGCTCAAGCCTGTAATCCCAGCACTTTGGGAGGCTGAGGCAGATGGAACACGAGATCAAGAGATTGAGACCATCCTGGTCAACATGGTGAAACCTGTCTCTACTAAAAAATACAAAACTTAGCTGGGCACGGTGGCACTTTAAGCTGGATTACAGAATCCCAGTTACTCAAGAGGCTGAGGCAGGAGAATTGCCTGAACCCAGGAGGTGGAGGTTGCAGTGAGCCGAGATCGTGTCATTGCACTAGAGCCTGAGTAACAAGAGCGAAACTCCGTCTCAAAAAATAATAAAAAAATAATAATAATAATAAAAGAAACGGGATTCACTATAGGAGGGTGGCATAGGCAAGTCCTAGGTGGATGAAGATGAGCAGCCCGCCAAGAGAGCAAGGAGCCTAGATTGAAGAAAAACAGAGGGCTTCAGAAAGATATCTCCACGGGGGGAAAAGGGGGCATTACTCCATAATAATAAGGGATTGACCATGTGAGAAATAATATTGAGGGACACTCATGAGATCTGTGAGATAGTTGAGAAGGATGACCAATAGGTACAAAGAAAACTAGGCAAACTAAAAAGAGACAATTATTAATCCAGGAAAAATAGGTTGTTCAAGAAAAGAAGTATTATCAAGATACAACACTTGGCTTAAGGGTGGACAGTATTTACATAGTAACATGATGTAAATACTGGATCTTAGCAGAGTAGAGGAAGGGGAAGTGAACAGAGGTTTAAAAAGGTTCAATGTATCATAGTAGGAAGTCAACAGATGAGGTCTAAAATGGGTAAATCAAAACATGTCAGTAGAATGCTAAGCAGAAATATGGAGATGAAATAGCGGAAGAAAGAGATTGTGAAGAGTTGAAGTTGAGTGCCTCTGGGGATCAGGACTGGGGAAGGTGCAGGAGCAGAAAAGGGCAGAGCACTGTGCAGGAAGAGCATTCCAAGCAAGAGGCTGCAAAGGTCACTGCAATCCCAGGTCAATTTACCAGGCACCTTTTTCAGACCCTGGATTCCTCCAGGCAGAGATATTGATCCATTTGTGTCATGTATGCGACACCTGCATATGTAATCACATAACTAACGACACAGCTTTGACCAGAGAGGATGAAAGAAGTGACGCCCCTGCAGTATTCCACAAATTCTTTGTCTCTGTTTGAGACAGAGTTTCACTCTGTCGCCAGGCTGGAGTGCAGTGGTGCTATCTTGGCTTACTGAATCCTCTGCCTCCCAGGTTCAAGTGATTCTTCTGCCTCAGCAGCTGGGACTGCAGGTGCGCACCACCATGCCCAGCCAGCTAATTTTTGTATTTTTAGTAGAGATGGGGTTTCACCATGTTGGCCAGGATGGTCTCGATCTCTTGACCTCGTGATCTGCCCGCCTCAGCCTCCCAAATTGCTGGGATTACAGGCATGAGCCACCACGCCAGTCTATTCCAGAAAATCTTAAAGACACATGCTCAGGTTCCACTATTTATATCAGGTTGCTGCAAAAGTAACTGCAGTTTTTGCCGTTAACAATTACTTTTTGCCACAATTTGATTGTAGATTCTGTGCTTATAAATTAATACTGGTTGGTTTTCTTCCAATTACCTTCAAATAATTTAATGTTTCTAAAGTTAAAATTAAATGTTATTTATAGATGCTATTGCTTACTAAACTGGCCTGCCTGGCTTTTGATTGTGTTAAATGTTTTCTTACATGCAGGTAAATGAGCAAACCATAAATGTTCAGCTAAATGTTCATCAAGTGCACATCTGTGAAACAACTATCCAGATCAAGAAAGAGTGAGCTGCCCCCAGAAGCACCCCTTCTGCCCACACCCAGTCATACCCCTTCCTCTCCCTCAAAAGTCACTGTCATGACTTCTAATAATATACCTGAGTTGTTCTTGGTTTTTGAACTTTACATAAAATGGAGTCGTGTGATAGGTATTTATTTATCTGGTTTTTATTGCTTTTTATCTTTTATGTATATTACAGAAGTACTTTTGTATACAGACCTTGTATTTTATGATTTGACTAAGCTCACTTACCAATTCTAATAATTTTTCTGTAAGTATTTCCTATAGGATTTCTATGTATAAAACTTTAACAACTTTATTTAATAAAAAATTTCTTCTATTTTAACCCTTTTCTTTTTTTCTTTCCTTTTTTTTTTTTTTTTTGCCTTATTGCATTTACTAGTAACTCTAATACATGTTTTCTTTTCCCTAATTTCAAGGAAAAAAGCTTTCAATTTTTCACTATCACACAAGTCACTTGCTATAGGTTTTTGTGTGTTCGTTAAATAAAAGAAGCTCCTTTCTACTGCTAATTTTCCAAGGACTTTAACATCAGGAGTAGATATTGAATGCATCCAATTGCTTTTTATGTACCTATTAAAATGATCATTATAATTTTTCTTCTGTATTCTGTAAGTATGTTAATCATACTCATTAGTTTTTTTTAATACTAGACCAAACTGGCATTTCCAAAATCAACCAATCTGAGCAAGGTTTATTATCCTTTTGACATATTGCTCCATTCACTTCATTAATATTTTGTTCAGGGTTGAGTAGGATTCACTTGCAGTTTTCCTTATAATGTGTGTCATATTTCAAATCAAGGTTATTCAAACACTAGAGACCATCTTTGTTGTTTTCTATTTGAAAAAGTTACAAAAGTTTAGCATTAATTCTTCCTTAAATATTTGGAAGAGTTCACCAGTGAGACTTCTG
This sequence comes from Callithrix jacchus, assembly GCF_049354715.1. Taxonomy (NCBI): domain Eukaryota; kingdom Metazoa; phylum Chordata; class Mammalia; order Primates; family Cebidae; genus Callithrix; species Callithrix jacchus. The sequence goes on from NC_133505.1 coordinate 37,625,796, forward strand.
AGAGTAAAGTCTTCCTTGTGGGAAAGTTGGTGATTACAGATTCAATTTATTTAGTACTTATAAGACTATTCTGATTTCCACATTCCTTGTTGCATCAGTTCTGGTCAGTTGTGACCTTTTAAAGAGCATGTCAATATTATCTAACTCATCAAACTTACTGTTTAAAGCTGTTCATGATATTCTTACAATCTTTTACATTTGCATTTGCAAAGGATCCTGTTTGTGTCAGGATTGATGGTATTGTCTCCTTTTTGACACCCGATAATAGTTGTGTTTTCCACCAATTTTTCTTAAATCTATATCCAGGAGTTTATCAATGTTATTGCTCCTTTTCAAGAACCAGCTTTCAGTTTTATTGATCCTCTTTATTGACTGTTTTCTATTTCATTAATTTTTCCTCTTACCTTTATTATCTCCTTTCTTTTTGAGGAGTTTTTCTTACCTTATTCTAACCTCTGAGGTGAAAGCTTAGCTCATTATTTCCATACCTTGTTCCTTCCGAACATATAAATTTAAGACCATAAACTTTAAGCATGGATCTAACAGCACCCTACCTATCTGGCTTAGTAGCAGTAATACCTTTGCCATTTTGAATGTATAAGCCCACTTTTTATCAATTGTTTTAAAAATATTAGATCTACCTTTAATTACATCCCCTCATAAGCCTCTAAACTATTTTTTTCTTTTAAGTTATCTGCATGTATTTATTCGACAAAGGAGGGGGAAACTTTCAGCTTCCCATTGTCTAGAGGACAGGTGAGGGTGACACAGCACACCTACCTGTTCGGTCCCACATTTACTCTTCATTCTGCCCACCCAAATCCTATCAACCCTAGGAGTTCCTCCTCCACAAGGCTTTCTCAGCTGATTAATCCCTTCCGGGAGCTGCTACAATATTTGACGTCTGCTTTACTCATTTAGACACTTGACAATAAACCATCTTACTTTTTTCAGGTGTGCACAGATTTTCAATCAACCTATTGTGGTAAGAAGAGGCACCAGATCCTTACAAATATTTTGTGTGTCTGTTAGCATGTTTCATGACGCTAGACATGTGAATCACAGTCGGAAATCACATAAGACACAGGCAGAGCAGGTGTATCGGTACAGGGACATGGCTAGAGTGTACTGCCCACATCCTCTCAGCATTTATGTTTCTTATGCAGGCAGCACCTTCTTACTGCAGTCTCCTCCAGCTGTGGAGATTAAAAAAAAGAAGGGAGGAAGGAAAGAACAGACTCGCCTGAAACATAGGTTGTTTTCTTTTTTTTTTTTGTTTTTGTTTGGTTTTTTGAGATGGAGTTTCACTCTGTTGCCAGGCTGGAGTGCAATGACACAATCTCAGCTCTCTCCAACTGCTGAGCGTGCTTGTCCTGCTCGCAGGACATTCCACGATGCAGGGAGTTGCGTCAATGACAGATGAGAGTTGGTCCGTGAGTACCCCAGCCTCCTCTTCTCTCCAGCGGAACTACTCTGAGGCGGCTCTGCACCCTCTCACAGAGGTATTGGTGTGCTGAGCCCCAGAGCCCACCGCGGCCATGGTCATCTACTGATCAACACTCTCAGCATTAGCATCCGTCCCTTCCCTGTCTTACCTCCCCACTCCAAATCCTTCCTGGGATCACTTCCCAAACGAACTGCTTTGACTTAAAATTAAATCCTCATCTCAGGATCTACATATGGGGAAATAACCCAAAACTGTCTGTTGGCCTTTCTATCTCTCTAAAGGGATTATCCTTTATTGAAAGATTCAAAAAGCTTTAAAAAAATTTTTTTCTTTTTCTTTTCTTCTGCTTCCCAATTTTATTTACATGACCGAAACAAACAAATTTTAAATACAAGTTATAAGTTATTGAAATACCACAAGAAGAATTTTCGGCATAATTTTTTTTTTTAGATGGAGTCTTGCTGTGGGCTGAAATGCAGTGGCGCAATCTCAGCTCGCTACAACCTCCAGCTCCCCAGTTCAAGTGATTCTCCTCCCTCAGGCTCCCGAGTAGCTGAGATTACAGGCATGTGCCACCATGCCTGGCTAATTTTTATTTTTATTTTTGTAGAGACAGAGTTTCACCATGTTGGCCAGGCTAGTCTCAAACTCCTGGCCCAGAGCAATCCATCCGCCCTGGCCTCCCAAAGTGCTGGTACTACAGGTGTGAGGCATCGTGCCCTGCCAGTATAATTCTTGAAATGAACTTGGGCAGTTTGGTGACACCTGACCTAAGTCCAAGGGGAAAGCTCAGGGATTCAATTCTGTTGCCATCACTCACTGGAGGTGTGTCCAGGGGAAACTCACTCAGCTTCAGGCCTCAGGTTCCTAATTTTAAAACCGTATAACATCTGGTTCCACTAACTTTAGATTGTTGTTTTGAGAAACAAAGGAAAAAACGTATGAGAAAGAGCTTTATAAACTGCGATTACAAACAAAACGTGAGATGAAATAGTGTCATCTCTTTTCACGAGGTTCTGGAACTAGTCTTGCAGTGTTTAGAAAACAAATCACAAGAAAGATTAAAGAAAATAAAGGAGGAAGGAAAGAACAGACTCGCCTGAAACATAGGTTGTTTTCTTTTTTTTTGTTTTTGTTTGGTTTTTTGAGATGGAGTTTTACTCTGTTGCCAGGCTGGAGTGCATTGGCGCAATCTCAGCTCACTGCAATCTCCACCTCCTGGGTTCAAGCGATCCTCCTGTCTCAGCTTCCCAAGTAGCTGGAACTACAGGCGCGTACCACCATACCCAGCTAATTTTTGTATTTTTAGTGGAGACCGGGTTTCATCGTGTAGGCCAGGATGGTCTTAGTCTCTTGACCTCACGATCTGCCTTGGCCTTCTGAAGTGCTTCCTGCATACTTTTTTCCTGCAGTAGAGAGAGGACAGGGCAGGGAAACAATTCATTATTTAACCCTATAGGAATAGGTCATTAAAATCTGACCTTTACTCCAAAAAACTATCATTTACCATTCAAAGGAAACACCAGACAGTGGCTCACGTCTGTAATCCCAGCACTTTAGGAGGCCGAGACAGGCGGATCACGAGGTCAGGAGTTCGAAGCCAGCCTGACCAATATGGTGAAACCGTCTCTACTAAAAAATACAAAATTTAGCCGGGCACAGTGGCAGGTGCCTGTGGTCCCAACTACTCGGGTGGCTGCGGCAGGAGAATCGCTGGAAACCGGGAGGGAGGCAGAGGATGCAGTTAGCCAGGATCGCGCCACTACACTCCAGCCTGGGAGACAGAGTTAGACTCAGTCTCAAAAAAAAAAAAAAAAAAAGAAGAAAAGAAAGAAACACGCGAGAGGTTCAAGTGGCAATTGCTAAGCATTTAGAGTGTGAATGAACAAACGAGTGCGTGACTTCGTAATTCAGTATGGAAGTCACCGGAAATTACCTCACACTGCCACAAGATGTCACTACTTCACACCACTTCAGAAAAATCACATTCAAGTCAAGAATTTTAGATGGTTAGGACAGAGAATTTCTTGCTCATCATTGTGAAAGGTTTAGTTATTTTGTACGTGTTTGGGAAGTGCTTCCTTATTTTCTCTTAAATCTGCCTCAAGACATGCTGCAAAACGTAGACTTTAAATGAGGCCTGAGACTGAAAGCTCTAAAGCTGGAAAGCATTAATCAGTAGGTCAGTCACTTACCTGTTTCCAGGACGTCTCAGCGAAAACAAAGGCAGGACTGACGCTTTCGCTGCTTACTGGTATTTTTTTGAGTATCACTGGAATCCAGTTTGCAAATCATCATTTCAAGTTCTTAAAAAGTTTTAAAACACCAAAATGATGTTAACCAAACTTAATATTTCAACTTCAGCTATATTTAACATTGACAAGATAAACTTCACACTTATTTTGATTGAAATACTTTAGTCATATGAGGTCAACTGATGCTGGTAAATTAATTTTTAACAGTCCTAGAAAGTTTTGGAGTTTGATGTATTTTATTAGCATTCTCTATTAGATTCCCCTTCGTAACATTTCTTACTGAAATTGTTGATAAATAATCTTCTTTAATTAACAATTCAAGTTGGATGAGCCTGAGCCTTTTTTTTTTTTGAGACGGAGTTTCGGTCTTGTTACCCAGACTGGAGTGCAATGGCGCGATCTCGGCTCACCGCAACCTCCGCCTCCTGGGTTCAGGCAATTCTCCTGCCTCAGCCTCCTGAGTAGCTGGGATTACAGGCACGCGCCACCATGCCCAGCTAATTTTTTGCATTTTTAGTAGAGACGGGGTTTCACCATGTTGACCAGGATGGTCTCGATCTCTTGACCTCGTGATCCACCTGCCTCGGCCTCCCAAAGTGCTGGGATTACAGGCTTGAGCCACCGCGCCCGGCCGAGCCTGAGTGTTTTCATGAGCTTACTCATAAAAAGAAGCTGCTTGGTGGGTTTGGGAATCATTCAATTTTATAGATCAAAAAAGCTGTTTTGCCTTAAAGTCCATATTTCCTGAACAAATATATCCTACTTACTGAGAAGCTAAATGAACAGTCACTTGCCAAGCAGACGGTTAAATGGTTCAGAGAAGGAGGCTTCAATCTCCATTGCGATGGACTATAAAATATGTGAAAGTAATGTCTTACTAACAAGAGTTTAAAGATTTATGGTTTGCAAGTGATTTGCCACTTAAAATTAAATAAATTACGTAACTGCATTCCAGTCAACCCCCATTACAACTTCACTGCTTTTCATTCCTCCCTACACTCATTAAAGGAGAAGAGAAAGAGATGGATGATTTCATGGCACTCACATCCTGTAAAAACAAATGGAAAATTAAAATTCCAAACTCTACAGGAAGTATCAGACTTTTCTGAAGATAAATGCCTACACCAAAGAGCAACCAGAAATATAAACCAAAACAAGCCTCTCAAAACAAAACTAGAAATAAACTGCCGACAGGGGCGGGGAGTATAGATGCCATACTTCTTTTCTGTAGTTTCAAACTTTTGTAAAAGGAATATGTATTTTTAAACAAAGTAGCAGAAACCAAATGCCCAACAATTAGGGCAATGCTTTTCAAAATTATGGCTCATTTATTCACGGAGTACTATGCAGCCATCAAAAGCAACTTTTAGGAAGCGTCTAAAATAATACGGAGAAATGCTTAAGATATGAAACATTTGCGACAAGTTGAAAAGAGCAATGAGGGGCACAGAATCTCTCTGAAAAGCCACATAAGAATACAGCAGTGACTGCATCCAGAGAATAAAACCAAAGAGCTGAGGACAGGCCTAGGAGGGAGAATTACATTTCTCTGCACATTTTTTCCTCACGGATCCAACAGCAAAACGTAATTCTGGCAATATGAAGTACTGATGAGAATGTGGACAGAGAAAAACTATTGCACGTTTGGGGGAAAGAAAAAATTCATACAACCAGCTGGAGAACAGGAGCACCCGGGCAAGCTGAGACTGCATTTCTTGACACTAAGATCCTGCAAAGCCACTTCATGATGTCCACTCTGTCACCAGAGAAATGCAAAAGAATGTTCACTGTAGCATTGTTTATCACCACAGAAACATCAAGAACCACCAAATGTCTGTGTGGGCTGAACTGCGCCCTCCCTGAATTCGTATGTTGAAGTTCTAGCCTCCAGGACTTCAGAAGTGACTATAGCTGGAGATAAGGTCTCTGAGTTAAAATGAGGTTATTAGGGTGGGCCTTAATCCAATATGACTGGTGACCTTATAAAAAGAGGAGATGGTCAAGCACGGTGGCTCATGCCTGTAATCCCAGCATTTTGGGAGGCTGAGGCAGGTGGATCACCTGAGGCCAGGAGTTCAAGAACAGCCTGCCTGGCCAACATGGCGAAATCCCGTCTCTTAAAAATACAAATATTAGCCAGGTATGGTGGCAGGTGCCTGTAATCCCAGCTACCTGGGAGGCTGAGGCAGGAGAATCACTTGAATACAGGAGGCAGAGGATGCAGTGAGCCAAGATCACACCATTTCACTGCAGCCTGAGTGACAGAGCAAGACTCTTTCTCAAAAAAAAACAGAGAGAGAGATTAGGACAAGACACGCAGAGGGAAACCATGTGAGGACACAGCAGGGAGTACAGCCATAAGCCTCAGAAGAAACCAAATGTGGATCTCAGACTTCTAACCTCCAGAACCGTGACACAATGTGCTTCCACTGTTTCAGCCATGCAGCCTGTGGTACTTGGTTATGGCAAGGCTAGCCAGCTAATACAAAGTTTATCGGGAGGAGCAGAGATGAATACTTTCTTGGTTATAGACAATGAGACACCACATATCTCTAACAGAACCACTGACTACGCAAAGCTGTAAAAGATGCAAGTCCAGTATGGACCCCAAGAAATGGAGAGCTCCCAGGCACTTCATTCCAGCATGCTGGACCTACCCCACCCGAATCCTAGAGGCCCAAAGAACTTGATCAAGCACTGCATTCAAGGGAAAGCCTGGACTTTAACGAACTGGAAAATAGCCACTGGCTCATTTTTGCTAGGGCCATTTCTAGTACTGATCACTAAATGCAGGGGCCAGAATGCCAAACTTGACCCACCTGTCCAGGACAGCTCCTCTTCATTATCCCAGAGAAACAATACTGCCGTGGCGAAGGGAATTCATTCATTCCCTCATTTGTTCAACTGATATTGATTCCATTCCCTTTTGAGTCAGAGCCTTGCTGGTAGTGAAGAAATGAAGAACCACAACTTAGAGTAGTTGTCAGGCTCCTGACAGTCTTGTTGGGGAAGGACAAATGACACCAAGCTAATCACAACACAAGGTATTTTTGGGGATCTATGAGCAGAAGCCAGAAGTGAGAGGGACTTCACAGGAAAAGCAGCATCTTGAACAGAACATTTTCTCTGTCTAAACGGCCTGCTGTCCTTTTTGCTTTGGGAAGTGTCTATTCAAAAAATGTGTTTCTTTTAGGCAGCAGAACTTACAGGTACAAATGCACCAAGTCACAAACCCTGGCTGCACATGGAGCAGCTGCCTTCCTGAAAGGAGGGCCAGGAACCCAGGCTGTTGAGGGTGGAAGGGAAGGGCATAGGTTTTATGGTGTAGACAGCAGGAAGGGGTCAGCCTGAAGGGCTCACCAGGAAGAGTCCCAGGCAGCAGCGTGGAGGACTGGAGGGAAAAGGTTACCAGTGACCACGCAGAAAACTTGTCCCAGCATCTGGTAGCTTTTCCAGGCCAGTGCACACAGAGACAGTTGCAACCTGGGACTGCAGCTGGAAATGCTGAAAGGTCATTTTGCCTGTCAAGCAGACAATAGAGCGAAAGAAGGCCCGGGATGAATGGACGATTGATTGTAGCCAGCAACTGCTTAGACAGTGTAAATTTTAATACCACAAGTGCTTATCCCATATGAATTTTCTTTGTTGGAGAACAAAAGGGGCCATTGGATCCTGAGGGCCATGTGGATACAGAGAGGGCTTTTTTCTAGAAAATTGTTCCCCATCTGCCTCCACAGGTTGGATCAGCAGTTACAATAAGTCTGTCAGTGATGCTGCCTAGGATTGGAGGCTGACGCACACTCATGGAGCGCAGGCTCACAGGTCCCCAGGACACACCCACCTCACCAAGACCCGCATTTTCAGGCCTAAAGAGGGGTGTTCTCATCTGTGAAAATGTCCCAGGAAATACAGAGAGCTCCTCTGAGACCACTGTGCTGGGTACTTTTTAGTGTCTATTTCTGGACCCTACACCCTGGTGGGTTAAGAAAATGGGCTTCCACCTGCATCTCTGCTACAGAGGTGATCTGTGATGCCCTGGGCAAGACATTAAACCACCCTGCCCACCTCCAGCCTCAGTTTCCTCAAATGTAAAAAGTAAGATGAAGCCAGTACTTCCAAATCTGGCTGCATATCAGAATTTGTGGGAAGCTCATTAAGAATTCTGATTCCCAGGCATGGCTCCAAACCAACTGAATCAGAGTATCTGGGGAATTGGACCCAGGAGTCTATTTGCAATCGAATACCTGTGAAGGATCTGTGTATCCCTAAGGTCTCCTGCTTTGTAAGATGCCCCTGGAGTTAGAAATTCAAATAGTAAAGAACATAGCACCATCTCCAACCCCATGGCTAGTATTTTGTATTTCTGGAGATTGATTCTTGAGGGAGGCTTAGATTACTGCTGGGCATATCTTAGTCTGTTCTCTTCTCTCCTCCCAATGTCAGCTAAACTGGAAATAGGTTTGGTTCTCTTTGTTACGATGAAATGTGTCTTCAGCTATGGTGGTAAGAGGGGGACATTATGCAAGAGTCCAGGAATTCTCACCTTCCTATTCTTTTTTTTTTTTTTTTCTTTCCGAGACAGAATTTTGATCTTGTTGCCAAGGCTGGAGTGCAATGGCACAACCTCAGCTCATGGCAGCCTCCACCTCCCGGGTTCAATTGATTCTCCTGCCTCAGCCTCCTGAGTAGCTGGGATTACAGGCATGCGCCACCATGTCTGGCTAATTTTGTACTTTTAGTAGAGATGGGGTTTCTCCATGTTGGTCAGGCTGGTCTCGAACTCCTGACCTCAGGTGATCCACCCACCTCGGCCTTCCGAAGTGCTGGGATTACAGACATGAGCCTCCATGCCCAGCCATACTTCTATTCTTAAAGGTCTCCCTAACCAGGCCACCCACTGGGAATTTTCTTTCTCCTCAGGCTGCAAATTTCTGCCATCTCCTTATTCCACTGAGTAGTCTGTGCCCAATTTCCCCAAAGTTTACATATACCAGCTACTTAAAAATCTAGGCCAAACTTTGCATATCTGAAAATGCACTAAAAGAAGCATATTAAAGAAAAGGTCTTTTAGGCACACAGAGCAGTCACAGACATTCCAAAATACCTTCTTTTTGATGTAAACAATTTAGCTAGGCTCTCACCTCCCCATTCCACTGGGATATCATCACCGTCAACCTAATGGGCGTAGCAACATTAGGACAAAAACACTTACATGCATACATACATTGTATTTTACAGAGATACAATAAGTGTTTGTGATAGAGTATCACAAAAGCCACATCTCTTTCCTTTATCTCATGTTCAGTTTTGATTGAAACACATTTCCTTACAACACTTAAATATACAAAGAGCAAATAGAATGTTGTTAAGGTAAAACACAGGGTACAAACTCTGGCCAGTGCCCTGCTAATTGTTAATGAGGGTAGAAAGCAGATTTGAATGCTTCTTTTAATTAGCTTCATTAGTCATTTCCCTCCCCCCCCAGTTCCCCCCCCCCAAGATGTCCTCTGGTGGATCTTTTTTCATTTTCTCTACAGTCTCCCATTAGCCCAGGTTCATGGAGTCCTTAATGTTCATATTCAGTCATTTTAATACACCAATAAATGCGGGAAGGGCAATCAAGACTAAAGAAGGTGCAATGGCATGGAGCTGGCACTGGTGCTAGCTACAAAGGTAACTTGTCTACTGAAGACACATGGGATCCACCTGTGATGAACAAATCTGAGATGAAGGCACGCATTCTGCATTCCTCTGACCTTTTAGCAGACCTTCTGGTCTGGCAGTAGAGGATTGCTCTGAAGTGAATTCAAATGGCCATTGATGAGAGCTGTAGGTCTATCATGTTCACAAAATAAACTGCCATTGATGTAGTGAAACCGATCTCCCGGGACCAGGCGATTCCGGCAGGTAGAGCATGTAAAACACTTAAGATGATACACATTGCCTTGCGCCCTCATGACCAGTTCGCTCGCAGGAATCGACTGTCCACAAGCGCTGCACGCACCGCTATTCCCAAGGGGTATGTGTATGCATCTCCAAGCTCACCAACCACTGCCGCGTCCACTCGCGCGAGCGGCCGCACGCCTGCCCCGAATGCGGCAAGAGCTTCATCCGCAAGCACCACCTCCTGGAGCACCGGCGCATCCACACCGGCGAGCGGCCCTACCACTGCGCAGAGTGCGGCAAGCGCTTCACGCAGAAGCACCACCTGCTGGAGCACCAGCGCGCGCACACCGGCGAGCGGCCCTACCCCTGCACGCACTGCGCCAAGTGCTTCCGCTACAAGCAGTCGCTCAAGTACCACCTGCGGACCCACACGGGCGAGTGAGCGCGCGCCCCGCCGCCGCTGCCCGCCAAGGTGCGGGCTGAATCCCCTTCGGACACCGCCAGGCCCGAGCCCAACGGGCAGGGGCGGGGCGCCCCCCAGCCCCTTTACTGTGAGCTCCCCTCTCCTTTCGTCCCTCCTCCAAGGACGTGGGGGCTGTGAGACCAGGTCCCTTGCTGGTGCGTTTCCCTGGTGCCCCGGGGGGGAGGGCGCTGACCTGGGGAACCCTTTCGGGCTGTTAATTTCCTTGACAATAAAATGGATGAAACCAAAAAAAAAAAAAAAAATTGAAAAGGCAAGGGCTAAGCAAAATGCCATGAAACTGGGTTAAACATTGTGTATTGTTTTAATTATTATGTACATTTTCCTAAAAAAAAAAAAAACTATTAAAAAATGCTTACTATAGATCTGTTCTAGATGCTTCTCATGCTCTTAAGCTATAAACTGGCTGGTATGAAAATCCCACTTCCTACATCTAGAAACTTAAGCTTTTAGAGCTTAGAATCTAGTGTCGCATGATACGAGTGGAAGAACCAGGATCTGCACCTGAGGTCAGCTTCCAAGACCTGTCTTCCACTCTTGACTCAGCTTCCCTTGACTAATAGGAATGTTGAAACCAGCAAGAAGTTTTTGTACTGAAATTATGTTCTAGCGACTGTAGGCCTATGCCCACGTATTTTCAGCAGCTGCAGAAAATTGACTCTGGGATTTTTGTTTGTGATGCTCACAGCATGTAAGCATCTCCTAATGATAGGGATGCATACACATGTTAAGGTTATGGTAACACAACCATTAACCCACGTTGCTATCAGTCACACCGTTCCCCTGAGAAGAGGGAATGGTGACCATCAGCATTCTTTTTTTTTGAGACAAAGTCTCACTCTGTCACCCAGGCTGGAGTGCAGTGGTGCAGTGGTACAATCTCAGCTCACTGCAATCTCTACCTCCCAAGTCCAAGCAATTCTCTGACTCAGCCTCCAGAGTAGCTGGGATTACAGGCACCCACTACCATGCCCGACTAACTGCCCACTGGAGGGCAAATCTGTCTCCCCACTCCTTGCGTGTTTTGCAAGTCTCCACATGACAAGGCCAGCCAGTGTGCATTTGGAAACCACTAGACCAGGTAAGTGCAGGAGTTACTTCCAGCTTTAAAACTCTGTCTCTTTGAAAATGAGCATGCTCTGCACCAGGCGGTGAGATGGACTCTGCAGTTAGCAAAACCAGGATTCCAACCTCAGCTCCTCCAGTAAATAGCTGGGTGACCTTTGACAAGTTACATGCTACTCACTTTCACAGACTGTGTTAGGAGTGCATGTGAAAGTAGCTGTCGATAACTGTTGGTTTTGTCTTAGCACAGAGTAAGTAGCGCCAGATAATTTTAGGACATTAGGCAAAGCTCACACAGGCTGCACCTTCTCTAGCAAATACCTTTCCTCTGGAGCTTCATGAAGTCATTCACTAAGCCTGGAAACCTCACTAAAGATCTCTCTGAAGGGGGACTGGCCACCCTGCTACCCCTATAGCCAACCACGAAAGCTCAGTCTCCTCCATTGGGTAGCTACTGTACTGACTGGCAGTGAGCCATTGCAAGGTCAATACCCAATTTCAGGATGAGTGCAAGTGCCAATTAAAACAATGAAAAGGGCTGGCAGCTGAACTGGCAGGAATGGTGGTCTTCTGCCCTGACTCCTGGCCCTCCTTCGGCAGCTGAACATTAAAAGTTTGACAAGCCGGCTCCCTGTGAGCCCACTTCCATGGGAGAGGGAAGGTGGAAATGTCAAGTGGATGGGGAAGGACAGGTGGGAACCCCAGGAGGAAGGGGTTCTCTGATGGTGGAACACTTCCTCTCTCATTGTTTTGTGTGCCCTAAAATGAGGTAGGTGGCCATGGGATCATTGAATTTTCTTTCTGTGATTGTCACAAAGATGTTCTTGGCCTGGAATCCCATGGCCACCATGAGCTGGATTGTTTGGGGATTGGGTGTCCTAGGAATGGCTCTTTGTATGGTATCAGTGGCTCTTCTGGTTGCTTTTCACCCATGGATTTTTCATCAGTTACAGTGAAGGACACTCCCTGGTGTCCAGCGTTTGTAACTTTCGAATGAGTCAAGTTGAAGGGAAGCAAGTGGTGGGCAAGGTATCTTTCTGGGAGAAGTAGTTTTTCTTGAAGTCCAGAGGATTCCCTGAGTAGAAGGTCATAGCCCCAGCCCTTCTACATACTGTATTCCTGGAATACAGCCTGGCACTGGGGCTTCATATGTGCATGGCAGGTCATCCACACACCTGGCCCAGGGAGTGTTCTGGGGCTGCACAGGGGTACACAGCACACAAGGCTGTCAGCATCTGCCCCTCTCTGAACATTGGACTAAAGCCAAAGTTCACAATTTACACATTGCCTTCTTCATTGGGTAGGGCGTTTTGTGGCTTTAGGTCTGGATGTGTGATGTTCTTTATGTTTCAGCACTGCAGGGCTGATAGAACTTGCCTGAACATGGTCTGGACAACCTCTCCCTCCTCCCTCCTCCCTTTTCCCTCCTCCCTCCTCCGTCCTCCTCATCCTGGATGTGGCGTATCTAGTGGTGCAGCTCTCCTCCTCTGGTTACTCCATCACCACATAGATGATGTTAATCAGCTGGCAGAGCTGAATAATATTTGGGTGATGGAGAATCTTTATGATACTCACCTCTCTCTCTGTAGAACAAGGCCAGCCTTCTTAGAGATGATTTGGATGGCAACCTGGGTCCCAGTTAACCTGTGCTGGGCCAGCTCCTTCATGGATGTTAATAACTAAGAAAGCCAGGGCACACAGCTATTTTGGCCAGTACTAACAGCAGGCAAGAAAGACAGGCTCCCCTATTTCTCTCCTCTTTTTCCACTCTGTTGGGGGAACTTTCCTGCTGCTGCTTTTACAGCCTCATCTAATCTTGCTTTGTTTTGGTCACACAGGGGCATGGCCACTAGCTTCACTGGCTCATTCACTTATCTCATCTCTCTTTTTTTTTTCTTTGAGATGGAGTCTTGCTCTGTCTCCCAGGCTGGAATGCAGTGGCATCATCTTGGCTCACTGCAACCTCCATCTTTCAGGTTCCAGAGATTCTCACATCTCAGCATTCCAAAGTAGCTGGAATTACAGGCGTGTGCCACCATGCTTGGCTAATTTTTTTTTTATTTTTATTTTTTAGTAGAGACAAGGTTTCACCTTGTCCAGGCTAGTCTCTCTTCTTTTTTTTTCAGGCTAGTCTTGAACTCCTGACTCAAGTGATCCTCCCGACTTGGCCTTCCAAAGTGCTGAAAGGTATGAGCCACCGTGCCTGGCCCGAAATCTAGGAATGTTTTTAAAGCTCCCTGGATAATTTCAATGTATAGACAAGACTGATAACTGGGCCAGGTGTGGTGGCTCATGCCTGTAATTCCAACACTTTGGGAGGCTTACACGAGCAGATTACTTGAGCGCAGGATTTCGAGACCAGCCTAGGTAATACGGCAAAAACCTAACTCTACATGATACATGCCTGTGGTACCAGCTCCTCAGGAGGCTGAGGTGGAGGATCACTTGAGCCTGGGAGGTTGAGGCTGCAGTGAGCCATTGGCTTAGAAGAGGTAGGCAGACAAGTGAACAGGAGTCAAGGAAGTCTTATTGAGAAGGAATATGGATAGACATTGCAGAAGGAGGAGGGAGGCTGCCAGAAAGGAGAAAGTACAACATTTTATGTAGGGATGAGAATAGTAAAAGGACTCTGCAAATAGCTGTGGCTTATTTTTTTATTTTTATTATTTTTATTAAGAATGGAGTCTTGGCTGGGCGCAGTGGCTCAAGCCTGTAATCCCAGCACTTTGGGAGGCCAAGGTGGGTGGATCACGAGGTCAAGAGATAGAGACCATCCCGGTCAACATGGTGAAACCCCGTCTCTACTAAAAATGCAAAAGATTAGCTGGGCATGGTGGCGCGTGCCTGTAATACCAGCTACTCAGGAGGCTGAGGGAGGAGAATTGCCTGAATTTAGGAGGCGGAGGTTGCAGTGAGCCGAGATCGCGCCATTGCACTCCAGCCCGGGTAACAAGAGCGAAACTCCGTCTCAAAATAAAAGAATGGAGTCTCACTCTATCACCCAGGCTGGATTGCAGTGGTGTGATCTCATCTCACCACAACCTCCTCCTCCTGGGCTCAAGTGATTCTCCTGCCTCAGCCTGGGATTGCAGATGTACACCACCATTCCTGGGTAATTTTGTATATTTAGTAGAGACAGGGATTCATCATGTTGGCCAGGCTGGTCTCAAACTCCTGGCCACCATGTTGCCTAGGCTGGTCTCAAACTCCCAGGCTCAAGTGATCCGCTGGCCTCAGCCTCCCAGAGTGGTTAGGATTATAGGCGTGAGCCACCACGCCGCACCCTTGAACTTCTTTTACAAGGGCATTAATCTCGTCAAGAGAGTGGAGCTGTCATGAGGGTGGAGTGAACTCCTTTGCCTCTTTCACCTTGTAAGCACACAGCAAGAGTCGCCTTAATATGCATTCACAGTTGACAACCATTGCTTCCCAAAGGATGGTCTCTAGACCGGCAACATCAGCATCACCTTCCGTAAGCATCTACTTAATAGTATCACTTCCCATAAGCATCTGCTTAATAGTATCACATTGGGCATAAGAATTCTGGGGGGACACCAACATTGTTGGTGGGGACAATCGTTGAATGTTGGGGACACCAGCATTCAAACCATAGCAGTATAAATACATGCATGTACATACAAATAGGTATGTATGTCTTATTTCCCATATCTGATTCTTAGTGGGGGAACACTTACCTCTCCTCCTCTGCTATTTCTTTCCATGATGGAGGCAGCTCAATCTGGTCTCTCTTCCCTTTTATTCTCTCTGTCCGTGGTCAGGGAGGAGAGATTTACCTAATTGGTGCATTTAGGAAACTGGGTTTGCTGAGCTCTACTTTTCCCACATTCCTCTTGAATCTGAGCTGCTTATACCTTATGTCCACACGGGCCAGCAGCAAAGGGAGGTCCACCCTAGTTGCTTCAACGTAGGTCCAATCAATAGGCCTGACTAGCCGCACATGACCAAATTCTTGAGGTCATGAGTATGTTTGTGAGAGGGATAGTTAGGGTGCCTAAGAGTCCATGGTAAAGAATACAGTTCCTTTCAGTTCTGAAAAATTTGGAGTAGAGGGAAGAAATGGTGGTTAAGTTCCTGTCTGCAATTCAGCTCTGGGTTTGAATTCTAACCAACTTGGTTGAATCACTTCATCTCTCTAAGCCTCTTACTGATGTTTAATACAGTAATAATAAATTTATTATTACTAATAATAATGCATAATACGTCGACCCTCAAACAACATAGGTTCGAGCTGCACAGTTTCACTTATATAAGGATTTTCTTCCACCTCTACCATTGCTAAGACAGCAAAACCAACCTCTCCTCTTCCTCCTCCTCAGCCAACTCAATGTGTAGACTGCAAGGATGAAGAGCTTTATAATGACCTACTTTTGCTTAATGAATAGTAAATATATTTTCTAGTCTTTGTGATTTTCTTTTTCTTTTTGAGTCTTGCTGTGTCACCGGGCTAGAGTGCACGATCTTGGCTCACTGTGACCTTCAACTCCTGGGTTCAAGTGATTCTCCTGCCTCAGCCTCCCAAGTAACTGGGTCTATAAGTGTGTGCCACCACTCCTGGCTAATTTTGGTATGTTTTTGTAGAGATGAAGTTTCACCATGTTAGTCAGGCTGGTCTTGAACTCCTGACCTCAAGTGACCCACCCACCTCAGCTTCCCAAAGTGCTGGGATTACAGGCATGGGTCACTGCACCTTTAATACTTATATTAAAATAAAATACATTTATTTTAATATAAGGGAAGGAAGTAGGTAGCAGGATTGGTTTCATTCAATTCATTTTCACTTGATTTGGAAAAGAGTCTGAGTTTGATTAGAAAGCCCGAGCCACCACAAGTGGCATGGAATATGGGATTTATTGTAGAAGTTAAATATCAGGCAATTGTGGCAGCTGACAGGGCAGCCCGAGCAGGCTGCTGTTTTCATGCCTAGCATTGAGCCTACAGTTGCTCTAACAGCAGTTGGGAAGGAAAGTTGGACGTGAACAAGAGCAAGGGAGAACTGGAAACTGCAAGGGCAAACTAGGACCAACAAAGACAACTAGACCCTGCAAAGACTAACCGGAACCACTTTTCCCTTTCCCCACTTCCAACCCTGATACAGTAGAGAATTTGTAGAAGAAGCTTGTGCCAGGCTGGGCGTGGTCACTCACACCCAACACTTTGGGAGGCTAAGGCGGGCATAGCACCAGAGTTCAGGAGTTCGAGATCAGCCTGGCCAAATAGTAAAAATACAAAATTTAGCTGGGCACGGTGGCACATGCCTGTAATCTCAGCTACGCAGGAGGCTGAGGCAGGAGAATTGCTTGAACACGGGAGGCTGAGGTTGCAGTGAGCCAAGTTCACGGCATTGCACTCCAGCCTGGGCAACAAGAGTGAGACTCTGTCTCAAAAAAAAGAAAAAGGACCCTTTCTTCCTCCTCCTCCTCCCTCTACTCCCCCCTCCTTTTCTCTAAAAAAAAAAGAATAATAAGAAGAAGGTGGTTATGCCCTTCACTATGGAGCTGACCATGCACTCAGTCCAGGAGCTGAAGAAACTGATGGGTGAGATCTGGCAGGAGCTGCAGTGTATTCATTTCCTAGGGCCGCCATAACAAAGTACCAGAGAAACTGGGAGTCTTCGACCACACGTAGTTAGTCCCTCACAGTTCAGGAGGCCAGGACTCCAAAAGCAAGGTATTGGTTGACCCATGTGCCCTCTTAGGGCTCTGAGGGAGAGTCCTTTCCAGCTTCAGGTAGCAGTGGCAATCCTTGGCCTTCCTTGGCCAAGCTGCATCCGTCCAATCTCTGCCTCCACAGTCACGCAGCCTTCTTCCCTGCATGTCTGTGTCTCTGTGTCTTCACATGGCCTTCTTATAAGACCACTAGTCATGGGATTTAGGACCTCCCATAATCCAGCATGACCTAATCTTAATATAACTAATTACAGTTGCAAAGACTCTATTACCAAATAAGGTCACATTCTGAGGTTACTGGTGAAGGTGAATGTTGACGGGATGACACTGCTCGGCACAGTACATGGGGGAACTGTGGTTTGGGGTGCTTTCCTGTGCCTATGAGGTGAGCTAGCTGTAGAGTAGTGACAATATGCCTGACCTCCACCAGTCACTAAAACATTTAAAAAAAATGGCAGCTGCTTTATTTCGACCTCCCCAATATCATCCAACATGTCTTTATTGGCCAGTGCTGATCCAGAAACACACAGGAAAGGAAATATTGGGAAATTCCAGTTTCACCAAATTGTTATAGTACATGGCCACTACACAGTGAGAGTCACTGAAAAATATTTTTTGAACAGGAAAACAACTTGATGGGAACATTGTTTTAAAAATGTTGATCTGGGGCCGGGCGCAGTGGTTCACACCTATAATCTCAGCACTTTGGGAGGCCGAGGCGGGTGGATCACCTGAGGTCAGGAGTTCGAGACCAGCTGACCAACATGGTGAAACCCCGTCTCTACTAAAAATACAAAAATTAGCTGGTGGTGGTGGGCTCCTGTAATCCCAACTACTAGGGAGGCTGAGACAGGAGAATCCCTTGAACCCAGGAGGTAGAGGTTGCAGTGAGCCGAGATTGCGCCATTGCACTCCAGCTTGAGTGACAGAGCAAGACTCAATCTTAACAAAAAACAAAAATATTGATCTGGCAGCAATGTGGAGGAGAGATCAGGGGTAAGAAAAGGTTGCAGATTCATTAAGAGACTGCTGGCATTAGTCTAAGATAGTAATCTCTAAATGTTTTTTGATTATTCTTTTAGTAATGGTAGACTAGATGAATTGGGCCAATCCTCTAGCTGAATCCAACTAAAGAGTCAGAATTAAAACAAAAATCTTTTTACAAGCATCAGCTGGGCACAGTGGCTCACACCTGTAATCCCAGCACTTTAGGAGGCAGAGGCGGGCAGATCATTTGAGGTCAGGAGTTCAAGACCAGCCTGACCAACATTGGGAAACCCCATCTCTACTAAACGTACAAAAAATTAGCCAGGTGTGGTGGTGGTCACCTGTAATCCCAGCTACTCCAGAATCTGAGGCAGGAGAATTGCTTGAACCTGGGA
The DNA here is from genome assembly GCF_049354715.1 of Callithrix jacchus. NCBI lineage: Eukaryota > Metazoa > Chordata > Mammalia > Primates > Cebidae > Callithrix > Callithrix jacchus. The sequence goes on from NC_133505.1 coordinate 37,643,999, forward strand.
GGCGGAGGCTACAGTGAGCCGAGATCGGGCCATTACACACCAGCCTGGGCAAAAAGAGAAAAACTCCATCTCAAAAATAATAATAATAATCAAAGAGCTAATAAGACAGTGTAAAATAAGTGGGCCAAGATTAAATAGAAGATAAAAATAGAAAATCTAAAACAAGAACCAGGCATTTGGAAGCTCTTTTACCTGGGGCGGGACGCATTCAAAGGTCTAAGTCGAGGCTGAGGAGTGCTTTCCACAACTCTGGGTGACAAGGGCAAAGCTGCATTGTGGGACTGGGGTGCTGGAGAATCCCAGGCACAGAGGACTCAGATCCCAAAGGGCCTCACCACAGGAATAAGGGGGCTACTCAAAAGAAACCTGAAGCCTGGTTGGCTTTGACTGATCTGGCTTACCCAGAAAAATTCAAATTCTGAAACTGGATTAGGGGAATCCTGGATTAGTATAGCTTTAAGACCTGGCAGAAACAGAGAAAGAAGCCCATTGTCCTAGGCCTCAAAGGATTTCTACAAATACCTTTCCAAACACAATTTCCAGCATATTCTCAAGTATTTTTTTATTGTATGCCATTCTTAAGTTATAACAAAAAAATTTTGAGCACACACCTTTAATACAAATTTGTTTACAAATTATCACACTTGTTACTTTACATTATGGAATGTACAGAAAAAGAAATGCTAGAGGATAAGATGAGAAATGAAACATTTACATTTTTTAATTTTTTTATGGCAAGAAACAATTTTATTTGAGTTAAAATTATTTACGAAAGCCCGAAGACATGCTTCATGAAACTCATACAATTTTTTTGCTGTTGGCTTATGCTCCGGAGACACAGCTGTGAAATACCGTGTAAAATAAAAGCAGTACTGGATTCAGAAAAGTACTCTACTTTTTAAATTTCCAATGGATACTATTTTTAGACATATTTATAAAGGAAAAAAATAGGTTACTTTAAGACTTTAGTTAATTGGCAGGTCACCTCAAGTGCCCAGAAAGGTAGAATTCTCTGAATGTTAAAACACACAAATGTGCTGCATTTGGTGAAGGTGATATTTCCCCCACCTAAAATTGTATTTCTAATAGCAGAGACAATTTTTAATATCACTGCATTGGTTTGCTGGAACCACAAAGTACAAAGAACCAAACAACAGGAGTGGCCGGGCACTGTGGCTCACACCTGTAATCCCAGCACTTTGGGAGGCTGAGGCGGGCGAATCACGAGGACAAGAGATCGAGACCATCCTGGCCAACAAGGTGAAACCCCGTCTCTACTAAAAAAATACAAAAATTAGCTGGGCGTGGTGGCACACACCTGTAGTCCCAGCTACTTGGGAGGCTGAGGCAGGAGAATTGCTTGAACCAGGGAGCCAGAGGTTGTAGTGAGCCGAGATCCCGCCGCTGTGTTCCAGCCTGGTGATGGAATGAGACTCTGTCTCAAAAACAAAAAACAGGAGTTTATTCTGTCACTGTTGTGGAGGATCGAAGTCCAAAATCAAGCTGCTGGGAGGACCATGGACCCTCTGAAGGTTCTAGAGGAGGATCCTTCCTCACCTCTACCAGTGTTGGATAACCCAGGTGTTTCCTGGCTTACAGTTACATAAATGGAGTCTTTGACTTCTCCTTAGCTGGTCCTCTCCTCTATGTCTATCTGCTCTCTTTTCTCAATATAGGGACACCAGTCATATAAGATGAGGGGCTACCGGCCGGGCATAGTAGCTCACACCTGTAATCCCAGCACTTTGGGAGGTTGAGGCAGGCGGATCACCTGAGGTCAGGAATTCAAGACCAGCCTGGCCAACCTGGTGAAACACCATCTCTATTAAAAGCACAAAAATTAGCCAGGCATGGTGGTGGGTGCCTGTAATCCCGGCTACTCAGGAGGCCGAGGCAGGAGAATCACTTGAATCTGGGAGGCAGAGGTTGCAGTGAGCCGAGATTGCGCCACTGCATTCCAGCCTGGGCAACAGGAGCAAAACGCTGTCTCAAAAAAAAAAAAAAAAAGATAAGGGTTAACCCTTATGATCTATCTTAATTTAATTAATTATATCAGCAGTGACCCTATTTCCATATAGGAACTGAGGATAAGGATTTCAACCTAACTTTTTCTGAGACAAAATTCAGTCTCCATAACAATCACTAACTAGTCTTCATTACTTCAAAAAATCTTTTGAAAGTGATTAATACTTTGAGATTTGGTAGTTCAATGACCTATATTCAGTTTATCTTAATACTTAATTTTACTGTTTGTCATAATTTAAAAAAAATCTAAGCCATAATAAGAAATATATATTTGGTGTCTGCCTCCAGTTCTTGACACAGAGCTCCTAAAACTCTCGTAGTTTCCTGAGCAAGAGGAGTACTAGGACCATCTTATATTCTAATATTTGGTCCTCAACTCTGTGGTGTGGTTTGGATCTGTGTCCCCACCCAAATTTCATTGCGGATTGTAATCCCCAGTGAGTGTGGGACCTGGTGGGAGGTGACTGGATCACGGGGGCAGATTTCTCATGAATGGTTTAGCAACATCCTCCTAGGACTGTTCGAACAATAGTAAGTCCTCTCGAGATCTGGTTGTTTAAAAGTGTGTGGCATCTCCCCTCTATCTTGCTCCTGCTCCAGCCATGTGAGTTGCCCAGATACCCCTTTGTCTTCCGCCATAATTGGAAGCGCTTCCTGAGGCATCCCCAGAAGCAGAAGCCACTGTGCTTTCAGTACAGCCGGCAGAGCCACGCGCCAACTAAACCTCCTTTCTTTATAAATTACCTGGTATCAGGTATTTCTTTACAGCAATGTGAGAATGGACTAATACACTCTGGTTCCTGAGACAGAGTTCCTCAATCCTTTGGAAATTCTTGGGATGCCCAAAAGACAATGGAAATGTCTTTTGTTCTAACCAGGCAACTCTTGGTGGGCTCCTGGATGGAGCTGGTCACCAGCAAAACCAAGCCATGATTAGAAGCTTGGAACTTACAGCTCCACCCTGCATCCTCTGGGGAAGAGGGAGGGGCTGGCAACTGACTTAATAATGAGTCATGCTTACATGATGAAGCCTCCACTGAATCCCTAAACTACCAGGTTCAGAAAGCTTCTGGGTGGTGAATACAACCATGTGCTGGGACGTTGGCACTTCGCAACTCCATGGGTACAGAAGCTCCTGTGCTTGGGACCTCGCTCTATGTACTCTTCATCTGGCTGTTCATTTGTATCATCTATCATATTCTTTATAATAAACCAGTCAATGAAAGTAAAATGTTTCCCTGAGTTCTGTGAGTGAACTGTTCTAACAACATAAACTGTGAGGATGGTGAAGAGCCCTAATGTATAGATTTATAGCTGGTTGCTCAGACGTACAGGAGGCCCAGATCTGGCACTGGAATCTGAAGTGAGGACAGTCTTGTGGAATGGACCCCATAACCCACGGGGGCTGCACTAACTCTAGGTAGTGTCAGAACTGAATTGCAGGGCTGACCACAGGGGCTCACACCTGTAATCCCAACACTTTGGGAGGCCAAGACAGGAAGATCACCTGAGGTCAGGAGTTCAAGACCAGCCTGGCCAGCAAGGTGAAACCCCATCTCTACTAAAAACAAAAATTAGCTGGGCATGGTGGCGGGTGCCTGTAATCCCAGCTACTCAGGAGGCTGAGGCAGAAAAATCTCTTGAACCTGGGAGGCAGAGGCTGCAGTGAGCTGAGATCATGCCACTTTACTGCAGCCTGGACCACTAAGCAAGACTCTCAAAAGAAAAAAAAAAAAAAAAGAAATGAATTGTAGAACAATCAGTTGGTGTATAGTGGGAGGGTTGGTGAATTGGTTGTTGTGGACACACACTCCCACATTTGGTGTCAGCAGTGTGGCAAGAAATCGTTTTTAATACCCCAAAAAGATGAAAAATTCCAAATGAAAGCAGTGCCCACTGACTTTTCTTTTTTTTTCTTTTCTTTTTTTAGACAGGGTCTCACTCTGTTGCCCAGGCTGGAGTGCAGTGGTGAGATCATGGCTTACTGTGGCCCCAGCTCCTGGGCTTAAGCGATCCTCCCACCTGAAGCTCCTGAGTAGCCAGGACTGCAGGCATATGCCACCATTCCTGGCTAATTTTTTAAATTTTTGTAGAGATAGAGTCTCACTATGTTACCCAGGCTTCTGATTGACTTTTGAACACACAGTTTTTCAATCTCAGCTTCTTTTTTGAGATGGAGTTTCACTCTTGTTGCCCAGGCTGGAGTGCAATGCTGCCATCTCAGCTCACCACAACCTCTGCCTCCCAGGTTCAAGCGATTCTCCTGCCTTGGCCTCCCGAGTAGCTGGGATTTCAGGCATGTGCTACCATGCCCAGCTAATTTTCTATTTTTAGTAGAGACAGGGTTTCTCTATGCTGGTCTCGAACTCTTGACCTCAGATGAACCGCCTTCCTTGGCCTTCCAAAGTATTGAGATTACATGTGTGAGCCACCCCGCCTGGTCTTATCTACTTATTATAGAAAGATTTTTCTTGAAATTCAGCTAGCAAATTTCCATCTTTACAAATTTCCATTAGCTGTTCTTGAACACTGAATGGAAGATGTTACATTTTTATTGTTTTTATAAATAAGTTAGAAATCCAAGGAAACTCTGCTTAGGAAATTTTTATTTTTTTTCTTGCTTGCATCAGGCAGGTAATGTGCTGATGTTGTAACAAGGCTTGAGCGAGGCACATCTCACATGTGGATGTGGAAACGCAATCATCAAGCTTATGAACCACAAAAGGATCTAGAAAAGTTTTAAATATATGAAACAATTCTGTGTCCATGCTTGCATGCACATAGGAGACACTGTTGTATAGCTTTTTGACTTAAAATCATCTAAGAGTGGAAATGCTTTCCAACATTCTTTTTCAAAACTCTCTCAAACTCATCAGCATAATGAAGGAAACAACACACACTGGCACCTATTTGAGGGTGGAGGGTGAGAGGAGGGAGAGGAGCAGAAAAGGCAACTATTGAGTACCGGGCTTAGTACCTGGGTGATGAAATAATCCGCAACCAACCGCTGTGTCATGAGTTCACTTGTATAACAAACCTGTATATGTACCCCGAAACCTAAAGCAAAAGTTAAAAAACAACAACAACAAAACAAAAACCCAAAATACTCTCTCCACAGGGTGCAATATTTCTAAAGCAACTATTTTCTCATTTGTTGTTATGCTATTTTCTTTTTACCTCGAGGAAACATATGAAATGAGTTGATTTTTTCAAAAACATCTGTTACATGGTGTGCTATAGAGACTCACTCTATCTTTTAGTTGCAGAAAATGTCAGTGTCTTATTCTAGTTCCAGTTGCTTTAACAAAATGCCATAGACTGGGTGGCATATAATCAACAGAAATTGGTTTCTCAAGAGCTCTGGAGGCTGAGAAATTCAAGATCAAGTTGCCAGAGGATTAGGTGACTGTTGGTAAACACCCACTTCCTAGTTCATAGATGGCAGCTTCTCACTATGTCCTCACTTGGCGGAAGGGCAAGGCAGCTCCCTGGATACTAATCCTTATACCCTAAAATTAGGGTGTAACCCTCATGACCTACAGCCCCTACCAAAGGCCCCCTTCCTAATGCCATCACATTAGGGAATTAGTTTCAACATATGAATTTTGGGAACATTAACATTTAGACAGTAGCAGCAGCCAATTCTGTATCCTTGTCTTCTGGGATGAAAACTGTGATCCATCACCCAGGGCATCCTCCTGTGATGTTGGTCATGTTGCTCCAGATGTAGGGAGTGCTGGTGGGCATTTTAGGGACTGCCTGGGCTGCACCCCTTCCTGGGGTGGACATCCAGTGACCATCCCATGCAGGAATATAAAGAACTGGCCATCTCAGCCCAGCTCAGGACAACACTGAAGGGTCATTCTAGCTCCAGAGCACCCGTGGATTCAACCTAGTGTCCTGGCCGGAAATGCATCTCGAAGTCTGTCTCTCCTCAGTTTGCTTCCTTCTTCCCCCTTCCTTCTACGGGTGTTGAAACCAAGGATGTGCCTCAATAGTCATCCTGCAGAACGTGTCTCAGAATTTTCTTCCCAGACTTATGACATTTTCATCTAAAAGAAAAAAAATATATGTAACTTATCTTTAAATACTTTGCCAAGAAAAAAGCCAGAAAACTCCTGGTGGTAAAAAAAGGTTTGCCTGCCCATTTTAGTGATGGTCTGTTCTTTTAAAATCTTACTTTTACAAAATTAGGGCCATTGAAAACAACTCATAGCAAGGAGACAGCAATACAGAGTAATACCGACAGTGGAACTCCGACCACGCCCTCAGGATATTTCCTATTGTTCTGTTTGACAGGTGAACAGAAAACATAAGAGACAAATGAGGACCCAGGTGTCTATCTTTATAGCAAGTATTTAAAAAGCTTCATTTCTTACCTTTTAACATAAATATATGTACTTTCTCATATTTTCTTTCTCTGCCCTCAATATACAGTATTATATTGCAAAGACTACTCATCTGGGCAAAAAGCCACAAGAACTGAATGTAAGGAAGGCAGATAGGTACAAGCCAGTGGGGCCAGAATTCATGAGCTGTCTGTGCTCCTGAGGACATGGGAAGAGCCAATGATAACATCTAGATTTCCAGCTCAAGTGACTGAATGAAAGTCAGTGGCTGGACATCTTTGACTTGGGGAGAGGAACAAGGTGGCATTTGCCATGCAGAATTTGGAGCGTCAGGGTGTTGAGTGGGCAGATTCCAGTGTCTGTATGCTTAGGGACAATCAGGAGAGCTGCCAGGACTCAGGGGGCCATCTACAAGCTGGGGAAAGTTAAACCAATGAAGTGATGAGAATATAAAGAGAGAAGATGACAAACCTGAAGTAAGGTTTTTACGGATTAGGCCTAGCAGTAGCAGTATTGAGGCTATGCTGGAAAGGCCTCAGGTCTCAAGGCAACCTACAGGAGGCTGTAGAGATGCAAATGTGGGGTAATGAAGTCCTGGGCAAGGGCATAGGGAGGGGGAGGGGAGGGAAGGAGAGGAGGCATTTGGACAAGTTTTGTGACTAACAGGAGTAAGGAACCAGGGAGAGGAGATAGTTTATGTTTTCCTTTTAGACTTTATTTGGAAAAATACCTTTATTTTATTTATTTATTTATTTAGAGATGGAGTCTCGCTCTGTCGCCTAGGCTAGAGTGCAGTGTTGCTATCTTGGCTTACTGCAACCTCTACCTCCCAGGTTTAAGCAATTCTGCCTCAGCCTCCGGAGTAGCTGGGATTACAGGTGCATGCCACCATGCCCAGCTAATTTTTGTATTTTTGGTAGAGATGAGGTTTCACCATGTTTGCCAGACTAGTTTCAAATGCCTAACTTCAAATGATCTGCCTGCCTCAGCCTCCCAAAGTGCTGGGTTTACAGGTGTGAGCCACAGCACCCAGCCGGAAAAATACCTTTATTTCAAATACTCTGCACTGTACTCCCATGCTGACCTTATGAAAATTCACATACATATGAAGCCTTTATGGTTTAAGTCTTAGAAGCGGTTATAGTTAGGCACTGAACACACTCTCGTTTCCTATGGCCATTTAAACAGCTGACTATAGTAACAGATTTTTACCCACACAGACAGCAACGGCATGTCATAAGCAAGAAGGCACGAAAGACTGAGTCTCACTTCCTTCTGCGGTGTAATCATTTCCACGACAGGTAGCATATTTGGTTCTAGACCATATTTATAAAGGTTTATATTGGAGCTGTTTAGGTTCATTTGTTAGTTTTTTGGGGGAAAGTTAAGCAATTTAGAACCGCAAAAGGGTATTTATGCTATTATTTTCACAATTTAATAGGTAGAACATCTGAAAAATGGATATAATATTTCCCTTTAGCAGCTGAATCTCTTTCTAAACTTCTACAAGCACTTTCCACTGACCCCACCCCCCAACCCACCCAAAAAATGTGTAACAACAGAGAAAGGAAGACTACCATGCAAAAAAAAAAAAAAAATTCTCAAACATGTCATATTTTCTTTGGTGTTACACAGAATGGAACCTGCATCCTTCCACTTAAACAACATATCCCTGACTGTTACATTCCCACAGAAGTGTGACATTTTACTGGATCTTTATGTTCTAGTACAAAATGTAAATTTCTGGTAGAATCTTTTTTCCCTGAGTGTAGTTTCAGAATGTTAATTGTTAGATAACTAAGCTATTGCAGGCCTGTTTCAATCAGGACTGGGGGGAAATTGCATTTGGGATCGCCAAAAGCACTTTTATTGGACTTAATATTTATTATAACTCAATATCAAGACATTGGTTTAGAAGTACTTGTTCATATAATACTACTCTTCTACTTTGTCACGAAATTGGAGTTAGGCTCAAATTTTACATTGTAATTGAAGTCTAGCTAACAGTAGCTGATAACATTCCTGTTGCACTTGTCTACAACGTTAACCCATTCAATCTTCACCTCAATTCTGTTAGGTAGGAACTACAGGCTGACCATCCCTAATCCAAAAATCCGAAATCCAAACGTTTTGAGCACTGATATAACACCACAAGTAGAAAATTTTGCACTTGACCTTGTGTACACACACTTTGTTTCATGTACGAAATTACTAAAAATGTTGTATAAAATTACCTTCAGGCTATGTGTATGTGCATGAGGTATAGATGAAACATAATTTTATGTTTAGACTTGGTTCCCATCCCCAAGATACCTCATTATGTATATGCAAATATTCCAAAATAAAAAAAGAAATCTGAAATTCTGAATACTTCTGGCCCCAAGCATTTTGGAAAAGGGATACTTAACGAGTATTAGTGTTCCCATTTTATAGATGAGGAAAGTGAGTTCTGTAAGGTGAAGTCAGTAGACCAAAGTTACACAGCTAGTGTGTGGGATGGCCAGGATACTGAGCAGACAGTCTGCCCTCAGTTCATGCTCTTAACCATGCTGCTCTACTGTCTGCTTAATTGAGAGTTAAATAGTTTTGAGGGAAAAAATACTCCAGCTTGCCCTTATAAAATTCCAGAAATCAAACATGTAGTTCTAGTGTAGGTTGGAGAATAATAAGTGGTATCTATAATAAAAAGCACTCCTGGAAGACAGAGCACGAAGGTCTTTTCTGCCATCCAGCCTACCCTGGAATCCAACTTTCCAATACTCCATTTTACACAATAAAAAAGACGAATGCTTTAAGAACCTAAATGTAGTACAGTCTTATGACATTTTGCCAAAGAATAATGATTTTTTTTTCTTTAAGATGAAAGCTGAAAAGGTCATCCACTTCCAATTTTGCAAACTGCAGGCCACCATGCATTTGTGGAAAACATTTTTTAAAAAAATGGATTGCAGGCTGGTTGTGGTGGCTCACGCCTGTAATCCCAGCACTTTGGGAAGCTGAGGCGGGCAGATCACCTGAGGTTAGGAGTTCAAGATCAGCCTGACCAACATGGAGAAACCCCATCTGTACTAAAAATACAAAATAAGCTGTGTGTGGTGGCACATGCCTGTAATCCCAGCTACTGGGAAGGCTGAGGCAGGAGAATCACTTGAACTCGGGAGGCTGAGGTTGCAGTGAGCCAAGATCGTGCCACTGCACTCTAGCCTGGGCGACAAGAGAGACTCCATCTCAAAAAACAAATGAATTGCATTATAATAAATGTTATCAGAGTACGTATTGATATTGTTTTATTTATGAAACTTTCATTTATGTGTGAGATCACAACCTAAAATATGTTTCTTACTGTGGGTCACAAACACAAACTTTGATATCTACTGATCTAGCCCACATTCACCTTCCAATAAGAGAGACGAGGACTGAATCTTCACTCAGCATTGGCTGTCCACTGGGTTTTAAGAGCATCCTTAAAAATTCAAGCCTCACACTTATCACTAATTTTGCAAGTTTTTATTGCCTTAGGGAAAATTCTGGATTATATTTAATAATGTTACTTACCTTTTAATTCCTTGCCTTGAAGTGTCCTATTTTGTTATCACCTGAAACTATATAGATTAAACTGTAAGTGATTTATAGGTGAATACTTCTAAAAGGTAGAAAGTTTTCCAAGCAAAACAACTGCAGCAGAATAAGAAAGGATTGCCAGAAATCATCCCGTCCCTTGGTATTCAAAGTGTGGGCCACAGACTAGCAGAATCGGCATCACCTGAAGCAGAAACTTAGGCTGCACTCCACGCCTACTCAGAATCTGTGTTTCCACAAGATCCCCAGCTCAGACATATGCACTGACCTCAGCCTTGTCTTCTCTACAAGTCAGGACTTTTGGTACTAGCAGGGGGAATAATGTTCATCAACTTAGATTTAATAGAACTTTCCCCCAAACTAGAAAATGGCAAAAGAGAATAGTAAGAACACATTATATCTTGTCTTACATTTGAGATGTATATATATATGTGTGTGTGTGCATATCTGTCTATACTTAGATACATACATATGTATACATACACACATACATCAACTAGTTTATCTGTTCATGACTATTTCATATCTTTTTTCCAGCCCTTAGTGTAAATGTGTGAGAAAAACATAAGTTGTCTGATGCAAGCCTTCAGCTTCAGATCAACATGTATATTAGTTCATTTTCATGCTGTTGATAAAGACATACCCAAGACTGGGCAATTTACAAAAGAATCACAGTTCCACATGGCTGGGGAAGCCTCACAATCATGGCAGAAGGTGAAAGACACATCTCACATGGTGGCAGACAAGGAAGAGAGCTTGTGCAGGGAAACCCCCGTTTATAAAACCATTAGATCACTATGTTGACCAAGATGGTCTCGATCTCTTGACCTCGTGATCCACCTGCCTCGGCCTCCCAAAGTGCTGGGATTACAGGCTTGAGCCACCAGCCTGGGTAACAAGAGCGAAACTTCACCTCAAAAAAAAAAAAAAAAACAAAAAAAACCATCAGATCTTGGCTTGGTGTGGCAGCTTACACCTGTAATCCCAGCACTTTGATAGGCCGAGGTGGGTTGATCACCTGAGGTCAGGAGTTCAAGGCCAACCTGGCTAACATGGTGAAACCCTGTTTCTACTAAAAATACAAAAAATTAGCTGGGCGTGGTGGTGCATGCTTGTAATCCCAGCTACTCGGGAGGTTGAGGCAGAAGAATCACTTGAACCCGTGAGGCAAAGGTTGTAGTGAGCCAAGATTGCACCATTGCACTCCGCTTGGGCAACAAGAGCGAAACTCTGTCTCAAACAAAACAAAACCATCAGATCTTGTGAGACTTATTCACTATCATGAGAATAGTATGGGAAAGACTCACCCCCATTATTCAGTTACCTCCCACCAGGTGCTTCCCACAACATGTGGGAATTGTGGGAGCCACAGTTGACATTTGGGTGGGAACGCAGCTAAACCACATCGGCATGGTTATTTATACAGTCATCCTCTAGTCACCTCACTTACTTCTCACCCTTTTCACCTATTTGCCTACCCACTCCAACTCACATGCCTATTCCTTTCCTCGTCCCTTCCCTTTCTCTATCTACTTTCTAGTGTGTTCTCTATCAACCCAAGCAAAGCATTAATTTATTGCCCATTCTGCTCTTAGAAGTGTACCTTTACATGTATTTATGTGTATGATGCATTCTTAATTTGGATCCATGAGAGATCTAATGACATTTATAGTATAATGAAATGTAATGATGAATTTCACTTCAAAGTGCACTACTGAGTTCAAAGCAATGATCTAGGAAATACCAGGGGTGGGGGGAGGCCAGAGGGAGAAAAGAGGATATTGTCCCTTTTATATTTTTTACAGTCTCATGGTGGAGAGAAGTGTGATATGTTTTATTTGGAAATTCAGATTCTATGTTATGGAAGGAGAAGCAGAATTCATATTGAGTAGGGATGAAAAAAGAGAATGCTTCCCAAAGGATGTGGTCTTACATTGGTCTTTTAATAATAATTGACATTTCCATAGACGGAGAAAGGAGAAGTGAGAGAAAGAAAGGGCATTTCAAGTGAGCATGGTACATGTTCTCAGGAAACAATCAGTATCACAGGGCATGTGAGGATGAAATTGAAAAAAAAGGAGCCCACTTAGAGAAACTTACATGTCATGCTTGGGCACTAGGTTCAATTCTAGAGTAAAGGGAATCCACTCCTATTAAATACAACCAGTCATTTCGTCTCCCAAACACAGCAAGAGTAATTTTGTTTTGAAACACAGAGCTGAAAGTATATTGCCAATCCCATTTATCCTGCCTTCCATCTGCTTCTTTTTACCAGATCCCACTATTCTAAAGTGAAAGAGCAACACTCCCCCTGATCTCCTTACTATGGAATCTTGTTTGTCTTTCACTCTTCCTTTCTGGATGCAGAGTGGTGCACCTGCTGCTTTCTGTGTGTGCAATGCTCCTCCTCCACCAGCCCACCCTCCTCTTCAGCAGATTAGTACCTGTCCACCAAGTTCAGGTTATCTCAGCCCAAACACGGCTTTCTGACTTAGCCAGCTAAGTTAGGTTAACATATTCATATAATTAAGATATTCATATAGAGTAGCCTTTCAAAATACCTATCACCGTTTACACACACACACACACACACATACACACACACATACACACACACACACTTTTTAGACAGGGTCTCCCTCTGTTGCCCAGGTTGGAGTGCAGTGGTGTGACTTCTGCTCACTGCAACATCCACCTCCCAAGTTCAAGCAATCTGCCTGCCTCAGCCTTCATTTTTTGTTTGTTTTGAGACAGAGTCAGTCTCATTCTCTCACCCAGGCTGGAGTGCAGTGGTGTGATCTTGGCTCACTGCAACCTCTACCTCCCAGGTTCAAGGGATTCTTATCCCTCAGCCTCTAGAGTAGCTGGAATTACAGGCACATGCCACCATGCTCAGCTTTCACCTCCTGCCATGATTTAGAAGAGACGGGGTTTCTTCATGTTGGTCAGATTGGTCTCACTCCTGACCTCCAAGTGATCCACACCCGCCTCCCGGCCTCCCAAAGTGCTGGAATTACACGCGTGAGCCACTGTGCCCAGCCTACAGTTCATAATTACTTACTAACCTCTTCATCTGGGGAAAATCTGTTCCCCAATAAGACTGTAAACTCACAGAGGATAGAGGTAATTTATGGTTTGGATGTTCCCTGCAGAAGTCACATTGAAATTTAATTGCCACTATAACAGTATTAAGAGGTGGGACCTTTAAGAAGTGATTAGAGGCTCTCCCCTCATGAATGAATTAATGCCATTCCCTTGGGAGTGGGTTAGGAGTAAGTTCCAGATAAAATGAGTTCAACCCCCTTTCCTTTGCTCTCTCATGCCTCCTTCCAGCTTTCACTGTGGGTGACACAGCATGAAAGCCCTTATCAGATGATCAGTCCCTTGACCCTAAACTCCCTAGCCTCCAGAGCCATAAGAAATAAATTTCTTTTCCTTATAAATGACCCAAACTGTGGTATTCGGTTATAGGAGCATAAAACAGACTAAGACAGGAGATAATGTGTTTTGCTTAAAATGGGATTCCCTCCACTTAACACTTCGTCTGTCACGTGGTTTGCTGAATGAATGAGTAGGAACAGCATAATTTGTACTGAGATTTGGCAGATGAATCAGAAGATATTGTAGAGAGACTGAGGGCTGGTAAGTGTGCTTGGTCAAAAGAATATGTGGTGGGGAGGCTGTGTGGAAGAAAGCATAGTATCACACATTTCTCATTTCCATTAAGCATTTTTCTACTTTTTCCATGTGTAAATTATAACACATTAATGACTATATGTGCATGTATATGTCTTTTTCTAGGGGATCTGCAAGAGACAAATACCACTGGTACATGAATAGTTTGGCAGAAGGCCTTTTGCTTAAAGGAGAGGCTTCTTTTAGTACAGAGTTTAGATAACATTCTCCAAATCCTATGTTTAAGACACAAGTTTATGACCCAGCAACTCCACTCCTAGGTAGATTCCTAAAAGAACTGAAAAAGAGGTATTCAAACTAAAGCTTGTGCATCCGTGCTCTAGCATCACTATCTACGATAGCCAAAAATGGAAACAACCCAAAAGTCTATCGACTGGTAAGTGCTTAAAGAAACTGTGGTATAGTCATACAGTGGAATATTACGGAGCCATAAACAAGAATGAGGTACCGACATGTCCTATGAGGTGGATGAAACTTGAAAACCTGCTTAGTAAAAGAAGCCATACAAAAAAGTCACTTTTTTTTTTTTAATGAAGTCTCACTCTGTCACCCAGGCTGGAGTGCAGTGGCACAATCTCAGCTCATTACAACCTCCACCTCCCGGATTCAAATGATTCTCCTGAGTCAGCCTTCTGAATAGCTGGGATTATAGACACATGCCAACACGTCCAGCTTATTTTTGTATTTTTACTAGAGACAGAGTTTCACCACATTGGTCAAGCTGGTCTTGAACTCCTGATCTCGTGATCTGCCCACCTCAGCCTCCCAGAGTGCTGGGATTACAGGTATGAGCCACCGCACCCAGCCTAAAAGTAGTATATGATTCCACTTACATGAACTATCTAGAATAGGTAAGTCTACAGAGACAAAGGTTGGTGGTTGCCAAGGACTAGGAGCAGGGGGAAGGGGAGTAGACTGCTTAATGGGTAAGTAAGTGGTTCCCTTTTCGGGGGGCAATGAAGATCCTTTAGAACTAGATAGAGGTGATGGTTGTACAATATTGTGAATTAGACACTATTGTTGTTGTTATTTTGAGGCAGGGTCTCGCTCTGTCACCCAGGATGGAGTACTACAGTGCAATTTTGGCTCACTGCAGCCTTGAGCCTCCAAGCTCAAACCACTCTCCCATCTCAGCCTCCCAAGCAGCTGGGACAACAAGCATGGGCCACCACACCCGCTAATTTGTTTATTTTTTGTAGAAACAGATCTATATACTCTTAAATCATGAAGTTTATGTTCTGTGAGCTTTACCCCAATAAAAACTGTTTAATATTTAAAAATATATTTAATAACTAGTCACTTTAGAAACCAGTTACTACAGAGATAATAAAAAGACATTGCAATCTTAATAACCGTCGTATGTTTCTCTTGGATTAAGGTTATAACCAGTCCTCCCTCTTTTGGAGTTTCATATCCAGAGACTCAACCAACAGTAGATTGAAAATATTCTGAAAAAAAACACCACAATGCAACAATAAAAAATAACACAAATTTTTAAACAATACAGCATAATCACTGTTGACAGCATTTACATTGTAGTTGGTATTACAAGTGACTAGATATGACTTGAAGTATGCTAGAGGCTGTGTGTAAATGTCCTCCAAACAAGTCTATAAAAGACTGACTATAATCAGAGTTTGAAGGACTATTTTTCTTCAATTGGTTGGATTAAAAACCATTACCAACTTTTAATAATTTTCTGACTCCTGCAATTCACTTTAATGACTTATGATTATCATTATGCAAATAATTAGGATAAATTTTAATGAAAGGCTTTCTTTGTATGTGCTGCAAATGATTGCTATGGTTAATAAAATTCACCTATTTTACAATAGTAGAAAGAGGAAAAAGTTAGAATTGATTTTTTTAAAAAGACCATTAAGACCTTTAGAAGTGGGTATCTCACTGTATTCCCGATGTCACTGACTCTAAGGTGCAAATTTTTTTCCTGTTTTAACATTGCTGAACTCAGGGTGCCTGTGACAGGCACTGAGACCAGGCAGCTGTCAGGATGTAGCTGTAGCTGTCATTGCCTGCTCTGGTTCATCCAAAAGTGCTAAATCATGTCGGGGACCTGGGGGACAATTCCAGAGACAAGAGTGCGCTCTTTAAAGAACATTCTTGATTTTGAAACATGGACATTAATGAGTCAATGTCAAAAAATGTTTGTGAAGAGTTGAATTCGGAATGTGAAGTTGTCTCAGGAATGCTTAGACACTTTGTTTCAATTACATTTGACTTTTCATATGTGTGTGTACATACACACACACACACATGATATAGAGGAATGTCTTTGCTAAATAAGCCTTAAGAAGCTATTTCAATGAGGGCCAAATAAAAATTAAAATGATAAACAAGTATTTAATCATCATTTAATTGGCAGCATTTTTTGTCTCCATAGAACATAAAATAATGGTGTTATATATTCAGTGATATAAAGTGTGGTTCATGGAACTCTGATAGAGTTCCCTGAAACTATTGCAAAGGGTCCACAAGCCAGAAGTGTATTGATGATAATACTAACATGTTATTTGCCTTTTCCAGTGTCTCGACATTGGTGATGATAGTGCAAAAGCAGTGATGAGTAAAACTGAAGTCATCTTCACACCAGTCAAGGCAGGACACCAAACTGCACCAGCAGTCACTGTATTTCTTAATGCTACACACTTGCAAAAACTAAAAAGAGAAAAAATAATAAAACCAGCTGCTCTTAACAGTGTTCTTGAAGCAGTAAAGATTGTTTATTTTATTACATCTCAACCTTTAAATCCATGACTTTTTGATAATTCTAGATGATGACACAGGAAACACACCGAAAGCAACTTCTGCCGCCTACAAAACTGCAGGCGACCCTGGAACACTGCAGGGGTTCCCTACGCAGTCAAAAGGCCACATGTAAGTTGTTTTTTGTCTGTGGGTTTTGTTGTTGTTGTTGTTGTTGTGTTTGTAGAGACAGAGTCTTACTATATTGCCCAGGCTGGTCTTGAACTCCTGGACTCAAACCATCTTCCTGCCTCAGCCTCTCAAAGTGCTGTCATTACAGGTATGAGCCACTGGGACAAGCAAAAATCCACTTGTAAGTTTTGAGAACCATGACCCCTGCTGCCCCCGTCCCCCCGCCGTTTTTGGTCTGCTGTGTTGACCTTGCCAGAACTGCCTGTGCATTTGGGCTACTTCCCTAGTCGCTGCCTTTTCAGCCCCGCCCACACAGGCACACAGGGACCCACGGCTGGCAGGCGAAGGCCCAGGACAGCCTTTTTACACTGCTATGTGCCAGAGGAGAAGGCGTGCCCCGCCCCTTGCGGCCTGTTTTGCCGTGGTTGCCGTGATGCCAGGACCATGTGCGCACCCTGGGCCCCTTTCTTACTGCTGTTTTGACTAGGGAACGCCGGCGAGGCTAGCCGGGCTGTTGTACAAGCCACCGTGCCTTTTGGCTCCGTGCAGGCTTGGGCTATACCTTGCCCCCTCCCTGCTTTTTTTTTTTTTTTTAAGACAAGTCTTGCTCTGTCGCCAAGCGCCAGGCTGGAGTGCAGTGGCGCAATCTCGGCTTACTGCAACCTCTTCCTCCGGGTTCAAGCAATTCCCCTGCCTCGGCCTCCAGAGTAGCTGGGACTAACAGGTGTGCACCACCACGTCCAGCTAATTTTTGTATTTTAGTAGAGACCGGGTTTCACCATGTTGGCCAGGGTGGTCTCGATCTCTTGACCTCATGATCCACGCGCCTTGGCCTCCCAAAGTGCTGGGATTACAGGCGTGAGCCACAGCCCCCGGCCCCTGCTGTTTTTTTCCAGCCTGCAGCGCCAGTGACAGTGGCCGCAGCACGTGCCTGGGCCCATCCCCGGGGCTGAGCCACGGTTTTCCAGTTTCAGTTCCCAAACGGCAAGGAGCGAAAGACCCGGGGAGAGTGTTTGCACTTTTTGCCCGGCAGGTTTAGTTTACTGCAAGAACACACGGCCGGGGACACCAGGTAACTGCAGACAGTGTTTGCCTGCCTTGCCTCCTGCAGGTTTTTGGCCCAGAGGAGCAGAAAGCAAGTAGAGAGTTTGGAGGAAAAACTGCGCCTTTATTTTAACCTGGCCCTCGCCGCTTAAAGACAGGCTGGGTTTTGCCCCCGAGGCTTGGCGCCGCTACTTTGGTGTTTTTAAAGAGACAGACGGAATGGGAACGGTTTTACTTACAGTTTGAATTTTTTTTTTTTCCTGTGTACCCCTCTCATGGCTGACTCGTCAAAATGTTTGCGGGTTTTGGGGTGCAGGGGAGCGCTTAGCTCCCCTGAGAGGACTATTTCCCAGGCTTTTGGTCTTTCACTCACCTGAGAATGGGAGAGGGGACCACGCTGGGCACAGCTTGTAAAGTAAATACCGGACCCCAAAAAGTTTTTGCAGAAAGTGATTTATTTAGGCAGAGAAAAAGGAGAGAGAAAAAGGCTTCCACGAAGTGTGGAAGGGACCCAAGTATGGAATCCAAGAGAGGAAATGCAGCTTTCACGAGGATTGTGGAAGGGGACCCCAGAGGGGGAAATCCGCCCTGATGAGGGAGACAGGGACTTTTAACCTGGGAGGAATTCCCACCTTTTCCAAGCCCCCTGGCCAATGAAAAGAGTTCCTCTAAACTTCCACTGGAGTGATTGATCTTTGGTCTTTTTCCCCCTGAAAGTTTAAAACAAAAACGGTTAAGTCTCCTGGATGGAGAGAGGAGAGAGGGGCATTAGGTAGTTCTTGCCCCTGAAACTACACCCCCTTGTGGACCCAGAAAGAAAATACACTCCATCATGACTTTTCTCTGCTTCTTGGGAGCACTTCCAGCATTACTGGTGGCAATTCATGTGGGTCCCATAATGTTATTCAAGGTTTATGGTGTCGCCCTAAACATGATGAAAAATACGTAAGAACAAGAGATCACTTTTCACTGTGATATGAATTTTACTAGAGAGACAAACTGCTCATGTGGCATTTTAAGTGGATACACTTATGCGCACTGAAACAGCAGTAAGAGGTGGCTACAAAATTATTACAGTGGTACAGTATGTACTACAGTTAATTTTATGTAGTTATGATTTAACACTGCATCTTTACTGCTTTTGTTTACATTTCTGTTGACTGGGAATGGAAACACATATGGTCTGCGTTTGTGTTTATAAGATTTGATAAATTTTAACTTTTTATCACTGATTTGTATATGTTTATGATAGTAAATTATAAACTAGCATCTACATATATTTCATGCATTTATGGCATACCTTTTTCTTAATTTTTCTGATATTTCTAGGCTACTTGGTTTGTCTGTGAGTTTTTTCAAGTTATTGCAAATCTCCAAAACAATTTTCACTATATGGAAAAAAATCTATGCATAAGTGGACCTGCTCAGTTCAAACCCGTGTTGTTCCTGGGTCAGCTATACAATGGTTGTCTCAAGAGAAAGCCTCTGTGTTTAAATTGGCTGCTGCCCTAAACATTATTTGGTTTTGTTTCATAAAACACCATTTTTATTTGATTTTCTGCTAGCTGAATCTATTAATTACCCATAAAGGGGTGTTTAAAGTCTCCAAATATAATGGTGGATCCATCTGTTTCTCCTTACGGTTCTATCAGTTATTGTGTCATGTATTTTCATACTCTGTTGTAAGGGACATTCACAATTAAGGGTTATTACATCTTCCTGGAGAATTAATCCTTTTATTTTTATGGAATACTCCTCTTCATCCCCTCCAGCTTTCCTTGGCCTGAAGCCTGCTCTGTCTAAAGTTAATGTAGCTACTCTGCTGTCTTTTGATTAGTGTTAGCATGGTATATCTTTCTCCATCCTTTTACTTTTATATGCCTTTATAGTTAACATGAGTTTTTTTTATTTTCCTTTCCAACTTTTAGTTTCAAGGGGTACATGTGCAGGTTTGTTAAGTGGGCAACTTGCATATTGTGGGGAATTGGTGTACAGAAAATTTTGTCACTCAGGTAATCAGCATAATACCCAATAGGTAGTTTTTCAGTCCTCACCCTCCACCCTCAAATTGGCCCCATTGTAAAAAGGAGTTTCTTGTTAGCAACATATAATTGGGTTTTGTTTCTTGATCCACTCTGACAGTCTGTCTTTTAACATTGTTGTGTGTGTTTTTTTTAAGAGCAACTGACAGACAACTCAGATTCAGGCTTGAGTTTTTAGCAGATGTTTTCTGAAAAAAGAACCAAAAGTAAGGCTGACACTTCAAGGAAAACAACTGAAAGCCTTTGTTGCCAGTGATAAAATTAGAGCTTTCCATGAAAAAGTCAGAATTTTTAGAAACATGTTTGTGCCACTGTGAGCTTAAAAGCTCCATGATACTTAAAGACATTTTCAGTGAGATAGTGATATTAATCAATATAATTTTAAATATATAATATAATTTGTAAACTTTTGGAAGTTCTGCATGACTCAGTGATCTGATATTTCACAAATGAGCAGTGCATGATGTCACAAAATCACGTATGGTAAAATTCATTCGAAGTGCAAGATAGACCTAGGTATTTTAATGTAACAAATCATAAAATGTTTACTGCTATCACCCCAGATTGGTCTGTAGAATTAAGGACATCCCAATTAAAATCCCAACAGACTTTATTTTTATAAACATGACAAGCTAATTTTAAAATGTATGTGGAAATGCAAAGAAACCAGAGTAGCCAAAGCAATGTTGAAAAAGAAGTTGAAGAACTTACTAACTCATTTTAAGACTTTCTGTTACACTACAGTAATCAAAATAGTTTCATATTAGTATCAAGATGGACATATAAATCAACGGAACAGAATAGAGACTCTAGAAATAAAATACACACACGTGTAACCAATAGATTTTTGACAAAGATGCCAAGGCAATTCAATGGGGTAGAGATAATCATTCAAGGTCGGGTGCAGTGGCTCAAGCCTGTAATCCCAGCACTTTGGGAGGCCGAGGCAGGTGGATCATGAGGTCAAGAGATCGAGACCATCCTGGTCAACATGGTGAAACCTCGTCTCTACTAAAAATACAAAAAAAAAAAAATTAGCTGGGCATGGTGGCATGTGCCTGTAATCCCAGCTACTCAGGAGTTTGAGGCAGGAGAATTGCTTGAACCCAGGAGGTGGAGGTTGCAGTGAGCCGAGATCACACCATTGCGCTCCAGCCTGGGTAACAAGAGCGAAACTCCATCTCAAAAAAAAAAAGAGAGAGAGAGAGAGAGAGATAATCATTCAAAGAAATGGTTCTGAAACAACCGGAGTGTCAGTTCCAAAAAAAAAAAAAAAAAAAAAAAACACAAAACCTGAATCTTTATCTCACAATATCCACTAAATTTAATTCAAAATAAATCCTTAAATATACGAGCCAAAACTATAAAATTTCTACAATAGGAGAATTTAGTGATCTTGAGTTTTGAAAAGAGTTTTTTAAAATAAATTAATTAAGGTCAGGCACACTTTGGGAGGCCAAGGTGGGCAGATCACCTGAGGCCAGGAGTTAGAGACCAGCCTGGTTAACATGGCGAGACCCCATCTCTACTAAAAAGTACAAAAATTAGCCAGGTGTGGTGGTGGGCACCTGTAATCCCAGCTACTCAGGAGGCTGAGGCAGGAGAATCACTTGAACCCGGGAGGCAGAGGTTGCAGTGAGTTGAGATTGCACCACTGCACTCCAGCCTGATCAACGAGAGCAAGACTCTGTCTCAAAAAATAATAATAATAATTAACCAAAATGTAGAACTTTTGCTTTTCAAAATGTTAAGAAAATTAAAAGGCAAGCCACAAACTGGGAGAAAATATTTGCCAAACACAGATGGATATCTTGAATATGTAAATAGTTCTTACAACAAGAAGATAAGTAATCTAATAAAAGGTGGGCATATGCTTTGTACAGATATTTCACCAAAATGCACCTCCAAAAGGCATTTAGTATATGAAAAGACACTCAATGTAGTCGCTAGGGAAATGAAATTTAAAATCACAATGAGATGTCATCTATACGTCCACCAGGATGGCTAAAATAGAGTGACAATACTAAGTGTTGGAGAGTATGTAAAGCATTGGGATTCTCATGTGTTGCTGGCAGGAATGTTAAATGGTGCAGCTACTTCGGAAACTATTTTGACAGCTTCATAAACAGTTCAACCAATACCTTGTGACCCAACCATTCCACTCCTCGGTATTTACCCAACAGAAATGAAAACATATGTTCACACAAAAACTTGAACACATTTTTCCCTCTTATCTGCCCAAAATTTTCAGCAACCAGCCATGTGCATTTTATGAAGATTAACATTGACCCCAGTCTTACTGTTTGAGGAAGCTGTGTTGGTCAGGATACAGTAGGAAGACAGCAATCACCCCGGTTGGTTTAACAGAGAGAATGTAGTAACAAGAATTGCTAGCCAGATATGGAACAACTAAAAAGGCAAAAAGGAAGAGTAAGGTATCTCAGAGATGCCTCACACCCCCATAGGATGCTGCTGTCCCCCCAGGACTTAGGAAATAGAGAATAGGGTTGAAATGACTGAAACTCACAGGGTTGGAGAGTGGGTCGCTATAGACGGGAATTCAAACCTCTGAGGAGCGACTGTTGCTCGGATAATGCTGGTGCCTCAGAAATCTGGGAGAGGGTCCTCGGCAGCTGAGACCCAGACCTGTGAGGAAGGGAGGGAGTTCCCTGTTCAGTGAGGCCACATCTCTGGGCATGCGTGATAAGGCTGGTTCTCTACATTTTAGGAAGTCAGCAAATTGGAATCATGCGGCGTCTGGAGGGAACTGCTGCTGCCTATACAGCTAAGGTGACTGTGAAGCAGACGGAAAAGAGAGCACCCCGTCTGCCCCTCCAGCCCCACAGTCTCTCTCTAGCGCCCAATTGGCAGAGCCTAAAGGGAGCAACCAACACAGAGAAAGGTTTGCAGAGTGCCAGCATCACAAAACAGGATATGGAAGCATGGGTTCAAAGCCGAGAGACACTAGCTTAACAAATAACACACCAGCAGTGCTTAAATTCCAACTGTTTTTCTCAACGTAAGACTTAGTTTTATGTGTTGTAGTTCACATACATGATGATAGTAACGCGTATCATTCCTGATGGTCTCCCTCCTTCTACTGATGCTTATCTCCACAAACATAAAGAAGTTTGTCTTTATCCCCCAAATCCATTTGAAATGCCTCTCGTGGAGTATATTTATCAAATAAACTATTAATTAAATAACAGCAGCAAAAAGTTGCATGCTATTAGTTCAAACACAAGATCTTGCTCAGTTGCCCTGTGGTGTGACCATGCCTCACTGCAGACTCGATTTTCTGAGCTCAAGGATTCCTCTCAGCTCAGCCTCCCAAGTAGCTGGGACTACAGGCATGCACCACCACACCCGTCTAATTTTTGCATTTTTTTGTAGAGACAGGGTTTCACCATGTTGCCTCAGCTGGTCTCAAACTCCTGGGCTCAAGCAATCCACCAGCCTTGGCCTCCCAAAGTGATGAGATTACATGCATATGCCACTGTGCCTGGCCAGATTCAAACTTTAACATCTAACCAAGTGAACCCTTGTCTGAGGAATTGATGAGAACTAGCATGGATCATTTATTCCAGAGGAATTTTAAGATGTTCACTCTTTTGGTCCAAATGTAATGGTAGCTAAAGATGATGATTGTTGTGGGTGATGATATAAGATATAATTGATTAATTCTGAAATAATCCTTTACATATACCTGGGAATCGATGCCATAAATCATATAAGTGCTTCGTAAAGCAACTCAAAGCATCTCTGCACATAGTTGATTTGATCCAGTTAAAATTTTCTTAAAGCTCCAATAGATTACAAAATAGGGCTATTTCCTTTGATGTGCTCGATAAGAACATTAGACTGAATTTCAAATATGAATGCGTCAGCACAAAAGTTCTAAAAATTTTCTCACTTAATGTGAGGAGTCATGCCCAGCAAAAATCCTTCTGAAAGTCAAACAGAGCCCCACCTGTAACAGCTTCTTTTGGAAGGGGACATGTTGCAGGGTCTTCAGACCTCAGATCTTTAAGTCCAGCCCTAGATTGTTCTTTTAGGCTGAAGCATCCCTAGTCTCCTTTCAGATTTTCATTCTCTGGTGCTTTCTCTCTCACTGGTCTTGTGTTTTTCCTCTTCTTTCCAAATGCAGCCTTATTTTCAGCATTATGTTTGATACCATGGAGAATACAAAAGGAATATAAGACACAGCTCCTGCCCACTGCTATTTTTAACCTAGTTGGGGATATAAGCCAACATCCATGAAACAATTAATTCATAAAGCAGTAGTACATATATAATATTATATATTAGCAGAACAAAGTACTCTTCTCCAATATAATACGATGTTCATTTCAGCCAAGCTAAGCCAAGCCAAAGAGTGTTTCAAGTAACCTAAAGAGCCTTATTTAAATATTTCCTTTATAATGTGTGAGACTTCCAGGATCAAATGACATTTTAATTTTTATTTTTTTTAATTTAGAGATGGGGCCTTGCTATGTTGCCCAGGATGGTCTTGAACTCCTGGGCTCAAATGATTCTCCCACCTCTCAAATAATATTTTTAAAAGGAGGCATATAAACTTGATGACTTTATGAACATTTCAGTTAATATTGTTCTTTAGTTTCTGAAATAGTAAATGCCACATAGCAAAATGCTGAAGAACAACTTTGTAAAGTTAAAGTTTTTATAGCCTTTCCTTTGTATGTTGCCAGTCAGCCTGACCACTGGCCTTTCTTTAACCTAAACCTGTTTTTGCAAAGAGCATTGCATTGTAAACAACAGTATATGTAATGTCACTCTAGAACTGACCCTTTCAATCTAAGAATTATTATCTGAAAGGAGGATCTGACCAAGAAGACTCAGAACAACACATTTTACTTGTGAGTAAAATCTAACAATGGATCCCTGCTTTATCCTATTCCCACCATGCTATGCTGTGGTTTGGACATTTGTCCCCTCTAAAACTCATGTTGAAATCTGAGCCCCAGTGTAGTGGTGTTGGGGGTGGGCCTGGTGGAAGGTGTTTGGATCATGGAGGCAAATCCCTCGTGGATAGATTAATGGCCTCCCTCAGGGCGAGTGAATTGTCATTCTATTAATTCCCATCAGAGCTGGTTGTTAGAAAGAGCCTGGGACCCCCCACCCTCACCCCATCTCCCTTGCTTCCTCTCTCACTATCTCTTTGCACATACTGGCTCACATTCCACTGTGAGTTGAAGCAACCTAAGGCTTTCAACAAGATGCCAATGCCCAATCTTGGACCTTCCAGCCACCAGAATTATGAGTCAAAGAACCTTTTATCTTTATAAATTACCCAGTCTCAGGTGTTTTTTACAACAACTCTAAACATATTAAGACATATCCTGAAATTCTGGAGAGACTGATGCCCAAATCATGAAATTTAAAGCTCAATAAAGTCATCACTTAATGTTCTGTAAACATATTCTGTTTTCAGTAAAATTGCTTTAAAATAACAGTGTTCTAATCAATGGCTATCACTAGAAAACATCAGAGAGCTGGAAACACTTCGCTTCCCCTTCCTTTGTATTCAGCCAACTTCATTACGCCTTCTGCCTAATAATTACAGAGATGGGTTTCATAACATAAAAATAA
The DNA here is from genome assembly GCF_049354715.1 of Callithrix jacchus. NCBI lineage: Eukaryota > Metazoa > Chordata > Mammalia > Primates > Cebidae > Callithrix > Callithrix jacchus. The sequence goes on from NC_133505.1 coordinate 37,669,239, forward strand.
TAGGCCTTACAAATTGCATGCTCTCCCAAGGAACTAGAGACGTATGTCATTTCATATATCAACATGAAAAACATGACTTCTGTTTAACTCAGGCACTGGAGTTCTAGAAATATAGTGAAATCATGCAACTTACTGGTAATTGGTAATGTATGCTGCACACACCCTTTGAAGTAACCACATGTTGAGAAATCCCATTTTAACCCTGCCTTGAGGAAACGAAATGGTATATTGTACCTCTCTCATTAGCTTCCTTTCTCCCCTGAACATGAGTCAATTCATGTATAACCATTACAGAAAAATGCCAGTGCCTCAGAAGTTTTTAAAGTATCTTTTTTGGCTTTATTATAATGGTAATAGTGCTTATCATAGAAAATTTGGAAAACAGGAAAACATATAAAGAAGAAAATAAGAATCATTTGCAAGCCCACAATTCTAAAATTATTACTTGCCAATAGTTTGCTTTCTCGTATTCCAATATTTTTATAAGTGTGTATTTTGCATAGTCGAGAAAACTGTGTGTTATTTGCCTACTGCTTTTTTCATTTAATGTAAACTTGTGAGCATTTTACCTTTTCATTAAAATCTTGGTAAATGTACTTGTAATGTGAGCGCACACTAATTTACCTCACATTTCCCTATCGATGAACAAGTTTAGATAGCCGACTTTTCCACCATCATCAGAAAATATAATGATAATATGCGCACACCTTTATTCCATGAACTGGAACCCAGACCTCTGATGAAGGGTAGGTCTTATTGGCCAAAGCTGTGTCTCTGAGGTTTTAGGAAAACAGTCTATAGAGTTACAAGGTCAAAGAATATAGACATGTTTAGAGCTCTTAATATATACCAGCCAACTGCTTTCCAGATTGCCCAGTTTACACTCCACTAGCACAGTGCAAGAAAACCCACTTCACTGTACACCACAGCTGTGGCAGCAGTGACTGTTAATATTTTTGAGGGTAAAACGATTTCTCAATATTATTTTGACTTATGCGATTGTATTACTGGTGAGTCTGGATGTTTTACTCTCAGGATATTTTAACTCAAAGGAAATGTATAAAAATGAAATTTTATAGAATATTTCTTTCTAAATTGACATGATGAATCCTCCTTTCTGCCAATTCTGAATACTTAAATGAAAAATTATTCAATTAGCATTCATAATTTGAAGGTTTCCTTTACCTTATTTTTTTAAGAGGCTTTGTTTAACATTCAATTATGGCTTAAAGCAAATTCTTCAGTCAAGGGAAGTTGGTCATTTTTTTTTTAAGCCATAAGACTTCAGTATGTTAGTAATTCCATATAGAAGTATATAGAACATGGGAAAACGCAAAAAAAAATCACATTTTAGAATTTTGCTAAAAATCTCTTTATCCAGCGGGGAGCCTGAGAGTGTACAATTAAGGAAAATAATTTGCATTTGCATGTCCGTGGCAAATGATGGCCTGTTCCAATCAACAGACTTTTCCTCATTGACTTCTCTACATATCTCCTGTGCTTTGAAGGTAGAACTTAACATTAACAAGGGATTGACTTTCCTTTTTGGCTCTTCTCTTTACAAACATCACTCATTCGTTCACAAATCTATTTTATAAAGGCTGCATTTTATTTTTAAGAAGTAGTTCAACATTCAAAATTATGTGAAATTTCAGGTGATTTCTTCAGAATTTCAATATACGCTAGCAAAATAAAGAGTTTAGATAAGAAGGCAACGGCCAACAGAAGCAAAGACAGGATCTGACCACAGCTTTGCCTCATAGGATGCGGATGTTCTGGCATAATCTCTGCCTCACTCCCACATAGACTTGCTTGACAGTAGCATTTCCTAAAGACATGCTAGCTAGGTGCACACCCTGTGCTGCTCTTTACATATATTATTTTTAAACCACACAACAGTGCTGCCAGCTATGTGTTATTATTCCCATTCTGTAAAGAAACCAAATCTTAGAGATGCTACAGCTAGGTTTACAACCTTGGTCTGTGTCATTCAGAATCTAGGAAAGCTTATTTTCTTTTTTCTTTTCTTTTCTTTTTTTTTTTTTGGGATGGAGTCTCACTTTGTTGTCCTGGCTGGAGTGCAGTGGTGTGATCTCCGCTCACTACAACCTCTGCTCCCAGGTTCAAGTGATTCTCTGCCTCAGCCTCCCAAGTAGCTGGGGTTACAGGCATGCACCACCACACCCAGATAATTTTTTTTTTTCTGTATTCTTAGTAGAGATGGGGTTTCACCCTGTTAGCCAGGCTGGTCTTGAACCCCTCACCTCAAGTGATCTGCCCACCTAAGCCTCCCAAAGTGCTGGGATTACAGGCGCAAGCCATTGCACCCAGCCTTTTTTTTTTTTTTTTAATATATGCACAAACAGTGCATAGAAATATACTACATCAGGCTGGGTGAGGTGGCTCATGCCTATAATCCCAGCACTTTGGGAGGCCAAGGCGGATGGATCTTCTGAGGTCAGGAGTTCAAGACCAGCTTGGCCAACATGGAGAAACCCCCTCTCTATTAAAAATACAAAATGAGCCGGGTATAGTGGCACATGCCTGCAATCCCAGCTACTCTGGAGGCTGAGGTAGGAGAATTGCTTGAACCCGGGAGAAGAGGTTGCGGTAAGCCAAGATTGTGCCATTGCACTCCAGCCTGGGTGACGAGTGAAACTCCATCTCAAAAAAAAAGAAACATACTACACCAAAAAATGAAATGCACACCGTTTCCCTAAACCTTTGAGGTCTCTAGTATGCTTCTTCTCATGACATACCCCACACACACCAGGTAGCCCCTCTCCTGATTTTGTGTTACCAATTGACTTGTTCTTCTTTGTAATCTTACTTTCTATGTCTGTATCTGTAAACATTATATATTTTAACTTTGCCTGTTTTTTATCTATATGAAAATCATAAATAGTGTCTTTCTCAGAAAAATTTCTTTGTCATTAATAAACCACAGACCTGTTACTGTACCCACAGTTCTAGAGGTTTAAAACCAGCCTAGGCCGGGCACAGTGGCTCACAACTGTAATCCCGGCCCTTTGGGAGGCCGAGGTGAGTGGATCACAAGGTCAGGAGTTCAAGATCAGCCTGCCCAATATGGTGAAATCCCATCTCTACTAAAAAATACGAAAACTAGCCGGGCATGGGGTGGGTGCCTGTAATCCCAGCTACTCAGGAGACTGAGGCAGGAGAATCGCTTGAAACTGGGAGGCGGAGGTTGCGATAAGCTGAGATGGCGCCACTGCACTCCAGCCTCGGCTAAAGAGCAAGACTCTGTCTCAAAAAAAAAAAAAAAAAGGAAAAGGAAAAGCAGCCTAAGTATAAGCCTAGATTCATGGTCATAAATAAGAATTGTGATGGGGTTCAGCACACACTACCCCACAATAGGGCACCTTGGCATTTCAGAAGACAACAGAAGCTGGAAGGTGTCCCCCACTTTCTTCCCCTGGTTCCTTTTCCTCTGATGTAGGTTGTAAATCTCTCACTCCAGGGGCCCACCATATACCTGGAGGAAAGGAATGTCCCCATCTGAAAACACAGAGACACAAAGAAGAATCCGAACAGGACTTGCTAAGCTCCCTCCTGTTTATAACCTTTAGATTATACCCCTTTATCCAAGCAGACTTCTGCGTGACTGTTCGTAAACATACACAGTTTTCCCTGTTTCTTTGGATCTTTATTTCTGAAGGTGTCTGAGTCACATAAAACTTCTTTCGTTTTGTTTGAGACAAGGTCTTGCTCTGTCAGTCAGGCTAGAGTGCAGGGGCGTGACCATGGCTTGCTGCTGCCTTGACCTCCTCCCACTGAGGATTCTCCCAAGTGATCCTCCTACCTTAGCCTCCCAAGTAGCTGCAGCTACAGGTGCATGCCACCACACCCAGCTCATTTTCAAACTTTTTGTAGGGATGGGGGTCTCACTATGTTGCTCAGGCCAGTCTTGAACTCCTGAACTTAGGCAATCATCCCACTTCAGCCTCCAAAGTGCTGGGATTACAGGTATGAGCCACTGTGCCCAGCCCTTGTCACATAGAATTATTTGAAGTAAATTTGCTGAACTCTTCTCTTGTTAAGCTCTCTCTTGTTATAGGAGTCTCAACCATGAGTCTCAACCTTGAACCTGGCAATGGGTGGGGAAAGAAAGCTTTTCTCTGCTATAATTGCCAGATTTAGCAAATGAAGGCAAATCTGTCCCATGCATGTTCTAGTGGGTATGTCCTGTGCAATATTTAGGGTGTATTTATACTTAAAAAGTATTTGTTCTTTGTCTGAAATTCAAATCTAACTGAGAATTCTGTATTTTATCTGTCAGACCCATTTTGAGGAGTCTTACTACATTAGTCTTTATTTATTTATTTATTTATTTATTTATTTATTTATTTTGAGATGGAGTCTCACTCTGTCACCCATGCTGAAGTGCAATGGTGCAGTCTCGGCTCACTGCAACCTCTGCCTCCTGGGTTCAAATGATTCTCTTGCTCAGCCTCTCAAGTAGCTGGGATTGCAGGCATGCGCCACCACACCTGGCTGATTTTTGTATTTTTAGTAGAGATGGGGTTTCGCCATGCTGGCCAGGCAGGTCTTGAACCCCTGACTTCATGTGATCCGCCCACCTCGGCCTCCCAAAATGCTAAGATTACAGGTGTCAGCCACCGCGCCCAGCCCCTACATCAGTCTTGACATCTGAAGACAAGCCTAGAAGGTAATTACCCTGGCAGGTAAGCCTTGAAGTGGTCCTGTAACTGCCCGGTTGGTTCTCCTTGCCCATTGCCTAGACAGAGCTGATTTATCGAGATGGGGGGATCACAACAGAGAAAGAATTTAGTTCATGCAGAGTTGGCTCTATGGGAGACCAGAATTTTATTATTACTCAAATCAGTCTCTCTGAGCATTCAGGGATCAGAGTTTTAAGGATAATTTGATGGGTAGGGGGCCAGTGAGTCAGGAGTGCTGATTGTTGGGTTGGAGATGAAATCATAGTGAGTTGAAGCTGTCCTCTTGTGCCGTCTGTCAGTCCCTGGGTGGGAGCCACAAGACAAGCTGAGCCAGCTTATCGATCTGGGTTTTGCCAGCTGATACATCCAGCACAGCATCTGCAAAATACCTCAAGCACTGATCTTAGATTTTACAATGGTGATTTATCCCCAGGAGTAATCTGAGGAGGTTCAGAACCTGAGAGTCTCCAGCTGCACAACTCCTAAACCATAATTTCTAATCTTGTGGCTAATCTGTTTGTCCTGTAAAGGCAGTCTAGTGCCCAAGTGGGAAAGGGGTTTGTTTTGGGAAAGGGCTGTCATCATCTTTGTTTCAAAGTTAAACTATAAACTAAGTTCCTCCCAAAGTTAGTTGAGCTGACACCAAGGAATGAACAAGGACAGCTTGGAGGCTGGAAGCAAGATGGAGTTGGCTAGGTCAGATCTCTTTCACTGTCATCATTTTCTGGGTTATAATATTTGCAAAGGTAGATTCAGTCCCTCACAATGTGGGGTGGAAATTACAAAAATCCTAAAATTAGGAAAACTGAGTCCTCTTTCCCTCATTGCCACTCCATCAGTTTTTGTTTATATGACCTTGGACACGTCACTCAAACCTTGTGAGCTTCGGTTTTCTCATCTTCAAAGCAGAGATCATAAGGGACTTTATCAAGAAGCTAAAAACAGCCAGGTGTGGTGGCTCACACTTGTAATCCCAGCACTTTGGGAGGCTGAGGTGGGCGGATCACAAAGTCAAGCGATCCCGACCATTCTGGCCAATAAGGTGAAACCCAGTCTCTCCTAAAATGCAAAAAATTAGCCGGGCGTGGTGGCACGTGCCTATAATCCCAGCTACTCAGAAGGCTGAGGCAGGGGAATCACTTGAACCCAGGGGGTGGAGAGGAGATTGCAGTGAGCCAAGATTTCACCACTGCACTCCAGCCTGGTGACAGAGCAAGACTCCATCTTAAAAAAAAAAAAAGGATAAATCCTTGTCTGTTATAAGAGAAACTCAATTGATCATTTATCATCTAGACTCAATAAAACAAGCAGTAATATCATGGGCACATCACTTGGAGATAGGGAGGTGACCTCCACTAAATCCTGAAATAGAAACTGTTAAGAGTTCTTAAAGGCTGCCTTTAGCTGCAGAACCAGGGGTGGCGTGTGGGAAGGAATAGACTGGGAACGTTCCTTCTCATGACAAGCTCTTTCATGGTATTTCATGTTTTTAACATCAACTTTACTTTGAAAAGTTTAAAATTGTTAAAACTGATTTTTGAAAACCGAGACTGAGTTTTAAAAGAATAATGAAACAGGGATAAATAGAATACCTCCCTCTCAAGGTTCAGGATGAACTGAGAACACTGTGTGAGAATGCTAAGACACACCAAAGATGCTATCCTGCCTGCCTTTTTAGAGGGAGGGAAGGGAGAATGTCGTCCTGCTGTCCCTGAAGAAACTGACGGCAGGAAAATGTTCCTCAGCATGTGTGATGGGTCACTCAACCCTGACGGCGCAGCGTCTGTTGAGTCCACGCTCAGTAGCTTATGACGCTGCTAAAGGACTTTATAAATAAATAAATAAATATATATATATATATATGTATATTTGAGACAGAGTTTTGCTCTCCTTACCCAGGCTGGAGTGCAATGGCGCGATCTCGGCTCACCGCAACCTCCGCCTGCTGGGTTCAGGCAATTCTCCTGCCTCAGCCTCCTGAGTAGCTGGCATTACAGGCACGCACCATGATGCCCAGCTAACTTTTTGTATTTTAGTAGAGACAGGGTTTCACCATGTTGACAAGGATGGTCTCGATCTCTTGACCTCGTGATCCACCCGCCTCGGCCTCCCAAAGTGCTGGGATTACAGGCATGAGCCACCGCGCCATATAAATATTTTTTATGCCAATGATGAACGCAAGTTACAGAATTTAAATACAAAGAGGAAAGCTCCTCCTGGGCTTCTGATGCAGGGCAGCATCTCCAGGAAGGCAGGGTGCCCCTTCCTCAGTTTGCATCTCAGGTAGGATAGACTCTCCCTACCCTCTCCAAAAAGGAGCTCAGTGCCAGGAGCATCCGAGCTGGGGACAAGACTGACGCGAGCTGCAGCGCCGTTTGGAGGCACACAGGGAAAATGAAATGAGGTGATGGCTCTGCAGCCTCAGGACCGGACCTCAGGCTGCGCTCTGCCCTCTAGTGTCTGTAGACGCTAGTTACACTTTGAAAATGCTCAAATGTGTCCGTGAGAACTTTTGAGTTACTTGAGAAAGAAACCAGAGAGAGAACTGAGAAATCGTTCAGATGGCACATTATTGAGACGTCAATGGGAGAGTGGGTTTCTGCTTCTTTGGATTCTGTCCTCTAAGCCAGTGGTTCCCTAGAAATTGGAAAAATAAGGCTAATACACAAAAATGCATTTAAGTTCGAGGATTGCCTTTCATACTGAGATTTCTGTTCTGCTGAATTCGGGGGGTCTTGTGAAAGTGACGGCAACTGGCAATTTTCTTTCCATGTCTCATCTCCTCTCCCAAATATTTTGGGAAGGTTTACTCATTTGTTACACACCTATTTCTAAGAACCGCTGTTCCCTCCCATCAAAACAGTCTTTCCAATTCATAAGCATGGAATTACTTTCGGTTGGAATGGATGTCCAGGATCATCAGATCCAGGGAAGATAAGATATCTCCTCTTCATGTTACAGATTTGAGACCTAGGCAAGACCAGTGATCTGTCTGCTATATAATTCAGTACTTTGCAGATGGCAGTAACTCAATAGGAAATGCTGTAAAGAATAAAGGTCATGGGTGGCAGATAAGGCCCAGAGCCCAGATATTCTGTCCTTTCACCACACCAGGATCATCAGATTTCTGGAAAGACATGGGCAGTCTGCTTAATTGAAAAACTGCCAGGTTTTCATAACAAGAAGGTGTTGGACTGGGGACAGGAACAGCAGGAATCCAGCGGGGAGAATTGGAGTTTGTCTTGCTGAAGGTGAGCCTTGGAAAGTCTCATTAGACATTATCATACTGCAGTGGGAGATGTGTGGGCAGGTGTTAGTGCCTCTGATGGTTTTCCCTATGGGCTGCGATGTTAATGAGACTGAGGGGTTGGAAGGAGTTACTTGGCAGGGAGTACAGAGGAAGACTTTGTGTTCTGCAGAAAGAGAATGGAGACATAAAGGCCTATGAGAAATGGGAACGTTCTATACCATGGAGGGAGCAAGGGGACAGAGCCTTAAAACTAACTTTGAGGTCAAGTGCCACATGGCTTTCAGAATAACCAGGGGCTCTGAGTGCAGGGAAGTGCCGAATACTTTGCACTGTTAATGTTTAAAAATGCCAAGCTGTGTGCCAAAATGCCCTCCAAACAGTTCTGTAATCTTATATTTTTGTAAATTCTATATTACAGTTTCAGAAAAAAACTGTTTCTAATCATTTATTTAATGTTTCGTGAGGACATAGAGAAAGTGAAACCCTCATGCCTTGCCAGTAGGAATATGAAATGATGCAATCTCTGTGGAAATCACTTTGGCAGTTCCTTAAAAAGTTAAATATAGAATTACCATCTGACCCAGCAACTCCACTCCTAGGTAGATTCCTAAAAGAACTGAAAAAGAGGTATTCAAACTAAAGCTTGTGCATCGGTGCTCATAGCAGCACTATTTACAATAGCCAAAAATGGAAACAACCCAAAAGTCTATCGACTGGTAAGTGCTTAAAGAAACTGTGGTATAGTCATACAGTGGAATATTACGGAGCCATAAACAAGAATGAGGTACCGACATGTCCTATGAGGTAGATGAAACCTGAAAACCTGCTTAGTAAAAGAAGCCATACAAAAAAGTCACTTTTTTTTTTTTAATGAAGTCTCACTCTGTCACCCAGGCTGGAGTGCAGTGGCACAATCTCAGCTCATTACAACCTCCACCTCCCGGATTCAAATGATTCTCCTGAGTCAGCCTTCTGAATAGCTGGGATTATAGACACATGCCAACACGTCCAGCTTATTTTTGTATTTTTACTAGAGACAGAGTTTCACCACATTGGTCAAGCTGGTCTTGAACTCCTGATCTCGTGATCTGCCCACCTCAGCCTCCCAGAGTGCTGGGATTACAGGTATGAGCCACCGCACCCAGCCTAAAAGTAGTATATGATTCCACTTACATGAACTATCTAGAATAGGTAAGTCTACAGAGACAAAGGTTGGTGGTTGCCAAGGACTAGGAGCAGGGGGAAGGGGAGTAGACTGCTTAATGGGTAAGTAAGTGGTTCCCTTTTCGGGGGGCAATGAAGATGCTTTAGAACTAGATAGAGGTGATGGTTGTACAATATTGTGAATTAGACACTATTGTTGTTGTTATTTTGAGGCAGGGTCTCGCTCTGTCACCCAGGATGGAGTACTACAGTGCAATTTTGCCTCACTGCAGGCTTGAGCCTCCAAGCTCAAACCACTCTCCCATCTCAGCCTCCCAAGTAGCTGGGACAACAAGCATGGGCCACCACACCCGCTAATTTGTTTATTTTTTTGTAGAAACAGATCTGTATACTCTTAAATCATGAAGTTTATGTTCTGTGAGCTTTACCCCAATAAAAACTGTTTAATATTTAAAAATATATTTAATAACTAGTCACTTTAGTAACCAGTTACTACAGAGATAATAAAAAGACATTGCAATCTTAATAACCGTCGTATGTTTCTCTTGGATTAAGGTTATAACCAGTCCTCCCTCTTTTGGAGTTTCACATCCAGAGACTCAACCAACAGTAGATTGAAAATATTCTGAAAAAAACACCACAATACAACAATAAAAAATAACACAAATTTTTAAACAATACAGCATAACCACTGTTGACATAGCATTTACATTATAGTTGGTATTACAAGTGACTAGATATGACTTGAAGTACGCTAGAGGCTGTGTGTAAATGTCCTCCAAACAAGTCTATAAAAGACTGACTATAATCAGAGTTTGAAGGACTATTTTTCTTCAGTTGGATGGATTAAAACTATTACCAACCTTTAATAATTTTCTGACCCCTGCAATTCATTTTAATGACTTATGATTATTATTGTGCAAATACTTAGGATAAATTTTAATGAAAGGCTTTCTTTTATGTGCTGCAAATGATTGCTATGGTTAATAAAATTCACCTATTTTACAATAGTAGAAAGAGGAAAAGTTAGAATTGATTTTTTTAAAAAGACCATTAAGACCTTTGGAAGTGGGTATCTCACTGTATTCCCGATGTCACTGACTCTAAGGTGCAAATTTTTTTCCAGTTTTAACATTGCTGAACTCAGGGTGCCTGTGACAGGCACTGAGACCAGGCAGCTGTCAGGATGTAGCTGTAGCTGTCATTGCCTGCTCTGGTTCATCCAAAAGTGCTAAATCATGTCGGGGACCTGGGGGACAATTCCAGAGACAAGAGTGCGCTCTTTAAAGAACATTCTTGATTTTGAAACATGGACATTAATGAGTCAAGGTCAAAAAATGGTTGTGAAGAGTTGAATTCGGAATGTGAAGTTGTCTCAGGAATGCTTAGACACTTTGTTTCAATTACATTTGACTTTTCATATGTGTGTGTACATACACACACACACACACACACACACATGATATAGAGGAATGTCTTTGCTAAATAAGCCTTAAGAAGCAATTTTAATGAGGTCCAAATAAAAATTAAAATGATAAACAAGTATTTAATCATCATTTAATTGGCAGCATTTTTTGTCTCCATAGAACATAAAATAATGGTGTTATATATTCAGTGATATCTTCGATATAATCAAGCATAGCGACTCTTTTGTATAAAATCTTAAACATTTGTATTATTTTTGAAAGTCATTCACAGCTCCAAATATTAAAACTGGTACACTTTTAATTTAAAGGTTAGCATATTTCAGTTTAGCTCTTTCAATACATGTTTACTGAAAACCTGCAAAAATGAAGAGATATATATCACATACAATGTGGAATATTAAAATATATGATAGCTCATACTCCAAAACAATTTACAGTCTGATTGATCCATGATATTACTGATCTATGATTATGAGTAACATTCATTCAAAAAATATGTACTGAGTAATTTCCATGTATCGGGTTCAGTTCTGGGAACTGGGAATACAGTAGTAAACAAAGCAACCTTCCTACCCTCCTTGAACTCGCCTTCTAGAAGGAAGACCGTCTGTAAAAGGGACATATAAGTAAATGTATATAGTGCTGGTCAGTGATAAAGGCTAAGAAACAAAAGTAACTGAAGACTGGAAGAGGACTGTAAATGTTGGAAGGAGACTGAAGTTTTAGGTAAGTATCTAGAAAGCCTCCACCAGAAAACCTGCAGGAAGTAGGGGGCAAAACAGATCACAGGGGAAAAGAGCATTCCAGTGGAGGGAACCTGGAAGGCCAGAAGCGGAGGCGTGCCTGCATGTTGAGGAACGAGGAAGGTAGTCCAACTAGAGTGGAGAAAAGAGCGTAGCAGGTGATGGCATCAGAGAAGTCAAGAGCAACCAAGTCACACTGAGCCCGTGGTCAGAGTTAGGACCTCTGCTTTTCTTCTGAGTGGGATGAGAGTCATTTGCGATGTCTTAGCAGAGAAGTGACTCACTTTTCATGGGTTTGCCTTGACTGCTATGTTGAGAGGAGACTGAAAAGGGGGCAAGGCACAGCCGGTAGCCAGTTAAGAGGTGTCTTAGTCGAGGCCCAGCTGCTATTACAAAATACCTGGGACTGGACAATTTCTAAACAATCAAAACTGACTCTCAAAGTTCCAGAAGCTGTGAAGTCCAAGGTCAAGGCACCAGCATATTCTGAGTCTGGTGAGGGCCTGTTTCTCATAGATGGTGCCTTCTCTGTGTCCTCGCATGGCAGAAGACAAAAGGACCTAGCTAGTTCCCTGCAGCCCTTTCATGAGGGCATTAATCCTATTCATGGGGGTAGAATCCTCATGACTGAATCACCTCCCAGAGATCCCACCTTCTAGTACCATCAGGTTGGGGTTTAAGTTCCAACATATGGATTTTAGAGGGACACACACATTTAAACCACAGCAGCAGGTGAAAGATGAGGGCACCTTGGATCATGGTAGTGTGAGTGAGGAAGGTGAGAGTGATAGAACTTTGAATATATATACAGATTTGAGATGAAGTCTCACTCTCCCAGGCTGGAGTGCAGTGGTGCAATCTCAGCTCATTGCAACCTCCACCTCCCAAGTTCAAGTGATTGAAAACCTCAGCTTTCCAAATAGCTGAGACTACAGGTGCATGCCCCCACACCCAACTAATTTTTTTTCATATTTTTAGTAGAGACTGGTTTTCCCCATGTTTCACAGGCTGGTCTTTAACTCCTGACCTCATGTGATCTACCCACCTTGGCCTCGCAAAGTGCCGGCATTATAGGTGTGAGCCACTGCACTCAGCCAAATTCTGAACATATTTTGAAGGTAGCACCAACAGGATTTGTTGATAGATTGGAGGTGGGGCATGAAATACAGAGAGTTGTCACATGATGCCATGGTCTTTGGTCTGAGCAAATATAATGAAGTTGTCATTAGCAGGATGAGAAAGAATCGAGGAAGCACCATCAAGATCTCAGTTTTGAACACGTTGCATTTGAGATGCTGTGCTCTGTGAAGTGATTCCAGCAGGTCTAGAATTGGCCTGAACTTTTACTGAAATGAGAAATAGACCTGCATAGCATTGTTCCCTGGGAAGACACAGAACATATTGATTACTAGTGGTACTTTGTACCCATAGGTCTGTGGAGTTTTTGGATGGTTTATACTACCTTGTCAGCATTGTTGATTAGTAATGGTGAGGTTAGATTGATGGCTTGCACCTGGTTTCAGTGAGGACCGTCTCCTCCCTCACCCCCTAGAAGGCTCTGCCATTGGGCTCAGTTGCACAAGAGCAAGTGCCCAAGTGATGCCTATGGGATAAAAGGCACCCAAGATCAGACGGTCATGGTGGTTCACACCTGTAATCCCAACACTTTGGGAGGCTGAGGTCGGTGGATCACCTGCGGTCAGGAGTTTGAGACCAGCCTGACCAATTTGGTGAAACCCATCTCTACTAAAAATACAAAAATTAGCTGGACATAGCCGTGGGCACCTGTAGTCCCAGCTACTCAGGAGGCTGGGACTCGAACCCAGGAGGTGGAGGTTGTGGTGAGGCAAGATCATGCCACTGCACTCCAGCCTGGGTGATACAGCTAGACTCCTCAAAAAAAAAAAAAAAAAAAAAAAAAATCCTGAGACCCAAGACAAGACTCCATTTGGGGCTCCCTAGTTGTAAGGTGTTCCATCTACGTATCAGTGGTTCCTGATCTGGGAGAGGGCATGTCAAGTGTGGCCCTTCCAGAGGGAGGATAATTGGAGCTTGCACCTGGCCCCTCTGGACCCCTTGCTGTGTGACACAGCCTGTTGGAAATAGATGTTCAGTGCTGCAAAGAAAAACTGGCACTGAGACAAAGTGTCTTTCAGCAAGGCAATTTTTGCCTCCTGGACTGCAGGAAGGGTACCCTCGCTAGTCATCGTGCATGAGAGTACAAAGAACAAAGGTAAACATGCAAATTTATTTCTTACACATTTGGGGTTGTCACTGCTGTGTCTGATCTCCATTGGCTGGAGCCAGACCTCACAATCTAAACTAAAACCCCATTGGCTAACAACTTAAGACTTTTCTAAACAGGTAAAAGCAGTGGAGAGCTGGGAAATGCCTGTGAGCACGTCCAGCACAGTTAAAGTACAAGGACATAAAATGTACTATGTGCCTGTAAGCATGGCATGTCTAATAGCTGCATAGGATAGGGCTTAACGAAGAGTTATTAGCACACTTATGATTTATTTTTTAACAAGAAACCAAACTTTAAAAAGGAACTTTTCTACTTCCCACACAGCCCTCGGTTGTGATGCATGCCCCTACTTCAAGCTGCTGCTATATCGTATCCTCTTCCTGCAGAAAACTGTGGATTGGTAAACACTGTCATTTGGTGACCTGTAAGTCTTTAGCAATGAAACTCTGCTCAACTGCCACCAATAAAGCAGATGCCAGTTAGACATTAGGAGGTTGATTACAGAAATGGACTCTAAAGCTCCTCTGTCAAAGATGAAGTCTATTTACCCACTCTTTGAATTGACCAGTGACTTTCTTTTGGTAACAGAATGTGGTAATAGGAACAGTGGCTGGTTCTGGGCCTAAGCCTTGTTAAGTGAAGCCAAATTCCACCTGGGGTTGCCTCCGTTCTTGTGTCTAAGTTAGATTGCAGTAACAAACTGCAATCTAACCTAGACATAAATTAGATGAAAGCAAAACTCACGAGCAGACTTTGGTAACAAATAGCTGAGTCCCAACCAGTCACAGCAACTGAGCTTCAGTCAGTTACAGGTGGCCAACTGATCAGACCAGCTTCAAATATAGTGTCTGCTGATTGGTTACTGAGCTGTAACTAATCAAGTTGTTTCTGAAGCTCATTTCTGTTCTCTGTCTATAAATGCTGCCTGCCTACGTTGCAAAGTAGGGCGCTCTCACCTGCGTGTTTTCTCTCTCTTCTTCTTCCTCCCACCCTCCCTCTCTCCCTCCTACCCTCCCTCCCTCTCCCCCTCTTACCTTCCCATCCTCCCTCTCTCCCAGGCTATCCTGATGAAGGATGAGACATGTGCAGCAGAGTGAAATCAGCTCAGTTTTCCCAGCTGAGGCCCCATACATTTGAGAAAGCCCAGAAAAGATTACTCAAGCCATTCAGCAAACCCACAGCTGACAATAGATGCATAAATGAGCTTCACCAAGCCCAGCACAAATTATCTGAACTGCCCAGCTGGTCCACATACTGTAAGCAAAAATAATAGTTTGTTATATGCACTAAGGTTTTGTGGTTGTATGTTATACAACATTATTGTGGCAATGGGTAACGGACACATATGTTCAAGTAGAGATGTCAAGCAGGCAGTCGGATGCATGCGTCTGAAGGTCAGGTGAGAAGTCCAAGCTGGAGGAAACTGTGAGAGCATTCAGCAACGTAGTGGACACAGCTGCTCCACCTAGACTCCCTGCGGTACCTTGTTTTCTTTTGAGAGCCCCACTCCTGCTTTTGCTTCTAACACCCAGCACCTGTGTCTTTTTGGAGTCTTCCCTTAGGCTTTTAGAGCTGCTTTCCCCTCCACAATCAGAAAACAAGATATACTTGGAAATTGACTTCCCTCCAGGACAGTGGTCCCCAACCTTTTTGGCACCAGGGGCCAGTTTTGTGGGAGACAGTTTTTCCATGGACCGGGCAGTGCAGGGGATGGTTTTGGGATGATTTGAGCACATTGCATTTATTGTGCCCTTTATTTCTATTATTATTACATTGAAATCTACAATGAAATAATTACACAACTCACCATAATGTAGAATCAGCGGGAGCCCTGAACTTGTTTTCCCGCAACTAGATAGTCCCATCTGAGGGTGATAGGAGACAGTGATGGATCATTAGGCACTAGATTACCATAAGGAGCATGTAACCTAGATCCATCACATATGTAGTTCACAATAGTGTTCCTGCTTCTATGAGAATCTGATGCCACTGCTGATCTGACAGGAGGTGAAGCTCAGTTTCACTCTCTGGCCCACTGTTCATCTTCTGCTGTGCAGCTCAGCTCTTAACAGGTCAGGACCAGTACCAGTCCCTGGTCCAGAAGTTGGGGATTCCTGTGCTATAAGACAGGAGGTGGAGCTCAGGCAGTAATGCGAGGGATAGGGAGTGACTGTAAATACAAATGAAGCTTCACTTGCTTGCTCATCTACCACTCACCTCCTACTCTACAGCTCAGTTCCTAACAGTACCACAGACAGGTACCGGTTCATGGCCCAGGGTTTGAAGACTTGTGTTCTAGGACAATCCTTGACCAGTGACACACAGGCACAGGGTACAGAGCAGAAGGTGTGTGAAAGCCTAGTTCTCTTGTTCCAAAAAAGGCTGGGCATATCTTAAGCCCCAGGGTTTCTGTACACCCAGGATTGGGTTAAAACCACCACCCTTTGCAAAGCCTGCCTGAGATTAAACCTTTGCTGGGCTTTCTCTCCTCTGTTTACATCTCCCTCAGCCTTACCAGTCCAGGGAGTATTTCCTTAAGAAAGCATGTGCGTACAAATCAGGCTCTGCTTCTGGGTCACCCACCCTAAGACAACACATAAGTAATATTTGAAGCCATAAGTCGAGATGAGCAATCTATAAGATTAGCAAGGGGTTTTGTATTCATAGTTATTCTCTATATTTAGCATTTTAAGCATTTTGATTCTTTTTAATTTTGCATTCCTTTTTAAAGTTTTGGAACCAAGGCAATTCTGAATGTTGCTAAGTATAAAGTCTGCCCTTGCACTGATGAATTTATGGAGCAAATATTCAAGATTCTGTCAGAGTCGGATTTTCTAACCAGGTTAACATCCCCTTGATAACATATTGGCTTCTGGATGCAAATGTAAAAATAAATAGAGGGATGGGAGTGTGTGAGACCGTGCGCAAGTGTGTGTGTGTGTGTGCACAGACACTTCTATTGAGGCAGGAATAAAGGAGTCCTATGCGTGTTATTGGCCATCAGACCAGGTGAGAAACAGCCCCATGGAACTAGAGAACACATTCCAGATTCTGGAATGTTTTGCACAGTATCTGAGAGTAATATGGTAAAGCTCCAAAAAGAAAAAATGAACACAAATACGTATCATTCAAAAATATTTATTTTAGGTCATTTACTATATAACTGTCAATGCACATGTAGGATGAACTTATCAGACATGATTCTGCCCTCTCTGCCCTTAAAAGTTTATAGGCTAATGAGGGGAGGAGAGATAGGCATTAAATAATTACCTAGATAATCCTTTACTTGTTATTTGTGTTTGAAAGAAAAAGTACGAGGCATTCTTAGGGTAAATGACTGGGGACTAACTCTCTGTGTTAGTAACTGGAGAAAACACTCTTTGGCTTGTCCAGACTCTGAGCCCATCACCAGACTCTGAGCTCCCCAGAGCAGAGACTGTGTCTTGCTCACCCTCCATCACAATGCTAGATTTGTGGCACTTTAAAAATGTTTGTTGAATGGATGCATGAGGTTACTAGTGAGGATGAGAATAAGGGCTGGGTAAAGGAGACCTAGGAGAAGAGATTTCAACGTAAGTTGAAGCCAGATCATGGAAGACCTTAAGTATCATTTGAAAAAGTTTGGACTTCATCATGTGGGACATGGGGGGGCCACTAAAAGTGTCTGAGTCAGATTGATGTGATTAGAACTGTGTTTCATGAAGGCAACTCTGGAGAGGCTGGGGGCAGGGGGCCAGCTGGGAAGTCACGTAGATTGGTGGTAGCAGAAAGGGATGGGGAGGAGGGAACAGCGACAAGGGGATGATTGGCTGCATCAGACCCTGAGAACTCATTTCAAGTGAGAGATTTGCTCTGGGGCATTTGCCACCAGAGGCTGCAGTTCACATAAACTCTCTGTAACGTTTCCTAAGAATTCTCC
This sequence comes from Callithrix jacchus, assembly GCF_049354715.1. Lineage (NCBI taxonomy): Eukaryota > Metazoa > Chordata > Mammalia > Primates > Cebidae > Callithrix > Callithrix jacchus. The sequence continues at coordinate 37,686,693 of NC_133505.1, forward strand.
AGAGGCTCATGAGTTTTCTAGTTAGGTAATTAAGAAATAGTTATGTTCTCAAGAGAATAGCTGAATGCCCTAGATAATTTCTCCAATTTTGATTTAGCAAATGGGTGAGATAACTATGCCATCCTTCCTTTTTGACTGATGCCCACCTCCTTCAGACTAAACAACCATTCAATCACACTGCAGCAACATCAGTCACCGATGACGTCTTTAGAAGCTTCACTGTGTCAGCGCCTGGATTTGGGCGTCCCTTTATGAACTAGAGTTTATGGTTCATTTTTATTGCTCTATCTCCTACTCGCTGTAATTGCCATTACTGTAGATGATACCGTGGGTTGGTTTGTTCATTAAAAGTAAATAAGTCTGAAAGAAAAGGGAGCATACCAAAAACTTATGCTGTATTGCAAATTTTATATCAGAAGTCAGGAATGAGAAAATTTAAGATTCTCCAGGCACTCAAATGTTAATTTCTCTGCCCTACATATGTTTCAAAAGATATTTCAAATCTGATCCTGAATCCGAACTAATCATCCATAAGGTGGGTGGGTTAGCATGAGCATAATTTATCTTCTGGTTTGTTAATTTCATAAACAATATTTATGATTAATTATTCTGTGCACTCCTGAACATTTATGAGGGTCTATTATGTGCCAAACTCTTCCATATTTTATATCTTTATGTACCTAAAGCTTTCATCTTCACACAACTCCTGCAAGATGCTGTGTTATTATCTCTATTTTACAGTTGAAGCAACAGGCTCAGAGTGGTTCAGTGATGTGCCTGAGGCTACACAGCTCATCGGTGATGGAGCCTGTTGGAAATTGGAGTTACCTTGGCTCCAAGCCCCACTCCACTATCCTGCCTTTCTCTAAGATTGAACCAGAGCTCCACAACTCAGCAAAAAGGTTGAAAGTCTTCTCTAACGTAGGCGGATAAAATGAAAGCTGTCTTTCATGCTGCCCTGTCATCAAAGCCGAGAGCAAGCCTCAGTAAGTTTACCAGTTTGAGTGAGCAAAACAACCCGATTCCCAACAGCAAGCAGGCATGACCACTGTTGAGAAACATTAAGTTTACCCTGCCCCCATGGTTCTCTTGTGGAAGATACTTTTAGTTTCTAATTCGTGGTATTCGGGTAACAGCTGCCTACCTAGTATATTTGTATATGTAGATCACCTGTGTATTAATAAGAATCACGTGTCAAAGAGCAAATAAACACATGGATGACTCTCTGCTCAGGGGTTTTCAGTCTGGAGAGCTGTCAGCCCCACAGGCTCTCAGGCTGTTGGTCCCCAGGATAGATTCACTCCGTTGTGCTGTTTTGGTATCTGCCTCTCAAATACCTTCAGCGCCATCTGGGTGGGGGTCTCCCAACTGAGCTGGGTTTTGGTAAGAGGTGCCAAAATGTGGAGACTAAAACCCAGGATGAAGGATTGCCTGAACAATGTAAAAAGAGGCTAAGCTGAAGGTATCTCTGCAATGTTTGAAAAGAATCCCCCAGGTGAGTTAGGGGGAGCCAGAAGGAGCCCGGGGGGAGACTCCTAGGTGAATTAGGGAGAACCCAGAAGTGGCCCAAATACTACTGGAAAAAATCCCTGGGGTAAGTTGGGGAGCTCAGGAGGAGCCCAAGGGAGACTCCCAGGGTGAATTAGGGAGAACCTTGAAGTAGACCAAGAATGTTTGAAAAAATCTCCCAGGGTTAGTTGGGGGAGCTCGGAATTGGCGCAAGAACATTTGAAAAAATCTCCAAGGGTGGCAGCTGGGGGAACTCGGTCATATTGGGGTAACATCAGCCAAAGATCAAGCCAACACAGGGTTTATTTGGTGTGGTCCATTTGGACTTTGGTGTGTTTTGCCCTGGAGCTGTTTCAGACATAAGATGAGGAAAAGGATTCAGGAGAAAATTCAGGAGAAGAGAAGGAGTGTGATTAAGTATGTAAAGAAATCATGGAGCAAAAAGATAAAAAGTCAAATAAGGAAAAGGTGTGCCCATCAGCCCTGCTCAGTATCTTGTAGAGAGATGGTCAGAGCCTCCCTGATATTTCTACCGCTGCTTCTGTTGGCGTGTGTGCTCCTAGAACTATGGTAACCAGTCCAGGTGCTTATACTCCTATATCTATGGTAACCAGTTCTATCCAAGCTGGGATTCAACAAGTGGGAAATGAGGGAGATTTAGAGGCATGGCAATTCCCAGTGGTTACACACCTTCCAGATCAGCAAGGGCAAGTATGGGTTGCTTTTGAACCCCTTCCCTTCAAACTGTTAAGAGTTTAAACAGGCCATCAGTCAGTATGGGCCTGAGTTTCCATTTGTGCTAGGATGATAGAAGAGCATACCTTTTTTGTTTGTTTGTTTTAATTGTATTTGGCTCTGGAGTACATGTGCACATCCTACATCCTGCAGGATTATTGCATAGGTACCTACATGCCATTGTGGTCTGCTGTCTCCATTCCCCACCTCCACCACCCCCCAACACTTCTACATCCCCCCATCAGGCATTTCTCCCAGTGTTATCCCTCCCCATCCTCCCCGCCGCCATCCCCCCTCCCCCACACCTAGCTCTGTGTTTCCTTCCCTGTGCCCAAGTGTTCTCATTGTTCATCACCCGCCTATGAATGAAAACGTGGTGTTTGGTTTTCTGTTCTTCTGCCAGTTTGCTGAGAATTATGGTTTCTAGGTTCATCCATGCCTGTACAAAGGAAATGAACTCATTGTTTTTTATGGCTGCATAGTATTTCATGGTGTATATGTGCCCCCCTTTTTTTTTTTTTTTTTTTTTTTTTTTTTTTTTTTTGCCCAGTCTATCATTGATGCGCATTTGGTTTGGTTTCCAAATCTTCCCAGTCATAAACAAAACCACAATGAACATAGGTGTGCATGTGTCTTGATGATAGAATGATTTATAATCCTTTGGGTATATACCCAGTAATGGGATTGCTGGGTCAAATGGAATTTCTATTTTTAGATCCTTGAGGAATCGCCACACTGTCTTCCACAATGGTTGAACTAATTTACACTCCCACCAACAGTGTAAACGTGTTCTTATTTCTCCACATCCTCTCCAGCATCTATTGTCTCCAGATTTTTTTTTTCTTTTTTTTTTTCTTTTTGAGATGAAGTTTGGCTCTTGTTGCCCAGGCTGGAGTGTAATGGCGCAATCTTGGCTCACTGTGACCTCCACCTCCCGGGTTCAAGTGATTCTCCTGCCTCAGCCTCCAGAGTAGCTGGGATTATAGTGCCCACCACCATGCCTAGCTAATTTTTTTCTATTTTTAGTAGAGATGGGGTTTTACCATGTTGGCCAGGCTGGTCTCGAACTCCTGATCTCAGGTGATTCACCTACCTCAGCCTCCCAGAGTGCTGGGAATACAGGCATGAGCCACTGCATCCAGCCACCTGATTACTTCTTAATACATTTAAATTCCTAACTTTGGGGTGAAGTTGACAAAATTTTTGAGTTGATTATTTGTTGGCATATAGGGTTTTCATATTGAAGGCTGCTGTTCTTGATGGCAATAGAAAGAAAATGCAAGACCAATCAGTCTAAGGTGAAACAAAGTCAAGGGAAGAGACTATTAAATTTTGTGCACCCATGTACATTTTATCATCAACTACATTTACAATAACATCTTCCATAACTTATAATAATGAAAATAATTTGTGGTAGCATACACCTATAATCCTGGCTTCTCATGAGGCTAAGGCAGGAGGATCCCTTGAGCCCCCCGACCTGGTCAACATAAGGGAATCCCATCTTGGCCAGGCATGGTGGCTCTCACCTGTAATCCCAGCACTTTGGAAGGTCAAAACAGGTGGATCCCTTGAGGTCAGGAGTTTGAGACCAGCTTGGCTAACGTGGTGAAACCCCATCTCTACTAAGATACAAAAATTAGCTGGGCATGGTGGCATGCACCTGTAATCCCAGCTATTTGGGAGGCTGAAGCAGGAGAATTACTTGAACCTGGGAGAAGGAGGATGTAGTGAGCTGAGACTGTGCCACTACACTCTAGCATGGGTGACAGGGCAAGACTCCAGCTCAAAAAAGAATAAAAAAAGAGATCTCATCTCAAAAAAAACCCAACTTTACATAATGCTGTAAAAAATCATTTGCTACACCTCAGCTATTTCTGACCAATTTTTAACTACAGGCAAGAAAATCATAGACTTCAAAATGATTCATTCTGAGTTGCTAGTCTAGTCTCTTGTTTACATTACTCTCATTCTAGCGAAAGAGGATGTGATTTCCAGAGTCAACGTGCCTTCATTTGGGCTTGCTCTTTACTCTTTATCTTATTATTTTTCATTTCTAAACTCACACAGGTGCAGAGCTTTCTTTACACAAAGCAGAGCACATGGCCAAGGAAAGGATGTGATTTCCAGAGTCTGTTTCTACAACTGCCCTAAAAGTACAAATACTTTAAGAAATGTAGTAGATTGATTTAAAGTCACAATACATTATAAGTGAGAATTTTTCTCAAGATAAAACAGAAAGATGCTAGGCATATCAAAAGGGATGCTTCAGAAGAGAACCACACTAAAAGGAGATTAAACTCCCCAAAACAAAGCTTACCTACTTCACAATTGTGATGAGGGCTGGCAGACTAGCACTGGAGAGGCAGTAGAGACACAGAAAACTCACCCAGGCTGAGTGAGATAGGAGACCCAGGATCCAAATAGAAGTTCCAGGCTGTAGCATTGTCATCTATTAACTGGTCTTCTCTAACTCCTCTGAGACACACTTTCTTCACCTACAAAATCTAAGATATGTGACAGAGGGAGAGAAAGAGAATCAGTTTGATCTCTATTTTTTGGTTTAAGATTCTTAGATTATGCAAATGATCACTTTATATAGCACCACCTCCACGTAAGTACCAAACACACAATTAGTTTATGTTATTGAACACATGCTCAATATGGGCTTGAGTACAGCTAAAGAAACATAAGATTCAAGCTTTTGGGTAATCCATACAAGGAAATGATGACATTAAATACTATAAAATCATGTAAGTGATGGCATGTTAAGTTTTTCACTGATGAATAAGTGGGAATTCATGTTATATCCAGTGAAGACCCTTTCACAGTTATATTTGGTTAAGGTACCTTTCCAGTCCTGTGTTTATACAGGTAGAACCTCCTCTTTTTTTTCTTGAGATGAAATCTCACCCTGTCTTCTAGGCTGAAGTGCAATGGTGTGATCTCAGCTCACTGCAACCTCCACCTCCCAAGTTCAAACGATTTTCCTGCCTCAGCCTCCAGATAGCTAGGATTACAGGTGCTTGCCACCATGCCCAGCTAGGCTAATTTTTGTATTTTTAGTAGAGATGGGGTTTCACCATAAGGCTGGTCTCAAACTCCTCACCTCATCATCCACCCGCCTTGGCCTTCCAAAGTGTTGGGATTACAGGCATGAGCCACTAAGCCCGGGCACCACTTCCTTTTTCTATCTAATAAAATATTGGTGGGGAAAAGACCCTCTGGCATTTGCTGTCTCATTTGTTCCTTTGTTGTAGTGATAGGGAAAGCCATAAAATAATATTTCAAGAAAAAGATGAGATATAGATGACTTTTTAGATCTCCTTCTGGCCTTATGGATTTACATGTGTTTTTAGAGAATAAAGGTAAAATAATAAATATTAGGCTAAATGGTAATGTGGAAGTACAGGGATAATTCAAAGTTTAAGAATTCCTTACAGCTCATGCCTGTAATTTCAGCACTTTGAGAGGCCAAGGTGGGTGGATCACGAGGTCAAGACATCAAGACCATCCTGGCCAACATGGTGAAACCCTGTCCCTACTAAAACTACAAAAATTAGCTGGGTGTGGTGGCACACACCTGTAATCCTAGCTACTCAAGAGGCTGAGGCAGGAAAATTGCTTAAACCTGGGAGGTGGAGGTTGCAGTGAGCCGAGATCAGGCCACTGCACTCCAGCCTGGTGACAGAGTGGGACTTCATCTCAAAAAAAAAAAAAAAAAAAGAATTCCTTCCCCATGTTTAACTGGTGTGCTTTGCAAGGTCTAGATGACATCAATGATACAATTCTTGCAAGCAACAGCAGCAGGGTTCTTGGAGGTCCGTTGTCACCTAAAAATTTTTTTCTTCCCTTTATGTTGTTAAATAGACTGAAGATTTCCCTGAATGGATAATGGAATTAAGTTTCTCAAAATATGGTCCATGGACTGCCTGTCTGTACCAGCATCATTTGCGGTGCTTGTTCAAAATTTGTATTCCTGGGGAATGGAGGTTTCACCACTTTGAGACCCACAGAGACTCCATTATGCTTTATGCAGGGTCACAGATGCCTCTAGAATGAAGTAGATACTCCTTTTGAATTCCTGTGATGTGAAACTGATAGCAAATTTTAATCCAAAAGCAAAACTGGAAAAAAAAATTCATATTCTTGGTCTGTACCTGAGATCATCTTGATGGATCTCAGGTATGCTTGTATTGTATTAAACCCTCTGGTGCTATTTATACACAATAATGTCTAAAAATCACTGTCTAAATTAAGAATTCACATTCTACTGCATTGGATTAGTGATACAATGAAATTCAGGTCCAGAGTTTTTATCATTCAATATCCAAAACACATGGAAGTGACTTTTATACAGCTTTCAAAGCATAACACATGTAAAATAGACAATACAAACAAGCTTTAAAAAGAATAAAATCAATGGCTGGGTGCGGTGACTCAGGCCTGCAATCCCAGCACTTTGGGAGGCTGAGGCAGGCAGATCACAAGGTCAGGAGTTTGAGGCCAGACTGACCAACCCTATCTCTTCTAAAAATACAAAAATTAGCCAGGCATGGTGGTGGGCGCCTATAATCCCAGGTACTCATGAGGCTGAGGCAGGAGAATCTCTTGAATTGCAGTGAGCCAAGATGTAGCCACTGCACTCCAGCTTCTGTGACAGAGTGGAACTCCAAAAAAAGAACAAGAAGAAGAAGAAAAGAAAATCATTCCATAATACTGTTATCCAAGGAAAAACAATAGTTGAGGACTATTTGTGTGAATTTCCTTCAAGTCTCTAAATATCATCATATAGATCATCATAGGTTCTGAAAACTCCTAACAGGAGGGACTGTGTTTCTTCATCACTGTAACCCTAGGGGCTGTCTTTTATACTTAAATTCATAGTGCCCACACACTGCCTCTAATTAGTAGTACTGAGCACGTGCTGAATAAACAATGAGTGTATCTAATGAAAAAATGACTGAGGCAATGTATTTGCATGTCTCCTTGAGAGCAATTTTAAAGAATACATATTCAATGTAGAGAGCATATTTATTTCCTTCAAAAGGAGAACAAATGCAAAATATTCCAAAGTTTGCGCTTAGAACTTTAAGACTGTTACACATGTTCTATCTTCTATCTTATATGAAGCAAGTACTGGTGAGATTAGTGTTAAGAAATGTATCAAAATAGGGTGTTTCTGCTTACTTTTAAAATTGTGAGCAGAAAATGATTTATGATAGTCAACCTAATTTACAAAAGGAACATGGTAGCGTTTTAGTAGCAGCGGCAGGACTTTAACGGGGTTGATGTCATAACCCTATTTTTTAACAGAAAAACATGGCTTCCAAAATATTGTGACACTAGCATGGTTGCTTTGTATTTATGAATCTGATGCAGACTTCAGGCAGTAAATCTCAAAATGACTTGTGACGTGTGCCATTTTTTTTTTTTTTTAAGGAGGCTGAACACAGAAAAGGCCAAAGGAAAGGGGCCATTGTCTTCCTTACGAAGGAAGGCATATTGCTACAGGACTTGCCTCTCACAAAAGTTTTTTTGTGAGGCTTTAGAAAGTTTTAATGTGTATTAAAATGCATTGAAAAACATCCAGCTGATTAATAAATATAAAATAGTATAATTATACAGTATTGGCAGCATATTTAAGTTATGCTAGGTCAAGGCTACATATATGTAAAGTAAAAATAATTACTCAGCAAGTCAATATAGCATAGCTTTGTTTATATTACTAAGAAAATCATTTTTAATTTCAGCAAGAACTTAATGCTATATAGATTTATGTAAATAAGAACATAACCCATAAATATGAAATTACAGAAATACATATGCATTTTAATTTCATTTAAAACTTATGATGAAACATGGATTTCATTATTTATAAATGATATAACCTGGCCCTCACCACAAATAGGACTATGAAGTATGAATACAGTTGTAGGAATACATATTATCATTTACTAAAAGGTAACACAAGCCTATGTGTATTGATGAAGCAGCTATACTACTGAAACATGCCCAAACTGAATTGTGATGATTTTAAATGCATCAAGAGAGATTAATGATTAAATGGTTTCAATTGTTACATAAATTAGCAAACTGCTAGGTCATAAGTGCTGTGGGAAAAAAGCAGTGTAAGAGGATCAAGTGTGGTACATATCTAGCTGTGTGTGTGAATATAAGGCAGGTTCCAGTTTTACTAGAGTAATTAGGGTAGGCTGGGGGCACGGAGGGGAAGATCTACACAGCCAAAGGAGAGACAATGTAAAAACACTGAGGCCCCATTTGATTCTAACAAAACAATCTCACCACAGATATAATACCCCATTGAGCAGGTGTGTACAGTGTCTCAAAGCAACTTAAGCAAGGGAATAGAGCTAGTAAATAATAAAGCCAGGGCTAGAACCCAGGTTTCTTGACTCTTCATCCAGTGCCTTTCTTTTGTTTTGTCCCTCTGTTCACCAGGCACAGAGGAAGGTGCCCTGTCTCTTAGAAAGCACTGTGTAAACATCATGGATGAATCTGGAAACCATCATTCTCAGCAAACTGACCCAAGAAGAGAAAACCAAACACCACATGTTCTCACTCATAGGAGGGTGTTGAACAATGAGAACACATGGGCATAGGGAGGGGAACATCACACACTGGGGCAGGTTGGGGGTGGAAGGGCTGGGGAGGGACAGTGGGTGGGTAGGGAGGCTGGGGAGGAAAAACAGTGGGAGAAATGCCTGATGTAGCCGAAGGGGGACAGAGACTGCTAACCACCATGGTATGTGTGTACCTATGCAACAACCCTGCGGGATGTGCACATGTGCCCCAGAGCTTAAAGTACAATTTAAAAAAAAAATCAAGTTTCATTGCTTTGGGGTGGTGATTGTGATTATTATTAATCAGTTCCGTGATATTTCTATTTTTAAATTTATGCCTCATAGTTGTACATTTTCCCAGGATACATGTGCCGTTTTGGTACATGTATACAATGTAATGATCGAGTTAGGGTAACTGGAACATCTATCACTTCAAACATTTATCTTTTCTTATGTTAGGAATATTACAATTCTCATCTAGCTATCTTGAAATATACAATACATTGTTAACTATAATTACTGTACTATAGACTACTAGAATCGATTCCTTCTGATATTTCCTGAAAGGCATATAAAACTCAAAGAATGGTTTCATCTTCCCTTCCCACAGCTTGTTTTTCCTCCTTCATTTGTGCCTCTTCTCTTGAATAAATTATTTTAATGTCAAACTGTCAGTTAAACTAATTAGACTTTTCTGGATATTTGATAAAGGAAAGGTAAGGATAGGAATAACCTATGAAATGGAAACAATTTCTAACGTTATAAAGGGCTGAGGAAAGAATGGAGAGAATGTGGAGCCCAGAGACTCAGAGAGAGCCTGTGTGTACCTAAGCAACAATCCTGCAAGATCTGCACGTGTACTCCAGAACATAAAGTATAATAAGAAAAAAAAAATAAAGGAAATTTGTAGATAAGGCAAAAATGTTGGAAACAGGGCTCAAGGGGTGAGGGAAAGAGATTTTAAAATATGTTCAAATATATAGTAGGAAGAATGAAGTCAGACTGAAGAAAAAAATATTTTCAAATAAAAATATGAGAATATTAGACAACAAACAACATACAAGAAAAAAGAGAATACGAATCCGATTTCAGACAGTAGACTGAAGAGCTGGTGGAATTACTAACAGCAAAAGGGAACAGAGTAGAGAGTCTGAAAGATGAGTAGCTTTCTTTTTGTAATGCTGGGTTTAAGGTGGCGGCGAGGTTCTCACTAGTGGAAAGGGTCTAAGAGCTTTAAGAGGCAAACTTGGAAGCTCTGTGCAATCTAGAGCTGTTTGTCCAATACAGTTGCCTCTAACCACAGGCAACCACTGAGCAACTGAAATATGGGTACCCTGAACTGAGATGGGCTCTAAGCATCAAATACACATTAGATTTTGAAGATTTTCTATGGGAAAAAAAGAATTTAAAATCTCATTTTTTCTGCATTGATTAGATGATGAAATATATGCATGGACTGGGTTAAATAACATTATTAAAACTAATTTCACTTGTCTGTACTTTTTTAACGTGATTTGTAGAAAACTGAAAATTACATATGTGGCTTATGTTATATTTCTATTGGACAGCAATATTAGTTATATATTAAGATCACAAAAGGGATAGAGACATCATTCTGAGGTATCTCAACTAAACATAGATATGGAAGAAAAAAGGAAACACATCATCATAATAGTTAATATTTACTAAGCACCCCAAGCACTATGCTAGACACATAAAGGGCACCGTCTTATTTGTTCCTCCCAAAAACCTTATTAAACATCTTTTATAGAATAAAATACTGAGGCCCAAGGTCACACAGTTAAATGTCGGTGTTAGGATTCAAGGCCACGATGACCCCAGATCTCAAGTTCTAAACGGTGACAGAAATTTCAGAACAAGTATGCGCTCTAATATTTAAACTATTTATTAGAATGGTTCATTGTCAAAGTCAGTTATGTCCCAATTCAATTAAGAAGAAAAGCTACAAACGTGTGGATTTGTAACTTTAGAATTATGATGAGCTACTGATGCTGGCATATTTTCACCAGATCCGGCCATTAAAGACGTTTCTGGTGCAGCTTCTTTCCTTTTATCAATGTTTATTCCCAGAAATGCAAACCCATCAAGTTAGATGGTACATATCCAACTGTCCAACGGAGACGATCATCCACCTAATCCTAAACAGCAGGGCCTGTTTTCTGAAGATAACTAGACAGATAATACAGATCTACTTGACAAATTTTCAACATTCTCTTTTGGAGCACAAAAGCACCTGGACCTGTCAAAGTGACTAAAACGTTTTGAAGGAAGCTAAACTAAATGGAACCTTTGTTGAAGAACCAAAAATTAAGCTTACCCAACTGATGCTTTAAAAATGGATTTTGTACTCCTTGAAAATGCTTACTTTCAAAGAACAGAAAGAAAAAAAGGCTGGATACTTTGAATCCTAGGAATCTTAACAGCAAAATCTCCTACAAATACAAATTGAAGTCAATAAAGTATCTTTCATTGACCTTTGGTTGGTTCATTGGTATTAATTTCAAAGACAAACTTTCTTTCCTTTTCACATTTAATTTCTGCTACCTATCTGGGAAAATGGTAACCACAGAACTGCTGAACTTGTATAGTCAGCTCTAATTACATCTTTTTCAAAAACTTACTCATGTAAACTTTATTAAACAATTTATTTACAATTAATACATTTTTCTAGTCTAAGTCTTTTAAAACCACTGCCATAAATCCACATTATAGAAATAGAAAAACAAAAGAAAATTTGAAAAAAAAAAATAATTATTTTGAAATAAGACTAGCAGAGATATCTTACAAGACAGTTCATACTGGACATGTATTCAAAAGGGTGTCTCTCTGAACTGACCCACTAATTTATTTTAAATTAAACCCCCTAACCTTCCTCCTCCCTGGCCCACTTTTTTTTTTTTTTTAAAATAAAGTAGTATGATTTCAGCTGGGCATAGAGGCTCATGACTTGTAATCCCAGCACTTGGGAAGCCAAGTATCCTGTATCCTAATGGCTGTGTTGGGGTCACGGATGTTGAGGGCTAAAAAACCATTGCTGAAGTGAGCGAGCATGCGGTTGGGACAGCTTGGAGGCTGCGGCTTGTGAATAACACAAGAGTTGTACGGGCACCCCCCATAGGTGATGTTCCACCAATGACAGTTTGTGCTGCCGGGTGGGGGTCCTCTGGTCCCAGAACCACAGGGAGAGTGCGGTCGGTATGCTCCCTAAGTACTTGGTGCAGGAGAGAGAGAAACGAAAGGTAGGAGGCCAGTGGTGGCGGTCACGCAGGGAGATTATGGGAAACCAGGAAAGGCCAGCCGTACAGCAATTCAAAGGGGCTCAGACCCATTGGCCCCCATGGGGTGGCCCGGATATGGGCCAGGGCAAGAGGTAGGAGTGTGAGCCAAGAGAGTTTTACCTCAATAGCAAGTTTGGCCAAATGGTCTTTGAGGATGCCATTGGTCTGTTCAACTTTACCCGATGACTGAGGATGGTAAGGGATGTGTAGTATCTAGATGTTGAGGGACTCGGCAATGAGCTGGACAACTTGTGCAGTAAATGCTGGACCATTGTTCAACTGGATGGTGGCAGGTAGGGATGATTTCTTGTGTAAGAAATATCCCTAGCAAATAATTGCCACTGTGAAGGCTAATACCATAGTCTTTGGTTACTTAAAATCTAAAGTCTTGTTTCTTTAGGCTTAAAAGTAATTTGTACTTGTAGTTTTTGGAGCAGATTCCTCTGCAAAAAAGGAACAGGGCAGCTGGGAAGATATAAGAACCTGTGCCACACCTCTTGCCTTCCAGTGACATATTTTGATTGGCAAAAGGGTTTGTTTTGTTCGTTTTTACCTGATACTCCTATGGCCGCAATAGTAGTAGTGTGAGACAGTGAGCCTCCAGTGCTCACGGGGGTAAACTGCATGATCTTTATAGACTGTTCTCCAGTCTGGACCAGGTTTAGACCCTGGTTTAGCTATATCTTTTTCTTGCCCTCTTCCACGTCCTCCTCCATCCTTTCATTATCCCCGCTTTTCTTTCAACTAAGGCAGGTGCTAGTAAATCTGCCTTTTCCTTTGCCTCACACCTTGCCCTTCTCTTAGCCCCGGTCCTGTGCAGGGAGGGCACAAAGCAGCAGAGTGTCTGCAACCCACGTGCCACCTTTCCAATGCTACTACAAAATTTGCAAGAAGCAAGAAATGGTCATTTATCAGAATGATACATTTATTTTTATATTTTTTTATATAAAGTGCTGCAGGCTCCAACGTTGCTCCTGGGCATCTCAGGTTTCGGGCCTTCGTCCTCTCCAATCTAAATGCAGAGACATTTGACATGAACATGTTTTGCAAAATGCAATACATTCTTATTGACTCTGGTCACCCTGCTGTGCACTAGAGTCAAAACCTCTTCCTCCTGTCTAGACTTTGGTCCTTTGACCAATACCCCCCCATTCCCTCCCTCTGCCACTCTCCGGCCCCGGAGATTTGCCAATTAAAACAATACTAATAAAGACAGAATAAATATAGTAAAATGCAAGAAGTGCGGCTTCACCGCCCACCTACTTACTTTTTCTCTTGGGTGGGCCCTCTTACTCTGCCTCTTGGGTGGACAGAGGCAGCAACAGCATCTCCTTATTATGGCAATGCACCTTCGGGCAGCCCTGCGGCAGCTCCAGCCTCTTCTTGGCCGGGCCAACACAGCCTCGGGCTGCCCAGCTTGGAGGACGCTGCCTTCGTGTGCTGGTTGTTGAGCCACGGTGCTCTGGGTGGTGATCTGGGTGGAGGCGGCCGTGAGGTTATGCGGGAGGGCTGGTTGAGCCAAAGTTTCTAAATTTTCACTGCCGGTGGAGCACTTGCTGGAGGCTGCAGACACGAGGTCACGCTGGGGGGCTTGCTCTGCCAAGGTTTCTAAAGCACCACCACCGCCTATGGCGCTTACAGTGGAGGAGGCCACACGGTCACACTGGAGGGCTTGCCGTGCCAAGTTTTCTACATCTCCACAATTGCGCTCGATGGTCAGGGAGGCCGTGGGGGCATGCTGGGGGTCTGACTTCCTGTGAAGGCCGGCAGGTGAACTGGAAATCTCAGTGACTAAACATGTAGGATCCCCAGGAGCAAGAGACTGTGGAGTGGTAATGGATGGCTTTTTTTCTCCATCTACAATACGGTAGGTGGCCATGGGATAATTAAAGACGTGGCCTTCAATTGCCTTTACGATGTTTTCTGGCTTCAATCCCATGGCCACCAAGAGCCTTATGGTCTCACAGTTCGGGTGGTCTTCAATCGGCTCTTCATACGTCGCTGGAGGCAAGTCCTGGCCGTTGTTCACCCACGGGTCCCTCAAGACTTTGTCTGCTGTCGGCCGCTCATTGGGATTAGATATTAAAAGGTTTTTAATTAGGCTTTTTAGGCCTTCTGAGAAATAGTGCCGAATAACATACTGGCCAGATAGAATGAGGGATATCAGTTGGAAACGACTCACTGCGAAGAAGGGCAGACTGTTGGACACCATCTGGTATAACGTGACGCCTAGGCTCCATATGTCCATGGCGGGACATTCATAGCCCTGGGCCCCAAAGAGTTCTGGGGCCATGTAGGGGAGGGTCCCATGACCTGCTCTCAGCCTCTGCCCCTCATAAAAAGTTATGGCTGATCCAAAATCTGCAATTTTTATGTTCCCGTTGCCATCTAACAACATGTTGTCAGGTTTAAGATCTCGGTGAGCGATGCTTCGGCGGTGGAGGTAGCTCACGGCGGACAGCATTTGTTGGAACTTGCCTCGGGCCTCCTCCTCCTCCACTATGTGGTGGTCAAGCCAGTTGGCCAGGCTTCCTCCTGCGGCATACTCCATAACGAAATGGCACGCCTCTCTGCTGTTAATCATTTGGTAAAGGTTAATGATGTTGCCGTGGTGGACCGACTGTAAAACAGTCATCTCTCTGTGGCTAGAGAGGAAGCTGGTTCTGTTGATTGTTTTCACCGCCACCCGGATGCCAGTCATTAAGTGGCGGGCCAGCGTGACCTCCCCAAAGGCACCACGGCCTATAAAGTTTAGTATTTGATAATAAGGTGGCCGCAGGGCAGGTGAGGTGGAGGCCAAGCCCTGCCTCATGGTGCCTACTTTGTCTACACTAACTATATACAAATAACTACTCTAACTCTATGGACTACGCTAAAATATTAACAATACTAACTATCCCAAAGAACACTAAAATGCTAAGAAACAGTACCAACTATATTAACTATACTAACTAAAAAACACAACAACGCCCCTCCCACAAAAACTCCCCCCACCCCGCCAAACAACTCGTAATCGCTAAGCTGGTCTGAGTCCACAGGTCACCAAAAAAGCTTCCAGGGATTTCTCAGACCAAAAACCATGACCCAGCCAGGGCCTTATATAGGCCTGTCTGTTATGACATCACAAAGGCTTTTCATGAGCTCAGAGCAAAGCAGGGCCAATCATGGCTGGGGATCTTTCACAGAGGTTTTCTCTCTTTTGGTCCCCAAAACATCTTCCTCTTTTAAAAAGTAAGTGCTTTTGTCTAGATGGATTATAGAGATTGATATTTTGTTTCCCAGCTATTTAAACTGGTACAACGCTTCAACAGCATTTTCATTTGTAGTTTCTTTTTCTATATTTATTGTACTCTTAAGTTCTGGGGTACACGTGTAGATTGTGCAGGTTTGTTACATAGGTTTAACGTGCCATGGTGGTTTTCAATCATTTGTTATTTCAAAATCTGAAATAGCTTTTGGATTTTGAAGATCTCCTAATGTCTACATGCAACATATTTAATTCCTTTTCTTTCATCTCTCAATGGTTGAACCATTGAGAAGGGAGAGAATATTTTCCTTTCCTTGTAGGGTTTTTCCTTCCTCATGTGGTTGAGATTATGTAATGGACAGAGAATAAACAGACATACCCTACCCTCCATGAGCCCATAGCCTCTTCAAGAAGGCCCCCCCCCAGACATGAAGCTCCTTCAGCGTGAGAAGCACCAGGTGAAGTGGGGGCCAAAGAGTGGCCTGGGCCTCAGGTCAGCACTGGTGAGGGAAGAAGTGGGGCTTTCTGGAGGCCAGTGGGCTGAGCCCTGCGGTGTGAGGAGGGGTCGCCTAAGTGAGTAGAGACAAGGGCAGGAGGGTAGCCTCTGCAAAGGCCCAGGATGACTGAGGGTTGCTCTCTGGAGGGATGCGCTAGTCTGAACGAGTGACAGGGGCCAGGTTGGGAGCACTCAAGTCCCAGGACAGAGGCTGAGCCTGTATTCCAGCACTGGGGTTGTGGAATAGTTCTGAGCCCCTCGCAGGGCCACAGCCCTCACAGCCTGACTCTGCCCCAGGTGGAGGTGCTGCTATAAATAGTAGGGGCCCCGTAGGTGCACTGGAGGGTGGAAGGGAAGGGCTCCCCAGGAATAACCCTGCATGGATGACAGCCACCCCACAGAGGGCATGGCCACCAGGAAATGTAGGTCCTTCTACATTTAGGTGGAGGCAGCAGGCATAGGCTGGAAGGAGAAAGTGGGGCTGGATTCCCAGGGTTCCTAAATGCCAGGATGAGGTGCTTTTATTGCCTCCTGGGGAGCAAGATTTGGAAGAGACTGAGGCCCATGAGGGCAGCACTCAGGAGGTTGGTCTGGAGGGAGATGGCCCCTGAAGGGGCACACCTGTGCCTGTCCCTGTTGGCTCAGCCCTCACTGGCACTAGGAATCCCTTGGTCAGCAATGGGGGGGTGTCATAGCCTTCTGCCTGGAGCCTGAACACCCTGACATGTTCTCCCCAGGATTCTGCACTTATTTTCCTTTTTTTTTTTTTCCCCCAAGACAGAGTCTCACTCTGTCACCCAGGCCAGAGTACAATGGCATGATCTCAGCTCACTGCAACCTCCGCTGCCTTGGTTCAAGTGATTCTCCTGCCTCAGCTTCCTGAGAATCTGGGATTACAGGCATGCACCACCACACCCAGCTAATTTTTTGTATTTTTAGTGGAGATGTGTTTTGCCATGTTGGCCAGGCTGGTCATGAACCCCTGGGCTCAAGTGATCCTCCCACCTTGGCTTCCCAAAGTGCTGGGATTCCAGGTGAGAGCCACCACACTTGGCCTGCTCCTGCTCTTCCATATGTGCATTGGAGTTGCCTCTCCCTGAGGGCAGCTGCTGCACCCTGAACGCCTGGCACAACTGTGGACCCGAGGAGGTGCTCAAACACGCGACTCCCTGGGGACCTCGGATCTGGGTGGCTCCCTTGTGTGACACGAGGCAGGAAGCAGAGCTCTGTGGGTCATGTGCCGCCCTAGGGCATGAAGGCTGTCCTTGTTCTCTTGCGAGCCAGGCTTGGCCACTCTTCCAGGGGACCCACCCACACTGCCTAGCCTGGCCGAGAGTGGCCTTCCTGTCCCTGCCTGGAGTGGTGTCTGCCACATGCTCTGAAGCTGGCCCTTTGCTGTGAGGTCTTGAAGGGCAGGGTGTGTGTGAGAGTCACCCACCACTGGGGCCTGGTAGGGTGGGGAGGCACCTAAGTGGGACTGCTGCCAATGCATCCTGGGTCTGGAGTGCAGGAGTCGGTAACTGACTCCACCTTGGGGGCCTGATGGGAGGCCTCAAATAGGCCTTGGCCATTCCACGGGGCTCAGGAGCACCAGGGGCTTATCAGGCTTGTGGCTGGGAGCAAGGCCAGGCCCTGGGGCTTCTGGGCCTGTTCTTTTTGAAGGGCAGCCTGGAGGATGACCTGGTATTGGTCCGTGGGTGTCCTGTGGCCTCCTGCATCTCATGGCCTTGCCCTTGCCCTTCAGCATGACCCTCCAGTGCCTTCATCGGTCTCCACAGAGCTCATCCTGGTAGAGGATGTGAGGGTGAGCCTGGAAGAGGTGACCATCTAGGACCGTCTTGGCTTCCAGATACAGCCCATGCCCTGCCAGCTGCCTGGGTAAGACCCACCAGGGGACCCCCTCACTCTCCAAGACACAGCCCAACTCTCCCTGAATCTGCCTCCTGCCAGTGGAACTCCACTTCAGGAAAGACTCAGGTGACTTCGTCCTCAATACCAGTGCTGTGGACGACATCAAGATGGCCTACCAGGAAACCAGGGCCATCACCATGGTAAGTTTGGGTCATTGGTCCCCAGGGTGATTTTCATTCTTCCTCTGGGCCATTGTGATGTTCATAGATTGGTGTTTTAAAAGCTGTCACTTAATGTCATCAGGTATAACTAGCAAAGCTGTTAGAGTCTCTCATTTATTCTGCAACTTTAGTCATTTTCATGCTACCTTTGTAATTTTTTTTATTTTTGAGACAGGGTCTCACTCTGTTGCCTGGGCTGGAGTGCAGTGGCAGGATCATAGCTTACTGCAGCCTTGACCTCCTGGGTTTAAGTAATCCTCCCAACTCAGCCTCCAGAGTAGCTGTGACTACCACCACCTGGCTGCGCACACCACTACACCTGGCTAATTTTTGTATTTTTTTGTAGAGATGGGGTCTCACAATGTTGCCCAGCTGGTCTCGAACTCCTGGGCTCAAGGGATCCACCCGCCCTGGCCTCGCAAAGTGCTGGCATTACCGGTGTGACCCTCCGCACCCAGGTTACCTTTATGATTTTCATTCCATGTCCACAAACTACCCACACTGTTACCTAATGGTTTCCTTTCTGTCAATCTTTCCATTAAAATAAAAATATTATTACATAAGCAGCACTCTTAACAACAATCAAGAAAATTGCTTGTAAAGAGGTTGCACCTTTCTCTGTTTCCCCAGGTTGATTTCTTGACCCTCTCCCTATTCTTGCAAGTGTTGACTTATCTGTGCTCGTGGCATGGAAGAATTTAGTGTTCTGCTTTCCAATATCTTATTCTAGTCTCACTTTTTCTATTTCCCCATGTTGACAGGGAGGCTGGCTGATTATTTTTATGTCTTCATTTGTACTTTCGCCGTTCTTTTCTAATCAGAGTGTTTGAATGGTCAAAATGTTTTTGTTCTTTCAAAAATATAGGGAAGAATAGAATGAAAAGATTAAGAACAAACAAACACTCAGACACGTCTGCATATCTGCATGATGGGTTATGATGCAATCACAAACACAGAACTTACTTTAGAAGGGAGCTCTTACTACGGAAAGTGTAACAGACCCTCTCTAAGTCATCAATCCAAGGCAGCCCAAAGCTCATTGGTTTGATACAACAGTGGCAGTGACACCCACCCCAGCATGTCATTAAACCATTGTTGTGCGGTAGCCTTTGAGATGCTGTAAGCCCAAGACCTGCTTTCCTCTGTTAAAAGGGGTGGTTCCTGGTGATTGAGGAGTGTTGCAGTCAGGCCAGCTTCGGAGACTTTCCCCGGACCCAGCGAGGCCTGGGTTGATCCGGTGCTTGGTGTGTGGTGGGGACTCAGATGGTGCAGCACTGTGGATGGGCTAGAGGTGCCCTGACTGTGGGTCTCCTGCCATCCTGATACTCGGGTTTGCTCTTGGCTTTGCCTGGTTCATGGAGGTAGCCCTCGAAAGCTCACAGCAGCAGGAAATGACTTCCTGGCTCCAGGAAAGGCCAAAGTCAGAGTTCACCTTTGCAGTGACCATGTCCCACAGTCTCCATCCAGAAACACACCCAGGGCACCTTTCATTGGCTTTTTGCACCTACTGACTATCTTCACATAGACTGTCACTAAATTAACTTCCTCTAGGGCAGGATAGGTGTAAAGTCAGTGAGGGGAGGCAGCGGGGTGTGAGGAACACAGCTGGAAGTGCTGTGCTAAACGGACCTGGCCCCAAGGTGCAGTGTCAGGGAGTAACGGGGAGGTGGAGACTGTGGCAAGCAAACACACTGGCCAAGTCTAAGGGCAGCCACCATGCACCTCTAGCTGATTTCTGTTGTTTTTAATCACATCTGTGTCAAGGTCATTCACATACCATGCAATTCACACACCTAAAGCATACAGTTCAGGATTTTTTAGTACATTTTAGAACATTCACAGAGTTGGGAACCGTCACCAAACACATCCTCTCCTCTGCTCCCCTCCCCTCTTCTTCCCTCCCTTCCCCCTCCCTTCCCTTCCCTTTTCTTTCTTCTCTTTCCAGGGTGTCACTCTGTAACCCAGGCTGGAGTGCAGTGCTGCCATCTCAGCTCACTGCAACCTCTGCCTCCCAGGCTGAAGTCATCCTCCCACCTTGGCCTCTTGAGTAGCTGGGATTACAGATGGGTGCCACCACAGCCAGCTAATTTCTGTATTTTACCTAGCTATGGTGGCAACATGACGGGGTTTTGCCATGTTGCCAGGATAGTCTAAACCTCCTGAGCTCAGCAATCCACCAGCCTCGACCTCCCAAAGTTCTGGGATTACAGGTCTGAGCCACTACTGTGCCCGGCTGGATCAGGCACTTTCTAGACCTTACTAAAATCTGTGTCTTGGATTTTGCTTTCCTCTACTGCTAGGTGAGGTCCATACAGCTACCCATGATTGACTCTGAAAGTTGTTGATACATGGCAGTGCATTGAGAAAGTTCACACCTCACAGTGAATTTATGAAATGTGAGCATAAATTAAATAACTGGTTTCACTGGCCCTCCATTTATCTTTCTTTCTAAAATTCTTAATAAAGTATGGTTATTCTGTATGCCAATGCATACAGATTTTAACATTTGGATATATGTTGCTTTGAAAACTAGGATATGTTTTCTAAGACTCTTTCATTGAATTTAACTCCTAACATTCAGCGTAAATATGAGTTATGAATCCCAGTATGTACCTGAGCCTTGCTCTCCCTCCCTGAGCCCCGCACGCTGCCCTGGGCCCTTTCTTGGCAAGTGGACAGATAAATGGGAGCTGCTGGGGGTGGGAGTGCTGGACTGGGAATCAGATTTGAAGTATAGTCTAAATGCCCCACGGGCCCACCGCTTCTCAATAGCTCAAAGCTGCCCCAGCTGGTTTCCACAACAACCTCAAATCAGATAATGATCCTTAGTTGGCCAGAACCTATTAGTAAAGGTCAAAGGGGGTGGGGGGTGAGGCCAAAAGTAATGGTGATGTCATAGTCACAGGCTGAAGAGTAAGCCAGAATTTTCCACTTCAGGTGATGGTATTGGTGGTGCCACTTCCAGAGGGGGCACAGCTGCTTGGCAGAGGGACGGACTCACAGGGGCTCTTAGGGAGCTCAAGTGGGGCCCACAGATACCTTCTCCCTGGGGTTGCAAACTGGCATTGGGTGGAGGGAGAGTCAGTATTCACACCTGGGGGAGCCTCGCCCCCAAAGTGGATTTTAAGGCCAGCAGCACACTGGGGAGACAAGGGCCCCACAACACTACCATCCTTTCCCCAGCCTGCTTCGTGCTTCCTGGTCCTGCTCTTTATTGGGGATGGAGAATCTTATCTGAATGGTGGAACTCCAGTACCATCCCTGGCCAGCATCAGTAGTGGGCAGGGTCACTGCATGTTCAAGGCTGTGCACACTGGGCCCCAGCCATGCACGAGGGCGGTGCCTCCTGGACCTTCCTCAGGCTCCCTAGGGACCCATGAGGAAGCTCCCTGATGGGTGCTGATGGTTGTCTGTACCAACAGATTCACTGCCTGGCACAGAAACACCGGGTTCCTGGGAAGCTGGAACCTGCCTTATGAAAGTCCCCATTCCCATCACCCCCTCCATCCCTTGGGGCTGCTGGGTCTTGCCATCAACCCTCTCCTCACACCCAGGACACCTGCCTATTTCAAAGCACCCCTTCAACCTGGGCCTGGCTGAAGGCTCATTCCTCTGTCATGCCTCTGAGGGGTACTGCTTTGTGCTGCTGTTATCAAAAAGGGGAAACCATTCACAGCAGAAAGACCAATGCCACACTAGACAGCCAGGAACCCAGCAGCACAAGTGCCCCCCCCAGGTGCTTTGGGGACCACACCCCCACCACTGTGACTTCAGCACAGTCTGGTACCCAGGACTTCAGGATCCTCCTGGGAACCCTTCAGCATGATTAACATGGGCAGATGGGACCTGAAGGGGCTGTTGGTCCTCCTGAAAATGCTCACCAGGCAGTGTGAGTGTGGGGAGGCCATGTGCAATGTGTGGGACCCTGTCCTGCACCCGCTCAGAGCCTCAGCCCTGCAGAGACACTGGAAATGATTTGCTGCAGGTGAGGTCACCCCTGATGCTTCTCTGAGGTCTCTTTTCCTTTCAGATTTTCTGAGTAACTTTGAGGACCACGTGACTGCATGCCGAATAAACTAGGGCCCCCCGACCTGGTCGACATAAGGGAATCCCATCTTGGCCAGCCATGGTGGCTCTCGCCTGTAATCCCAGCACTTTGCGAGGTCAAAAATGGTGGATCCCTTGAGGTCAGGAGTTTGAGACTAGTTTGGCTAACACGGGGAAACCCCATCTCTACTAAGATACAAAACTTAGCTGGGCATGGTGGCATGCACCTGTAATCCCAGCTATTTGGGAGGCTGAAGCAGGAGAATCACTTGAACCCAGGAGGGGGGAGGTTGTAGTGAGCTGAGACTGTGCCACTGCACTCTAGCCTGGGTGACACAGCAAGACTCAGGCTCAAAAAAAAAAAAAAAAATAGATCTCATCTCAAAAAAAAACCCAACTTTACATAATGTTGTAAAAATCATTTGCTACACCTCAGCTATTTCTGACCATGTTTTAACTACAGGCTAGAAAATCATAGACTTCAAAATGATTCATTCTGAGTTGCTAGTCTAGTCTCTTATTTACATTACTCTCATTCTAGCAAAAGAGGATGTGATTTCCAGAGTCAACGTGCCTTCATTTGGGCTTGCTCTTTACTCTTTATCTTATTATTTTTCATTTCTAAACTCACACAGGTGCAGAGCTTTCTTTACACAAAGCAGAGCACATGGCCAAGGAAAGGATGTGATTTCCAGAGTCTGTTTCTACAACTGCCCTAAAAGTACAAATACTTTAAGAAATGTAATAGATTGATTTAAAGTCACAATACATTATAAGTGAGAATTTTTCTCAAGATAAAACAGAAAGATGCTAGGCATATCAAAAGGGATGCTTCAGAAGAGAACCACACTAAAAGGAGATTAAACTCCCCAAAACAAAGCTTACCTACTTCACAATTGTGATGAGGGCTGGCAGACTAGCACTGGAGAGGCAGTAGAGACACAGAAAACTCACCCAGGCTGAGTGAGATAGGAGACCCAGGATCCAAATGGGAGTTCCAGGCCATAGCATTGTCATCTATTAACTGGTCTTCTCTAACTCCTCTGAGACACACTTTCTTCACCTACAAAATCTAAGATATGTGACAGAGGGAGAGAAAGAGAATCAGTTTGATGTCTATTTTTTGGTTTCAGATTCTTAGATTATGCTAATGATCACTTTATATAGCACCACCTCCATGTAAGTACCAAACACAATTAGTCTGTTATTGGACACACGCTCAATATGGGCTTGAGTACAGCTAAAGAAACATAAGCAGATTCAAGCTTTTGGGTAATCCATACAAGGGAACGATGACATTAAATACTATAAAATCATGTAAGTGATGGCATGTTAACTTTTTCACTGATCAATAAGTGGGAATTCATGTTATATCCAGTGAAGACCCTTTCACAGTTATGTTTGGTTAAGGTACCTTTCCAGTCCTGTGTTTATACAGGTAGAACCTCTTCTTTTTTTCTTTCTTTTCTTTCTTGAGATGGAATCTCACCCTGTCTCCTAGGCTGGAGTGCAATGGTGCATTCTCAGCTCACTGCAACCTCCACCTCCCAAGTTCAAACGATTCTCCTGCCTCAGTCTCCTGATAGCTGGGATTACAGGTGCTTGCCACCATGCCCAGCTAGGCTAATTTTTGTATTTTCAGTAGAGATGGTGTTTCACCATGAGGCTGGTCTCGAACTCCTCACCTCGTCATCCGCCCACATTGGCCTCCCAAAATGTTGTGATTACAGGCATGAGCCACTAAGCCCGGACACCACTTCCTTTTTCTATCTAATAAAATATTGGTGGGGAAAAGACCCTCTGGCATTTGCTGTCTCATTTGTTCCTTTGTTGTAGTGATAGGGAAAGCCATAAAATAATATTTCAAGAAAAAGATAAGATATAGATGACTTTTTAGATCTCCTTCTGGCCTCATGGATTTACATGTGTTTTTACAGAATAGAGGTAAAATAATGATTATTAGGCTAAATGGTAATGTGGAAGTACAGGGATAATTCAAAGTTTAAGAATTCCTTCCCAGCCGGGCATGGAGGCTCATGTCTGTAATCCCAGCACTTTGAGAGGCCAAGGTGGGTGGATCACGAGGTCAAGAGATTGAGACCATCCTGGCCAACATGGTGAAACCCTGTCCCTACTAAAAATACAAAAATTAGCTGGGTGTGGTGGCACACACCTGTAGTCCTAGCTACTCAAGAGGCTGAGGCAGGAAAATTGCTTGAACCTGGGAGGTGGAGGTTGCAGTGAGCCGAGATCAGGCCACTGCACTCCAGCCTGGTGACAGAGTGGGACTCCATCTCAAAAAAAAAAAAGAATTCCTTCCCCATGTTTAACTGGTGTGCTTTGCAAGGTCTAGATGACATCAATGATACAATTCTTGCAAGCAACAGCAGCAGGGTTCTTGAAGGTCCGTTGTCACCTAAAAATTGTTTTCTTCCTTTTATGTTGTTAAAGAGACTAAAGATTTCCCTGAATGGATAATGGAATTAAGTTTCTCAAAATAATGGTTCATGGACTGCCTGTCTGTACCAGCATCATTTGAGGTGCTTGTTCAAAATCCATATTCCTGGGGAATGGAGGTTTCACCACTTCGAGACCCACAGAGACTCCATTATGCTTTATGCAGGGTCACAGATGCCTCTAGAATGAAGTAGATACTCCTTTTGAATTCCTGTGATGTGAAACTGATAGCAAATATTAATCTAAAAGCAAAACTGAAAAAAAAATTCATATTCTTGGTCTGTACCTGAGATCATCTTGATGGATCTCAGGTATGCTTGTATTGTATTAAACCCTCTGGTGCTATTTATACACAATAATGTCTAAAAATCACTGTCTAAATTAAGAATTCACATTCTACTGCATTGGATTAGTGATACAATGAAATTCAGGTCCAGAGTTTTTATCATTCAATATCCAAAACACTTGGAAGTGACTTTTATATAGCTTTCAAAGTATAACACATGTAAAATAGACAATAAAAACAAGCTTTAAAAAATAATAAAACCAAAGGTTGGGTACGGTGACTCATGCCTGCAATCCCAGCACTTTGGGAGGCTGAGACAGGCAGATCACAAGGTCAGAAGTTTGAGACCGACCAGGCTGACGAACCCTATCTCTACTAAAAATACAAAAATTAGCCAGGCCTGGTAATGGGCGCCTACAATCCCAGGTACTCAGGAGGCTGAGGCAGGAGAATCTCTTGAACCCAGGAGGCGGAGGTTGCAGTGAGCCAAGATCTAGCCACTGCACTCCAGCTTCTGTGACAGAGTGGAACCCCCCCAGAAAAAGAGAAGAGCAAGAAGAAGAAGAAAATCATTCCATAATACTGTTATCCAAGGAAAAACAATAGTTGAGGACTATTTGTGTGAATTTCCTTCAAGTCTCTAAATATCATAACATAGATCATCATAGGTTCTGAAAACTCTTAACAGGGACTGTGTTTCTTCATCACTGTAACCCTAGCTCTTCCCAAAATGCCTAGCACATAGTAGGTATTGAAAGCTTTGCTGAGTGAACAAAGTAAGTGAAGCTGAAATCAAATTGTATCTTTGATTTGGGTCACACTTTTTATAAAAATATACCAGCATTAAATAGAATATCACTTTCTGATTCTCAAAATTGATAACAAATCAATAACTAGTACTTCGGTATCAAGATATTTTTCTAGCATTTTAGCGATATTAATTTAACCCTAACAGCCACATGTCATGTAAGCGCTATTTTATTCTGAATTTTTAGATCAGGACACTGGAGCACAGAGAGTTTAGGTAATCAACCCAATACCACACACCCAGTATGTGGCAGAGCTGTCTCCCGAGGCTTTATCAGACCAGGTTAATCTACCTGTTCATGGTCATAAAGTCATCTACCTTTTATAAACAAACGTGCATAACGCTGACCACTTCAGCTATGGGAACTTCTATATAACATTTAAAAACTCTCCATTAGGAAACTATATATTAGGTGATTGTATCACAGTTAAGATTGAGCCCTGGTACCTATGTCACTCTGCTACCGCACAAAACTCTGCAAGGGCGCCCACACCACCCAAGGTGTGGGATGCAAAGTGCATGGGGCAGGTACCTCCGTGCACATCCACACATGCTGTTCTCAACCCCAATAATCACCTCTTTTTTTCTTTTTTTTTAGACAGGGTCTTATTCTGTCGCCCAGGCTGGAGTGCAGTAGCACGATCTCAGCTCACAGCAGCCTCGACCTCCCGGGCTCAGGCGCTCCTCCCACCTCAGCCTCCCGAGTGGCTGGGATCACAGGCACGCGCACCACCACATACGGCTAATATTTTGTATTTTTGATTTAAGAGATAGGGTTTTGCCATGTTGCCCAGGCTGCTCCCGAACTCCTGACCTCAAGTGATCAGCCCGCCTCAGTCTCCCGAAATGCTGTGGATACAGAAGGGAGCCACCAACTTCCCAAGTTTAAGGGTGAAATGGAGGAAAGTTCATGTAATACTCAGGGAAGTCCAATTCTTCCCACGTCTTTCACTTGGGCCCCACACAAAAATAAAGTAACTAGAAGTGTACCGTTCTGTTCACAGTGCGCTCACCGTCGGTGGCGTCAGCTGGAAGCCCCGGGTCGGACCGGGAGGGGGACGGTGCCTCCTGCCATGGGCCGGTATCCAAACTGATCCGCTCCCCACCGCACCCCCAGAGAAACCCACTCCATCCCCTAAACCTAAGAAAACCAGACCCCGCAAAACTGCACGAACAGAGCCATTTCCTCCTAACGTGTGCTTCAAACCCACGAAACCCAACTGGAAGCAGGACCAGCGTGCCTGCCCTGCACGCTACTCCTCCCGCGGCAGCAGCCGCCCATCCGGGCAGGTGGTGGGTCCTCGTGGGGTTCCGCGAACGTTGAGCCGCCACGCGCAACCGACGCCGGCTGGGCCTGCAAATCACCTCCCGGCCGCCAGGGAGCGCCGCAGCCGCGAGAGCGAGGCGGATCGCCTAGGAGGGGGCGCGCGGCGCCGCAGGGAAAGAGGGCGCCGCCTCGCTAGCCCTGAGCCCCTCCCGCCGCGCGCCCTCCAGGCGGGGCGGCCCGCGAGGCCTCTGTGGGCGAGGGGGCGGGGACGAAACGGCCCCGAGGATCCGTGCGCTGCACGGCGGCGGCGCGAGCCCGAGGGGGCGGGGAGGCGCGGGCGCCGAGACAGCGCCGGGCAGAGGGACCTGGCTACCCTGGACAGTGCATCGCCGCCCGCCTGGGTTGCCGCGCCACAGCCGCTGCGGATCATGGTGAGTGGGACTGCGCGTCGCCACCGCCACCGCCACCGCCACCGCCGCGCTTTCTTTCTCTCCTGGACCCACGCACCTGGCGGGAAAGGGCCGAGCGGGTGGCTGCGCGGACTTTGCGGGTTCGCCGCTGGAACCGGCTACCTTCGGAGGGGCAGGGTCCGCGCGGGTCTAGGGAGCGGGAGCTGAACGTTTGGGCCGGGGGCGCGCGGGTCGGCCCGAGGCCCACTGGTCTCCGGAACTTTGTTCCTGTTCCTGCTCCCCGGTCCCGCTCCAGTACCTCGAGGTACCCGCTCGCGCTCAGCCCCCTGTTGCATGCACTGGGCTGGCGACCGGGATGCCCGCGAGCCATTCCCGCCCGCAGCCCACCCTCCGGCCCCCGGAACCTGCTCTCGCCACCGCCCGCCGGCGCCTGGAGCGAAAAACGGCGTTTCTCGCGCGCTGCACCCACCCTGCCTCTGGAGTCCTGGGGTTCGGGCCCTAACGGTTAAGCTCCGGCCCCTCTCCTCCCTGCACCCCGGGGATGTGTCTGTGCGCTCGATGGTGCGTCCTGGGTTTACAGATTGGCTTGGGAGGAGGCTGGGTTTTATCAGTGTCTGGGGTTGGAGGGGCTTCTGGTGTGTTCTTTAGGACAACTCCTCTCTCTGCCGGGTTTCCCAGGCCAGTCCTCCACTCTGGATTAGTACCGCTTCCTCTCGGCATTAAGCGGGGGTGGGGGGGTGGGGTGGGGTGGGGTGTGTGTGTGTGTGTGTGTGTGTGTGTGTGTTCCCTCGGTCCGATGAACTGCCTGAGAGTTTTAGCAGCAGAGCCTGGTTCTTTGGCTACGAAGGGAGAACATCTGTTGTGCTATCCTCAACTCAAAGGACAGGTCTTGGCAAAATGTGAAATCTGCGTTTGTCTTCAGGGGTCTATATTCAATCTTTGTCCCCCTTCCTGTAGGGTTTCCTCTCCACTTCAGGGCTTATTAAAATATGCTAACCACCTTTCTCTTACTCCATCTGATTTTGCCCTGGCTACCCCTTTAGGCACATACTCTCTGCCTGATTATGTGTGACCACTTAATCTTAAAATTCTAACCTTTCCTACCCAGCCCACCACAGTGTGTATTCCCCTTGCCTGCTTCATTTTCTCTTCTCTTGAGCATGTATTGTTTAGTGTACTGCATATTTTGTTTCTTTAGCTTGTTTCTTGAAAGTCTCCTCTACCAGAATGTAAGTTTCAGGAAGACAGATTTTTATCATTTGTTCTTTACTGTCCTTCTAGTGCCTACAGCCGCACAGTAAGTCCTTGATAACTCTTTTGAATTAACCCAATAAAGCAAGCTGCTTTATGCTAATGCACAAGTGGAGAGCAACTGCAAACATTTTGCAGCTGACAGTTGTAATGATGAGAGTCTCAAGTGAAGTTTGGGAGGAGGGAGATACTCCCGAGAGAAGGGACCCGATTTTGGCAGCCTTCAAAGACAAAAGTCTAGGCGGCTATCTCTTATGGCTGGTCTGTCGCTTCATACTCTTGGCACCTTGGCATCAGAGTGCACAAGGCATTTTTAGGGCCAATTGGCTCTCTCCTTTGGGCTTTGAGGCTTTGTCCCAATGTGTAGGTAGGAATTGTATCGAGTAAGGGAATAAGTTCACTTGTTAGCTGAATAGAAAAGTCATGGGAATGTTTAACCTAAAAGAGCTAAAATCAAGGGCAAGCTCTTGAAAGCTTTATACTGCACAAGTGTGATGCGTCCTGTTTCGGTAAGTATTTCTCAGAAACTTTGGGTCTTCAGAGGAATTTTTTTTTTTAATACCCAAATCCAAATTGTATTACTTTTTTTTTTCTTCTTTTTTTTGTGGCAGGGTCTCACTCTGTCTCCCAGGCTAGAGTGCAGTGGTGCAATCTAGGCTCACTGCACCCTCCACCTCCTGGGCTCAAGTGATTCTCGTGCCTCAGCCTCCTGACTAGCTGGGATAACAGGTGTGCACCACCACACCAGGCCAACTTGTGTATTTTTGGTAGAGACAGGGTTTCACATGTTGTCCAGGCTGGTCGAACTCCTGACCTCAAGTGATCGACACCCCCCTTGGCTTCCCAAGTGCTGGGATTACAAGTCATGAGCCACTGTGCCCAGCTGAAATCATATTACTTTATTTAAAAAAAAGTGGGCCAGGGAGGAGGAAGGTTAGGGGGTTTGATTTATAAATAAATTAGTGGGTCAGTTCAGAGAGACACCCTTTTGAATACATGTCCAGTATGAACTGTCTTGTAAGATATCTCTGCTAGTTAGTCTTATTCCAAAATAATTATTTTGAATATTTGGAAGAAGCAGTCGAGTGTCATACTGTCAGGCAAATCCGCTCTCACTATTTCTTCAGGCTTGTTTCCATGCAGATGCCCACAAACTTACTTCTAGTAATTATTTGTTTTCTTTCACTCAGTTTATTTTTTAGTGGTTTATTTCTCTTGTATGGATTAACTAGTCAATTTAATTAGGGAATTGGTGTTTTCTAAAGAAATCTTTCTATTTTTTGGACCATATAAGCTAAAATCCTCTTGACAAGCCTCAGCTCACTTCCCACATGGGCAGTAGACAAAATTAGTGGGAATCCTGGAAAGTCGGGGATTGGCATCGTTCTGAAGCAGGAGCAGACATGTTGGTCACAAAGATATAAAACATATATCTTTGATTTCCTTCTGTCATTGATGACACCATACCTGGCACTCAATACCTGTTTGTAGAGGTGAACTCATCTAAACTCCTCCCTGATCACTCAATAATATGTGAACCCAACAACCTCTCATGTCATGGGCTGAATTCCCTTGTTTTATGTCATTTTTCCAGGTGGGGTGCTGTTCACATGGGGCCCTTTCTCCTTTTCCACCTCATTTTCCAGGTGTGAAACACTGGATGTTGATCACTCAGGGTCCTTTCTTTTTCTTTTTTTTTTTTTAAGATGGAGTTTCACTCTTGTTACCCAGGCTGGAGTGCAATGGCGCGATCTCGGCTTACCGCAACCTCCACCTCCTGGATTCAAGCAATTCTCCTGCCTCAGCCTCCTGAGTAGCTGGGACTACAGGCATGTGTCACCATGCTCAGGTAATATTTGCATTTTTAGTAGAGATGGGGTTTCACCATGTTGACCAGGATGGTCTTGATCTCTTGACCTCATGATCCACCTGCCTTGGCCTCCCAAAGTGCTGGGATTATAGGCATGAGCCACCGTGCCTGGCCAGTGTCCTTTCTTACAGAAAGAGATGGCCAAGGGCAGACCTGTGGTCCACAGATCAAATCCAAACTGCGGTGCAGTAAAATAAAAGCAGAGCTCAAGCCATAACAGGAGGCCTATAATAAAGACCATCTGAGAGCGCCCTATGACTGCAGAACACTGCTGTGTGTGTGGTTGCAGAGAAGGAAAAACTGCTTTGGTCCCACATCTCTTCCCAACATAGAGTTTGCATGAGGGTCTCATAAAGAGGGCTTATGCAGAAGACTCTGGGAAGAAATACAACCTTTACTCACTAGACTCAGGAGGGTCTTTGCAGATGGATGCTTGTGAAGCCTGAAGGTCTTGCAGGGTAGAGATCACCGGAACACCACAGGCTCTGCCTATGTTCTCAAAATAAGGAGCAATTCTAATTGCTCTGTGTCCACAACACTCTGGAAATAAAAGCCCCTTGATGCATATGTGTTTGGGCAGACCCTACGGCACCTTATTGACTGCACCTCTTTTGCCAAAGCACCTGGATAGATAATGGGTGGTAAAGTCTCAGGGTCCTTAGTTAGCATTTCTTAGGAGAACCACATTTGCTATTGAATGCTGCAGACAAGTGCTCTTCCTCAGGCTATCTTCCTTCTCAGCCCCCCTCCCCAAAGCCTGCAAGATTAACAAGATCATGCACCCAATAAAAGCACAGGAAGCTCAGAGCTCAATGTCAATGTGGATCACCTGTGCGGATCACCCCACTGGAGAGTGTGTTGGACCCCTGGACTCATGCTGTAAAATTCTACTCTTGTGTCTTTGTCTTTATTTCTTTTCTCACTCAGAGTGATTCTTCTGGAATGCAGATCTGATCAAGGTTCTTCCTGACTTCATTGCTGCCAAAGCTGCACATTGTCCTTGGGATAAAAGCCAAGGTTCTCCCGAAGCCCACGAACTTCAGCCATTGAACCTGCTCACTGCTCCAACCTTGCTTTCTGCCCCTGTGCTCCTTTCTCTCATCTTCACCATGAACTGCTAACAGTTCCCCAGACTCCCTGTGTGCTCTTTCTTCTGAGCCTGTGTTTGTGATACTGATTCCCTAGAAGATCTTTCCTGCCATTCACCTGGATTAACTGGGTTCCTCATCCAGGTCTCTGTTTAGACATTGCATCCTCCTGGAAGCAGTTTTCCCACACTAATTACAGTAGCCTGCATTTAGCAGTTCTTTCAATCCTGTTGTGGAATCTTTGGTGTTTCACTCACTGAGGCCTAGGAGAGCCTGATGCATAGTCACTGCCTAATACAGGTTTGCTAAATAAATGTGGGGTCGACCATGAGAAACCACCTTACTCCTGCAAGAATGGGCATAATTAAAAAGTCAAAAAATAGTAGACGTTGGCATAGATACGGTGAAAAGAGAACACTTTTACACTGCTAGTGGTGAGAATATAAATTAGTACAGGCACTTTGGCAAAAAGTACGGATGTTCTGGAAAATCTTACCCAACAAGAAACCCAAGTGGCACTCAGGGGATCAGAGGAACACACTTTATTACACCAGCAGGCCCAGAAGGGTTCACACCCAGAAGTCTGGACCCCAGCTAAGAAAAGCACACAGTTTTTATAGGTAAAGGGGCAGCGGAAGTAACTCGGGACTTTAGACAACGCAGCAGGTTTTAGACGAAGTGGCAGTTTCCCTTAAGGCTTTCCAGTTAGTAAGCAATAAGCTGAGGTACAGAAGCAGAAAGAGGCAGTTACTAACAAAAATAGGGGCAGTTTTAAAATAGGGACGGCTGCTGACTACGTGCTGACAAAATCCTGGGCAAAATTTCCACTTCATCCCCCACTTTGATGCTCTCTTATGGTTATTAGGGAGCATCCCCTTTTACACCCTGGTGTCTGTACTTAGCGGCTTATACTCACAGAGGGCTAGTAACTGAGCACTTGGTTTTCTAATTACCATGACTTCAGGAAACTGCCAGAGTATGTTAATTAGGCAAGGGCCAAGATTATTAATAGCAAAACAGGAAGTGACATTTTACACCAGAAATGGACAAAGAATATCCCTCAAGGGAAGACAATAATGTCAGCACAACAGTAGAACAACAAATGCTGTCCAAGTATTAAGATTTCAGACCACATCTTGCTGGAGCATGATTTTCATGGGATGCCGAGGGTCTGGGCGCACAGACCACCTGTCCAGCGATGTGTCCGGGTGGGCCCTCTCTGCTCTGGAATAGTGTACCCACAGAACGACTCCTGTAACTTGCAGAACAGTTTGGATGACAAGGATTACAGCATGGGGCCCTGTCCAAACAGATTGGAGGGGTTCCTTTTTCCAATCTTTCACCTAGACCTGGTCCCCAAGTTGGAAGGGATGTACTGGATTAGCTAGGGAGAGGTGCTCTTTCTGTTACAAACTGACTGACCGGGGACAGCACTTTTCCCAGTGCCTGCAGCTGGGATGTCATGCTTGTTTCCCCTAGCTGTCTCAGGTCTCCTGTTTCTTTGTTAACGGGGTGAGGGGGGTGGGGGTGGCAGTGCTCCCGAATAGGATTTCAAAGGGTGAGTAGCCCACGGGTCCTGCTGTACACCATGATTGCAACAGGGCTAGGGGAATTATATCTACCCAGGAAGCCTGGGTTTCCTGACAGAGCTTTGCTAGTGTAACCTTCAGGGTTGGATTCATGTGCTCCACTTTCCCTGAACTTTGTGGCCTGTAGGCTGTATGAAGTTTCCACTTAATCTTGAGCACACTGGTGAGGGCTTGGATGATTTCTGCCACAAATGCTGGCCCATTGTCACTGTGTATGGTGGATGCTGTCCCATTGTCATTGTGTATGGTGAATGCTGGCCCACTGTCACTGTGTATGGTGGAATCCCATATCAGGGAACAATTTCACAAAATAGGACTTCCACTACTTCTCGGGCTCTTTCCATCTTAGTTGGCAGTGCCTCAGCCCAGCCTGAGTACGTACATACAAGGACCTGTAGGCATCTGTACCCTTTACTGGGCTTAATTTCAGTGAAGTCCACCTCTATGTCCTCAAAGGGGTAGACCCCCACCTGTTGCACCCCTGGGGCAGGTTTCAGTCACTGTGGGGGGGTTGCTTTTAGCACAGGTAAGGCACTGATTGCTTACTGCAGCAGAGTTTAGGGAGGGTTGCAATATAGTAATAGCTGTGGAGTAAGGTCTCCAGAGCAGTTTTACCTAGGTAGTGAGACCATGGTCCTGAGTAACGATGGTGTGAGCCAAGTTCCTGGGCACTATCGGTCTGTGGTCAGGGAGTAGCCACCATCCCCCAGCACTCTGCTTTCCCCCTCCTGCTGTGCCCACTGGTTTTCTTCCTTAGGGCACTCTGGCTTTCCCATATCCTCTTGGAGCCAAGGGGTGACTGAATAAGTGGGCAGGGTCCCGTACAGGTTCTTTCTGCAGTGCGGCTTCTTCTCTGTCAGCCAGACGGTTTCCTATAGAGATAAGATCAGTTCCTCTTTGGTGGCTTTTGCAATGCATGACAGCTACCCCTTTGGGCTTCCAAACTCCTTCCAGCAGTCTGAGAATTTCTTCCTTATTTTTGATTTCTTTTCCTCCTGCTATTAGCAGCCCTCTCTCCTTGTATATCACCCCATGTATGTGGACAGTTGCAAAGGCGTACTTGGACTCAGTGTGAATATTGGCCACTTTACCTTCTGCATGGCACAGGGCCTGAATGAGGGCATGTACTTCTGCCCATTGTGCTGACCAGCTGCTGGGCAAAGGGGCTGCCTCGACCACTTCAGTGGCAGTGGTGACTGCATACCCTGCATACCTCTTCCCATTTTGGACATAGCTGCTTCCATCAGTGAACAGGTTTAAGTCTGCCTTTGGAAGGGGACAGTCCTTCAGGTCTGGCAGACTAGTAAAGATTTCATCTACCACCTCCTCACAGTCTTGGTCTAGGGTCCCCTCCTCTGTGGGTAGAAATGTGGCTGGGTTGAGGCCACTGTCTCAATGGCGACCCGTGGGTTTTCATAGAGCAGCCCTTGGTAGTGGGTTAAACAAACATTTGAGAGCCACTGGTTCCCCTGACTGCTCATAAGGATGGACACTGAGTGAGGCACTTTGATATGGACAGTCTGGCCCAAGGTTAGCTTGTCAGCTTCCTTCATCAGAATAACTGTGGCAGCTAAGGCTCAGAGACAAGGGGGTCATTCTGATGCTACTGCATCCAACTGTTTAGACACATATGTTACTGGTCTCTGCCAAGGCCCAATGGTCTGGGTGAGGACCCCAAGTGCTATCTTCTTTCTATCCTGAATGAATAGATTGAATTCTCAGGTGACATCTGGAAGTCCTAGTGTTGGGGCACTTTGGAGCAGTGCCTTGATTTCCCAGAAAGCCATGTCTTGGCTACCACCCCCCTCAAGGGGTCCATAGTCGGGAATCCATATTCGGCAGAAGCCTGCCACCCCGAGAAACTCCCTGAGCTTCCACTTGGTATTGGGAGTGGGCGTGGAGCAAATCACCCTTTTTCTCTCTGGTCCAAAGGACCAGAGAACCCCAGGTATGAACCCCAGGTATCTCACCTGTCATCTGCAGATTTGGGCCTTAGCCATCCCTAGGGGCTTCATCTCTGCCCAGACTGCAGGGAAGGAGTCCAGGAATTCTGGTGGGATTTCCTCTGACCTCTCGGCAGTGTGCAGTTTTCATTCTTCCTCACGTGGAAGTGTGACTGC
This sequence comes from Callithrix jacchus, assembly GCF_049354715.1. Classification (NCBI taxonomy): domain Eukaryota; kingdom Metazoa; phylum Chordata; class Mammalia; order Primates; family Cebidae; genus Callithrix; species Callithrix jacchus. The sequence continues at coordinate 37,721,828 of NC_133505.1, forward strand.
CCGGACCAGGCCCCATTTTGGCTCACTCAAAGTCAGACTGGCTGGCTCCCCTGGTTTAAAAGCAATTTGTGCCCTTAACAAGTCTCTTCCCAAAAGGGGAACAGGACATTCTGGTAGGTAGAGGAACTCATGGCATACCTGGTGCCCTCCTAATTGGCATATCCGATCTTGGCAGAACGGCCGGGGCTCTACTTGGTTGTCTGTTGCTCCCACAACAGTTGCCTTTCAGTTGCTAAATGGGGCAACCAGAGTGGTGATCATGAGTACTCTGCTCCAGTGTCTACTATAAAAGTCATTGGGTGGCCCCAGACCTTTATCCTGACGTGGGCTCTCAGGGGCCAAGTTTCACAGAGGTTGGCCCGTCCTAGTCTGAGTTCGTCCTGGACAAGGCAATCAGGTGGGCCTGGCTAGGTTCTGGCTGGTATTCTGCCCTCTCTTGGTGGGGGGTGCCCCACCCAGGACCATCTGTTTGGGGCACTTGTTCTTCCAATGTCCCACCTCTTTGCAGTATGCCCAGTGATGTAGCCACAAGGGAGGGTGCTCAGATCTCCCCTCTTTGTGTGGCAGGTGTGTCAGGCAAGGGTGGTGAGCTGGGGGCTGATGGTGCCAGAAGGACATAAAGCAGTGACAGCTCCTCCTTGGGGTCACCCTGATGAATTGGTTCCTTGGGTCCCTTAGTTGCTTGGGCCATGAGGACCTTGAACTGTCACTTATTTCCAGTGCAGAATTGAACACAAGGGGAAGGGTCTGAGCTATCTCCAACCAGGAGTCAATATATGGGATCTGGTCTGGGTGGCTGGGGTTGCTGGTCACAGCCTTCCAAACAGCCTATAGAGAGGTCCGGGGTGCCCTCTGGTCACCAGCCAATGCTAAGAACCAGCCACTCTGATCTGCAGAGGATCTTTAGCTTTTCTGGGGTCATTCTGACCCCATAATTTTCAGAAAAGCCCTTCCTGAAGTTTTTGACCATACAATATAGGACCATGGGCTTAGACTGACTTTTCCCCATGATGTGTGTCCCTTTCTGACCATTGGCACAAGATAGACAAAGGAGGGGGTGTCCCATGAAGGACCACTTGGTTTCCCACCTGGTCACATCCCTTGCAGGAACTTAGGTGCCTCTTAGCATCAGCAGGTCAGTATAATCCCCCAACTCGGATCGAGCTCAGCTCTCACTTAGCTCAATACTTCCATAAGCCTTATGAGGTCGCCACAGAATGGAGGTTCAAGGGTGGGCCCTTGAGCTCCCCATGCACTCACACACTCACTCAGATTATCACATTCCTACCCTGACTCAGGAAATCTGACTGCTGTCTCCAAATGGAGATCCAATCTCTCCTTCCACCTGTAGATGGGCCTGCCTAGGGTCAGATCCCAGGACCTTACCTTATTCAGAGTTCCCTTCAGTTCAGTCCATCTCCCCCGTGAGTTCGGCGAGTGGCAATGCCGGAGCAACTGCCGTTCTCCCTCCAGGAAAGAAGGCCCTGTAGAAGCTTATGGGGGGTCCCTGCCTTGTTTCCCAGTGGCGAACAGGCAAGCTATCTGTTCTTTCTGACCCCAAACCAGTGGCTCAAGGGGCCAGCACAGTTGGGTTTCCTGGTCAGGGAACAAAATGTTCTGGAAAATTTTACCTGATAAGAAACCAAAGCAGAACTCAGGGATCAGAGGAACACACTTTATTATGTCGGGGGGCCCAGAAGGGTTCACATCCAAAAGTCTGGACCCCAGCTAAGAAAAGTACACAGTTTTTATAGGTAAAGGGGCAGGGGAAGTAACTCAGGACTTTAGACAAAGCAGCACATTTTAGGCGACACAGCAGTTTCCCTTAAGGCTTTCGAGTTAGTAAGCAATAAGCTGAGGTACAGAAGCAGAAAGGGGCAATTACTAACAAAAATAGGGGCAGTTTTAAAATGGGGACAGTTACCCACTACGTGCTGACAAAATCCTGGGCCAAATTTCCACTTCATGGAGATTCCTTAAATATCTAAAACTGGATCTACCATTTGATCCAGCAACCCTATTACTGGGTATCTACCCAAAGGGGAGTAAATCATTATATGGAAAAGACGCATGCACGTGCATATCTAGGGCAGCACAATTCACAATTGCAAGGATATGGAGCCAACCTGAGTGACCATCAACCAGTGGGTGTATAAAAGAAATGTGGTGTAAATACACCATGGAACACTACTCGACCATAAAAAGGAATAAAATAATGGGTTATACAGCAACTTAGGTGGAGCTGGAGATTATTATTATTATAAGTGAAGTAACTCAGGGATGGAAAAACCAAATACTGAATGTTCTCACATATAAATGAGAGCTAAGCTATGAGGATGGAAAGACATACAAAGTGATATAATGGGCTGTGGGGACTTGTGGGGAGGTTGGGAAGAGGGTGAGGGATAAAAGACTATTTTGGGTACAGAGTACACTGCTCGGGTGATGGTGCACTAACATTTCAGAATTCACTACTAAAGAACTCTAAATGTAACCAAAAACTACCTGCCCCCCCAAAACTATGGAAATTTAAAAAAATTAATAAATATGGGGCTGATTTGCAATTCAAAATTTAGTTTGAATGGCTAATACAAGATTTAACCTCTTACAGTTCTGGAGGTGTGAAGTCAAAAATGGGTCACTAGGGGCTAAAGTTAATGTGTCATCAGAGCTGCATTTCTTCTGAGGCCCTAAGGGAAAATTGTTTCCTCACCATTTCCAGCTTCTTGGGGCTGCCTGCATTCCTTGGCTCTTGGTCCTTTCCTCCATATTCCAAGTCAGCAGTCACATCATTTCGACCTCTGATTGTGTTGTCACATCTCTAACTCTGATGCTGTCTTTACTCCTTTCACTTATAAGGTCTGTTGTGATTACATTGAAGCTTCCTTCAATCCAGGATAATCTTCCCATCTCAGGAGCTGCAGCTTAATCACATCTGAAAAGTTCCTTCTGCCCTATTAGAAGACGTTTCTATAAATTTCAGGACACAGATACGTTTAGGAGACCATTATTCTGCCTGTCACATGACTTTGTCAATATTTGCTACCCCTGGTTTCCAAACATTAGTGTATGCTCTTATTTCTACATTACACACTTTATTCCTGAAATACCAGATGAGTCTATTTGTCTGATACAGGGAAACGGCTCACTACCCCCAAGAAGAGCTCAAGAAATTTCTATTTTCTCAAAGCCTACAACAAATTGTACTGATTCTTCAATGTGCATTGGCTGTAAATTAGTCAATAATCTTGCTGGGATGTTGGAGGGAGAAGAAAGGAAATGACTAGACAGCCCTTCTGATTCTGTCCCATGTCCCTGATGGCTGGTCATGTTGGGCGATAAGACATTTTCCCTCCCACGCCTGTAATTCCAGCACTTTGGGAGGCCGAGGCGGGTGGATCACGAGGTCAAGAGATCAAGACCATCCTGGTCAACATGGTGAAACCCCGTCTCTACTAAAAATACAAAAAATTAGCTGGGCATGGTGGCGCATGCCTGTAATCCCAGCTACTTGGGAGGCTGAGGCAGGAGAATTGCCTGAACCCAGGAGGCGGAGGTTGCGGTGAGCCGAGATCGCGCCATTGCATTCCAGCCTGGGTAACGAGTGAAACTCCATCTCAATTAAAAAAAAAAAAAAAAGTTTCCCTCCCATGTAGACGTGGTCATTTCTGACTCCCCAAGAGGTTTTCACAGTATTAATGTCCACTTCATGCATCAGTTATCTTCTTGTCATCTATCTCCACGTTTACATTTTTCTTCTCTTCTCCCACTATAGTCCTGTCTTGATTCTTCAGCCATTGCCTTCCTTTTACATGCATGTGCTTCAGCCAATTCTCTAGGAAGACATTTGAGATAGCTCTTTATCATTTGTTACTATGTTTATTTGACTGAAGAGTTTTCAAGATTCTTAACTTTCTATTTTTAAAATTTTACCGTAAAAGTAATTCATGCTCACCATAGGAAATGAAACAACCAAAATATGCATAAATATACTTTCAAATCTATCCTATCACTAAATCCAAATTCACTTTACTAAGATAATTACTATTATCTCAGCCTACTCTCTGTGTGTCTACTTTCTTCGCTTGCATGCAAACCTTATTGGTAGCTTTTTTGAGCAAAAGACTACAAATTTTACATGTAATTTAATTATTTTAAGGACCACATGAGATATTACTTAAATGGCATAAAATCCACATATTGAAAATATACAATTCAGTGGTTTTCAGAATATTCACAGTTGTGCCTCCATTACCACAGTCAATTACAGATCACATTCCTCTCCTTCCAGCTCAGGAGAAAAATCCACATTCAAATCCCTAACCCTAAGAAGTTATCAACCTATGTTTTAGCTCTTCAGATTTACCTTTTCTGAACATTTTATGTAATAAAGTTATACAATATGCGGTCTTTTGTGTCTGTCTTATTTCACTTATCGTAAAATTTTCAAAGTTTGTGTGGGTTGTAGCTTGTATCAGTGCTTCATATCTTTTTTATTGCTTAATTATATTTCTGTATGAATGTATCACAATTTATTGGTGACATTTTGGTCCTCATTTTGGATTATTACTGATAATCCTGCTATAAACATTTTGTATAGGTTTTATGTGAATTTGTGTTTTCATTTATCTTGGGTATACTCTATACATGGGAGGGGATTGCTGGATCATACAATAACTTAATGTTCAACATTTTGAACAACAGCTGGCCTGCTCTCTAAAGGGGCTATGTCACTTAAATTCTCACCAGCAAAGTGTGAGTGTTCTAGTATCTCCACATTCTCATAAATACTAATTATTATCTTTTCAATTATAGCCATGCTAGTGGGTGGGGAATAGTAACTCAGTTTCAGGTTGATGTATATTTCCCTGATGGTTGATGATATTGAATATGTTTCTATGTGCTTATAGGCCTTTTGTGTATTATTTGTCTTTTGATTATTATTTTATTATTACTAACATTATATTGAGTTACAGTCATTCTTTCTATATACTAGATACAAGTCATTTCCTTACCAGATGTAAGATTTGCAAAAATTCTCTCCCTTTCAATGAGTTGCTTTTCACTTTCTTGGTGGTGTCCTTAGACACACACACTTTCAATTTTTATGATGTTCAGATTTTTGAATTTCCTTTTATTGCTTGTGCCTTTGGTATCATTTAAGATCAGATAGTTGTACCTAATCCAAAGTCATAAGGATTTATGCCTACATTTTCTTTTAAGACCTTTCTAGTGTTAAGTCTCATATTTAGGTCTCTGATACACTTTCAGGTAATTTTTATATATGGTGTGAAGTAGGGATCCAGCTTTATTCTTTTGCATATGAATAGCCTGTTGTCTCAGCATCATTTGATGGACAGATAATTTCTTCCCCCACTGAATTATATTAGCACCATTTACAAAAACCAATTAAGCGTGAAAGTGAAGAGTATTGCTGGACCCTCAATTTCAGTCCATTTTGTTCTTTTTAATGCTGTTGTAAGTTGTATTTTTTAATAACGTTTTTGTTAATGAATTGATACTCTACAGAAACAATTTTTGTGTTTTTATTTTGCATTCTATCAATGTGCTAAACTCATTTAGTATTAGTAGTTTAGTAGTTGCTAAACTTGTTTTTAGTGAATTCTTTTGTATTTCTATATATAGATTTAATCATCTGCAATTGACATAGTTTTACCTCTTCCTTTTTAACCTAGATTTTATTTTATCTTATTTCTCATTTAACCTTTTAAAAATTACATTATTGTATTTGCAGTGCCCTACCATTTGATGTGTTTATTTCTATTATATCATGAACATTTTTGAATTTCACAGAAAAAAGTTTCATGCATCATTTTATTGATATTCCATAGTATCTTATATGCACCTGCTCTGCTGGGGTAAATATTTAGGTGGTTTTCTTTATTTGTCACCCACTCTACAGACATCCCAGACTTTTCTAATTTCTCACAGCATCAGTGGTTAAAGTAATTACCTGTCTGACTAGGTGTACACAATGACTGACAATTCCATTGCTGCTGTGTGTAATTTAAGATCAACAACTACATTTGGAACTCAGATCGTCTAGGCCCAGCTACACTTAGTCTTTCTTAGTCTCAGAGATTCCCTCTCTGCCTGTTAATTTCTCTATCCCTAAAACTACCCTTGTACTCCAGCCCAAAATGTTTCCTAGCCCAGTAGTCTTGGATCTACCACTTGCTAACTAGAAGGTGTCATCTCAGAAGGTAAGTAAGGAATTTATCTCCATTCACTTTCTATTTGCTTATCATATCTCCATGTAGCTCAGGTAGATTGAGCTGAAAACATTCTTGTGTTTAGTAATGTGGCCAAAAGTGTAAAACATTCTAAGGGACTTGTAAACTATAAAGGTAAAACATGTATGCTTCTGCATGCAGCATACATGTTAAATTCTATTGAAGAGGGAGACCCAGGCATTTCAGATCAACTTCCCTTTTTCATTTCTAAGACTGTAAACTGAAATCCTTTTCATATGTAATCCCTGAGACTGTAAACCAAATTCCTTTTCATACGTAATTCCTAAGGCTGTAAACCAAAACCCTTTTCATATGTAATTCCTGAGACTGTAAACCAAGACCCTTTTCATATGTTAAGCTGTAAACCTAAGATTCTTCCATGTGTAACCTCTGAAGTATAAGCCTATATAAAGATGGAACCTTCTTTTGTTAGGGGAGCTTGGCTCTTAGGCAACTATGCCACCTTGCTCCCGGCTGAATAAACCGTCCTTCCTCCTGTATTCGGTGTCCCAGAGATCCTTTTCCCATGGCCGCTCTGGCTGCATTTTTGGTGCGTTGGCTGGGAAGTGAGTCTTGGATAGCGGACGGTGGGAAAAAGTCTCTTAGGTAGTTTGCCTAGCCCTGTGGAGCATCCCTGCAGGGGGACTCCTGCTCGCTGGGGTGATGCATCCTGAGAGTGTTCCTGGGCAGGTATTTGCCTAGTGGAAAAGCCTCACCAGAGCAGAGCAGGGAGGCCCTGCAGTATGGATCCACCCAGTGACTGAACACCGAGGAGGAACAAGTATTTGGGGAAGTCTGGACCACTGAATTTGGTAAAATTGAACCCGGGAAAGTAGCCTCCCCCATTTTGGGTGGAAGCACGACCTGATCACCCATGGGTTCCAGATCGGCAGTTTTGATGGTAGCTCTCTCTGTAACCTTGGAAGCTTTTGCTTATGGTTTTGAATTGGAAGGAGAGCAATTGGATGTGTGTGTGTGTGTGTGTGTAGATGTGTCCAACCGAACTCATCAGTCATAAAAGGTGTTAGGCCCATTATGAAGGGCCTTATGCGCCCAGCAATTTGTAAGAATTAGAGACAGCCACATTAGGCTGAATGAAGAAGCATCTGGGCATTGTAAAAGGATTGAAGAATGTAAATCGGAGAGTGCTCTGTGCTGCGTCTTGCTAGGCAGGAACTGCTGTAAGTGAACTAACACTCTCCTAACTGTGGGAACTATTTCTTTGAAGTGTTAATATGGATCGCTCCCATAGCAAGCTCAGCCCTTTAGAAACCATGCTGAAAAATTAAAAGAAGGGATTTAGTGGGCATTATAAAGTAACTATGACACCAGAGAAATTAAGGGCTTTATGTAGGAAAGATTAGCCAGCATTTAGGGTAAGTTGGCCCCCAGAGGGGACCCTAGACAGGTCCCTTGTCTCCAAAGTAAGGCATGAGGTTATATACGGTGAGCTAGAACACCTCAATTTCCATACCTAGACTCATGGCTGCAGTTAGTGTTAAACCCTCCGAAGTGGCTAAGAGAGAAGGCAGCAACTGTTTCAGTAGTCAGGGGACAAACTGCTAGAAACCATTATCCCCCTCACCACCGAGAAATGCAGATTCTCAAGTCCAGGCAAATTCAGTGGCAGAAACGGGCAGGATTTGCATGCATGAATACTTCACTTATTGGAAGTAGCTAACCGGGTATTTGTAACCAAGAGGCAGTAAGCCAGAGGGAAAATCATAGCGAAAGGGAACATCAGGCTCAATGGAAGGCCAACTTGATAGCTGCTCTATGAGAAGAGTGCCCCCAAGAGCGTGGAAAAAGGGGGATTCCTGGAAAGCCCCACAGTCTGCCCGCCCATGCCTGCAATGCGATCAGGGTGCATTTTGTCAAGAAATAGGATATTGGAAGAAAAAATAATGTCCACAGTTAATGGGAGAACAGGGCTATCCTAAGCATGAGGATCCAGATAAAAGTGAAGGGGCTCTGTTCAGTCTAATGGAAGGGCCACTGTGTGATATAGCTGGCCTAGAATTAGAACCAGTACAATGCCATTTTAAAATGGGAAAACTGTTTCCATTCTCCTCACAATGACTGCCAGCCATGGCTTCTGTAAACTACTAAGATTACCTTGCAAAATGCAAAGAGAGGACAAGCTGCATACTTTCTCTTATCTGTAACTGCCAGAATTGCTGGCCTTTGTTTAGCAAAGTAAGCACCCCCAGATAATTCCATCCTGGCGCCAAGTAACCTAAAATTATGTGGACCCCACACCTGTCCAAATAATGTATAAACTAATGTTTATCTTGACCTCTGTAAACCACTTAGGTGGCAATCGGAATGACAAAAGTCCCCTGGCCCTTGGAATATCTGGAGCCCCCTCACCCTCGTCTCAGCCTAGGAGGTGATTGACAGCTTTCATTCCCATCTCCGCTCCTCACCCCCACTCCCAAGGTGGTTTTGTGGGTATAAAAAGGTCTTGTCACTCTTCTTTCTCTGCCACGGGTTGGAGAGATGTGAGTCCTCTGTGGTCACCGGCAATAAAACCCTGCAATTTGGCATACTTTTGTTCTGGTGTTGACTTTCTGTGCTAAGTTCAATGCAACAACTGGACTAAAAGAGAGGGGTCTGGACTCATATTCCCCCAAAGAGCCCACGGTCCAGATGACAGCCTTGTAACCAATGTTTTTAGAGCTATTAAGGTGTTAAGAGAGCAGACTTTCTTGTACTTAATGGACTGCCCCTGCCCCCCTTCTCTGGCAAAACCTGTTGTGCAAATCAAGGGCCACTATCCCATTCAACAAAAGAGATTCCCTGCAGCTAAAAATGCCTCAGGCAGGGGTCATCCAGGCTCTCATTGTCCCTTGGGAAGGAGGGTGGAAACTTCCTGGCCAGAAGCAGAGGACTGATATTATCACCTATGCAGGGTTTGCATGGCTTTACACCCAACTCATACACACAGTTGGGATTTTTGCCAGCAGGGTTTAGTTGGTTCACTTAATTGGACTTAAAGAATACCTCCTTAGCATTGGACTGGCCTCAGAGGGTCAAAAACTATTTGCATTTCAATGGGAGAAACCCAGAAACAGGTGTAACCACTCAATACACCTGGACCCAGCTTCCCAGGGGATCAGAAACTCTCTGATTATCCTTGGATCAGCATGTGACCACCCCCCAGAAGCTTCTTGCTTGCATGCTGCCCCTGTATGCTAATAACCTTCTATTGGGACACCCCACGGCAGTTGGGTGTGCAAACAAATGCCTTACTCCAGCTCCTGGAGGACTGTGGGTATAAAGTGTCTAAAAGGAAAGCCCAGATTTGCCAAAAAAGCAAATGCAATATCTGAGGCTCATCATCCAGAAGGGGGAACACAGCCTAGAAGCAAAGAGGAAGCAAGTCACTTGAGAGAGCTCCTGGGAGTGGTGGGTTTTGTAAATTGTGGATTTCCAAACTTCACAGTACTAACCAAACTCCACTATGATGTGACAAAGTTGGGAGACAAGGAACTCTTTGAATGGAGATCCTAGCAGCGTCAGGCCTATCAGGAACTGAAAACGAAACTAATGTCAGCTCCAGCTTTGGGGCTGCCTGATTTAATGAAGTTCTTCACATTATATGTGGCAGAAAGAGAAAAAGTGGCAGTTGGGGTCCTAGTCCAAACAGTAGGACCTTGGCCCAGGGCTGTAGCTTACCTCTCCAAGCAGCTGGATGGAGTTTCCAAAGGATGGCCCCCATGCTTAAGGGCCCTGGCGGCAACTACTCTGCTAGCACAAGAAGCAGTTAAGCTAACTCTGGGGCAGAAATTAAATATCAAGGCACCTCATGGGGTAGTGACTCTAATGAATATCAGAGGGCACCACTGGTTATCAAATGTTAGGCTGACCAAATGAAAGGGCCTGCTATGTGAAAATCCCTGCACCACCATTGAAGTCTGCAACACCTTAAACCCCGCCACTTTGCTCCCAATGTCAGAGGGTCTGGTTGAACACAACTGTGTTGAAGTCTTGGACATAGTCTATTCCAGCAGGCCTGATCTTTGGGATCAGCCATGGACAGTGGTAGACTGGGAGTTGTATGTGGATGGGAACAGCTTAGTCAATCCAAGAGCGGAAAGACGTGCAGGCTACGCCATGGTCACTCTGGACACTGTAAATGAGGCCAGATCCCTGCCTCAGGGCACCTCGGCTTAGAAGGCTGAACTCATTGCTTTAACTCAAGCCTTAGAGCTGAGTAAAGATAAGGTTGTAAACATTTATGCTGACTCTCAATATGCCTTCCTGACTCTCCAAGTACATGGAGCACTGTACAAAGAGAGAGAGGCCTGTTAACTTCAGGGCGAAAAGAAATAAAGTAGCAGCATGAAATTTTGCAGCTGCTAGAAGCAGTCTGGAAGCCCCAGAGGGTGGTGGCCGTGCATTGCTGAGGACATCAGTGGGAACATCTATGGCCCTGGGAAATCCCTGAGTGGATTCAACAGCTCATAAGGCAGCATCTGCCCCCTACTGAATAACAGTTATAGCCCCGCTGATTCCCCAGACCCTTGATCTAATACCTACTTACTCTAAGGAGGAAAGAGACTTTCTCCAGACAGAAGGGGGCAACTGATTAAAGCTGCTTCACCAGGTTTAAAGAGAAAACCCCTGTCTCTACGCCTCCATTCCCAGGGCGAGCTCACTCTCTGGCATCAAGTTTCCCGTGGTGAGTCTCCATGTACAAGAGAGGGGGAAGAGGTAAGGAATGGGAGGCTGGGAGTCCAGTCCAGGGTCAGGAATTCCAGGAGGAAAAGTGATGGGCACAGCCTTGGAGTCTCTGCCTCTCCCTGGTTTCCATAGACAGATCCTTGGTCAGGACTCATGCAATCAGTGTGACAAAGAGGCTCGTGAGGGATCCCGACAAAGTCCCAGCTCCTAGGCGTGGGTCTCAGGGTGTCAGGCTCCAAGGGCTGCGTCTGCTTTGGGGAGGTGCAGCGTTGTGGATTCCCCACTTCCATGTGTTTCACTACTTCTCCCAACCTGTGTCGGTCCTTCTTCCAGGATATTCACCAGGCGACCCCAGTTCCCACTCCCATTGGGTATCGGGTTTCTAGAGAAGACAATCCCCACGTACTCACCGGGACTTGGATTCTCCCCAGACACTGAGGCTGGGGTCGTGGTGCCCCGAACACTCCTCCTACTGCTCTCGGGGACCCTGGACCTGACCGAGACCAGGGCGGGTGAGTGCGGGGTTGGGAGGGAAATGGCCTCTGCTGGGAGGAGCCAGGGGCCCGCCTGGCGGGGCCTCAGGGGTGCCGGGAGGAGGGTCGGGCGGGTGTCAGCCTCTCCTTGTCCCCAGGCTCCTCACTCCCTGAGGTATTTCGGCACTGCCTTGTCACGGCCCGGCTACGGGGAGCCCCGCTTCATCGCCGTGGGCTACGTGGACGACACGCAGTTCGTGGGGGGACTCGCGAGAGTCCGAGGATGGAGCCGCGGGCGCCGTGGGTAGAGCAGGAGGGGCAGGAGTATTGGGACCGGGAGACGCGGAGAGCCATGGCCAAGGCACAGACTTTCCGAGGGAACCTGCGGATCCTGCGCGGCTACTACAACCAGAGCAACTACAACCACAGCGAGGCCGGTGAGCGACCCCTCCCATCCCCACGGACAGCCCGGGTCCCCCAGAGTCTCCGGGTCCGAGGTCCACCCCGGGGCTGCGGGACCCGCCCAGATCCTCGACCCAGGAGAGCTCCAGGCGCCTTTACCCGGTTTCATTTTCAGTTTAGGCCAAATTGCCCGCGGGTTGGTCCGATCGGGGGCGGTGCTTGGTGGGCGCGGCTGACCTCGGGGGCCGGCCAGGGCCTCATACCATCCAGTGGATGATTGGCTGCGATGTGGGGCCGGATGGGAGCTTCCTCCTCGGGTATCTCCAGTTCGCCTACAACGACAAAAATTACATCTCTATGAACTAGGACCTGCGCTCCGGAGCCGTGGTGTCCGCGGCTTACACCTGTAATCCCAGCACTTTGGGAGGCCGAGGCAGGCAGATCACAAGGTCAGGAGATCAAGACCATCCTGGCCAACATGGGGAAACCCCATTTCTACTAAAAAATACAAAAATTAGCTGGGCGTAGTGGCGTGCACCTGTAGTAACAGCTACTTGGGAGGCTGAGGCAGGAGAATTGCTTGAACGTGGGAGGCAGAGTTTGCAGTGAGCGGAGATCGCACCACTGCACTCCAGCCTGGCTCCTGGAAATAGAGAGAGACTCTGTCTCAAAAAAAAAAAAAAAAAAAGTCAGAATTGAGAGGAATGGCCTGCGGCCCACAGGGAGTGGCTATAATGAGGGGAGTGAAACCCTAATCTGATGAAAGCTTAGGGGGCTTAAGGCAGAAGGAGACTTTTGCACACTGATTTTGTATCCTGAGACTTTACTGGAGTTATTTCTTAGCTTAAGAAGCTTTTCTGCTGAGACAATTGGGTTTTCTAGATATAGGATCGTGCCATTTGCAAACAAAAACAATTGGACTTTTTCTCTTCCTGTTTGAATATCCTTTTTTTCTCTTACCTGATTGCACTGGCCAGAATTTCTAATACTATGTTGAATAGGAGTGATGAGAGAGGGCATCTTTGTCTTGTGCTAGTGTTAAAGGGGAATGCTCCCAGCTTTTGCCCATTCAGTATGATATTGGTTATTGGCTTGCCATAGCTGGCTTTTATTGTTTTGAGGTATGTTTCTTCAATACCTAATTTACTGAGAGTTTAAAAATATGGCATGCTTCAAAAATTTGTGTGTCACCTTTGTGCAGGGAACATGCTGATCTTCCCTGCATTGTTCCATTTTTTATCTGTGTGCTGCCAAAGCGAGCACTGATCACAAGTTATTAAAAGTGGAGATAACTGAAGAAATGTGGGTGAGAGGGAGTGTGGATTTCATCTGCAGTAGTTTCTGCATCTAGTGAAATGTAATTGTCTCTGTCTTTTATTCTTTCATTAAGTGGTAAGTTGCATTACAGAGTTAAAGTTTAAATATTCTTGTATTCTTGGGATTCATAACCTGGGCAGGATATTTAATTTGCTTATAGCTCATTGGTGAACACAGTCTACTACCATTTATCTCAGTATTTTTGCATCTAGTTGCTTAGAAGTGATTATCCTATCATGGTTTTCTCTTATGTTTCCCTAGCTGGCTTTAGAATCTATGTGATTTATGCATAAACAATAATGAGTTCACTCACTTTCTCCACGTTTCCTCATTCTCTTGAATATTATGTATAAGTTCAGTAACCTTCTTCTAAGTTTTGGCAGAACTTATCTGTAAAACATTCTGGATATGCCTGAGGGGAAATAAAGTTCTACAACCATTTTAACTTCTTTACTTGTAGTAAGTTCTTCCCATTAACGTAATCTTGTTCATAGTTTCACAATTATTTTAACCTGTACTATATCTTTAGTGGCATATTTATCTGTCATAATGCTGTTTGATTCTTAATTATCATTGCCTGATTTATTTTTTCATCCAAAGACACAGCTGCTTTTGGCACGCTGGGCCCTCAACAGTGGCAGCTGCCAGGTCATCCTTGGTGAGTGTTGACTCAATTGCTGTGCCCATGCAGTGTCCATCCCAGCCATCATGGCCATTTTGTGTAGAGACTCCATGAGCAAGCCCTCTGTGGCTGAGTGGCCTCATCCATCAAGCCATCTCGCCCACCTTATTACAGGGAGCTCCACCCTGTAAAGACCCTCTGGTAGGCATCCACATACAAGCACTATCTTCACACACTCTGCCTATAGCAGGAGGTCTATGTGTACCTCTCTCCTCCACCTCCCAATTTTTCAACTCTGTTTTCTTCAAGTTGGTGACTGGCCAGCCAAGCTATGAGCTACTGCCCATGACTCATTCATTCATGCACTACTGGGGCATCATTTCACATCCTCCACCTTTCATGGGACTGTTTGGATTTTGATTCCTAGTTCTTGGCTCCACAGCCATTACAAAAGCTATTCTGGTGTCAGCACCCAAGCCTATTGCTCTTGTTGTAGATTCTCCTCTTTATATGTATTTATTTCCTGGAATGAAAAAAAATGCAGCAATTTTTTTCAATGCAGCATTTCCAAGTAGAAGTGATTCTTCTTACTGTAGAAGTGATTCTTCTTACTGTAGATAGAATTGCTTGAAAACACCAGAAATGTATATCTGAGTGAAGGACAGCATGCATGGAGAAAAGGGGACAATCCACAAGCGGGCAGTGGATTTTCATTAAGTGAACACTCAGGCAAACAACACCCATATCAAAGTACAGCAGTCACAGCCTCCTGGAAACACCTTTGGGACCTACTCTGTCATGAACCACCCTCCCCCATTCTAGAGTAGACACTCTTGATTTTTCAGCTCCATCAAGTCATTTATGTTCTTTATACTGATTATTCTAGTTAGCATTTTGTCTAACCTTTTCTCAAGGTTCTTAGTTTCCTTGCATTGGGTTAGAACATGCTCCTTTGGCTAGGAAAATTTGTTATTATCCACCTTCTGACGCCTGCTTCTGTCAATTCATGAAACTCATTCTCCATCCAGTTTTGTTCCCTTGCTGTTGAGAAATTGTGATCCCTTGGAGGAGAAGAGGTGTTCTGGGTTTTGACGATTTCAGCCTTTTTGTCCTGGTTTCTTCCCATCTTTGTGGATTTATCTACCTTTGGTCTTTGAAACTGGTGACTTTTGGATGGGGTCTCTGAGTGGATGTCCTTTCTGTTGATTTGAAGCTATTTCTTTCTGTTTTTTAGTATTCCTTCTAACAATCAGGCCCCTCTGCTTCAGGCCTGCTGGAGTTTGCTGGAGGTCCACTCCAGACCCTGCTTGCCTGGGAATTACCCGTAAGGGCTGCAGAACAGCAAAGATTGCTGCCTGTTCCTTCTTCTGGTAGCTTCGTCTCAGAAGGGTACCTGCCAGATGTCAGCCAGAGCTCTCCTGCATAACGTGTCTCCTGGTCAGGATAAATGGGGGTCAGGGAACCACATGAGGAAGCAGTCTGTCCCTTATCAGAGCTCAAGTGCTGTGCTGGGAGATCTGTTGCTCCCTTCAGAGCTGCTGGACAGGGACATTTAAGTCTGCTGAAGCAGAACCTACAACCACCCTTTCCCCAGGTGCTCTGTTCCAGGAAGGTAGGAGCTTTTTTAAATAGGTCCCTGATGGGCTACTGCTTTTTTTCAGAGATGCCCTGCCCAGCAAGAAGGGGGTCTAGTCACTGTCTGCCTGCAGAGGCGCTGCTGAGCTGCTGTGGGCTCTGCCCAGTTGCTATGTAAACTTCCCAGGGGCGTTGTTTACACAGGCGAGGTTAAAACCACCTACCTGAGCCTCAGCAATGGGGGACACCCCTTCCCCCCACGGAGCTCATGTCCCAGGTTGAGCTCACACTGCTGTGCTGGCTGTGAGGATTTCAGGCCAGTGGATCTTAGCTTGCTGGTCTTCCTGGGGGTGGGACCCACTGAGCCAGATCACTTGGCTCCCTGGCTTCAGCTCCCTTTTCTTCAGGGGAATGAGCGGTTCTGTCTAACTGGAGTTCCAGGTGCCGTGGGAGTATGAGAAAAAAAAAGAAAACTGCTGTGGCTAAGACAGCCACCCAGTTTTGTGCTGGAAACCCAGGAAGCTGGTGTTGTAGGAACCAGAAGGAATCTCCTGGTCTGCAGGTTGTGAAGACTGTGGGAAAAGTGCAGTATATGAGCCAGAGTGCTAGAGTGTCCAAAAAGTCCCTAATGGCTTCCATTGACTAGGAGAGGGAGTTCTCCAACCCCTTGGCTTCCTGGGTGAGTTGATACCCCACCCTGCCTCAGTAGCCCTCCTTGGGCTGCACCCACTATCTAACCAGCCCCACTGAAATGAACCTGACCTCAATTAGAAATGTGGGGATCGCTTGCCTTCTGGCTTGCTCTTGCTGGGAACTGCAAACCAGAGCTGTTCCTATCAGGCCATCTTGGCAGAAGTCCACTCTTGATTCTTAACACAGATTAGTTCTGCCAGCTCTAGTTGAATGGCGTTATGTAGTCACCATCTTGTCCCTGGGTCTCATGGTCTTGACGTGCATGGTCGTAGCCTATTCACTCCCATGGCTGTCCAACACTCCACTTTATAATAGCTCACACTTCTCATTCCTTTACTATTGATAGACAATTGTTTTGTATCCAGATTTTACAAACCGTGCTGGTATGAATAATATTATTATGTATTTTGGCACACATACATTCATTTTTATTGGTTTATAACTGAGAGTGCAAGTGGTAGGTCATAGGTGAGTAGATGCGTGGCTCAAAAAACAAACTCCCAAAAAACAAGTTTCTAGTAGTAAACAAACAGAAGAGAAGGGTAAATCTCTTATTTCAGAAATTATCAGGAAGTGAAGAAGTAATGAGAGACTGAGACTATAATAATTCTTTTGCAACCCATCATAAATTAACAGATTTAGCCATTGAATAGCAATGACAATTATTAACACAATACAAGAAAAAACTAATGTTTGGTTCTTCCTCTTGATGGCAGAATCCAGTACCATCAAACAAGTCCAAGTGAAAAAGAAATCAAGCCTGAAGCTAAGCAAACCTCCACAGCCAATTACCAGTTTAGAGGCAATACAGGTCATAGAAATACACATTCACCTATGCCTTGGGGACCATCAGCAAAATGCACACTATGGGAAGCTCTACCACACAATATACATTTCAAGGAGAATCTGTGGAATAAAAGAGAACAAAGCGTATTTCTAAAGGTAAAACTAAATTATAATTTTAGATGATAAAATTATAAAATAGAAGAAAGAAGTGATGATCATCAAAGCCAGAAGAGAAAAGAGTTTACCCCTGGGCTGGGGCAAATGATGGGCCTTCTGGTTTGCCCCCTAAACGTCTATCCCTGGTGGTTAATGGGTGTTTACATTTTATTAAAGGACACAAATTTTAGACAGATTTTTTTCCTTTTGGAGTACTGTATTTTATCATATGACACAAAGGCTAATGAAAAAGTACTTTATAAAGTATGCTTCCTGTTTTGTACAAAGCCTCCTCTGCATTTTCCTCTCTGGACACAGAGCACCCAGAACAACCAGCAACCCCAGTACCCCCAGCAGGGTGACCTCACTTCTAAGTGTGCATGCAGCTCACATTGCCAGAGGCAATATACAGGTTTACTCCTTGACTCCTGGAAGAACCTGATAGGACACAGCTGAGGGGAAGCCTTCCCCGCTGTCTGCAGGCTCTTGGCCGTCAGTGTAGAGGGAGTTGGTCCTCACCTCTCCACAGGCGCCTTCACGGCCAGAGCCTCCCCTCTGCATGGGGGAGTAAGGCCTGGCCCTTCCCCTGAACACGTGACATGGATCTCGCCAAAGGTGGACATGACACCATTCCTCCCCCAGCAACCTCACGCTTCTTTTGCTTCACAGGAAAGTCGATTCAACCTGGTATCCGGTGAAGAAATCCCTAGTGCAAAGGAGAGGTGGATCTCAGGACTGTGCGTGATTTGCAAAAGGAAGCGCATGAACCACCAGGTGGCGCTGCTGCGCTGCTTCTGCTCCAAGGAGGTGGATGTCCGGGATGAGCTTTAAGGTGAAGAGAGGGATGTCATTGCTCATCTTCCAGGTTCCAAGTAAAAACCTTCCTGCCCAGCCCTTCTCGTTCTCCTTGAATCCTCAAAGCCAGTGAGGACTGTCTCCTTACCTCCCTGGACTAGGCTTTTTAACACTGGAAAGTGGATGTGATTTCTAGTTTCAGCATGTCCTAGTTTATTGTGCTGCCAGTAAAATAAAATCAAAATATACATCGAATAAATAATAACTAAAATAACCCATAGTGAGCAAAGGGTTACAATGTATTTTTTAGAGTCAAGATGTACCTCTGTGACTGGGCTGGAGTCCAGTGGTGCAATCATAGCTCACTGCAGCCTTGAATTCATGAGCTCAAGGGATCTTCCCACCTCGGCCTCCCCAATACCTGGAAATACAAGTGCCCATGCCCACGCCTAAGGGTACTTATTTTATTTTTTAGAGATGAAGGTCTCATATGTTTTCCAAGCTGGTCTCCAACTCCTGCTCTTAAGTGATCCTTTTGCCTTAGTGTCCTGAATTGCTGGGATTACAGGCATGAGCTGTTATGCTTGGCTCATCCTGTACTGACTCCATCAAGATTTCCTCCTCCAAGTGTGGACACAGCAGCAGACACCCCTTGTCTCTTGGGTCAGGTTACTGGGTAGAGTGGAATAACAGGGCAATGGAGTCACTGCAGAAAGTGCCATGTGGAGGAGGTCCAGCAGGGAGGGCCAGCTGTTCCAGGGCCACCATATTAAGGGATAACTCCTCTTTCTGGGCAGGACTGTTGTTTGATTACCTTTGTATTCATAATAGTTCTGAAATCATAGAATGATGAGACTTAAGACTGGCTAAGATTTTTTTTTTCAAAAACACCATCTCTGAGATTTGTTTATCTTTTGAATTTTTTTTGTGTCTCAATTTCCTTCAGAATTTAACTCATTCTTAACATTTTATAGTTCACTTTCAGTTAATAATGTACTAGTACCCATAAATATAGAAATCTTGCAACCATTTATCCTCTATAAAATGTTCATCTTTTATAATATAGATATTATATGTAATGTATCTATATAGGTTATAAGCCCCACAAAAAGAACTTTTTACTTTTTCTTATCTTTAAACAGTTCTATGTATATAAAGGAAGCGTAAATGAGGGGAGCAAGATAGCCTTTTGCACTTAGCTCAATATTTACCATTTTTTATCATCTTCATCTTTTCTGATTATCCCATTTTCCACCTGGTATCATTTGCCTCTAGCCTGAGGAATTTTCTTTACCAATTGTTACTGTGCAGATCTGCTGGTGACAAATTTTCTCAATTTTCTTTTACCTGAAATATCTTCTTATTTTGCCTTTCTTTAAAGGACATCTATGCTGGATATAGAATTCTTAGTTGACCTTTTATTCTTGCAGCACTTTAAAAATGTTATTCTACTTTCTTTTGTTTGTTGGTTTCTAATAAGAAGTCATTGGTCAGGACAGGAGAAACAGAGAAACCAAAACTGGGAAAATAACATGGTAGACCTAACACTTATCACATCGATAATGACAGAAACCTACATGAATCAACATTCCAATGAAGAGCAGCAATTGTGTGACTTGGTTTAAAAAAAACACAGAACCATTCAAACTGGTGTGAGATGGTATCTCAATGTAGTTTTGATTTGCATTTCTCTAATGACCAATATAATGAGCACTTTTTCATATGTTTTTTGGCCTCATGTATGTCTTCTTTTGTAAAGTATCTGCTCATGTCCTTTGCCCACTTTTGAATGAGCTTGTTTTTTTTTTTTTTTTGTAAATCTGTTTTAGTTCTTTGTAAATTCTGGATATCAGCCCTTTGTCAGATAGGTAAACTGCAAAAATTTTTTTCCATTCTGTTGGTTGCCAATTCACTCTAATGATTGTTTCTTTTGCCGTGCAGAAGCTGTGGAGTTTAAGTCCCATTTGTCTATTTTGGCTTTTGTTGCCAATGCTTTTGGTGTTTTGGTCATGAAGTCCTTGCCTACTCCTATGTCCTGAATGGTTTTGCCTAGATTTTCTTCTAGGGTTTTGATGGTGTTAGGTCTTATGTTTAAGTCTTTAATCCATCGGGAGTTAATTTTAGTGTAAGGTGTCAGGAAGGGGTCCAGTTTCTGCTTTCTGCACATGGCTAGCCAGTTTTCCCAACACCATTTATATAACAGGAAATCCTTTCCCCATTGCATGTTTTTGTCAGGTGGCAATCATTAAAAAATCTGGAGACAACAGATGCTGGAGAGGATGTGGAGAAATAGGAACACTTTTACACTGTTGGTGGGAGTGTAAATTAGTTCAACCATTGTGGAAGACAGTGTGGCGATTCCTCAAGGACCTAGAAATAGAAATTCCATTTGACCCAGCAATCCCATTACTGGGTATATATTGAAAGGATTATAAATCATTCTACTATAAGGACACATGCACACGAATGTTCATTGCAGCACTGTTTACAATAGCAAAGACCTGGAACCAACCCAAATGCCCATCTATGATAGACTGGACAGGGAAAATGTGGCACATATACACTGTGGAATACTATGCAGCCATCAAAAACGATGAGTTCATGTCCTTTGTAGGGACATGTATGAACCTGGAAACCATCATTCTCAGCAAACTGACACAAGAACAGAAAATGAAATACCACATGTTCTCACTCATAGGTGGGTGTTGAACAGTGAGAACACATGGACACAGGGAGGGGAGCACTACACACTGGGGTCTGTCGGGGGAATAAGGGAGGGACAGTGGGGCTGGGGAGTTGGGGAGAGAGAGCATGGGGAGAAATGCCAGATATAGGTGAAGGGGAGGAAGGCAGCAAATCACACTGCCACATGTGTACCTATGCAACTATCTTGCATGTTCTTCACATGTATCCCAAAACCTAAAATCCAATAAAAAGATAATAAAATAAAAAATTTAAAAAACCCACAGAACCAAACTATATGTAGTTTCCAGATATGCACTTTCTTTTCTTTCTTTTTTTTTTTTTTTTTTTTTTTTTGTAACTTTTATTTTCAGTTAAGGGATACATGTGCAGGTTTGTTATTTAGGTAAACTTGTGTCATGGGGTTTTGTTGTACAGATTATTTCTGTACCCATTATTACCCACCCAAGTATTAAGCCTGAGTACCCATTAGCTCTTTTTCCTGATCCTCTCCCTCCTCCCTTCCTCCACCCTCAAGTAGACCCCAGTGTGTGCTGTTCCTCTCTACGTGTCTATCCTTTCTCATCATTTAGCTCCCACTAATAAGTAAGAACGTGTGGTATTTGGTTTTCTGTTCCTGCATTAGTTTGCTAAGGAAAATGGCCTCCAAGTCCATCCATGATCCTGCAAAGGGCATGATCTCATTCTTTTTCATGGTTGCATAGTATTCTATGGTGTATATTTCTCACTTCTTTTTTTGAGATGGAGTCTCACTTTGTCTCCAGGCTGGAGTGTAGTGGCATGATCTCAGATCACTGCAACTTCTGCCTGCTGAGTTCTAGTGATTCTCCTGCCTCAGCCTCTCAAGTAGCTGGGACTAGAGGCATACACCACCACACCCAGCTAATTTTTGTATTGTTAGTAGAGATGGTGTTTCACTATGTTGACCAGGGTTGTCTCCCTCACTTGACCTCATGATCTGCCCGCTTTGGCCTCCTAAAGTGCTGGAGGCAGTCACATTTTCTTTATCTGGCCTACTACTGATGAACATTTAGGTTGATTCCAGGTCTTTGCTATTGTGAATAGTGCTGCAGTGAACATATATGTACATATACGACATGCACTTTCTTTTTTTATTTAATTTATTTTATTTTACTTTGAGTTCCAGGACACATGCAGAACCTGCAGGTTTGTTACATAGTCTACCATGGTTGTTTGCTGCACCTATTGACCCCTTCTCTAAGTTCCCTCCCCTCAATCCCTACACCCCAACAGGCCCTGGAATGTGATGTCCCCCTCCCTGTGTCCATGTATTCTCATTGTTCAGCTCCCACTTAGAAGTGAGAACATGCGGTGTTTGGTTTTCTGTTCCTATGTTAGTTTCCTGAGGATGATGGCTTGCAGCTTCATCCATGTCCCTGAAAAGGACATGAACTAATTCCTTTTCATGGCTGTGCAGTATTCCATGGTGTATATGTACTGCATTATCTTAATCCAGTCTATCATTGATGGGCATTTGGTTTGGTTTCCTGTCTTTGCTATTGTAAATAGTACTGCAGTAAACATACATGTGCATGTGTCTTTATAGTAGAATGATTTATATTCCTTCAGGTATATGCCCAGGAATAGGATTGCTGAGTCAAATAGTATTTCTGGTCCTAGATCTTTGAGGAATGGCCACACTGTCCTCCACAATGGTTGAACTAGTTTACATTTCCACCAACAGTGCAAAAGTGTTCCCATTGCTCCACAGCCTTGCCAGCATCTATCTTTTCTTGACTTTTTAATAACTGCCATTCTGACTGACAAGAGATGACATGTCATTGTGATTTTGATTTGCATTTCTGTAATGATCAGTTATATTGAACTTTTTTTCATATGTTTCCTGGCTATGTAAATGTCTTCTGAGAAAGGTCTGTTCATATCCTCTGCCCACTTTTTTATGGGGCTGGGTTTTTTCTTGTAAATTTGTTTAAGTTCCTTGTAAACAAACACGTGAGCTCTCGTCATTCTTGTTTAAACACGTAACAGGAATCCTAACCAGTGCAACATGGCAAGTCAATGAAATAAAACACCAATAGGAGGACCAGGCATGGTGGCTCATGCCTGTAATCCCTGCATTTTGGAAAGCTGATCACTTGAGTTCAGGAGTTTGAGACAAGCCTGATAGTGAGACCTCATCTCTATTACATACAAATAATTTTAAAAGAAAAAAGATGAAAAGGAAGAAATAAATGTCTTTCTTTGTCACCAGCTTCACTGTATATGTAAAAAACACTAGGGAATTCAGAAAAAAATCTCTGAATTACTGAATTCACCAAATAGTTCATAAAATATATGTAATAAGTGACTTAGATGAACATGAAAAGAGAGCAAACAACACTAGTCAAGTTAAAACCACAGTGAGAAACCACCCCAGAACACCTAGAATAGGCAACGTTAAAAAGACATATGATAAGTCTAAATAACTGGTAAGAATATGGAAAAAACAGGAATGTCTGATATTGCTGGTGCAAATGCAAAAAATGTTGCAGTCAATTTGTAAAGCGGTTTGGCAATTTCTTATACAGCTACTCATCCATTACCACATGACACAGCAATTCCACAAATATGTATTTATCCAAAAGAAATAAAAGTGTAAGGCCACACTTGTGAACAGTTACTTATAGTGGCTTCATTAATAACACACCCTAACTGGAGTAATCCACATGTCTATCAACTGGAGACTAGAGAAACAGATGAGTAAACTGGGATTCCAGCAATACTGGGCAGCTACTCAGCAACAAAAAAGGAATGAATGTCATCATCTCAAACATTGTTACGCTAAGGGAGACCAAACAAAGGACTGCACATGATTGTATGTCCATGAAATTCTAGAAATTTCACTCTTGCAGTCGCAGAAAGCAGGGCAGTTGTTGAGTAAAGGGAAGGGGTGAGGGTGGGAGGCAAGGATTAAATAGAAAGGGACAGAAAGAAAGTTTTTAGGGAAAAGAAACTGTCCTCTACAGTGCCACAATTTGAGAGTGACTGGGCAATGGGAACTGAGGGGACAGGAGGGTGTGAGGGATGAGAGGGGCAGAGAGAAGGGCTGCAGAAGCAGGAGGTGAGGAAAAGGAGCAGGGGAAAGAATTCTAAAGCAGTGGAAGAGCCTAGCAGGGGGCTCTTTGCTTCCAGTATTTAATACATTTTGTGGGACTGCCTAAAATGTATTAAATACTTCCTAATGGCTTCCCTGTGATTTAAAAAAAAAAGGGTACAAAAATTCCAAGTGTCTGAATAGAATATGCACAGTGCTTACATGTGCATAGCTCACGAAAGCAGGCAGTGCTTGAGCGCTGGTGAAGAGCATTGGGACTGCATGGAGCTCTCACAACTCTGAGTGATGACTACAGGCTCCCGGTTCAATACACAGTAACAAACCTGCTTCTTCATATTCAGGAGGTGCTCTGGACTCATAGGAAAACTCCAGCTAGGGAATGAAAATAATTTTAAATGCAACAATCTGGAGTCACAGATCCATAGACTGGGAAAGTAAAACTTAGGAGCTTTGAGAGTTTAATTGTGATGCTGTTTTGACCCAGGTCTTTGACAGATTGGAATCCTAATCATTCAGGGATTACAATATTGTGCTACCTACTGTATTAATAAAAAGGAAACTGGTCTCTATGAGAGTCTCTATCTGGTGCATTCAGACAAAACTTCACCAGGTGTAGAGAGAAAACCCCTGTCTCTACATCTCTATTCCAGGGCGAGCTCACTCTCTGCCATCAAGTTCCCCGTGGTGAGTCTCCGTGTACAAGAGTCCAAGGGGAGAAGTAAGGAGTGGGAGGCAGGGAGTCCAGTTCAGGAACGGGGATTCCAGGACCAGAAGTGAAGGAGAAAAGGCTGGGCGCAGCCTGGGGGTCTCTCTCTGGTTTCCACAGACAGATCCTTGGCCAGGACTCAGGCAGACTGTGTGAGAAAGAGGCTTGGTGTAGGAGAAGAGGGATTAGGACCAAGTCCTAGTTCCTGGGCGTGGCTCTCGGGGTCTCAGGCACCGAGGGGCGTGTCTGCACTGGCGAAGTGCCGCGTTGGGGATTCCCCACTTCCCCGAGTTTCACTTCTCCCAACCTGTCAGATCCTTCTTCCTGGATACCCTAGGCTTATCCCTGGTTCCCCCGCCCATTGGTTTCTAGAGAAGCCAATCGGCGTCGCCGAGGTCCCGGTTCTGAGGCCCCCAGTCACCTGCCCGGACTCGGATTCTCCCCAGACACCGAGGCTGGGGTCATGGAGCCCCGAAGCCTCCTTCTGCTGCTTTCGGGGGCTCTGGCCCTGACTGAGACCTGGGCGAGTGAGTTCGGGGTCGGGAGGAGCGAGGGGCCCGTCGGGAGGGGGCGCAGGACCCGGCGATCCGCGCCGGGAGGAGAGTCGGCGGTCTCAGCCCCTCCTCGTCCCCAGGCTCCCACTCCCTGAGGTATTTCAGCACCACTGTGTCCCGGCCCGGCGGCGGGGAGCCCCGGTACTTCTCAGTGGGCTACGTGGACGACACTCAGTTCCTGCGGTTCGACAGCGACGCCGCGATTCCGAAGACTGAGCCGCGGGCGCCGTGGGCGGAGCAGGAGGGGCCGGAGTATTGGGACCTGTTGACACGGAGAACAGAGGCCTGCGCACAGGCTTGCCGAGTGAGCCTGCGGGACATACGCGGCTACTACAACCAGAGCGAGGCCGGTGAGTGACCCCGGCCCGGAGCGCAGATCAAGAC
This sequence comes from Callithrix jacchus, assembly GCF_049354715.1. Classification (NCBI taxonomy): domain Eukaryota; kingdom Metazoa; phylum Chordata; class Mammalia; order Primates; family Cebidae; genus Callithrix; species Callithrix jacchus. The sequence continues at coordinate 37,747,010 of NC_133505.1, forward strand.
CCCTCCTCATCCTCCACGGACGGCCCGGGTCCCACCGAGTCTCTGGGCCCAAGATCCACCCCGAGGCTACAGAACCCGTCCGTACCCTGGACCCTAGAGGGCCCCAAGGTGCCTTTACCCAGTTTCATCTTCAGTTTAGGCCCAAATCCCCGCGGGGCTGGGGGGGCTGGGGGGGCGGGTCTGACCGCAATGGCGGGGCCAGGGTCTCACACCCTCCAGGTGTTGTTTGGCTGCGACCTGGGGCCCGATGGGCGCCTCCTTCTCGGGTACTGCCGCATAGCCTACGACGGCAAGGATCACGTCGCCCTGAACTAGGACCTGCGCTCCTGGACAGCCGCGGACATGGTGGCTGAGTTCACCCAGCGCAAGTTGGAGGCGGAGAACTATGCAGAGCAGTTGAGGGCACAGCTGGAGGGAGAGTGCGTGGAGATGCTCAAAAGATACTTGGAGAACGGGAAGGAGACGCTGCAGCGCGCAGGTACCACGGGCATTGGGGAGCCGTCCCCATCTCCTATAGATCTCTCGGGATGGCCTCCCAGGAGGAGGGGAGGAAAACGGGATCCGCGCTAGAATATCGCCCTCCCTTGAATGGAGAATGGCGTGTTTTCCTGAGTTTCCTCTGAGGGCCCCTCTGCTCTCTAGGACAATTAAGGGATGACGTCTCTGAGGAAATGGAGGGGATGACGGTTCCTGGAATACTGATCAGGGGTCCGCTTTGACCCCTGCAGCCGCCGTGGGCACCTGACTTTTTCTCTCAGGCCTTGTTCTCTGCCTCACACTCAAATGTGTTTGAAAGTCAGATTCCAGCTTTTCTCAGTCCCTCAGCCTCCAGTCAGGTCAGGACCAGAAGTCCCTGTTCTTCCCTCAGAGACTAGAATTTGAAATTCAAAGAATAGATTATTGCAGGTGCTGTGTCCAGCCTGGTGTCTGGGTTCTGTGCTCCCTTCCCCATCCCAGGTGTCCTCTCTATTCTCAGGATGGTCCCATGGATGATGCTGAGGTGTCCCATGAGAGATGCAAATTGCTTAAATTTTCTGACTTTTCCCATCAGAACCCCCAAAGACACACGTGACCCACCACCCCATCTCTAACCAAGAGGTCACCCTGAGGTGCTGGGCCCTGGGCTTCTACCCTGCAGAGGTTACACTGACCTGGCAGCGGGATGGGGAGGACCAAACTCAGGACACAGAGCTTGTGGAGACCAGACCAGCAGGGGACGGAAACTTTCAGAAGTGGGCGGCTGTGGTGGTGCCTTCTGGAGAAGAGCAGAGATACACATGCCATGTGCAGCACGAGGGGCTGCTGGAGCCCCTCAGCCTGAGATGGGGTAAGGAGAGGATTGGGGGTTCACATCTCTTCTCAGGGAAAGCAGGAGCCCTTCTGGAGCCTTCAGCAGGGTCAGGGCTGAGGTCTGGGGTCAGGGCCCCTCACCTTCCTCTCCTTTCCCAGAGCCATCTTCCCAGCCCACCATCCCCATCATGGGCATCATTGCTGGCCTGGCTGTCCTAGTAGCTGTGGTCATTGGAGCTGTGGTCACTGCTGTGATGTGGAGGAGGAAGAGCTCAGGTAGGGAAGGGGTGAGGAGTGGGGTCTGGGTTTTCTTGTCACACTGGGTATTTCAAACCCCAGGTAGAAGCGTTCCCCCGCTCATTACTGGGAAGCACCATCCACACATGTGCCGACCCAGCCTGGGGCCCTGTGTGCCAGCACTTATTCTTTTGGGAAGCACACTTGACAACGAAGGACAGATGTATCACCTTGATGATTGTGGTGTTGGGAACCTGATCCCAGCATTCACGAGTCAGGGGAAGGTCCCTGCTAAGGGCAGACCTTAGGAGGTTGGTTGGTCCAGGACCCACACCTGCTTTCTTGGTGTTTCCTGATCCTGCCCTGGGTGTGTAGTCACGGTTCTAGAAATATCTCTTGCGTCCAAGACTAGGAGGGTCCTCTAAAATCTCATGGCCCTGCCTCCTCCCTGCCCTTCACAGGACATTTTCTTCCCACAGGTAGAAAAGGAGGGAGCTATTCTCAGGCTGCGTGTAAGTGGTGGGGGCGGGAGTGTGGAGGAACTCACCCACCCCATAATTCCTCCTGGCCCACATCTCCCACGGGCTCTGACCAGGTCCTGTTTTTGTTCTACCCCAGGCAGTGACAGTGCCCAGGGCTCTGATGTGTCTCTCAGGGCTTGTAAAGGTGAGACCCTGGGGGTCTCTAGTGGGCGGAAGTAGGGGCAGATGGGACAGGACTGGGTAATGGAGATTCTTTGATTGGGACATTTCAAGTGTCTGGTGGGCTGTTCAGAGTGTCATCACTTACCATGACTGACCGGAATTTGTTCATGACTATTGTTTTCTGTAGCCTGAGACAGCTGCCTTGTGTGGGACTGAGACGCAGGATTTCTTCACGCCTCCCCTTTGTGACTTCAAGAGCCTCTGGCATCTCTTTCTGCAAAGGCATCTGAATGTGTCTGAGTCCCTGTTAGCACAATGTGAGGAGGTGGAGAGACAGCCCACCCCATGTCCACCGTGACCCCTGTCCCCACACTGACCTGTGTTCCCTCCCCAGTCATCTTTCCTGTTCCAGTGAGGTGGGGCTGAGTGTCTTCATCTCTGTCTCAATTTCATGGTGCACTGAGCTGTAACTGCTTCCTTCCCTACTGAAAATAAGAATCTGAACATAAATGTGTTTTCTCAAATATTTCCCATGAGAGGTTGATTGGTTAATTAAACAAGTCAATTCCTAAAATCTGAGAGAGGAAATAAAGACCTGAGAACCTTCCAGAATCCACACGTTTTCTGTGCTGAGTCTGTTGCAGGTGGGGATGGAGAAGGCTGTGAGGAGCCGAGTGTGGACGGGCCTGTGCCCAGTTGCTGTTGAGTCCATCATGGGATTTATGTGGTCAGTCCTCAGCTGGGTCAGCTTCACTGCTCCATTGTCCTTGTCCCTTCAGTGGAAACTTGTCCATGGGGAGCTGTGACCACAAAGGCTCACACATTGCCCAGAGTAGCCCCTGCACACAGGAGTCTCTGTGTTTCTGAGACAAATTTTCAGACCCATTCAGCTCCTGCCCTCCTTCCAGGGCTCCTCTTCTGCTCTGCTGTCCTGCCCTCTCTCCCTGCCCTGGTTCTAGTGATCTTGGTGCTGGCTCCAATTCCAACTCATGAATCTATAAAGCAGAGTCTAATTTAGACTGACATTTGTTTGTGAAATTGGACCCATCATCAAGGACTATTCTTTCCTGAAGAGAGAACTGTGATTGTGTGCTGCAGTGTGCAGGGGTGTGTGTGGGTTGGGAGTTGGTTTGCAGGGAGGATTGGGGGAGGGAGGACACACCAGCAGCCCTGCTGAGAAAAGCACGGGAAACCTCGATGTCAGTGTGAGGGGCCCTTGTGCTGTAGCTGCCAAGAAACAGCACTTGGCCTGAGTCTGTGTTACTAAGGATACTGCCTTTAGAATAGGAGATGCTCTACGGTGACCTTCGTTGTCGGCCAGACACAGGACAGAGTGGTTCTGCATCTGCGGAACATCACTGAAGTAAAATCAGAAAAATCTCTAACCTTGTGGAGCATGTGTTCCAGCGGGAAGAGGCAGACGATAGATACACTATCACCAGAGCAAGGAAGGAAAGTGCTGGAAGGTGGGACTTGCTCTGAGGCAAGTGATCCGGGGTGTGGGCAGTGGGAACAGGGAAGGTGGCTGTTGTGTTGGGGGGGTCAGGGTGCACCACATTGCAAAGGTGACTTTTGAGGAAAGAATTGAGGGACACGAGGAGTGTCCACGAGGATATCTGAAGAAGTTCTTTCCAGGCAGGGGAACCTCCAGTACAAATGCACTAGGGCAGGAAGGTGTCTGTGTTCCCAGGAGAGGAAGGAGCCCAGGAGGGCTGGAGAGAGAGAATCTGACGTGAAGTCAAAGGTACAGCCAGGGCAGGTGGGCCTGGAGGGTGTGAAGAAGCATCTGACCTTTGTTCTGAGTAAGATGGGGAGGTAGCAGACAGTTTTGAGCAGACAAGAGATGTGGTACAACTTCTCTTTTAAAAGGAGCTCTGACTGCTGTGCTGAGAACAGAATTGAGAGGCAAGGGGTGAGGGAGGCAGAAGGGAAAACAGTGAGAAGCGAGTGCAGTATTCCAGGCTGGAGATGTTGCTACCTTGATCGGGGTGTGAGCAGGGAAATAGTGGGACATGAGGGGATTCTGGATGCATTTTAACATGGACTCACAGCATTTGCCAATGGATTGTATCTGTGGTGTGAGAAAGTCGAATCAAGGACACCCACAGTTGTAAAATTAGTGAGTAGAAGGAAGGGTGGGGCTGCTGTGGAAATGGAGAGACTCTGGCAGGAGCATACTGAGGAGGGAACATCCCAGGCACTCAGTGGAGGAGATGTCTACTAGGAATACAGGTGAGGGAGCCCGGGTGGCAGTTGTACAGACAACTCCAGAGTTTAGGGGAAATGAGAAATAGACGGGGCTGGAGACATAGATTTAGGAGGTCACACCATATAAACAATACTTATAACTTCAAGCATGGATGAGGGCACCAAGGAAGTGACTGGCTGTAGAAGAGAATGAGTGCAGAGACTGAACCCTGGACCTCCAGTTCTAAGGGATCTGATCAGACCATACTGAGAGCAGACTGCACAGTTCTGACCCCACACCTAGAGGACACTGAGGCAAGGACCGCCCATGTGCACAGGAATCACCTGGACATGGTGCTGAGATCCAAGAAGTCCAGGGTTGAATGAGATTCTGGATTTTTGACAAGACTGGGCCTGTGTTTCTGGTCTCCAGATCAAGAACACCAGGATCCCACATGTCTGAGCATCAGCCTGCCTGTAGTGCTTGTTATATAAGTGATGGCTTGGTGTTGTGCATTTACTCTGAGACAGGTGTTCTGGAAAGTGGCCTGATTATTTTCTAAGCCCCTGCCCTCCCTCTTGGGATCCAGATTGGGAACCATTGAAATCAGAGATCAGAGTGCCCAGGGTGGGTGGATAGGGTGGGTTTTCAAACCTTGTTTAAAAGAAGATTTTTCTCTCAGAAATAAAAGGCAGGATGTATATAATCAATTGTGAGATGTGATATTCCCTGTTGACCTCTCCACCATGGGGTAGAGGCCAGATAGACAATTCAGGATGTGGCTCTCACACAAAGAACAACGCCTGAATGCTGCTCTCTGACACTGCTCCACAGACTGATTTCTCACTCACTTCTTGGAGCAAACTATGAAAACCAAACTTCTCTAATGTACACATAAAGCGGTATATCTGGTACTGGGGGCTAATTTTATTGTAGGGAAGGCCACAGAACAGGGCTGGAAATCACACAGCCAGGAACAGAATCCACAGCCCACCCAGGATCAGGTCCCTCCTAGGAACAATTGCCCCTGCTACTGAGCACAGATGCTACTGCTCACACCTCTGACATCCTAGTGCTGGACACTGGACCCTGAGGCTAGGACAGATGCCACTGCTGCTCCTGGAAACTGGACATCGCCACTGCCACTCAGCTGTTTCCACTAAAATGCATTCTGCACAGTCCCAGGCTCTCTGAGTCACCGCATTGTGGCTCAGAGTCTGGCAGTGACATAGGAGCTAAGAAGAAATTATTTAGGCAGATAGTGAGGGTACAGAAGTCCTCAGTAAGGTTTTCTTGTAATGAAACGCAGCCCTGAAATCATTTTCTTTTCTAACAAAGAGCAGCCTGTAACATGAGTACATTTAACAAGAGAGATAGATTCCAAGAATAGTGGGGACTTCAACATCTAAACCTCAACATTAGACAGATCATCTACACAGAAAGTCAAGAAAGAAACATTGTATTTAAATTGAACTTTAGACCAAATAAAGCTTACAGATACTTACAGAGCATTCTATCTAACACTACAGAATATACCTTCTTTTCATGAACACAAGGACATTTTCCGGGAGAGAGCCTATGTTAAGCCACAAAACAAGTCTCAACAAATTTTCAAAAATTGAAATTATATTAAATATCTTCTTTGGCCACAATGGAATAAAACTAGACAGGTACACCAAGAAAACTTTGGCAACTAGACAAATACATGGAAACTAACAACATGCTCCTGAATAAACATTGAGTGAACAGAAAAATTCAGATGGAAATCAAGTTTGTTGAAACAAATGAAAATGGAAACACAACATATCCAAACCTGTGTGATACAGTTAAACAGGGCCAAAGGGGAAGTTTACACCAGTAAATGCCTACCTAAAAGGAGTAGAAACATTACAAATTAACAATATGATGATGACTCTTAAGGAACAAACTAGAAAAGCAACAAACCACATCCAAAATTAGCAGAAAAGAAATAACAAACACCAGAGCAGAGCTAAATAAAGACTTTTAAAAACGATGTAAGTGGGAAAAAAGCAGGAGTTGCAATTCTCATCTCTGATAAAAAAGACTTCAAACCAACAAAGATCAAAAGACACCACGAAGGACATTCCATGATGGTAAAAGGATCAATGCAACAAGAAGGGCTAATGATCCTAAATATATACGCACCCAATACAGGAGCACCCAGATACATAAAGCAAGTTCTTAATGACTTACAAAGAGACTTAGACTCCCACACAATCATAGTGGGAGACTTCAACACCCCATTGTCAATATTACACAGATCAATGAGACAGAAAATTAGCAAGGATATCCAGGACTTGAATTCAGACCTGAACCAAGCAAACCTAATAGACATTTACAGAACTCTCCACCCCAAATCCACAGAATACACATTCTTCTCAGCATCACATCACACCTGCTCTAAAATTGAACACATAATTAAAAGTAAATCACTCCTCAGCAAATGCAAAAGAACAGAAATCATAACAAACAGTCTCTCAATCAAGTTAGAACTCAGAATTCAGAAACTAACTCAGAACTGCACAGCTTCATGAAAACTGAACAACTGGCTCTTGAATGTTGACTGGATTAATGATGAAATGAAGGCAGAAATAAAGATGTTCTTCGCAACCAACAAGAATGAAGACACAATGTACCAGAATCTCTGGGGCACATTTAAAGCAGTGTCTAGAGGAATATATATAGCAATAAATGCCCACATGAGAAGCAAGGAAAGATCTAAAATCGACACCCCGTCATCAAAATTGAAAGAGCTAGAGGAGCAAGATCAAAAAACGCAAAATCTAGTGAAAGACAAGAAATAACTAAGATCAGAGCAGAAATGAAGGAGATAGAGACACAAAAAACCCTTCAAAAAAATCAATAAATCCAGGAGCTGGTTTTTCGAAAAGATCAACAAAATAGACCAGTAGCCAGATTAATAAAAAAGGAAAGGGAGAAGAATCAAATAGATATAATAAAAAATGATAAAGGGGATATCACCACAGATTCCACAGAAATACAAACCATCATCAGAGATTATGACAAAAAACTCTATGCACATAAACTAGTAAACCTGGAAGAAATAGATAAATTCCTAGACACTTGCATCCTCCAAAGCCTAAACCAGGAAGAAGTCAAAACCCTGAATAGATCAATAACAAGGGCTGAAGTGAAGGTAGCAATTAAGAGGCTACCACCCAAAAAAGGCCCAGGTCCAGATGGCTTCACAGCTAAATTCTACCAGACATACAAAGAGGAGCTGGTACCATTCCTTCTGAAACTATTCCAAACAATCCAAAAAGAGGGAATCCTTCCCAAATCATTTTGTGATACCAACATCATCCTGATACCAAAACCTGGCAGAGACTCAGCAAGAAAAGAACACTTCAGGCCAATATCCATGATGAACATAGACACAAAAATCTTCAATAAAATACTGGCAAGCCGATTGCAACAGCACATCAAAAACCTTATCCACCAGGATCAAGTAGGCTTCATCCCGGGGATGCAAGGCTGGTTCAACACACGCAAGTCTGTAAATGTAATTCACCACATAAACAGAACCAAAGACAAAAACCACATGATTATCTCAATTGACGCAGAGAAGACCTTTGACAAAATTCAACAGCGCTTTATGCTAAGAACCCTCAATAAACTCGGTATTGATGGAAGGCAATTTATGACAAACCAACAGCCAATATCATACTGAATGGAAAAAAACTGGAAGCATTCCCTTTTAAATCTGGCACTAGACAAAAATGCCCTCTCTCACCACTCCTATTCAATAAAGTATTGGAAGTTCTAGCCAGAGCAATCAGGCAAGACAAAGAAATAAAGGGTATTCAAATAGGAAAGGTGGAAGCCAAATTGTCTCTATTTGCAGATGACATGATTGTTTATTTACAAGACCCCATCATCTCAGCCCAAAATCTCCTGAAACTGATAAGCAACTTCAGCAAAGTCTCAGGATACAAAATCAACGTGCAAAAATCACAAGCATTCCTATACACCAATAACAGACTTAAAGAGAGCCAAATCAAGAACGAACTGCCATTCACAATTGCTACAAAGAGAATAAAATACCTAGGAATACAACTCACAAGGAATGTAAAAGACCTCTTCAAGGAGAACTACAAACCACTGCTCAGTGAAATAAGAGAGGACACAAATAGATGGGGAAACATTCCATGTTCATGGTTAGGAAGAATCAATATCGTGAAAATGGCCATACTGCCCAAAGTAATTTACAGATTTAACACTATCTCCATCAAGCTACCAATGACCTTCTTCACAGAACTGGAGAAAACCATCTTAACCTTCATATGGAACCAAAAAAGAGCCAGCAGAGCCAAGTCAATTCTAAGCAAAAAGAACAAAGCGGGAGGCATGACACTACCAGACTTCAAACTATACTACAAAGCTACAGTAATCAAAACACCATGGTACTGGTACCAAAACAGAGATATAGGCCAATGGAACAGAACAGAGGCCTTGGAAGCAACATCACACATCTACAACCAGCTGATCTTTGACAAACCTGACAAAAACAAGCAATGGGGAAAAGATTTCCTGTTTAATAAATGGTGTTGGGAAAACTGGCTGGCTATGTGCAGAAAGCAGAAACTGAACCCCTTCCTGACACCTTACACTAAAATTAACTCGAGATGGATTAAAGACTTAAACATAAGACCTAACACCATCAAAATCCTAGAAGAAAACCTAGGCAAAACCATTCTGGACATAGCTGTAGGCAAGGACTTCGTGACCAAAACACCAAAAGCATTGACAACAAAAGCCAAAATAGACAAATGGAACCCAATTAAACTCCACAGCTTCTGCACAGCAAAAGAATCAGTCATTAGAGTGAATCTGCAACCAACAGAATGGGAAAAATAATTTGCAATCTACCCATCTGACAAAGGGCTAATACACAGAATCAACAAAGAACTAAAACAGATTGACAAGAGAAAAACAAATAAGCCCATTCCAAAGTGGGCAAAGGATATGAACAGACACTTTACAAAACAAGACATACATGAGGCCAACAAACATATGAAAAATTGCTCATCATCACTGGTCATTAGAAAAATGCAAATCAAAACTACATTGAGATACCATCTGACGCCAGTTAGAATGGCTATCATTAAAAAATCTGGAGACAACAGATGCTGGAGTGGATGTGGAGAAATAGGAACATTTTTACACTGTTGGTGGGAGTGTAAATTAGTTCAACTATTGTGGAAGACAGTGTGGCGATTCCTCAAGGACCTAGAAATAGAAATTCCATTTGACCCAGCAGTCCCATTACTGGGTATATATCCAAAGGACTATAAATCGTTCTACGCATGCACATGAATGTTCATTGTAGCACTGTTTACAATAGCAAAGACCTGGAACCAACCCAAATGTCCATCGATGATAGACTGGAGAAGGAAAATGTGGCATATATACACCATGAAATATTAAGCAGCCATCAAAAACGATGAGTTCGTGTCCTTTGTAGGGACATGGATGAACCTGAAACTATCATTCTCAGCAAACTGATGCAAGAACAGAAAATCAAGCACCACATGTTCTCCCTCATAGGTGGGTGTTGAACAATGAGAACACATGGACACAGGGAGGGGAGCATCACACACTGGGGTCTGTTGGGGGGAATAGGGGACAGACAGTGAGGGGTTGGGAGTTGGAAAGAGATAGCATGGGGAGAAATGCCAGATATAGGTGAAGGGGAGGAAGGCAGCGAATCACGTTGCCATGTGTGTGCCTATGCAAGAATCTTGAATGTTCTTCACATGTTCCCCTAAACCTAAAATGCAATTAAAAAAAAAATAAAAATCAGTTTGTTTCAGAGCATGTAAAATGTATCTGATAAAAATCAGGGGTCCCCTTAACCCCCCAGTAGAATTTTCTAGGGGTCCAGTGATCGGGGCAGATTAAGAGTTTTTCTAAGGTGATGGGTAATGTGTTGCATCTGGCTCCTCCTACAACAAAAAAGCAGGCACAACACTCACTGCACTGTCATTTCAGAGGCAGCATGTTCCTCATTTGGGTGTGCTACTCTTGCCCATTTACTGAAGGATCTGACCTGAAATGCTGCTAGTTTTGAGTGGGGCCCAGAACATAAGGCTCTGCAACAGGTCCAGGATGCTGTGCAAGTTGCTCTGCCACTTGAATAAAATGATCCAATGGATCCAACAGAGATTGAATTGACAGAGCAGACAGAGACCTACTTGGAGCCTTTGGCAGCCTCCTGTAAGTGAATCACAGAGAAAGATTTTAGATGCATGCTGGGAGAGAAAAGGTGATGTGGCAGGACTGGGAGCCGTGAGCAAAACCCTGCCACCCTCTGCAGATAACAACTCTCCTTTTGAGAAAAGCTTTTGGCTTGCAGCTGGACCTTAGTAGAGACTGAATGAGTCACTATGGGCCACCAAATGGCCATGTGACCTGAGCTACCCATCATTAATTGGGTGCTGTCTGACCCACAAGCCATAATGTGAGTGTGCACAGCAGCACTCCATCAGCTAAAGGAATTGGTATACAGGAGATCAGGTTGAAGGAAGCCCTGAAGGCACAATTACAGGACACCAGGAAATGGCTCAATTGCTCATGGCTCCCAGTTTTGCTACAGTACCTTTCTCCCCTAGCCTGTATCTATGGCCTCATAGGAGAGTTCCTTAAAATTAGTTGATTCAGGAAGGGAAAACTAAGATCTGTGTATAGATAGTTCTGTATGGTGTGCAGGCATCCCTGAAGAACTGTGTTGAAGGGAGATATTCCCAGTAGACAGAACTTTAAGTAGTCGCTGGTTATTTTGTTTGAAAAGAGAAATGAACACAGATGTGACTGTATATGGGTTCACAGGCTACAGCCAATGGCTTGATGGATGGTCAGAGAATTTTAAAGAACATGATTGGAAAATTGTTGGCAAGAGGTTCTGGGGATAATATATGTTGATAGACCTTTCTAAATGTGCAAAAAATGTGCAGATATCTCTCTTTTTTTTTCCGAGACGGAGTTTCGCTCTTGTTACCCAGGCTAGAGTGCAATGGCACGATCTTGGCTCACCGTAACCTCTACCTCCTGGGTTCAGGCAATTCTCCTGCCTCAGCCTCCCGAGTAGCTGGGATTACAGGCGTGCACCACCATGCCCGGCTAATTTTTTGTGTTTTTAGTAGAGACGGGGTTTCACCATGTTGACCAGGATGGTCTCGATCTCTTGACCTCGTGATCCACCCCCTTGGCCTCCCAAAGTGCTGGGATTACAGGGCAGATATCTCTTATGTGACTACTTCCGAAAGGTGACCTCAATAGGAGAGGTTTGATAAAGTGGATAGGATGACTCATTATTTGTACCCCTGTCATCCTCTTTGCTTAGTGGACTCATGAACAAAAAGGCCATGGTGATGCAGGTGGAGATCATGCATGGGCTCAGTAACATAGATTTCTACTCACCAAAGCCCACCTGGCTACAATCACTGCTGGGTATGTACCAAATCTGCCATCAGTAGAACCTACCCTGAGTCTCCAAAAGGACAGCATTCCCAGAGGTGATTAGCCAGCTACTGGAGCAGGTTGATTACATTGAACAATTACCTTCGAGGAAAGAGCAGGGGTTTGTTCTTCCTGAAACAGATGTTTCCTCTGGATACAAATGTATTTTCCCTGCAAGTTGTGCTTCTGCCAAAGCAAGATTCATGGACTTTAGAATGCCATATCTACTATATGGCATCCTGCACAGTGCTGCTTGGGATTAAGCAACTCACTTCACAGAAAATTAAGTGCCACAATGGGCCGATGAAATTCACAGGTCTTACTGTGTTCTCCATCAGCCTGAAGCAGCTGGTTTTACAGAAGCAGTATGGCCTTTTGAGCATGCGGTTACAGTGTCAGCCAGGTTATTAATAATAACTTGTGGGTGTTTATACAACTTTCTCCAGAAGTTGCAAATGCTCTGAATCAGCATCCATCATACGGTGCTGTTTATCCCATAGCCAAGATCTGTGTGTCCAGAAATAACCAAAGAGAAATGGGAGTCACAAGATTCACTATTACCTATGGAGTTCCAGTTGCAAAATCTTTCTGTGCCCACAACCTTGTGTCCTGAGAGTCTGGACGTTTTCCAAAGGGTAGAATGCCTTCTCAGGAAACACAGAAATGATTCCCCTGAGCTGGAAACTAAGACAGCCACCCAGCCCCTTCAGCTCCTCATGATTCTGAATCAACAGACAAAGGAAGGGGTTACTGCACTGTCTGGGGTGATTGGTCCTGGTCATCAGGGGGAAATTGGTCTGCTACTATGCACTGGTAGCAAATAAGGCAGTTTGGAACACAGGAGAGGTGTTAGAGCATGTCTTAGTCATACTCTGTCTTATAATTAAGTCAAAAACTATAACAGCCCAAGGAAGGCAGGACTACTAATGACCCATACCCTTCAGGAATGAATGTTTGAGTCACCCAAGCAGGAAAAGAAACCTGATTAGCTGAGGGACTTGCTGAAAGTAATGGAAATATAGTATGGTTAGTGAAAAAAGCTATTTATAATTACTAGTTGTGGCCAGCATGGTGGCACATGCCTGTGATCACAGCACTTTGGAGGCTGAGGCAGGTGGGTTGCTTAAGTCTAGGAATGTGAGACCAACCTGGGCATCATGCTGAAACTCCATCTCTACTGAAATAAATACAAGAAATTAGTCAGGCTTGGTGGTGTGCTTGTAGTCCCAGCTACTTAGGAGATTGAGGTAGGAGGATCAGTTGTTCCGAGGAGGTGGAGGTTGCAGTGAGCCAAGGTAATGCCACTGCACTCCAGCCTGGGCCAACAGAACAAGACCCTGTTTCAAATAAACAAGTAACTAAATAAATAACCAGCTGTAACCATGTGACCAGTTACAGAAATAGAGACAGTAAATGTTCTATTACTTCCTTATTTTTTATAAAGATATTTATGTCTGTGTATATATATATCCATACATGTATTAAGCAAATGCCTTTGTTTTCATATCATCTTACAATAAAACATAAGATGTGTTAATAATAGTTCCCTTTTATTAATGATGGTTTAACTTTTATTAAACATGGGATTTAGGTTACAGTATATCAAAGAGAAGAGTGCATATCATGCATTCAGTTTGAATCTTTTTCTGGGGAAAGGATTAGTGTGTTTTTAGTTGGATATAAGATAGTTGTATTATCATTGGCAAAAGTATGACTTTATAATTGCTTTTATTTGGAGACTAAGTATGGTTTAAGAAAAGATTTATGGGTGCCAAGTTCACAAGCATGGGCTGGGATGGTTGGTTTTATGTGTTAATTTGACTAAACCATAGCACCTAGTTATTTAATCAAACACTAAATGTATATGTGGCTATGATGGTGTTTTGCAGCTGTGGTTAAAACCTGATATCAACTGATTTTTTTTTTCCTGATATGGAGTCATTTCCCAATTGTATGATTATAGGATTGCAGCGTTTGGCTTTCAAAAGACCATTTAAAACAGCTCAAGGAAATTTTCTAACAAACTCCACAGCAGGATCACAACTAAACCTATGAGCAGTAGTAGAGATAAACAATGACACTGCCTTTAAAATTTCATTTTGAAAAATGTGTTTTGAAAGTGGCTGATTAGCTCCTAATTTAACCACTACCATTTGAGGTCATATATTAGATTGGCAGAGTCATTAAGTCGTAATTTTTTTCTTTTTTTGAGATGGACTCTTGCTCTGTGGCCAAGCTGGAATGCAGCGGCACGATCTCAGTTCACTGCAATCTCTACCTCCCATGTTCAAGCGATTCTCCTTTCTCAGCCTCCTGAATAGCTGGGACTATAGGTGCATAACACCACACCCAGCTAATTTTTGTATTTTGAGTAGAGATGAAGTTTCACAGTGTTGGCCAGGATGGTCTCAATCTCCTGACCTGGTGATTGAGGTCAGGAGATTGACCTCAGCCTCCCAAAGTGCTGAGATTACAGGTGTGAGCCACCACGTCTGGCAAAGTCATTGTAAATTTTATGTATTTTATTTTTGCAAGGCAAGTGCTTCTCTCTGCTATCTGATAAAATAAAATGTCAAGCTAGGCATGATGAGGCATGCCTTGTAGTCCCAAGTATTCAAGAGGCTGAGGTGGGAGGATTCCTTCAGTCTGGGGTTCAAGGCTGCAGCAAGCTATGATGGTGCCACTGCACTCCAGCTGGGCAGCAGAGTGGGAATAAAATGTTCATGTAAAATCTTAGTGTTAGCAGTTCAACCTTGAACTGATTATGTGATATCTTATTTGAGAGAAGCTGTTGTGTATAATGAAGTTTGGGGAATATCAACAAGAAGTAAATGCCAATCTTGTTCCTAATTTACAAACCAAAAGGAAATTCCATAAACCTTTAATGCTAAGCTAAATCACTGTAGAATGAATGACAAAAAATTATCATACAAAATGTAACCAGTTGCTAGGTGTATCTGAATATTAATTAGAAAAATAGATGAATGAAAGACATATTCTAGGAAGATAAAAACTATGAGAAGTGTAAAAGCTTATCAAGCCCTTGGCTGGAGTTACACGAAGTTGCTACTCAGCTCTAACTTGGGATTAGCATGGTGGCTACTTCTTAAAGTTGATACAAGGCTTCAATGTGTTTTAATGCATCAAAAGCACCTAGAAAAGTGCCTGAGACATCATAAGTTCCAAAGTCTCTGTAAATAAATAAAAAATATATAAAAGCAATGCTAAATTCAAGGTCCTGATCCTCTACTCAGGAGGCTAAGTGGGAGGATCCCTTAAGCCCAGGATTTCAAGGGTGCAGCAAGCTGTGACGGTGCCACTGCACTCCAGCCTGGGCAACAGTGAGGCCCCATGTCTAAAAAATTAATTAATGAATTAAGTGATGTTAACTTCAAATCTTACTGTTAGCAGTTCAACCTTGAACTGATTATTTGAGGGTTTGTTTTTTTTTTGAGACCATGTTTTGCTCTTGTTGCCCAGGCTGGAGTGGAATGACACAATCTCAGCTCCCTGCAACCTCTACCTCCTGGGTTCAAGCAATTCTCCTGCCTCAGCCTCCCGTGTAGCTGGAATGACAGGTGCTGCCACCATGCCCTGCTAGTTTTTGTATTGTTAGTAGAGACAGGGTTTCACCATGCTGGCCAGGCTGATCTTGAACTCCTGACCTCAGGTGATCTGCCTGCCTCAGCCTCCCAAAGTGCTGGGATTATAGGCCACTGTGCCTGGCCTTGAGATCTTATCCAACAGAAGCTGTTGTGTACAATAAAACTTAGGGAATATCAACAAGAAGTAAATGCCAAGCTTGTTTCTAAATTACAAACTAAAAGGAAATTCTATAAACCTTTAATGCTAAGCTAAATCATGGTAGAATGAATGACCAATAATTATTCTACAAAACTTACCAGCTGCTAGGTGTATCTGAATATTAATAAGAAAAAAGATGAATGGAAGAAATGTTCTAGGAACAAGAACTATAAAAGGGCTGTAGAAACTTATCAAAGTTCTTAAAATTGAAACAAACATTAAATGTGTTTGAATGCATCAAAACCACCTAGAAGAGTGCCTGAGACGTAGGAAATGCTCAAGTTTCTGTAAATAAATAAAATACATTTAAATGTGACACTAAATTCCAAGTCCTCTGCAAATGCCCAAATGGTCTGTTCATCTTCCACTCACAATCCACAGTGAAATGTATCTGATGAATTGAATGAAATGTGTGAGGTGTTTGTCATCTTTAATGTTAACCTTGGTACATTATACAACATTCTTCTCTTGTATTGTAACCAATTTACCAAGATAACACAGGCTTAACTTGTTTTTAATTTTTTTATTTGTTTATTTATTTTTTTGAGACAGAGTCTCACTCTGCTGCCCAGGCTGGAGTGCAGTGGGCAATCTCAGCTCACTGCAACCTCTGCCTCCTGGGTTCAAATGATTCTCCTGCCTCAGCCTCCTGAGTAGTTGAGATTACAGACTTGTGCCACCACACCCAGCTAATTTTTGTATTTTTAGTAGAGACAGGGCTTCACCATGTTGGTCAGGCTAGTCTTCAACTCCTGACCTTGTGATCTGCCTGCCTTGGCCTCCCAAAGTACTGCGATTACAGACATGAGATGGACTCTTGCACTGTTGCCCAGGCTGGAGTGCAGTGGTGTTATCTCAGCTCACTGCAACCTCCACATCCTTGGTTCAAGAGATTCTCCTGTCTCTGCCTCCCAAATAACTGGGATTACAGGTGTATGCCACCAGGACCAGCTAATTTTTGTATTTTTAGTACAGACAGCGTTTTGCCATGTTGGCTGGGCTGGTCTTGAATTCCTGACCTCAGGTGATCAGCCCACCTTGACGTCTCAAAGTACTGGGATTACATGTGTGAGCAACTGAGATGGGCATTTTAATTTTTTTTCATACAGCATAGAATTACACTGCTACATTTTTAAATTTCAGATGATTTAAAAGATATTTACACTATAGTAGCCAAACAATAATAATTATAAGTAACCAACATGGTGAAACCCATCTCTACTAAAAGTACAAACATTATCAGGGTGTGGTGGCGGGCACCTGTAATCCCAGCTACTTAGGAGGCTGAGGCAGTAGAATTGCTTAAACCTGGGAGGCAGAGGTTGCAGTGACCCAAGATTGCGCCACTGCACTCCAACATAGGCAATAGAGACCCTGTCTCAAAAGAGGGAAAGAAGAAAAGAAGGAAAGAAAGAAAAGAAAAAAAAAGAGAAAGAAAGAAAGAGGAAAAAGGAAATAAAAAACTGTATCTCGGATAAATTTCTCACCTTAAAGCAAAATCTCTTATTGAAAAACACATTTATTTCACATACAAATAAGAATTCAGCATATTTTCTATACCCAGAGATAACAGAGATTAACATGTTTTTTTTTTTTTTTTGGTGGGGGTTCAGGTATTTTATTAGCTGCTGAGTGCAAGAAAGTCTCATCACTGAAGAAGCTGAAATCCCATTTTTCCTTGAAATGGGATCGTTCCAAAATTAGTAACAATGAAGCAGTCAGTCACATGATGGATGGCTGAGCAAAAAACAGAGACAGCAGATGCTGAATTTTGTTTCTGTAATTCTGCCTTGTCCACAGGGCCCTATTTACCCTTCAATCAATTAAAATAAAAGAGATTTTAAAAGTCAGTTTCTTATTTGCACTAGCCACATTTCAAGTACTCACAATTCACAGAATATGAATGTCTGTTTCTGTGCTCTAATGAACAGCACAGACATAAACACTCCATCACTGCAGAAGGGAATTGGACAGCGGTATTCCAATATTTCATGGACAGGATCCTGAGTATAATGACAGAATAATGACAATTCCAAGTTCCCATTTCAGTTCACGGTCTCTTCTCTGATTCGTGGTGTAGCACGGAGCCCATCTCTTTTGTGAACAAAGGTTAATTTGTCCAATTATACACAAGTAGCTAACATTGCTTTTTTTTTTTTTTTTTTTTTTTTTGCCAGTCTTACACTGTAAGTTACAACCAAAGTGAAGGGCCTGAATTATATTTTCATTTTAACAAAGGGGTTTAAAGGGGAAATCCATCTGAAAAAGGAACAAGTCAGGAAAACAAAAACAAAACAGAAGTTTCCATACCAATTCCCATAGCAATAATCCCTTTGCCGTCCTGAGAGTTCCCCCTCATCCTGATTTCATAGTAATCCTGTTTACACCTTTCAAACTTAACCCCCATGCATATGTCTGTAAAACAATATAGGTTATCTTAAACTTCATAGAGATTTTGAACTTTTTATACAAATGGAATCGTGCTATGTGTATTCTTATGAGACCTTATTTTAGCTCAAATATATGCTTGCTAAGTTGTTATAGGTGTCTCTAAAGGGTTCTTGTTTTGTTATTTGTAGAATTGCATTGAATGAATAAACCACACATGAAATTAATCCTTTTCCCTTTGTGGTCATTCTGCTTTTAGAATTTAAAAATTACAAATGATGCTGCTGTAAGCCTTCTTGCACATGTATGTTGGTGCACACGTGCACTGGCGCACAATATTGGAGCACAGATCACTCACAATAATATGCCTAGGAATGGAATTACTGGTGTATGTGTATAATATCCCACCCAAAGAGATGATGTCCTAGATTAAGTGACTGTGCCAATTTGCACTATGGCGAGCAGTGTGTGGCAGCTATTGATGGTCCATATTCTCACCAATATTTGGAATAGTCAGTGATTTTAATTTAGAAATTCTAGTGGGTTTGTCATGACATCTCATTATGTTTCTTTCATTAAACTTTAGTAAGATATAAATCACATAAAACTCACCATTTAAAGTACACAATTCAACGTTTTTTCACATATTCAGATTTTTAAATCACCATATCTAATTTTAGAGCATTCTCATCATCCCTAGATGATGACTTTAGAATATGTCTCTCTATAAAATGAAGTCAATCCATTCATTTTGACTTCATGAGTGTTTTCTCTATCATTGGCAACTTTTCCAGTTTTGGAGAAGCACCTTTCCAAGTTCCTTTAAAAATTAGACTTTTAAGCCAGGCACGGTGGCTCACGCCTGTAATCTCAGCACTTTGGGAGGCTGAAGAGGGCAGATCACCTGAGATCGGGAATTGGAGACTAGCTTGACCAATAAGAGAAACTCCATCTCTACTAAAAATACAAAAAATTAGCCGAGCATGGTGGCACATGCCTGTAATCCCAACTACTCAGGAGGCTGAGGCAGGAGAATCACTTAAAACCAGGAGGTGGAGGTTGCAGTGAGCCGAGATTGTGCCATTGTACCCTAGCCTTGGCGACAAGAGAGAAACTCTGTCTCAGGGAAAAAAAATATGTAATTTTAATTAAAATTATGTTCAGTAAAGAGATTTGGAAAACGTTGACAAATTTTGTCACATTGAGACTTATAATTCATGAATATGGAATGCTTCTTTATTAAATATCCTTAAATAAAGCATTGCTGTTTGCATTTGTGCATTTTTCAGTAAATTTATTCCAAAGATCTTGAAGTATTTTGCTAGTGTTCATAATATCTCTTTCTCTGTTGGATTTGTTTAAGTGCTAGTGGTGGTACGTATATGTTAGGTTCAAGCCCAAGCTGGGGGGCTAGGGGAGTCAGTGGACAGGTGGCAGGTAGCTGAAAGAACACTCATGGAATTGTAGGCAGGTGGGACAGAGCTTTATTTCTCTCGGTATGGGAGCGGGAGAGCAAGCACTATGCACATCGTTAGCAAGGGAGTTATACTTTTTACAGGCAATGATGCTTCCAAGGCAAGCAGGAGCTTACCTGAGTAGTCACATTACCTGCCTTACATGGCGTCGTTACATAATGCATTGGTTTATGCGCCTGAGCTCCAGACCCACTGTGTCATGCTGCACTGGAAGGCTGCCTGGGTCCATTTCTGACTGAAGCACCGCCATCCTCCTTGCACTCCACTCCCTAGGCCGATGGCATCTTCCGGGTAGGGACACCTGCCCATAGGGTGGACTCCTGAACCTATAACCCACAACAACAATACAGAGAGCAACAACTCACTGCTAAGATTCCAGCTATGCCACTTATGACTATCAGGATCCAGCATAGGCCAGAACCTAGGGACGCCCACCACCTCTGGAGGGGGTCATCAGTAAGGCCCTTGACCACCTTTATTCCCCATGCGACCCCTTGCAGGGCTGATGTTATGTTTTGCTGATTGTCAGGGATAAATGTACAGCACTGTGTTCCTACAAAGCACAGGTGTCTCCTTGGGAGCAGGTACTATGTCTAAGGCCATCCAGTCTTATAACACAACTTTTCTAATCTGATTAACCTCATCGGTCAACAGGAGGAGGCCTGCTTGGGTGTGTAATTCAGAACCAGAGCGGTATGCTCTGCAACAGCCGTCACTTCTTCCTCTGTAGTCATAACACCTGCTCCAGGAACAGTTAATACTAAGGGATAGAACTGCCAGGCGGCTCGCTGCACTTCAAAAACTGGAAGGGTAGTGCCTCTCAGTTATGCAGGCGTCTGGGTAATGTGGGGAGGACAGTGGCAGGTCCATAAGGCCACCCTCAGGAACAATGTCCAGTCCAGTTCCCTGTAAGCTAAGGCCACCCTGTGTACCCGCAGACCCCAAAACTCCCAAAGGGTACAAAGTCCATCAGGGCCGGACCTTGATGAGGCCACTTGTTTCACCGCACCTTTGGTGTGGTGACGCGTGTTATGTTTGCACAGGTCGTGGCGGGTCCCTATCTCACATTAGGGTTAATGTGTTCTATGGAGCGCAGCACCCAGGCTAGGGGTACATGTTCCCCCACTAGCCAGCCCCATCTGTCATAAGCACTATGAGCCAGCCAGGGGGCGGGCGGGCCTTGGGTCTTGCAGCGCCGTTTTCCCAAAGCTTGCCATGTTGCATTTCAGGCACCACCACCAGGGCCAGCCTGTGAGTGACGTCAGGCTTCAGGCACAGTCTTACCCCCCACCACACACTGACCAGCCACGACAAGGTCTCCTTAGCGTGGAGGGGGCGGGGCCTCATCTGACCCCTCACGGGTGGGGAAGCACTAGGAACATTTTGCTCCATGTTTCTCCTTCAGTCTAGATAATGACTGACTTCTGCTGGGACCAATCACAGAGGGAGGGAGGGAGGAGTTGGGGTGGGCGGGCTGAGACAGGAGGGGCGGGGCGACTTCCCTCCCATCCCGGGCCCTTCCTGGAGCTGACACCTGGACAGGTCCAGGGCCTGCACCTGCAGCTGCGCAGTGGCCCTGGACGGAGATTCCTCGGGGGACACTTTCAATTCGCCTACCATAGGGGAGATTTCAGGTCCCGAACCAGGACCTGCAGACCTGGACAGCGGCACAAACCGCAGCTCAGAGGAGAGGTTCTGGATTGCGGAGGCCACTAGGGAACCCCTAATGGGTCACTGCACTAGGTGGCCGCTCAGAAGCCTGAGCTTGGCAAGGAGACGCTGCCGCGGGCAGGTACTGGGGTCCTCAGGGCCTCACGCACCTCAGGACCTCCTGGAGCTGGAATTGTGTTCCCTCGAGGTGTCCCTATGGGAAGGAAGAGGGGTCAAACCCAGCACCATCCTCCTCCTCTTTCACCTTCTCCTCCTCCTCCTCCTCCTCCTCCTCCTCCTTCTCTTCTCCCCTCCCCTCCCTTCTTCTTTCTTCCTTTCTTCTTTTCTTTATTCCATCTTCTTTCTTCTTGTGATTGAGGATTCTGTCCAGGCTCCTGAGGCTCTCCTGAGGGCAAGTGGGGAGGGTGGACAGAGCGAAGGAGGGCAGGGAGGTAAATGGGAAAGAACAGCAGTTACCCTTGTCAACAGTGATGCCCTTGGGTCCATCTTCACCGAGGGCTCTTATATGTAATCAGAAGATGAAACACCGGGAAACAGAAGCAGCGGAGACACAGTGAAGGAAAGCAGTCCAACAAACAACTTCTGGTTCAATATCGGACTATAACAGATAGTATCTGAAGAATGTAAAATGTGAGTGCAAATTAGAAAAGAAACAAAAATTTTAAAACTAAAATATAATATCCCCATTAGAAGCAAAAGAGTGGCTTTGTAGACAATGACACACAGTTGTAGAAAGAGCATTAGAGATAGATTAGGAAAATTGCTTATCCAGAACCTATTTTTAACTTTGAAAATTGTTGGCCAGGCGTTGTGGCTCATGCCTGTAATCTGGCACTTTGGGAGACCGCGGCAGCCAGATTACCTGAGGTCAGGAGTTGGAGACCAGCCTGGCTGACATGCTGAAACCCTGCTTCTATTACAAATACAAAAAATTAGTAGGGTGTGGTGGTGTGCACCTGTAATCCCAGCTACTCAGGAGCCTGAGGCAGGAGAATCACTTGAACCTGGAAGGTGGAGGTTGCAGCAAGCTGGGATTGTGCCATTACACTCCAGCTTGGGCAACAAGGGTGCAACTCCAACTCTCTCTCTCTCACACACACACACACACACAGAAAAGAAAAAGAAAGAAAATCGGTGCTGCCCCTCTCACAAGGAGGCTGATGAGATTCCCATTACACTTTCTCTGTCTATGAGAATCTACTGTCTGGCTCAGCCTCTGACTCTCCTCGGAGCAGCCATCAGCACTTGTGACTCCTCACTCGGGTCCTAATGGAAAAGTCGCCTTGAGATGCTGGGCTTGGGGCTTCTACCCAGGAGAGATTATGCTGATGTGACTGTGGCAAGGGGAGGACCAGATCCCAAAATGCATAGCATGGGGGCCCCAGGCCTGGGGGATGGGACCTTCTAGAAGTGGGTGGCTATGGTGGTGCCTTCTGGAGAGAAGCAGGTATCCCCGTGCTGTGTGGAGCATGAGGGGCTGCTCAGGCTCCTTAAACTGAGGTAGGTAAAGAGGGAGTGTGGTGGAAACCTCTTCACAGAACTGGCATAGTGAAAGCTGCTCTGGGCCCTGTGGCAGGGTCAGGATTTTGACCTGGAAGCCCAGGCCCCTTTCATTCCCTTCTCAGAAACACCTTCCAAGCTCATCCTAACCATCATGGGAACAATTGCTGGCTTCCTGCTGCTTCCTGCTCCAGTCTTTGGAGATGGGATATGCAAGAAGTTCTCATGTATGCAAGAGGCTGGAGAGATGGCTTTGCCCTTTCTCACCTGTTGGGATCCCACTGTGAGTGGGAGACTTGCTTATTCACTTCTCCCTGCTCCTGCTAGAGCTGGGGATGGTGAAGCCACTAAGCCACATGCCCTGAGAGGGAACCAGGCAGACTGACAAGGAGGGCACTGCCTGTCAAGTGGCCAATGGTCCCAATCAGAGAAGGTGAAGGGTGAGAGAGGAGGCTGCTGGGAACCAGAAGCTTGGTTCTGGAAGGCTGAGAAAGTGCAGGCTGACAGTAGAGGCTAAGGGCTGGAGACCCTGGGGTCAGCTGTGCTGTTCCCTCTGAGCCCCAGGGTGCAGGGGAGGGTCCTTTACACAAGGGAGCTTCAGGTCTCATGGCCATTTCTGGGCTCTGTACTCCGCTGATCCCCCATGAGGATTCTAAACATTGAGATCAGGTACCCAGGATCCCTGGAATCTGATTCTCATATAACCTGAATTATCTTTAATAAAAATATTCTTCTATTTTGTTTATTTCCTACAAGATATAAAATATTACCAAACTGTTGTACATTATGAGCTAATATGTAGGTACCAGGCATATGTGGACAGATCCTCCTAGTTATTTATATTGGAGGAAGGTGGGGGTCCAGCCCCATTCACAGATGTGAACAGCAGGATAGCAATGTCAGGACCACGATACTGGGTGGCCCTAACCCTGAAGGAAAGACCTTCACTGCAAACAGACATTCAGGACGCAGATTTCAGGGTCCTCCGCTTTCTTTTCTTCCTGTTCTGAATTTAACAGTTTAATTTCCTAATCTCAGCTGGTAGCAATATAAATGAGGTATTCATGACACTTGGGCCCCCCTCTACCATGGCACCTAACAGGGTCTTCTCTCCTCATAAGAATGTCAGGAGGGTCTACTCTATAAAAACCAACAAGGAAGGGGTGGCAGGAGAAGCTCATCTTGAACCCCTGGAATAGAGAGCGTGGAGCCATGGTCCTGTTCCTCACCCATCCCACGGTCCTGCCTCAAATACAGTCTCCTTCTGCAGGCTCTGCTGGGTCCTCTTTATTTTCATTCTCCAGGTGGTGACAGGGTCCCTGATGCTGATGTGGTGTTCACAGCTTCCTGAAATATAATCTTTGGGGCCCATTGCCAACAGGAGCTGAGGCTGGGGAGCAGCTTAGGGTTGTGGGGGATCCCTGGATTTGAAGGTAGGGGATGGCGATGGCCTGCCCATAATGCTCAGGGTGTCGAGGCTGAGAGTGGCTAAGCTGAATCTGGTCATTACCATGTTCTCTACAGTTTGGAGCTGCCTTGTGCAGACCAGCAAGACACAGATTGTTCTCAGCTCCCTTGTCTCTGAATCCTGACTTCTCTTCCCCCAGCTGTGTAGCTGATGAACTGTGCCTCCTCCCAAGCATAGCACAGGGGGGATGTAGGGAGAGGGACCCATTCCTCTGATGCCCCAGAACCCCTTCCACAGAGTCCCAATATCCAGGCCTGGGGTCCCCTTCCCTGGATCAACCTTCCTTTTCTGGAATGAAAGGGTTACAGTGTTTCCCTCCCAGATCTCCCCTGTGACTCACTCACTCTAAATAGATGTCTTGCTCTGGGTTATTATTCTCACATCCCTTCTTTGAAGCTGTGCTAAGATGTTACAAACTATTAAGAGAACATGGAGGCCGGGTGTAGTGGCTTATGCCGGTAATCCCAACACTTTGGGAGACTGAGGTGGGTGAATCACCTGAGGTCAGGAGTTTGAGTCCAGCCTGGCTAACATGGCAAAAACCTCTCCCTAAAAAATACAAAAATTAGCTGATTGTGGTGGCAGGCACCTGTGATCCCATCTATTCAGTAGACCGAGGTGAGAGAATCACTTGAACCTGGGAGGTGCAGGTTGCAGTGAGCCGAGAGTGCACCATTGCACTCCAGTCTGGGTAACGAAAGCAAAATTCTGTCTCAAAAAAAAAAAAGGAGGATAGGTTCCCTTTTTTGGATTATAAGGATTTTCTGTGCTGAGGCGGGGCCAGGTGGGGAGAGAAGGGCGGGTGGAGGGGCAGGTGCTGGGTGGTGCGCGGCCTCGCTCTCTGCTCCACAAAGTTCCTGCTGAGGTCATTCCTCGTCTATTTGTCTGGATCCCTCCCTGTGGTGTGATTTGTGCCTGGTCTTTAGGGGCGGGTGCTGCTCCAGGTTGGAGGCCTCACACATCTCCAGGGTGAGCCTTTCTCCAAGTCCATGGAGGTCAAGGGCAGGTCCTGGCAGCTCTCCATCCTGCCCTCAGCTGCACTTTGTATGTGTCTGTATTTTCACACATTGACCTCGTCCCTCTGATCAGAGATTTCCAGGAATAGCATCCTGTAGGGGAGCCATCATCATCACGCTCTGGCCAGGCTCTGTCTCTCACTCTTGGGTCGTGAGTTCTGTTTCTTGTCTTCTAAAGACTCGGGGCAGCCTCTGCACTTGGGGCTTCTCAGACACCCCAAATTGATTGTTTCCACCTTTGCCTTCCTTCCTGCTCTGTTTCCAGAACATCTTATTTTCCCTTTTTATTGTAGTAAGTCAATTTTTTAAATTAACACTGTGAATAGATGTGTTAATGCAGTGTCTTGGGTGCACCATGTGGTTAGTCAGGGACCTGGTAGAAAAGAAATGATACCTTTTTCTTCCTTTTATTTATTTATTTTTTTGAGATGGCGTTCCATTCTTGCTGCTCAGGATGGAGTGCAATGGGGCAATCTCAGCTCACTGCACCCTCTGCCTCCTGGGTTCAAGTGATTCTCCTGCCTCAGCCTCCTCAGTAGCTGAAATCACAGGCATGCGCCATGATGCCTGGCTAATTTTGTATATTTAGTAGTGATGGGGTTTCTCCATGTTGGTCAGGCTGGTCTCAAACTCCTGACTTCAGGTGATCCACCCACCTCAGCCTCCCAAAGTGATGGGATTACAGGCATGAGCCACTGCTCCTGGCCTGAGATTGTACCTTTTACACAGATGTCAGCAAGGCTAAGAAAGCGGCCGGGAGCGGTGGCTCACGCCTGTAATCCCAGCACTTTGGGAGGCTGAGGCGGGTGGATTACAAGGTCAAGAGATTGAGACCATCCTGGTCAACATGGTGAAACCTCGTCTCTACTAAAAATACAAAAAAAATTAGTTGGGCATGGTGGCGTGTGCCTGTAAACCCAGCTACTCAGGAGGCTGAGGCAGGAGAATTGCCTGAACCCAGGAGGCGGAGGTTGCGGTGAGCCGAGATCGCGCCATTGCACTCCAGCCTGGGTAACAAGAGCGAAACTCTGTCTCAAAAAAAAAAAAAAAGAAAGCAACAAGGGGCACTGAAGCTCCCTGGGATGATAAAAGAGCAAGGAAAGGAGCAGTTTCCAGAACTCAAGGAAATCTATAGCTTTCAGTAGGGGCAGCCCTGCATGCCAGTGGCTGTAGGTAGAGGCTGAAGTGATTGCAGAACCACAGAGCTGCCCAGAGGGAGTGAGGGAAATGAAACCCTGAGTTACTTCTCCTCCCACACTCCCATCTCCTGCAGGTGCCTGTTATCATCCAAACCCAAGCAGAAGCCAGATGGTGAAGGGGCACAGGCTGTACCTGTCATGGTCAGCCTCCTAGTGCAGGGGGCAGGGTGGAGGAGGCTCTGTGGGGAGATAGCATCAGACAGCAATGCACCCACCTGCTTACAGTGTTCACAATGTTCAGGGAATTCACTTAAATATCCTAGAGTTTCCCTAACCCAAAAGCATGACTTTTTAAAAAATAAATGTTATTTATTTATTCATTCAAGTTCCCTTGTATGAAATCAGTGCTGAAGCATTGTTAGAAGGGAAACACAAGACTCAATAAGGCCACCACCTCAATAATACCCAACAAAATATGATGCAATGCTTCTAATCCCAGCTACTCGGGAGGCTGAGGCAGGAGAATTGCTTGAATTTGGGAGGCAGAGATTGCAGTTAGCTGAGATTGTACCATTGCACTCTACCCTGAGTGACAGAACAAGACTCCATCTCAAAATAATACTAATAACAATGACGGGAGCTGTACACATTAGGCCTTCAGGTGGACAGTGACATTAGTAAGGCACTTAGTGGTACCATCAATGGCCAGGGAACAGACCATGTTGATGCCATGCCCTTCAGCTACATAGAACTTTGCTGTGCATTTTCTTCTTAAAATCACAGCATTAGGCCACTACATTAACAAGTTCTTCAAACAGAAATTCATTTATTCTTTGTGATAAGATTTGGGTAAGGGTGAAAAGAGTATTAAGTAACACTGATTGCAGATTCTTTATGACTTTTAGCCAGAACTACGAAAGAAAGTATACAGAGGCTGGGTGTGGTGGCTCACGCCTGTAATCCCAGCACTTTGGGAGGCCAAGATGGGCAGATCACGAGGTCAGGAGATAGAGACCAACCAGGCCAATATAGTAAAACCCCATCTCTACTAAAAATACAAAAATTAGCTGGGCGCAGTGGTGTATGCCTGTAATGCCAGCTACTTGGGAGGTTGAGGCAGGAGAATCACTTGAACACGGGAGGCGAAGGTTGCAGTGAGCCAAGATATCAATATTGCACTCCAGCCTGGGCAACAAGAATAAAACTCCATCTCAAAAAAAAAAAAAAAACTCTAAGCATTCAATAAAAACCACTTCTCCCTGCCCAATGCCATCCATGGAAATACTTCTACTGCAGAAGAGATGCCATCTTCCATTTACATGTCTGTAAAAGCTAATGCATGCCTCCGCTGCAGTAGACAGAAGAGAGCTAAGCAGCCCCTTCCACACAGTGCCTCTGGTGGAGAATGTTGGTGTGGCCACAGTGCTCCCTGTCCTCTGCTGTGCACTTTACTGCTCTGTGGAGAGGGGTGAGGACCTCAATGGAGACAGGAGAAATCCTATTTTGTTCAGACGATGTGGCTCTCTTTGGGTTTGTCCAGCAAATCCAAGCTGTGTCTGTGGGTCTGTACGCTGTGTGCATCTTCAGCAGGAACCCCCGTGAAGTGCTTCAGTGCTGAGCTCCCAGTCTCCCTTGTAACCATGGCAAATGGAACCATCCACTTGACACAGTTCTCTCTGTCACACCACGAATGCTCTTAAACCTTTTGTGTCAATTCAAGGGAAGAGAATTACAAGGCAGAAGCAGTGAGTACATCCTAGGAAAATTCTAAGCAGTCAGCATCCAGCACACGGAGATCTGAAAGCTCCGCAATCTGTAAACATTTGCTGGGGAGGCCGTGGCAACAGCACTTTGTATGAGCCATTTAGAGACGCCACCTGCATGTATACATTCAGCCAGGACACAGTGGCCAGGGGACTTAAGCACCACTCAGGGGCCTTTATACTTACTCATTCCACAGTAAGAATTTTATGTCCTGAACAAGCCCCAAAGCTGCACACTGTGCAACTGTGAAGAACAGATTTCCTCAGGTTTGGCTGCAGTAGATAAAGATAAAATCCCAATCATCTGTAAAAGTGATTTTACAACATTCTGTGCTGTCACGTGTTGATCAAAGCAATCCTGTGCCAAGTAAACTATCTCCCTGTGAAGTCTGCAGACCTCATGCGCCTCCCTCAGCCAATCCAGAAGAGGCTGCAGAAGAGGGTGCCACGGCATAGAAGGCTTATCCCATAAGTATGACTTTTGCTGGTTCAATATGACTTTCCAGACTCTTCTGTTTGCCCATGTCTGTATAGGCAGTGGTGAGGCTCTGGATCACAGGAAATGCTGAGACATATGCATAGAATTCAGGTAGGCCAGCTCATCCTCTTTGTCAGATGTGGGGATCAAGCAGCAGGGTTTATACAGACTGTATTACTGTCCCAAGGCTGAATGCCACCCTGGCCTCCCACAGCCCTGTCAATATTGGCAATTTTTCCACTGGACTCTGAACAAAAAGCCACAATTTCCTTCTTTTTTCGGGAACAAACAGAGAAATCAGTGCCACTTCCCTCTTTCCTGCTGCCCTGTTCCTTCGCAACCTCCCCTACTCTCCCTGGACATAATGCAGGGCTCAGGCACCCAACTTAAGCCTGAAGCTGTCTCCAGGGCAGGCGGGCATGGACCTGTCAAGACAGGAGGCAGGAGGTGAGCAGGAGGAGGCATGCCTTTAAAAAACAACATCTCACTTAAAATTGCTTAGCAGGTACAAAAATGCGATGGTATCTAACTCTCCCTCCCTTTCCCCACAGGGACCATACAAATTGTAAATGAATTGCTTGAGTTATTTGAGTGCAAGCCCTAACAGTGAAGTCTGGCTTACACAGGCACAGGGAATTTCCACGGAGCTAGAGCTGCGGCTCATGGAATCACAGACGCTGCCAAAGTAATGAAAATGGTGAGTCACTTCCTCTGTAAAGGGAGAGAGGTTGACGGCGGTGCCTCTCGACCCAGACTGGGAACCTGACATGCTGGAGTGTGGGAGGCTTCTTGTAGCCATGGTTCTAATTTCCCTGCGGTGGCCGGGCTCTGTGGGCAGTGGGCCGGGTGTGTCTCAGGAGGGAACGAGGATGCCCAAGCAAGTGCCTGGTGATGCTTTTCCCCTCCGATCACTTCTCAGCACACACAGGCACACAGGCAAGGCTGACCACAGAAGAAGCTGCATGGACACCTGAGGACTCCACAGAGGAGCAGCTTTCCTCCAGGTGCTCTGAAGTGGTGATGTCAGAATGGAGGGGACCTGCTGACACTGGCTCTGCCAGACCTCTGTGCTCCCCTCCCCAGCCCCCACATTCCAGGACTCTTGGCACAAGAAAATGGATCAGACAAGAAGGACCAGGTTGGTGGGAATATCCCTGCCAATTGGCAACTCAAGCCTCACCCAGACCTCACCTCCTCACCCCACACTCCTCAGACCCTGTTCCTCCAAGCCAAAGTCAGACATGCAAGGGAAATGCCGGGCACAGATGACAGGCTGCATAATTGCTGGAGAAGGTCCCCAAGTCTAGGACCAGACACCTGTCTCACCCTCTCAGGTGACCTTAGTCATCATCCTGCAGGCACTTACACTCCTTCTCAGCACTAGCACTTTCTGTAGATAGTCAAGTTCCTCTTTCTTCTCAGGGTTCACCATGAGCACTGGGGTGACCAAACACACTGTGCAAAGGGCAGGGAGACTCTTCAATGACAGCTTATGAATCTGTCCCTTCGCCACCGCCAATGCTGGGAAATGGCACCTCAATCCACAATTTCTTCCTGCCCTACCTCCTCACACCCATCTGGAATTTAGGGGAATGGGGAGGGCAGCCAGCGGTGATGGCAGCAGCTGAGGCCTAAGGAAAACTGAACGGGAAGCCAAGGAACCAGCTCAGGTGACTATAATTGTTTGCTGTTCTGCACGTGTGTCCAAGAATGACCACAAAGGATTTTCAATGAGCAATTCTAAGGTTACCATCCTATTTGGCCACATCACAGACATCAAGTGGATCAACACTGCCTTTATCTATGACATGAGTGAGAATTCCGACCCCTACCTGCATCAGGTTAGCCCCACACCCTGAAGGACCCCCACTCTCCTGTTATTTTTTGCATCTTATTTACCTTATATCCTCATCCCTTCCTCTGGGTGTCTTTGCCCTGGGGGTCTTCTGCTTCTACTCTCTGTCTCCTTTCAGGTGGCCAGAGCAGGCTGGTTTGGTCAGGGCTTGGCCATCACATTCGAGTCACATGAGAATGATGCCAGGATCCTCAGTGATGGGCAGCATCGCTTTGAGGTGAGTGTTAGGAGCTGTCTGATGAGACAGACGTCTCCTCCACAGTGAGTGCTGAGCTCGTGAAACTTTTGGATCCTCCCTGTTTGTTAGTATGTTTCTTCTGAAGCCTGTCGTGTAGGTCATGGGCACCTGATACATAATGGACGTGTTACCGGTTCATGCCCCTGGCCTTTGATGCTGTGTTGGGCTGTTTTCCTGGCCTCCGTGTGGGGTCTCTGTCTTCTCGCATCATATTACATGTCCTTCCTCAGCCCCAAGTCTGTCCTCTGAACCCACACAGTACACCAGCATCTGCATGTGTGCCATGGGTTCCTGCCTCACTTTCCCCTTTTCATGCCTTATTCTGAACATGCCATATTTTCTCTTCAATTGAACAGATGCAGTAGATGACTCACCAATTCTGGAATGTGACCATCTATCCTTCAGGAGAGGACATGAGTGTGGGGGTGAAGGAGACACCATTGCTCACACCCCCAACAGCCCCCACCCCATGGCTTCCTTCCTCTGCATCAGCACCACCCCTGAACTCTTATTCTTGATTGTCATAATTTTTAACATCTTAACTAGAAATGAAAGACATGTGTTTCTGTGGTATCTGTAAGTGCTACATCTTCTTACTGTGTTTGGGGAGGTTATTTTAGGACACGATCCAGGGTAAATTCCTGCAAGGCTGAGGTGCACTGCGGTGAGGTCAAGGAAAGATGACTGAGACTGCAGAACCCTGGCTCCTCCACTACCTTCTTGTATTAGCCAGAGTCCTCTAGAGAGACAGAACTAATAGGATATATATATGGGGATTTATTAAGTAGTATTAACTCACACGATCACAAGGTCCCACAACAGGTCATCTGCAAGCTGAGGAGCAGGGAAGCCAGTCTGAGTCCCAAAGCTGATGGGGACTCAGTTTGATGTTTGAGAGCAGGAAGCATCCAGCATGGGAGGAAGATATAGGCTGGGAGGCTAAGCCAGTCTAGGCTTTACACATTTTTCTGCCTGCTTTATATTCTGGCCATGCTGGCAGCTGATGAGATGCCACCCACCCAGATTGAGGGTGGCTCTGCCTTTCCCAGTCCACTGACTCAAATGTTAATCTCTTTTGGCACCACCCTCCCAGACACACCCAGGATCAATACTTTGCATCCTTCAATCCAACCAAGTTGACACAGTATTACCACCACACAGCCAACTTCTGGCCTTTTGTGGTCTCTTCCATTTTCCCAGTGGCCTGGGAGCAGCTGGGATATTTCTGATCCTGGGGCTCCTAGGTAGTGATGCACAGTATTTCCAGTGCTGAGGGGTGCCATGGACACTGAAGCTTGGGTGTCTCCTCACAGGCTCTCTTGGTGCCTCCTTATTTGTTCCTTCAGGTTCTGGATCTTGACCACTAGGACCTGGGCCCCCACCCCCTCCAGCAGGGCCTGATCCACTCCAGCTGCTGCTCCAGCAACTCTCTGGCTTGGGCCACCTCAGCCGTGTGGTGGGACCAGGGGCTTGGTGAGGGGAGTTGGGAGGGGAGCTCCAGCCAGGGCGCTGAGACCCTGGGAAGCTGTGCTGCAGGGTCTGGCTGTAAGAAATTTGACCTCTGTTTCTCTTTTTCTAGCCCATTAGTTTCAGTCCACCTGTACCAAGAAGCCCAGGGGGCTCTCTGTCTTAGGTATAGGCCTCTGGGAGGCAGGTAGAGATCCCTGACCCAGGAGCTATACTGGAAACCCCACAGCTGCAGAAAGTCAAGTCGCACCTCTAAAACCCCCAGCTGGTTAAAAAAGACAAAGAATTTGACTACCCAAGAGGTTTCATTTACATAACAAGACCACCTTCTCAGCCTCCCTCTGTGTGCTTTTAATTTAAAGATTTCAGAGATCTCTTCTTCTAAACAATTAATGAAAACATCAGGTTTTAAGAGGACACATAGTAGTGTCATGGCTAGCCTTAACAGATTCCCTTGACTAAATTAAGAGCAAAAAAATCTGACTTCAAACACTCTGGTAGTTAAAATTATACACTCATCAGCCTAGCACGGTGGCTCATACCAGTAATCCCAGCACTTTGGGAGGCTGAGGTGGGCAGATCATGAGGTTGAGAGATTGAGACCATCCTGGCCAACATGGTGAAACCCTGAGTCTACTAAAAATACAAAAATTAGCCAAGTGTGATGGTGAGAGCCTGTAGTCCCAGTTACTTGGAGGCTGAAGCAAGACAATTGCTTGAACCTGGGAGGTGGAGGTTGCCGTAAGCAGCCTGGGCAACAGAACAAGACACTGTCTCAAAAAAAAAAAAAAAAAAAAAAAAAGATTAAACACTTCTGCTATGGCTCAGGTTTGCTACCTCATCAGGGAACAACAAAGGCCACCCACTTGTGGCCTAAGAGTCATAACTTTGGTTAAGGCACTTGGGAGGATACCTTTTGGTAAAGAAGGTGAAAAGCCAGGAATATCAACTGCTCCTCCTGGCTAACATCTGGTGATAAGGGATCTGAAAGGACTTTTTAGAGCTCTTATAGTCAAAATTGGACTTCATTACAACTGATATTTTAGACTTTAGTGTGTATATATCGTTTTAAGGTTTCTGTTCTCTCTGTGTAAACATTTCTCAGTCAGCTGACTGCCTCTCTTAAACCTCCTGCTAGTCACATGCACTCCCTCTGTTTCCCTATCTCTCTATTTATTTCCTTTTTATTTTTATTTTTTGAGATGGAATCTCACTTTGTCACCTGGGCTGGAAGCTGGAGTGCAATGGTGTGGTTTTGGTTCTCTGCAAACTCTGCCTCCAGGGTTCAGGTGATACTCCCACCTCAGCCTCCTGAGTAGCTGGGATTACAGGTGCATACCACCACACCTGGCTAGTTTTTGCATTTTTAGTAGAGACGGGTTTTACTATATTGGCCACACTGGTCTTAAACTCCTGACCTCATGATCTGCCTGCCTTGGCCTCCCAAAGTGCTGGGATTACAGGTGTGAGCCACTGTGCCCGGCGGACATGGAATTTTTCAAGATTACGAATAATATGGGTTTTCTAAAAATTGAATGAATGAATTGAAAATTGTTAAGCATAAATGATAAAGGGGTATTTCCAAGCCACTTTGGGTCCCATGGTTGCCACTCAAAAGTGGAGCTGTCCCCATTTCTTTTCAGTTTTACTCAGATCAAAGCTTGTGGTTCCAATTTAATATATAATCACAAAATGCATTTAAGTTTCTTGAGATGCCGAGGGAGCAAGCATTCCCTTAATTTTCTAGAAATTATGAGAAATAATTCTTTTGTAATCATTACTAAAGTAAAAAGGGATTTTTACCCAGGGCTTTGCAAATATGATGTGTTTTCTTCCTGCTTTTAAGGGTCATGTTTCTGAAAATCTCAACCTAGTGACATCACTTTCATGTTTCTCTCTGCATTTACTCCTTGGTACTGGAGAGACCCTCAATGCATCTCAGTAAGGATGAGATGTGTTCTCATGTATTCTCACTAGAATGGATGTGTTTATCCATGACTCACAGAATCTAACCATATCCTGGCTACAAGATACTCACTTTGGATCTAGGAACATGTAGAAGTTGAAATTGGAAGGACAGAAAAGGATATTCATGAAAACAATAAGAATTTCTTATGTTCTTTCATAGGATTCTATGTGTTGGCTGAGCTCAGATGATAGCATGGGTGTTTTACATGGTTCAGGGCTTGAAGTGGAAGGAAACAGATGCAGGCAGGATGGTTAATAGCTGTGTGTGAAACTGACACAACCACACTTCTGCCATATTTTATTGGCTAACACAGATCTGGATCTGCTCATGTTTAAGGGGTGGAGAGACCTTACCTCTTGAGGAGGGAGTGGTGGGTCAGACTAAAGAAAACCACGTGTGATGGAAGATATTTTTGCAGCCCTCTTTGGAAAATACGTGCAATCCAAAACATCCTATCTGCCAGAAAGGCAGAACACCGTCATGCCTTACCACTCAAGTCTAAGTCCTGCAATTCTATATGTTGGAAACAATTGCTCAGAGTCACACAGAAAACAAGCACTTAAATGACAGATTGCTCAGCAAGGGAAATTTACTTCTGCAGAATGGTGACACTCACATTCTTGGCTGCTGCCAGAGCATACCAAGCAAAGGAGAGAAGGGGTTTTTATCCCTGTCACAGTCCCTACTCTATGTCCTTCCTCCATTGGCTGGGGTTGGAACACAATTGGCTATTGTTTAGCAATTTCCAAGTAAAGAAGGTGCGGGTCAGTTACAAATGTGTCTGTGGAGGGGCTCGGGGTGAGGGGTGGTGAGACATGTCTGGGCATGTCCAGGAACAGCAAAGGTGGGAAAGATTACTTGCAGAATCAGGAACAAGGAAGTAACTGGAGAGGCATATTTTTCTACAGATTGGGACTGGTGGGAAGAGTTGTTGACCAAGCAGTGACTAAGTAATTAGACGTGAGGAGGTATAAGGATAAGGAAGTTGCTTTGGAGAAGAAAGAACATCTCCTTTCCTCATCTTCTTCCCTCAACTCCTTTCAAAGAACAAAGAAGTAAAACTGTTTAAGAGGAACGGTTTGTTCCTAACATATAATATCCTGGGGAAGGAGCATGTCTTAGGAAGTAGGTGTGGAGTTGACATTCTAAATAAAGCCCCATCTAAAGCCACAATTTCAGTTTATTTTGATGAAATTTTGTGTTATTTTTGTAAATTAGGGGCTCACAAATCTCTCTTCAGGGATTTCTCCAGTGGTGGGGATGATACGCTTCCCTCCTCCACAGTTCTATTTTACAGATAAGTGGATCTAGGTCTCAGTTTCAATTATTTAAAACACCAGAGACTTGGATGTGTGCAAGCCACAAAATGGTGAAAGGATGCTCTCTGTCACGTTCCCTTCTCTCAGTCACTGCATCCTGAACAAGAACCTGCTCTACTTTGACCTTCTGAATGGGGAGGAGAACTGCAATCCTGCATAACCTTCAAGCTTCCTGAGCTAAACCTGCTGCCCAAACAGAATGGTTTGTTGTAAAGACTAAACCCTACACCAAGGGCTCTCCCTTCACCCACCAGAGTCAAGCCAAAGAGATTTATTCTATTTTGTTCTTTAGAAAATGGAATCTCAAGGATGATTCAGACTGTTATGGGCTAAACTGCATCCCCTCAAATGGACATGTTTATGTCCTAACTCCCAGTACCTGAGAAAGTGACTGCATTTGGAGAGGTCTTTAAGGAGGTCATTTAGGTAAGATAAGGTCATATGAGTGTGCTCTAATTCAATGTGACTGATGTCCTCATGAAAATAGAAGATTAGGACACAGACAGATACAGAGGAATGAGCATGTGAAGACTAGGGAGAAGACATCTACAAGCCAAGGAAAGAAGACACAGAAGAAATGGGCACTGCCATCACCATGATATTGGACTGCCAGCCTCCAGAACTGTGACACAACACATTTCCATTTTGAGAATGCCCCCCTCACCAAGGTATGAAGGTTCCACTTGACACATACAGGTATAAAAATTGCTAGGTCTGCGGAATAGTCACCAATCTTGAGTCCTGGATATTCAGAAATTCTCACCCAGTAACTACACCAAAGCCAGGTTTTATGTCAGAGTCCCTCAAATGTGCAGAAGTCTGGTGTCTTTGAGAAAAGACCCTACAATTCTGTTTTAGATATATTCTTTCTACAGGCCTTTCCCAGAGGAACATTTAGTCATTTACCCCTGTCCACTGGGAAATAGAAAAACCCCAAAAATCTGGAAGCTCAACATTAATGTCTTTAATTCTGTCCAAGGTTACCCTGGGATGAATAATTTGTTGTCATCTGTATAAAAATCTTTCCCTACACTAAAGTAATGAAGATATTCTACTATATTATTTTAAAGAATGTTTTCCAAGAGATGAGTAAGATTGCATTTTTCCATATAGTAACCAATTGTTCTTAAACTATTTATTAAATAGTTTTTCTTTATCCACTGATCTGAC
Source organism: Callithrix jacchus (assembly GCF_049354715.1). Classification (NCBI taxonomy): domain Eukaryota; kingdom Metazoa; phylum Chordata; class Mammalia; order Primates; family Cebidae; genus Callithrix; species Callithrix jacchus. The sequence goes on from NC_133505.1 coordinate 37,783,589, forward strand.
CTACCTTTGCTCTACACGTGTTCATGGCTTTCTATTCTATTCAAAAGATCTAGTTGAGTGCCCTTGTCTCAACACCCTGACTCTCTCTAGAATGCTGCTCTTGCATTCTAACATCATGTCTTGATATATGCTAAGGAAATTCTCTCGCTTATTTTTATTTAGAGTGTTGTAGCTATTTTTTGTCTTTCATACTTCAAGATTTAAAATCAGCTTACTGTCACAAAATGCTGGATAAACATTTGATTGAGATGTATTTGTTCTCAGAGTATTGTAAGAAATTAATGTCATTATAATATTGAATCATCCAAGCCAGGATCTTGGTAAATCTCTTCAGTTAATCCACTGTCTTCTTCAATTACACTCTTCTGTAATTACTCTGTAGGGTTTTTTAAGTAACCCCATTGATGCCTTGTACAGAATTCGTTAGGTGTAGTTTTAGGACTTTATATGTATGCACTTAAGCAGTATCAATTTTTTTAAATTTTATTTTCCATCTTTGCAGAACAGCTCCATAATTTTTTCTACTTACCCTGTAAATCTATCTTACTAACTTCAAGAATGTTCTAATCATTTGCATTTTCTGCATTCAACATATTACCATCTGCAAACTATAAGAGTTTTGTGCCTTCTTTTAAAACCTTTTTAAGTGTATTTCTTTTCTCCTTTACAACACTGGGAAGATCCTTAATTACAATGTTTAAAAAGAGCAGTGAAAACTGCTGGGCCACCCATGCAAAAGTTGAGCTGTAAGTCCTGAGAAGTGACTGCGTTGCTCTTGCATTTCAGTCCTTTGAGACCCATCCTAAACCCAGGAATTTATGGTGCCCCATATGCACCCTGCAGCATTTACATGTAGCCTTTATCCCCCAGCCATCGAGAGTCTCAGACACTGCCCAGACAAGCAAACATCACCCAAGGCAAAAGCAGCCCCACAGCTCCACTTGCACTTCTAGACTTCTGCCTTCTCCAGCTTCCTGGCCTGGCAAATCTTCACTGCTTGGTTAGCCCATCCATACCTTCAATCAGATTTTTCAAATATGTACTCTTTTCCCACTTGTCCAGTAGTACTTAATGGGAGGGATGATCCAAATTACCTAATTAGTAATTGCTGAAAACTAAAGTACAGTGTACAAATTTTATCTCAATGTTACCAAGAGAGAAAATGCATAGGTATCAGTAGTGACCCCTTACTTAAACATGTGTAACTTAGAGGTAATAAAAACAAAAATGTTAGATAATATCTATTCCAGATTAAAATATATATCAATACACTCAAACTTACAGTAAAAACACCTACATATGTAATAGATGACTATGACTCTGATAGACAAACGTGGGAGTACAGTATGAAGACACTTCTCATCATCTTCACTCCATGAGGCAGACAGTATGAAATGAGAAACAGAGATTGAAATGTGTTGCAAGACTCTGTGAAAGGCATTAGAGTAAGTTCTACACAAATAAATCAAAGCAGTCTCCTCACAAATGACATTGGACTTATCTGTGAGATGCATGTCCTTATTGAAATGGAGCTAATCTTAGGTAGGTCGTTTCTTTTAAGTAAAAAGGACTCTGACTCACTAGCTACTGGTCCACCACCAGTTTTTTCCTTTGCTAAAAGGAAGGCCCCACCCTGAGCCAGCATCTCCCAGGTGGAGGTCTCTTGCTGACATCACCTTCCAGCAGGATAAATTTTCATGGGAACCCAAAGAGAAGAGGAAGAGCTCAAGAAAAAGGGCCTAAAGGAATGACAATAGTGACAATATTTTACACTTTTATTGTGCTATGTGTCAATCAGTGGTCTTAGCAGTTTAAAAATACTAATTTATTTTATTCTGACTACACATCAGCTTGTGCCTGTTATTTTCTCTTTTACAGATTATGAAAAATAGGAGCAAAGGTCACACACAAGTAGGAGTGGAGCTGGGTTTGCACCCAAACAATCCTGCCCCAAGGCCATGCTCACACCACTCACTTTTCCAAAATGTGAGGGTGGTGGAGAGTCCAGCTCAGGGAGAGACGAGAGTGAGAGAAGAAGGCTGAACAGAATGGATGACTCTGATGGACCCACGATTCCAGGAGAGAATGACAAGGATTATGTAATTCAGAGAAAATATTCAGAGTCTCTGGTTTAAACGTAAGCATCTTCAGCTCGAGGACAGGTAGCTGGGCAGGTAAGACAAACTAAACCAAAGCCGCAGCTCTGAAGAGTTTCCTCTCCTGAGAATTCCGCGGGAGTTTCCCTGACCTCATGGCCACCTCTCATCCTTATCTTCTAAGAAAAAGAGGAACCAGGTGCAGAAGCAGAACTTGAAAGCAGACATGAATGTGACCGCTGAAACAGAGCACCACATAGAGACAATTAAGTCCCCGGATGTCTGTGGGCCTCCCTGACAGTGGTCAGGCCTACCACAAGAGCTTGGAAGAGCAGAGTTTTCTCCTCATTCCCCAAAGGAAGGAGACATCTTGGCCATCTTGGATGTGTCCTTCCCTAGCTGGCTAAACAGTGGGCGCTTTCACAGGGCTGACACTGTCACACAGCCGAGGTGTCCCCAGCCCTTATGTGGGTGTGACAGAGGACTTAGAGCATCTTGCCTTTGGGTCACCTCTTTTCCAATGCCACTTCAGTCCCATACTTCTTGACCTGAGACTTATTAGTAAGAGTAAAGGTTATATGATTATATAGATGTGTATATTTATGATTGCACTTGAACAGCCATGTGATTATTTTATAATTATATATATATGAATAACTATAAACTATATCTGTAATTTGTTTCTAATTCTATGTTTATATGAGAACATGCTGAGGCTTCAGACCCTTGCCTGGGCTCTTGTGGAGTTTCTCCCCCACACAGGCCTTTCTGCTTCATCAAAAGTTGTAAACAAGGAAGGCAGAAGACAGAGTCATCTACTAATACAGAAGTGGGGCTGTCACATGACCTCATCACAGAAATGACATCATTTTTGTCACATTCTATTGGTTAGAAGCAAGTTTTCAGTCTCTCGGTTCTCAGCTGCATGAGACGCCAAGAGACAGAATCACTGGGCATCATCTTAGGGTCTATACGCAGAGGCTGGGCCATCACTAAACAAGATCATTACAAACTCATATCCCGGGCTGGGCTGGATGATCTGCAGAGCTGAACTATGTTTATGAAAGCAAAGCCCTGGATACAAGAACCAGAGGTGCCCACAGGAAAGGCTGGTCTTGCATTCTGTGTGAAGCTAGGCTGGCGTTCTCTCCAAATATTTTCTCTTCACACCTCCTGCATCTCTAAAGAAGCACCACCACTAAACCTATCTGTTTTTTTCTATTGAGTGTCATCCTGTCAGGCAAATCTTCTGCTCTATTTCTTCAAGCTTGTTTTCAGGCAGACGCCCACAAACTTACTTCTAGTAGTTATTTCTTTTCCTTCACTCACTTTATTTTTTAGTGGTTTATTTCTCTTGTATGGATTAACTAGTCAATTTAATTAGGGAATTGGTATTTTCTAAATAAATGTTTCTACTACTTTTTGGATCATATAAGCAAAAATCCTCTTGCCAAGCCTCAGCTCACTTCCCACATGGGCACTAGACAAAATTAGTGGGAATCCTGGGAAGTCATGGATTGGCATAGTTCTTAAGCATTAGCAGACATGTTGGTCACAAAGTCATAAAATATTATCTTTGATTTCCTTATGTCCCTGATGACATCAGACCTGGCACTCAATCCCTGTTTGTAGAGGTGAACTCAACTAAACTCCTCCCTGTTCACTGAATATGTGAGCCCAACAACCTCTCATGTCATGGACCAAATTCCCTTGTCTTATGTCATTTTTCCAGGTGGGGTGCTGTTCACATGGAGCCATTTCTCCTTTTCCACCTCATTTTCCAGGTGCGAAACACTGTATTTCAATCACTCAGGGTCCTTTCTTTTTCTTTTCTTTTTTTTTTGAGACGGAGTTTTGCTCTTGTTACCCAGGCTGGAGTGCAATGGCGTGATCTTGGGTAACCACAACCTCCACTTCCTGGGTTCTGGCACTTCTCCTGCCTCAGCCTCCCAAGTAGCTGGGACTACAGGTGTGCACCACCATGTCCAGCTAATTTTTGTATTTTTAGTAGAGATGGTGTTTCATCATGTTGATCAGGATGGTCTCGATCTCTTGACCTCATGATCCATGTGCCTTGGCCTCCCAAAGTGCTGGGATTATAGGCGTGAGCCACCACACCAAGCCAGGGTCCTTTCTTACAGGAAGAGATGGCCAAGGGCAGACCTGTGTTCCATGGATCAAATCCAAACTATGGTGCAGTAAAATAAAAGCAGAGCTCAAGTGGTAACAGGACGCCTATAGTAAAGACCATCTGAGAGCGCCCTAAGACTGCAGAACACTGCTGTGTGGTTGCAGAGAAGGAAAAACTGCCTTGGTCCCACATCTCTTCCCAACATAGAGTTTGCATGAGGGTCTCATAAAGAGGGCTTATGCAGAAGACTCTGGGAAGGAAGGCAACCTTTACTCACTAGACTCAGGAGGGTCTTTGCAGTTGGATGCTTGTGAGGCCTGAAGGTCTTGCAGGGCAGAGATCACCGGAACACCACAGGCTCTGCCTGTGTTCTTAGAATATGGAGCAATTCTAATTGCTCTGTATCCACAATGCTACAGAGATAAAAGCCCCTTGATGCATGTGTGTGTGGTCAGACCTTATGGCACCTCATCAACTGCACCTCTCTTGCCAAAGCACCTGGATAGATAATGGGTGGTAAAAGCTCAGTGTCCTTAGTTAGCATTTCTTAGGAGAACCACATTTGCTATTGAATGCTGCAGAGAAGTGCTCTTCCTCAGGCTATCTTCCTTCTCAGTCCCCCTCCCCAAAGCCTGCAAGATTAACAAGATCATGCACCCAATAAAGGCACAGGAAGCTCACAGATTCAATGTGGATCACCTGTGCGGATCACCCCACTGGAGAGTGTGTTGGACCCCTGGACTCATGCTATGAAATTCTACCCTTGTGTCTTTGTCTTTATTTCTTTTCTCACTCAGAGTGATTCTTCTGGAATGCAGATCTGAGCAATGTCCTTCCTGACTTCAGTGATGCCAAAGCTGCACATTGTCCTTGGGACAAAAGACAAGGTTCTACCCAAACCCATGAGCTTCAGCCATTGAACCTGCTCACTGCTCCAACCTTGCTTTCTGCCCTGTGCTCCTTTCTCTCTAATCTCCACCATGAACTGCTGACAGTTCCCCAGACTCCCTGTGTGCTCTTTCTTCTGAGCCTCTGTTTGTGATACTGATTCCCTAGAAGATTTTTCCTGCCATTCACCCAGGTTAACTATGTTCATCATCCAGGTCTCTGTTTAGACATTGCATTCTCCTGGAAGCGGTTTTCCCACACTAATTATAGTAGCCTGCATTTACTAGTTCTTTCAATCCTGTTGTGGAATCTTTGGTGTTTCACTCACTGAGGCCTAGGAGAGCCCGATGCATAGTCACTGCCTAATACAGGTTTGCTAAATAAATGTGGGGTCTGTTTGGTAGAAAGTCCCGCTATCTTTCCCCCAGGTTTCTTGCCCCCACCCTCCCCCCAGGCTTCCTGCTGCCCTGAGAAAAGCCCGCCAAGCCTGCTCTGTTCTGCCCAGCAACAACAAGCAGCCAATCATCGCAGCAGGAAAGCCCGCCAAGCCTCAGCCTATCCTGAACCGACACGTAACCCTCTGAGCCACCTCAGCAGTCTGCCCAGAGACAGACAGCCTATCCTAAGCTCCTACTACAGTCCGCCAGCCCTGTGTCCACGCCCCCTCCACCCCCCTATAAAATCCTCCTACCCCAGCTGCGCAGTCGCAGCCAGCCCCCGATCTCCTTCCTTTCCTGGCCTGCCCGCTGGTCCCAATAAACCTGAACTCGGCTTCCAACTCTCGAGCTGTTATTTGGGGTCGGGTACCAGGCAGGGGTCTACAAGGGGGTCACACAGGGTCGACCATGAGATACCACCTTACTCCTGCAAGAATGGGCGTAATTAAAAAGTCAAATAATAGTAGACATTGGCATAGATATGGTGAAAAGAGAACACTCTTACACTGCTAGTGGTCAGAATATAAGTTAGTACAGCCACTTTGGCAAAAAGTATGGATGTTCTGGAAAATCTTACCCAACAAGAAACCCAAGTGGCACTCAGGTGATCAGAGGGACACACTTTATTACATCAGCAGGCCCAGAAGGGTTCACACCCAAAAGTCTGGACCCCAGCTAAGAAAAGTACACAGTTTTTTGGTTTTTTTCCAGGAACATGTGCACTTTATTGAACACAACTGTGGAAAAGTGTGTGAGGGAAAAAGGCTGATACAGGATCAGCTGGGGGCAAGGAGAGGAATGGAAGCAGGAGTGCGTGGGAGACAGGTCACAGGCAGAGCCCCTGGCCGGGATGATTCCTCTGATCTACTGATAGGCTTGCAGAATCAGTATTGGGATGATGATCAGCAGAATGGTCGTGAGGATGCCCAAGATCAGCACCCAGATGTTCAGGCACTTGGCGGTGGAGGCGTAGGCCTGGGCCCCGGTCAGGTCACCAACCATCTTCCTGTCCCTAGACTTCACGGAGTAGGCGAACGCTATGAAGCCCAGGCAGCAGGAGTTCATGAAGAGGGTGTTGAACAGGGACCAGATGACATGGTCGGGCACGGAGGTCTCGCTTCGGATGTGGATCACGGTGGATGTCGGGGGCGCAGGGTTGTGGGGCGCCCCCAGCGCAGCCACCTCATGTTCCTCCTTCAGCATCTCATAGTCCGGGGACGGCTGGTGCTGGTGGGAGTGAAGAAGGTTTGGACCGTGTGGTTCATGGTGTCCAGGGAAGACTGGCCGTGGTCGGGTAGCTGGGCAAAGTACACAGTTTTTACAGGTAAAGGGGCAGGGGAAGTAACTCAGGACTTTAGACAATGCAGCAGGTTTTAGACGAAGTGGCAGTTTCCCTTAAGGCTTTCCAGTTAGTAAGCAATAAACTGAGGTACAGAAGCAGAAAGGGGCAGTTACTAACAAAAATAGGGGCAGTTTTAAAATAGGGACAGTTGCTGAGTATGTGCTGACAAAATCCTGGGCAAAATTTCCACTTCATCCCCCACTTTGATGCTCTCTTATGGATATTAGGGAGCATCCCCTTTTACACCCTGGTGTCTGTACTTAGAGGCTTGTACTCACAGAGGGCTAGTAATTGAGCACTTGGTTTTCTAATTACCATTGTGACATGGTAAAAAGCCCCATAAAACTGCAGACCTCAACCATACCTCAGCTTTCTGTTGAAACTGCTCTCTATAACCCAAATGTGAATAAGTAATTAAGAATGGTGATCGCCACCCTACCCAGACAATGTGTAAACGAATGCTAATCTTGGCTTTTGTGAACCACTTAAGTAACAATCAGAATGTCAAATAGTTCCCTGGCCCTTGGAATGTCCGGAATCCCCTCACCCTCATCTCCACCCAGAAGGTGATTTACAGAATCCCCTGGCCCTCAGATTGTCGAAATCCTTTCAGCCCCACCCCCACCCCACACCCTCATCCCAGAGGTGGTTTTGGGGCATAAAAAGGTCTTGTCACCCTCCTTTCGGGGCCACAGGTTGGAGAGATGTGAGTCCTCTGTGTCCGCTGGCAATAAAGACCCTGCAATTTGGCATACTTTTGTCTTGGTGTTGACTTTCTATGCTTGGGCCAGTACATCATTTTGGAGACCCCAGCGAGATTTATCTTTGTCCATCACCAGACAAAAGCCATCTTAGACTCTTGCCTGGGCGGCCGCTCCCACCTTGCAGGCCTCTAGGGGAAGCACCCCCTGAGCTGTCCCAGGGCCCCAGAGTGCCACCATGGAGGATAAGCAACCACCCGGCCAACGTTCACCCAAAATTCTTCAGGGTCTTAAAAAGCCTCCAAAGGTAAGTTTGGTCTGCAATCTGGTCTGGAATCTGGGAACTAGTTCAAGGGGGGCCTGAGTCAGGGGACTGGATGCAGTCATTGCAACTCTGACCAGGCAAGCCTTACTGAGATGTCACTTGAGGCTCCTGGTGGTGGACACAGTGGGTGTCAGCCTTCTGGTAGCTGGTACAGTGGGTATCAGCATCTGGTAGCTGATATAATAGGTACCAGCATTCGATTGTTTTCCATAAATTCTGTGTGAATGAGAGAGTGAATGTGTATATATGTAGTCCCCGCTACAGGGCTTGTGTCGGCCTTCACCTGCGGTTCCATGGGAGTGTCATAAGGCATAATGGTGATTCACTTCAGAGCTGTCCTACTCGGATCTCCATCCTGAGGTGACCAGGCCTGGGGATTATACAGATACACCTTAGCCAAGATGCCCCTGAAACATCCCTCTGGGAACGTGGCTGGGCAGGCAACAGACTGGTCTCCCATCTGGGGGGCGCCCATCCTTTGTCAGTCAATCCTATATGTGGTACTGTCCTTTTTGTAAATTTTCTGGTTTTGTTAGACTCCTGTTAGCTGAAAAACAGTGGTTTAGACCTGTTATTCTTGAGGTGGATAATATTCTCCATTGGCTAAGTGACCATTGACTTCAAGAAACTCTAATTTAGTTTACACCTCTGGAAATAATTCTGTTCTCTTTCCTTTTCTTCTTCTTATACTATCATTGAGGCCTCATTCTTCTTTTTTCATATCTGAGAGAAAATTCTGCCCCCGATAACTTGGGTGTAGCTTTTTTTCTCTGTTTTAGAGAATAAAACTTTAAATAAGTTTGATTTAAACTTTAAATTCTCTTTACCACCCATCTTTGCCCGTTTAGGGTAAAAAAAGGAGCAATTGTCTCTTCTGTCAAAAGAAACAGAAACAGGGAAGAACAGAGAGAAAGAGAGAAAGTAGACAGAAGAGAGAAGAGAGAGGACAAGAAAGTAAGAGAGGAGACAGAGAAGAGAGTGGAGGAAGTAGGACATGTCCGACCTACCCTCTGCGGGAAGACTGAGCTCGTTCGGAAAAAACCGGACCGCAGGCTAGAGGAAATTCCTTAAGTTCAGGCTTTATTGAGAGGAAAGAGCCTCTGGGCGGACCAGCCGGGAGGAAGAGGAGAATGGCCGCACCGCTCAGAGGGGCAGGGTTGTTTTATAGGGGGCTGAAGGGCTGGGGGTGGGGAAGCCAAAAGCCGAGGTGGTGGGCAACTGTTGGTCAGTTTGAACTGCTGGGCGGGAAGCTGGGCAGCGGGAAGCTGGGCAGCGGGAAGCTGGGCAGCATGAGGGCTAGGGCCGGTATCGGTATGTAAAGTGAGAGATAAGGGAGCCTCTTTGTGGGGGAGGGAAAGAGAGAGAGAGCTTTTGCGGTAGGGGCAGAGTTTTCCAAACAGGACAGAGGAGAGAGGAGACAGGGAAGAGAGTGGAGAAAGTAGGAGAGAGGAGAGAGGAGACAGGGAAGAGAGTGGAGAAAGTAGGAGAGAGGAGAGAGGAGACAGAGAAGAGAGTGGAGAAAAATAAGGAGAGAGAAATTTAATGCTTTATAGAGTCCCTGTGTCAAGGCGACCAAGAAAAAAAAAAAAAAGCCACAGGGGTGGGGAACTCGAAGCTGGCCCAGTGGCTGGGAGCTTCGTTTTAAAGTGATGCAAAAAGTTTTTTTTTTTTTTTTCTCTGCTGGCCACCAGCCCCACCTGGCTTTCAGGCAGGCCACACAGCCTCAGGGTGCAGCATTTGCAACTGCAAGGTTGTTGGTTTAAATCCTCAGTAAAGCCAGTTTTAAATTAGTGAAATCTCTTAAGGGAAATTTGGCATTAAAAAAAAAACACACACACACACAAATGGGGTCGTCTAGCTCCCGGCCTTGTACCCTCCCCCAATGCATGATGGACAACTTCAAGGTTGGATTCTCAGGCCAATATGGGGTGAAATTAACCCCTGGAAAACTCTGCTCTTTGTGTGAGCTAGAATGGCCATCTTTTGGAGTTGGGTGACCAGATACTGGAACCTACAACCCAAAAATTATTCAGGCTGTACGGAAAATGGTTGCAGAAACTCCTGGATACCCTGACCAGTTTCCATACATCGACCAATGGTTGGGTTTAGTCCAACAGCCTATCCCATGGCTAAAGCGCTGCATAAAACAGGCTTGGCTTCAGGTCATGTTAGCCGGCCCAAAGAAGGCCCCTACTGCGCTGACCATTCTCCCCACCCCAGAAGAGGATCTAGAATTACCTCCACCTTATTTTAGACTCTCTGGACAGAGGTCTCAGCACCCCTCTTCAGACAGCACTGATAGCCAGCCCTTGCCCTCTGAACAGGGGTCTCAGCACCCCTCTCCAGACAGCACTGATAGCCAGCCCTTGTCCCCACTCCACACCCATAGCGGGGCTCCATACCCACCCCAGGTATTACCCCTTCGAGAGATGCCCCCAATGGAAGGAGGTAGCTGGGGCCGCCCTTTCTTCATCCACATCCCCTTCTCTTCCAGTGACTTATACAATTGGAAGACTCAACACTCCCCCTTTTCTGAAAGGCCCCAGGTGCTCACAGGACTCCTAGAGTCTATCTTACTAACTCACTGCCCCACCTGGGATGATTGTCAACAATTACTCCTAATACTGTTTACTGCAGAAGAAAGGGGCAGAATTAGACAGGAGCCCATAAGGCCATAGTTGGAACAGGGGGAGGCTCGGTGGAGGACCACTGGGAGAAAATTAATGAAATTTTCCCTTCCACCCGACCCCAGTGAGACCCAAACACTTCAGCGGGTCTACAGGCTTTGAACAACTTTCACTGGTACCTACTAGAAGGGATTAGGGGAGCCAACTGAAGCCCACTAACCTCTCCAAGGTAGGGACTGTAACTCAGGGCCCGCAGGAGTCGCCAGCTGCCTTCCCTGAGCGTACAGGACACTTATCGCACCTACACTCCTATTGACCCTGAGGCTTCAGAAAATCAGCAGGTCATCAATCTGGCTTTCATTTCCCAGTCAGCCCCAGATATTAAAAGAAAGTTACAGAAGTTAGAGGGGTTTCAGGGAATGAGTTTGTCCCAATTGTTGGAAATTGCCCAAAAAGTTTTTTACAGTAGGGACACTTCAGAAGCCAGACAGGATAAGAGAGTTACTAAAGCAGTAATCGCAGCTCTTCAGGAAACCTGAATTATCCCATGGGGACAGGGAACCCCAACGGGGAGCCCCTGGGGTCCCCAGCCCAGCCTAGAATGCAACCAGTGTGGGTACTGCCGACAGATAAGCCACTGGAAGAACGAGTGCCCAGAAAGGAGAAGTCAAGAAACAACTCAGGGAAACCCACTGAGGGCTATTCTCAATTTAGAAAGCCAGAATTGATGGGGCCGGGGCTCTTATTTATTAAGCCCCCAGGAGCCCAGGGTCACTTTAAAAATTGGGGGCACACCTGTCAGTTTTTTGGTCGACACAGGAGCGGCCCACTCAGTCCTTACTCAGCCTCTGAGACCACTATCCAGCAGAAGAACAATTATTCAGGGGGCCACAGGAAATACCACAACTAGCCCCTGGACCGCCAATTGATTCACTGATCTGGGGAACGGCACTGTCACCCACTCATTCTTAGTCATTCCTGAGTGTACATACCCACTCTTAGGAAAGGACTTACTTCACAAACTCCATGCAAATATTTCTTTCAGCGAGGGTCAGGCTTGCCTCTCAATTCCTCCTCCCTTAGCCAAAGGGCTGCTCACTATCTTGGAGCAGATCCAGGGAGCCGGTATGCACGACCATTCTCGGAGCCTGCTCTGTCCACTGACCTAGAATGAGACTCTGCAGGAGGCCTCTGCATCATGCCCAGCCTGCCAAAATTTTGCTTCTGCTCAGGGACCAACAAGAGACTGCTATTCTCTGAAGCCAACATCAGTCTGGCCAGTCAAGCAGGTACTTTCCAAACTGGAACAATTAGATCCAGCCAGCCATCCTTCCTAGAAAGCCCTGCTATGTAGTGATCAAAGACATGGGCTTTAATCACTTGGGTTCAAATCCCAGCTCTCCCATTCATTAGCTGTGCAACTTTAGGCAATTTTCCTAACCAGTCTGAGCCTCAGTATCCTCATCTCTAAAAGGGGTACAATGATTCCTACCTCTTAGGGTTGCTGTGTGCATAAAACAAAGTGATATACGGAGTGACTGGCACATTGCATTCAATGTGTGGGAGCCATAGTCTACTCAGAGTGTTACTGGGTTATCTACCGGCTCTGCCATGGAAAGGGTATTAGACACAGATGGGGACAGAAGTCAGCTGTGGGAGCCGCACTAGGGAGATCAAGAAGGGTGGAATGGAAAGAAACAGGGGGCCCAGAAGCCTGGACTTCCTCATGGGCTGAGGAAGGCCATGGAGGGGAGCATCCCAGAAACCACCAAGAACTGTGTGGTGAGTGGCCAGCCTGCACTACTAGGTACACAGTGCCATGCCAACACTGATGTGGAACTGCTTCCATCAATCAGAAAGAGGAGATTGCTTTTCCCCTCTTCTAACACTTTTAAATGACTGTGTTTGCCTGCTGATAGTCCCTAAGTATGACGTGATAAATATCCCATGGAAAGGAACCAAGGAACACGGGCCTAAAACCCGTGAGGTGGTGTGAGGGGGAGGAGAGGAGAGGGAATGGGCAAAGGGCCAAGCACAGTAAAAGATGTGATGGTGCTTTGGCGCCACGAATCGCATCTCTGACTTCATCTACTAGTCTCCTCTCTCCCTCTGTCCAGCCACACTGGCCCTTCTCTATGCCTTGAACACCTCAGCTGTGTTCTACCGCAGGGCCTTGGAACTTGCTTTCCCTCTGCCTGTGGGATTCTTCCCACAATGGCTCATGCTCCCTCCTTCCGCTAAAATGTCACCTTTGTGGTCAGGCCTTCCCTGGCCGTCCATGTGAAACTGCCACTACCCCCTTTCTGCTTAGTTTTCTACAGTGCATCTAAAGCCATCTCAACGTGCTGTTAGTCAACTCTGGCTCCTTCCCTTTCCCCCACCTCAGTTACCATAAGAGCAGAAGATTTTTTTTTTGATGGAGTTTCGCTGTTGTTACCCAGACTGGAGTGCAATGGCGCGATCTCGGCTCACCGCAACCTCCGCCTCCTGGCTTCAAGCAATTCTCCTGCCTCAGCCTCCTGAGTAGCTGGGACTACAGGTGCGCATCATCATGCCCAGCTAATTTTTGTATTTTTAGTAGAGACGGGGTTTCACCTTGTTGACAAGGATGGTCTCAATCTCTTGACCTTGTGATCCACCCGCCTCAGCCTCCCAAAGTGCTGGGATTACAGGCATGAGCCACTGCACCCGGCAAGAGCAGAAGATTTTTTATCTGCTTTATTTATCCCTTCATCCCTAGTGCCTAGCACATAAAAGGTACCCAAAAAACATCTGTTGAATAAATGGAGTAGGAAAGGGGAAGATGGAATTAGAATCACATGTTAATAATCCTAGATCCTCACTGGTCTGAAAGAACTCTTGTTACTAACATCATTGAAGGTGCTGGGAGAGTTCCAAAGCAAGGATCAGATACCATCTGAGGCTTCCTCTCTTGCGCCCAAGAACTCCTCAACAGATTTCCCCAAAGTGCAGATTGTTTCAAATATTTCGTTCAGAAAAGGGCTGGGCCTATGCTCTCCTTGTGCCGTGAGAGGGATGCCTTAAAATAAGAACACGGGGATCAGCCAAGCCACCACCTGTACCTGGAGGCAGATGAGCACTGTATTAGTTTCCTATTACACTGTAACAAATTACCACAAACTTAGTGACTTAGAACAAAACATTTATTCTCTTACAGTTCTGGAGGTCAGAAATCCAAAATTACTTTCACTGGGCTAAAATGAATGTGTTGGCAAGGCCACATTTCCTCCAGAGGTTCTAGGGGAAAACAGTTTCCTTGCCTTTTCCAGCTTCCAAAGCTATATTCGTTGCGTTTTTGGCCTTCTCTTCCACCTCCAAAGCCAGCAGTGTAGTATCTTGCTGAGGTAGTTACATTGCCTCCTTCTCCTGTGTCCATTCTCTCTCTCTGGCTCCCCCTTATAAAGACATTTGGGATTGCATTTAGGGGTCCACGTAGATAATTCAGGATAATCCCCTCATCTCAAGATCCTTAACTTAATCACATGTGCAAAGTCCATTTTCTCACCTGATATTCACATGTTGCAGAAGTTATAAAGGGGTTTATTTTGGGGGCCACTATTTAGCTTAACACCAAGGAAGCAAGCTCCAAAAGTCTGGAAGAAACACAGTTCAGATCCCTGGTCCACATAAAATAAGTGTCAGATTGGGAGCCTTGGCAGCATCCCAGGCCAGGGTCTTTCTTTCACTGTAACATTTTTTTTTTTTTTGAGACAGAGTTTCGCTCGTTACCCAGGCTGGAGTGCAATGGCGCAATCTCGGCTCACCGCAACCTCCGCCCCCTGGGTTCAGGCAATTCTCCTGCCTCAGCCTTCTGAGTAGCTGGGATTACAGGCATGCGCCACCGTGCCCAGCTAATTTTTTGTAATTTTTAGTAGAGACGGGGTTTCACCATGTTGACCAGGATGGTCTCGATCTGTTGACCTCGTGATCCACCTGCCTCGGCCTCCCAAAGTGCTGGGATTACAGGCTTGAGCCACCGCGCCCGGCCTCACTGTAACTATTTGTATTTAAGTAGGCAGCAGGCCAGGTGCAGTGGCACACACCTGTAATCCTAGCACTGTGGGAGGCCAAGGCGAGTGGATCACTGGAGGTCAGGAGTTAGAGACCAGCCTGGCCAACATAGTGAAACCTCATCTCTATTAAAAACACAAAAATCAGCCAGGTGAAGTGGCACACACCTGTAATCCCAGTTACTCAGAAGGCTGAGGCAGGAGAATCGCTTGAACCTGGGAGGCAGACGTTGCAGTGAGCCGAGACTGCACCACTACACTCCAGCCTGGGGGACAGAATGAGACTATGTCTCAAAATAAAAAAAAACGTAGGCAAAGGAGAGTTCATTTTATGGAACTGAGCATTCTGGCCCTTGGAGGACCACCTTGAAAGGGAAAAGCAGTTTTCTCTTCTCCAGCCTAAAGCCCCCAATGGACGGCTGAGGTGTATATTCCAGGATGTGTGTGCTGAGGGTTGAGGGGAATCCATCAGGACCTCCGAACTTTCCTAAAGGCTTTCACACAGGAGAGCGGGCTGCAAAGAAATGGTCTGAACCATATGAACAAGCCCCAGAACAAACCCCAGGATGGCAGATGTGCTGCTTGGGGTGGAGGATTCTGAATCCATCTGGGCTTGGAGAGGAAAGCTGATGTGGTCAGAGTGCCATGAGCACCACATCAAACACTAGGAATGGGCAGGTCAATGGCAATCTGCACGCTGTGACCTGGTCTACATGGCACCTCTGGAGGCTATAGGAAGGTGGCTTCTATCCAGACCAAAAGTGACTTGGAGAAGCACACCCTGAGAAACATGAAGAGAAACCGCTCCAGAAGATAACTGTACACCGTGGACACTCTCCTCTGTTGTGTGGACATCAGATGCTTTCTTACTTCGTTGGAATATGCTGCTAATTCTGAACCATTTCGCATCGCTTCTCCCCAAAGCCCTCAAGGGCCAGTGATGTAACTGAGGAGGGTAAACTTCTAATGTAAGAACAATACATTTCTCTTACCAGGTTTATTGATGTGAGGTTCACCAGTGGACCCAGCTGAACAGCAGGATTTAGTGAAGAAATGATACAGCAGTGACAGCCAGGGGAGATTTTGCCCCCTAGAGGACATTTGGCAATGTTTGCAGACATTCTTGGGTTTTACAGTAGGGGAGGGGAGAGTGTCACTGGCACTTGGTGTGTAGAAGCTAGGGATGCTGCTCAACATCCTAAAATGCACAAACAGCCCACACAAGAGATGATTATCCAGCCCAGTATGTTTACAGTGCTAGGCCTGAGAAGTCCTATACTAGAGAAACAGGAACTAGGAGGCAAAGAAAGTCAACCTCTACAAACATGAAGATGTTTTAGGCAATTAAGGGAAACGAAGAGCATGCCTTCCTTAATTGTCTGGAAAAGGAGGTAATGAGTAGAGCTCTGGGTTCTGACAAACTCTAGAACAATGTGTTTGTGAGGAGAGAGTGCAGGGTGGCCTGCTTGGCTAGTGCTGCCGGTTGGAGAGCAAAGTTGGCTTGTACTTCCACTGGAGTGGTGGCAAGGAACTCTGCGAGGTGGCTCACGCCTATAACCCCAGCACTTTGGGAGGCCAAGGCAGGCGGATCACAAGGTCAGAAGTTCGGGACTAAAAATACAAAAACTAGCTGGGCATAGTGGCACATGCCTTGTTAACCCAGCCACTCAAGAGGCTGAAGCAGGAGAATCGCTTCAACCTGGGAGGCGGAAGCTGTAGTGAGCCAAGATCATGCCACTGCACTCCAGCCTGGGAGACAGAGTAAGACTCCATCTCAAAAAAAAAAAAAATCAGCTGTTAGGTATCTTTTAGTATCATGATATGGAAGTGAACTTAAGCATGAAGCGGTTTTCCCACACTACTTGGAGCACCTCCCTTCAGCATCCTCCTAGAAGAGAACTCTTTCCAAGCTCAGTTGCCATTAGCTGTGGAGAACTTAGTAATGTTCTCAGGGGAGTAGCTGAGGTGACGATGAGGCTGAGCAGAAGTTAGGCATGAAAGAGAACTTTTTGGGGGAGTCTCTCTGAATCTGCTATGATTCTGAGGGCTGCCTGATTAAAATAAAATTATATAAGAAAAAAAAAAGAAAGACAGGACTTTTTTTTCTTTTTCTTTTAGAGACAGGGTCTTACTCTGTCACCCAGGCTGGAGTACAGTGGTGCAAACATGGCTCACTGCGGCCTCAACCTCCTGGGCATGAGTGATTCTCCTCAGGATCACTTGAGGTCAGGAATTTGAGACCAGCCTCAACATAGTAAGGCCCATCTCTACAAAAATTTTAAAAATTAGCCGGCCTGGTGGTGTGCATCTGTAGTCCCTGCTACTTGGGAGAAGTAGGAGGATCCCTTGAGCCCAGGAGTTTGAGCCTGCAGTGCACCGAGATCGCCCCACTGCACTCCAGCCTGGGTGACAGAATGAGACCCTGTCTCTTAAAAAAAAAAAAAAGTAAATAGCTGGGCGCGGTGGCTCACACCTATAATCCCAGCTTTGGGAGGCCGAGGCAGGTGGATCATGAGGTCAGGCGTTCGAGACCAGCCTGGCCAACATAGTGAAACCCCGTCTCTACTAAAAATACAAAGAATGTCAGGAGTGATGGTGGGCACCTGTAATCTCAGCTACTTGGGAGGCTGAGGCAGGAGAATCGCTTGAACCTGGGAGGCAGAGGTTGTAGTGAGCCGAGATTGCACCACTGCATTCTAGCCCAGGTGACAGTGTGAGTCACTGTCTAAAAAAAATAAAAATTTTTTTAAATAAAATAAATAAATAGGAAAAGCACTGTGTGAATGAGTTGCAAGCTAAACTAGACACTTGTTTCATGAAACACCATTTTTACCAGAAAGATTAACAGGCAAATGATAATTATTTAGACTTTACTATCTGACAGACTTTTTCTTGAAAATGGATGAAGTGAGATTGTTAATTCAAAAAAAACTAGTTGGCAGGCACAGTGGCTCACATCTGTAATCCCAGCACTTTGGGAAGCCAAAGTGAGCAGATCACTTGAGGTCAGGAGTTCAAGATCAGCCTAGCCAACGTGATGAAACCTCATCTCTAATTTAAAAAATACACAATTATCTAGGTGTGGTGGTACACACCTATAATCCTAGCTATTCAGGAGGCCAAGGCAGGAGATTTGCTTGAACCTGGGAGGTGGAGGTTGCAGTGAGCTGAGATCACACCACTGTGCTCCAGCCTGGGCAACAGAGTGAGACTCTGTCTCGAAAAAAAAAAATAAAAGAACTGGCCAGGCACAGTGGCTCATGCCTTTAATCCCAGCACTTTGGGAGGACAAGGCAGGAGAATGGCTCGAGCTCAGGAGTTTGAGACTAGCCTGGGCAACACAGGGAGATCTGATCTCTACAAAAAGTTAAAAAATGAGGTGGGCATGATGGTGCATGCATGTAGTCCTAGCTACTTGGAAGGCTGAGGTGGGAGGATGACTTGAGCCCAGAAGTCAAGGCTACAGTGAGCCAAGAATTCACCACTGCACTCCAGTCTGGGCAGCAGAGCGAGACCCAGTCTAGGGGGGGTGGAAGAAAGGGCTGGGTGTGGCAGCTCATGCCTGTAATTTCAGCCTTTGGGAAGCTGAGGCAGATGGATCACTTGAGGCCAGGAATTCAAGATCAGCCTGGTCAATGTAGCAAGATCACAAGACCCCATCTTTACAAAAAATTTTTTAAAAAGCTGGGCATGCTGGCACATACCTGTGGTCTCAGCTACTCTGGAGGCTGAGGAAGGAGGACTGCTTGAGCCCAGAAGTTGAAGGATGCAAGTGAGCTATGATTGCACCACTGTACTCCAGCCTGGGTGACTGAGGGAGACCCTATCTCAAATAAAATAGAACAAAAGAACCAACAGTATGTTACCAATGGTAAAAATCAAGCTTCAAGAGAAAACTCAAATTTAGAAAACATGCATTGGCCACTGCGAGCCTAACAGCTTCCCAATACTTAAAGACTTTTTAAAATGAGATCAGTGGTGATACTAATGAATATGGTTTTTTGACAATGTAAAATAAAATGTGTCAACATTCGGAAGATCTACATAACTCAATGAAACAATATTTCCCAATAACCAATTGAAAGTAAAAGATCCATTCAAAGTGCAAGACAGACCAATGGATTTTTTTTTTCTTTTTTTTTAATTTTTTATTGCATTTTAGGTTTGGGGGTACATGTGCAGAACATGCAAGACAGTTGCATAGGTACACACATGGCAGTGTGTTTTGCTTCCTTTCTCCCCTTCACCCACATTTGGCATTTGTCCCCAGGCTATCCCTCCCCACCTCCCCCTCCCACTAGCCCTCCCCATTTCCCCCCAATAGACCCCAGTGTTTAGTACTCTTCTCTCTGTGTTCATGCGTTCTCATTTTTCATCACCCACCTATGAGTGAGAATATGCGGTATTTCGTTTTCTGTTCTTGTGTCAGTTTGCTGAGGATGATGTTCTCCAGATTCATCCATGTCCCTACAAATGACACAAACTCATCATTTCTGATTGCTGCATAATATTCCATGGTGTATATGTGCCACATTTTTCCAATCCAGTCTATCATCAATGGGCACTTGGGTTGATTCCAAGTCTTTGCTATTGTAAACAGTGCTGCAATGAACATTCGTGTACATGTGTCCTTATAGTAGAATGACTTATAGTCTTGGATATATACCCAGTAATGGGATTGCTGGGTCAAATGGAATTTCTATTTCTAAGGCCTTGAGGAATCGCCACACTGTCTTCCACAGTGGTTGAACTAATTTACACTCCCACCAACAGTGTAAAAGTGTTCCTTTTTCTCCACATCCTCTCCAGCATCTGTTGTCTCCAGATTTTTTAATGATCGCCATTCTAACTGGCGTGAGATGGTATCTCAATGTGGTTTTGATTTGCATCTCTCTTATGACCAGTGACGATGAGCATTTTTTCATATGATTGTTGGCCTCATATATGTCTTCTTTCGTAAAGTGTCTGTTCATATCCTTTGCCCACTTTTGAATGGGCTTGTTTGTTTTTTTCCTGTAAATCTGTTTGAGTTCTTTGTAAATTCTGGATATCAGCCCTTTGTCAGATGGGTAAACTGCAAAAGTTTTTTTCCCATTCTGTTGGTTGCCGATTCACTCTATTGACTGTTTCTTTTGCCGTGCAGAAGCTGTGGAGTTTCGTTAGGTCCCATTTCAGACCAATGGATTTTAATGGCAGAAAGTATGAAAAGTCTGTTGGTAAAGTTTCAAACTCCATATTGCAACTAACCTTTGCTGAGTATAGCATAGTATAGTATAGTAATCAAAGAACAGAAGAATACCCACATGATCTGCAAAGGCTATTAAAATACTCCTCCCTTCCTCAACCACATATCTATGTGAGGCCAGATTTTTTGTCATATCTTTCAAACAAAACAACATACCACAAGAGATTGAATCTAGAAGCAGATGTAAGAATTCAGCTGTCTTTTATTAAACCAGGCACCAAAAAAAAAAAAAAAAAAAATGACTGGCAAAAATGTAAAACATCACTCCCCTCAATAATTGTTTTGTTTTGAAAAATAGTTCTTTTTCATTAAAAAGTCATTTATGATGGCATGTAGTGCATTTATTATATTAAATAATTCTTAAAAATCAGTAACCTTTTTACTTATGACACTGATTTCAACAGAAAAGAAAAAATTAGTAACTTTAAAAAATTCCTCTGTTTTAATTTCTTCCTTTTTTTCTTTTTGAGACAGGGTCTCACTCTGTTGCCCAGGCTAAGTGCAGTGGTGCGATCTTGGCTCAATGCAGCCTCTGCCTCCTAGGTTCCAGCAATCCTCCCACTTCAGGTTCCTAAATAGCTGGGATTACAGGTGTGTGCCACCACATCAAGCAAATTTGTGCATTTTTTGTACAGGCGGATCTCACCATGTTGCCCAGGCTGATCTCGAACTCCTGAACTCAAGTGATCCACCAGCCTCGGTCTCCCAAAGTGCTGGGATTACAGGTGTGAGCCACCATGCCCAGCCTGTTTTAATTTCTAACATGGTAAACATAAGCCCTTGGGCTCTCCAATAACTTTTAAGAATCTAAAGGGATCTTGAGGCCAAAAAGTTTGAGAATGCTGTTTTACAATATTCTAAAGTTGACTTCAAATTAAGCCACCTTTCTTTCCAAGCCCAACCTCAGACCCAGTTTTTTCAGGGACAATGCCAGCCTTCAGTGATGACTTACTCCTCTAAATGTGTGTCCTTATACAGCACCATGTGCTTAGTATTCGCCAGTTCTCTAACATTTAAAAAATATTTTTTGTGCATATTCTTTTTTCAGTGAGGTTCCCCACCCTGGGGGTGGGGTCAGCCAAGGATCACGCCTGAATGTCTGAAACACCTGTAACAAGATGTGGTCCATAGAAGCGCCTCAGGAGGGCTGGGCTCGGTGGCTCATGCCTGTAATCCCAGCACCTTGGGAGGCTGAGACAGGCAGATCACAAGATCAGGAGATCAAAACCATCCTAGCTAACATGGGGAAACCCTGTCTCTACTAAAAATACAAAAAAGTTAGCCAAGGCAGATGCTTATAATCCCAGCTACACAGGAGGCTGAGGAAGGAGAATCACTTGAACCCTGGAGGTGGAGGTTGCAGTGAGCTGAGATCATGCCACTGCACTCCAGCCTGGGCGACAGAGTGAGACTCTGTCTCAAAAAAAATAAAATAAAATAAAGTTAAGTGCCTCAGGTGAGAAAGACTAAAATGTCAACAACCATAGTTTTTTGAGATTAACACTAAAAAATACGATAAAGTTACAAGCTCACCTTTGCCAGAAACTAAGAAAGAAAACTTCTCCAGCTACTCAGGAGACTGAGGCAGGAAGATGGCTTGAGGCAGGAGTTGGAGACCAGCCTGGGAAACAGAGCAAGGTCTTATCTCTAAAAAAGAAAAAAAAATTTTTTTTAATGAGCCAGGCAGAAAGTCCTAGCTAGAGGAATCAGATAAGAGAAAGACATTAAGGGCACCCAAATTGGAAAGAAAGAAGTCAAATTATCCTTGTTTGCAGATAATACATCATATTTGGAAAAAGCTAGCTGGGTGTGGTGGCTCACACCTGTAATCCCAGCACTTTGGGAGGCTGAGGTGGGTGGATCAGGAGGTCAGGAGTTCAAGACCAGCCTGGCCAATACAGTGAAACTCCGTCTCTCCTAAAAATACAAAAAATTAGCCAGGCATGGTGGCTGGCGTCTGTAATCCCAGCTACTCAGGAGGCTGAGGCAGGACAAATGCTTGACCCTGAGAGGCAGAGGCTGCAGTGAACAGAGATCGCGCCACCGTACTCCAGCCCGGGTGACACTGTGATACTCCGTCTTAAAAAAAGAAAAACTAAAGACTCCACAAGAAAACTATTAGAACTAATAAACAGAATCAGTAAAGTTGCAGGATACAAAATCAACATACAAACATTAGCAGCAAGGCTGGGCATACTGCCTCATGCCTGTAACCCCAGCACTTTGGGAGGCCGAAGCAGGCAGACTGCTTGAGGCCAGGAGTTCGAGACCAGCCTGGCCAACATGGCAAAACTCCTCTACTAAAAACTAAAAAGAAACTAGCCAGGCATGGTGGTGCACACCTGTACTGCCAGCTCCTGGGGAGGCTGAGGCATGAGAATCGCTTGAACCGAGGAGGCAGAGGTTGCCAAGCTATGATTGCGCCACTGTACTCCAGCCTGGGAGATAGAACCAGACACCCTCTAACATCTCTGTCTCAACAACAATAATAAAATCAGTAGCATTTTTACATGCCAACAGTGAACAATGTGAAAATTTTTAAATTAATCCCATTTACAATAGCCACACAAAATTGATTACGTAGAAATTAACTTAACGTGGTATAGATGCAGCAAAGAACAAAAAAAAAAGAAAGAAATTAACCACAGAAGTGAAAGATCTCTGTAATGAAAACTATAAAACACTGATGAAAAAAATTAAAGAGGACATCAAAAAATGGAAAGATATTCCATGTTCATGCACTAGAAGAATCAATATTTTTAAAATGTCCATACAACCCAAAGCAATCTAAAAATTGGATGAAGTCCCTATCAAAATACCAATGAAATTCTTCGTAGAAATAGAAAAAAAAACCCTAAAATTTATATGGAACCACAAAAGGCCAATAGCTAAAGCTATCCTAAGCAAAAAGAACAAAACTGGAGGAATTACATTACTTGACTTCAAATTATACTACAAAGATACAGTAACCAAAAGAGAATCATACAGGCATGAAAACAAGACACACAGGCTGGGTGTGGTGGCTCATGCCTGTAATCCCAGCACTTTGGGAGGTTGAGGTGGGTGGATCACCTGAGCTCAGGAGTTTGAGACCAGCCTAACCAACATGGTGAAACCCTATCTCTACTAAAAATACAAAAAAATTAGCTGGGCATGGTGGCAAGTGCCTATAATCCCAGCTACTTGGGAGGCTGAGGCAGGAGAACTGCTTGAACCCAGGAGGTGGAGGTTGCGGTGAGCCGAGATTGCACCATTGCACTCCAGCCTGGGCAACAAGAGTGAAACTCCATCTCAAAACAGAAAAACAAAAAACAGACGCATAGACCGATGGAACAGAGAACCCAGAAACAAATCCACATGCCTACAGTGAACTCACTTTTGACAAAGGTGCCAAGAATATACACTGAGGAAAAGACAGTCTCTTCAATAAATGGTGCTCAGAAAACTGGATATTCATAGGAAGAATAATGAAACTAGACCCTTATCTCTTGCCATATACAAAAACCAAATCAAAATAAACTAAAGACTTAAATCTAAGGCTTTAAACTGTGAAACTACTATAAGAAAACATAGGAGAAAATCTCCAGGACACTCGTCTGGGCAAAAATTTCTTGAGCAGTACCCCACAAACACAGGCAACCAAAGCAAAAATGGCCAAATGTGATCACATCATGTTAAACAGCTTCTGCACAGCAAAGGAAACTATCAACGTGTAGTGAAGAGACAACCCACAGGATGGGAGAAAATATTTGCAAACTACCCATATGACAAGATATTAATAACAAGAATATACAAGGAGTTCAAACAACTCTATAGGAAAAAAAATCTAATAATCTGATCAAAGGATGGGCAAAAGATTGTAATAAGACATTTCTCAAAAGAAGACATACAGGGCCAGGTGCTGTGGCTCATGCTTGTAATCTCAGCACTTTGGGAGGCCGAGGTGGGTGGATCATGAGGTCAGGAGTTCGAGACCAGCCTGACCAACATGGTGAAACTCCATCTCTAATAAAAATACAAAAATTGGACAACCTACCCACGAGAACATGCCTCTTGCAAAGGATCTCCGTCATCCCTCTCCAGAAGAGGAGAAGAGGAAACACAGGAAGAAACGCCTGGTGCTGAGCCCCAGTTCCTACTTCATGGATGTGAAATGCCCAGGATGCTATAAAATCACCATGGTCTTCAGCCATGCACAAATGGTAGTTTTGTGTTGGCTGCTCCACTGTCCTCTGCCAGCCTACAGGAGGAAAAACAAGGCTTACAGAAGGATGTTCTTTCAGGAGGAAGCAGCGCTAAAAGCACTCTGAATCAAGATGAGTCGGGAACCATCTCAATAAACACATTTTGGATTAAAAAAAAAATACAAAAATTAGCTGGGCGTGGTGGGGTGCACTTATAATCCCAGCTACTCAAGAGGGCTGAGGCAGGAGAACTGCTTGAACCCGAGAGGTGGAGGTTGCAGTGAGCGGAGATCGAGCCACTGCACTCCAGCCTGGGTAACAGAGCAAGGCTCTGTCTCAAATAAAAAGACATAGAGGCCAGTTGCAGTGACTCATGCCAGTAATCCCAACACTTTGGGAGGCCGAGGTGGGCAGATCACAAGGTCAGGAGTTTAAGACCTGGCCAACATGGCAAAACCTTGTCTCTACTAAAAATACAAAAATTGCCAGGCGTGGTGGCAGGCACCTGTAATCCCAGCTACTCAGGAGACTGAAGCAGAATTGCTTGAATCCAGGAGGCAGAGGTTGCAGTGAGCCTAGACTGTGCCATTACACTTCAGCCTGGGTGAGAAGGACAAGATTCCATCTCAAAAAAAAAAAAAAAAAAAAACACACATACAAATGGCAAGCAGGCATATGTAAAGGTGCTCAGTAACACTGATCATCAGAAAAATGGAAATCAAATCTACAATGAGGCTGGGCATGGTGGCTCATGCCTGTAATCCCAGCACTTTGGGAGGCTGAGGCAAGTGGATCACCTCAAGTCAGGAGTTTGAGACCAGCCTGGCCAACATGGGAAAACCCTGTCTCTACTAAAAATGCAAAAATTAGCCAGGCATGGTGACGGGCGCCTGTAGTCCCAGCTACTTGGGAGGCTGAGGCAGGAGAATTGCTTGAATCTGGTAGGCAGAGGTTCCAGTGAGCCGAGATCATGCCACTGCACTCCAGCCTGCACAACAAAGCAAGACTCCAGCTCAAAAAAACACTACAATGAGATATCATCTCACCCCAGTTAAAATAGCTTATATCAGTGGCCCTTATTGAAGCTGCAGCAGCTTCCACATAGCTGCTATGGTGAAAAAGGAGCCGAGTGACAGTTTTCCTTGATGTTTGTCATTCTGTTTGTTGTAACTCATCTGCAACATTTAGGAAAAACAGAGTTCCATTATAAAATAAAAAAATAAGCCAGGCGCGGTGCAGTGGCTCATACCTGTAATCCCAGCACTTTGGAAGGCCAAGGCAGGCAGATCATGAGTTTGAGGCCAGCCTGGCTAACATGGTGAAACCCCAGCTCTACTAAAAATACAAAAATTAGCTGGGTGTGGGGGCACATGCCTATAATCCCAGCTACTCGGGAGGCTGGGGCACAAGAATCACTTGAACCCAGGAGGCAGAGGTTGCAGTGAGCCAAGATCGCACCACTGCACTCCAACCTGGGTGACAGAGCAAGATGCTATCTCTAAAGAAATACATTTTAAATGGCTTATATGCAAAACACAGGCAATAAATTCTAGTAACAATGTGGAGAAAAGGGAACCCTTTGCACACTGTTGATGGGAATATAAATTAGTACAACCACTATGGAGAATAGTTTGGAGGTTCCACAAAATAACTAAAAATTGAGCTACCATATGATCCAGCAATCCCATTGCTGAGAACATATTCAGAAGAAAGGGAATCAGTGTACTGTAGAGATATCTGCACTCCTATGTTTGTTGCAGCACTGTTTACAATAGCTAAGATTTGGAAGTGACCTGAGTCAACAGATGAATATATAGTACATATACACAATGGAGAACTATTCAGCCATAAAAAAGGATGAGATCCAGTCATCTGCAACAACATGGATGAAACTGAAGGTCATTATGCTAAATGAAATAAGGCAGGAACAGAAAGACAAATCGCATGTTCTCACTTATTTATGGGATATGAAAATCAAAACAATAGAACTCATGGACATAGAGGGTAGAAGGATGGTTACCAAAGGCTGGGAAGGGTAGTGAGGAGTTTCAGGGTGAGGTACAAATGGTTAATGGGTACAAAAAATATATAGAAAGAATAAGACCTACTATTTGATAGCACAACAGGATGACTACAGTCAATAAGAACTATATATTTTTAAATAACCTAAAGACTATAAGTGGATTGTTGGCAACTCAATGGATAAATGCTTGAGGGGATGGAGACACCATTCTTTAGAATGTGTTTATTTCACACTGCATGCCTACATCAAAACATCTTGATTGGGCACAGTGGCTCACGCCTGTAATCCCAGGACTTTGGGAGGCCAAGGTGGATGGATCACCTAAGGTCAGGAGTTCGAGACCAGCCTGGACAACATGGTAAAACCCCATCTCTAAATAATACAAAAATTAGCCAGGCGTAGTGGCACGCACCTGTAATCCCAGCTACTCCGGAGGCTAAGGCATGACAATCGCTTGAACCCAGGAGGCGGAGGTTGCAGTGAGCTGAGATCATGCCACTGCACTCCAGCCTGGGTAACAGAGTGAATCTGTGTCAAAAACAAACAAACAAACAAAAAACAACAAAGAACAAAACCATCTCATGTACCTCATAAATATATAATGGGTACTACTGTGTACCCATTAAATAAAAAAAAAAAAAACAAATAGCCAGGCATGGCGGTGTTCACCCGCAGTCCCAGCTACCTAGGAGGCTGTGGTGAGAGGACTGCCTAGGCCAAGCTTATCCAACCCACAACCCATGGACCACATGCAGCCCAGGACAGCTTTGAATGCAGCCCAACACAAATATGTAAACTTTCTTAAAACATGAGATTATTTTGTGACTTTTATTTTTAGCTCATCAGCTATTGTTAGCGTATTTTATGTGTAGCCCAAGACATTAATTCTTCTTCCAATGTGGCCCAGAAACGGCAAGAATATAATAGCAAAACCCCATCAAGAAAGAAAATAAAGAGAAGAGAAAAGAAAGAAGAGAACAGAAAAAAGAGAAAAGCGGAGGGGAGGGGAGGGGAGGGGAGACAAGATGCTCCTACCTGCACCTGGGAGATCAAGGCTCAGGGATGAACTGGACAAATGACCCCCAGAAACGCATATACAATTGCTGCCACTGGGCCTAGCTACTGCTAAATCAAATGACAAAGCAAATCAGTTCAACTCAGTAGCTCTCCCTGCTCAGGGGGTAATTCAACCTCTTCCCTTTTGGGGAACCTCAGAAGCCTCTGAAACTTCTCCCTTCTTCCTCCCTCACATTCCCTTCAGAGGAAAGCACTTGGTATGGGTATGAGAGCAGGAGGGCCCCCCCGCAACCCCAGGACCTTCCTGAAAGATCCACAAACAACCTGACCCACACGGACAGGGAGACACGGGGACTCACCACCCTGTTTGACAACAGGAAAACATGCAGGGTGTTAAAGGCAGAAAAGGGGAAGTGAAGCCCACAGACAGCTACTGGAACCACTGAACTTCAGAGATTAAAACAAATCAGACAGGAGGCCCACATTTCCCCCGGCCCCCAGCAGGGACCCACAACAACTCTGCCTTCCAAATAGGACAATGAACATTGTATTCCCTGGAGCTCCACTTCCGAGAGTTTATAAATCTGCCAGGCATCCTGAGAACATGGAAACAGCAATGGGAAACTCAGAGCATTGTTCAGACTCTTGGTGAGAACTCCCTACCCCTGCAGAGATGGAAGAAACAATTCTGTATACTATGGCCAGCTCTCATATATACCAGCAAACCACAGACCCATAAGGCAGAGCAGAGACTGGATCTGTTTTTTGCTATTATCATTTCCCAAAGTGCCTGGCACATAATTGGCACTCAAAAATATTTGTTCCCGCCGTGTGCAGTGGCTCACAGTATAATCCCAGCACTCTGGGAGGCAGAGGCCATTGGATTACCTGATATCAGGAGTTTGAGACCAGTCTGGCTAACATGATGAAATCCCGTCTCTACTAAAAATACAAAAATTAGCCGGGTGTGGTGGCGCATGCCTGTAATCCAGCTGCTTGGGAGGCTGAGGCAGGAGAATCACTTGAACTGGAAGGCAGAGGTTGCAGTGAGCCAAGATTGTGCCACTGCACTCCAGCCTGGATAAGAGCAAAACCCCATCTCAAAAAAAAGACATCTAATTTAAACCATCCTTACACACACACACACACACACACACACACACGTATGTATATGTATTTGTTCCCTAAATAAGAGAGAATGATGGACACCATCTTAGTGGCCTGGCACCCTAGGTACACATATAGGCAAAGACAAAAGTCTGTTCATTTATTCATTCAACAAATATTTATTCAGTATCTCCTCTGTGCCAGGCACTACCCTAGACACAAAGGCAGCAGAATAAGTCCCTGCCCTGTGGAGTTTATCTTTTAATGGGCACAAAGGTGGGAATCTCCGTGCTCCTGAAAAAACTATGCAAGCCATAGACATTTGATAATTACTTAATCAACGCCTAGACTATGCATAAGCAACTGGTACCAGATGCTGTGACAGGAACCTGCAATCTGGGACTTAGCCCTAGTGAAATTATTTCATCTACAAGGTCAGGATCTTAAATCTGCACCACGTGTTAGTGGATGGTCAGAGACCCCTGAGTAAAGAAAATGGGATTACCTCATCGGTGCATCTGTCTTCATCTGTTGGTGAGCAGAAGCCACTGTGTGAGCATCATGTGCATGCCCAAAACACTGTACAACACTGCAGGACAGAAAAAAAAATCGGCTTTAGCTGAGAGGTGCCAGGGGCCCTAAAAGCAACTCTAATAAGTTATAAACATTGTAACTCACAGAGTGCTCCCAAGGTAATCTGGCTCCTTGTCCGTCCCTTACACACCACCCTGAGATGTGATTCTGAGCCTGAGTCAGCAAATATTTCCCCAATCCTGGAAGGAGTCTGCTCACTCCCAAGTAAGCAGACACTGGCTTTGCTGATTTTGTCAGGTTAGGCAGAAGGAGCAGGCAAGGTAAGAAAGGAGCTGGTGCCCAATACCCCCCATGGGTAGCAGCTCATAAATGAAGATGTCCTGAGTCATGGTTGATTCCTTCACCAAAGCCCCTGGAGACTAAACTGGAGTCACATCCTAGTTACCAGCCTGCTGAGTTATGAAGGCTAGGAGCCATGTGTCAAGGAAGAAGACCCACATGTCTGAAACCGGATACAAGGGGCCATGTTCTCCCTGCCGGGCTCAAGGTAAGCTCCAAGCTCTCCTCTGACACCCTGGAATTCTGCTGTTGCAAGCAGCTCCTCCCGCTGGCTCCAAAGGCAGAGAAAAATGCTCAGGGATGTCAAACTGTCTCCAAGAAGCAGCCATTAGGTAATCTGGGACCACATGGCATAGACAATGGCATCAGGCACAGGGCTTCTGACATCATTTAGGCAAGGGCCTGGCAGAACGGACAAAACCCACAGAGACCTGGGTAGGGAGGAAGAAGAGGATGTTTCCAAGCTGGGCAGTGGAGCTGGGTCCCGCAATTTCCAGGCCCTCCAGAGGCACACGAGGAAGGCACCACTGTTCAGCTTCCCAGCCTGTAGGGGGCACCCAGAGAGGTGGGCCTCAGAGACAGAATACAGCTGAAGCCCTTAGACGTGACAGGTCCAACTCCTGAGAGAGAGAAGCTGCACTACCCCAGGATGTGCCAGGATCCGCAGGCCCTGAAGACAGCTTGCACAACAGTCAGGACAGCTGTAGGCCCAAAGCAGAGGCCTAATGGCTTCCAGGCCACTGCCTTACACTGGCTATCCTCTTACCAGGCCTTAAGGGAAGGGGTTGAAGGGACCACAGGTGGGGTTGAAAGACTGAGTAGGAACAATTCTTCCCAGATGTGTTGAGGCATGTTATACAAGCAGGCAGTGGCAAAGAGGCAAGGAGAAAGGCAGCCAAACTGGCAATCAGTGTCATCTCAGTGCTCTGCGACACCAAGGTGGGGAGGACTGCTGGAAGCTAGGAGTTCCAGATATTGTGAGAGCCTGTCTTTACAAAAAAAAACTTTTTTTAATTTAGTGAGTGTGGTGGTATGCACCTGTAGTCCCAGCTTCTCTGGAGGCTGAGGTAAGAAGATCCCTTGGAGTGCAGGAGTTCGAGGTTACAGTGCGCTATGATACTGCCACTGCACTCCAGCCTGGGCAACAGAACAAAACGTTGTGTCAGAAAATAAAGAAAAACAATCCAGACCCAGGCTCTGCAAAAATCACTGAATGGGAAGGAATTTGGTAATTGACAATCACGACTACCTTCTCAGAAAACGACAGAGTGAACAAACTGCAAGAAGCTTTCCAGCTAGGCTGCTGGTGCCCAAGCTGCTCCACAAGGACCGGCCTTAACCTGTTCTCAAACCTCTCACCTGCCACCACAGCAGAGAGCCCTACTAAGGGGTAAGTGCAGACAGGAGTAACAAACTGCTCAGAAGAGTAAGAAAGGGTCCTTCTTGGGAGCCAGAGACTAGACTAAAAATCTGCCCCCAACACTTTACCTCAACCTCTTTAGAATGATCCACTAAAACCCCGGAGAGATGCTATTCACAGGAACAAGGAAACCTTCTGGTCCAGTCTGCCCAAATCCCTGCAAGTGCTGCAAAGGGGGTCTTGGGATCAGTGAAGAGGCGACTGGCTCAACGACAGGTCATCCACAATCCTATTGCTTTCATAGAAAACAGCGCACAAGAGGATTACAGAACGGTAAAGTCTGGTCAAGCTGGTTCCTTTGGCTCTCCATCACAGCTCCTGAAGGTTGCCAACTCCTGTGTCCAATCTGGGCTCAAAGATAGACAGCACAATCCTCAAAAGGGAAGTCCTAGAAACCTGGAGCCAGATGAAACGACAAGCCTTCATTTCTAAATGTGAGACTGGATCACACTTTCAGAATCCTCCAAGATCAGATTGGGTATGTTACCCGGTGAAACAAAGGATATGTTATTTCTTGAAGACTTAGCAAAGGATATATTATTTCTCAAAGATTTCTTTAGAGAACCAACACCAAATAAAGGAGCTCAAACTGAAGGATATGAAGAGAATTTTCTGCTTGGTAAGTTTAACGTCCAGACACACCAGGAAGGTGGTGGGCTCTCGAGCCTCAGAGAAGATGATCTACATGACCGGAAGCAGATATGCCTGGTCAGGTTCCTGACAAGGTCTAACTACTGCAGTCCCACATCCTTCCCAAGTAGTTCTCAATTTGATACCTCACACTATGCCTGGGCAAAGGGAACAGAACTTTGGGGTTGCCCTTCCTCTTGCATGCAGAGGAAATTAAGCTCCCAGGGGAAAAAAATAGGGAGAATTTGGATTCCCTAGATTCAGAAAAGAATAAAGAAAAAGAGGGAGAAGAGACTCCGAGAGAACATGTTCAGTGACCAACGTCAGAGGCACATTCAGTTGGTCAAAGATTGTCAAAGAGATAGGAGAGAAAATCAGCAGCCGTTTCAAGCCACCAATAACAAAAGGGACAGATGCCCGCCAGCCCCAGGGCTAACAGGCCGGCAATCTATTTCAAAACTCAAACAGGGAAAAAAAAGTTCTGGAGCCAGCACAGAGGAAAAAGGTTGAGGACTACAAACATTTTCTGGAGCACAGCTATGAAGAATGCTCTTAGCCCTTTGGGATGGAGCACAGGGTGGAGGGTGGGAGTGAGGGCAGAGAGGCTGGAGTATCGTGGTATAAACGTATTCCATACATCCAGAGTGG
Source organism: Callithrix jacchus (assembly GCF_049354715.1). Lineage (NCBI taxonomy): Eukaryota > Metazoa > Chordata > Mammalia > Primates > Cebidae > Callithrix > Callithrix jacchus. The sequence continues at coordinate 37,815,314 of NC_133505.1, forward strand.
AAAGACACAAAACCCTGATTCCTGGAAGGGGAGAAGAACTGGACAAAGCCTCCAGCTACCCGTGGCACACATCCAACTCAGCGCCGTCTCTTCCCAAGGGTTCCTGAAAGTCAACAGGCCCATAAAGGGGAAGTATTAAAGCTGAGATGAGAAGAATGGCCCACAAACTGGACATCATCTCTGACGCAATACCCAAGTCAATTCTCCCACACAGATATATCTGTTATTTCCTTTAGTCAGTCAGCCTCTTAATTCGATCAAGGTCTGAACACCTCCACCCCACCCCATGGGTATGTCAACCTCAGGTCAAGTGAAAGCAGAGTCAAGTGAAAGCTAACGCTTCTCCCAGAAGCAGGGGAAAGGAACAGGGAGGGAAAAGAAGGTGGACGACAGGAATGCAGGGGACAGGGCTGTTAGGAAGGAAATCGGAAAGACGAGCAAAAACAGGCCCTCTCAGGGAGCCAAGGTAAGAGAGGCTTAGGGAGACAGGGACTGCAGGCACGGAGTTGGAAAAAGTCTAGTAACACCCTGGGGAAGAGGATGGGGTTCCATAATACTAGGAGGGATTAGGACACAGAGTAAGAAGGGGACAGGGATGCGGAAGGAGAGCAAGGATGGAAGGATGAAGGCAGGAGACAAGGGGTACAGAGGAAAAGATCCCCGAGAAGACCCTAGATAGGGCAACAGATTAGGGAACACCAGAAAGGGGTAAAGAAAGTGGAGGTCAGAGACAGGGGAAAAAATGGGAGTGGCCCCCCCGGGCCTGACGGGGTTCTCATAAGTAGGAGGAGACGGGGCGAAGAGGCCCAAGAGGGGGCACAGAGTCGAGTGGACGGAGGCCAGTGTTTCGTACTCACTCAAGCAGCTATGGGGGTCCAAGGGCGGGGGGCGCAGAGGCGGCAGGGCGCCTGCACTGCAACGCACGACTGCTGACCGGACCGGGCCGGAGCATCTGGAAGCCGCCGCGACGCTGCTCGCGGACCCCGGCCGCTCCCCGCACCCCGCACCCCGCTCCCCGCCGCCGGGACCTGCGCCCCAGTCCTGGGGGCTGCCTCGGTCCGGGCCCGCCGCTTCCCGCCACCGCCGCTTTCCGCCCGCTTCCCCCGACTCGGACTGACCTGTCCCGGCTGCCTAAGGCGCCACTGCCGCCCTCTCGCAGGCTCCGCAGAATCCTCCCGCTCCTGCCAAAACTTTTCCCATTAATCCCCAGCTCCGCGGCGGCCGCAGCGTCACACGCTCTGCGGCCCGGCCCCGCCCCCGCCGGCACGACGTCACCGCGCAGCTCTGCCCTTCCCTCCCCACGCCCCCTCCCGCCCGGCGGCGGCCAATCACCGCGCCTCCTGGAGGCTCCTCTGATTCTGCCTCTCCGCCCACCGCACGCTGTCCCGGGCCCTCCTGCGGCGCCCTCTGGTGCGGGATGCGGGCACAGCAGGGAAGGGAGGAGCCGGGGAGCGCCAGGGCCAGTAAAACGAGTCTAGCAAGTGTCACAAGACGGAATTTAAAGCTGGAAGGGAATTTCGAGGTCATCTAGTGCAACCTCCTCATCTCCCATTGAAGAAACTTAGTCCTAGAAAAGATAAGTGACTTGCAGTGACGAGTCTGGAGGGACTCTTAACCCAGTGCTAGGTCCACTAGAGGAGATCATACCGCCTGTACTTTTCAAAAAAGGGCTTTCCGCTTTCAAGAGGCTTCTACAACTGGAAACTTACGGTCTTAGACTTCTTAACCTTTCTTCCCATGTGCTTACGTAATACGCTTATTCACCTAAAATAGGTAACATCTTCTCTATAGTTGTAGACAATTCTGTTCTCACTTCTTAACCCAGGTCTTTAAGACCTGAAAGGGACCTATTATCCCAACCTGGCGCTTGAGATGTACCACAAAATGCTACCTAGCAGCTGGGAGGCAATCTGGTGGAAGAAGTTGGCTTTCATCTGGCGATGAACAAAACTTGACTCAGGTATATGACCAATGCCTCCTCTCCATCATCATTAAAGCTTACCCCGCCCCTCCCCTTTGAGGACACCTTCTATAGGCCACAAGCTCCTCAGGCCACACCCTAGCTATCTGGATGTGTGATTTTTTTCTTGAGACACAATTTCACTCTGTTGCCCCTGCCTGCCTGCAATTGTGCAATCAGCTCACTGCAACCTCCGTCTCCGGGATTCAAGCGATTCTCCTGCCTCAGCTTTCCAAGTAGCTGGGATTACAGGCACCCGCCACCATACCCAGCTAATTTTTGTATTTTTAGTAGAGACAGAGTTTCACCATGTCAGCCAGGCTTGTCTTGAACTGTTGACCTCACGTGAACCGCCGGCCTCAGCCTCCCAAAGTGAGCCACCTCACCCAGTCTGGATGTGAATTGTTGTTGTTGTTGTTGTTGAGACCGGTTGGCTCTCTGTTGCCCCGGCTGGCGTGCACTGGCACGATCACTGTAGCCTCTACCTCCCTCGAGTGATCCTCCCACCTCAACCTCTTGAGTAGCTGGGACTACAGGGGTGCACCACCACAACCGGCTAATTTTTTGTGTTTTTAGTAGAGACCGGTTTTCGCCATGTTGCCCAGGCTGGTCTTAACTCCTGAACTCAAGTTATCCTCCCACCTTAGCCTCCCAAACTGCTGGGATTACAGATGTGAGCCACCATGCCTCGGAGGGATGAATGATTTTTTTTTTTTTTTTCATTCTGTCTGCTTCTCTCTTTTTCTTTTTTTCTTCTACGTTTTGAAATGATTGTGCATTATACTTCTAACTTAGATGTCAACCTCCTTGCCTTCTGAGATTGAGGTCAAAATGGACTGTGGAAATCAAAGACCCTCTCCTAACATTTTTGCAACTATCTGGGGGTTTATATTCTCTTAAATATTTATGTCTCTGTTTCTGCTTTTGCCAGGCTGTTGCTGTACCACGGTTCACAAGCCTGGAAAGGAAACTCAGCTCTCCCTGAGGACTGCCTGCACCTCTTCCCACACAAAATATTCATGAGTACAAAGACATTAGGGTCCTCTGGGCCCTGGAGCAGGTCATATGATAGATAGCAAACAGTTTAAACTTACCCATCAGAAGTTTTTCTTCCCTTTTTTATTTTTTGAGACAGAGTTTTGCTCTTGTTGCCCAGGCTGGAGTGCAATGGCACAATCTCTGCTCACTGCAACCTCCGCCTCCCGGGTTCAAGCGATTCTCCTGACTCAGCCTCCCAAGTAGCTGGGATTACAGGCACCTGACACCACACCCAGCTAATTTTGTATTTTTAGTAGAGACAGGGTTTCTCCATGTCTCAGGTGAACTGCAAATCTCAGATGATCTGCCTCTCAGAGTGCTGGGATTATAGGTGTGAGCCACTGCTCCTGGTCAGAAGTTTTTAAAAGTCCTTTCACACCCCTAGCTGAGGTTTTCTAACTGGCCCTGCACCCGCTAGCCTCCTCCAGAATCACCACCTCTCCTTCCCGCCCACCATTCTCTCCTGTGTCCCACCCTCACTGGAGGAAACACAAATTCCTCTGGCTTTTCAGACAGAAAGAGAAAGAGACACTTTAACCTTATCTCTTTGTTGCTTAAGTTCCGTCCTTCCCAGGGAAACAGATACACCAGCCAAATCTCCTAATGATGCCTATCCTATAGCTCTAGTTTATACAGATCACTGGGCACTCAGGTTGTGACTCAGCTTATATCCCAGTGTTAAGGTCCCTACAGATGACTTTGTTGTCCACAAAATAGTTCATTTTGGCTGCTACCAAGGTCCTAGAATATACTGCTTCTTCTTCTATTCCATTTTTGGAATCCTGAGTTTATTCTCCATGCTTCCATTCTAATTCTTTTGACTGTTCACCTCTACAAAGTAGGGAGAGGTACTAGACACAGAAGGTCACATATTGTAATGTGTGTAATGATTTCCTACAAGAGAACACTTTTCAGCAATAAGGAACAAACGAGATACACAGACATACACGTTGTATGTACAACATTGATGGATTTCAAAAACATTGTGTGGCACAAAAGAAAAAAGACACAGAAGGCTACATACTATGTAATTTCATTACATGAATTCCTGGAGCAGGAAAACTAATCTGTCATGACAAAAAGATTAGTGGCTGCCCATGTAGAAAACTTAAATAAAAGTGGCACAAAAATATTTTATCAAGGTGATGGAAATGTTTCATGTGTTAATTAGGTGTTGATTAGGATGGTAGTTACCTGGTGTATAAATTCCTCAAAACACACAGAACTGTATATCTAAAAGCTGTGCCTTTTACTGTATCTAAGTATAGCTTAATAAAAAATAAATATGGCTGGGCGTGCTGGCTCACACCTGTAATCCCAGCACTTTGGGAGACTGAAGCGGGTGCATCATGAGGTCAGGAGTTCAAGACCAGCCCGGCCAAGGTGGTAAAACCCCATCTCTACTAAAAATACAAAAAAACTAGCCAGGCATGGTAGTGTGCGCCTGTAACTCCAGCTACTCTGGTGGCTGAGACAGGAGAATTGCTTGAACATAGGAGGCAGAGGTTGTGGTGAGCAGAGATCACACCACTGCACTCCAGCCTAGGTGACAGAGCAAGACTCCATCTCAAAAAGAAGAACGTACGACCTCACGTAGGCCTTCATTTCTACTTCTTGACCTAACTTCCACAGTACTCCACGGGTTTCTGGAGCGTATAACATGTTTTATTCTGTACTTTAGTATTTAGGGAAATTCTCTCTTCCATGCCTCTCCAGATGTGATCAGATGCCTGATTCATCTTGCAAATCAAGATGACACCAGGAAGTGTCACCTGGTAGTAGGAATAGCCATTGTCTTATTTATTGAATGAATTAGTGCTACATATTCCTACAACTTTTCAGCTTGAAACTTGCATTCGCCCACAAATTCTATTTCAGACTCATCCTTGCTGCTTTTGCAAATAAATGCAGCTGACAGAATCATTTGCAAATGAAGCAGTGTATCTTACACAATAAACACTTATCTCAGAGGTGAACGAATCCAGAATGCTTTCTCTCTTCAGGATGCAAGATGTCTTAGTTTTGGTGATTGTTTTACTTTGTTTCCCTTGATGTCTTCTTGTTGACTTACAGGCCACTATTGGCAAGATATGTGCGTCTATGGCCCTGGGGATTTAAAGTGGCTGTATATATCTTGTAGCATGTTCACTAACAAGTTAAAGTTGGAGACCTACCCACTTACTGTGGAATGCCTAGAACTGAGGATTCGAGAGAAAACTCTGAACCAGAGTGAATTCCCTGTGGAAACAGACTGGTATCTGCTCCAAGAGTAAAAGCTACTTCAAAGAAAATATAAAATATCAACAATAAAAAAAACTAATAACTCTTATTTTGGAACATGTGTCCTACTTTCCTCATGGGTCTTGCCTAGGACACATGGCAGACCTGGGGACCACCTGTGAGCCTGCGGGAAGAACATCCCAGGTCACTATGAACACGGAAGGCGTGAAAGTTCAACTGACTGCAGTTGGCACCTTAGCCATGAGTGGCTGTTTCTTAACTCCTCATGTAACTCCTACTCTAACCCATTCTAATCACAGTCTTAAATATTACATTATGTGTATTGTAAAATGCCCTAATTAAGGAGTGTCCCTTCAGAAATTAGTGGTTTTCCCAGTCTTCCTTATTGAAAGAGGGATCCAGCTTTTTTGTTTGTTTTTTAGGCAGGGGCTCATTTTGTCACCCAGGCTACAGTGCAGTGGCATGACCTCAGCTCACTGCAGCCTCGACCTCCTGGGCTCACGCCATCCTCCCACCTCAGTCCCCAAGTAGCTGGGACTACAGGTGCATGCCATCATGCCCTGCTAATTTTTTTGTACTTTTTTGTAGAGATGGGGTCTCGCCATGTTGCCTAGCTAGGCTGTCAGCTGTTTGATATGTAAGTAAGGACAGAAAGTCACCTTAAAGCAGAATAGTTCCTTCTTGCTGTGCCAAGAACTACTAAATGATTGAACACTTTTTTAAGTATAGAGCCATGAGCCTTAGTATTCTGGGGAAAAGGTTTAACCAAGCTCTTTGAATTTTGAGAGCTTTGTGAAAATTGGTCTCACCTCTTAATGGAAGAATTGGCCTCCAAGAAGCAGCCAGCGGAACACTGTCTTCCCGGGGCTCGAGCCTGTTTGTAAAAGATGATCTGCTAGCAGAATGTAACCCTCAGCCATTACTTTGCCTTAAAAACCTAACTTGCTTTGAAAACCTAATGTATTTATAGCAGCATTATTCACAATAGCCAAAAGGTGGAAGCAACCCAAATGGACAAATGGATAAACAGAATGTGGTACACATACATTCGATAGAATATGATCCATCCTGAAAAAGAATTCTGACACGTGCCACCACATGGATGAACCTTGAAAACATTGTTACGTGCAATAAGCCAGACATTAAAGATCACATATTATATGGTTCCATTTATATGAAATGTCCAGAATAAACAAATCTACAGAGACCGAATGGTGGCTGCCAGGGGATGGGAGGAGAAGGGGAATGGGGAGTTATTATTCAATGGGTACAAAGTTTCAGTTTGGAAAGATGAAAACTTCTGGAGATGGATGGTGGTGATGGTAGCCAACAACATGAATATACTTAATGCCACTGAACTGTTCATTAAATCAATAAAGATGCTCATCAATAGAGAAGGGACTGATTTTTAAATTTGCGTGATAAACCTTACCCGTGTTTACTGTGCTTTTCCTAGTCACCTCTCCATAACTTGCCTCCCTCAATCTCCTTTGAGATGAAGGTCACAGGTGTTAAAGCCTGAGTTCTAAGCCACCTCTATGAGAGTCACTCATTTTTCCCTGGGTATCTTCTGGGTCTGGGTATGTACACATTAATAAATGTCAGCTTTTCTCTCGTTAATGTTTTCCATTATGGTGGGGGAGGGCACTAAAAACTCCGAAGGGTATAGGAAAAAATGTTTTTTTCTAACCTACAGAACTGTCAGAGGACTTCAGCCCTAGCAGTGATCCCAAATGAGAAGCCCAGTCTTTATTGCTGATCCTATTTAAAATATTTTCAAAAAGATGACATGATGATTTGGCAGTGAAAAGGGTACAGAAAACAAATCAGCAGAGCCAAAATTTGAGTTTAGTGGAGCCCATATTTGTTTTTAGAGAAATGACCACAAATCCATATTTTCTTGCATATGAATTGTAAAGAAATGACCAGTTTATTTCATTTATAACAATCTTGTGTGTAAATAAAATAACTTTGATTTTTAATTTTTATTTATTATTTTTGAGACAGAGTCTTGCTCTGTCACCCAGGCTGGAGTGCAGTGGTGTAATCTCGGCTCACTGCAACCTCCGCCTCCTGGGTTCAAGTGATTCTCCTGCCTCTCCTCCCGAGTAGCTGGGACTACAGGCACTGCCACCACACCCAGCTAATTTTTTGTATTTTTAGCAAAGACAGGGTTTTGCCATGTTGCCCAGGCTGGTTTTGAACTCCTGAGCTCAGGCAGTCTGCATGCCTTGGCCACCCAAAGTGCTGGGATTACAGGTGTGAACCATTGCGCCTGGTCAGTGTGATTTTTTTAAAAAAGTGTCTAAATGAAGCAAGAGCAGGGGTTGGCCAGATAAATAGTTCTGCCTCTGAAGGCCATCCTATCTTTGTCCCAGCAATTCGCCTCTCCCATTGTAGTGCAAAAGCAGCCAAAAGGGAACCAGTGAGCTTGGCTACCTCTCATTAAGCATTATTTAAATCCAAGGTGGTTGGATTTGGACCATGAGCTATAGTTTGCAAATCCCTGGTCTAAAAGGGCCCCTATAAATTTTTAAAATAAAAATTATAAGTGGTTAAACAAAGTATTGTCATAGTTTAATTGGCAAGGTTTTATATTTCTTAGTGGTACAAGAAATTATGGAACTTACATTTAGTAGAATTTTAGATTGAATGACATACAGTGTGTATGTCCGTAAGGGGCATAGCATCACACAATAAGGCTTGATGAGAATGAATAGAAGTTAGCAGTTAGATAATGCTTCTAAGGTTTTGGGCAGCATTGTTAAACTCAGTTTGGTAGGGCAGCATATAACATGGCATGCAGAACTTGATGAAGCTTGATTAAGAAGATCTGGATTTAGGGTGTGATGAGGGAGCTCAGGACAAAATGAAAGCATCAGCATACATTCATATGTTTAAAAGGCTCCTGGTGGTATGAGCTCACAAGGGGTCTCCTGATCTGCAGGTTGCAAAGATCCATGGGGGAAGTGTGGTTTCATGAGTGGGGTTGCACCACTCACACTCACCACTTCCCTTGGCTGGGAGCAGGGGTTCCTTTGGACCCAGGCTGTTCCCAATTGGGTCATCACCCCACCCTTTTCTTTGTTCTCTGTGGGTCCAGTTGTTTTCCTAATCAGTCCCAATGCAAGAACCTGGATATTTCAGTTGAAGGTGCTAAATTCACTCGCCACTTTCATTCCTCTCCATGAGCACTGCAGCTGCTTCTAATCAGCTATCTTGGCCCCTCTGCCTTTCAAGTAACTTTCTAAAGGCAAAACTGACCATGCCAATCCTATGCTTAAAATTCTTTCATTGTCTCCTAATTTTAATAAAATCCAAATTCTTTACAGTGACCTAAAATCCCTGCCTAAACTTACTTATGACTACCACACTAGCCATGTATTTGCAACAGGGAACAGTATCAACCTCCAAGGAGGTGAAAATTGGTTCTGGAGGAATAGAGAGGGGATAAGTCTTACTTTTTCCAATGTGTAAGGAACAGGCATAGAGCATATATAATAAATATGGAATTAAAATCTTATAGAGGGGGGACAATTAAAAAAAGAGTGTGAAGAAAAATTGAGAATCCACCTAACCTAATCTCAGGGCTACCATGTTGCTAGGGGCTACCGTATTGCGTAGCACTGGTCTTACCTCTAAGTCCTGTAAGACCAGTGCTACGCAATACGGTAGCCCCTAGCAACGTGTGGCTACTGAACGCTTGCAATGTACCTAGTGCAAAAGGAAAAGCAAAGTTTTAATTTTGCTTAAATAGAAATTTAATAGCCATATGTGGCTAGTGGCTGTGATATCAGACAGCACAGCTCTACACACATGCTATCTGTATCTATCCATGCTAGAGTCAGGATACTTTGCTAGAAATAACAAAAATTCAGAATAGATTACACCTAAGTCCAGATAAGAGAGAATCCAGGGTTGGCTAATTCAACAGATTCGAAGCCATTATCATGGATCCAGGGTCTTTCCATCACCCTTCACTGCCATCCCAGGTGCATCAGCACTACCCTAAGATTGTTTTCCTGATAGTCACAGTATGTCTGCCACAGTACCAGGCATCACATCTAAAACTAATGCTCAGTATGAGACTGCAGCTGTCTCTTTTTTTGTTCCTCCTTTTAAAAATGAGAAAACATCACCTCACATCTTGTTAGCCAGAATTTTATCAGATGTCTTCACTGATCACTGGCAACAAGAATGGGATTACTACACATGACTCAGATGCTATGAAAGCCATTCCCTGGAGCTGAATATAGTGCTGGTCCCCAAAACATATGGCTAGAGGAGGAAGGCTGATCAAGCCAGGCCTTGTAGGAAAGTAGGGACTTGCACAGCTTGTATTAAGGAGGGAAGAGTGAAAGCAGAACTTCACCCTCTGTTCTAGGTAGAACTAAGCTGAACTAGTTCAGAATATCCCTGTGCCAGTGGTTTTCAGAGTGTTGTTATCCAGAAACTTTTTAGAGAATTGAAAATCGTCAGGTTCCACCCAAAACTTATTGAATCAAACTCAGGATGGTGCACAAGAATCTGTGTTTCAACAAGCCTTCTAGGAGATTCTGATACACCCTAGTTTGAAAACATTGCCCTATTCCAGTGGTTTTCAATTGTGTGTGTGTGGGGGGGGACAATTTTGTCCCTAGGGAACATTTGGCAATGTCTAGAGACATTTTGGTTGTCACCACTGTAGTGCAGGGTGCCTCTGGCATCTAGCAGTAGAGGTCAGGACAACGTGCAAGACAGTCTCCCACAGCAAAGATGCGTCCAGCCCCAAATGGCAATAGTGCCAAGGTTGAGAAACCACGGGGCAGAAGAAGCTCCTTTATAGTGGCTTCAGCCCACCTGGCTCTCCACCCAGGTTTCAGGTCTTTGAACCTGGTTAACGCAAGGATTAGCATCTGTCAAGCACCTTCAGAGCAGAAGAGATGTCAGATTGCCTTTGCCCACAGTCTGATCAACTTCCTTCTAAGCAATCAGCCTTCTAGTGGTCAACTCAGTCAGATCAGTCCCTGGGGTCACTTAAGTATCAGGACACAATGATTATTTCAGGACAAAAAAAAAAATCTTATAAGGAACACAGTCAATATACACATTGGCTGGCTTTTGTGAGGGCCTAATTCCTCTATCTTAGAAAGTTGACAGGTTGTTTGGATCAAGCAAACCTTTTCCATGCTTTTTCGTTGTTGATTTGTTTTTGTTGTTTTTGAGACAGAATTTCACTTTGTTGCCCAAGCTGGTGTGCCATGGTACAATCTCAGCTCACTTGAACCTCTGCCTCCTGGGTTCAAGCGATTCTCCTGCCCCAGCCTCCTGAGTAGTTGGGATTATAGGCATGTGCCACCATACCCAGCTAATTTTTGTATCTTTAGTAAAGACAGGGTTTCTCCATGTCGGTCAGGCTGATATCAATCTCCCAACCTCAGCTGATCCTCCCGCCTCAGCCTCCCAAAGTGCTGGAATTACAGGTGTGAGCCACCACGCCCAGCCTGATGCTTAGGAATCTTTCTGTTCAATTGAGTCTCTACCACCACCTTTAGCTCTCTCTCATGGGGCCAGGAAATGGAGATCAAGCATCTAGTTCTAACTAACATTTTCTAGACAAGACAGAAGCAAGGAACCTTACATTGCCTATGGATATAATTTCTAAGAGAGTTTGAAGTTACAGAAAGCAGCGAATCATATCATAGTAGGCAATGCCACTATCAGTTCAGCTCAAACCCACCTCATATTAAACCTATTTTCCGAGGGTTTTGTATCACAGCTTGTTCTACCATGATCACCACATGAGCTCTTCTGACACTTACCTAATATAACACACTTCCAGGAACAGATGTGCTGGTGAAGTTTATTTACATTAATGTTCTCTTATGTCAATCACAGGTAAGCCCTGGATGCTAGTTTTCATATACAGAATCCAGTACCTTCCTGGGAGAACTACTTTTTTCCCTAAACAAAAGAAGACACAATTAATATGATAACTGGGGAGCTTAATGAACATCTTGCTTCACTTTGGGGTGTCATCTGGAATTTCTGAGTCAACTGTATCCAGCGGCTGCCAGTGGCAATTCATGAGGGAGTCGTAGAGTTCTTCACTTTTCACCATAAACTCTTGGTTTGATTCCTCAATATTCAAATGAAGATGTGGATCTGCAGAAGTCAATAATGGATATGAAAGAAATAGAGTTTTACAGAACACATATTAGAAAGGTTTTAGAAAGCATTTGCAGGAAGTACCACAGATAGTAAATGTTAAAATTCTTAAATTGCATATTTCCTTTCAATAAGACTTGAAAATAGAAATTTAAGCTATAAAAGTAGTAGTGTTGGCCAGGCATGGTGGCTCACACGTAATCCCAGCACTTTGGGAGGCAGAGGTGGGTGAATCACCGGAAGTCAGGAGTTCAAGATCAGCCTGGCCAACATGGTCTCTACTATAAATACAAAAATTAGCTGGGCATGGTGGCAGATGGCTGTAATCCCAGCTACTCAGGAGGCTGAGGCAGGAGAACAGATTGAACCAGGGAGTCAAATGTTGCAGTGAGCTGAGATTGCACCACTGCACTCCAGCCTGGAGACAAAGTGAGACTCTGTATCAAAAAAAAAAATAAATAAATAAAAAAAAGTAATAGAATCAACAGACTTAACGAGCATCTGACCTTGACAGAAGAGATGGTGAAATAATAATGGACAGATTTGAGATGCTTCAGAGGTGGCTTCAACTTAGGAGGAAAGAAGAAAAGGAAAATCAAGAACCACTGCCATGTTCCTGGCATGAGCCAGGTAGATACAATGCTAAACAGTGAGCCAAGCCAAGGGCCCCGAGGACAGGGGTTTATAAAAATAAACATGCTATTTTAACTGCTCAGTTAACAGATTCATGTTAGTGAATAAATTTTACATAGCAACTAATTCAGAAACACAGGATGACTTGGCCTTCTATCTCTGAAACATGGAACCCTATGAGGAGGTGGTATTATGTTATAGCAAACGTATTAGACCTGGATTTTCAGCCCAAGTTGCCAGGCTTCCAGAGCTTGCCAAGGCTTTCAAGGTCATTAATTTTTTTAATGTAACCTGTTTTTGTCCTCTTCTTGTACTGAATGTAAAGGAAGAAGCCTTTTTTGTTTTCCTTTGTAATTTTTCCAAGCCTCAGTTCCTTGAGGATCATAATTTGCTTCCTAACACTCATATGGGTTCACGCTATTCATCTGTAGTGCAATGGGACTAAATCTTGGCCCCACAAAATTCTTCTGTTAAAAGCCTAAACCCCACAATGTGAAGGCATTTGGAGATGAGGACCGGGAGGTCAGATGAGGTCATATGGGTTGGTTGCTGGTATGATAGAAGTAGTGCCCCCATAAAAAGAGACAGCAGGCTGAGCACAGCAGTTCACACCTGTAACCCCAACACTTTGGGAAGCTAAGGCCAGCGGATCACTTATGTCTTGGAGTTTGAGATCAGCCTGGGCAACATACTGAGACCCCATCATCACAAAATATAAAAATAAATTTTAAAAGAAGATAAAGCAGAGAACTTGCTCACATTCTCTTCTACAAGGCATGCAAAAAGAGGTCAAATGTGGAAACAGGAAGAAGGCTGCTGTCTGCAAGCCAAGAAGGGAGCCCTCACCAGAAATCAAATTAGCCTGGATATTGGATTTCCATCCTCCAGAACTGCAAGAATATAAATTTCTGTTTAAACCACCCATTCTGTGGTATTTTGCTACAGTAGCCCCAGAAGACTAATGCAATACCCTTCTATATTTATCATTTTGGAACCAAAATGGTCAAATCAGCCTTAGGCATCATATAAATTTCATGAGCTACTTCTCATTTTTCTTCACTGGAATCACTGGTGACTGTGTTGTCTGATTCTTACACTTTAGAGCTTCCCAACCTTTCTGAACCATCTTTCCCTTGAGGATTTCTGATCATAAAAGTAGAAGTTTCCCTTTTTTTCCCCCAAAACATTCTGAAATTTTCTTAATACACTTCTGCCCCCAGTTCCTTTCCTTCACCATTGTTACAGGCAGTTGTTTGCTAAAGGGTCCCTGACCGCATGCCCCTAGTGGGGAGAGAGGTGTCAGAATCATGTGCTTATGAGCATGCTCTCTACTTAACTTGCAGCCAAGAGAACAGATAAGGTGTGGTTAGCTCCAAACCCTGGATGATATGATCTCTGCCCTTCCAGTGATGTTGACCAAAACTATAATAGAAGAAGCCTATACAGGACAAACTAATTATGTCTTCCCTAAACCTGTGCATCTTTTAGACCAACACTGTCCAACACTAGCCACATGCAGCTATTGAGTGAGCATTGCTAGCCTTGACTAAGATGTGATGTAAGGATAAAATACACACCACATTGAAAGCAGAATGGTGGTTGCCTGAGGGAAGGGAGAGTGAGGAGTTACTGTTATTTAATGGGTATGGAGTTTGAGGTTATAAAATGAAGAGTTCTGGAGATGAATAATGATGGTTACACAAAACTATGAATGTACTTAATACCACTGATACATTTAAAAGTCTATTGCTTCTCAGCCTTTTGGCTAAGACCAAATGTGATACATTGACAAGTCAAGATGATAAATTTTATGTTATGCATATTTCATTCACCACAATTAAAAAAATTTTAAATCTGCTTTAAGGTACAATCTGAATAGCCCTCAAAATAAGAATCCCCCACAATCTGCAGGTGAGGGGGCAGCCATAAAAGAAAAAAAAATAGAAAAAATATACACTGTATTTCAAAGACTTGATGTAAAATGAAAGTGATTAATTTTTATATTGATTGCATGTTGGAATAATACCTTGGATATTGTCTTAGATTGGGCTGCTAACAACATATCAGAGACTGAGTAGTTTATAACAACACAGTTATTTCTCACAGTTTTAGAAGCCAGAAGTCCAAGATCAAGATGTCAGCATGGTTGGGTTCTGGTGAGGACCCTCTTCTGGGCTGCACACTGCCCAGAAGTCATATCTTCACATGGGAGAGGGCAGGGAGAGGAATCAAGCTCCCTTGTGACTCTTGTAAGGTTACCAATTCCATTCATAAGGACTCTACCCTGATGACCTCACCTAATCCTAATCACCTCTCTAAAGACCCACATCCTAAAACTATCGCATTGGGTGTGAGGGTTTCAACATATGAATTTGGCAAGGGAAAAGAACGCAAATTCAGTCCATCACAGATATTAGGTTAAGTAAGAAACATTATTGGGCCGGGCATGGTGGCTCATGCCTGTAATCCCAGCACTTTGGCAGGCCGAGGCAGGTAGATCACTAGGTCAAGAGATCGAGACCATCCTGGTCAACATGGTGAAACCCCATCTCTACTAAAAATACAAAAAATTAGCTGGGCATGGTGGTGTGTGCCTGTAATACCAGCTACTCAGGAGGCTGAGGCAGGAGAATTGCCTGAATCCAGGAGTTGGGGGTTGCGGTGAGCCGAGATCATGCCATTGCACTCCAGCCTGGGTAACAAGAGAGAAACTGTCTCAAAAAAAAAAAAAAAGAAAGAAAGAAACATTATTAATTTCACCAGTCTCTTGAGTTGGTTCTTTAATTTGGCTACTAAAAAAATTTAAACTACCTACATAAATAGCTTTGTGTTTCACATTATCTATTCTTTAATTTCTAAATGTTCCAAACTGACAGAAAAAAACTATGTATTTATCATGTACAACATTTCTTTTTTGTTTTTTTTTTTTGCTTTTTGAAACGTAACATTTCAAGTATACATTCATTGGTGAATCATCAAAAGCACTACTTCACAGTTATTTTTCATTTTTGTAGTGGAAACACTGAATGTCCTCTATGTATTTTTCTTTATTTTTCCTTTTTCCTTCTCTTTAAGACTAGTCAAATGCAGCAGTAAGAAGCAGGGAAAGAGTAGAACAAAAAGTTCAATACACAATTGACTCAACAACCAGTTGCGATAACTCACTACCTTCGAACTAGTCTGTATTTTTCAATATATTTCTTCATTAATTATAGTCACCATGCTGAACAATATATCTTTCTCTTTTTTCTTTGATGGGGGGTTGGTGGGGGGGGACTGGAGTCTCACCCTGTTGCCCAGGCTGGAGTGCAGTGGCACAATCTCAGCTCACTGCAACCTCCACCTCCTGGGTTCAAGTGATTCTCCCACCTCAGCCTCCCAAGTAGCTGGGACTACAAGCAGGCACGCCATCATGCCTGGCTAATTTCTGTATTTTTAGTAGAGACAGGATTTCACCATGTTGGCCAGGCTGCTCTTGAACTCCTGACCTCAAGTGATCCATCCACCTCGGCCTCCCAAAGTGCCGGGATTACAGACATGAGCCACCATGCACCCGGTCATTTTTTGCTATTTGCATGAAGAATGCCAGTGGTATTTTAATAGAGAGTGCATTGAATCTGGCTGGGCAAAGTGGCTCCTGCCTGTAATCCCAGCACTTTGGGAGGCCAAAGCAGATGGATCACCTGAGGTCAGGAGTTCAAGAACAGCCTGGTCAACATGGAGAAGCCCTAGCTCTACTAAAAATACAAAAATTAGCCAGGCATTTGGCACCCGCCTGTAGTCCCCGCTACTTGAGAGGCTGAGGCAGAAGAATTGCTTGAACCCAGGAAGCGGAGGTTGCAGTGAGCCAAGACTGCGCCACTGTGCTCCAGCCTGGTGACAGAGCAAGACTCCGTCTCAAAAAATATATATATATATTTTCAAATTCTATTTGTTGTAACATCAAACACAGATATAAAAGTCTCCAGCGTATAGGACCTCCAACCTACAATGTTAATTAAAACAGGAGGGAAATTCGCTGATGAAATCATTGGAAACTTTCAGGTGTGATTCTTTGGAGGAGAACATGGGGGCAGAAGCAAAGTCAATTATTTTTTAGGAGTTTCATTGGATTTTAAAAACCTTTTCTTTCAAAGTTGTTAACTGAAATGTCAGGAATGAGTTACATTGTTCACTGATCCCTTCCCCAAACAAAGAACTTGCTACTTGGAGGCCCCTGATCAATCACTAGAGATTGAAGCGCAAGAAAAGAAACATTGTTGACTGGAGATGCTGTTCCTAGACCTCCACAGGCTTTGCAAGTATCTTGGCAAATATAGTTAAATAAAATATAAAAACAAAGATTGTAGTTGTCTTGCTTCTTCTCACTGTCTGCGTTTCAGATGTAATGAGATGAAAATCACTAGTTTATGACAATCTTATATAGTTGAGTTTTATAAGAATGACTTAGAAATGCTTCCCAATAAAAAAGAAAGAAATCAAAGTCCAATAAAGACCCAGAAGAGAATAGAAATTACTAAAAGTTACAGGTTTTAAAAATTTAGTTTCAAGATATTTATCTGAAAAATCATAGATCAATGTAGATAAAAATTAACATTGTCCTTCCGTATTAGCATTTGGTATTAGCACTTGACAAATACTTAAATGTTGAATGTCTGATGAGAATTTACTTCCCAATTAGATTTTTTAGTTGTTTATTTTCACATTTCTTGAGGCAAGCGGTACAGAATGTAGTGGCCAAGGTCATGGCGCAGGAGTGGTTTGAAACCCTGCTTCTCTACTTACTGTGTGTCTGACCATGGGCAAATTACTGATCAAAAGTACACGTCAGACTGGCAGAACTCTTGTTCATGTTCGAAACCAAAGGTTGGTAAACTTTTTCTGTAAAGGACCAGATAGTAAATAGTTTTAACTTTTGGGCCATATGGTATGTATCATAACTGCTCAGCTCTACTTCTGAAGCACAAAAGCACCATAGATAACAAGAAAAAAATGAATTGTGGCTGCCTTCCCATCAAACGGTACATACAAAAGCTGGGATGGGTCATAGTTTGCCAACCCCTGATCTGGAATACACCTGAATGTGGTGCATAGCCTTCATTACCTTTCTTGTAAAATTGTCTCAAATTGAAGCTGGAGGTCCTTTCTTCCCCTCTGAGATTCCTTCTTCCACTCTCCCCCCCCACACATTTTCTATCTGCAGCTTTATTCTGGTGGCAACCCAAAAGGTCAAGGCTGGGCTCCATCCCGCAGCACAGCAGGATATTGGCACAGACTCAACCCTCCCAGGTTCTCAGAATGGAGCTCATACAAAGCTAAGCCTCTTGATGATACTGCCAACCTCACAGAGCTCAGTGCTTAGTATATTTTGTTTTTTGAGATAGGGCCTTGTTCTGTCATCCAGGATAGAGTGCAGTGGCACAATCTCAGCTCACTACAACCTCTAGCTCCCTGGATCAAGTGATCCATCCATCCCAGCATCTGAAGTAGCTGGGACCACAGGCACAAGTCACCAAGTCTGGCTAAATTTTGTATTTTTTGTAAAGATGGGGTTTCACCATGTTGCCCAGGCTGGTCTTGAACTGGGCTCAAGGGATCTTCCTGTCTCGGCCTCTCAAAGTGCTGGGATTACAGGCATGAACCACCATGCTTGGCCAAGTAATTAGTTTTTAATGGAAAATGAGTCTGTATCTTTTAAGATCTTTGGAAAGATATCCATTCTTCTTCCCTCACGGCAGCTAACACAATGTCCTACACCCAGTAAGTATTTGTTGATGTTAGTGTGAGGTCATGGCAACTGTGACTTTATCCCTTTGTACATTAGTTTGGTGAAGACCTGGCTTTCTAGTTCCAGAAGCAGAACTGAAGCAAATTCCTTTTCTTTTCGGGAAACAGACCTTTCGCAAAGAGACACGGATTCTCAAAGGAAAACAAACCTGTCTTCCTGAGACTCATAGGGGAGTGATTGGGGAGGTGCTGGAATCCTCGGGGGAAATTATGGGTTATGGTTTCTTTCTGTTCTAGATAAGGGTTGGGCACAGGCAGATCCTGAGAAAAGTGGAGTCCTTTATTGCCCAGTGGGAGATGGCATTTCCAGGAGCAGTCCTGGTTGGTGCAATGGTGGCTGGTTGTCCTGTTTCTTTAGGCTCTTATAGGGAGATAGCCAGGGTGGCTCCCTAAAGAAAACAGCTGGGTGGAATCCTTATCCTTATCAACATGGCTAGATCACAGGGGCTGGTGGCCTTATCCTATCAGGGCAACCAGTGATTTCACCATGTCACCAACTACTCCTTTAGAAACCAACCGCATTGTTACATTTCAAGCATAACACTAGTGCCCAAATCCATTCTGCCATATTATAACTCAACTGCATCAGCAAGTTTATTGCTAAAAACCTAGAGTCTCAAATACTTTATGAGACAGCCTGAGGATGTAAGAAAGTAAGTCTAATTTCACCATAGCATTTACTTGGCTGTGTGTACGTGCACACGCCACGTCCCGGGAACGAGGAAATTTCCCTCAAAAAGCTCTAATCAATTCACTTTAGTAATTTCTTGTTTGTTTCACTCTGATACTGAGTTTTCTTCTCATTCAAACATTCATTTATTCATTGAAATATTAGAAATATTAGTCAAGTGTCCTCTATGTATCTATCCATTGTCCTAGGTACTGTGGATACCACTGTAAATAAAACATGTAAAACACTTGCCTTCGTGAAGTTTATATGCAAGAGTCTGACAAAGAAATATGCAAGTGAAATATGCAAATGTCAGATGTTGCTAAGTGCAATGGAGATCAATGAAGTAGGGAGGGTGGTGAGAGAGCTGCAGAGATGTAGACTGGTTGGGGGGTTGCTGTGAGCAGCGGGACTCAATCCCTCCCAACCTGGCCCCTGTCACTCATTCAGACTAGTGCATCCCTCCAGAGAGCCACCCTCGATCATCCTGGGCCTTCACAGAGGCTACCCTCCTGCCCTTGTCCCTACTCACTTAGGCGACCCCTCCTCACACCGCAGGGCTCAGCACACTGGCCTCCAGAGAGCCCCACTTCTTCCCTCACCAGCGCTGACCTGAGGCCCAGGTCACTGTTCTCTGGCCCCACTTCACCTGGTGCTTCTCACGCTGAAGGAGCTTCATGGCTGGGGGGCCTTCCTGAAGAGGCTATGGGCTCATGGAGTGTAGGGTATGTCTGTTTCCTCTGTGTCCATTACATAATCTCAACCACATGAGGAAGGAAAAACCCTACAAGGAAAGGAAAATATTCTCTCCCTTCTCAATGGTTGACATCAACCATTGAGAGATGAAAGAAAAGGAATTAAATATGTTGCATGTAGATATTAGGAGATCTTCAAAATCCAAAAGCTATTTCAGATTTTGAAATTACAAATGATTGAAAACCACCATGGCACGTTAAACCTATGTAACAAACCTGCACAATCTACACATGTACCCCAGAACTTAAGAGTACAATAAATATAGAAAAAGAAACTACAAATGAAAATGCTGTTGAAGCGTTGTACCAGTTTAAATAGCTGGGAAACAAAATATCAATCTCTATAATCCATCTAGACAAAAGCACTTACTTTTTAAAAGAGGAAGATGTTTTGGGGACCAAAAGAGAGAAAACCTCTGTGAAAGATCCCCAGCCATGATTGGCCCTGCTTTGCTCTGAGCTCATGAAAAGCCTTTGTGATGTCATAACAGACAGGCCTATATAAGGCCCTGGCTGGGTCATGGTTTTTGGTCTGAGAAATCCCTGGAAGCTTTTTTGGTGACCTGTGGACTCAGACCAGCTTAGCGATTACGAGTTGTTTGGCGGGGTGGGGGGAGTTTTTGTGGGAGGGGCGCTGTTGTGTTTTTTAGTTAGTATAGTTAATATAGTTGGTACTGTTTCTTAGCATTTTAGTGTTCTTTGGGATAGTTAGTATTGTTAATATTTTAGCGTAGTCCATAGAGTTAGAGTAGTTATTTGTATATAGTTAGTGTAGACAAAGTAGGCACCATGAGGCAGGGCTTGGCCTCCACCTCACCTGCCCTGCGGCCACCTTATTATCAAATACTAAACTTTATAGGCCGTGGTGCCTTTGGGGAGGTCACGCTGGCCCGCCACTTAATGACTGGCATCCGGGTGGCGGTGAAAACAATCAACAGAACCAGCTTCCTCTCTAGCCACAGAGAGATGACTGTTTTACAGTCGGTCCGCCACGGCAACATCATTAACCTTTACCAAATGATTAACAGCAGAGAGGCGTGCCATTTCGTTATGGAGTATGCCGCAGGAGGAAGCCTGGCCAACTGGCTTGACCACCACATAGTGGAGGAGGAGGAGGCCCGAGGCAAGTTCCAACAAATGCTGTCCGCCGTGAGCTACCTCCACCGCCGAAGCATCGCTCACCGAGATCTTAAACCTGACAACATGTTGTTAGATGGCAACGGGAACATAAAAATTGCAGATTTTGGATCAGCCATAACTTTTTATGAGGGGCAGAGGCTGAGAGCAGGTCATGGGACCCTCCCCTACATGGCCCCAGAACTCTTTGGGGCCCAGGGCTATGAATGTCCCGCCATGGACATATGGAGCCTAGGCGTCACGTTATACCAGATGGTGTCCAACAGTCTGCCCTTCTTCGCAGTGAGTCGTTTCCAACTGATATCCCTCATTCTATCTGGCCAGTATGTTATTCGGCACTATTTCTCAGAAGGCCTAAAAAGCCTAATTAAAAACCTTTTAATATCTAATCCCAATGAGCGGCCGACAGCAGACAAAGTCTTGAGGGACCCGTGGGTGAACAACGGCCAGGACTTGCCTCCAGCGACGTATGAAGAGCCGATTGAAGACCACCCGAACTGTGAGACCATAAGGCTCTTGGTGGCCATGGGATTGAAGCCAGAAAACATCGTAAAGGCAATTGAAGACCATGTCTTTAATTATCCCATGGCCACCTACCGTATTGTAGATGGAGAAAAAAAGCCATCCATTACCACTCCACAGTCTCTTGCTCCTGGGGATCCTACATGTTTAGTCACTGAGATTTCCAGTTCACCTGCCGGCCTTCACAGGAAGTCAGACCCCCAGCATGCCCCCACGGCCTCCCTGACCATCGAGCGCAATTGTGGAGATGTAGAAAACTTGGCACGGCAAACCCTCCAGTGTGACCGTGTGGCCTCCTCCACTGTAAGCGCCATAGGCGGTGGTGGTGCTTTAGAAACCTTGGCAGAGCAAGTCCCCCAGCGTGACCTCGTGTCTGCAGCCTCCAGCAAGTGCTCCACCGGCAGTGAAAATTTAGAAACTTTGGCTCAACCAGCCCTCCCGCATAACATGGCCGCCTCCACTCAGATCACCACCCAGAGCACCGTGGCTCAACAACCAGGACACGAAGGCAGCATCCTCCAAGCTGGGCAGCCCGAGGCTGTGTTGGCCCGGCCAAGAAGAGGCTGGAGCTGCCGCAGGGCTGCCCGAAGGTGCATTGCCATAATAAGGAGATTCTGTTGCTGCCTCTGTCCACCCAAGAGGCAGAGTAAGAGGGCCCACCCAAGAGAAAAAGTAAGTAGGTGGGCGGTGAAGCCGCACTTCTTGCATTTTACTATATTTATTCTGTCTTTATTAGTATTGTTTTAATTGGCAAATCTCTGGGGCCGGAGAGTGGCAGAGGGAGGGAATGGGGGGTATTGGTCAAAGGACCAAAGTCTAGACAGGAGGAAGAGGTTTTGACTCTAGTGCACAGCAGGGTGACCAGAGTCAATAAGAATGTATTGCATTTTGCAAAACATGTTCATGTCAAATGTCTCTGCATTTAGATTGGAGAGGACGAAGGCCCGAAACCTGAGATGCCCAGGAGCAACGTTGGAGCCTGCAGCACTTTATATAAAAAAATATAAAAATAAATGTATCATTCTGATAAATGACCATTTCTTGCTTCTTGCAAATTTTGTAGTAGCATTGGAAAGGTGGCACGTGGGTTGCAGACACTCTGCTGCTTTGTGCCCTCCCTGCACAGGACCGGGGCTAAGAGAAGGGCAAGGCATGAGGCAAAGGAAAAGCAGATGTACTAGCACCTGCCTTAGTTGAAAGAAAAGCGGGGATAATGAAAGGATGGAGGAGGATGTGGAAGAGAGCAAGAAAAAGATAGAGCTAAACCAGAGTCTAAACCTGGCCCAGAGTGGAGACGGTCTATAAAGATCATGCAGTTTACCCCCGTGCAATACCTAGTGGTGGCATATGATCCAAACTGGTGGGTCACTGTCTTACACTACTACTATTGTGGCTATAGGAGTATCAGGTAAAAATGAACAAAAACAAACCTTTTTGCCAATCAAAATATGTCACTGGAAGGCAAGAGGTGTGGCACAAGTTCTTATATCTTCCCAGCTGCCCTGTTCCTTTGTTGGGGAGAAATCTGCTCCAAAAACTACAAGTAAAAATTTCTTTTAAGCCTAAAGATAACAAGACTTTAGGTTTTAAGTAACCAAAGACTATGGTATTAGCCTTCACAGTGGCAATTATTTGCTAGGAATATTTCTTACACCAGAAATCATCCCTCGCTTCGGTCTACCTGCCACCATCCAGTTGGACAATGGTCCAGCATTTACTGCCCAAGTAGTCCAGCTGGTTGCTGAGTCCCTCAACATCTAGATACTACACATCCCTTACCATCCTCAGTCATCGGGTAAAGTTGAACAGGCCAATGGCATCCTCAAAGACCATTTGGCCAAACTTGCTATTGAGGTAAAACTCTCTTGGCCCATACTCCTACCCCTTGCCCTGGCCTATATCCGGACCATCCCATGGGGGCTAACGGGCCTGAGCCCCTTTGAATTGCTGTACAGCCGGCCTTTCCTGGTTTCCTATAATCTCCCTGCACGACCACCACCACTGGCCTCCTACCTTTTGTTTCTCTCTCTCCTCTGCCAAGCACTCAGGGAGCATGCCAATTGCACTCTCCCTGTCATTCCAGGACCAGAGGACCTCCACCCGGCAGCACCTCTCCAGCTGGGTGACAGCGTTCTCCTCCAAGAGCTCAAACCAGGATCCTTGCAACCCAGGAATCCTGGACTGAGGGCCCCACCACCAGGACTCATAATCTTGCACAGGCAAACTGCCAAACAGGCAGCTGTCAGTCTACTGTCTCCATCTTCATCCCACATGGTAAAAGCGCCATACTCAGTCGCAATCATGGGTTTCACTTTCAGCATGGGCTGTGTTTTCTATATGACCAAACCAAGGACTACTGTCATTGGTGGAACACACCACCTATGGGGGGTGCCCATACAGCTCTTGTGTTATTCACAAGCCACAGCCTCCAAGCTGTCCCAACCACATGCTCGCTTACTTCAGCAATGGTTCCTTAGCCCTCAACATCTGTGACCCCGGCACAGCTGTTAGGATACAGGAGTGTCTGGTAAAGTCTGTGAAGATTATACCTGGAGCCACCCTCAGGGAACATGGCTAATATTTCGGTCCTATACCTGCATTGTCTCTGAAGCAATAGAACAGCTCAGTTCTGTAAGCCATACAATCCTGTAAAATGAAGCCATCCTAACTAACCAATTCAAACCCTCAGATGACACCTCTCAGTCTTTCTCTTGGTTGACTCTAGTACAGCAGGGAGCCAACATGTTAAATTTAACTAAAGATATGAATATCACCAACTGCTTTATATGTGCCTCTCTCAGCAACCCCCCCTTTAGCTGCAGTTCCCCTCAGGTCCGGGTTCAATCTGTCACAATCACCTATGGGACCCGGCACCATCTTAACAGATATCCCCTTGTTCCAAGTACACCCTCAAAATCTCTCTCTCTGCCATGAGACAGCCAGCAGCTCCAGTCCCAGCTATAACACCACAGTAAAGGTAAAATCCTCCCTCTACGCACCACCAAGAGGATATTTCTGGTGTAATGGAACCTTACCTAAAATTATTAATGCCTCCTTCCCTTTCCCTTGCGTGCCTGTCACCTTGGTCCTGCAGTTAGAGGTATATGGACAGGCCGAACTTCTATCCCTCCTTCCACCCTCCCCTAATCACCAAGACAGATGAGCAGTCTTCCTCCCAAAGGTCGTTGGTCTCTCTCTAGCATCCTCTCTGGTGGCAGCCGAGCTGGGTAACAGCGCCCTAGGCTACAGTGTCACCTCAGCCACTCAACTAGAGGACAAGCTTTGTGTGGCTATCGAAGCATCAGCTGCCTCCCTGGCCTCCCTCCAGCAACTCAAAAACGTAACTACTAGTAGCCTACTGTTGACTGGAAGCCTTACTGATGACATAAACAGTCAATTGACAAGTACTTGTATGTTACATGCGTTGTATACTGTATTCTTACAACAAAGTAAGCCAGAGAAGAGAAAATGTTATTAAGAAAATCATAAGGAAGAGAAGATACATTTACAGTACTATGCTGTATTTATCAGTAATACAAGTTTGTTGTGGTCTGTTTACAAGATGAATCATCTGTTGAAAGGGCGATGACTGCAGTTCAGACCTCAGTCTATGGTACAGATCAAGCAATTCAACTTTTTCTTGTAATGACATGACTTCCCTCTGCTTTTTGGGAGCACATCCAGCATCACTAGTGATATTTCCTATGCATTCCATTGGGTTAGGAAGGGTTTACGGTATTGCACCAAACATGATGAAAATACACAAGAACTTCAAGAGATCACCTTTTAGTGTGATAGAAAATTGACCAGGGAGAGAAACTGCTCACGGGGAAATGATTAGCATCACACTTCATATTTTATTATTACTATTATTTTTAGATGAAGTCTCGCTCTGTCACCCAGGCTAGAGTGCAGTGGCTTTATCTCCATCACTGCAACCTCTGCCTCCTGGGTTTAAGCTATGCCTCCCAAGTAGCTGGGATTACAGGTATGCACCAGGATGCCCAGGTAATTTTTGTATTTTTAGAGGAGATGAGGTTTCGCCATTTTGGCCACGCTGCTTTCGAACTCCTGGCCTCAAGTGATACACAAACCTTGGTCTCCCAAAATGCTGCATGCAGCATTTTAAGAGAATACTTGCAACACTTAAGCTCACGGCGATAGCAACAGGAAATGGCTATGAAATTATTGCAGTAGTATGGCATTACTACAGTTAATTTTATGCAGTTATAATTCAATACTGCATTTTACATTTGTTTATATATTTCTCTCGACTACAAATGGCATCATATACAGCCTATAAGTGTATGCACAAGTTTTGATGAATTTTAACTTTTTATAATAAATTTGTGTATATTTTATAGTGGTAAATTATAAAACAGACTAGTATCTACATATATTTTCTGAATTCATGACATACATTACAATTTCTTAATGTTTCCAATATTTCTAGGCTGTGTTCATTGAGTTTTTTCAAATAATTGCAAATCTCAAAAAACATTTCCAATATATTTCCTGGAAAAAATCTGCAAATAAACGGATCCACAAAGTTAAAACACATGCTCAGGAGCACTGTACCTATTTTACATCCTGATCAGGATGCCTTATTTAAAACATACTTACTTTATGTTAAAACGCACGCTCTGAATGAAAAGACCACCCAAATAGGCTTTGTGTGAGCAACATGGCTGTTTATTCACCCGGGGGCGGGCAGGCTGAGTCAGTGGAGGGCAGTGGGATAGAAGCTAGTTTTATATGTTTGCAGTAGGCAGTGGAAAGTTACAGAAGTTACAGTTTAGAGTGGTCTTTTGCAAGCTGGGAGGGGGTCGTAGGGTCTGGAGTCACAAAGTTGACCAAAGTTGGTTACAAAGTTGACCAAGATTGGTTACAAAGTCCAATGACCTTGTCAATTAAGGCCGGAAAAAGAAACAATAGAAGAATGTCTCAGGTTAGTTAGGCACCAAAAGGGTTGATTGCCTTCCACTTTTCATGGTCTCCAAATTCCTTCACACGTTTTCTAATTCCAGAAGGTCCTCCAGAGGTGTACGTGTGCACCATGGTTCCATGAGTCAGCCTAAAAGAACTTACACTTTATTTTTTAATTATGAAAGAAGTATTTGCCATAAGTTGATTTCATTTGTTCAGGCAATAATGTGTTATAAAATTATTCTTGCCCCTAGAAAGAATTTAGGAGCCATCTCCTATCAATTACATAAAAACCCAGGAAAAGAACATGAGTAAATTCCCCCACACTGCTATTATTAACACCACTCATTGATCCAAGAAGGATTATCTGAGGTAACATGTCTCCCTCCTGCCTCAAGCTTCTGAGCTATATCCTGCCACCAAGAGCATATGTCACGTTAAGAAATGCCAACAGATTTAAACAGATTTACCAAGACCTAATTAAGAAGTTCACATTTATACTGACCAGTACTGTGCCCGATTTATGACCAGCCAACACGTGAGTGGTTATCATATGGCAGAAGCTGTTAAACCACCTAAAAGTACTTTAGACCTGGCATGCCCACACTTCCTATGAGATAGGTATCAACGTCCCCACTTTACAGAAAGTGAAGCAGACACACTAGAGATTAATTTGTCTAGAACTACAGAGCTAGTAGGTGGGATCTGAATCCCCTGGCAGTCTGTATCCTAAAAGAAAACTTTTACCTCCATTATTCTGATAAGAGGCAGAAAACACCCAAATGCCTAGGCAAACAGGAAAGTGTCCATGGAGAACCTCCAACCTGCCCAAGTCATTGTGCACAGGGGATTTGCCTAAACATGCCCATGGTGAAAAATTCCGTCCCTTAACACATGCACAGTAAGGGAAATAAATCAATGTGGAGTGGCTCAGACTAAGGGCCCACATGCACACTGGAAGAATGGGGTGGAACCACCAGGAATTCATGCCTTATGCAGGGGAGGAGCCTGGCCTTTTCAACTTGTGTGTACTGGCCCGGTATTCAATTTGTGAGGTAGAAACCTGCATTCAGGATCCCTCTTTTTCTTGAGAGCTTTCCTTTCACTTAATAAATTCCCTCCTCCTCACCCTTCAATGTGTCCGCATGCCTAATTTTTCCTGGTCATAAGACAAGAACCTAGAGATTTAGCTGAACTAAGGAGCAAGAAATCCTGCATCAATTTTAATAAATTGTGGCCGGCGCAGTGGCTCACACCTGTAATCCCAGCACTTTGGGAGGCTGAGGCCGGTGGATCGCGAGGTCAAGAGATCAAGATCATCCTGGTCAACACGGTGAAACCCCGTTTCTACTAAAAATACAAACTATTAGCTGGGCACGGTGGCGCGTGCCTGTAGTCCCAGCTACTCAGGAGGCTGAGGGAAGAGAATTGCCTGAACCCAGGAGGCGGAGGTTGCAGTGAGCCGAGATCACGCCATTGCACTCCAGCCTGGGTAACAAGAGCGAAACTCCGTCTCAAAAAATAATAATGATAATAAATAAATAAACTGCATAACTGATAAAGACAGGAAGAGAGATTCACACTTAACCTGAAAGAAATCCCAGAAAGCTGAAATAAGCACCCTTTAGTGATGCTCAAATCAAAGTACTAAAAACTAGAACTGCTCACCAGTATCTAAAGATTTCAACATCAATTTGATTTAATTTAAACACCGAGCACCTACCAATATGTGAACTCTGAATTAGTCACAGGGGCTACAAAGACTAATAACAACATGCTCCCTTCTTTGATAAAGTCACAAAGACAGTGGGTGGGTTTGTCTGGTAGGGGAAGGGGTTGGATCAAGAGAGAGAAAAAAAGAACATGTGATAAGACAGGCATGTGATAAGAAAAAGACAATAGCATTCTCTGAATTTCTCCTCTATTTTTCTTTCTTATTACTTAAAAGTGGCAAAACATTTTCTTCCCTTCCTCAAATAAGACACATTCAGAGTGTTTGTCCCCAGGCAGACAAACTTTGTTCTTTTCAGAACAGATTAAGAACTACAGGAAGCACCACCAGCCTGATACTAGGGAGCTGTCCTGACAAGTACCCCAGGAACCAATAATCCTGAGGCCACAGCGATCGCCTCGGTGCTCTTCTCCCTTGAAAATCAGAATTAAAGCATAATTTACCTCAAAGTCTAAACTTACAGAGGAAATGGCGCTTAAAAGCAACGTATTATCTTCTTCCTGTTTGGGAACATCCCCCTTTCTCAGTCCTTCAGAAGGGCCCAAAGAAGTAGTTTGGCTAAAGTTGTTCCCATAGAACCAGTTTCCAAAAACAGGAGAAATTACTGAAGAATATGGCTTAGGCAACCTACATGGGAATTTTCCAGTTGAACCTCCCAGTTTCCAGCAAGCAGAGTGAATGAGAAACCAGGAAATGGGGTT
Organism: Callithrix jacchus; assembly: GCF_049354715.1. Classification (NCBI taxonomy): domain Eukaryota; kingdom Metazoa; phylum Chordata; class Mammalia; order Primates; family Cebidae; genus Callithrix; species Callithrix jacchus. The sequence goes on from NC_133505.1 coordinate 37,843,563, forward strand.
TTGTTTTCAACCACTTGAGCACAAGGTTTATGTTACCTTCTAGTGGGTCTTCATCTTGGTTTTCAGCTAGAGCTGTGGTTTCCTGCAATAAAAAAGGATCTCATGAGAAAATAATTTTACTTAAAGGTTAAATATCAATACATACTTTATTGGGAAAAACTCTAGCTTCTAAAAATACTATCTAAAATAAAAATAATATTGAAAATTAATCCCTTAAAATCAGATTCTGAATTTGATGGAAAGAATCTTTAGGTGACATGGTACAATTATGAAAGAGGTAAACTGAGTCACAGAAGAATTATTACAAAAGAGCAGCAAGCCTAACAGGGGCCTCTGGCCTTTGGATTTTCTGGGACCTAACTAGCATCCTAGAGCCTGAGCTAGGAACCAGACACCAGGGTCCCTGGTATCAGGCTCCTTATTTCCTGTACTCATGCCTGACTCTACCTGGAGTTCTGCTCCTCCTTCCAGAATACAATCTATAAAGTCTCCATAAGCACATTTTCCTCATGGCCCTCTAATCATATCCCCAAAACCCATGGCTCAGCTAAGAACCAGGATATTAGGTGCTCAAGAAAATGAGAGGCTACAGCAAAGCAAACCAATCATATTCTTACATAATGAGAAAAGTGAACTGCAGAGGCACTCGCAAAGTAAATCTTGGTTGGTTAACCCAGACTCTGTTGGATCTACTGGGGCAGCATACATTTTTACGATTCCGCTATAGACTTGCTGGGAACCTGTCTTTTTAAGTATGGCTAGCTATTCCAAGGAATCACTCTATCAAGGAAGGGCTGATCTAGCTCCTGGCACTTAATTAAGCTTCCCTTGCTAATAAGAATGAGAAGGTACTGAGAGTCAAAGATCCACTATCTTTCCTTTTCCGTCTATCTGAAAGTATGTCTCCCCTTCACTCTGAAATATGTACAGGTTTGGAAAATAGGTTACCACAAATTTCAAAAGACAATCTGTGTCATTTTTGTATTTAGATATGGCTAAATGGTGGCATGCAGCCCATAGTCTCAGCTACTTGGAAGGCTGGGGCAGGAGACCCAGGAGATAAGGCTGCAGTGAGTTATGATAGTACCACTGCATTCCAGCCTGGGCAAAAGAGCAAGACATCATCTCTAAAAACTAATTCTATAAAAGGGAAAGAAAGAAATGGCTAAGACACCCAGAATCCATGCCTCCACAAGTCCTTTCCAATAATACAAGACTAAGTAACCTCACATTTTCCTCCTTTCAATGTGCATTCTGGCAAATGTGGATGCTAAATAACCAGGGTGAGGGAAGCAGCAACTATTTGGAGACAGATAGTATCCAAATCTTTCTAGTCTGAGGGTCACTGGCACTGTGTATGCAGCTGACTGCCTTTAAAAAGAAGCACGTTTATAGGCTGGGCGAGGTGGCTCAAGCCTGTAATCCCAGCACTTTGGGAGGCTGAGGCAGGTGGATCACTAGGTCAAGAGATCGAGACCATCCTGGTCAACATGGTGAAACCCCATCTCTACTAAAAATATAAAAAATTAGCTGGGCACGGTGGTGCGTGCCTGTAATCCCAGCTACTCAGGAGGCTGAGGCAGGAGAATTGCCTGAACCCAGGACACGGAGGTTGCGGTGAGCTGAGATCACGCCATTGCACTTCAGCCTAGGTAACAAGAGCGAAACTCCATCTCAAAAAGAAGAAGAAGAAGAAGAAAAGCACGTTTATAAGTCTTTCCTCAGCTAGAGATAGTCTGGGAAAGTGTGCTGATGGGCCACAAAGACCTGAGAATCATGTTGGAGACACCCACCTCCACAATGCCAAAATGTAAAGAAGAGGGCTGCAGAGGGGTAACCCATTAACTTGGGGAGATAAAGGTTATGGACACAGGCACAGCACATTGGGGGAAGCAGGGAATAAAGCTAGGACATCTCAGCAATACACGCTTTATTAGAGAACAAAATGGGGATGGGTGAGTGAAAGAGCGCTACCACAGAGCCTTCCCATCTTTAGTTTTGCTCAGCAGCTTCCCAACAGGGATCACCCAGCAGGATGGCAGGCAGAAGGCACAGTGGGGTCACCACAACCACAAAATATATTTATATAATTCTTGTACAAAAAAATGCATGTTACAGTAATAATTTGGCTGGAGGGCGAGATAAAAATCTCAGGATGTGCCCACAAAAATGGACAGAGGAATGGAGAGAAGGGGTAGCCAGGTGAGAAAAAAAGGCTGTTCATTTCTCAATTTTCTCATGAGTGATGAAAAATCAACAAATACTTTCACTTCTGAAGTTGGTAATATACTCATTCTTATACTTCTCCATTTAAAGATAGAAGGGTAACCACCAAAAACAGACCATCTCCCAAAAAAGAACAAAAAGGGAAGAGGTGAAAGAAAAAAAAAAAGAGTGACAAAACCTCAGGCAATGTGGTGAAATATATTTTTTTAAGCCCTTCAATATCAAACATCTGTTAAAAGGGAAAAACCTGTATTGGGCCAAAAGGGGGGAGAAAATGACAAGAAATCTAAAACAGACCTGAGAAAAATTGAAAATGAAACTTTGGGTGGTAAAATATCATAATATAAAGCAAATGTAAGTTTTAAAAGTCAAGGGTCTAGATGTGAAATTCAACTTTGGTTTTAAGGCAAAGATCATCACGCAAACGGTGTCACTATGCATATTAGGAGAAAAGCTAGGGTGGGGGACGTCCGTAACATTTAGAGCAAAAATTGTTAATTTCTCTAACCTGTGAATATCTTATGCAGTCAAGCAAGAGAAACACAGCTCAACAGAAAAACTAGAAAGATTGTATCAAAGTCACAGAACACAGATACCAATAAACACTTCAAGAGATATTTGCCCTCGGTAATAGATAAATGCCTCCCTGGCCTATCAGATTGCCCGATCATATACAGAGAGGAATGTAGAGTAGCAAGAACACCCACCACAATAATGAAAAGTACAAATTCTTGCAGACTTTAAGTAATTTGCTATTTAAACATTTTTATGTTACATCCTTTAATCCAGCCCTTCCACATCCAGAAATAAATTCTTGGGAAAAAATCAACACTCAGAAAAATGCTTGAAGATAAGTAAGTTTGTTAAAGTCTGGAAAATATTCAAAATGTCAGATAAGGGATGAGCTAAAAATCACAATGTATCTAAATGAGCTCACTCTGTTGCTCACGCTTGAGTACAATGGCACAATCATGGCTCACTGAAGCCTCAAACTCTTGGGCTCAAGTGATCATCCCGCCTCAGTCTCCCAAGTAGCTGGGACTATATGTGTGAGCCATTTTGCCCAGACCATAAATGGGCAACTTTTAAAGAAAGGTCTCCTTATGCAGAAGCAAGCAAAGAGCAAAACGGTATGTACTACATAGTTCACTCTTGCCTAAATCATCTCCTAACCACCAAAACAGAAAGACAAACCATGCTGATTTAGCAAGAGTACAGGGGAAAGATCTAGAAGACATCCACTCCAACAGTACTTTCTTCTAAGTGGAAAGGGAGTAGGGAAGGAGGAGGGGTGTGGGGGGAGCTTTTCCCTGACTTCAATACATCTTTGTGTGATTTGAGAAATATGTCACTTTAGTAATTCAAAGTATTACATCTTTTTAAAGTGTTTTTATATCTAATTGCTATAAAACAAACCCCAAAACTACTTTTTGTCCTATATTAAGTGTTAAAGAGTAAAATTTATTGAATTATGACAATTTAAAATTTAGTAGCAGGAATTTAGACAAAGACTTCATCAGCCTTTTGTTTCTGGAAGAGAATGAGAAATTATCTGCAAGTGAAAACTTACGGGTTATACATGTCCAAACTCAGCGAATCATAAAAATTAAACATGTACAGGAGACTTTCTGGGTATCAAGTGTACACCTCAGTAAAGCTGAACAAACGTTTGTCTGAGGCTATCATCAGCTTTACTCTCTAGTTTTAAAACAGGCAGCAAAAGCTGTGGCTGTGGGAATTTGGATGAGAGGATAATAATGTGTGAAGATAGGAAAGTGACGTTTACTATTATCGGGCCCATGAATGACACAAGATTCATTCCAGCAAGGGATACCTTAGGCATAACCAAAGTTCCAGCTGTGTGTTGAGGGGTCTCACGTGCAGAAAAACAGTTCTGTCCATTTCCATCCACTGCACAGCTGTAGCTGTAGCCAGAAAGAAGGTAAGAGCTGGGCTGCTGCATGTACCAGTTGCCACAGTGGTAACCCTGGATGGGCTGGAACTCCTGCTTCACTCTAATAGCAGAGGGGAGAGCACAGCAATGACAACCATCACCAACCAACATAGAATCATCCACAAACCCCCCAACTTCTTTCCAGGAAGTTTGCAGTAAGTTGAACACCTATGTTCAAAGCCATTGTTTGTAAGTTACCAACAGTTATGTAGCAAATAGAACAGTAACAGCTTTCTTTTTCCTTCAAAGGAGAAAACTGCTCACCTTTGCCAGTAGCTGGAATAGTTACTGTGTTGAGCTATGCCAAAACCTGCAAAACTCTCCTGTTCTGCCATTTATCCAGAAACCTTACAAAAAGAGAACAGAATCCGGTTTTTATTCCTGCATCAAAAATTCTGGCCTGTGGGCTAAAACCTCTCAACCCTGACAGGTAAGTCTCGCAACTACCTGAGATAATTACATTTAGTGGCAATTCCTGCTAGGCAATTAATTGCTTGACTTTCCTGACAACAGGGCAAAGGTGTGTGTGTGTGGGGGGGGGGTGCACTAAGGCACCTGGGAAAAATTCTGCCACCTGTTCCTCTGGCTTCCACCTTCCGGCCCTCTCTCCCAACTGTCAGGCCTGGGGGAGCCAGCAGAACCCCAAGGAGGGACAGAAGGGGAAGATGTGTCCGTCGACAATGAAAGAGTCTCCACTGCATCCCTTATCATAACAAGAGAAATCTTTAATAACAAAACCTTAAGACAAATACATTTCTCTCCTCAGTTATCATTCTGAGAATAACTATTGGAACTAGCCAGTGCTTTTTTGTTTTTTTTAATCCCATGCAGGGATTAAAAGCATAATTATTGAAAGCATAATCCAAACTAGCTGCAAAATTAAGGGGCAGCGAAGAAGGCCTTCCTTTGCTCCCTTCCCTCTTGTTTCTCTTCCTTTTCTCTCTCTTACACCCTACATTAATGAGAGTACAGGATACAATTTTAAAGAAATATTTCTCTTGTTCAGTATTTTTCAAAAACTCATGATAAAGCTTCCCAAAATTTAACGTGCATACAAATGACCTAGACTTGTTTAAAATGTAGGTTCTTTAGGCTGGCACAGTGGCTCACATTAGTAATCCCAACACTTTGGGAAGCTGAGGCGGACAGATCACGAAGTGAGATCGAGACTATCCTGGCTAACATGGTGAAACCCCATCTCCACTAAAAAATAAAATAAAATAAAATAAAAAAATTAGCCAGGCGTGGTGGCCCACACTTGTAGTCTCAACTACTCAGGAGGCCGAGGCAGGAGAACAGCTTGAAACCAGGACGCGGAGGTTGCAGTGAGCTGAGATCACGCCACTGCACTCCAGCCTGGCAACAAGGTGAGACTCCATATTAAAAAAAAAAAAAAGATTCTTTAACTTGACAGATCTGGAGTGGAGCCTCAAATTCTGCCTTTATAGCTGGCTCCTGCCACTTTAAGCAGCAAGGATACACAGTGTCAAAATTCAAGATAACTTTTGAGTCCATATGGGGTGCTTAGGGTGTGGCCATTTCCCTGCTGCTGGCTAATAACTAAGTGCTAATGTATTTTCTGTTTACCTGTATTGTGAAAAATAGCAGACTTGATGAATTCAAAACATTCTGATCATTCAATCATTCACCAGTTATTTATTGAGCCATTACGACAGTCATCCCTTAGTATCCAGGGGAGATTGTTTACAGGATCCCCCTCAGATACCAAAATCCTTCGATGCCCAATATAAAATGGTGTAGTATTTGCAAAGAAGCTACACACATCCTCCCATAAACCTTAAATTCTGTCTAGATTACTTACAATACTTAATACAATGGCTATACATTACTTCATGTGGGTTCAACAGTAGTATCCGGCATGCGGCAAATTCAAGTTTTACTTTTTGGAGTTTTTGTTTTTAAGATGGTGGCTCCCTCTGTCACCCAGGCTGGAGCACAGTGCTGTGATCTTGGCTCACTGCAACCTCTGCCTCCCAGGTTCAAGTGATTATCCTGCCTCAGCCTCCCCAGTAGCTGGAATTACAGTCACCTACCACTACACCTGGCTGATTTCTGTATTTTTAGTAGACATGGGATTTCACCATGTTGCCCAGGCTGCAGTGCAGTGGCGTGATCTCGTCTCACTGCAACCTCTGCCCTCCAAGTACAAATGATCTCCTGCCTCGGCCTCCCTAGTAACTGGGATTACAGGCAACTGCCACCCCTGGCTTTTTAGTTGAGACGGGGTTTCACCATGTTGACCAGGCTGGTCTCAAACTTCTGACCTGAGGTGACATGATCGCCTTGGCCTCCCAAAGTGCTGGGATAACAGATGTGAGCCACCTTGCCCAGCCTCCCAAATATTTTCAATCCATGATTGGTTGAATCCAGTGATGTAGAACCCACAGACGCTGAGAGCTGATGGCATACACAAGGCAAGGCAACTGGCATTGATATAGTGGAGTTTATCCGGAGTGAATCTCCCCATGTCTTCAAGGGAGATTTTATTGATTAGCATCTATGGCAGACATTGTTGGGTGCCACCCATTATTGATTTATTTTCTTCCATTATAACAATTCTGATTTCACATGGGCCAGCAATAGGCTCAAGCTAAAAGACTACATTTCCTGGATTCTCCCTTGAAGCAAGACGTGGCCAAGTGGCCAATATGGCTAAGAAGATCTAAATAGAAGTATTAGAATGGGATTGGGGAAAGCTGTGTGGGAAAAGGGTATTTGCTAACTTGGAAGGGGGCCTTTTTATCGTCTACTCTCTCTCCAGGTCTGGTGCTGGGATTACAAATGACAGGGGGAGTCAGAATAACTGCAGCTATCTTGGCTATGAGGTGACATGAGGGAAGAAGTCATACAGAGTAACATGGTGATCCAAGACAGAATGAGTCTGGGTCACTGATGACTAAGGACTCTTTCCACTAGCACTAGACTGGCCTACTACTGGTTTATTTTACTTAATAAATGTCTTGTTTAAACCACTGTTATGTCAGGTTAAATACAATTCCTAACGACTATACCTTAGACAACCAATAAAAATGTTAAAAATTCTTTTTCTATAAAATCTTTTTTTTTACTTATCTCATTTTAGAACTGACTTTATTTCACACAAAGAAAATCACAATTATGGCTATGACCAGGTGAGTGTTGAGGCTGCAGTTGGAAAGGAATATAGAATTTGAACACTGAGGAGGTGGTAAGGAGACCAAGGAAGAGAGAGGTCAATGTAATCATGCTGAAACCAGCTAGGAAAATGGCAGCAGCTGTGGTGAGGAAGGAGACTCGGGCATCTAGGATCACCTCCCCCTTGATCTCCACACTGCATTTCAATAGAAGAAAAGGCTGGCTGGTGCCTCCTAAATCACCTTCCTATAGGATAGCAGGCATAGTAAGGGGGAATCTCTCCAGAAGATACTGTTTTTACTTAAACAAGATCAAATCTCCACCCCACTCCATTTGGAGACCAGAAACCTTTCACATGTAATTCCTAAAACTAAACCCAAGACCCTTTCATATGTGATTTCTAAAGCTGTAAACCCAAGACCCTTTCACTTGTAATTTCTAAGGCTGTAAACCTAAGATCCTTTCACGTGTAATATCTAGAGTGTACGCCTATATAAAGGCAGAGCTTCTCTTTTAGGGGAGCTTGGCCGTTTGGACAAAACATAAAGCCTTGCTCCCAGGCCGTAATAATAAAACCCCTTCCCTCTCTAATTCAGTGTCTGAGAGGTCTGTTTCTCATGGCTGTTCCTGCTTCAGTGGAACACAAGGTTTCGAGGAAGATCCCAGGGAAAAGATGGGCACTTAAGGCCTGGGAGAGGACAGTGACCAGGAAGGGCTCACAAGCACTGTTTTGCTCTCTAAAAGCCCCAAATGCAAATCTTCTGTTTCAACTAGATTACTCCCATGAAGCAGGTGAAACAAATTCTACTTGGGCCCAACATTGGGCAGGTTCAGAGCAGGTAGAGGATTATCTCCAATTCCCTTTGTGCTGGGAAATACAAACTGGACCAAACCCTCTATGAATACATTCCCATGCAACCTCCGTAGTCCTTGAGGTTAACAGTGTTGCTATGTGTCTCACTGAGAAAGGAGAATTCAGTAGGAACATGAGACTCTTGTGATATTTCTAACAGGGCTGGTTTTTCTCTACTATATCCTGTTTTTACCCCAGGATATCCACTTTACTACCCTCACCACCTAAGAAAAACAAATACTGGATTTTACTCTAGCAAACCAAAGCTAGGCACTACAAATATTTATTAAATGAATGAATAAATCAGAGCATAGCTCAAGTGCAAAAATCTTTTCAATCAATAATTTAAAAGCAAAGCCACAAAACAAGATAATCCTCTTGTGCTTTAGTATTGATTAATGAACTCTCAATATTGGTTGTTTCTTGGAAGCTGCAGATTTCACAAGAATAAAATTAAATGGCTTTTTACATCCTTTGTTTGGAGAGAACAGAAGGCTTTACGGGAAGTTATGCTCAGTTCAAATCCAGTTAAACAAGTATAAAACTCTCTACTGTCTTTCTCCAGACAATGAAAATCCGCAATCTTAAGACCGAAACTGTTGAAAAACGCACACTTTGAATGAAGAGACCTTCCAAACAGGGATTGTGTGAGCAACACAGCTGTTTATTCACCCGGGTGCAGGTGGGCTAAGGCCGAAAAGCGCATTAGCAAAGGGCAGTGGGATAGGAGTTGGTTTCAAAGGTTTGGGTAGTTTTTATGGGGGGCAAGGGTGTTGCAGAGTAAGTCCAGTTACAGTGGTGGACGTTAGGAGCAAGGAGTATACATGACCACAAGTTAAGTTACAAAGGCAAGATTAGGTGAGAGGTCTCTACATTATCGTAAGAACAGTTAAGATGGCAGGGTTGGGTGAGGGGCTTGTCAGGGAAGCTCCAATGGGTGATTATGGACAATGGGGAATGTAGGCAAGGGGTAGGAGACAGCCAAGGCAAGCAGGACTTCAGACTTTCAGGCTCCAGGCTTGCATATGGAGACCTGACAGAAACTACTGCCACAGCCATGCATAAAATGCAATGCTGCTGCTTTCCTTTGTTAAAGCGAATGTTCAAGGCTGAGGACCCATAAAAAACAGCATTACTGGCCGGGCGCGGTGGCTCATGCCTATAATCCCAGCACTTTGGGAGGCCGAGGCGGGTGGATCACGAAGTCAAGAGGTCGAGACCATCCTGGTCAACATGGTGAAACTCCGTCTCTACTAAAAAAAAAATACAAAAATTAGCTGGGCATGGTGGCATGCGCCTGTAGTCCCAGCTGCTTGGGAGGCTGAGGCAGGAGAATTGCTTGAACCCAGGAGGCGGAGGTTGCGGTGAGCTGAGATCGTGCCATTGCACTCCAGCCTGGGTAACAAGAGCAAAACTCCGTCTCAAAAAAAACAAAAAAAACATTACTGGCTCTACTGTTATTTAGCTGTGTGTTCTTAAAAACGTCCGGATGTATCTCAGCACTTATAACCTAAGAGTGAATCACTGCATTTTACCCTTAACGAGTTACCCTGACACTAATCTTTTTGAAACTGTACTTAATGTTCTCCAAAAATGTACATCCACATATTTGCATATAATTTATTGGGACTGAAAACCCCTGAAACTCATCCATGAACCCCCCCAGATTAGTAACAGCTGGACTAGGTGTTGTCTCAGTCCTCCGAGCTCTATAATTGGTTCCACTAATTTCTAAGTTTTGGGGATTTTTGTTTTGTTTTTTGATGTTTTGTTTAGAAAAACGACTTTTAGTTACCTTCATGATGCTTAACACCATGGTTTCCATTCTAGAACCAGCCATATTCTAAACTTCCCGGTCGGAACGAAAGTTACTTAAGCAAGTAAAAGTGTGACAGTTTGTAACAGATTCTGAATATAGTAATAACCTTTTTATGGTTAAAATTTATTTTTAAAAACGTATTAAACAAGTATTAATTCTTCTCAAACATCAGTTGAGATGTCCCTGGGGTAAGGAGACAAGGTATCAGGGACAGTCCAGAAGTAAAGGAATATACAAAGCATGACTTTGACAGCTGTAGAGGTTTTCTTTTTTTTAATTTTTTATTGCATTTTAGGTTTGGGGGTACATGTGCAGAACATGCAAGACAGTTGCATAGGTACACACATGGCAGTGTGTTTTGCCTCCTTTCTCCCCTTCACCCACATTTGGCATTTCTCCCCAGGCTATCCCTCCCCACCTCCCCCTCCCACTGGCCCTCCCCATTTCCCCCCAATAGACCCCAGTGTTTAGTACTCTTCTCTCTGTGTCCATGTGTTCTCATTTTTCATCACCCACCTATGAGTGAGAATATGCGGTGTTTCGTTTTCTGTTCTTGTGTCAGTTTGCTGAGGATGATGTTCTCCAGATTCATCCATGTCGAGGTTTTCTTTTTTTTCATTTTGGATGGGAGTATAATGCTTTTGCATTAAAATGAACAGATACGTTGTGGAGCAAAATGAGTAAAGACACGTTTTTAAAGATAAAATGTGAAAGTTCAAATATATATGTCTTGCCTACTCAGTTTTTGTTTTCATGTCCAGAGCACACTCACTTCACACTCCTCCCAGTGGTTCTCTCCTGGAAAGTTACACACTACAAAAAGAAGTAATCTCAATCGTAAAATAATTTGACTTTTTGTAACACAATGAAGATAACTAGCACAAAGTGAAAAATGATATGTTTTTTTTGGAGACAGTGTCTCTCTCTGTCGCCCACGCTGCAGTGCCGTGGTTCGCTCAGCTCACTGCAGTCTCACCCTCCCGGGTTCAAGTGATTCTCCTGCCTCAACCTCCCGAGGAGATGGGATTTCAGGCGCCTGCCACCATGCCCTGCTAATTTTTCTATTTGTAGTAGAGGTTGGGTTTCACCATGTTGCCCAGGCTGGTCTCAAATCCCTGACCTCAAGTGATCTGCCCGCCTCGGCCTCCAAAAGTGCTGGGATTACAGGCATGAGCAGCCACACCTGACCAAGAATTATTTTAGAAGAATGAATGAATACAAGGATTTCCACTAGACTGAAGACTAGTTTGTCAACAGCATTTCAGTGTCTGTAAAGTGCTTACATTTGGAGTTGACACAGCTGGCAGGTGACAACCCAAAGAGGATCTGCTCGTAGCAACCCGCGACCAGCTCCATTCAGCAAAGCACGTACCTCTTCCTCCAGACCGGCTCAACCTGGAGGTGACTGAACCGGACGTCAATAAATAAATAAATAAAAAGGCCTGAGTCCTTTCTGCATCGGCGTCCGAATTATACGTCATGGGTTCAGGGCTGCCTCTAAGTCGCCTGTAAACGTGCAAACACTTTCAGTGCTGGAAGATCACAAAAGAGGAGGAAATGTCTCCTGCGCTACAATGTCAACCAACGCATCCAAAGTGAAATCGTCTCAGCAAGACCCAAATCGGCCTTTATTAATTAACACGTACTGACAATCCAGAACACCAGAGAAGAAAATTTCTTGGAAACAGAAGGGTCTAAGCGCTGAAGCACTGTATCGCACTTGAAATGGAGGCTGAAGTTTTGACTAGGACGGACTATGCATCTTGTTTATCACCTTACCTACTACGGTGTTTATGAGAACTATACAAACCAAGATTTACTCTATTGGGAGATTGTGGGAAAGCTGTAATGTCTAACGCATACCTCAACCTCTAAACCTTATTAAACTTTTTTTTTCTTTGAGACGGTGTCTGGCTCGTCACCCAGGCTGGAGTGCAATGGAGCGATCTCGGCTCACGGTAGCCTCGACCTCTTGGGCTCAAGCGATCCTCCCACCACCGCCTTCAGAGTAGCTGGGGCCACAGGCGCGCGCCACGCCAGGCCCGGCTACTTTCTAAATACTTTTGTAGAGATGGACTCCAGCTATGTTGCCCAGGCTCACTCCTCCATCCCCAAGAGATGCCGCAACTTTGGCCAATATGACCCCAGAGATAGACAAGTGAAGCAAGCAGGCATACAAACCGTGCAGGGGCAAGCAGGAACGCGGACAGATCTCGCACACCGGGTCCCTCGAGGCAGCGCGGACGCTGAGCCGCTGGAACAGGTCATCGCGAACCCTAAGTCCCACCCCTCCTTGCCCTGTTACGAAAGGCTCGTTCCACTACTTCCCGAACAAAAAGGAACCCTAACTTCTACCCTCCTAGTACACAACCCACACCAAATCGCAAGCCAAGAGCCCCACCCCACTGCAGGGAACCGCAGCCACAGCTCCGCCCCACCGGGCCGGAAATTGACCCCGCCTCCTCCTGGACATCACGGAAACGAGGGTCTTCGCAGAGGATGTCCCGCCTGCTCCCCTCAGACGGACCTAGCTCTCGCCTTCCTAAGATATGCCTGCTTGCCCCCAATTTTTTCCTTCTTGCAGTGAGAACGTCCTCATATTGCATCCTTACTTATTCTCCTCTTGGGAAATCCATGTGATCTTCCAGCGCTGAAAGTGTTTGCACGTTTACAGGCGACTTAAAGGCAGCCCTGAGCCCATGACGTATAATTCGGGCGCCGATGCAGAAAGGACCCAGGGCTTTTTTTTTTTTTTTTTGACATCCGGTTCAATCACCTCCATATTGAGCCGGGCTGGCGGAAGAGGCACGTGCTTTGCTGAATGGAGCTGGTCGCGGGTTGCTACGAGCAGGTCCTCTTTGGGGTAACTGTACACCCGAAGTCTGAGGCGTGCGGCGACCGCGAGGTGAGATACCGCGTACCGGGAGACAGCCGGAGGCGGGGCCGGGAAAGTTGGGTTTGGTTCCTACACAGCAGAGGTAAACATTTGAGCGCCTGCTGTTCACTGTCAGATCTCTGGATGAATTGATGAATCAAACCTAAGAGACTTAAGGGAAAAGCTAACCTTTTAAAACACAGAGTGGATATTTTTTCAAAATTAGACAATATCTGCTTGTTACAGTAGACAAAAGGGCCACGGGACACAGAGGAAACGGCATTTCTGCATACGGATAAGTGAGTCGTAGATGGTGGATTTAAGGGTAGATAGATCCCATAAGTTGACTGTATTCAAAATTTAATGAAAAAAGATCTCGCTCTTTCTCTGAATTTCTGTCCTAGAATTTTACAAATTATTAGAGTTAGATTAGGATAAATCACTTATAGATAAAGGATACCAGTTCGTTATTGGTTGGGAACTTATTTGCGAGCTGGGCAGTGGAGTTGCAAAGGTGCTGGAGGTATGCATCTTGCCTTAGAGACGTTCCCTCCATAAGGGTTGGAGGACTGAGGAGATACATAGATGGAGAGAAATTACAGCAGAATGAACAGAAAGCTTTAGTAAATTGCCAGTAGCCAAATAGGTAGGTAGGACTGTACTCACGGCTAGAAATCCTACCTCCTAACATCTAGCTAAGTTTTATTCTTGAAGCAATTCTCAGCATATTCCAGAAACCTGTTTTATTGAGTACAGTACTTTATGAAGTCAAGGTGTCAATCTTGAATTACCTAGATAATTTGGGAGTATGTCACTCGACCTGTTGCTTTTGTTTATTTTGTTTCCTACTCCAGTTATTTGCTTTTGGTCTTTGGCTGAAAAGTGATGTGTTTTGAATAGTCACAGATGGATACTATTGAGTGTTTTCTTTCCAGTGAAATTACTTAACTATGTTTCAGACACACAATAGGCCTACAGCAATCCTGAGGCAGATACAGTTTTTCTCATTTTTGCAGATGAGGAACCAAAATTTTCCTCCTAAATAGGTTAAGCGACTGCTGTAGGCCATACAGCTAATAGTTGGCAGAGCTGACCCAAAATGTCAGGAGCCCCCCAAGGGTCTCTGATATTTGAGGCTCTTAACATTCCCCTATACTGCTACTAAATCTAAGTGATAGCCTAGATAAACCCACATTGTGTGAATTTGAAAAGGATATTATTTGATGTAAGCCCATAGCAGCCCCTCAAGAATGCTTGATTTAAAGGAGACCCCCTTGGTCTTAATTGATGGAAGGAGTATCTGTTGCTCTAATTATGCAGGTCCTGATTTGCAGTAACACGTGTTCAAAGAAGTTTGATGGGTGTTTTCTGTTTGTTTCCCAAATGCTTTTTGATGCAGTTCCTTCAGTTTAAGGAGTGTGAGAGTGTGTGTGTGTGTGTGTGTGTGTGTGTGTGTATGTGTATTTTGCTGTCATACTTCACATTCATCCAGACTTCCTAATCCTATTGTCACATGGCAATAAGCATACAGGTGCTGAGATTTCATTATTGGTGATTCTCAGGGACTTATGTTGGTGCTCATGGAAGCATACCTTTACTCTGTTGGTTTTTCTTTGTAAGACTTGTGGTTGGGCGTGGTGGCTCATGCCTGTAATCCCAGCACTTTGGGAGGCTGAGGCAGGTGGATCACTTGAGGCCAGGAGTTTGAAACCAGCCTGGCCAACATGGCAAAACCCTGCGTCTACTAAAAATACAAAAATTAGCTGGGTGTGGTGACAGGCACCTGTAATCCCAGCTACTAGAGAATCTGAGACATGAGAATCGCTTGAACCTGGGAGGCAGATGTTGTGGTGAGCTGAGATCACGCCGCTGCACTCCAGCCTGAATGACAGAGCAAGACTCCATCTCAAAAAAAAAAAAAAAAGATTCGTGTAGAATCTAAAAGTCTTCTCTCGTCCAGTCTCCATTACTGCGTTCTAGAGTGGTGATACCCAGTGTTGCCTTCCCATCCCCTTGCTTTACCTTCCTGATGAAGTCTCAAGTCCTTTGTGTTAAACTACGTGTCATTTTTTAGTTTTACATGTCATTCTTCCATGTGTGGGATCCATTGATGATTTTCATGAATTGCAGAACGATTTATCTTTTTAGTAACCAATAAATGGTTCCATGGTTCATAAAAACTACCAGTGGATAGTTGGTAAAACTGTGGGGTGACTGTGGCATTAATTGTGTGTTTTCATCTTCAGCAGCAATGGACTCCTGTGGCCGACTTCACTCACCATGCTCACACTGCCTCCTTGTCAGCAGTAGCTGTCAATAGTCGTTTTGTGGTCACTGGGAGCAAAGATGAAACAATTCACATTTATGACATGAAAAAGAAGATAGAGCATGGGGCTCTAGTGCATCACAGTGGTAAGAAAATTGTATCTTAAGTTGAGCCATTTGCTGTATCTATTTTATGGCAGATTCTGTGGTAGAAGATAGAGGAATTTTTAAAAAAATGGCTTCTTAGCTTGGCGCAGTGGCTCGCACCTGTAGTCCCAGCACTTTGGGAAGCTGAGGCAGGTGGATCACTTGAGGTCAGGAGCTTAAGACCAGACCCTTCTCCACTAAACTACAAAAAAATTAGCCAGGTGTGGTGGCACCTACCTGTGGTCCCAGCTACTTGGGAGGCTGAGGCAGGGGAATCATTTGAACCCGGGAGGCAGAGGTTGCAGTAAGCTGAGATTGCGCCACTGCCCTCCAACCTGGGCATCAGAGTGAGACTCCATCTCGGGGGGAAGAAAATGGTTTGCTCTGGGTTGTCTCACAGTTCGTATTGGAAGACAGAAAGGAGGAACTCAGGGAGTAAGGGAGTCAGAGTGAGGTTTCACTGAAACCTTCCTTAAAATGAATCTGAATTTTTTTTTTCTCTTCTTGTCTGTATTATTTTAAAAGAGAAATGTCAGTTGTTAGGCAGATAAAGTTTGCAAGGAGGGTGAAAGGACATTGCAGGCAGAGCCGGCAGTGTGAGGAGCACAAGTAGTAGGATCACAGCAATATCTCACTTTATTGAGGGCATATTGTGTACCCCTCAGTGTGCCAAGAAAGTAGTTTTATCTTTAGTTCATGGAAGAGAACACCTAGTTTCAAAGATGTTACTTGACTTGCCCAAGGTCTCAAAACAGTGGAACTAGAACTTGAACCTAGGTCTAAAGCCCATGCTTTTGACCGCTGGTGTGCATGAGGAGCCGTAAGCTGTTCTGGATTGTGAGAAGGTTAAATTGGAGTATGAGGCGCTACAGAAGTAGATCCCAGAGACCTTGAGAGAAGGCAGGTAGAGGCTGAATGGGAGGGAGGGAGCAAGCAAGCTAATGAGTGATGTGGGCTTGAGGAAAGTACTGCCAGTCTGCTATGGGAGGGCTGCTAACTGAGAATCCAAACAGAAGGAATGATGAAGGCCTGCCCCATTGGAATTGGCAGCTATGGATCGAGCAACATCAGTTTGCAAGGTTTTCTGAGTTTCTTCAGTAGTAAGCCCCAGACATTTCCCTAGAGAGAGGAAGGTTACTTGGTGCGTGCAGTAGGAGGATTAAGTTACAAGGGAATTAAGAATTTTGGTGAAGGAGTAGATTAGGTTGTCAGCTTAGAGAAAATGTGTTGTCAAGGGCCTGGAGATCTCTGAAGTACAAAAGCAGATGGAGTGTGAGTGCAGGAAGGCGTGAAAGGGATGGGAAGATGTGAGCTTGTGGTCAGCAAATAGGTTCCCAGAGGTCAAGATTTCTAACGTGGAACAGCTCTACGTGGTAATGATGCCCAGGCTGTGGTGGTGGGGACTGAAATACAGAGGAGGCAAAGATCACTGGAGTTGAAGTCAAGGAGTAGTAATTCCCACCTTGTTGAGTTTTCCACACTGGTGGTCAAGGTACCAGGGATAGTGGCAGAATCAAGGGAGAGAAAGACTGAACAGGTAAGTTTTTTTCTTCAGTACCAAACATTTTATGCTGTTTTTATTGCATTTTCCTAGGAGACAGAGAATGAGGAGTAACTTAGCTAAGAAAGTTGGTTTTCTGCAAAGGCAGATAAAATAGGTGCCTTTTTTCCTATCCAGTCTTTCTTGTATTTCAGAGGATCACAGCAGGCATGGGTTTCCAGCAGTAAATATGCAGCCATAAACGGCTTCCTTCTATGACATGTTCTCTTAGTATTCAGACTGCTATAACAAAATACCTTAGACTGAATCATTTCTGTATAATGGAGATTTATTTCTCACAGTGCTAGAGGCCGGGAAGTCTAAGAGTAAAGCACCAGTAGATTTTCATGTCTGCTAAGGACTGGCTGGCTGTTGCTGTGTCTTCTTATGGTAGAAGGGCAGCAGCTCCCTGTACAATTCTGCAAGGTCCAGCTTGAGAGTTGGAGCCAGTTTTTAAAAAGCAAACAAACAAACAAAAAAAGTTGTTGTTTTTGTTTTTTTTTTTTATAAGGGGTCTTGCTTATTGCCCAGGCTGAAATGCAGTGGAGTGATCTCAGCTCACTGCAACTTCCACCTCCTGGGTTTAAGTGATTCTCCTGCCTCAGCCTCCCTAGTAGCTTGGATTACAGGCGCCCACCACCATGCCCGGCTAATTTTTTACATTTTAGTAGAGACGGGGTTTTACCATATTGGCCAGGCTGGTCTTGAACTCCTGATCTCAAGTTATCTGCCCACCTCGGCCTCCCAAAGGGCTGAGATTACAGGTGTGAGCCACCTCGCCGTGCCAAAAAAAAAAAAACTTTTATAAGGTCAATAATCTTGCTCATGAGTCATCCTCACTTAAAGCTTCCACCTCTTAAACTATCACTTTGGCAACTAAGTTTCAGCAAATGATTTTGGGGGACACGTTCACACCATGGCAGACTGTCCATAATGCTTTAAGAGCTGTCTCACCCTTCATCGGCTGTGCTTTAAGTGTTTTACATATACATTCTTTTTTTTTCCCTTTCCCATACCCACTTCATACAACGAAGCCTTCTCTCTCAGGTTTGGAAGAAATAAGTTAAATTTGACCTGCCCATACCCATTAGTACAAGAGTTCAACAATAAGAAAAGGAATGACACAGAAGGAGTTTAGACTTTGCGGGGGGGTGAATGAAATAGGGTTCTTGGTTTCTTGGTTTCCTCCATTTCTTGTATAAATCCTTTTTTTTCTTGTCTTTTTAAGAATTCTTTTCTTATTTTTCCTTCAACCCTTATTTTAAGTTCAGGGATACACATGCAGGATGTGCAGGTTTATTACATAAGTAAATGTGCCTTAGTGGTTTGCGGCACAGATCCCATCCCCTAGGCATTAAGCCAGGCATCCTTTAGCTGTTCTAATGCTCTCTCTCCCCCCACCTTTCCCCTCCCAAAGGCCCCAGTGTGTGTTGTTCTCCCTGTGTGTCCATGTGTTCTCATGATTCAGCTCCCACTTATAAGTGAGAACATGTGGTATTTGGGCTTTCTTTTTCTTTTCTCTTTGTTTTCTTTTCTTTTCTTTCTTTTTTTGAGAGGGAGTTTAGCTCTGTCACCCCAGCTGGAGTGCAGTGGCAGGATCTCAGCTCACTGCAACCTCCACTTCCCAAGTTGAAGTGATTTTTGTGCCTCAGCCTCCTAAATAGCTGAGACTATAAGCACACACCACCACGTCCAGCTAATCTTTGTATTTTCAGTAGAGATGGGGTTTTGCCATGTTGGCCAGGCTGATCTTGAACCCCTGACCTCAGGTGATCTGCCCGAATTGGCCTCCCAAAGTGCTGGGATTACAGGCATGAGCCACCACACCCGGCCAGTGTTTGGTTTTC
The DNA here is from genome assembly GCF_049354715.1 of Callithrix jacchus. NCBI lineage: Eukaryota > Metazoa > Chordata > Mammalia > Primates > Cebidae > Callithrix > Callithrix jacchus. The sequence goes on from NC_133505.1 coordinate 37,862,224, forward strand.
TCTTCCTGCATTAGTTTGCTGAGGATAATGGCTTCAAACTTCATCTACATCCCTGCAGAGCACATGGTCACATTCCTTTTTATGGCTGCATAAATCCTATTTTTCTCAGAGTTGGTAATAGATAAACTTTTTTCTAGGTTAGCGGATATAGGAAAGTAAACTTTCCAAAGTGAGAAATAGGATAATAGGGAGAGGAAAATATGGACAAATGAATGAGAAGTGTTTAGTAATGGATCAAAACAGGTCAGAGTGATAATGACTTGATCGTGGCTGATTGGGTGGCTAGTTCAGGCTTTAGAAAGTGGAAGTCATGTGGCAGTACTCCTGGTTTGTTCCCCAGATTAGCTTGTTAGCCAGTTAGTTTTGTTTACTTCTGCTTAAATTATCCTAGCCAGCCATTTCCTAAATTTGTAATTTGAAGAGGTAAAGCAAGGATGTGAACTGATTCATTCAAAGATGTATCTAAACTGCAGGTACTCTGCTGAAAATATTTGCATAGATTTTAGCAGTTGTACATATACAAAAAACTTTAAGGTGTATTTTAGTAATATTAAGACATCGAGGCCAGGCACGGTGGCTCACGCCTGTAATTCCAGCACTTTGGGAGGCTGAGGTGGGCAGGTCACTTGGGTCCAGGAGTTCAAGAGCAGCCTGGACAACATGGTGAAACTCTGTACCTACAAAAAATACAAAAGTTAGCTAGGTGTATTGGTGTGAACCTGTAGTCCCAGCTACTTAGAATGCTGAGGTGGGAAGATCACTTGAACCTAGGAAGAAGAGGCTGCAGTGGGCCAAGATTGTGCCATAGCACTCCAGCTTGGGTAACAGAGTAAAACCCTGCCTCCAGAGAAAACAAAAAAGGCATTGAGTGTTTTAGTTAGCATAGCATAGCCTTCAAACCAGAAATGGAGTTTGCATTTAAAATGAATATTATTTTTGCCGGTTTTGGTTTTTCCACAGGCACAATAACTTGCCTGAAATTCTGTGGCAACAGGCATTTGATCAGTGGAGCAGAAGATGGACTTATCTGTATCTGGGATGCCAAGAAATGGGAATGCCTGAAGTCAATTAAAGCTCACAAGTGAGTTGGGCTCTTCCCTTTGGCATTCTCCATGTGCCAGTCAAGTCGGGGACTGTTAGTTTCATTTTAGAGGACATGTGACCTTCCTTTCTATTCACCCATCTGGCAAGTTGGCCCTGTCGGTTGGTACAGATAAGACATTAAGGTAAGTCATTAACGCTCGAGAGCATTTTTCTAAGGTGTATCTTTTACTACAGCTCTCCACCATTTAAAAACACTGTGAAACAGGCAGGGCATTTCACAGTATATTTCAATGGTGGAGAGCTGTAGGAAAATATGGTGGCTCATGTCTATAATCTCAGTGCTTAGGGAGGCTGAGGCGAGTGGATCACGATGTCAGGAGTTCAAGACCAGCCTGGCCAGTATGGTAAAATCCCGTCTCTACTAAAAAAGAAATTAGCCAGGCATGGTGGCAGCGTCTATAATCCCAGCTATTCGGGAAGCTGAGGCAGAGAATTGCTTGAACCCGGGAGGCGGAGGCGGAGGCGGAGGTTGCAGTGAGCCAAGCACACCACTGCATTCCAGCCTGCTCAACACAGCGAGGCTTTGTCTCAAAAAAAACAAAATGCTGTGAAACAATGGAAAGGTCAAAAGCTAGTGAACCCTTTCATAATGGTAGGATAAAGATGATAAGCTCTGAACTCAAGCATGTAATTTTGCTCCAATCATCATAGCTGTGAAGTGAAGATTTTTAGGAAGGGAAGCCTTTGGAAAATACAATGGTTATGATGTGTTAAAGGGATATGGGAATGAAGCAAGCCTTAATCCTGCCTGATAATATTTCAGGATGTTGCTGTAAGGAAGATAGCAGGTCTTTTAAATAGCCAATATTTAGTAAAATTGTCACTAGAGTAAGTCGTCATTATGCTTGTTCTTTTACGCTTAGTAAAAGTTAGTTGGTGGTCACACCATAAGTGAGCTTCCTGTTTTGCAGAACGCGGAATCTTGTAGAAGGAAGATCAGCATTCATAAAAAATATAAAACAAAGTGATTATTATAATTTTTTTTTTAAGACGGAGTTTCGCTCTTGTTACCCAGGCTGGAGTGCAATGGCGCGATCTCAGCTCATCTCAACCTCCGCCTCCTGGGTTCAGGCAATTCTCCTGCCTCAGCCTCCTGAGTAGCTGGGATTACAGGCATGCGCCACCATGCTCAGCTAATTTTTTGTATTTTTAGTAGAGAGGGGGTTTCACCATGTTAACCCGGATGGTCTCGATCTCTTGACCTCGTGATCCACCTGCCTTGGCCTCCCAAAGTGCTGGGATTACAGGCTTGAGCCACCGCGCCCGGCCTAAAGTGAGTATTTTTGTTTGAAATACAGGTTGAGCATTCCTAATCTGGAAATCTGAAATCCTTCAAAATCTGAAACTCTTTGAACACTGGTGTGATGCCTCAAGTAGAAAATTCAACACGCAGGCCAGGCGCGGTGGCTCATGCCTATAATCGCAGCACTTCAGGAGGCTGTGGCAGGTGAATCACCTGAGGTCAGGAGTTCCAAGACCAGTCTGGCCAATGTGATAAAACCCCATCTCTTCTAAAAATACAAAAATTAGCCAGGTTGGGTGGCGGACACCTGTAATCCCAGCTACTTGGGAGGCTGAGGCAGGAGAATCACTCGAACCTGGGAGGCAGAGGTTACAGTGAGCCGAGATTGGCCATTGCACTCCAGCCTGGGTGACAAGAGCAAAATGCCATCTCAAAAAAAGAAAAAGAAAATTCAACACCTAACCTCATGATGGATCACAGTCAAAACTTTGTTTCATGCCCAAAATTATTTAAAACATTGTGTAAAATTACCTTCAGGCTAGGTGTATATAAAACATAGATGACTTTCATTTTTAGACTTGAAACATGAGTTCCACGGGTTGTATCCTTGAGATATTTTGCTGTTTAAATGCAGATATTCCAAAATCCAAAACAGTTCTGGTCTCAAGCATTTTGGATAAGGGATACTCAACCAGTATATTTTAGAGTGACTTAATGGACTATGCATATAGATAGATACACATTCTTACATGTGTGCATGTTACACATTTCTTTCCCTGCATGGTGGTGGTTACCTCTGAGTAAATGCTTTGGGTTACTTTATTTTCCCATTTTAGATCTAGATTCTTGTGGCTTTGCCACCTGCCTTTGATTTTTATTATATTTTATTTTATTTTTGAGATAGAGTCTTGCTCTGTCACCCAGGCTGAAGTGCAGTGGCACAATCTCAGCTCACTCCAACCTCTGCCTCCTGGGTTCAAGTGATTCTCCTGCCTCAGCCTCCCAAGTAGCTGGGGTTACAGGTGCATGCCACCATGCTTGGCTAATTTTTTGTAGTTTTTGTAGAGATGAGGTTTCACCATCTGGTCTCAAACTCCTGGCCTTAAGTGATACACCCACCTTGGCCTCCCAAAATGCTGGGATTACAGGTGTGAGCCACTGCACTTGGCCCACCCTTGACTTTTTGAACCTAGATTATTTTCTAAAAAATTGAACTTGCAAAATGTGTTATGAAGAGCAAATGGCATCATGGATTTGAAAATGCACATTATAAATATTTGCTATTTTTATTACTATGATCATTTTATGTTTTATTTATGAAATAATAAATAGGTCAGGCATGGTGGCTCATACCTATAATCCCAGCACTTTGGGAGGCTGAGGTGGGTAGATTACGAGGTCAGGAGATCTAGACCATCTTGGCCAACATGGTGAAACCCCGTCTCTACTAAAAAAAATTAAAAATTTAAAAATTTAAATAAAAAATAAACTTTATTTTTTTCACTTACAGATGCTCACCTAGTGGAATGGTCCCCAAGAGGAGAGCAATATGTAGTTATCATACAGAATAAAATAGACATCTATCAGCTTGACACTGCATCCATTAGTGGCACCATCACAAATGAAAAGAGAATTTCTGCTGTTAAATTTCTTTCAGTAAGTAATCAGAAATCAGTGACCGAAGTTTGTGGTGATGTTTGGAACTGTTGATGACATTCTGCCTGTTATTATTTTTCATCTCTCCTAGGAGTCTGTCCTTGCAGTGGCTGGAGATGAAGAAGTTATAAGGTTTTTTGACTGTGATTCGCTAGTGTGCCTCTGTGAATTTAAAGCTCATGAAAACAGGTAATTTTACCAATCTCAGGTGTATATGTTGAGTCTTAATAAATGGTATATATGCAGCAGTTTCTTAAACCAGGGTATATGTTTTTATTAACTGCAGAAATAATCAGACATACCTACGTGGACAGTATGTGGTATCTAGAGTCTAATAAAATGGTGGAAAATGTTATCTTCATGGCCTTTAATAATGCAAAAGTGGGCTGGGCATGGTGACTCACGTCTGTAATCCCAGCACTTTGGGAGGCCAAGGTGGGTGGATCATGAAGTCAAAAGATTGAGACCATCCTGGCCAACATGGTGAAACCCCATCTCTACTAAAAATACAAAAATTAGCTGGGCATAATTGTGTGCGCCTGTAGTCCCAGCTACTCGGGAAAGCTGAGGCAGGAGAATCGCTTGAACCCAGGAGGCAAAGGTTGCAGCGAGCCAAGATCACACCACTGCACTCCATCCAGCCTGGCTACAGTGCGAGACTCCCTCTCAGAAAAAGAAAACAAAAAAACAATGCAAAATCGGTGAAGTTGTTTTTTGGGACTAGTCCTTTGCACAAGATAGTTTTTTAAATGTCTGTTAGATTTGGAGCCTGAAATCAAACGTATTTGAACAAACAAAAGACTAAACAGTCTTGAGCTTTGTTCCCAACTACTTTTGTCCTTTTATGTAATTCCCCTTGCCTACTTCTTCCCCCTTTATGAGTGATTTTTTTTCCCCCTGCAGGAGAAGTGAACTGTTATTGAGTTCCAGTTTTGTGCCAGTCTTTATTACCTTTTAATGCTTACTGTATTTCTAGGGGGTAGATAATCTCAAAATAAGCAGTTAAGTGGCTTGGCTAAGATTACCCCACTCTTAGGTAATGCAGCTGAGAGTTGAACCCAGTTTTATCTGACTCTTAGATCCCTGCTTTTTCTAGGAATTTTGAAAAAGGTGATCTAATGTGCAGAGTTATATTTTGATGTATTTCATTTGCATGTTCTATGTCTCAAATGAGTCGTCTTATTTATTAACAGTGGTTAAGTTTTAAGAAATCCGTACTTGGAGTACTGCAGTTACTAAAATAAAGGCCTTACTCTTCCCTATATTGGGGAGTAAACATTCTTCAAGGTCGCCCATTCCAGGTGTACTAGTAACACTTAAGATATTTGGCCATTCATTCAGTCAACAAGTGTTTATTGATCATCATTACGAAATACTACACGAGGTATTTAATAATGAACAGAAAAGACAAGAGCTTGTGCTCTCATGGCTCTTCTATTGTAGCGAGGCAATAGATTATAAAGTAAGCAGATCATTATGACAGAATGGAAATAGAAAAGTAGAGTGATTAAGGAATAAACGTAATTGGTTTAGATAGGATGATGAGGCAAGGAGATGTGAGACTTTAAGAATGAGAAAGGAGCTAGTTTTAAAAATAAGAGAGAGTAGGGCCGGGCACCGTGGCACACGCCTTGAATCCCAGCACTTTGGGAGGCTGAGGCAGGTGGATCACCTGAGGTTGTGGGTTCAAGACCAGCCTGACCAACATGGAGAAAACCCCATTTCTACTAAAAATACAAAATTAGCTGGGCGTGGTGGCACATGCCTGTAATCTTGGCTTCTTGGGAGGCTGATGCAGTAGAATTGCTTGAACCTGGGAGGTGGAGGTTGCAGTGAGCTGAGATCACACCACTACACTACAGCCTCGGCAACAGAACGAGACTCCATCTCAAATAAAAGGAAGAGAGAGCCACAGGTGCCACGACCCTGAGGGAGAACAGAGCTTGGTGTATTTTAGGAGCAGATAGAAGACCTTTGTGACTAGGTGAGAGTGAGCAAGGAAAGGGCGGTGGAAGCCAAATGGTGCCTATAATCATATTTTTTCTTACTATGGAAAAATTTAAAAGCATTTAGACTGGTTTATGATACTAATTTTTTTTTTAATGGTACCAACTTTTAAAATTAATTAATTTATTTTAATAGAGATGGGGTATCACCATGTTAGCCAGGCTGGTTTCGAACTCCTGACCTCAGGTGATCCACCTATCTCGGCCTCCCAAAGTGCTGGGATTACAGGTGTGAACCACCGTGCCCGGCCTTATGGTACTAACATTTTAAGACTTGCCACCAGCTTTAGCAGCTGTCACTGTGTGACCAATCTTGCTTCATCTATATGCTCAGCCACTTCCTCTCCCATGTTATTTTAAATTAAACCCCAGTTTTGTAGAGTTTTTGGAAGTTGATTTGATTTACATTTTTAAGGGGCAAAATAGAAGCAGAAAGGCCAATGAGGCTATGTCTGTGATCCAGAAGAAAAGTGATGGCAGCTTAGACTATCAATGGTGGCACTGGAGTGGAGAGAAATGGGTGTGTGGGAGAGACCTTGATTCATCGTTTCTGTTGCCTTTTCTCTCCTTACTGAACTTGGAATTTCTTGAGATGAAGGGCTTTGTTTTACTCATCTTTAGTTCCCTTGTAATAACCTGATTATTTATAGTTATCTATTGTCTTTTCAACTTTTCCTTCAGATATGGTGGGCAGTTGATTTTATCTTGTATTTTGGGCCTGAGTATGATTCACTAATGGAATGTGAAGCTTAGTTATATATATATATTTTTGAGATGGAGTTTCGCTTTTGTTACCCAGGCTGGAGTGCAGTGGCGTGATCTCGGCTCACTGCAACTTCCGCTTCCTGGGTTCAAGCGATTCTCCTGCCTCTGCCTCCCCAGTAGCTGAGATTACAGGCGTGTGCCACCATGCCTGGCTAATTTTTGTAGTTTTAGTAGAGACAGCTTTTTACTATGTTGGCTAGGCTGGTCTTGAACTCCTGACATCAATTGATCTACCAGCCTCGGTCTCCCAAAGTGCTGGGATCACAGGTGTGAGCCACCATGGCCAGCCCCCATTCACCTTTTTAGCAGTTGAACATTCCTTGTGACTGTGAAACCCGGTCCAAATACACACCTACATGCTTATATGAACACACAGATAGATGACAGCAAAAACAGTCACCTGTGAGGGAGGGGACTGCAGCATCCTCGAAGTGGCCTGTTGGCAGGAAGGCTACAGGAATGGGAAAAAGTTGCGGCAGTTGCCCTGGGTGTCTGCCTGCATCCCTCTCAGCTTTCCTCCCTACCTATGAAGACTGTTTACTGAGCTCTTGGGCAACTCTCTGCCTTTTTTCTGTCTGTGGGAGGATGGCTGGTCATGGTCACAGGGCAGGCCGGAGGTCCAGAGAGTTAAAGAAGCAGCCTTCAAGCAATGACCGACCAGCAGTTGATGAAAAAACACCCTTCTGGGCATGGTGGCATGCATCTGTCATCCTAGTGACTCGGGAGGCTGAGGTGGGAGGATCACTTGTGCCCAGGAGTTCAAGGCGCAGTGAGCTATGATCCTGCCACTACACTCAGGCCTAGGCAATAGAGCAAGAATTTTTTTTTAAGTTGCAGTCTCTCTCTTTTTTTTTTGAGATGTAGTATGGCTCTTGTTGCCCAGGCTGCAATGCAGTGGCGTGATCTCAGCTGACTGCAACCTCCACCTCCCAGGATCAAGTGATTCTCCTGCCTCAGCCTCCCAAGTAGCTGGGATTACAGGCATGTGCCACCATGCCCCAATAGTTTTGTATTTTTAGTAGAGACGGGGTTTCTCCATGTTGGTCAGGCTGATCTCAAACTCCTGACCTCAGGCAATCTGCCCGCCTTAGCCTCCCAAAGTGCTAGGATTACAGGCGTGAGCCACTGTGCCTGGCCGAAAGTTCTTATCTCTTAAAAAAAAGAGGCTGGGTGCAAGGTGGCTCACTGCTGTAATCCCAGCACTTTGAGAGGTTGAGGCAGGAGGATTGCTTATGCCCAGGAGTTTGAGATCAGTCTGAGAAACATAATGAGACCACGTCTCTACAAAAAGTAAAAAATTGGGCCGGGCGCAGTGGCTCATGCTTGTAATCTCAGCACTTTAGGAGGCCAAGGAGGGCGGATCAGCTGAGGTTAAGAGTTCAAGACCAGCCTGGCTAACATGTTGAAACCCTGTTTCTACTAAAAATACAAAGGATTAGCTGGGCATTGTGGCACACGCCTGTACTCCCAACTACTTGGGAGGTTGAGGCAGGAGAATGGCTTGTTCCTGGGAGGTGGAAGTTGCAGTGAGCCGAGATTGTGCCATTCCCTCCAGCTTGGGCAACAGAGCGAAACTCCAGCTGAAAGAAAAAAAAAAGTAAAAAATTATCTGGGCATGGTGGCATGCACCTATAGTCCCAGCTCCTTGGGAGGCTGAGGCAGGAGGATCACCTGAGCCCAGGAAGTTGAGACTACAGTGAGCCATGATTGTGCCTCTGCACTGCAGCCTGGATGACAGAGCAAGACCTTGTCTCAGAATAATTAATCAATGAAACATCAAACCCCTTGCTGCCTGGCAGCTGGCGTGGGTCAACTCTGAGGCATACTCTAGCCTGGCTCTCTGAGCTCTCCAGAGGGCTGTAACTGCTCACAGTGGTGACTGGTTCCATGACGTCTCCATTCTTGGCATCCTTCCCTCCCATGTCACTTCTCCATTCCTCTGCTGGTGTTTGCCGTGGGCACCCCCCCCCACACACACACATTCAAGTGTGTGTCCTCTAACCTTTGTCTCAGGGTCTGCATCCTGGGGAACCTAAACCAAGACAGAGGTTCCAAGATGAGTCTTCAACAAACTTATAATCAGGCTGGGAGATGAAATCCAGTTATGATCATGAAGTACTATTAATAATAAGAGAGCAGGGTTGGGCACGGTGGTTTACACCTGTAATCCCAGCACTTCAGGAGGCCGAGGTGGGCAGATCTCCTGAGGTCAGGAGTTCAGGACCAGCCTGGCCAACATGGTGAAACCCCGTCTCTATTAATAATACAAAAAATTAGCTGGGGGTGGTGGCAGGCACCTGGAATCCCAGCTACTCTAGAGGATGAGGCAGGAGAGTCGCTCAAACCCGGGAGGCGGAAGTTGCAGTGAGCTGAGGTTGTACCATTGCACTCCAGCCTGGACAACAAAAGCAAAACTCCCTCTCAAAATAATAATAATAATAATAGAACATATATAATAAATCTAGCCAAGATGACCTGCCTCTTTTAAGTATGGGCTCAGTGCCAGGGACTGGTCATTGGGCACAATGTCTCTTATCTTGCTGAAGCCAGATAAGAGTATTCATACTCACCAGAGTCCTTGTGTTACTCCATTTGCATTGCTATGAAGAAATGCCTGACACTGGGTAATTCATAAAGAAAAGAGTTTCATTGGCTCATGGTTCTGCAGGCTGTACAGGAAGTATGACACCAGCATCTGTTCCTTGTGAAGGCCTCAGGAAGCTTGCAATCATGGTAGAAGGCAAAGGGAAGCAGGTGTCTCACATGGTGAGAGAGAGCAGATAGACATGGTAGTTCATACCTGTAATCCAAGCACTTTGGGTGCCAAGGCAGGCGGATCTCCTGAGGTTGAGAGTTCAAGACCAGCCTGACCAACATGGTGAAACCCTGTTTTTAAATTTAAAAAAAAAGAGAAAGAGAAAGAGAGCTGATGAGAGAAAGTGGTAGTAGGCGCCACACTTTTTTTATTTATATTTATTAATTTATTATTTATTAATTTTTTTTTTGTAGAGACACTTTTTTTTTTTTTTTTGAGTTGGAGTTTCACTCGTTACCCAGGCTGGAGTGCAATGGCACAATCTCGGCTCACCGCAACCTCTGCCTCCTGGGTTCAGGCAATTCTCCTGCCTCAGCCTCCTGAGTAGCTGGGATTACAGGCACGTGCCACCATGCCCAGCTAATTTTTTGTATTTTTAGTAAAGACGGGGTTTCACCATGTTGACCAGGACGGTCTCCATCTCTTGACCTCATAATCCACCCGCCTCGGCTTCCCAAAGTGCTGGATTACAGGCGTGAGCCACCGCGCCCGGCCCGATCTCACATAAACTCAGAGCAAGAACTCTCTCATCACTGCAAGGAGGGCACCAAGCTATTCATAAGGGATCATCCTCATGACCCAAGCACCTCCCACCAGTCCCCACTTCCAACACTTGGGATTATATTTCAACATGAGAGCTGGAGGGGACAAATAACCAAACCATGTCATATTGCCCCATGACCCTCCAAATCTCATATCCTCACACTGCAAAATACAATCATCCCTTCCCAATAGTCCCCAAAAGTCTCAACTTGTTTCACTATCAATCGGTCAAAAGTCCCAAGTCCAAAGTCTCACCCAGAGATGAATTTCTTCCACCTCTGAACCTGTGAAATGAAAGACAAGTTACTTACTTCCCAGATACGGTGGTAGTACAGGCATCGAATAAACATTCTCATTTCCAAAGAGAGAAATGTGCCAAAAGAAAGAGGCAAGAGACCCCACACAAGTCCTAAATCCAGCAGGGCAGTCATTAAATCTTAAAGCTTTGAAATAATCTCCTTTGACTCCCTGTTCCACTGGGGAGCTCTGGCCTTGTGGCTTTGCAGAGTGCAGCCCCTGGGGGTGCTCTTGGTTGAAGTTGAGTGCCTGCAGCTTTTCCAGGCTCAGGAGGCAAGCTGCCCATGGCTCTACCGTTCTGAGGTCTGGAGCATGGCAGTCCCCTTCCCACAGCTCCACTAGGCAGTGTCCTGATGGGGACTCTGTGTGGGGATTCCAATTCCACATCTCTCCTCCCCTGTGGCAGGCTTCTGCCTTGGGCACCCAGCCTTTCTCATACATTCTCTGAAATCTAGGGAAAGCTGTCAAGCCTTCTTCATGCGCAGTCTGTGCACATGCAGACTTAACGCCACATGGGAGCTGCCAAGGCTTATGGGTTGCACACTCCAGAATGGCAGCCCAAGCCATATCTGGTGCCCTTTGAGCCATAGCTGGACATGGAGCAGCTGGGATGTGGGTAGCTCTGTCTCAAAGCTGGGCAGGGCAGCAGGACCCTGGGCCTGGACCAGGTAACAAGTCTTTCCTCCTAGGCCTCTGGGTCTGTGATGGGAGGGGCTGCTCTAATGATTTCTGAAATGCCCTTGAGGCCTTTTTTTCCATTGTCTTGGATATTAGCACTTGGCTTCCTTTTAGTCTTGGAAATTTCTCTAGCAAGTGATTGCTCCACAGCCTGCTTGTATTCCTCTTCCGAAAATACTTTTTTCACTAGCCTGGCACAGTGGCTCATGCCTGTAATCCCAGTACTTTGGGAGAATGAGGCGGGTGGATTGCCTGAAGTCATGAGTTTGAGACCAGATTGGCCCACAAAGTGAAACCCTGTCTCTACTAAAAATACAAAAAAATTGGCCAGGCGTGGCAGCTTATTCCTGTAATCACAGCACTTTGGGAGGATGAGGTGGGTGGATCATGAGGTCAGGAGTTTGAGACCAGCCTGGCCATCATGGTGAAACCCCATCTGTACTAAAAATACAAAAATAAGCCGGGCGAGGTGGCAGGTGCCTGTAATCCCAGCTACTCAGGAAATTGAGGCAGGAGAATCCCTTGAACCCAGGAATTGGAGGTTGCAGTGAGTTGAGATCGTGCCTGCACTCCAGCCTGGGGAACAGAGCCAGACCCGGTCTCAAAAAACAAAAAAAAAATTAGCTGGGTTTGGTGGTGGGCATCTGTAATCCCAGCTACTAGGAAGGCTGAGTCAGGAGAATTGATTGAACCCAGGAGGCAGAGGTTGCAGTGACCCGAGATCGCACCGTTGCACTCCAACCTGAACAATAGGAGCATGAAACTCCATCTCAAAAAAAAAAGAAAAAAGAAAATGCGCTGGATGCAGTGGCTCATGCCTGTAATCCCAGTACTTTGGGAGGCTAAGGCAGGTGGATAACTTGGGGTTGGGAGTTTGAGACCAGCTGACCAACATGGTGAAACCCCTTCTCAAATAAATACAAAAAATTAGCCAGGCGTGGTGGCACATGCCTGTAGTCCCAGCTACCCAGGAGGCTGAGGCAGAAGAATCGCTTGAACCCACGAGGTGGAGGTTGCTATGAGCCGAGATCATGACATTGCACTCCAGTCCAGGCAACAAAAGCTTAAAACTGTGTCTCAAAAAAAAAAAAAAAAAATGCTGCTGGGCGCGGTGGCTCACGCCTGTAATCCCAGCACTTTGAGTGGCTGAGGTGGGTGGATCACCTGAGGTTAAGAGTTCAAGACCAGTCTAGCCATCATGGTGAAAACCCCATCTTTAAAAAAAAAGAAAGAAAATGATTTTCTGCCACATGGTCAGGCTGCAAAGTTTCCAAGCTTTTAAGCTCTACTTCCTTTTTAAATAAAAATTCTAACTTTAAGTCATTTATTTGCTCCCATATCTGATAATAGGTTGTTAGAAGCAGTCAGGCCACATATTGAATGCTTTACTGCTTAGAAATTTATTCCATCAGATACCCCAAGTCATCACTCTTAAGTTCAAACTTCCTCAAATCCTTAGAGCATGGAGACAGTGCAGCCAAGTTCTTTGCAAGGACATAACACGGGTGAGCTTTACTCCAGTTCCCAATAACTTCCTCATTTCCATCTGAGACCTCATCAGCCTGACCTTCAGTATCCATCTCACCATCACCATTTTGGTCGAAACCACTTGACCAGTCTCTGAGAAGTTCCAAACTTCCCCTCAACTTCCTGTCTTCCTCTGAACCCTCCAAACTCTTCCAGCCTCTACCCATTATCCAGTTCCAAAGCCACTTTCACATCTTCAGGTATTTTTATAGCAATGCCCCACTCTTGGTACCAATTTTCAGTGTTAGTCCATTCTTGCATTGCTATAAAACAAATATCTAAGGTGGTTGGGCATGGTGGTTCACGCCTGTAATCCAAGCACTTTGGAGGCCAAGGCAGGTGAATCACCTGAGGTCGGGAGTTCAAGACGAGCCTGACCAACATGCTGAAATCCCATCTTTAAAAAAAATAATAAAAAAAAAAGAACAAATATCTAAGGCTATGTAATTTATACAGAAAAGAGGTTTGATCAGCTCACAGTTCTGCAGGAACTGCACAGGAAGCATGGCACCTGGTGAGGCCTCAGGAAGCTTCCAGTCATGGTGGACAGCAGAGCAGGAGCAGGCATGTCACATGGTGAAAGAGAAAGCAAGAAAGAGATCAGGGAGTGGGGAGGTGCCACATTTTTTTTTTTAAACAACCAGATACTGTACAAACCCAGAGCAAAGACTCACTCATTACCATGAGGAGGGCACCAGTCATTCAAGAGGCATCCACCCCCTTAACCCAAACACCTCCCACCAAGCCCCACCTCCAACACTGAGGATGACATTTCCATATGAGATTTGGAGGGGACAAATATCCACACCATATCAGTCCTCTACCTTCATAGTCCCCATTTGACAGATAAGAAAGCTGAGGTTTAGAGAAGGCTTTTGCTCAAGGTTAAGAGCTAGGCAGTGGCAGTTTGGCCTGGAGAGCCTAGGCCCAAACAGGGAGGTCCCTAAGCACTGATTGCATTGTGGAGAGCAGAAGAGAGAGAGGCCAGAGGTCCTTGGCATGACCTTTCAGGAAGGGAGACCTTGAGGATGGGCAGACGTGGGAAGATGAAGAGTCCGGCAGAGGGCCTTGGGCCTCAGTTTTCTCATCTGTCAAGTAGGCATGATAATAGGACCCCTCCCCTCCCATAGGGCCATTTGGGGATTGAGTTAATATAGACATAAAGAGCCTGTAGTAAGTGTTCACGAAATACTAATTATTATGAATGGGAACAATGTGAGCTGTCGGGTGTAGTCCTGGTTGGAGGTCTGAACAGGTTCCAGAGGCAGCCTTCCAGTTCCCACTCCCAGCACCCAGGCCCTGAAGGGAGAGAGCTGCAAAGGCAAAAAAAAAAAAAAAAGTTAATCAGTCCGGAACCCCTGAATTTGGGGGTTTAGTCAGGCAGCCTGCATTCCTGCATTTTCCTTTTTAAAAGAACACCACGACCTCTGTCACCCAATCTTCACATCTCCATTCTCAACAACCTGGAAGTCCTCCCTGCTGTCTAACCTCTTATCTTCCTGCTGTGCATTTAGTCTGTGGGGCAAAGGGAGAGCTAATGAATCTCCGCGATTGGCTTTGGAGTCAGCTGGAAGCAGGGCAGGTGGAGCCTGTGTGTGGTCCACAGACTATGGTGCCAGAGAAAACTCACTCTGGGCTCAAAGGCCTGTCTGGCTCAGGATGGAGGGAGTGGGCCAGGGCCTCACCACCGGACGGTGGGATCACAGAAGATCTTGGAGGCAGCTGCAGGTGGAGGCTGGAGATAGGCTTTGGTGAAGTCCCTGTCCCAACTTTGAGGCTCCTCCCAGCCACTGCTGGGGAAGTGTTCAGGGCAGGGTCTGTGAGGGGTCCTCTGCCGGGCTGCCCTGCCTTTGTCTGAGTGTAACGCCTGAGTGAAAAGAGATTATCCTCCCAGATTCCCCAGCTGTGACTATTCTGCAGCACTGAGGTGACGCCTACAGGCTCTGGTGACAAGCAGACCTGAGTTTAAGTCCCAACTCTGTCACTTATTAGATTGTGACATTGAGCAAACCCCTTCACCTCCCTGAGCTTTCCTTATGTGACAAATGAGGATGCCTTGCTGTACAGCCTTCACCAAACAGCTGACTTTCCATTCCCCATCTGGAGCACAGGAATGAACCATTAGCTGTTTGATTGACAGCAAGTCCCAACAGCTTGGTAAGCCTCAGTTTCCCCATCTGTAAAATGGGGATTAGAATGAGTTAAGACTAAGCACCAACACACCTAAGCACCATGGCACCACCTGGGGGGGCATCGGGTGCTGGCGATGGTTGGTTATTTATTCCTCCTTTCTGAATCGTCCCCATGTGCCTCGCTCTGGGTAGCTTTCCTTTCTGCTCCCCCAGCCAACTCCAGACAAACACAGAGGGCTACTAGTATGCTGGGGTCACTCCTGGGAGTGGTTATGCTTTGAAATAGAGCATAGAATGACAGCAGTGCCAACCACAGGAAGGAGCTTCTGATGTTCAGCTTGGCCCAATCCATGTCTACCACAGGCTTGCAGGGGTTCAGGAGCTGGGCTGCAGCTGGGGTCCATGGCAACCAGGGGCACCTAGGCCCTTGGGGAATCCTCCCCTTCATGCCCCTGCTTTGACTGGGAGGGGAGAGGAGAATGCCAGTGTAATGGTCCTTCAGGGTTGGTTCACCCGAGAACTCAGCTGACTGTGGGCAATGCTTGGCAGGAATCCATCTCTGTACTCTGGGAACCACCCTTTGGAACTCAAGGAGACTGACCACAGGCCCTCCCATTCCTGGGACCCTCTTCCAGGGACCTTCAGATTCCATACTCTGCTGCTTCCTGCAGCAAAGTGACAGGGATCTGAATGTTTCCTGTGAAATGAGCCCCACATGAGACTGGCAGGCAGCAGGCACCCACTGGGGGTTTATGGGATGAATGAGTGATTGGAGATGTGGAGGAAAAGGCAGAGGACTGGCTGGGCATGGTGGCAAACACGTATAATCCAAGCACTTTGGAGGCCAAGGCAGGTGGATCACCTGAGGTCGGGAGTTCAAGACCAGCCTGACCAACATGGTGAAACCCCGTCATAAAAAAACAAAAACAAAAACAAAAACGCCAGGCACGGTGGCTCACGCCTGTAGTCCCAGCACTTTGGGAGGCCGAGGCGGGTGGATCACGAGGTCAAGAGATCTAGACCATCCTGGTCAACATGGTGAAACCCCATCTCTACAAAAAATTAGCTGGGCATGGTGGCACGTGCCTGTAATCCCAGCTACTCAGGAGGCTGAGGCAGGAGAATTGCCTGAACCCAGGAGGCGGAGGTTTCAATGAGCCGAGATCGCGTCGCTGCACTCCAGCCTGGGTAACAGGAGCAAAACTCCTTCTCAAAAAAAAAAAAGTCCAGACACTGGCTCAGTCTCCAGGACTCTTCCAGCGTGGCCGAGGACACCTCTTCACACAAGATGGTAGAAACAAATCATAGGCGCAGCCGCACCAAATTCACAGAAGATCAGTTGAAAATCCTCATCAATACCTTCAATCAAAAGCCCTACCTAGGTTGTGCCACCAGACAAAAACTTGCTTTAGAAATCAACACAGAAGAGTCCAGAATCCAGAATTGGTTTCAGAATCGAAGAGCTAGGTTTGGATTCCGGAAAAGACCAGGATCTGAGACTTTAGAATCAAGCCAGAGCCATGGGCAAGACCAATCTGATACGGATTTTCAAAGTAGAGAAGCCAGACGGTGTCGTGCCGTGTACGGCACCTTTCAGTTATGCACTCTCATTGAGGCAGTTACGAAAAACCCACACCCTGGGATTCATTACAGAGAACAGCTTGCTAAGGAAATTGGTGTTCCAGAGTTAAGAGTCCAAATTTGGTTCCAAAATCGAAGATCTAGATTTCATCTCCAGAGAAAAAGGGAACTTGTGTTCTTAGAACCAGAAGACCAGGGCAAGATTTCTGAGGGACTGCAAGGTGCAGAAGATACACAAAATGGCACCAACTTCCCCAGCGACTCTCATCCCTCTAGAGCCAGAGCATGGTGAACACGGTCAAGGTTAGCGTACTTTATATTATCAGTTGGGCCCCAAATCTCTGCAGTCTTGGGGAAGACTGTTGCCCAGGTGCCAAGGCAAGAGACTGAAGGCACAATCTGTCCCCAGTATCATAAATAACTGATCACTTAGTTATAGCAATGCTACCAGATAGATTTGGAAACAATCACATAATCAATTATATAATCAATCTTATTAAATCATAATTCTCTTTTATTTATTTATTTTTTTTGAGATGGAGGCTTGCTGTTGTTACCCAGACTGGAGTGCAATGGCACAATCTCAGCTCACTGCAACCTCCGCCTCCTGGGTTCAAGTGATTCTCCTGCCTCAGCCTCCCGAGTAGCTGGGACTACAGGTGTGCACCACCAGGCCCTGCTAATTTTCATATTTTTAGTACAGACAGTGTTTCACCATGTTGACCGGGATGGTCTCGATCTCTTGACCTCGTGATCCACCCGCCTCGGCCTCCCAAAGTGCTGGGATTACAGGCATGAGCCACCGCGCCCGGCCTTATTTTTTTTTATTTTTAATTTTTTTAAAGATGAGGTTTCACCGTATTGGTCAGGCTGGTCTCCAACTTCTGACCTCAGGTGATCTGCCCGCCTCAGCCTCCCAAAGTGCTGGGATTACAGGTGTGAGCCACTGCATCTGGCCCATAATTCTCTATTATTAATCTTTGCTCTAGTTTTATAGCATAGAATCATTTTAGTCTTATAGTATAGACATAATCGGGTGAAATATAATTAGCAACTGAAGGGACATTTTGAGAAGTGATCCTGAGGCGACAGTGAGAGCCTTGTGATAATGCCAGCACCTGGGAAGGCACCATTACTTAGCAGTTAGGCCTTGTGCTAAGGGGCCACACACTGGGAAGGCGCCCTGTTACTTAGCAGGCCATGAAGGGAAGTTTCCCTATTACCGGGGGGAGCTCAGAGAACACTCTGCTCTGCCCGGCTCTTGAGAAAGGCCTGACATTAGCCAGGCCTGCACAGACATCCAGGGGCTTAAATGCCTCTCTGTGGTGCTGTGCTCCAGTGGTCACCATCCTTGTCCACTTTCACGTTCTGCTTTCCCACCCAGAGCTCCTTAGAAATCGTGAGAAGTAAGAATAGCAGAATCCTAAATGCCTTTGATCTTTCTGATAAGTGCATAGAAAGATGCTGATGTTTGTGCCTCCCCTCCTTGCAGCGGCTGCCTGAGAGGGAGGGGCCCCTGTACTATAAGCACGTGATTTGCTTGACCCTATCAATCATGTCAGATGAGTCACTTTCCTTATCCTGCCCCCCTGCCTTGTATACAATAAATATCAGCGCGTCCCAGCATTCTGGGCCACTACTGGAAGATGCAAGGATTTTCCTCTAGAACCTCCTGAGGAGAAACCAGCCTGACAACACCTCGGTTTTAGGACTTCTGCATTCCTGAACTATAAGACAATAAGTGTGTGTTTTAAGGCACAAAGTTTTTGGAGTAAGCAAGGAACTAATATACCTTTGCTTCATTGCCAGTGTGTGGCCCACAGCAGGTGCTCAATAAATGTTTGTTGAAAAAGAAAAAAAAAAAAAAAAAAAAAGCAGAGGACCTAGGTTGGGGCTCTCAGTGCCCCTCTGAGTCCTTCCACGGTTTCTGCTAGGCTGTTCCTCTGTCCTGGGCTTCCTCCCTCTCCACAGGGACACGGGGATGCTGGGATTAAAGTCCTAGTACTACCCTCCACCAACAAGTGCAGGAGTTAGTGGTTAAACAACCTGCTCCCCACCTCGGCTCTCCCACCCCTTGGTGGGACAACCTGAGGCTGTAGGGCACAGCCCCTGAGAATGTTGCCAGCAGGGTCGAGCCCCAGTGCCAACCAGGCTTGTGCTTCCGGGGATCTTCTCCCAAATAAACCCCTTCCAGAGAAAATCTGCCCAACTTTGAAGGCCAGACTCTGAGGATGTTTGCAGCACCGGGGCCTCCGGAAGGCAGCACTGCATTCAGCCCCTTGGGATGTTTCTGAGGCCTGGCTGTCTCTGCATTGTGGTGCCTGGGGGGGTTGGGAGCTGTAATCCCTCAGACCTCAGCCCAGCCTCCTCTGTTCTCAGGCCGGCCCAGCAGCCGGTGGGACTGTGGGAGGAAGAGGCCAACTGCTGAGGCCAGGCCGGCTTCTCTCCATCTGGCCGGCAGCCTCCCCCTACTGCCCTAGGACAAGGGCCCCAGTGTCTGCTCAGCTCCTGGGCAAACAGCAGGCCTTTCTCTCCCTCTCCACTCTGGAGCCTCAGCTGTGACCCCTCCCTGCCCCCTTGGGAGGCACAGCCCTCCATGCATGACCTTTTCCTTCTCAATGATTCAGAAACAGGCTGACAAGCCCAGCAAGGGAGCAGGTCCTGTATAGTGGGTGAACCCCCATTTCATCGTTCCCAGCTTTGGCCAGGCAGCCAGGGCAAGAATTGGCTGGGAGGGCCTCAGTCCTGCCAAGATGGGGTGGGGTGCGGCTGGAGGCCAGGCCCAGCCCAGGTGGACTTGACGTCATGCGTTTCACCTCTGTCTCCCTCAGACAAAGCCTGCTTCTTCCTGCCTGGCCCTGCCCCTGGGGAAGTTTTCCACACCGCTCTCCTTTCCCAGCAGGATTACAGGGCTGATGCTCCCCCTCCGAACACACCTTTCTTGTTGGCAGGTGAGGTGCCAAGGCCTGGGCATACTCACAGAAACCTGCCCCGCTTCCCTCTTGGTTCAGGGTCTACCTCGAGCATCTGGAGAGAGAAAGAATGGCCAGAGGCCACCCCCTCTCTTTGGGAGCTCCTGCCAAAATGCCAACCTGGGCTTCAGGATGGGGTGACTTCAGAGGGCAACTGGGAACTGTAATTAACCTCCACTGCAATCCCCACCACTCCCAACTCAGATTCAGAACTCAGGGGGTTTGGCAGCTCAGCCTAGCCCCCCAGCTTCCTCCTAGCCATCGGGTATAACAGGCAATCAAAAACAGATTACTAAACAGGGAAGGGGACTTGGAGGCCTGATTTGTGGAGATCTTGTTAAAAGTTTGCCTTATACATGTCCTATTCTTGGTCATCCATTTGAAACAAAATTCCACCAATAGATGGTCATTCCTTTAGCACTTGCTCTCTCTCTCTCCTCTCTCTCTCCTCTCTCTCTCTCTCTCTCTCTCTCTCTCTCTCTCTCTCTCTCTCTGTCTCTTTTGAAAACAATCCTCAGGTCTGGCTTGGCATGGTGGCTCATGCCTATAATCCCATCACTTTGGGAGGCAGAGGTGGGTGGATTGCTCAGGAGTTCGAGACCAGCCTGGGCAAAATGGTGAATCCCGTCTCTACTAAACTATAAAAAATTAGCTGGGTGTGGTGGTGTGCACCTGTAGTCCCAGCTACTTGGGAGGCTGAGGCAGGAGAATGGCTTGAACTCGGGAGGCAGAAGTTGCAGTGAGCGCTGAGATTGTGCCACTGCACTCCAGCCTGGGCAACAAGAGTGAAACTCCGTCTCAAAAAAAAAGAGAGAGAGAGGGTTAAAAGTGATTCTTTTACCAGTTCCTGGCCCCCAGACCTCCCACCCAGAAGCCCCTAAAATCACTGGCTTCCTGGGAATCCTGATCAGAGCTTCTTATTCTCTCTGGGAGAGGAGCCTTGGAGGTGGAGCTGGTGGGTGCTGGGAGATAACCAGCAATTGAGGTTGGGGCCTGGGCCAGGCAGATCGGTCATGAGGGGGATGATGGTGACTCCTTCCTGGGCCTGAACTTGGCTCCAGCTTAACAGCGTTCCACTCAAGCCACTTGGAAGAGGTGCAGTCCATCAGTTCCCAGTTCCTTAGAGTGTCTCTGGGAGCTCTGTGCTCCCCACCCAGGGAACCCAGGCACCTGACACCCCAAGCTGGCGCTCTCGCGGTCTCCTTGTGTATGTATCTCCTGATGTAGTTTATATGCTTTCCCCACCTCTTTCTCCTTGACAGTTCAATTCCATGCAGATTTATTAGGCACATACTGTTTTCTTTTTCTTTTATTTTTTTGAGATGGAGTTTCCCTCTTGTCACCAGGCTGGAGTGCAATGGCATGATCTCGGCTCACTGCAACTTCTGCCTCCTGGGTTCAAGTGATTCTCCTGCCTCAGCCTCCTGAGTAGCTGGATTACTGCTGCATGGCACCACGCCCAGCTAATTTTTGTATTTTTAGTAGAGACAGGGGTTTCATCATGTTGGCCAGGCTGGCCTCAAACTCCTAACCTCAAGTGATCCACCTGCCTCGGTCTCCCAAAGTGCTGGGATTACAGGGGTGACCCACCTTGCCCCCCCAAGCACTTACTATTTTCCTCACTTGACCTGGAGACACAAAGTGAAGGACACAGCTTCCTTCATCCAGCTCACAGTTGGCTCAGGGAGGCCAGAAAAGACAGAGTGTTTCAATCCAAGATGGCCCATGATATGTTCTTTGATGGGGGGGAATAAGGAAATCTCATGTTAAAAATTCTGTGTTGGTTTAGGATACAGTTCAGTGGGCACATTCCTATGTAGCTGGCAAGAGGGTAAATTAGAATATCCAAGGCCGGGCTTGGTGGCTCATGCCTGTAATCCCAGCACTTTAGGAGGTTGAGGTGGGCGGATCACAAGCTCAGGAGATGGAGACCATCTAGGCTAACATGGTGAAACCCTGTCTTTACTAAAAATAAAAAAAAAAATTAGCTGGGCCTGGTGGCAAGCACCTGTAGTCCCAGGTGCTTGGGAGGCTGAGGTAGGAGAATGGCTTGAATCTGGGAAGTGAAGGTTGCAGTGAGCCAAGATTGCACCACTACCCTCCAGCTTGGGCTATAGAGTGAGACTGCATCTCAAAAAAAAATCCAAACTGGGGAGCCATGGTGGCTCCGGCCAGTTGTCCTGGTGCTCAAGGAGGTGAGGCTGTGAGTTCAAGGCCAACCTGAGCAACATAACAAGCTCTCATTGATTGACCCAAAAAAAAAAAAAATTTTTTTTTGCCAGGCGCGGTGGCTCAAGCCTGTAATCCCAGCACTTTGGGAGGCCGAGCTGGGTGGATCATGAGGCAAAGAGATCGAGACCATCCTGGTCAACATGGTGAAACCCCGTCTCTACTAAAGATACAAAAATTTAGCTGGGCATGGTGGCATGTGCCTGTAATCCCAGCTACTCAGGAGGCTGAGGCAAGAGAATTGCCTGAACCTGGGAGGTGGAGGTTGCGGTGAGCTGAGATCGCGCCATTGCACTCCAGCCTGGGTAACAAGAGCGAAACTCTGTCTCAAAAAAAAAAAAAAAAAAAAAAAAATCTAAATTGGAGAATAATTTGGCAACTCCTAGGAAGTAATCCAGCAATGGTACTTTCTAAGTTTTTATTCTAGAGCAGGGCTTCTCAAGCTTTTTGACAGGTATCCTCAATAATAAATATATTGTTACCCATAACACACATATTACACAACAGACAACTTTCACCCTATTATTTACCCTGATGATGTGTTACAAATATTGATACTTTCTAGTCAATTTTGAGTTTTAAAAATGCTGATCTTGGCGGGGCGCGGGTGGCTCACGCCTTTAATCCCAGCACTTTGAGAGGCCGAGGTGGGTGGATCACAAGGTCAAGAGATTGAGACCATCCTGGTCAACAAGGTGAAACCCCGTCTCTACTAAAAACACAAAAATTAGGTGGGCATGGTGGTGCGCACCTGTAGTCCCAGCTACTCGGGAGGCTGAGGCAGGAGAATTGCTTGAACCCAGGAGGCGGAGGTTGCGGTGAGCCGAGATCATGTCATTGCATGCCAGCCTGGGTAACAACAGTGAAACTCTGTCTCAAAAAAAAAAAAAAATGCTGATCTTCACCCACTAAGTTGATTTCCTATCTCATGAATGGGCCTCAATCCACAGTTTGAAGGACACTGCCCCTGAGACATGCATGCATGTGCACAAGGAGACAAGAATGTTTACTGAAACATTGTTGCAATAGCAAAACTTAGATAAGTCTTTATTCAAGACCTGTCACCAACAAAATGGATAAAGTAATTGTGATGTGGCCAGGAAGTAGACTATCACACAGTAGCTGTGTATCAAAGGATGCACACAGGGTGATAACATTTATACAAGATATAAGATCCTGCAAAGTGACATCATGCATTGTTTATGGATACATTGAAATGCCATACAAACATAAAAACCTACCTGAAATGAAACCCACCCAAATCAGGATAGTGGCTGTCTCTGGAGGGAAAGAACTTAGTTGAAGAGTGCATGAGGAGGGAGGAGCTTCAACTGAGTTTTTTGTTTGTTTGTTTTTTTAAGACAGGATCTCACTCTGTCACCCAGAGTAGAGTGCGGTAGCATAATCAAAGCTCATTGCAGCCTTAACCTCCCTGGGCTCAGGTGATTCTCCCACTTCAGTCTCCCAAGTAGCTGGGACTACAGGTGTTCTTTTTTTTTTTTTTTTTTTGAGACAAGGTTTTTGCCATGTTGCCCAAGCTGGTCTTGAACTCCTAGGCAAAAGTGATCCTCCAGACTTGGCCTCCCAAAGTGCTGAGATTATAGATGTGAGCCACATTGCCTGGCCACAACTGAAATTTTAAGTTTCAATTAATGAATTAATTTTGAGACAGAATCTTGCTCTTGTTGCCCAGGCTGGAGTACAATAGCACTGTCTCGGCTCACTGCAACCTCTGTCTCCCCAATTCAAGCCATTCCCTGCCTCAGCCTCGGGGGTAGCTGGGATTACAGGCATGCGCCAGTATAGCCGGCTAATTTTGTATTTTTAGTAGAAACAGTGTTTCTCCATGTTGGTCAGGCTGGTCTCAAACTCCCAATTTCAGGTGATCTGCCCACCTTAGCCTCCCAAAGTGCTGGGATTACAGGCATGAGCCACTGCCCCCGGCCCTTATTTTTATTTTTGACATGGAGTCTTACTCTGTTGCCCAGGGCTGAGTGCAGTGGTGTGATCTTGGCTCACTGCAACCTCCACTTTCTGGGTTCAAGTGATTCTTTTGCCTCAGGCTCTCTAGTAGCTGGGACTACAGGCAAATGTCACCTCACCTGGCCAATTTTTTTTTTGTCTCACTGAGTCTTGTTCTGTCACCCAGGCTGGAATGCAGTGGCATGATCTTGACTCACTGTGACCTCTGCCTCCCAGGTTCAAGCAATTCTCCTGCCTCTCAGCCTCCTGAGTAGCTTGGATTACAGGCACGTGCCACCATGCCCGGTTAATTTTTGTATGTTTATTAGAGACGGGGTTTCACCATGTTAGTTAGGCTGGTCTCGTACTCCTGACCTCATGATCTGTTCGCCTCGGTCTCCCAAAGTGCTGAGATTACAGGCATGAGCCATTACACCCAGCCTGCCTGGCTAATTTTTGTATTTTTGGTAGAGATGGGCTTTCACTATGTTGGCTAGGCTGGCCTTGAACTCCTGACCTCAGGTGATCTGTCTCCCTTGATCTCCCAAAGTGCTGGGATTACAGGCATGAGCCACTGCACCCCACCTAAATTTTAATTCTTTAAAAAAAAAAAAAGGAACCAAATTTGGCAAAATACAAAGATTTGGCAAAGTTGGAGAAAGGTACAGCGCACTCACTGTATTTTTATCTATTACTTCTTGAAATGGTTCATAATAGTACTTAAAAGATTGGTGCTCCAGTAACTTAGGGAAGAAGACTATTCTGATCTTGGGAAACTGAAAAGGGGAAGTGCTAGAGGGAGCCACAGGAGCCCAGGCACAGGTGTATGAGTGGATGAGGTCCCGGGTAAATGAGAAGGGACATACTCTCACTCCTGCCTGGGATACTGTGCTGACGGCTCACTCCTCTCTCAGATGTTGGTATGGTACTTTACCCATTTAACAGATGAGGACACAGGCTGAGAGAATGTCTTCTAGGAAGTGGCAGGGTGGGGACTCTAACCAGGCTGTAAGAGTCAGAGCCTGCGTTCTTTCTTGGTCAGTCCACAGCATGGATCCTCCTTGAGGAACGATAGTGGTGTCTGCAGAGGGTGGGAGGACAGCAAGACTTGAGGGTCTGGTGTGCTGGGTTCAGGTCTGTAGACTGTTCTGTGGGCAGTGAGGAGGCATAGGAAGGCTTCACGTAGGGAGGAGGGGAGTGAGCTCACTGCAGCTGTACCATCTGTTTCTTTTTTTTTCTTTTATTTCTTTCTTTATTTTTTTGTTAATCAATGAGAGCTTCTTATGTTGCTCAGGTTGGCCTTGAACTCATAACCTCACCTCCTCAAGCGCCAGGACAACTGGCCAGAGCCACCGCGGCTCCCTATTTCTTGCTTTCTTTCTTTTTTTTTTTTTTTTTTTTTGAGATGAAGTCTCACTCTGCCACCTAGGCTGGAGTGCAATGGCAAGATCTCAGCTCACTGCAACGTCCACCTCCCAGGTTCAAGCGATTCTCCTGCTTCAACCTCCCAAGTAACTGGGATTATAGGCATGTGCCACCACGCCTGGCTAATTTTGTATTTTTAGTAGAGATGGGATTTTTCTATGTTGGCCAGGCTGGTCTCAAACTCCTGACCTCAGGTGATCTGCCCATCTCAGCCTCACCCCCAAAGTGCTGGGGTTACAGGCATGAGCCACCGTGCCCTGCACCATGTTTCTTTTTTCTTTTTTTGAGATGAAGTCTTGCTCTGTTGGCCAGCTGGAAAGCCACCGTGCTCAGCCACCATCTGTTTCTTAAACTTTGGTTTCTGTTGTTGTTTTTTAACCAAATGAACTTTTCTTGAAACAAATTCTAACTCAGAACCCAGGTATATAAAAGAGCTTACACTGGAGCTGATTTGGTGAAGCAGGTGATGGGGGCCCAGAGCACTCACCTCTGAGACCTCCTGGTTGGTGGAGAGACAGAGATTCCAAGTACTCCTAGGCTGGGGAGGGGTGGGGAGAACCAAGGCCATGTGCTTTAGTCCAGAGAGGCCAGAAGTGGAGTGACCTCCATTCCCGGCTACCATACCTCATCTGAGTTATGGAACCATATACGGATGTCAGGAGAGGAGACAAGTTTTTAACTTGTCCCTCTTCCTTCTCCGTCTGGGGAGGGGAAAAAGGTAATTGGGCTCAGGCTGACAGCTGGATCAAAGCCTGATGCCCAGCAGAGGCCTGACATAACAGGCCTTCAATACATACTTATGGAATGAATGCATATTTTTTCCTGCTAAGTTTTGGGGAAGATACAGGAGGCCTGGCTTCTGGAGCAGGTGACACTGTTCCAGGGGCTGGCCCTTCTCAGTGAGGTTCCAGTGATCCACCCTTGTGGCTCAGTTGGTGTGGGGTGGTAGGAGAACACCGGGCTGAAAATCAGAGACTTGGTTAGCTTCTGCCTGCAGTTGCCAGGAGCCTGCTGAGTGCTCTTGATGGGTGGTGCTCCTTCTCTGGGTTTTGGTCATCTCTTTTTGGCACAATGGACTGGATGAGGTTTTTCAAACTGCAGTTTGCAACCCATTTGGAACATTTAAAAAAAGCAATTCAGTGGGTTACAATCAGCATTAAAGCAACAACAGCAACACAACTCAAATAGAATAGAAAATATCAGCCGGTATCAAAGGTCATAAGAGTAAGCATTGTTTGGCGAAAATATTATTTTGCTTATATATAGATGAAGGTGTGGACTGGTCTGCTGTGAAACTTGTTACTGTTTGCCCTGGTGAAAAACAAAACAAAACTGTAAAACACGGGACTCGGCGATCCTGGAAGTGTCCTTCCCTCCCAGATTCCTGGGGGTCCTCGAAAGAAAAAAAAGAGAACTGCCCCCCGACCCCGCCACTGCCTGGGGCTCTTCTCTTCCCAGGGTCCGCAGCTGTCTCTTTGCTCTTAGCTGTCTCCACCCCTCCCCTAGCCTCTCTTCTTCCTGCTTCAGTCACCGAGTCCCCTCCTCCCTTTCTTCCAGGGACAAACGCCCCCCCACAACTCAGGAAGTGGGGGTGGGGGTTCTGAAGGGAGCGAATGTGATCGTATGGGGGTGGCAATGGGCACCCTATCCTAGAAGTTCAAATAAAGGACTAGAAAGCAAACACCCAAGCAGCGGGAAACAGAACAGAAAGTAAGCGAGCCGGGGACGCGAATTGGAGGGCAGTAGTTCGGGAGCCAGAGCCTGGAGGCGCCGCCGCACCGGGTCACTCCCAGAGGGCCGGCACCCAGACTTGGAATCCTTGGCGCTTGCGTGCGCTATCAACCAGCGAAGGTAACTTGGTAACTTTCTTTCTTTCTCTCTTTTTTTTTTTTGAAAGGAAAGACGGAAGGAGCCAAGAGTTTTAGAGCCAACTCCTGGAGAGGGAGCGGCTGAACTGATTCGGAAGTTGGATCTCTTTGTACACAGGAATGCAGAGGAAAAAAAAAAAAAACAAAACCCACCCCATTGCTTCATTTCCCCTCCAAGCCCGAGCACTTTCTATTGTGCAATTAAAAGGCTTTTTTCAAGTTGAGAAAAGTGAATCCCGAATTTGCGCTGCAAGCGAGGGCAATCCAGGGCGCATCCTCCGCGCGCCGCTCCGGGGTAGCGCCAGCGGGAGCGTTGGACTCCGGGAACCCCGAGGGCGGAGAGCTCCCCACTACGCCTGGGCCTCCCAGGTACGGCAGTTCCGCGAGCCCGCTGGACCCAGAGCTCCCCAGTGCGGTGCAGGATGCCTTTGGGGACCAGGAGGGCTGGCAGCGCATTTGGCGTCCGGGAGGTCGGGACCCGGACCAGCGAGGAGCGCGGGGCGCCGGGAGGCAGGCCGGTGCACATGGGTGCCGGCGGGCGGGCCGTTGGCTGGGGGGGTGGGGGGGCGGGATTTGCATGTATCTGGCGGCCCCAGACTTCCTGCTCCTTCTACGCTGCAGGTACGCGCGGGCCGGGCCGGGCCTGGCGGGCTGGCGGCGGGCGCGCCCAGACGTGGGTACCTCCTCACCCGGACCTCGGGCCGCGCCGCGCCGCCTCCTGGCTCCCGTGGCCACCAGCCCGCCCCGGCCTCCCCAAGCGTCGGGCTCCGAGGTGGGGGCGCGCCCCTCCCCGTCCCCCGGACACCTCAGTCCTCTGCACTGAGCTTGGCCACGCTCCCTTGGGCGCCCCCCACGCCCCGGGCTCCGGAGGGCCGCAGCCATGAGTGAAATGTTCAGCTTTCTCCACATCGGGGACATCGTCTCCCTGTACGCCGAGGGCTCTGTCAATGGCTTCATCAGCACTTTGGGGTAAGTCTAGCTCGAGAGGGGCGCGGGCAAAGAGGGGGCGCCGTGGGCCTTGGTGCCAGCTGCGTGCGTCTTGCCGCCGCCCTCCGACAGAGGGCCTGGAAGTCCCCCCAGCCTCAAGGAGCGGGGAACGCCTCGTCTCCTTCTTTTAGAGAAAGGAAGTGAAGTGTTTGCTCAGGTAGGACTCGGGCTCCCTACTGGAGTTGGCAGGAGGAGCCCCCATCGGCGCAGCCTCTACCCTCCTGCACAAGCCTTTGGAGGGGGCGGAGGGGCCGAGACTTCCTTTGCAGGTGGTCCCCGGGGCAGGTGGGTGGCTGGAGGCTGAGTTGGAGAAGGGCAGCCGGGCCTGGATGTGACCAGCTCTGAGGCCAGGGCGGAGCTGTGGGAGGTGGGCAGGCTCTGCTTGGAGCCCGGAATCCTCCGTGGTGCCTTTGAGGGGTCTCACCTTCTCCTCACAGCTCTCTCCCTGTTCTTTCCAGCTTCAGTAGGAGTGTCTTAGCCCTCCCCTTCCAGGCTTTCAGGTCCTGGCCAGCTGCCCCTTCTCCCCGCCTCTCCCGTTCAATTTCCTGCACTCGTCATCTGGCGCCCTTGGGTCCCTGGTTCTAGCTTCTCTCCAGCACTTTCACAAACATTAATTAATTCTGGCCACCACCTCCCAGGGTCTGGGCTGGATAAACAGGGAATCAATTCATGTCTCTGGAGAGGGCCAGGCCTATAGCAGGGATGGGGCAGGAGAGAAATTAGGCAGAGAGGATGGGTTTATCTTCAGGCGAGTAGCTGGGTGATTGGGAGTGTAGTGTGGTTTCTCCAGCCAAGGCCCAGAGCAGGGCCTGCTACCTTTGTCCTGTTTTCAGTCTGGGAGCCTAGGTTAAATTGTCTCATCCTCCCAGCCACACATAGCTTCCCACTAGGGGACACCCCGTCCTCTGCTGACCCACTCAGTGGGACCGGCCAGCCTGGTGGTGCCTCTGGGGGACTTGGAGGACAACCTGGCACCCTCAGCTCAGGACTGGCTCTGGACAGGGCCCAACTCACCCCAAGCCTAGGAGGTGCGGGGTCACCGGTCTCCCCCAGCATTGCTGGGAGTTTAGCTTTGGTCTTGCTGGATTGTGGGATTGGAGGGCTGACTCTGCCAGCAGGGAGTTCTCACCCAGCATTCCAGCATGCCTGGTCCCCTTCTCGCAGAACCATCCACGTCCCTCCTGGTGGCCTCTCTTTCACACGTGGAATCCCTGGCTACTTGTCCCCCCTTCCACTAGATCTGACTTGTTCCTAGCTCCCTAAAGGATGGGGTTGGAGCAACATCTGGGCCAGCATCTGTGCAGGCCTCCTCCAGAGAGCAGTGACTGGTCTCTGGCTGCCCTGAGGCCAGGGCCTGCATATAGTAGGTACTGAGTAAACACCTCTGATAAAGCTGAGGGAAGGAGTAGAGGGTGTGGGGGTTGGGGGGATGTAGGGAACTATTGGGGAAGTCCCCTCCTAGTGAAGAGCACCAAGGACTTTTGGGAAATGACCACCTCTGTTGCTTAGTGCCTGGCCCGGGGCTGAACACACTGTGGTTTTTAAGCACCTGTAGGGTTTTTTTTTAGACAGGGTCTCACTTTGTCATCCAGGCTAGAGTGCAGTGATGCCATCTTGGTTTACTGCAGCCTCGACCTCCAGGGTTCAAGCAATCCTGCCTAAGTGCCCCCAGAACTAGCTGGGACTACAGACAAACCTGGCTAATTTTTGCATTCTTTTGTAGAGACAGGGTTTCACCATGTTACCCAGGCTGGTTTCCAAGTCCGGAGCTCAATCAATCTGCCCGCCTCAGTCTTCCAAAGTGCTGGGATTACAGGCGTGAAACACCGTGCCCTGCCTAGCACCTGTGAGATTTAACAACATCAGGGAAAACATCTTACTGCTGCTTCCCCTGCTCTCAGGCAGGCCTCACTCCCTCCCAAGGATTCCCTCTGTTGCCTCTGTAACTTCCTTCCATCTCGGCCCTTCCCGCCCCAGGAACTGCTTCCTCCACCCACTGTGATCTTGGGGCAGGTCCTGGCGACCTCTAGACCTCTAGAGCGCTCTTCGATGACAGGATGAGCCCTCCCTCTGCAAACACCTCCAACATCTCCTGATTTTCCACCTGCAGGCGCCCACCCTCCTGGCATGGCTTTCTAGCATCAGCCTGTGCAGGTCTGCACCGTAATTTTCTTTTTCTTTTGAGACGGGAGTCTCGCTTTATCACCAGGCTGGAGTGCAGTGGAGCGTTCTTGGCTCACTGTAACCTCTGCCTCCTGGGTTCAAGCGATTCTCCTGCTTCATCCTCCTGAGTAGCTAGGACTACAGGCATGCACCACCAGACCCAGGTAACTTTTGTATTTTTAGTAGAGACGGGGTTTCACGATGTTGGCCAGGATGGCCTAGATCTCTTGATCTTGTGATCTGCCCACCTTGGCCTCCCAAAGTGCTGGGATTACAGGCGTGAGCCACAGCGCCCTGCCTACTGCATCATAATTTTCTGGGGCTTTTTCACTTGGAGCTCCGGGTGCACCGCATGACTGCAACCTGTCCCGTGCTCTCAGTCTCTTTACCTTTGCTCTTGCGTCGTTCCTGCCCTTTAGCCAGTCTCCACCTGGGTAAATATGTCCCACCCTTTAAGGCCTAATGCATCGTGGCCTATTTTGAGAAATCCAGCTTCCCCTACCTGCAGGGCAGAATTAACCCTTCGTCCTCTGTGCTTTTGAACTATTTTGGACAAACCACTCTCTGGTGTCCCTCACATTGGAGGCTTCCCTGTAGACCCATCTAATGCTGGGCATCTTGCCAGGATTAACACCATTCATACATTTAGCAGGTCCACAGGCACTGTAATGGGTGCTGGGGACTTGGTGGTGGTTCAAGGAGCTGTGCTTCCTGTTTCCTTGGACTTAGGAGTCAAAGAAGGAGTGATTTGTAAGTGCTGTAAATAATCAGTCCAGCAACTTCAGCGACACCAGGAAGCTTATCGGAAATGCAGAATGTCAGACCCCCGTGCCCAGTCCTACTGAATGAAAATCTGCATTTTATTAAGATCCCCAGGGGACTGGTGCCTCCTTTCTCAACTCTCGTCCCCTCTGCCTTTCCCAAGGCTGTTGGTGCCCATGTCTGTGAACCCCGAGGCTGATTTGACCGAATTCCTGGGCTAACCCAGTGCCCAGTGTGTGGGTCCCAGGAGGTACCCAGTAAGGGCTGGATGAAATGCATTTGTTGAAGACAGGGGTGGCCTTGGTGGGCAGATGGGCCAGGTCACCTGGGAGATGGGAAGGGGGCATTGGTTGGGGAGGGAGGCAGGGGCAGCCTTCAGAGCCAGAGCTCTTCAGTGCAAAGTGGAGGAGGCCAATTAGAGCCTCCTGGAGAATTAGAGGTCCTGGTGAAGATTGTACATTAACTATGGGTCGGAAGGATGGCAGGGGTTCAGGGAGTGGATTCAGGAGTGGTGAGACTGCCGGCCAGCAAGGGAAAACAGGACCACACCTGTTCTTGGCAGGAGAGTGGCCAATGCCACTGCCTTATCCCTCACCCCAGGGGGAGCAGCAGAGGCCAGGGCTGGAGTAGCTGATTAGGGCCAACAAAAAGTGGAGGATTTAATGTGGCTTCAGGCCAGTGGCTAGGAAGAACTGGCCTTGGATACACAGGATGGACCCATCAGGATCTCATGTCATCTCTTGAAAATCTTTTTTTTTTTTTTTGAGATGAAGTTTTCACTCTTGTTGCCCAGGCTGAAGTGCTATGGCATGATCTCAGCTCACCGCAACCTTTGCCTCTCAGGTTCAAGTGATTCTCCTGCATCAGCCTCCTGTGTAGCTGAGAGTACAGGCATGTGCCACCATGCTTGGCTGATTTTGTGTTTTTAGTACAGATGGGGCTTCTCCGTGTCGGTCAGGCTGGTCTCGAACTCCTGACTAGGATTACAGGTGTGAGTCACTGCACCTGGTGAAGATCTCTTTTGAGTCCCCAGAGGGGTGGCCCCAGACCCACACAGAGTAGACTGGGGGAGTGCAGGTGAACTGGGTCTTGGAGCTGAACTTTCAACATTTGTCAAAGTGCCTCTTCCCACCCATGGCTGGGGTTTGGTGCCCCATTTGGAGCTCTCAGGGTCTCTGGACCTGGATCACCCGGGGCTGGGTGATCATAGTGGGTAGGATCAGAAGGGACCCTGCCTCTTACCCATGGGGTTCCCTGTTCACCTGCCAGCCTGACCCACTTCCCTGGAGGTCAGGACCCAAGAAGTATGGGGGTGAATATAGAGGAAGCCCAGGTTCCCAGGCTCATGATCCCTGCGTCGGAAACCTCAGGGGCATGGCTCTCAGGAACAGTGTCAGTCTCGTGTTCCATCAACAGCTTGCTGGGTGGTTTTCGTTTTGTTTTGTTTGAGATAGGGCCTTTGTCCCCGGGGCTGGAATGCAGTAGTTTGATCTGGGCTCACTGCAGCCTTCACCTCTGGGGCTCAAGCAATCCTTCCACCTCAGTTCCCCCCAGTAGCTGGGACTACAGGCATGTATTACCACGCCTGGCTAGTTTTTGTATTTTTTGTTGAGACAGAGTCTCCCCTGGCTGCCCAAGCTAATGCCAGACTCTTGGGCTCAAGTGATCCTCCCTCCTCGGCCCCCCGAAGTGCTGGGATTACAGGCATGAGTCACCGTGTCTGGCTGTTACTGGGTGTTGCTGGCTGTTTGTGCTCTGGCTGTACCTGAGAATCTCCCAAGGATTAAAAAAAAAAAAAATCCAGCTCCCAAGTCTCATGCCAGACCAATTGCACAGAATGGAACAAGCTGGACCTGTGCCATCTTTAAGGCTGGGGTCTGATCGTTGGATTTTTTTTTTTTTTTTTTTTTTTTTGAGATGGAGTCTCTGTCACCCAGGCTGGAATGCAGTGGTGCGATCTTAGCTCACTGCAACCTCCGCCTCCCAGGTTCAAGCGATCCTCCTGCCTCAGCCTTCCAAGTAGCTGGGATTACACATGCGTGCCACCATGTAGGGCTAAATTTTTTGTATTTTTAGTAAAGACAGGTTTTCACCATGTTGGTCAGGCTGGTCTTTATATACTGATCTTGTGATCTGCCCACCTCAGCCTCTCAAAGTGTTGGGATTATAGGCATGAGGTACCGTGCCCGGCCTGGGTGTTGGATTTTTAAGAAGCTTTCCAGGTGATTATAATGAGTACCTGGGGCCTGGATCCCTAGCTGGGGGCCTCCCAGGCTGACAGTCTGTAAGGAAAGCCTGCCTGCTGGGTCTACCTGCCCCTCAGCCTGGAAGGCCCATCTCCTCTTTGTCTTCATCAGACTTTGTAATGTCATTCAACAAGCATTTATTAAGCATCTACCATGTGCTAGGTAAGGCACTGTTTTAGGCACTGGGAAATCAGTGGTAATCAAGGCACAGGTCCAGCTTGTTCCATTCTGTGCAGTGGGGCCCTTTGAGCCTTAAGTCTGTGAGACACATGTAATTCCAGGAATGTGAGACTGCCCCTCCTATTCCTGCATTTCCTGGGTGGATTTCAGACCTGCCTTGGCTTTCATTTAGCTATTTCACTGGAAGGAGATGTTAGACTTCTGTACCCCAAGTCAGAGTCTTGGTCTCAGCCTAATCCATGCAACTCATGTTTTGAAAAAATATATATATATATATATATATTCAGATTTAAATAAATATACATTCCATGGAGAAAATGTGAAAAACTAAAAGAAAAAGTATCTGTAACTTACATTAACATTCTCTAAGTGACTTACAGTAACTGTGACTTATATTGACATTCTCTATGACCTTCTAGCCTTTTTCTTTTTTTGAGATGGAGTCTTGCTCTGTCACCCGTTCGAGTGCAGTGGAGCCATCTTGGCTCACTGCAACCTTCGCCTCTCAGGTTCAAGTGGTTTTTCTGCCTCAGCCTCCCGAGTAGGTGGGACTCCAGGTGCCCATCACTACACCTGGCTAATTTTGGTATTTTTAGTAGAGATGGGGTTTTACCATGTTGGCCTGGCTGGTCTTGAACTCATGATCTTGTGATCCACCCACCTTGGCCTCCCAAACTGCTGGGATTACAGCCACTGTGCCTGGCCCTAAACAACTTTATTTATTTATTGTTTTGAGACAGAATCTTGCTCTGTTGCCCAGGCTGGAGTGCAGTGGCACAATCTCAGCTCACTGCAACCTCCACCTTCTGGACTTAAGCAATTCTCCTGCCTCAGCCTCCTGAGTAGCTAGGACTACAGGCTCTTGCCACCAAGCCCAGCTAATTTTTTCCGGGTGAGATGGAGTTTCACTGTGTTAACCAGGATGGTCTCGATCTCCTGACCTTGTTATCCTCCCACCTCAGCCTCCCAAAGTGCTGGGATTGCAGGAGTGAAGCACTGCGCCTGGCCACCTTAATTTATTTAAGCAACTCTAATATTCAGCATTCAGGCTGTTTGTAAATTTTTGCTGTTACGAACCATTTGTCTTGAACATCCTAGTCCATACATGCCTGAACACTTGTCTAGTTATAGGTATCCTCTCAGGTAATACGTTTCCAGAAATGGAAAGACAAGACCTCTACTTACTAAGAGGTAAAAGTGTCTAATGTTTTGTGTTTCTGTGGTGGTGGAGGGGCGTAGGAACAGAACTTGTGCCACAGAGGGTCAAACCTGATTCATGTCCTGTGTAAATCTTGCACTAGCATGTGGGGAGTAAGACCAGCTCCGCCCTTGAGGTTAGGCTGCGGAGGTACCAGGTGCTTCCCTGGCAGTGCAAGGATGTGCTGGAGAAGGGATGAAGTGGAGAGAGGGTGGTGTGGGGGTTGGCTCAGCCTAGAATCAGGGCCACATGTCCACCTTGGGACTCCAGGGTCTCTGCTGCATCCAGTTCCTCGGCCTGGCCTGAATCCTGTCGGTCTGAAAGAATCCTGCTAGAGCCACTTGCTCACACTCTGCCCTGCCCTACATTCCTGACCCCACATCCTCTCCCTGGCTTGGTGCATTGGGGCGGTGGCTTGGGTTGGGGATGGGGACACATGCTGAGTTTTAGGGTGGGGCCACACCAGCTTTCTGCTTTCTGCTTGCGGGGAAGTTTCTGGGTTTCCATGATCTCTGCACACATGCCTGGAGTCCCTGCATGTCCACCCCCAGCCCTTCTCTCTAAACTTCACCCCGTGTGCAGCTGGGGCACCCCTCTCTGGGAGTGGGGCTGTGTGAGTAGAGGGGAGGAAATCTGGGGTGGGGGAAGGAGGAAAGCAGAACCCAGATCTCCACTAAGTTCATCACAGGCCTCCAAATGTGAGCTCTGAAGCCCTGGGTACATCAGGCTGGTCATACGAAAGGTGCCAGTGGCACCCAGCATTCGTACCTGCAGTCATAATACCCTGCAGTCAGGACCCTGGCTTAGAGAGCTTGGGGTCACGAAGCAGGGGCCTGAGGAGAGGAGGTTACAGGGCCTTTCAGTCCAGGGACTAGGAGAGAAATGTGGGTGCAGAAATGAGGCTGGGCGTTCACAACACAGTGAGTCCAGGGTGTGGGCTGGGGATGGAACTGGGTGGAGTCCCATTACTGAGGGATTTCCACTCGGGAAGACAGGCAGGGGAGACTCATTGCAGAGGCTTCAGTGAGGGAGTAAAATGATCAGAGTGGTATGTTTTTTTGGCCAGCAGGTGGACAGAGCCAGAAGGGGCAGTGAACACAAATCTCAGTCCAGGAGCAGCTGCAGGTGCTTGAGGCAGATACCTGTGCATATTTGGTTAGCAAATCACTCTCCCCATCATTCAGCCAGCCAGCCAGCCCTTACCCCTTCCTGCACGGTGCAGGAGAGCCCTCTTCTCCAGTAGAAGTCTAGAAATAGATGATGGGGGTGATATAGGTAATGGGAGGGAGAATTAAGTCTGTGACTCAAAGATGATGATGATGATGATGATGATGATGGCAATGGGTAGACTTTGCAGATGACTTCATTGGGTGGCTCTGGCCTTTATGAATGCTCTCACAGCCTGAGGCGTAAATATACTTCAGAAAAAGTAGAGAGAACCTTTTAGAACACCGATTTGCCTACCACCTAGACTTAATAATTGTTTACAGTGCTCATATTTGCTATGTGTATTTTTTGCTGAGGTATTTTATGAATAATTACATACATTGCAACTTTTTCACCTCTAAGTATTTTATTATGCATCCCTATGTAACTACAGTGCTGTGATCACACCAATTAATAGTTTTCTAATGGCATTCAGGACCCAATCCATAGTCAGATGTGCCTATTGTCCTCAGTGGTATGATCAGAGTTCTCTGTAACCTCGAACTCCTCGACTCAAGCGATCCTCCTGCCTTGGCCTTTCAAAGTGCTGGGTTGTGCCTGGCCTTAGTCTGTGTTTGACTGACCATTGGTTTCTTTCTTTTCTTTTTTGAGACGGAATTTTGCTCTTGTTGCCCAAGCTGGAGTGCAATGGTGTGATCTCGGGTCATCACAACCTCTGCCTCTTGGGTTCAAGCAATTCTCCTGCCTCAGCCTCCTGAATAGCTGGGACTACAGGCGTGCACTACCACGCCTGGCTAATTATTTCTATTTTTAGTAGAGACGGGTTTTCACCGTGTTAGCCAAGATGGTCTCGATCTCCTGACCTCATGATCCGCCTGCCTCGGCCTCCCAAAGTGCTGGGATTACAGGCATGAGCCACCGTGCCCTGTCACAGTTGTTTTTTTTTTTTTGAGATGGAGTTTCCCTCTTGTCACCCAGGCTGTAGTGCAATGGCGAAATCTCAGCTCACTGCAACCTCTGCCTCCTGGGTTCAAGTGATTCTCAGCCTTCTGAGTAGCTGGGATTATAGGTGCCAGCCACCACACCCGACTAATTTTTGTATTTTTAGTAGAGATGAGGTTTCACTATGTTGGGACAGGCTGGTCTTGAACTCCTGACCTCAGGTGATCCACCCACCTCGGTCTCCCAACCCCTGCCTGGCCTGACCATTGGTTTCTTTAAATTAGGATCCAATCTCAAATTACATTGGATTCTTAAGCCTCTTCAGTTTCCTTTAATCTGAAACAGCGCCCTGCCCCCATCACCTTTCCCACTGTGAACACTGAATTCTGGTAAGGCAGGGTTGTGCTGTAGGCTGCCTAGCTTGCTGGATTGATTTGTCAGGGCTGCCTTTGTTGTTTTGTTTCCTAGAGAGCTCTGTGGAGGTCTGGAGCCAGGGCGAGCAGGCTTGAGGGTCCTACAGCCTCAGTTATTCTGTTAGGTGAGAAAGACTGAGAGTCCAGTTCTGGATTGTCGGGGTCCGGCACGTCTGCCAGGGGGCTACCGACCCGCCTGCCAGGGGGACTACCGACCCGCGGGAGTCACCAAGACCACCAACGTAGATGTCTCGTTCAACCTGAGGGAGAGAGCATGCGGAAAAAAAAGAGAATAGAAAAGTGGGGTCTGGAGGGCCACAAGACCTGAAGTCACGCAGGCAACTTTATTTTTATGAGTTACAGGTTTTATACCTTTTCTCTAGTTACATTTACTTTAGCTCAGCAGAAAAAGGGGGCAAACAGAAAAGGGAACAGAAATCACGTAAAAATAGTTATCAGGGGCCTGTGATAACAGCTCACAAAGCATTTTCAAGGGGGATTGTGATAATAGCTTACAAAGCAGTCTAAGAGTTAAAAGATACACAGTGCAAGCAAACAATGGTTCCTTAAAGGTGGCTTGTTAATTATGCTTCCCATCAGGAGGTAGAGCAAAGGCTCAGCCCCTGAGAAAATATGGGCAGGGGTCTCTTGCCCCTCTCAGGCACCTCAATTGCAGCAAGCCTATTGCCTACACAGAGACTAAGGGGGATATGAAGCAGTCAGCACAATGTCCTCACAAACCGCAGGCCCTTACTCTGCATTCTGTTCTTGCCTTAGTAGCTTAGCCATTCTTGCCTCGACTCGACAGCCCTCGAGAGCGGGGGGAGAGCAGCACAGGTCCAGCAGCCAAGTTGGGGCGAGACAGCTACTGTCTCAAGCCCTTGGCGTGAACGCTGCCATGGATTATGGAGAGTGGGAGATAAGCCTGGGGCTGGCAGGGCTTGAGGCAAAGGCAGGCTGGCAGCCCATGGTTGCATCTTTTCTTCCTTTCTTCCCAGCTTTCCCTCTGGTCTCCTGCTCCCTGTCTTCTCCTTGTCCTTACAGATATGTTCTCCCATGCACCCAGCACTGCTGTAGGACCCCAGGACTTATCAGAGAGCCCACCTGCCCCTTACAGCCAGAAACCCAGGCCTGTGGCAGAGGCAGGCTGGCACACTGGCCCTGACCTTTATTTCTACTGAGTTGTTCTTGCTATCTCTGTTTTTCCTGGAGAGACTATTGGGGTTCTCTGCATGTGCAGCTTATTGTCCTTTCTAGACTTTAAGCTTTCTGAAGGCTTTAGCTGTACTTGTTTTAAAATTCCATATACTGCCTGGCCCCTTGGTTGGCATAGGATGGATTCTTGGTAAAGATATGTAGAGGCAAAGAAAGTAGTTGCTTTTGCAGGGATGCAGGAGTTAATTTCTTTTCTCTGACGAGCCAGGAATCCCAACCAGTGAATCTGGGTTCCTGTCTTAATATTCCTGCCTCACCTCTGGCTAGCAGGTGTGACTGGATATCTGGAGAAAAGGTCCCCCAGGCCTCCCACCCACCACCAACCCAGTGTTCAGACGGCGCCTGCTGTTGGAGTGGCCTCCTTAGGGCTGGCCTGGATCTGTGGAATCATGGCCAGTGTCTAGGGCTGGGAGTCAGAAGACCTGGGATCTGGAATTTGCTGTTCCATTAACTTGTGTAACCTGGGCTGGTCAGTTTTCCCTCCGTG
This sequence comes from Callithrix jacchus, assembly GCF_049354715.1. Classification (NCBI taxonomy): domain Eukaryota; kingdom Metazoa; phylum Chordata; class Mammalia; order Primates; family Cebidae; genus Callithrix; species Callithrix jacchus. The sequence continues at coordinate 37,900,787 of NC_133505.1, forward strand.
CCCCAGGGACAGTTTTCTCAATCACAGCTGGATGGAGTTCGGTTGTTCAGGGTCCCTCGGGGATCTCCCCAGTCTGTGACTCCCCCTCCCATGGTGCTCTGATGGTGGCCAAGCTGGTAGGTGCAGGTTTTGAGTCAGCCTCCTTGATAGTCACCTGCCCCACTTCTATCTCGCTCCCTTCCTCCTTCTTATCTAATCTTTCCAGACAGCACTGCCTCGCCCTGCTGCCTTTCCCATGGCGACCACCTGGATCTCCAAAGTCCACGCTGGGTGAAATGGGGCCACCCAGGTCCTGGAATGTAGCTGTCTTCCTTTCCTACCTCAAATCAAGGTCTTGGAGTGTAGACCCCGTGAGCATTTCAGGGATTGTGCCCTCCTCATCCCTTAGAACAAGCTGTTAACCAGCTCCTCTCCAGAAGGCCCAGGACGGCTCTGCCTGCCCACAGGCCTCCAGCCAGGACCCTTTTCTTGTGGCCTCATCCTCCTGTCTCTTCTGCTATTCAGACTGGTCTTGTGCCTCCCAGTGGATGAAAGGCGCACTGCAGGGACTGTCCTCTGGGCTCCTGAGCCCACAGGTGCCGGCCATGAGCTGGGCTGGTCCTGAATGGAGGGGAGAAGGGGATACACAGGTGTAGACAAGGCCTCTGTCCTCCGCACTTAGCATGGCTGAAGGAGATCCCCGAGGGTGGGGACCACACCCAGCTACTGTAGGCTCGCAGTGAGGTTTGTTGAGTGGATGGAAACCTGGGTTGTGTTTGTGCCATTCTCTGAGCCACTATGTGGCTCTGGGGTTCGGTCCACTCTGTGGGCCTCACACTGGACTATGGTAAGAACGCAATGAGATACTGGATGTAAAAACGATTGATAAACTATAGAGTTCGAACGATAGAAGGGCAGTTTTTCTGTGATCTTGGCTGGGGTACCACCGGCCTCTAGATGAGGGGTGAGGCCGGTGGTGGGCGTGGGCAGGGAGCTACGGGGGAGCCTCAGCTCGGCCTTGAGATCACAGGAATGGATTGGGGCTTCATCGTAGTAGAGGCTGGACGGTGACATCGGCGGGCTGGAAGAGGGTGGGAACAGGCCCTTTCCGAGGCCCGTGGGCGGAGGGACCTTGTGGGGAGGCGTTCGGGAGGGGGGTGAGGCGCCGCGGCCACTTTGCCCTGGAGAGCGCGGCTCTGGTTTCAGCGCCAGGTGCGCACCCAGTAGGGCACCTGCGGCCCAGCTAGTTTGATAAACACAGGTGCCCGCCATGAGGAAGAGTCAGGGTGGGGCGCTAAGGCCAGGGACATCGGTGCCAGCGGGTGGGGAGGGGTCCCCCGGGGACGCCCTCCGCGGGCAGTCGAGACCCGGAGAGCAGGAAAGCGCGGGCGCAGCAGCACATCACCCGCCCCGCCCCCGGGCGCGCCTGGCGGAGGCGCGGCGTCCTGGCAGCGGCCGGCAGTCGGAGACGGCTGCACTTGGGACGCTGAGTTTCACTCCGCCGCAGGGGCGGGGGCGGGGCCGGAAGCCCGGAGCTCGCCGGCCCGGCCAGGTTGGGGGCGGGGCCAGAGCGCGTGGGTGGGGCGGGGCGGGGCTAGGGCGGCCAGACCCACGCGCTCCAGGGAGGTCTCGGTCTCGCTGGGTGGAGCTCCATCAAAATTACCTGACTTGTGTCGCGGCCCTCGAGCCTCCCTCTGGCCCCAGGTCTCCCCACAGCTCATCTGATAAGAGCTTTTCTGCTGATCTGTTAATGACTTCACCCGAGCTCCCTCCCTTCCCGACCCCCTCCCGCCGGAGATCACCTTCTTGCCATCCCTCAGCTCTAATGAGTATGCACAGAGAAATGGGGGAGGGCCGCTTGCGGGCACGGTGGGACCCTGGGAACATCTGCCCAGGGCCACCTTCTTTACCTACACACACCAGATGGAGGCTGCGCTAAACACTAGCTGGAGAATAAAACAAGGAAGGCAAGGTGGCATGGTGCCACCCCTTGGAGGATCTTGAGCCTAACATTCTCACATGATACCTGTTTTGCTAGTCCTCGCGGACCCAGGAGGAAATGCCAAAGGTCCCATCTCCTGCCTCCCAAGTCCTCACTCTTGACCGACCCTCCCTGCTTTCCAGAGCCCCCTCCAGGGCTTGTTTCTCTCCTTCAGTCCCTCAGACAGACCATTCTCGCCTGCTCAGGGGCACATCTGGGATGTCTTCCCTTCCCAATCTTGTTTGAATTCCCCTCGAGAGGCCATGCTCCCCTCATGACCAGTCCCTCTCTTCTCTAAGTGGCTTCTGGATTTTTTTTTTTTTTTAGATGACGTTCCGCTCTTGTTGCCCGGGCTTGAGTGCAATGGTGCGATCTTGGCTCACCCCAGCCTCCACCTCTCAGGTCAAGCGATTCTCCTGCCTCAGCCTCCCGAGTAGCTGGATTACAGGCATGTGCTACCACGCCCGGCTAATTTTGTATTTTTAGTAGAGATGGGTTTTCTCCATGTTGGTCAGGCTGGTCTCCAACTCCTGACCTCAGGTGATCCTCCTGCCTCAGTCTCCCAAAGTGCTGGGATTACAGGGGTGAGCCTAAGTGGCTTCTGTTTGCACTCCCCTGCTTTGCAGACTGCCGGGCACTGCCGGATGGGGAGGGGCTGTGTTGGAGAGGCGAGGCTTCAAAAGCTGTGCCAGCGTGGGCAGGGACAGATGGACATCCACCTAATGACCACGTGGGCTTGTCCAGAGGGGTGAGGAAAAACACTGGTCCCGGAATTTGCATGTCTTTCCTTCATTTGTGACCCAGACAAGGAGTTTGGAGGAGAGGCGTGGAGGGGTCAGGAATGAGGATGGTTTTTTTTTCCGTCAGACAGACAGCCTCTGAGGAAGGAGACTCTGCAGCCTCTTCCTCTCCGCCCCCCTTCTCCCACCTTGTGTGCTGGTAAAGATGGGGGCTGTGGGGACTGCTGCCAGCCTCTCTCCAGCTGCACAACTTTCATGCTGCCCTGTGGTTCCATCACCCCTGGTCGGTGCTTTCTTCCTCCCACCTTCAAAATTCATTCTTCAGGGCTTTGCTAAGAGACAACCAGCTAGTCTGATTCACTAATGTTACAGGTAATTCTATGAATTATTCAAGACTCTGAGCAGCTCCTGCTTCTCCCACACCTTCTCTGATTGGCCAAGTGCTGACCTCTCCCTTCCCTGAATTCGGAGAAAACCCAGGCTGGTACCACCAGTTGGCTCTGATACATATTCTTTATGTTTTTTATCTTCTGAGTATGTGATTTATCTTCCCAATGAGATTTTAAATTCCCTGAGGCAGGGACCTCCTCTTTTGCTTCTTGTGTATTTTACTGCACAGTTAGTAAAACAAATTAATTAACTCGGTATGTATTATATGTGTGCCTTCTCTACACCAGGCAGTGGTCTGGGTGCTGGGGACACGGCAGGAAGCAAAACAGACATGTCTGTGCCTTCACAGAACTTACATCCCATGGGGTAAGGGTAAGGAATAGTAAATAAGTAAAACAGCTAGCCAGCCAGGTGATGATAAAGGCCCTGGAGAACAGTTACACAGGGAGGGGCATACCAAGTGTGGCAGGAGGCAGTTTGCAATTTTTAATAAAAATGGGAGGAGTGTCTTCATAGGAACAGGGCTGTTTGAGCCCAGATCTGAAGGAGATGAGAATCTGGAGGTAGAGGGTTCTGGGCAGAGGAAAGAGCCATGTCCAGTTCCCTGGGGGGCTTTAAGGAGCCTTGAGGGGTCTCCAGGGCTGGAGCAGATGGGTGAGGGGAAGGGGATGGGGAGGAGATGCTATCAAAGAGATGAGGGGGATCGACCATGCAGATCTTTCAGGCCATGTGAGTTCTTTAGTTTTATTCTGAGATGGGTGCTTCTGGAGGGTTCTGAGTGGATTCTGGCCTGATTTGACTTATCTTTTAAAGGGATCCTCCCCCTGCTGGGTGTGGTGGCTCATGCCTCTAATCCCAGCACTGTGGGAGGCTGAGGTAGGCAGATCAACCTGTGGTCAGGTGTTTGAGACCAGCCTGACCAACATGGTGAAACCCTATCTCTATTGAAAATACAAAAAAGAAAAGAAAAAATTAGCTGGGCATGGTGGTGGGTACCTGTAATCCCAGCTACTCGGGAAGCTGAGGCAGGAGAATTGCTTGAACCTGGAAGTCAGAGGTTGCAGTGAGCCAAGATCACACCACTGCATTCCAGCCTGGGTGATAGAGTGAGATTCCATCTCAAAAAAAATAAAAAGTTAAAGGGATTAGGAGAGTGACAAGACCTTTTTATACCCACAAAACCACCTTGGGAGTGGGGGTGAGGAGCGGAGATGGGAATGAAAGCTGTCAATCACCTCCTAGGTGAGGGGGCTCCAGATATTCCAAGGGCCAGGGGACTTTTGTCATTCCGATTGCCACCTAAGTGGTTTATAGAGGTCAAGATAAACATTACTTTATACATTATTTGGACAGGTGTGGGGTCCACATAATTTTAGGTTACTTGGCACCAGGATGGAATTATCTGGGGGTGCTTACTTTGCTAAGCAAAGGCCAGCAATTCTGGCAGTTACAGATAAGAGAAAGTATGCAGCTTGTCCTCTCTTTGCATTTTGTAAGGTAATCTTAGTAGTTTACAGAAGCCATGGCTGGCAGTCATTGTGAGGAGAATGGAAACAGTTTTCCCATTTTAAAATGGCATTGTACTGGTTCTAATTCTAGGCCAGCTATATCACACAGTGGCCCTTCCATTAGACTGAACAGAGCCCCTTCACTTTTATCTGGATCCTCATGCTTAGGATGGCCCTGTTCTCCCATTAACTGTGGACATTATTTTTTCTTCCAATATCCTATTTCTTGACAAAATGCACCCTGATCGCATTGCAGGCATGGGCGGGCAGACTGTGGGGCTTTCCAGGAACCCCCCTTTTTCCACGCTCTTGGGGGCATTCTTCTCATAGAGCAGCTATCAAGTTGGCCTTCCATTGAGCCTGATGTTCCCTTTCGCTATGATTTTCCCTCTGGCTTACTGCCTCTTGGTTACAAATACCTGGTTAGCTACTTCCAATAAGTGAAGTATTCATGCATGCAAATCCTGCCCGTTTCTGCCACTGAATTTGCCTGGACTTGAGAATCTGCATTTCTCGGTGGTGAGGGGGATAATGGTTTCTAGCAGTTTGTCCCCTGACTACTGAAACAGTTGCTGCCTTCTCTCTTAGCCACTTCGGAGGGTTTAACACTAACTGCAGCCATGAGTCTAGGTATGGAAATTGAGGTGTTCTAGTTCACCATATATAACCTCATGCCTTACTTTGGAGACAAGGGACCTGTCTAGGGTCCCCTCTGGGGGCCAACTTACCCTAAATGCTGGCTAATCTTTCCTACATAAAGCCCTTAATTTCTCTGGTGTCATAGTTACTTTATAATTCCCACTAAATCCCTTCTTTTAATTTTTCAGCATGGTTTCTAAAGGGCTGAGCTTGCTATGGGTGCGATCCATATTAACACTTCAAAGAAATAATTCCCACAGTTAGGAGAGTGTTAGTTCACTTACAGCAGTTCCTGCCTAGCAAGACGCAGCACAGAGCACTCTCCGATTTACATTCTTCAATCCTTTTACAATGCCCAGCTGCTTCTTCATTCAGCCTAATGTGGCTGTCTCTAATTCTTACAAATTGCTGGGCGCATAAGGCCCTTCCTAATGGGCCCAACACCTTTTATGACTAATGAGTTTGGTTGGACACATCTACACACAGACACACATCCAATTGCTCTTCGTCCAATTCAAAACCATAAGCAAAAGCTTCCAAGGTTACAGAGAGAGCGATCGTCAAAACTGCCGATCTGGCACCCATGGGTGATCAGGTCGTGCTTCCACCCAAAATGGGGGAGGCTACTTTCCCGGGTTCAATCTTACCAAATTCAGTGGTCCAGACTTCCCCAAATACTTGTTCCTCCTCGGTGTTCAGTCACTGGGTGGATCCACACTGCAGGGCCTCCCTGCTCTGCTCTGGTGAGGCTTTTCCACTAGGCAAATACCTGCCCAGGAACACTCTCAGGATGCATCACCCCAGCGAGCAGGAGTCCCCCTGCAGGGATGCGCCACAGGGCTAGGCAAACTACCTAAGAGACTTTTTCCCACCGTCTGCTATCCAAGACTCACTTCCCAGCCAACGCACCAAAAATGCAGCCAGAGCGGCCATGGGAAATGGATCTCTGGGACACCGAATACAGGAGGAAGGACGGTTTATTCAGCCGGGAGCAAGGTGGCATAGTTGCCTAAGAGTCAAGCTCCCCTAACAAAAGAAGGTTCCATCTTTATATAGGCTTATACTTTAGAGGTTACACATGGAAGAATCTTAGGTTTATAGCTTCACATATGAAAAGGGTCTTGGTTTACAGTCTCAGGAATTACATATGAAAAGGGTTTTGGTTTACAGCCTTAGGAATTACATATGAAAAGGAACTTGGTTTACAGTCTCAGGGATTACGTATGAAAAGGATTTCAGTTTAAAGTCTTAGGAATGAAAAAGGGAAGTTGATCTGAGATGCCTGGGTCTCCCTCTTCAATAGAATTTAACATGTATGCTGCATGCAGAAGCTGGCATTTTATCTTTATAGTTTACAAGTCCCTTAGAATGTTTTACACTTTTGGCCACATTACTAAACACAAGAATGTTTTCAGCTCAATCTACCTGAGCTACATGGAAATATGATAAGCAAATAGAAAGTGAATGGAGATAAATTCCTTACTTACCTTCTGAGATGACACCTTCTAGTTAGCTAGTGGTAGATCCAAGACTACTGGGCTAGGAAACATTTTGGGCTGGAGTACAAGGGTAGTTTTAGGGATAGAGAAATTAACAGGCAGAGAGGGAATCTCTGAGACTAAGAAAGACTAAGTGTAGCTGGGCCTAGACGATCTGAGTTCCAAATGTAGTTGTTGATCTTAAATTACACACAGCAGCAATGGAATTGTCAGTCATTGTGTCCACCTAGTCAGACAGGTAATTACTTTAACCACTGATGCTGTGAGAAATTAGAAAAGTCTGGGATGGCTGTGAGAATATGTGTATAAAGATGTCTGTAGAGTGGGTGACAAATAAAGAAAACCACCTAAATATTTACCCCAGCAGAGCAGATGCATATAACATACTATGGAATATCAATAAAATGATGCATGAAACTTTTTTCTGTGAAATTCAAAAATGTTCATGATATAATAGAAATAAACACATCAAATGGTAGGGCACTGTAAATACAATAATGTAATTTTTAAAAGGTTAAATGAGAAATAAGATTAAATTCATCTAGGTTAAAAAGGAAGAGGTAAAACTATGTCAATTGCAGATGATTAAATCTATATATAGAAATACAAAAGAATTCACTAAAAACAAGTTTAGCAACTACTAAACTACTAATACTAAATGAGTTTAGCACATTGATAGGATGCAAAATAAAAACACAAAAATTAAGTATTTCTGTAATCAATTCATTAACAAAAATATTATTAAAAATACAACTTACAGCAGCATTAAAAAGAACAAAATAGGACTGAAATTGAGGGTCCAGCAATACTCTTCACTTTCACGCTTAATTGGTTTTTGTAAATGGTGCTAATATAATTCAGTGGGGGAAGAAATTATCTGTCCATCAAATGATGCTGAGACAACAGGCTATTCATATGCAAAAGAATAAAGCTGGATCCCTACTTCACCCCATATATAAAAATTACCTGAAAGTGTATCAGAGACCTAAATATGAGACTTCACTAGAAAAGTCTTAAAAGAAAACATAGGCATAAATCCTTATGACTTTGGATTAGGTACAATTATCTGATCTTAAATGATACCAAAGGCACAAGCAATAAAAGGAAATTTAAAAATCTGAACATCATGAAAATTGAAAGTGTGTGTGTCTAAGGACACCACCAAGAAAGTGAAAAGCAACTCATTGAAAGGGAGAGAATTTTTGCAAATGTTACATCTGGTAAGGAAATGACTTGTATCTAGAATATAGAAAGAATGACTGTAACTCAATATAATGTTAGTAATAATAAAATAATAATCAAAAGACAAATAATACACAAAAGGCCTATAAGCACATAGAAACATATTCAATATCATCAACCATCAGGGAAATATACATCAACCTGAAACTGAGTTACTATTCCCCACCCACTAGCATGGCTATAATTGAAAAGATAATAATTAGTATTTATGAGAATGTGGAGATACTAGAACACTCACACTTTGCTGGTGAGAATTTAAGTGACATAGCCCCTTTAGAGAGCAGGCCAGCTGTTCAAAGTGTTGCACATTAAGTTATTATATGATCCAGCAATCCCCTCCCATGTATAGAGTATACCCAAGAGACATGAGAACACAAATTCACATAAAAACCTATACAAAATGTTTATAGCAGGATTATCAGTAATAATCCAAAATGAGGACCAAAATGTAACCAACTAATAAACAAATTGTGATACATTCATACAGAAATATAATTAAGCAATAAAAAAGATATGAAGCACTGATACAAGCTACAACCCACACAAACTTTGAAAATTTTACGATAAGTGAAATAAGACAGACACAAAAGACCGCATATTGTATAACTTTATTACATAAAATGTTCAGAAAAGGTAAATCTGAAGAGCTAAAACATAGGTTGATAACTTCTTAGGGTTAGGGATTTGAATGTGGATTTTTCTCCTGAGCTGGAAGGAGAGGAATGTGATCTGTAATTGACTGTGGTAATGGACGCACAACTGTGAATATTCTGAAAACCACTGAATTGTATATTTTCAATATGTGGATTTTATGCCATTTAAGTAATATCTCATGTGGTCCTTAAAATTATTAAATTACATGTAAAATTTGTAGTCTTTTGCTCAAAAAAGCTACCAATAAGGTTTGCATGCAAGCGAAGAAAGTAGACACACAGAGAGTAGGCTGAGATAATAGTAATTATCTTAGTAAAGTGAATTTGGATTTAGTGATAGGAGAGATTTGAAAGTATATTTATGCATATTTTGGTTGTTTCATTTCCTATGGTGAGCATGAATTACTTTTACGGTAAAATTTTAAAAATAGAAAGTTAAGAATCTTGAAAACTCTTCAGTCAAATAAACATAGTAACAAATGATAAAGAGCTATCTCAAATGTCTTCCTAGAGAATTGGCTGAAGCACATGCATGTAAAAGGAAGGCAATGGCTGAAGAATCAAGACAGGACTATAGTGGGAGAAGAGAAGAAAAATGTAAACGTGGAGATAGATGACAAGAAGATAACTGATGCATGAAGTGGACATTAATACTGTGAAAACCTCTTGGGGAGTCAGAAATGACCACGTCTACATGGGAGGGAAACTTTTTTTTTTTTTAAATTGAGATGGAGTTTCACTCTTGTTACCCAGGCTGGAGTGCAATGGTGCGATCTCGGCTCACCGCAACCTCCGCCTCCTGGGTTCAGGCAATTCTCCTGCCTCAGCCTCCCAAGTAGCTGGGATTACAGGCATGCGCCACCATGCCCAGCTAATTTTTTGTATTTTTAGTAGAGACGGGGTTTCACCATGTTGACCAGGATGGTCTTGATCTCTTGACCTCGTGATCCACCCGCCTCGGCCTCCCAAAGTGCTGGAATTACAGGCGTGGGAGGGAAAATGTCTTATCGCCCAACATGACCAGCCATCAGGGACATGGGACAGAATCAGAAGGGCTGTCTAGTCATTTCCTTTCTTCTCCCTCCAACATCCCAGCAAGATTATTGACTAATTTACAGCCAATGCACATTGAAGAATCAGTACAATTTGTTGTAGGCTTTGAGAAAATAGAAATTTCTTGAGCTCTTGGGGGTAGTGAGCCGTTTCCCTGTATCAGACAAATAGACTCATCTGGTATTTCAGGAATAAAGTGTGTAATGTAGAAATAAGAGCATACACTAATGTTTGGAAACCAGGGGTAGCAAATATTGACAAAGTCATGTGACAGGCAGAATAATGGTCTCCTAAACGTATCTGTGTCCTGAAATTTATAGAAACATCTTCTAATAGGGCAGAAGGAACTTTTCAGATGTGATTAAGCTGCAGCTCCTGAGATGGGAAGATTATCCTGGATTGAAGGCAGCTTCAATGTAATCACAACAGACCTTATAAGTGAAAGGAGTAAAGACAGCATCAGAGTTAGAGATGTGACAACAGAATCAGAGGTCGAAATGATGTGACTGCTGACTTGGAATATGGAGGAAAGGACCAAGAGCCAAGGAATGCAGGCAGCCCCAAGAAGCTGGAAATGGTGAGGAAACAATTTTCCCTTAGGGCCTCAGAAGAAATGCAGCTCTGATGACACATTAACTTTAGCCCCTAGTGACCCATTTTTGACTTCACACCTCCAGAACTGTAAGAGGTTAAATCTTGTATTAGCCATTCAAACTAAATTTTGAATTGCAAATCAGCCCCATATTTATTAATTTTTTAAAATTTTCATAGTTTTGGGGAGGCAGGTAGTTTTTGGTTACATTTAGAGTTCTTTAGTAGTGAATTCTGAAATGTTAGTGCACCATCACCCGAGCAGTGTACTCTGTACCCAAAATAGTCTTTTATCCCTCACCCTCTTCCCAACCTCCCCACAAGTCCCCACAGCCCATTATATCACTTTGTATGTCATTCCATCCTCATAGCTTAGCTCTCATTTATGAGTGAGAACATTCAGTATTTGGTTTTTCCATCCCTGAGTTACTTCACTTATAATAATAATCTCCAGCTCCACCTAAGTTGCTGTATAACACATTATTTTATTCCTTTTTATGGTCAAGTAGTGTTCCATGGTGTATTTACACCACATTTCTTTTATACACCCACTGGTTGATGGTCACTCAGGTTGGCTCCATATCCTTGCAATTGTGAATTGTGCTGCCCTAAATATGCATCTGCATGTGTCTTTTCCATATAATGATTTACTCCCCTTTGGGTAGATACCCAGTAATAGGGTTGCTGGATCAAATGGTAGATCCAGTTTTAGATATTTAAGGAATCTCCATGAAGTGGAAATTTGGCCCAGGATTTTGTCAGCACGTAGTGGGTAACTGTCCCCATTTTAAAACTGCCCCTATTTTTGTTAGTAACTGCCCCTTTCGGCTTCTGTACCTCAGCTTATTGCTTACTAAATGAAAAGCCTTAAGGGAAACTGCTGTGTCGTCTAAAACCTGCTGCTTTGTCTAAAGTCCTGAGTTACTTCCCCTGCCCTTTTACCTATAAAAACTGTGTACTTTTCTTAGCTGGGGTCCAGACTTTTGGGTGTGAACCCTTCTGGGCCCCACGACATAATAAAGTGTGTTCCTCTGATCCCTGAGTTCTGCTTTGGTTTCTTATCAGGTAAAATTTTCCAGAACATTTTGTTCCCTAACCAGAAAACCCAACTGCGCTGGCCCCTTGAGCCACTGGTTTGGGGTCAGAAAGAACAGATAGCTTGCCTGTTCCCCACTGGGAAACAAGGCAGGGCCCCCGATAAGCTTCTACAGGGCCTTCTTTCCTGGAGGGAGAACGGCAGTTGCTCCGGCATTGCCACTCGCCGAACTCAAGGGGGAGATGGACTGAACTGAAGGGAACTCTGAATAAGGTAAGGTCCTGGGATCTGACCCTAGGCAGGCCCATCTACAGGTGGAAGGAGAGATTGGATCTCCATTTGGAGACAGCAGTCAGATTTCCTGAGTCAGGGTAGGAATGTGATAATCTGAGTGAGTGTGTGAGTGCATGGGGAGCTCAAGGGCCCACCCTTGAACCTCCATTCTGTGGCTCCATGGTGCAAACTATGGAGTCCAAGAGGGCCTGAGCCTGCGTGTCTGTGGCGACCTCATAAGGCTTATGGCAGTATTGAGCTAAGTGCGAGCTGAGCTCGATCCGAGTTGGGGGATTATACTGACCTGCTGATGCTAAGAGGCACCTAAGTTCCTGCAAGGGATGTGACCAGGTGGGAAACCAAGTGGTCCTTCATGGGATACCCCCTCCTTTGTCTATCTTGTGCCAATGGTAAGAAAGGGACACACATCATGGGGAAAAGTCAATCTAAGCCCACGGTCCTAAACTGTATGGTCAAAAACTTCAGGAAGGGCTTTTCTGAAAATTATGGGGTCAGAATGACCCCAGGAAAGCTAAAGATCCTCTGCAGATCAGAGTGGCTGGTTCTTAGCATTGGCTGGTGACCAGAGGGCACCCTGGACCTCTCTACAGGCTGTTTGGAAGGCTGTGACCAGCAACCCCAGCCACCCGGACCAGATCCCATATATTGACTCCTGGTTGGAGACAGCTCAGACCCTTCCCCTTGGGTTCAATTCTGCACTGGAAAAAAGTGACAGTTTAAGGTCCTCATGGCCCAAGCAACTAAGGGACCAAAGGAACCAATTCATCAGGGTGACCCCAAGGAGGAGCTGTCACTGCTTTATGTCCTTCTGGCACCATCAGCCCCCAGCCCACCAGCCTTGCCTGACACACCCCCCACACAAAGAGGGGAGATCTGAGCACCCTCCCTTGTGGCTAGATCACTGTGCATACTGCAAAGAGGTGGGACATTGGAAGAACGAGTGCCCCAAACAGATGGTCCTGGGTGGGGCACCCCCCACCAAGGGAGGGCAGAATACCAGCCAGAACCTAGCCAGGCCCACCTGATTGCCTTGTCCAGGATGAACTCAGACTAGGACGGGCCAACCTCTGTGAAACTTGGCCCCTGAGAGCCCATGTCAGGATGAAGGTCTGGGGCCACCCAATGACTTTTATAGTAGACACTGGAGCAGAGTACTCATGATCACCACTCTGGTTGCCCCATTTAGCAACTGAAAGGCAACTGTTGTGGGAGCAACAGACAACCAAGTAGAGCCCCGGCCATTCTGCCAAGATCGGATATGCCAATTAGGAGGGCACCAGGTATGCCATGAGTTCCTCTACCTACTGAAATGTCCTGTTCCCCTTTTGGGAAGAGACTTGTTAAGGGCACAAATTGCTTTTAAACCAGGGGAGCCAGCCAGTCTGACTTTGAGTGAGCCAAAATGGGGCCTGGTCCAGGCAGTCACACTTCCACGTGAGGAAGAATGAAAACTGCACACTGCCGAGAGGTCAGAGGAAATCCCACCAGAATTCCTGGACTCCTTCCCTGCAGTCTGGGCAGAGATGGAAGCCCCTAGGGATGGCTAAGGCCCAAATATGCAGACGACAGGTGAGATACCTGGGGTTCATCAGCACCAAAGGACACCGGTCCTTGGGACCAGAGAGAAAAAGGGTGATTTGCTCCACGCCCACTCCCAATACCAAGTGGAAGCTCAGGGAGTTTCTCGGGGTGGCAGGCTTCTGCCGAATATGGATTCCCGACTATGGACCCCTTGAGGGGGGTGGTAGCCAAGACATGGCTTTCTGGGAAATCAAGGCACTGCTCCAAAGTGCCCCAACACTAGGACTTCCAGATGTCACCTGAGAATTCAATCTATTCATTCAGGATAGAAAGAAGATAGCACTTGGGGTCCTCACCCAGACCACTGGGCCTTGGCAGAGACCAGTAACATATCTGTCTAAACAGTTGGATGCAGTAGCATCGGAATGACCCCCTTGTCTCTGAGCCTTAGCTGCCACAGTTATTCTGATGAAGGAAGCTGACAAGCTAACCTTGGGCCAGACTGTCCATATCAAAGTGCCTCACTCAGTGTCCACCCTTATGAGCAGTCAGGGGCACCAGTGGCTCTCAAATGTTTGTTTAACCCACTACCAAGGGCTGCTCTACGAAAACCCACAGGTCACCATTGAGACAGTGGCCTCAACCCAGCCACATTTCTACCCACAGAGGAGGGGACCCTAGACCAAGACTGTGAGGAGGTGGTAGATGAAATCTTTACTAGTCTGCCAGACCTGAAGGACTGTCCCCTCCCAAAGGCAGACTTAAACCTGTTCACTGATGGAACCAGCTGTGTCCAAAACAGGAAGAGGTATGCAGGGTATGCAGTCACCACTGCCACTGAAGTGGTCGAGGCAGCCCCTTTGCCCAGCAGCTGGTCAGCACAATGGGCAGAAGTACATGCCCTCATTCAGGCCCTGTGCCATGCAGAAGGTAAAGTGGCCAATATTCACACTGACTCCAAGTTCGCCTTTGCAACTGTCCACATACATGGGGTGATATACAAGGAGAGAGGGCTGCTAACAGTAGGAGGAAAAGAAATCAAAAATAAGGAAGAAATTCTCAGACTGCTAGAAGGAGTTTGGAAGCCCAAAGAGGTAGCTGTCGTGCATTGCAAGGGCCACCAAAGAGGAACTGATCTTATCTCTATAGGAAACCGTCTGGCTGACAGAGAAGCTAAGGCAGCTGCACTGCAGAAAGAACCTGTACGGGCCCCCGCCCACTTATTCAGTCACCCCTTGGCTCCAAGAGGATATGGGAAAGCCAGAGTGCTCTAAGGAAGAAAACCAGTGGGCACAGCAGGAGGGGGAAGCAGAGTGCTGGGGGATGGTGGCTACTCCCTGACCACAGACCGATAGTGCCCAGGAACTTGGCTCACACCATCATTACTCAGGGCCATGGTCTCACTACCTAGGTAAAACTGCTCTGGAGACCTTACTCCACAGCTATTACTATATTGCAACCCTCCCTAAACTCTGTGCTGCAGTAAGCAATCAGTGCCTTACCTGTGCTAAAAGCAACCCCCCCCAGTGACTGAAACCTGCCCCAGGGGTGTAACAGGTGGGGGTCTACCCCTTTGAGGACATAGAGGTGGACTTCACTGAAATTAAGCCCAGTAAAGGGTACAAATGCCTACAGGTCCTTGTATGTATGTACTCAGGCTGGGCTGAGGCACTGCCAACTAAGATGGAAAGAGCCCGAGAAGTAGTGGAAGTCCTATTTTGTGAAATTGTTCCCTGATATGGGATTCCACCATACACAGTGACAGTGGGCCAGCATTCACCATACACAATGACAATGGGACAGCATCCACCATACACAGTGACAATGGGCCAGCATTTGTGGCAGAAATCATCCAAGCCCTCACCAGCGTGCTCAAGATTAAGTGGAAACTTCATACAGCCTACAGGCCACAAAGTTCAGGGAAAGTGGAGCACATGAATCCAACCCTGAAGGTTACACTAGCAAAGCTCTGTCAGGAAACCCAGGCTTCCTGGGTAGATATACTTCCCCTAGCCCTGTTGCAGTCATGGTGTACAGCAGGACCCGCGGGCTACTCACCCTTTGAAATCCTATTCGGGAGCACCGCCACCCCCACCCCCCTCACCCCGTTAACAAAGAAACAGGAGACCTGAGACAGCTAGGGGAAACAAGCATGACATCCCAGCTGCAGGCACTGGGAAAAGTGCTGTCCCCGGTCAGTCAGTTTGTAACAGAAAGAGCACCTCTCTCCCTAGCCAATCCAGTACATCCCTTCCAACTTGGGGACCAGGTCTAGGTGAAAGATTGGATAAAGGAACCCCTCCAATCTGTCTGGACAGGGCCCCATGCTGTAATCCTTGTCATCCAAACTGTTCTGCAAGTTACAGGAGTCGTTCTGTGGGTACACTATTCCAGAGCAGAGAGGGCCCACCCGGACACATCGCTGGACAGGTGGTCTGTGCGCCCAGACCCTCGGCATCCCATGAAAATCATGCTCCAGCAAGATGTGGTCTGAAATCTTAATACTTGGACAGCATTTGTTGTTCTACTGTTGTGCTGACATTATTGTCTTCCCTTGAGGGATATTCTTTGTCCATTTATGGTGTAAAATGCCACTTCCTGTTTTGCTATTAATAATCTTGGCCCTTGCCTTTGGCCCTTGCCTAATTAACATACTCTGGCAGTTTCCTGAAGTCATGGTAATTAGAAAACCAAGTGCTCAGTTACTAGCCCTTTGTGAGTATAAGCCGCTAAGTACAGACACCAGGGTGTAAAAGGGGATGCTCCCTAATAACCATAAGAGAGCATCAAAGTGGGGGATGAAGTGGAAATTTTGCCCAGGATTTTGTCAGCCCGTAGTCAGCAGCCATCCCTATTTTAAAACTGCCCCTATTTTTGTTAGTAACTGCCTCTTTCTGCTTCTGTACCTCAGTTTATTGCTTACTAACTGGAAAGCCTTAAGGGAAACTGCCACTTCGTCTAAAACCTGCTGCGTTGTCTAAAGTCCCGAGTTACTTCCGCTGCCCCTTTACCTATAAAAACTGTGCTTTTCTTAGCTGGGGTCCAGACTTCTGGGTGTGAACCCTTCTGGGCCTGCTGGTGTAATAAAGTGTGTTCCTCTGACCCCGAGTGCCACTTGGGTTTCTTGTTGGGTAAGATTTTCCAGAACATCCGTACTTTTTGCCAAAGTGCCTGTACTAATTTATATTCTCACCACTAGCAGTGTAAAAGTGTTCTCTTTTCACCGTATCTATGCCAACGTCTACTATTTTTTGACTTTTTAATTATGCCCATTCTTGCAGGAGTAAGGTGGTTTCTCATGGTCGACCCCACATTTATTTAGCAAACCTGTATTAGGCAGTGACTATGCATCAGGCTCTCCTAGGCCTCAGTGAGTGAAACACCAAAGATTCCACAACAGGATTGAAAGAACTGGTAAATGCAGGCTACTGTAATTAGTGTGGGAAAACTGCTTCCAGGAGGATGCAATGTCTAAACAGAGGCCTGGATGAGGAACCCAGTTAATCCAGGTGAATGGCAGGAGAAATCTTCTAGGGAATCAGTATCACAAACACAGGCTCAGAAGAAAGAGCACACAGGGAGTCTGGGGAACTGTCAGCAGTTCAGGGTGGAGATTAGAGAGAAGGGAGCACAGGGGCAGAAAGCAAGGTTGGAGCAGTGAGCAGGTTCAATGGCTGAAGCTCGTGGGCTTTGGGAGAACCTTGGCTTTTATCCCAAGGACAATGTGCAGCTTTGGCAGCACTAAAGTCAGGAAGAACCTTGATCAGATCTGCATTCCAGAAGAATCACTCTGAGTGAGAAAAGAAATAAAGACAAAGACACAAGAGTAGAATTTCCAGGGGTCTAACACACTCTCCAGTGGGGTGATCCACACAGGTGACCCACACTGACATTGAGCTCTGAGCTTCCTGTGCTTTTATTGGGTGCATGATCTTGTTAATCTTGCAGGCTTTGGGGAGGTGGACTGAGAAGGAAGATAGCCTGAGGAAGAGCACTTGTCTGCAGCATTCAATAGCAAATGTGGTTCTCCTAAGAAATGCTAACTAAGGACCCTGAGACTTTACCACCCATTATCTATCCAGGTGCTTTGGCAAAAGAGGTGCAGTCAATAAGGTGCCGTAGGGTCTGCCCAAACACATATGCATCAAGGGGCTTTTATCTCCAGAGTGTTGTGGACACAGAGCAACTAGAATTGCTCCTTATTTTGAGAACATAGGCAGAGCCTGTGGTGTTCCGGTGATCTCTACCCTGCAAGACCTTCAGGCTTCACAAGCATCCATCTGCAAAGACCCTCCTGAGTCTAGTGAGTAAAGGTTGTATTTCTTCCCAGAGTCTTTTGCATAAGCCCTCTTTATGAGACCCTCATGCAAACTCTATGTTGGGAAGAGATGTGGGACCAAAGCAGTTTTTCCTTCTCTGCAACCACACACACAGCAGTGTTCTGCAGTCATAGGGCGCTCTCAGGTGGTCTTTATTATAGGCCTCCTGTTATGGCTTGAGCTCTGCTTTTATTTTACTGCACCACAGTTTGGATTTGATCTGTGGACCACAGGACTGCCCTTGGCCATCTCTTTCTGTAAGAAAGGACACTGGCCAGGCACGGTGGCTCATGCCTATAATCCCAGCACTTTGGGAGGCCAAGGCAGGTGGATCATGAGGTCAAGAGATCAAGACCATCCTGGTCAACATGGTGAAACCCCATCTCTACTAAAAATGCAAATATTACCTGAGCATGGTGACACATGCCTGTAGTCCCAGCTACTCAGGAGGCTGAGGCAGGAGAATTGCTTGAATCCAGGAGGTGGAGGTTGCGGTAAGCTGAGATCGCGCCATTGCACTCCAGCCTGGGTAACAAGAGTGAAACTCCATCTTAAAAAAAAAAAAAGAAAAAGAAAGGACCCTGAGTGATCAACATCCAGTGTTTCACACCTGGAAAATGAGGTGGAAAAGGAGAAAGGGCCCCATGTGAACAGCACCCCACCTGGAAAAATGACATAAAACAAGGGAATTCAGCCCATGACATGAGAGGTTGTTGGGTTCACATATTATTGAGTGATCAGGGAGGAGTTTAGATGAGTTCACCTCTACAAACAGGTATTGAGTGCCAGGTATGGTGTCATCAATGATAGAAGGAAATCAAAGATATATGTTTTATATCTTTGTGACCAACATGTCTGCTCCTGCTTCAGAACGATGCCAATCCCCGACTTTCTAGGATTCCCACTAATTTTGTCTACTGCCCATGTGGGAAGTGAGCTGAGGCTTGTCAAGAGGATTTTAGCTTATATGGTCCAAAAAATAGAAAGATTTCTTTAGAAAACACCAATTCCCTAATTAAATTGACTAGTTAATCCATACAAGAGAAATAAACCACTAAAAAATAAACTGAGTGAAAGAAAACAAATAATTACTAGAAGTAAGTTTGTGGGCATCTGCATGGAAACAAGCCTGAAGAAATAGTGAGAGCGGATTTGCCTGACAGTATGACACTCGACTGCTTCTTCCAAATATTCAAAATAATTATTTTGGAATAAGACTAACTAGCAGAGATATCTTACAAGACAGTTCATACTGGACATGTATTCAAAAGGGTGTCTCTCTGAACTGACCCACTAATTTATTTATAAATCAAACCCCCTAACCTTCCTCCTCCCTGGCCCACTTTTTTTTAAATAAAGTAATATGATTTCAGCTGGGCACAGTGGCTCATGACTTGTAATCCCAGCACTTGGGAAGCCAAGGGGGGTGTCGATCACTTGAGGTCAGGAGTTCGACCAGCCTGGACAACATGTGAAATCCTGTCTCTACCAAAAATACACAAGTTGGCCTGGTGTGGTGGTGCACACCTGTTATCCCAGCTAGTCAGGAGGCTGAGGCACGAGAATCACTTGAGCCCAGGAGGTGGAGGGTGCAGTGAGCCTAGATTGCACCACTGCACTCTAGCCTGGGAGACAGAGTGAGACCCTGCCACAAAAAAAAGAAGAAAAAAAAAAGTAATACAATTTGGATTTGGGTATTAAAAAAAAAAATTCCTCTGAAGACCCAAAGTTTCTGAGAAATACTTACCGAAACAGGACGCATCACACTTGTGCAGTATAAAGCTTTCAAGAGCTTGCCCTTGATTTTAGCTCTTTTAGGTTAAACATTCCCATGACTTTTCTATTCAGCTAACAAGTGAACTTATTCCCTTACTCGATACAATTCCTACCTACACATTGGGACAAAGCCTCAAAGCCCAAAGGAGAGAGCCAATTGGCCCTAAAAATGCCTTGTGCACTCTGATGCCAAGGTGCCAAGAGTATGAAGCGACAGACCAGCCATAAGAGATAGCCGCCTAGACTTTTGTCTTTGAAGGCTGCCAAAATCGGGTCCCTTCTCTCGGGAGTATCTCCCTCCTCCCAAACTTCACTTGAGACTCTCATCATTACAACTGTCAGCTGCAAAATGTTTGCAGTTGCTCTCCACTTGTGCATTAGCATAAAGCAGCTTGCTTTATTGGGTTAATTCAAAAGAGTTATCAAGGACTTACTGTGCGGCTGTAGGCACTAGAAGGACAGTAAAGAACAAATGATAAAAATCTGTCTTCCTGAAACTTACATTCTGGTAGAGGAGACTTTCAAGAAACAAGCTAAAGAAACAAAATATGCAGTACACTAAACAATACATGCTCAAGAGAAGAGAAAATGAAGCAGGCAAGGGGAATACACACTGTGGTGGGCTGGGTAGGAAAGGTTAGAATTTTAAGATTAAGTGGTCACACATAATCAGGCAGAGAGTATGTGCCTAAAGGGGTAGCCAGGGCAAAATCAGATGGAGTAAGAGAAAGGTGGTTAGCATATTTTAATAAGCCCTGAAGTGGAGAGGAAACCCTACAGGAAGGGGGACAAAGATTGAATATAGACCCCTGAAGACAAACGCAGATTTCACATTTTGCCAAGACCTGTCCTTTGAGTTGAGGATAGCACAACAGATGTTCTCCCTTCGTAGCCAAAGAACCAGGCTCTGCTGCTAAAACTCTCAGGCAGTTCATCGGACCGAGGGAACACACACACACACACACACACACACACACACCCCACCCCACCCCACCCCCCCACCCCCGCTTAATGCCGAGAGGAAGCGGTACTAATCCAGAGTGGAGGACTGGCCTGGGAAACCCGGCAGAGAGAGGAGTTGTCCTAAAGAACACACCAGAAGCCCCTCCAACCCCAGACACTGATAAAACCCAGCCTCCTCCCAAGCCAATCTGTAAACCCAGGACGCACCATCGAGCGCACAGACACATCCCCGGGGTGCAGGGAGGAGAGGGGCCGGAGCTTAACCGTTAGGGCCCGAACCCCAGGACTCCAGAGGCAGGGTGGGTGCAGCGCGCGAGAAACGCCGTTTTTCGCTCCAGGCGCCGGCGGGCGGTGGCGAGAGCAGGTTCCGGGGGCCGGAGGGTGGGCTGCGGGCGGGAATGGCTCGCGGGCATCCCGGTCGCCAGCCCAGTGCATGCAACAGGGGGCTGAGCGCGAGCGGGTACCTCGAGGTACTGGAGCGGGACCGGGGAGCAGGAACAGGAACAAAGTTCCGGAGACCAGTGGGCCTCGGGCCGACCCGCGCGCCCCCGGCCCAAACGTTCAGCTCCCGCTCCCTAGACCCGCGCGGACCCTGCCCCTCCGAAGGTAGCCGGTTCCAGCGGCGAACCCGCAAAGTCCGCGCAGCCACCCGCTCGGCCCTTTCCCGCCAGGTGCGTGGGTCCAGGAGAGAAAGAAAGCGCGGCGGTGGCGGTGGCGGTGGCGGTGGCGACGCGCAGTCCCACTCACCATGATCCGCAGCGGCTGTGGCGCGGCAACCCAGGCGGGCGGCGATGCACTGTCCAGGGTAGCCAGGTCCCTCTGCCCGGCGCTGTCTCGGCGCCCGCGCCTCCCCGCCCCCTCGGGCTCGCGCCGCCGCCGTGCAGCGCACGGATCCTCGGGGCCGTTTCGTCCCCGCCCCCTCGCCCACAGAGGCCTCGCGGGCCGCCCCGCCTGGAGGGCGCGCGGCGGGAGGGGCTCAGGGCTAGCGAGGCGGCGCCCTCTTTCCCTGCGGCGCCGCGCGCCCCCTCCTAGGCGATCCGCCTCGCTCTCGCGGCTGCGGCGCTCCCTGGCGGCCGGGAGGTGATTTGCAGGCCCAGCCGGCGTCGGTTGCGCGTGGCGGCTCAACGTTCGCGGAACCCCACGAGGACCCACCACCTGCCCGGATGGGCGGCTGCTGCCGCGGGAGGAGTAGCGTGCAGGGCAGGCACGCTGGTCCTGCTTCCAGTTGGGTTTCGTGGGTTTGAAGCACACGTTAGGAGGAAATGGCTCTGTTCGTGCAGTTTTGCGGGGTCTGGTTTTCTTAGGTTTAGGGGATGGAGTGGGTTTCTCTGGGGGTGCGGTGGGGAGCGGATCAGTTTGGATACCGGCCCATGGCAGGAGGCACCGTCCCCCTCCCGGTCCGACCCGGGGCTTCCAGCTGACGCCACCGACGGTGAGCGCACTGTGAACAGAACGGTACACTTCTAGTTACTTTATTTTTGTGTGGGGCCCAAGTGAAAGACGTGGGAAGAATTGGACTTCCCTGAGTATTACATGAACTTTCCTCCATTTCACCCTTAAACTTGGGAAGTTGGTGGCTCCCTTCTGTATCCACAGCATTTCGGGAGACTGAGGCGGGCTGATCACTTGAGGTCAGGAGTTCGGGAGCAGCCTGGGCAACATGGCAAAACCCTATCTCTTAAATCAAAAATACAAAATATTAGCCGTATGTGGTGGTGCGCGTGCCTGTGATCCCAGCCACTCGGGAGGCTGAGGTGGGAGGAGCGCCTGAGCCCGGGAGGTCGAGGCTGCTGTGAGCTGAGATCGTGCTACTGCACTCCAGCCTGGGCGACAGAATAAGACCCTGTCTAAAAAAAAAGAAAAAAAGAGGTGATTATTGGGGTTGAGAACAGCATGTGTGGATGTGCACGGAGGTACCTGCCCCATGCACTTTGCATCCCACACCTTGGGTGGTGTGGGCGCCCTTGCAGAGTTTTGTGCGGTAGCAGAGTGACATAGGTACCAGGGCTCAATCTTAACTGTGATACAATCACCTAATATATAGTTTCCTAATGGAGAGTTTTTAAATGTTATATAGAAGTTCCCATAGCTGAAGTGGTCAGCGTTATGCACGTTTGTTTATAAAAGGTAGATGACTTTATGACCATGAACAGGTAGATTAACCTGGTCTGATAAAGCCTCGGGAGACAGCTCTGCCACATACTGGGTGTGTGGTATTGGGTTGATTACCTAAACTCTCTGTGCTCCAGTGTCCTGATCTAAAAATTCAGAATAAAATAGCGCTTACATGACATGTGGCTGTTAGGGTTAAATTAATATCGCTAAAATGCTAGAAAAATATCTTGATACCGAAGTACTAGTTATTGATTTGTTATCAATTTTGAGAATCAGAAAGTGATATTCTATTTAATGCTGGTGTATTTTTATAAAAAGTGTGACCCAAATCAAAGATACAATTTGATTTCAGCTTCACTTACTTTGTTCACTCAGCAAAGCTTTCAATACCTACTATGTGCTAGGCATTTTGGGAAGAGCTAGGGTTACAGTGATGAAGAAACACAGTCCCTGTTAAGAGTTTTCAGAACCTATGATGATCTATGTTATGATATTTAGAGACTTGAAGGAAATTCACACAAATAGTCCTCAACTATTGTTTTTCCTTGGATAACAGTATTATGGAATGATTTTCTTCTTCTTCTTGCTCTTCTCTTTTTCTGGGGGGGTTCCACTCTGTCACAGAAGCTGGAGTGCAGTGGCTAGATCTTGGCTCACTGCAACCTCCGCCTCCTGGGTTCAAGAGATTCTCCTGCCTCAGCCTCCTGAGTACCTGGGATTGTAGGCGCCCATTACCAGGCCTGGCTAATTTTTGTATTTTTAGTAGAGATAGGGTTCGTCAGCCTGGTCGGTCTCAAACTTCTGACCTTGTGATCTGCCTGTCTCAGCCTCCCAAAGTGCTGGGATTGCAGGCATGAGTCACCGTACCCAACCTTTGGTTTTATTATTTTTTAAAGCTTGTTTTTATTGTCTATTTTACATGTGTTATACTTTGAAAGCTATATAAAAGTCACTTCCAAGTGTTTTGGATATTGAATGATAAAAACTCTGGACCTGAATTTCATTGTATCACTAATCCAATGCAGTAGAATGTGAATTCTTAATTTAGACAGTGATTTTTAGACATTATTGTGTATAAATAGCACCAGAGGGTTTAATACAATACAAGCATACCTGAGATCCATCAAGATGATCTCAGGTACAGACCAAGAATATGAATTTTTTTTTCAGTTTTGCTTTTAGATTAATATTTGCTATCAGTTTCACATCACAGGAATTCAAAAGGAGTATCTACTTCATTCTAGAGGCATCTGTGACCCTGCATAAAGCATAATGGAGTCTCTGTGGGTCTCGAAGTGGTGAAACCTCCATTCCCCAGGAATATGGATTTTGAACAAGCACCTCAAATGATGCTGGTACAGACAGGCAGTCCATGAACCATTATTTTGAGAAACTTAATTCCATTATCCATTCAGGGAAATCTTTAGTCTCTTTAACAACATAAAAGGAAGAAAACAATTTTTAGGTGACAACGGACCTTCAAGAACCCTGCTGCTGTTGCTTGCAAGAATTGTATCATTGATGTCATCTAGACCTTGCAAAGCACACCAGTTAAACATGGGGAAGGAATTCTTTTTTTTTTTTGAGATGGAGTCCCACTCTGTCACCAGGCTGGAGTGCAGTGGCCTGATCTCGGCTCACTGCAACCTCCACCTCCCAGGTTCAAGCAATTTTCCTGCCTCAGCCTCTTGAGTAGCTAGGACTACAGGTGTGTGCCACCACACCCAGCTAATTTTTGTATTTTTAGTAGGGACAGGGTTTCACCATGTTGGCCAGGATGGTCTCAATCTCTTGACCTCGTGATCCACCCACCTTGGCCTCTCAAAGTGCTGGGATTACAGACATGAGCCTCCATGCCCGGCTGGGAAGGAATTCTTAAACTTTGAATTATCCCTGTACTTCCACATTACCATTTAGCCTAATAATCATTATTTTACCTCTATTCTGTAAAAACACATGTAAATCCATGAGGCCAGAAGGAGATCTAAAAAGTCATCTATATCTTATCTTTTTCTTGAAATATTATTTTATGGCTTTCCCTATCACTACAACAAAGGAACAAATGAGACAGCAAATGCCAGAGGGTCTTTTCCCCACCAATATTTTATTAGATAGAAAAAGGAAGTGGTGTCCGGGCTTAGTGGCTCATGCCTGTAATCACAACATTTTGGGAGGCCAATGTGGGCGGATGACGAGGTGAGGAGTTCGAGACCAGCCTCATGGTGAAACACCATCTCTACTGAAAATACAAAAATTAGCCTAGCTGGGCATGGTGGCAAGCACCTGTAATCCCAGCTATCAGGAGACTGAGGCAGGAGAATCGTTTGAACTTGGGAGGTGGAGGTTGCAGTGAGCTGAGAATGCACCATTGCACTCCAGCCTAGGAGACAGGGTGAGATTCCATCTCAAGAAAGAAAAGAAAGAAAAAAAGAAGAGGTTCTACCTGTATAAACACAGGACTGGAAAGGTACCTTAACCAAACATAACTGTGAAAGGGTCTTCACTGGATATAACATGAATTCCCACTTATTGATCAGTGAAAAAGTTAACATGCCATCACTTACATGATTTTATAGTATTTAATGTCATCGTTCCCTTGTATGGATTACCCAAAAGCTTGAATCTGCTTATGTTTCTTTAGCTGTACTCAAGCCCATATTGAGCGTGTGTCCAATAACAGACTAATTGTGTTTGGTACTTACATGGAGGTGGTGCTATATAAAGTGATCATTAGCATAATCTAAGAATCTGAAACCAAAAAATAGACATCAAACTGATTCTCTTTCTCTCCCTCTGTCACATATCTTAGATTTTGTAGGTGAAGAAAGTGTGTCTCAGAGGAGTTAGAGAAGACCAGTTAATAGATGACAATGCTATGGCCTGGAACTCCCATTTGGATCCTGGGTCTCCTATCTCACTCAGCCTGGGTGAGTTTTCTGTGTCTCTACTGCCTCTCCAGTGCTAGTCTGCCAGCCCTCATCACAATTGTGAAGTAGGTAAGCTTTGTTTTGGGGAGTTTAATCTCCTTTTAGTGTGGTTCTCTTCTGAAGCATCCCTTTTGATATGCCTAGCATCTTTCTGTTTTATCTTGAGAAAAATTCTCACTTATAATGTATTGTGACTTTAAATCAATCTATTACATTTCTTAAAGTATTTGTACTTTTAGGGCAGTTGTAGAAACAGACTCTGGAAATCACATCCTTTCCTTGGCCATGTGCTCTGCTTTGTGTAAAGAAAGCTCTGCACCTGTGTGAGTTTAGAAATGAAAAATAATAAGATAAAGAGTAAAGAGCAAGCCCAAATGAAGGCACGTTGACTCTGGAAATCACATCCTCTTTTGCTAGAATGAGAGTAATGTAAATAAGAGACTAGACTAGCAACTCAGAATGAATCATTTTGAAGTCTATGATTTTCTAGCCTGTAGTTAAAACATGGTCAGAAATAGCTGAGGTGTAGCAAATGATTTTTACAACATTATGTAAAGTTGGGTTTTTTTTTGAGATGAGATCTATTTTTTTTTTTTTTTTTGAGCCTGAGTCTTGCTGTGTCACCCAGGCTAGAGTGCAGTGGCACAGTCTCAGCTCACTACAACCTCCCCCCTCCTGGGTTCAAGTGATTCTCCTGCTTCAGCCTCCCAAATAGCTGGGATTACAGGTGCATGCCACCATGCCCAGCTAAGTTTTGTATCTTAGTAGAGATGGGGTTTCCCCGTGTTAGCCAAACTAGTCTCAAACTCCTGACCTCAAGGGATCCACCATTTTTGACCTCGCAAAGTGCTGGGATTACAGGCGAGAGCCACCATGGCTGGCCAAGATGGGATTCCCTTATGTCGACCAGGTCGGGGGGCCCTAGTTTATTCGGCATGCAGTCACGTGGTCCTCAAAGTTACTCAGAAAATCTGAAAGGAAAAGAGACCTCAGAGAAGCATCAGGGGTGACCTCACCTGCAGCAAATCATTTCCAGTGTCTCTGCAGGGCTGAGGCTCTGAGCGGGTGCAGGACAGGGTCCCACACATTGCACATGGCCTCCCCACACTCACACTGCCTGGTGAGCATTTTCAGGAGGACCAACAGCCCCTTCAGGTCCCATCTGCCCATGTTAATCATGCTGAAGGGTTCCCAGGAGGATCCTGAAGTCCTGGGTACCAGACTGTGCTGAAGTCACAGTGGTGGGGGTGTGGTCCCCAAAGCACCTGGGGGGGGCACTTGTGCTGCTGGGTTCCTGGCTGTCTAGTGTGGCATTGGTCTTTCTGCTGTGAATGGTTTCCCCTTTTTGATAACAGCAGCACAAAGCAGTACCCCTCAGAGGCATGACAGAGGAATGAGCCTTCAGCCAGGCCCAGGTTGAAGGGGTGCTTTGAAATAGGCAGGTGTCCTGGGTGTGAGGAGAGGGTTGATGGCAAGACCCAGCAGCCCCAAGGGATGGAGGGGGTGATGGGAATGGGGACTTTCATAAGGCAGGTTCCAGCTTCCCAGGAACCCGGTGTTTCTGTGCCAGGCAGTGAATCTGTTGGTACAGACAACCATCAGCACCCATCAGGGAGCTTCCTCATGGGTCCCTAGGGAGCCTGAGGAAGGTCCAGGAGGCACCGCCCTCGTGCATGGCTGGGGCCCAGTGTGCACAGCCTTGAACATGCAGTGACCCTGCCCACTACTGATGCTGGCCAGGGATGGTACTGGAGTTCCACCATTCAGATAAGATTCTCCATCCCCAATAAAGAGCAGGACCAGGAAGCACGAAGCAGGCTGGGGAAAGGATGGTAGTGTTGTGGGGCCCTTGTCTCCCCAGTGTGCTGCTGGCCTTAAAATCCACTTTGGGGGCGAGGCTCCCCCAGGTGTGAATACTGACTCTCCCTCCACCCAATGCCAGTTTGCAACCCCAGGGAGAAGGTATCTGTGGGCCCCACTTGAGCTCCCTAAGAGCCCCTGTGAGTCCGTCCCTCTGCCAAGCAGCTGTGCCCCCTCTGGAAGTGGCACCACCAATACCATCACCTGAAGTGGAAAATTCTGGCTTACTCTTCAGCCTGTGACTATGACATCACCATTACTTTTGGCCTCACCCCCCACCCCCTTTGACCTTTACTAATAGGTTCTGGCCAACTAAGGATCATTATCTGATTTGAGGTTGTTGTGGAAACCAGCTGGGGCAGCTTTGAGCTATTGAGAAGCGGTGGGCCCGTGGGGCATTTAGACTATACTTCAAATCTGATTCCCAGTCCAGCACTCCCACCCCCAGCAGCTCCCATTTATCTGTCCACTTGCCAAGAAAGGGCCCAGGGCAGCGTGCGGGGCTCAGGGAGGGAGAGCAAGGCTCAGGTACATACTGGGATTCATAACTCATATTTACGCTGAATGTTAGGAGTTAAATTCAATGAAAGAGTCTTAGAAAACATATCCTAGTTTTCAAAGCAACATATATCCAAATGTTAAAATCTGTATGCATTGGCATACAGAATAACCATACTTTATTAAGAATTTTAGAAAGAAAGATAAATGGAGGGCCAGTGAAACCAGTTATTTAATTTATGCTCACATTTCATAAATTCACTGTGAGGTGTGAACTTTCTCAATGCACTGCCATGTATCAACAACTTTCAGAGTCAATCATGGGTAGCTGTATGGACCTCACCTAGCAGTAGAGGAAAGCAAAATCCAAGACACAGATTTTAGTAAGGTCTAGAAAGTGCCTGATCCAGCCGGGCACAGTAGTGGCTCAGACCTGTAATCCCAGAACTTTGGGAGGTCGAGGCTGGTGGATTGCTGAGCTCAGGAGGTTTAGACTATCCTGGCAACATGGCAAAACCCCGTCATGTTGCCACCATAGCTAGGTAAAATACAGAAATTAGCTGGCTGTGGTGGCACCCATCTGTAATCCCAGCTACTCAAGAGGCCAAGGTGGGAGGATGACTTCAGCCTGGGAGGCAGAGGTTGCAGTGAGCTGAGATGGCAGCACTGCACTCCAGCCTGGGTTACAGAGTGACACCCTGGAAAGAGAAGAAAGAAAAGGGAAGGGAAGGGAGGGGGAAGGGAGGGAAGAAGAGGGGAGGGGAGCAGAGGAGAGGATGTGTTTGGTGACGGTTCCCAACTCTGTGAATGTTCTAAAATGTACTAAAAAATCCTGAACTGTATGCTTTAGGTGTGTGAATTGCATGGTATGTGAATGACCTTGACACAGATGTGATTAAAAACAACAGAAATCAGCTAGAGGTGCATGGTGGCTGCCCTTAGACTTGGCCAGTGTGTTTGCTTGCCACAGTCTCCACCTCCCCGTTACTCCCTGACACTGCACCTTGGGGCCAGGTCCGTTTAGCACAGCACTTCCAGCTGTGTTCCTCACACCCCGCTGCCTCCCCTCACTGACTTTACACCTATCCTGCCCTAGAGGAAGTTAATTTAGTGACAGTCTATGTGAAGATAGTCAGTAGGTGCAAAAAGCCAATGAAAGGTGCCCTGGGTGTGTTTCTGGATGGAGACTGTGGGACATGGTCACTGCAAAGGTGAACTCTGACTTTGGCCTTTCCTGGAGCCAGGAAGTCATTTCCTGCTGCTGTGAGCTTTCGAGGGCTACCTCCATGAACCAGGCAAAGCCAAGAGCAAACCCGAGTATCAGGATGGCAGGAGACCCACAGTCAGGGCACCTCTAGCCCATCCACAGTGCTGCACCATCTGAGTCCCCACCACACACCAAGCACCGGATCAACCCAGGCCTCGCTGGGTCCGGGGAAAGTCTCCGAAGCTGGCCTGACTGCAACACTCCTCAATCACCAGGAACCACCCCTTTTAACAGAGGAAAGCAGGTCTTGGGCTTACAGCATCTCAAAGGCTACCGCACAACAATGGTTTAATGACATGCTGGGGTGGGTGTCACTGCCACTGTTGTATCAAACCAATGAGCTTTGGGCTGCCTTGGATTGATGACTTAGAGAGGGTCTGTTACACTTTCCGTAGTAAGAGCTCCCTTCTAAAGTAAGTTCTGTGTTTGTGATTGCATCATAACCCATCATGCAGATATGCAGACGTGTCTGAGTGTTTGTTTGTTCTTAATCTTTTCATTCTATTCTTCCCTATATTTTTGAAAGAACAAAAACATTTTGACCATTCAAACACTCTGATTAGAAAAGAACGGCGAAAGTACAAATGAAGACATAAAAATAATCAGCCAGCCTCCCTGTCAACATGGGGAAATAGAAAAAGTGAGACTAGAATAAGATATTGGAAAGCAGAACACTAAATTCTTCCATGCCACGAGCACAGATAAGTCAACACTTGCAAGAATAGGGAGAGGGTCAAGAAATCAACCTGGGGAAACAGAGAAAGGTGCAACCTCTTTACAAGCAATTTTCTTGATTGTTGTTAAGAGTGCTGCTTATGTAATAATATTTTTATTTTAATGGAAAGATTGACAGAAAGGAAACCATTAGGTAACAGTGTGGGTAGTTTGTGGACATGGAATGAAAATCATAAAGGTAACCTGGGTGCGGAGGGTCACACCGGTAATGCCAGCACTTTGCGAGGCCAGGGCGGGTGGATCCCTTGAGCCCAGGAGTTCGAGACCAGCTGGGCAACATTGTGAGACCCCATCTCTACAAAAAAATACAAAAATTAGCCAGGTGTAGTGGTGTGCGCAGCCAGGTGGTGGTAGTCACAGCTACTCTGGAGGCTGAGTTGGGAGGATTACTTAAACCCAGGAGGTCAAGGCTGCAGTAAGCTATGATCCTGCCACTGCACTCCAGCCCAGGCAACAGAGTGAGACCCTGTCTCAAAAATAAAAAAAATTACAAAGGTAGCATGAAAATGACTAAAGTTGCAGAATAAATGAGAGACTCTAACAGCTTTGCTAGTTATACCTGATGACATTAAGTGACAGCTTTTAAAACACCAATCTATGAACATCACAATGGCCCAGAGGAAGAATGAAAATCACCCTGGGGACCAATGACCCAAACTTACCATGGTGATGGCCCTGGTTTCCTGGTAGGCCATCTTGATGTCGTCCACAGCACTGGTATTGAGGACGAAGTCACCTGAGTCTTTCCTGAAGTGGAGTTCCACTGGCAGGAGGCAGATTCAGGGAGAGTTGGGCTGTGTCTTGGAGAGTGAGGGGGTCCCCTGGTGGGTCTTACCCAGGCAGCTGGCAGGGCATGGGCTGTATCTGGAAGCCAAGACGGTCCTAGATGGTCACCTCTTCCAGGCTCACCCTCACATCCTCTACCAGGATGAGCTCTGTGGAGACCGATGAAGGCACTGGAGGGTCATGCTGAAGGGCAAGGGCAAGGCCATGAGATGCAGGAGGCCACAGGACACCCACGGACCAATACCAGGTCATCCTCCAGGCTGCCCTTCAAAAAGAACAGGCCCAGAAGCCCCAGGGCCTGGCCTTGCTCCCAGCCACAAGCCTGATAAGCCCCTGGTGCTCCTGAGCCCCGTGGAATGGCCAAGGCCTATTTGAGGCCTCCCATCAGGCCCCCAAGGTGGAGTCAGTTACCGACTCCTGCACTCCAGACCCAGGATGCATTGGCAGCAGTCCCACTTAGGTGCCTCCCCACCCTACCAGGCCCCAGTGGTGGGTGACTCTCACACACACCCTGCCCTTCAAGACCTCACAGCAAAGGGCCAGCTTCAGAGCATGTGGCAGACACCACTCCAGGCAGGGACAGGAAGGCCACTCTCGGCCAGGCTAGGCAGTGTGGGTGGGTCCCCTGGAAGAGTGGCCAAGCCTGGCTCGCAAGAGAACAAGGACAGCCTTCATGCCCTAGGGCGGCACATGACCCACAGAGCTCTGCTTCCTGCCTCGTGTCACACAAGGGAGCCACCCAGATCCGAGGTCCCCAGGGAGTCGCGTGTTTGAGCACCTCCTCGGGTCCACAGTTGTGCCAGGCGTTCAGGGTGCAGCAGCTGCCCTCAGGGAGAGGCAACTCCAATGCACATATGGAAGAGCAGGAGCAGGCCAAGTGTGGTGGCTCTCACCTGGAATCCCAGCACTTTGGGAAGCCAAGGTGGGAGGATCACTTGAGCCCAGGGGTTCATGACCAGCCTGGCCAACATGGCAAAACACATCTCCACTAAAAATACAAAAAATGAGCTGGGTGTGGTGGTGCATGCCTGTAATCCCAGATTCTCAGGAAGCTGAGGCAGGAGAATCACTTGAACCAAGGCAGCGGAGGTTGCAGTGAGCTGAGATCATGCCATTGTACTCTGGCCTGGGTGACAGAGTGAGACTCTGTCTTGGGGGAAAAAAAAAAAAAAGGAAAATAAGTGCAGAATCCTGGGGAGAACATGTCAGGGTGTTCAGGCTCCAGGCAGAAGGCTATGACACCCCCCCATTGCTGACCAAGGGATTCCTAGTGCCAGTGAGGGCTGAGCCAACAGGGACAGGCACAGGTGTGCCCCTTCAGGGGCCATCTCCCTCCAGACCAACCTCCTGAGTGCTGCCCTCATGGGCCTCAGTCTCTTCCAAATCTTGCTCCCCAGGAGGCAATAAAAGCACCTCATCCTGGCATTTAGGAACCCTGGGAATCCAGCCCCACTTTCTCCTTCCAGCCTATGCCTGCTGCCTCCACCTAAATGTAGAAGGACCTACATTTCCTGGTGGCCATGCCCTCTGTGGGGTGGCTGTCATCCATGCAGGGTTATTCCTGGGGAGCCCTTCCCTTCCACCCTCCAGTGCACCTACGGGGCCCCTACTATTTATAGCAGCACCTCCACCTGGGGCAGAGTCAGGCTGTGAGGGCTGTGGCCCTGCGAGGGGCTCAGAACTATTCCACAACCCCAGTGCTGGAATACAGGCTCAGCCTCTGTCCTGGGACTTGAGTGCTCCCAACCTGGCCCCTGTCACTCGTTCAGACTAGCGCATCCCTCCAGAGAGCAACCCTCAGTCATCCTGGGCCTTTGCAGAGGCTACCCTCCTGCCCTTGTCTCTACTCACTTAGGCGACCCCTCCTCACACCGCAGGGCTCAGCCCACTGGCCTCCAGAAAGCCCCACTTCTTCCCTCACCAGTGCTGACCTGAGGCCCAGGCCACTCTTTGGCCCCCACTTCACCTGGTGCTTCTCACGCTGAAGGAGCTTCATGTCTGGGGGGGGGCCTTCTTGAAGAGGCTATGGGCTCATGGAGGGTAGGGTATGTCTGTTTATTCTCTGTCCATTACATAATCTCAACCACATGAGGAAGGAAAAACCCTACAAGGAAAGGAAAATATTCTCTCCCTTCTCAATGGTTCAACCATTGAGAGATGAAAGAAAAGGAATTAAATATGTTGCATGTAGACATTAGGAGATCTTCAAAATCCAAAAGCTATTTCAGATTTTGAAATAACAAATGATTGAAAACCACCATGGCACGTTAAACCTATGTAACAAACCTGCACAATCTACACGTGTACCCCAGAACTTAAGAGTACAATAAATATAGAAAAAGAAACTACAAATGAAAATGCTGTTGAAGCGTTGTACCAGTTTAAATAGCTGGGAAACAAAATATCAATCTCTATAATCCATCTAGACAAAAGCACTTACTTTTTAAAAGAGGAAGATGTTTTGGGGACCAAAAGAGAGAAAACCTCTGTGAAAGATCCCCAGCCATGATTGGCCCTGCTTTGCTCTGAGCTCATGAAAAGCCTTTGTGATGTCATAACAGACAGGCCTATATAAGGCCCTGGCTGGGTCATGGTTTTTGGTCTGAGAAATCCCTGGAAGCTTTTTTGGTGACCTGTGGACTCAGACCAGCTTAGCGATTACGAGTTGTTTGGCGGGGTGGGGGGAGTTTTTGTGGGAGGGGCATTGTTGTGTTTTTTAGTTAGTATAGTTAATATAGTTGGTACTGTTTCTTAGCATTTTAGTGTTCTTTGGGATAGTTAGTATTGTTAATATTTTAGCGTAGTCCATAGAGTTAGAGTAGTTATTTGTATATAGTTAGTGTAGACAAAGTAGGCACCATGAGGCAGGGCTTGGCCTCCACCTCACCTGCCCTGCGGCCACCTTATTATCAAATACTAAACTTTATAGGCCGTGGTGCCTTTGGGGAGGTCACGCTGGCCCGCCACTTAATGACTGGCATCCGGGTGGCGGTGAAAACAATCAACAGAACCAGCTTCCTCTCTAGCCACAGAGAGATGACTGTTTTACAGTCGGTCCACCACGGCAACATCATTAACCTTTACCAAATGATTAACAGCAGAGAGGCGTGCCATTTCGTTATGGAGTATGCCGCAGGAGGAAGCCTGGCCAACTGGCTTGACCACCACATAGTGGAGGAGGAGGAGGCCCGAGGCAAGTTCCAACAAATGCTGTCCGCCGTGAGCTACCTCCACCGCCGAAGCATCGCTCACCGAGATCTTAAACCTGACAACATGTTGTTAGATGGCAACGGGAACATAAAAATTGCAGATTTTGGATCAGCCATAACTTTTTATGAGGGGCAGAGGCTGAGAGCAGGTCATGGGACCCTCCCCTACATGGCCCCAGAACTCTTTGGGGCCCAGGGCTATGAATGTCCCGCCATGGACATATGGAGCCTAGGCGTCACGTTATACCAGATGGTGTCCAACAGTCTGCCCTTCTTCGCAGTGAGTCGTTTCCAACTGATATCCCTCATTCTATCTGGCCAGTATGTTATTCGGCACTATTTCTCAGAAGGCCTAAAAAGCCTAATTAAAAACCTTTTAATATCTAATCCCAATGAGCGGCCGACAGCAGACAAAGTCTTGAGGGACCCGTGGGTGAACAACGGTCAGGACTTGCCTCCAGCGACGTATGAAGAGCCGATTGAAGACCACCCGAACTGTGAGACCATAAGGCTCTTGGTGGCCATGGGATTGAAGCCAGAAAACATCGTAAAGGCAATTGAAGGCCACGTCTTTAATTATCCCATGGCCACCTACCGTATTGTAGATGGAGAAAAAAAGCCATCCATTACCACTCCACAGTCTCTTGCTCCTGGGGATCCTACATGTTTAGTCACTGAGATTTCCAGTTCACCTGCCGGCCTTCACAGGAAGTCAGACCCCCAGCATGCCCCCACGGCCTCCCTGACCATCGAGCGCAATTGTGGAGATGTAGAAAACTTGGCACGGCAAGCCCTCCAGTGTGACCGTGTGGCCTCCTCCACTGTAAGCGCCATAGGCGGTGGTGGTGCTTTAGAAACCTTGGCAGAGCAAGCCCCCCAGCGTGACCTCGTGTCTGCAGCCTCCAGCAAGTGCTCCACCGGCAGTGAAAATTTAGAAACTTTGGCTCAACCAGCCCTCCCGCATAACCTCACGGCCGCCTCCACCCAGATCACCACCCAGAGCACCGTGGCTCAACAACCAGCACACGAAGGCAGCGTCCTCCAAGCTGGGCAGCCCGAGGCTGTGTTGGCCCGGCCAAGAAGAGGCTGGAGCTGCCGCAGGGCTGCCCGAAGGTGCATTGCCATAATAAGGAGATGCTGTTGCTGCCTCTGTCCACCCAAGAGGCAGAGTAAGAGGGCCCACCCAAGAGAAAAAGTAAGTAGGTGGGCGGTGAAGCCGCACTTCTTGCATTTTACTATATTTATTCTGTCTTTATTAGTATTGTTTTAATTGGCAAATCTCCGGGGCCGGAGAGTGGCAGAGGGAGGGAATGGGGGGGTATTGGTCAAAGGACCAAAGTCTAGACAGGAGGAAGAGGTTTTGACTCTAGTGCACAGCAGGGTGACCAGAGTCAATAAGAATGTATTGCATTTTGCAAAACATGTTCATGTCAAATGTCTCTGCATTTAGATTGGAGAGGACGAAGGCCCGAAACCTGAGATGCCCAGGAGCAACGTTGGAGCCTGCAGCACTTTATATAAAAAAATATAAAAATAAATGTATCATTCTGATAAATGACCATTTCTTGCTTCTTGCAAATTTTGTAGTAGCATTGGAAAGGTGGCACGTGGGTTGCAGACACTCTGCTGCTTTGTGCCCTCCCTGCACAGGACCGGGGCTAAGAGAAGGGCAAGGTGTGAGGCAAAGGAAAAGGCAGATTTACTAGCACCTGCCTTAGTTGAAAGAAAAGCGGGGATAATGAAAGGATGGAGGAGGACGTGGAAGAGAGCAAGAAAAAGATATAGCTAAACCAGGGTCTAAACCTGGTCCAGACTGGAGAACAGTCTATAAAGATCATGCAGTTTACCCCCGTGAGCACTGGAGGCTCACTGTCTCACACTACTACTATTGCGGCCATAGGAGTATCAGGTAAAAACGAACAAAACAAACCCTTTTGCCAATCAAAATATGTCACTGGAAGGCAAGAGGTGTGGCACAGGTTCTTATATCTTCCCAGCTGCCCTGTTCCTTTTTTGCAGAGGAATCTGCTCCAAAAACTACAAGTACAAATTACTTTTAAGCCTAAAGAAACAAGACTTTAGATTTTAAGTAACCAAAGACTATGGTATTAGCCTTCACAGTGGCAATTATTTGCTAGGGATATTTCTTACACAAGAAATCATCCCTACCTGCCACCATCCAGTTGAACAATGGTCCAGCATTTACTGCACAAGTTGTCCAGCTCATTGCCGAGTCCCTCAACATCTAGATACTACACATCCCTTACCATCCTCAGTCATCGGGTAAAGTTGAACAGACCAATGGCATCCTCAAAGACCATTTGGCCAAACTTGCTATTGAGGTAAAACTCTCTTGGCTCACACTCCTACCTCTTGCCCTGGCCCATATCCGGGCCACCCCATGGGGGCCAATGGGTCTGAGCCCCTTTGAATTGCTGTACGGCTGGCCTTTCCTGGTTTCCCATAATCTCCCTGCGTGACCGCCACCACTGGCCTCCTACCTTTCGTTTCTCTCTCTCCTGCACCAAGTACTTAGGGAGCATACCGACCGCACTCTCCCTGTGGTTCTGGGACCAGAGGACCCCCACCCGGCAGCACAAACTGTCATTGGTGGAACATCACCTATGGGGGGTGCCCGTACAACTCTTGTGTTATTCACAAGCCGCAGCCTCCAAGCTGTCCCAACCGCATGCTCGCTCACTTCAGCAATGGTTTTTTAGCCCTCAACATCCGTGACCCCAACACAGCCATTAGGATACAGGATACTTGGCTTCCCAAGTGCTGGGATTACAAGTCATGAGCCTCTATGCCCAGCTGAAATCATACTACTTTATTTTAAAAAAAAAAAAAAAGTGGGCCAGGGAGGAGGAAGGTTAGGGGGTTTAATTTAAAATAAATTAGTGGGTCAGTTCAGAGAGACACCCTTTTGAATACATGTCCAGTATGAACTGTCTTGTAAGATATCTCTGCTAGTCTTATTTCAAAATAATTATTTTTTTTTTCAAATTTTCTTTTGTTTTTCTATTTCTATAATGTGGATTTATGGCAGTGGTTTTAAAAGACTTAGACTAGAAAAATGTATTAATTGTAAATAAATTGTTTAATAAAATTTACATGAGTAAGTTTTTGAAAAAGATGTAATTAGAGCTGACTATACAAGTTCAGCAGTTCTGTGGTTACCATTTTCCCAGATAGGTAGCAGAAATTAAATGTGAAAAGGAAAGAAAGTTTGTCTTTGAAATTAATACCAATGAACCAACCAAAGGTCAATGAAAGATACTTTATTGACTTCAATTTGTATTTGTAGGAGATTTTACTGTTAAGATTTCTAGGATTCAAAGTATCCAGCCTTTTTTTCTTTCTGTTCTTTGAAAGTAAGCATTTTCAAGGAGTACAAAATCCATTTTTAAAGCATCAGTTGGGTAAGCTTAATTTTTGGTTCTTCAACAAAGGTTCCATTTAGTTTAGCTTCCTTCAAAACGTTTTAGTCACTTTGACAGGTCCAGGTGCTTTTGTGCTCCAAAAGACAATGTTGAAAATTCGTCAAGTAGATCTGTATTATCTGTCTAGTTATCTTCAGAAAACAGGCCCTGCTGTTTAGGATTAGGTGGATGATCGTCTCCGTTGGACAGTTGGATATGTACCATCTAACTTGATGGGTTTGCATTTCTGGGAATAAACATTGATAAAAGGAAAGAAGCTGCACCAGAAACGTCTTTAATGGCCGGATCTGGTGAAAATATGCCAGCATCAGTAGCTCATCATAATTCTAAAGTTACAAATCCACACGTTTGTAGCTTTTCTTCTTAATTGAATTGGGACATAACTGACTTTGACAATGAACCATTCTAATAAATAGTTTAAATATTAGAGCGCATACTTGTTCTGAAATTTCTGTCACCGTTTAGAACTTGAGATCTGGGGTCATCGTGGCCTTGAATCCTAACACCGACATTTAACTGTGTGACCTTGGGCCTCAGTATTTTATTCTATAAAAGATGTTTAATAAGGTTTTTGGGAGGAACAAATAAGACGGTGCCCTTTATGTGTCTAGCATAGTGCTTGGGGTGCTTAGTAAATATTAACTATTATGATGATGTGTTTCCTTTTTTCTTCCATATCTATGTTTAGTTGAGATACCTCAGAATGATGTCTCTATCCCTTTTGTGATCTTAATATATAACTAATATTGCTGTCCAATAGAAATATAACATAAGCCACATATGTAATTTTCAGTTTTCTACAAATCACGTTAAAAAAGTACAGACAAGTGAAATTAGTTTTAATAATGTTATTTAACCCAGTCCATGCATATATTTCATCATCTAATCAATGCAGAAAAAATGAGATTTTAAATTCTTTTTTTCCCATAGAAAATCTTCAAAATCTAATGTGTATTTGATGCTTAGAGCCCATCTCAGTTCAGGGTACCCATATTTCAGTTGCTCAGTGGTTGCCTGTGGTTAGAGGCAACTGTATTGGACAAACAGCTCTAGATTGCACAGAGCTTCCAAGTTTGCCTCTTAAAGCTCTTAGACCCTTTCCACTAGTGAGAACCTCGCCGCCACCTTAAACCCAGCATTACAAAAAGAAAGCTACTCATCTTTCAGACTCTCTACTCTGTTCCCTTTTGCTGTTAGTAATTCCACCAGCTCTTCAGTCTACTGTCTGAAATCGGATTCGTATTCTCTTTTTTCTTGTATGTTGTTTGTTGTCTAATATTCTCATATTTTTATTTGAAAATATTTTTTTCTTCAGTCTGACTTCATTCTTCCTACTATATATTTGAACATATTTTAAAATCTCTTTCCCTCACCCCTTGAGCCCTGTTTCCAACATTTTTGCCTTATCTACAAATTTCCTTTATTTTTTTTTTCTTATTATACTTTATGTTCTGGAGTACACGTGCAGATCTTGCAGGATTGTTGCTTAGGTACACACAGGCTCTCTCTGAGTCTCTGGGCTCCACATTCTCTCCATTCTTTCCTCAGCCCTTTATAACGTTAGAAATTGTTTCCATTTCATAGGTTATTCCTATCCTTACCTTTCCTTTATCAAATATCCAGAAAAGTCTAATTAGTTTAACTGACAGTTTGACATTAAAATAATTTATTCAAGAGAAGAGGCACAAATGAAGGAGGAAAAACAAGCTGTGGGAAGGGAAGATGAAACCATTCTTTGAGTTTTATATGCCTTTCAGGAAATATCAGAAGGAATCGATTCTAGTAGTCTATAGTACAGTAATTATAGTTAACAATGTATTGTATATTTCAAGATAGCTAGATGAGAATTGTAATATTCCTAACATAAGAA
Source organism: Callithrix jacchus (assembly GCF_049354715.1). Lineage (NCBI taxonomy): Eukaryota > Metazoa > Chordata > Mammalia > Primates > Cebidae > Callithrix > Callithrix jacchus. The sequence continues at coordinate 37,939,681 of NC_133505.1, forward strand.
AAGATAAATGTTTGAAGTGATAGATGTTCCAGTTACCCTAACTCGATCATTACATTGTATACATGTACCAAAACGGCACATGTATCCTGGGAAAATGTACAACTATGAGGCATAAATTTAAAAATAGAAATATCATGGAACTGATTAATAATAATCACAATCACCACCCCAAAGCAATGAAACTTGATTTTTTTTTTAAATTGTACTTTAAGCTCTGGGGCACATGTGCACATCCCGCAGGGTTGTTGCATAGGTACACACATACCATGGTGGTTAGCAGTCTCTGTCCCCCTTCGGCTACATCAGGCATTTCTCCCACTGTTTTTCCTCCCCAGCCTCCCTACCCGCCCACTGTCCCTCCCCAGCCCTTCCACCCCCAACCTGCCCCAGTGTGTGATGTTCCCCTCCCTATGCCCATGTGTTCTCATTGTTCAACACCCTCCTATGAGTGAGAACATGTGGTGTTTGGTTTTCTCTTCTTGGGTCAGTTTGCTGAGAATGATGGTTTCCAGATTCATCCATGATGTTTACACAGTGCTTTCTAAGAGACAGGGCACCTTCCTCTGTGCCTGGTGAACAGAGGGACAAAACAAAAGAAAGGCACTGGATGAAGAGTCAAGAAACCTGGGTTCTAGCCCTGGCTTTATTATTTACTAGCTCTATTCCCTTGCTTAAGTTGCTTTGAGACACTGTACACACCTGCTCAATGGGGTATTATATCTGTGGTGAGATTGTTTTGTTAGAATCAAATGGGGCCTCAGTGTTTTTACATTGTCTCTCCTTTGGCTGTGTAGATCTTCCCCTCCGTGCCCCCAGCCTACCCTAATTACTCTAGTAAAACTGGAACCTGCCTTATATTCACACACACAGCTAGATATGTACCACACTTGATCCTCTTACACTGCTTTTTTCCCACAGCACTTATGACCTAGCAGTTTGCTAATTTATGTAACAATTGAAACCATTTAATCATTAATCTCTCTTGATGCATTTAAAATCATCACAATTCAGTTTGGGCATGTTTCAGTAGTATAGCTGCTTCATCAATACACATAGGCTTGTGTTACCTTTTAGTAAATGATAATATGTATTCCTACAACTGTATTCATACTTCATAGTCCTATTTGTGGTGAGGGCCAGGTTATATCATTTATAAATAATGAAATCCATGTTTCATCATAAGTTTTAAATGAAATTAAAATGCATATGTATTTCTGTAATTTCATATTTATGGGTTATGTTCTTATTTACATAAATCTATATAGCATTAAGTTCTTGCTGAAATTAAAAATGATTTTCTTAGTAATATAAACAAAGCTATGCTATATTGACTTGCTGAGTAATTATTTTTACTTTACATATATGTAGCCTTTACCTAGCATAACTTAAATATGCTGCCAATACTGTATAATTATACTATTTTATATTTATTAATCAGCTGGATGTTTTTCAATGCATTTTAATACACATTAAAACTTTCTAAAGCCTCACAAAAAAACTTTTGTGAGAGGCAAGTCCTGTAGCAATATGCCTTCCTTCGTAAGGAAGACAATGGCCCCTTTCCTTTGGCCTTTTCTGTGTTCAGCCTCCTTAAAAAAAAAAAATGGCACACGTCACAAGTCATTTTGAGATTTACTGCCTGAAGTCTGCATCAGATTCATAAATACAAAGCAACCATGCTAGTGTCACAATATTTTGGAAGCCATGTTTTTCTGTTAAAAAATAGGGTTATGACATCAACCCCGTTAAAGTCCTGCCGCTGCTACTAAAACGCTACCATGTTCCTTTTGTAAATTAGGTTGACTATCATAAATCATTTTCTGCTCACAATTTTAAAAGTAAGCAGAAACACCCTATTTTGATACATTTCTTAACACTAATCTCACCAGTACTTGCTTCATATAAGATAGAAGATAGAACATGTGTAACAGTCTTAAAGTTCTAAGCGCAAACTTTGGAATATTTTGCATTTGTTCTCCTTTTGAAGGAAATAAATATGCTCTCTACATTGAATATGTATTCTTTAAAATTGCTCTCAAGGAGACATGCAAATACATTGCCTCAGTCATTTTTTCATTAGATACACTCATTGTTTATTCAGCACGTGCTCAGTACTACTAATTAGAGGCAGTGTGTGGGCACTATGAATTTAAGTATAAAAGACAGCCCCTAGGGTTACAGTGATGAAGAAACACAGTCCCTCCTGTTAGGAGTTTTCAGAACCTATGATGATCTATATGATGATATTTAGAGACTTGAAGGAAATTCACACAAATAGTCCTCAACTATTGTTTTTCCTTGGATAACAGTATTATGGAATGATTTTCTTTTCTTCTTCTTCTTGTTCTTTTTTTGGAGTTCCACTCTGTCACAGAAGCTGGAGTGCAGTGGCTACATCTTGGCTCACTGCAATTCAAGAGATTCTCCTGCCTCAGCCTCATGAGTACCTGGGATTATAGGCGCCCACCACCATGCCTGGCTAATTTTTGTATTTTTAGAAGAGATAGGGTTGGTCAGTCTGGCCTCAAACTCCTGACCTTGTGATCTGCCTGCCTCAGCCTCCCAAAGTGCTGGGATTGCAGGCCTGAGTCACCGCACCCAGCCATTGATTTTATTCTTTTTAAAGCTTGTTTGTATTGTCTATTTTACATGTGTTATGCTTTGAAAGCTGTATAAAAGTCACTTCCATGTGTTTTGGATATTGAATGATAAAAACTCTGGACCTGAATTTCATTGTATCACTAATCCAATGCAGTAGAATGTGAATTCTTAATTTAGACAGTGATTTTTAGACATTATTGTGTATAAATAGCACCAGAGGGTTTAATACAATACAAGCATACCTGAGATCCATCAAGATGATCTCAGGTACAGACCAAGAATATGAATTTTTTTTTCCAGTTTTGCTTTTGGATTAAAATTTGCTATCAGTTTCACATCACAGGAATTCAAAAGGAGTATCTACTTCATTCTAGAGGCATCTGTGACCCTGCATAAAGCATAATGGAGTCTCTGTGGGTCTCAAAGTGGTGAAACCTCCATTCCCCAGGAATACAAATTTTGAACAAGCACCGCAAATGATGCTGGTACAGACAGGCAGTCCATGGACCATATTTTGAGAAACTTAATTCCATTATCCATTCAGTGAAATCTTCAGTCTATTTAACAACATAAAGGGAAGAAAAAAATTTTTAGGTGACAACGGACCTCCAAGAACCCTGCTGCTGTTGCTTGCAAGAATTGTATCATTGATGTCATCTAGACCTTGCAAAGCACACCAGTTAAACATGGGGAAGGAATTCTTTTTTTTTTTTTTTTTTTTGAGATGAAGTCCCACTCTGTCACCAGGCTGGAGTGCAGTGGCCTGATCTCGGCTCACTGCAACCTCCACCTCCCAGGTTTAAGCAATTTTCCTGCCTCAGCCTCTTGAGTAGCTAGGATTACAGGTGTGTGCCACCACACCCAGCTAATTTTTGTAGTTTTAGTAGGGACAGGGTTTCACCATGTTGGCCAGGATGGTCTTGATGTCTTGACCTCGTGATCCACCCACCTTGGCCTCTCAAAGTGCTGAAATTACAGGCATGAGCTGTAAGGAATTCTTAAACTTTGAATTATCCCTGTACTTCCACATTACCATTTAGCCTAATATTTATTATTTTACCTTTATTCTCTAAAAACACATGTAAATCCATAAGGCCAGAAGGAGATCTAAAAAGTCATCTATATCTCATCTTTTTCTTGAAATATTATTTTATGGCTTTCCCTATCACTACAACAAAGGAACAAATGAGACAGCAAATGCCAGAGGGTCTTTTCCCCACCAATATTTTATTAGATAGAAAAAGGAAGTGGTGCCCGGGCTTAGTGGCTCATGCCTGTAATCCCAACACTTTGGAAGGCCAAGGCGGGTGGATGATGAGGTGAGGAGTTTGAGACCAGCCTTATGGTGAAACCCCATCTCTACTAAAAATACAAAAATTAGCCTAGCTGGGCATGGTGGCAAGCACCTGTAATCCTAGCTATCTGGAGGCTGAGGCAGGAAAATCATTTGAACTTGGGAGGTGGAGGTTGCAGTGAGCTGAGATCACACCATTGCACTTCAGCCTAGAAGACAGGGTGAGATTTCATCTCAAGAAAAAAAAGAGGAGGTTCTACCTGTATAAACACAGGACTGGAAAGGTACCTTAACCAAATATAACTGTGAAAGGGTCTTCACTGGATATAACATGAATTCCCACTTATTCATCAGTGAAAAACTTAACATGCCATCACTTACATGATTTTATAGTATTTAATGTCATCATTTCCTTGTATGGATTACCCAAAAGCTTGAATCTTATGTTTCTTTAGCTGTACTCAAGCCCATATTGAGCATGTGTTCAATAACATAAACTAATTGTGTGTTTGGTACTTACGTGGAGGTGGTGCTATATAAAGTGATCATTTGCATAATCTAAGAATCTTAAACCAAAAAATAGAGATCAAACTGATTCTCTTTCTTTCCCTCTGTCACATATCTTAGATTTTGTAGGTGAAGAAAGTGTGTCTCAGAGGAGTTAGAGAAGACCAGTTAATAGATGACAATGCTACAGCCTGGAACTTCTATTTGGATCCTGGGTCTCCTATCTCACTCAGCCTGGGTGAGTTTTCTGTGTCTCTACTGCCTCTCCAGTGCTAGTCTGCCAGCCCTCATCACAATTGTGAAGTAGGTAAGCTTTGTTTTGGGGAGTTTAATCTCCTTTTAGTGTGGTTCTCTTCTGAAGCATCCCTTTTGATATACCTAGCATCTTTCTGTTTTATCTTGAGAAAAATTCTCACTTATAATGTATTGTGACTTTAAATCAATCTACTACATTTCTTAAAGTATTTGTACTTTTAGGGCAGTTGTAGAAACAGACTCTGGAAATCACATCCTTTCCTTGGCCATGTGCTCTGCTTTGTGTAAAGAAAGCTCTGCACCTGTGTGAGTTTAGAAATGAAAAATAATAAGATAAAGAGTAAAGAGCAAGCCCAAATGAAGGCACGTTGACTCTGGAAATCACATCCTCTTTCGCTAGAATGAGAGTAATGTAAACAAGAGACTAGACTAGCAACTCAGAATGAATCATTTTGAAGTCTATGATTTTCTTGCCTGTAGTTAAAAATTGGTCAGAAATAGCTGAGGTGTAGCAAATGATTTTTTACAGCATTATGTAAAGTTGGGTTTTTTTTGAGATGAGATCTCTTTTTTTATTCTTTTTTGAGCTGGAGTCTTGCCCTGTCACCCATGCTAGAGTGTAGTGGCACAGTCTCAGCTCACTACATCCTCCTTCTCCCAGGTTCAAGTAATTCTCCTGCTTCAGCCTCCCAAATAGCTGGGATTACAGGTGCATGCCACCATGCCCAGCTAATTTTTGTATCTTAGTAGAGATGGGGTTTCACCACGTTAGCCAAGCTGGTCTCAAACTCCTGACCTCAAGGGATCCACCTGTTTTGACCTTCCAAAGTGCTGGGATTACAGGTGAGAGCCACCATGCCTGGCCAAGATGGGATTCCCTTATGTTGACCAGGTCGGGGGGCTCAAGGGATCCTCCTGCCTTAGCCTCATGAGAAGCCAGGATTATAGGTGTATGCTACCACAAATTATTTTCATTATTATAAGTTATGGAAGATGTTATTGTAAATGTAGTTGATGATAAAATGTACATGGGTGCACAAAATTTAATAGTCTCTTCCCTTGACTTTGTTTCACCTTAGACTGATTGGTCTTGCATTTTCTTTCTATTGCCATCAAGAACAGCAGCCTTCAATATGAAAACCCTATATGCCAACAAATAATCAACTCAAAAATTTTGTCAACTTCACCCCAAAGTTAGGAATTTAAATGTATTAAGAAGTAATCAGGTGGCTGGATGCAGTGGCTCATGCCTGTATTCCCAGCACTCTGGGAGGCTGAGGTAGGTGAATCACCTGAGATCAGGAGTTCGAGACCAGCCTGGCCAACATGGTAAAACCCCATCTCTACTAAAAATAGAAAAAAATTAGCTAGGCATGGTGGTGGGCACTATAATCCCAGCTACTCTGGAGGCTGAGGCAGGAGAATCACTTGAACCCGGGAGGTGGAGGTCACAGTGAGCCAAGATTGCGCCATTACACTCCAGCCTGGGCAACAAGAGCCAAACTTCATCTCAAAAAGAAAAAAAAAAAGAAAAAAAAAATCTGGAGACAATAGATGCTGGAGAGGATGTGGAGAAATAAGAACACGTTTACACTGTTGGTGGGAGTGTAAATTAGTTCAACCATTGTGGAAGACAGTGTGGCGATTCCTCAAGGATCTAAAAATAGAAATTCCATTTGACCCAGCAATCCCATTACTGGGTATATACCCAAAGGATTATAAATCATTCTATCATCAAGACACATGCACACCTATGTTCATTGTGGTTTTGTTTATGACTGGGAAGATTTGGAAACCAAACCAAATGCGCATCAATGATAGACTGGGCAAAAAAAAAAAAAAAAAAAAAAAAAAAAAAAAAAAAAGGGGGGCACATATACACCATGAAATACTATGCAGCCATAAAAAACAATGAGTTCATTTCCTTTGTACAGGCATGGATGAACCTAGAAACCATAATTCTCAGCAAACTGGCAGAAGAACAGAAAACCAAACACCACGTTTTCATTCATAGGCGGGTGATGAACAATGAGAACACTTGGGCACAGGGAAGGAAACACAGAGCTAGGTGTGGGGGAGGGGGGATGGCGGCGGGGAGGATGGGGAGGGATAACACTGGGAGAAATGCCTGATGGGGGGATGTAGAAGTGTTGGGGGGTGGTGGAGGTGGGGAATGGAGACAGCAGACCACAATGGCATGTAGGTACCTATGCAATAATCCTGCAGGATGTAGGATGTGCACATGTACTCCAGAGCCAAATACAATTAAAACAAACAAACAAAAAAGGTATGCTCTTCTATCATCCTAGCACAAATGGAAACTCAGGCCCATACTGACTGATGGCCTGTTTAAACTCTTAACAGTTTGAAGGGAAGGGGTTCAAAAGCAACCCATACTTGCCCTTGCTGATCTGGAAGGTGTGTAACCACTGGGAATTGCCATGCCTCTAAATCTCCCTCATTTCCCACTTGTTGAATCCCAGCTTGGATAGAACTGGTTACCATAGATATAGGAGTATAAGCACCTGGACTGGTTACCATAGTTCTAGGAGCACACACGCCAACAGAAGCAGCGGTAGAAATATCAGGGAGGCTCTGACCATCTCTCTACAAGATACTGAGCAGGGCTGATGGGCACACCTTTTCCTTATTTGAGTTTTTATCTTTTTGCTCCATGATTTCTTTACATACTTAATCACACTCCTTCTCTTCTCCTGAATTTTCTCCTGAATCCTTTTCCTCATCTTATGTCTGAAACAGCTCCAGGGCAAAACACACCAAAGTCCAAATGGACCACACCAAATAAACCCTGTGTTGGCTTGATCTTTGGCTGATGTTACCCCAATATGACCGAGTTCCCCCAGCTGCCACCCTTGGAGATTTTTTCAAATGTTCTTGCGCCAATTCCGAGCTCCCCCAACTAACCCTGGGAGATTTTTTCAAACATTCTTGGTCTACTTCAAGGTTCTCCCTAATTCACCCTGGGAGTCTCCCTTGGGCTCCTCCTGAGCTCCCCAACTTACCCCAGGGATTTTTTCCAGTAGTATTTGGGCCACTTCTGGGTTCTCCCTAATTCACCTAGGAGTCTCCCCCCGGGCTCCTTCTGGCTCCCCCTAACTCACCTGGGGGATTCTTTTCAAACATTGCAGAGATACCTTCAGCTTAGCCTCTTTTTACATTGTTCAGGCAATCCTTCATCCTGGGTTTTAGTCTCCACATTTTGGCACCTCTTACCAAAACCCAGCTCAGTTGGGAGACCCCCACCCAGATGGCGCTGAAGGTATTTGAGAGGCAGATACCAAAACAGCACAACGGAGTGAATCTATCCTGGGGACCAACAGCCTGAGAGCCTGTGGGGCTGACAGCTCTCCAGACTGAAAACCCCTGAGCAGAGAGTCATCCATGTGTTTATTTGCTCTTTGACACGTGATTCTTATTAATACACAGGTGATCTACATATACAAATATACTAGGTAGGCAGCTGTTACCCGAATACCACGAATTAGAAACTAAAAGTATCTTCCACAAGAGAACCATGGGGGCAGGGTAAACTTAATGTTTCTCAACAGTGGTCATGCCTGCTTGCTGTTGGGAATCGGGTTGTTTTGCTCACTCAAACTGGTAAACTTACTGAGGCTTGCTCTCGGCTTTGATGACAGGGCAGCATGAAAGACAGCTTTCATTTTATCCGCCTACGTTAGAGAAGACTTTCAACCTTTTTGCTGAGTTGTGGAGCTCTGGTTCAATCTTAGAGAAAGGCAGGATAGTGGAGTGGGGCTTGGAGCCAAGGTAACTCCAATTTCCAACAGGCTCCATCACCGATGAGCTGTGTAGCCTCAGGCACATCACTGAACCACTCTGAGCCTGTTGCTTCAACTGTAAAATAGAGATAATAACACAGCATCTTGCAGGAGTTGTGTGAAGATGAAAGCTTTAGGTACATAAAGATATAAAATATGGAAGAGTTTGGCACATAATAGACCCTCATAAATGTTCAGGAGTGCACAGAATAATTAATCATAAATATTGTTTATGAAATTAACAAACCAGAAGATAAATTATGCTCATGCTAACCCACCCACCTTATGGATGATTAGTTCGGATTCAGGATCAGATTTGAAATATCTTTTGAAACATATGTAGGGCAGAGAAATTAACATTTGAGTGCCTGGAGAATCTTAAATTTTCTCATTCCTGACTTCTGATATAAAATTTGCAATACAGCATAAGTTTTTGGTATGCTCCCTTTTCTTTCAGACTTATTTACTTTTAATGAACAAACCAACCCACGGTATCATCTACAGTAATGGCAATTACAGCGAGTAGGAGATAGAGCAATAAAAATGAACCATAAACTCTAGTTCATAAAGGGACGCCCAAATCCAGGCGCTGACACAGTGAAGCTTCTAAAGACGTCATCGGTGACTGATGTTGCTGCAGTGTGATTGAATGGTTGTTTAGTCTGAAGGAGGTGGGCATCAGTCAAAAAGGAAGGATGGCATAGTTATCTCACCCATTTGCTAAATCAAAATTGGAGAAATTATCTAGGGCATTCAGCTATTCTCTTGAGAACATAACTATTTCTTAATTACCTAACTAGAAAACTCATGAGCCTCTGGAGAATTCTTAGGAAACGTTACAGAGAGTTTATGTGAACTGCAGCCTCTGGTGGCAAATGCCCCAGAGCAAATCTCTCACTTGAAATGAGTTCTCAGGGTCTGATGCAGCCAATCATCCCCTTGTCGCTGTTCCCTCCTCCCCATCCCTTTCTGCTACCACCAATCTACGTGACTTCCCAGCTGGCCCCCTGCCCCCAGCCTCTCCAGAGTTGCCTTCATGAAACACAGTTCTAATCACATCAATCTGACTCAGACACTTTTAGTGGCCCCCCCATGTCCCACATGATGAAGTCCAAACTTTTTCAAATGATACTTAAGGTCTTCCATGATCTGGCTTCAACTTACGTTGAAATCTCTTCTCCTAGGTCTCCTTTACCCAGCCCTTATTCTCATCCTCACTAGTAACCTCATGCATCCATTCAACAAACATTTTTAAAGTGCCACAAATCTAGCATTGTGATGGAGGGTGAGCAAGACACAGTCTCTGCTCTGGGGAGCTCAGAGTCTGGTGATGGGCTCAGAGTCTGGACAAGCCAAAGAGTGTTTTCTCCAGTTACTAACACAGAGAGTTAGTCCCCAGTCATTTACCCTAAGAATGCCTCGTACTTTTTCTTTCAAACACAAATAACAAGTAAAGGATTATCTAGGTAATTATTTAATGCCTATCTCTCCTCCCCTCATTAGCCTATAAACTTTTAAGGGCAGAGAGGGCAGAATCATGTCTGATAAGTTCATCCTACATGTGCATTGACAGTTATATAGTAAATGACCTAAAATAAATATTTTTGAATGATACGTATTTGTGTTCATTTTTTCTTTTTGGAGCTTTACCATATTACTCTCAGATACTGTGCAAAACATTCCAGAATCTGGAATGTGTTCTCTAGTTCCATGGGGCTGTTTCTCACCTGGTCTGATGGCCAATAACACGCATAGGACTCCTTTATTCCTGCCTCAATAGAAGTGTCTGTGCACACACACACACACACTTGCGCACGGTCTCACACACTCCCATCCCTCTATTTATTTTTACATTTGCATCCAGAAGCCAATATGTTATCAAGGGGATGTTAACCTGGTTAGAAAATCCGACTCTGACAGAATCTTGAATATTTGCTCCATAAATTCATCAGTGCAAGGGCAGACTTTATACTTAGCAACATTCAGAATTGCCTTGGTTCCAAAACTTTAAAAAGGAATGCAAAATTAAAAAGAATCAAAATGCTTAAAATGCTAAATATAGAGAATAACTATGAATACAAAACCCCTTGCTAATCTTATAGATTGCTCATCTCGACTTATGGCTTCAAATATTACTTATGTGTTGTCTTAGGGTGGGTGACCCAGAAGCAGAGCCTGATTTGTACGCACATGCTTTCTTAAGGAAATACTCCCTGGACTGGTAAGGCTGAGGGAGATGTAAACAGAGGAGAGAAAGCCCAGCAAAGGTTTAATCTCAGGCAGGCTTTGCAAAGGGTGGTGGTTTTAACCCAATCCTGGGTGTACAGAAACCCTGGGGCTTAAGATATGCCCAGCCTTTTTTGGAACAAGAGAACTAGGCTTTCACACACCTTCTGCTCTGTACCCTGTGCCTGTGTGTCACTGGTCAAGGATTGTCCTAGAACACGAGTCTTCAAACCCTGGGCCATGAACCGGTACCTGTCTGTGGTACTGTTAGGAACTGAGCTGTAGAGTAGGAGGTGAGTGGTAGATGAGCAAGCAAGTGAAGCTTCATTTGTATTTACAGTCACTCCCTATCCCTCGCATTACTGCCTGAGCTCCACCTCCTGTCTTATAGCACAGGAATCCCCAACTTCTGGACCAGGGACTGGTACTGGTCCTGACCTGTTAAGAGCTGAGCTGCACAGCAGAAGATGAACAGTGGGCCAGAGAGTGAAACTGAGCTTCACCTCCTGTCAGATCAGCAGTGGCATCAGATTCTCATAGAAGCAGGAACACTATTGTGAACTACATATGTGATGGATCTAGGTTACATGCTCCTTATGGTAATCTAGTGCCTAATGATCCATCACTGTCTCCTATCACCCTCAGATGGGACTATCTAGTTGCGGGAAAACAAGTTCAGGGCTCCCGCTGATTCTACATTATGGTGAGTTGTGTAATTATTTCATTGTAGATTTCAATGTAATAATAGAAATAAAGGGCACAATAAATGCAATGTGCTCAAATCATCCCAAAACCATCCCCTGCACTGCCCGGTCCATGGAAAAACTGTCTCCCACAAAACTGGCCCCTGGTGCCAAAAAGGTTGGGGACCACTGTCCTGGAGGGAAGTCAATTTCCAAGTATATCTTGTTTTCTGATTGTGGAGGGGAAAGCAGCTCTAAAAGCCTAAGGGAAGACTCCAAAAAGACACAGGTGCTGGGTGTTAGAAGCAAAAGCAGGAGTGGGGCTCTCAAAAGAAAACAAGGTACCGCAGGGAGTCTAGGTGGAGCAGCTGTGTCCACTACGTTGCTGAATGCTCTCACAGTTTCCTCCAGCTTGGACTTCTCACCTGACCTTCAGACGCATGCATCCGACTGCCTGCTTGACATCTCTACTTGAACATATGTGTCCGTTACCCATTGCCACAATAATGTTGTATAACATACAACCACAAAACCTTAGTGCATATAACAAACTATTATTTTTGCTTACAGTATGTGGACCAGCTGGGCAGTTCAGATAATTTGTGCTGGGCTTGGTGAAGCTCATTTATGCATCTATTGTCAGCTGTGGGTTTGCTGAATGGCTTGAGTAATCTTTTCTGGGCTTTCTCAAATGTATGGGGCCTCAGCTGGGAAAACTGAGCTGATTTCACTCTGCTGCACATGTCTCATCCTTCATCAGGATAGCCTGGGAGAGAGGGAGGATGGGAAGGTAAGAGGGAGAGAGGGAGGGAGGGTAGGAGGGAGAGAGGGAGGGTGGGAGGAAGAAGAAGAGAGAGAAAACACGCAGGTGAGAGCGCCCTACTTTGCAACGTAGGCAGGCAGCATTTATAGACAGAGAACAGAAATGAGCTTCAGAAACAACTTGATTAGTTACAGCTCAGTAACCAATCAGCAGACACTATATTTGAAGCTGGTCTGATCAGTTGGCCACCTGTAACTGACTGAAGCTCAGTTGCTGTGACTGGTTGGGACTCAGCTATTTGTTACCAAAGTCTGCTCGTGAGTTTTGCTTTCATCTAATTTATGTCTAGGTTAGATTGCAGTTTGTTACTGCAATCTAACTTAGACACAAGAACGGAGGCAACCCCAGGTGGAATTTGGCTTCACTTAACAAGGCTTAGGCCCAGAACCAGCCACTGTTCCTATTACCACATTCTGTTACCAAAAGAAAGTCACTGGTCAATTCAAAGAGTGGGTAAATAGACTTCATCTTTGACAGAGGAGCTTTAGAGTCCATTTCTGTAATCAACCTCCTAATGTCTAACTGGCATCTGCTTTATTGGTGGCAGTTGAGCAGAGTTTCATTGCTAAAGACTTACAGGTCACCAAATGACAGTGTTTACCAATCCACAGTTTTCTGCAGGAAGAGGATACGATATAGCAGCAGCTTGAAGTAGGGGCATGCATCACAACCGAGGGCTGTGTGGGAAGTAGAAAAGTTCCTTTTTAAAGTTTGGTTTCTTGTTAAAAAATAAATCATAAGTGTGCTAATAACTCTTCGTTAAGCCCTATCCTATGCAGCTATTAGACATGCCATGCTTACAGGCACATAGTACATTTTATGTCCTTGTACTTTAACTGTGCTGGACGTGCTCACAGGCATTTCCCAGCTCTCCACTGCTTTTACCTGTTTAGAAAAGTCTTAAGTTGTTAGCCAATGGGGTTTTAGTTTAGATTGTGAGGTCTGGCTCCAGCCAATGGAGATCAGACACAGCAGTGACAACCCCAAATGTGTAAGAAATAAATTTGCATGTTTACCTTTGTTCTTTGTACTCTCATGCACGATGACTAGCGAGGGTACCCTTCCTGCAGTCCAGGAGGCAAAAATTGCCTTGCTGAAAGACACTTTGTCTCAGTGCCAGTTTTTCTTTGCAGCACTGAACATCTATTTCCAACAGGCTGTGTCACACAGCAAGGGGTCCAGAGGGGCCAGGTGCAAGCTCCAATTATCCTCCCTCTGGAAGGGCCACACTTGACATGCCCTCTCCCAGATCAGGAACCACTGATACGTAGATGGAACACCTTACAACTAGGGAGCCCCAAATGGAGTCTTGTCTTGGGTCTCAGGATTTTTTTTTTTTTTTTTTTTTTTTTTGAGGAGTCTAGCTGTATCACCCAGGCTGGAGTGCAGTGGCATGATCTTGCCTCACCACAACCTCCACCTCCTGGGTTCGAGTCCCAGCCTCCTGAGTAGCTGGGACTACAGGTGCCCACGGCTATGTCCAGCTAATTTTTGTATTTTTAGTAGAGATGGGTTTCACCAAATTGGTCAGGCTGGTCTCAAACTCCTGACCGCAGGTGATCCACCGACCTCAGCCTCCCAAAGTGTTGGGATTACAGGTGTGAACCACCATGACCGTCTGATCTTGGGTGCCTTTTATCCCATAGGCATCACTTGGGCACTTGCTCTTGTGCAACTGAGCCCAATGGCAGAGCCTTCTAGGGGGTGAGGGAGGAGACGGTCCTCACTGAAACCAGGTGCAAGCCATCAATCTAACCTCACCATTACTAATCAACAATGCTGACAAGGTAGTATAAACCATCCAAAAACTCCACAGACCTATGGGTACAAAGTACCACTAGTAATCAATATGTTCTGTGTCTTCCCAGGGAACAATGCTATGCAGGTCTATTTCTCATTTCAGTAAAAGTTCAGGCCAATTCTAGACCTGCTGGAATCACTTCACAGAGCACAGCATCTCAAATGCAACGTGTTCAAAACTGAGATCTTGATGGTGCTTCCTCGATTCTTTCTCATCCTGCTAATGACAACTTCATTATATTTGCTCAGACCAAAGACCATGGCATCATGTGACAACTCTCTGTATTTCATGCCCCACCTCCAATCTATCAACAAATCCTGTTGGTGCTACCTTCAAAATATGTTCAGAATTTGGCTGAGTGCAGTGGCTCACACCTATAATGCCGGCACTTTGCGAGGCCAAGGTGGGTAGATCACATGAGGTCAGGAGTTAAAGACCAGCCTGTGAAACATGGGGAAAACCAGTCTCTACTAAAAATATGAAAAAAAATTAGTTGGGTGTGGGGGCATGCACCTGTAGTCTCAGCTATTTGGAAAGCTGAGGTTTTCAATCACTTGAACTTGGGAGGTGGAGGTTGCAATGAGCTGAGATTGCACCACTGCACTCCAGCCTGGGAGAGTGAGACTTCATCTCAAATCTGTATATATATTCAAAGTTCTATCACTCTCACCTTCCTCACTCACACTACCATGATCCAAGGTGCCCTCATCTTTCACCTGCTGCTGTGGTTTAAATGTGTGTGTCCCTCTAAAATCCATATGTTGGAACTTAAACCCCAACCTGATGGTACTAGAAGGTGGGATCTCTGGGAGGTGATTCAGTCATGAGGATTCTACCCCCATGAATAGGATTAATGCCCTCATGAAAGGGCTGCAGGGAACTAGCTAGGTCCTTTTGTCTTCTGCCATGCGAGGACACAGAGAAGGCACCATCTATGAGAAACAGGCCCTCACCAGACTCAGAATATGCTGGTGCCTTGACCTTGGACTTCACAGCTTCTGGAACTTTGAGAGTCAGTTTTGATTGTTTAGAAATTGTCCAGTCCCAGGTATTTTGTAATAGCAGCTGGGCCTCGACTAAGACACCTCTTAACTGGCTACCGGCTGTGCCTTGCCCCCTTTTCAGTCTCCTCTCAACATAGCAGTCAAGGCAAACCCATGAAAAGTGAGTCACTTCTCTGCTAAGACATCGCAAATGACTCTCATCCCACTCAGAAGAAAAGCAGAGGTCCTAACTCTGACCACGGGCTCAGTGTGACTTGGTTGCTCTTGACTTCTCTGATGCCATCACCTGCTACGCTCTTTTCTCCACTCTAGTTGGACTACCTTCCTCGTTCCTCAACATGCAGGCACGCCTCCGCTTCTGGCCTTCCAGGTTCCCTCCACTGGAATGCTCTTTTCCCCTGTGATCTGTTTTGCCCCCTACTTCCTGCAGGTTTTCTGGTGGAGGCTTTCTAGATACTTACCTAAAACTTCAGTCTCCTTCCAACATTTACAGTCCTCTTCCAGTCTTCAGTTACTTTTGTTTCTTAGCCTTTATCACTGACCAGCACTATATACATTTACTTATATGTCCCTTTTACAGACGGTCTTCCTTCTAGAAGGCGAGTTCAAGGAGGGTAGGAAGGTTGCTTTGTTTACTACTGTATTCCCAGTTCCCAGAACTGAACCCGATACATGGAAATTACTCAGTACATATTTTTTGAATGAATGTTACTCATAATCATAGATCAGTAATATCATGGATCAATCAGACTGTAAATTGTTTTGGAGTATGAGCTATCATATATTTTAATATTCCACATTGTATGTGATATATATCTCTTCATTTTTGCAGGTTTTCAGTAAACATGTATTGAAAGAGCTAAACTGAAATATGCTAACCTTTAAATTAAAAGTGTACCAGTTTTAATATTTGGAGCTGTGAATGACTTTCAAAAATAATACAAATGTTTAAGATTTTATACAAAAGAGTCGCTATGCTTGATTATATCGAAGATATCACTGAATATATAACACCATTATTTTATGTTCTATGGAGACAAAAAATGCTGCCAATTAAATGATGATTAAATACTTGTTTATCATTTTAATTTTTATTTGGACCTCATTAAAATTGCTTCTTAAGGCTTATTTAGCAAAGACATTCCTCTATATCATGTGTGTGTGTGTGTGTGTGTGTGTATGTACACACACATATGAAAAGTCAAATGTAATTGAAACAAAGTGTCTAAGCATTCCTGAGACAACTTCACATTCCGAATTCAACTCTTCACAACCATTTTTTGACCTTGACTCATTAATGTCCATGTTTCAAAATCAAGAATGTTCTTTAAAGAGCGCACTCTTGTCTCTGGAATTGTCCCCCAGGTCCCCGACATGATTTAGCACTTTTGGATGAACCAGAGCAGGCAATGACAGCTACAGCTACATCCTGACAGCTGCCTGGTCTCAGTGCCTGTCACAGGCACCCTGAGTTCAGCAATGTTAAAACTGGAAAAAAATTTGCACCTTAGAGTCAGTGACATCGGGAATACAGTGAGATACCCACTTCCAAAGGTCTTAATGGTCTTTTTAAAAAAATCAATTCTAACTTTTCCTCTTTCTACTATTGTAAAATAGGTGAATTTTATTAACCATAGCAATCATTTGCAGCACATAAAAGAAAGCCTTTCATTAAAATTTATCCTAAGTATTTGCACAATAATAATCATAAGTCATTAAAATGAATTGCAGGGGTCAGAAAATTATTAAAGGTTGGTAATAGTTTTAATCCATCCAACTGAAGAAAAATAGTCCTTCAAACTCTGATTATAGTCAGTCTTTTATAGACTTGTTTGGAGGACATTTACACACAGCCTCTAGCGTACTTCAAGTCATATCTAGTCACTTGTAATACCAACTACAATGTAAATGCTATGTCAACAGTGGTTATGCTGTATTGTTTAAAAATTTGTGTTATTTTTTATTGTTGTATTGTGGTGTTTTTTTCAGAATATTTTCAATCTACTGTTGGTTGAGTCTCTGGATGTGAAACTCCAAAAGAGGGAGGACTGGTTATAACCTTAATCCAAGAGAAACATACGACGGTTATTAAGATTGCAATGTCTTTTTATTATCTCTGTAGTAACTGGTTACTAAAGTGACTAGTTATTAAATATATTTTTAAATATTAAACAGTTTTTATTGGGGTAAAGCTCACAGAACATAAACTTCATGATTTAAGAGTATACAGATCTGTTTCTACAAAAAAATAAACAAATTAGCGGGTGTGGTGGCCCATGCTTGTTGTCCCAGCTACTTGGGAGGCTGAGATGGGAGAGTGGTTTGAGCTTGGAGGCTCAAGCCTGCAGTGAGGCAAAATTGCACTGTAGTACTCCATCCTGGGTGACAGAGCGAGACCCTGCCTCAAAATAACAACAACAATAGTGTCTAATTCACAATATTGTACAACCATCACCTCTATCTAGTTCTAAAGCATCTTCATTGCCCCCCGAAAAGGGAACCACTTACTTACCCATTAAGCAGTCTACTCCCCTTCCCCCTGCTCCTAGTCCTTGGCAACCACCAACCTTTGTCTCTGTAGACTTACCTATTCTAGATAGTTCATGTAAGTGGAATCATATACTACTTTTAGGCTGGGTGCGGTGGCTCATACCTGTAATCCCAGCACTCTGGGAGGCTGAGGTGGGCAGATCACGAGATCAGGAGTTCAAGACCAGCTTGACCAATGTGGTGAAACTCTGTCTCTAGTAAAAATACAAAAATAAGCTGGACGTGTTGGCATGTGTCTATAATCCCAGCTATTCAGAAGGCTGACTCAGGAGAATCATTTGAATCCGGGAGGTGGAGGTTGTAATGAGCTGAGATTGTGCCACTGCACTCCAGCCTGGGTGACAGAGTGAGACTTCATTAAAAAAAAAAAAGTGACTTTTTTGTATGGCTTCTTTTACTAAGCAGGTTTTCAGGTTTCATCTACCTCATAGGACATGTCGGTACCTCATTCTTGTTTATGGCTCCGTAATATTCCACTGTATGACTATACCACAGTTTCTTTAAGCACTTACCAGTCGATAGACTTTTGGGTTGTTTCCATTTTTGGCTATTGTAAATAGTGCTGCTATGAGCACCGATGCACAAGCTTTAGTTTGAATACCTCTTTTTCAGTTCTTTTAGGAATCTACCTAGGAGTGGAGTTGCTGGGTCATATGGTAATTCTATATTTAACTTTTTAAGGAACTGCCAAAGTGATTTCCACAGAGATTGCATCATTTCATATTCCTACTGGCAAGGCATGAGGGTTTCACTTTCTCTATGTCCTCACGAAACATTAAATAAATGATTAGAAACAGTTTTTTTCTGAAACTGTAATATAGAATTTACAAAAATATAAGATTACAGAACTGTTTGGAGGGCATTTTGGCACACAGCTTGGCATTTTTAAACATTAACAGTGCAAAGTATTCGGCACTTCCCTGCACTCAGAGCCCCTGGTTATTCTGAAAGCCATGTGGCACTTGACCTCAAAGTTAGTTTTAAGGCTCTGTCCCCTTGCTCCCTCCATGGTATAGAACGTTCCCATTTCTCATAGGCCTTTATGTCTCCATTCTCTTTCTGCAGAACACAAAGTCTTCCTCTGTACTCCCTGCCAAGTAACTCCTTCCAACCCCTCAGTCTCATTAACATCGCAGCCCATAGGGAAAACCATCAGAGGCACTAACACCTGCCCACACATCTCCCACTGCAGTATGATAATGTCTAATGAGACTTTCCAAGGCTCACCTTCAGCAAGACAAACTCCAATTCTCCCCGCTGGATTCCTGCTGTTCCTGTCCCCAGTCCAACACCTTCTTGTTATGAAAACCTGGCAGTTTTTCAATTAAGCAGACTGCCCATGTCTTTCCAGAAATCTGATGATCCTGGTGTGGTGAAAGGACAGAATATCTGGGCTCTGGGCCTTATCTGCCACCCATGACCTTTATTCTTTACAGCATTTCCTATTGAGTTACTGCCATCTGCAAAGTACTGAATTATATAGCAGACAGATCACTGGTCTTGCCTAGGTCTCAAATCTGTAACATGAAGAGGAGATATCTTATCTTCCCTGGATCTGATGATCCTGGACATCCATTCCAACCGAAAGTAATTCCATGCTTATGAATTGGAAAGACTGTTTTGATGGGAGGGAACAGCGGTTCTTAGAAATAGGTGTGTAACAAATGAGTAAACCTTCCCAAAATATTTGGGAGAGGAGATGAGACATGGAAAGAAAATTGCCAGTTGCCGTCACTTTCACAAGACCCCCCGAATTCAGCAGAACAGAAATCTCAGTATGAAAGGCAATCCTCGAACTTAAATGCATTTTTGTGTATTAGCCTTATTTTTCCAATTTCTAGGGAACCACTGGCTTAGAGGACAGAATCCAAAGAAGCAGAAACCCACTCTCCCATTGACGTCTCAATAATGTGCCATCTGAACGATTTCTCAGTTCTCTCTCTGGTTTCTTTCTCAAGTAACTCAAAAGTTCTCACGGACACATTTGAGCATTTTCAAAGTGTAACTAGCGTCTACAGACACTAGAGGGCAGAGCGCAGCCTGAGGTCCGGTCCTGAGGCTGCAGAGCCATCACCTCATTTCATTTTCCCTGTGTGCCTCCAAACGGCGCTGCAGCTCGCGTCAGTCTTGTCCCCAGCTCGGATGCTCCTGGCACTGAGCTCCTTTTTGGAGAGGGTAGGGAGAGTCTATCCTACCTGAGATGCAAACTGAGGAAGGGGCACCCTGCCTTCCTGGAGATGCTGCCCTGCATCAGAAGCCCAGGAGGAGCTTTCCTCTTTGTATTTAAATTCTGTAACTTGCGTTCATCATTGGCATAAAAAATATTTATATGGCGCGGTGGCTCATGCCTGTAATCCCAGCACTTTGGGAGGCCGAGGCGGGTGGATCACGAGGTCAAGAGATCGAGACCATCCTTGTCAACATGGTGAAACCCTGTCTCTACTAAAATACAAAAAGTTAGCTGGGCATCATGGTGCGTGCCTGTAATGCCAGCTACTCAGGAGGCTGAGGCAGGAGAATTGCCTGAACCCAGCAGGCGGAGGTTGCGGTGAGCCGAGATCGCGCCATTGCACTCCAGCCTGGGTAAGGAGAGCAAAACTCTGTCTCAAATATACATATATATATATATATATTTATTTATTTATTTATAAAGTCCTTTAGCAGCGTCATAAGCTACTGAGCGTGGACTCAACAGACGCTGCGCCGTCAGGGTTGAGTGACCCATCACACATGCTGAGGAACATTTTCCTGCCGTCAGTTTCTTCAGGGACAGCAGGACGACATTCTCCCTTCCCTCCCTCTAAAAAGGCAGGCAGGATAGCATCTTTGGTGTGTCTTAGCATTCTCACACAGTGTTCTCAGTTCATCCTGAACCTTGAGAGGGAGGTATTCTATTTATCCCTGTTTCATTATTCTTTTAAAACTCAGTCTCGGTTTTCAAAAATCAGTTTTAACAATTTTAAACTTTTCAAAGTAAAGTTGATGTTAAAAACATGAAATACCATGAAAGAGCTTGTCATGAGAAGGAACGTTCCCAGTCTATTCCTTCCCACACGCCACCCCTGGTTCTGCAGCTAAAGGCAGCCTTTAAGAACTCTTAACAGTTTCTATTTCAGGATTTAGTGGAGGTCACCTCCCTATCTCCAAGTGATGTGCCCATGATATTACTGCTTGTTTTATTGAGTCTAGATGATAAATGATCAATTGAGTTTCTCTTATAACAGACAAGGATTTATCCTTTTTTTTTTTTTAAGATGGAGTCTTGCTCTGTCACCAGGCTGGAGTGCAGTGGTGAAATCTTGGCTCACTGCAATCTCCTCTCCACCCCCTGGGTTCAAGTGATTCCCCTGCCTCAGCCTTCTGAGTAGCTGGGATTATAGGCACGTGCCACCACGCCCGGCTAATTTTTTGCATTTTAGGAGAGACTGGGTTTCACCTTATTGGCCAGAATGGTCGGGATCGCTTGACTTTGTGATCCGCCCACCTCAGCCTCCCAAAGTGCTGGGATTACAAGTGTGAGCCACCACACCTGGCTGTTTTTAGCTTCTTGATAAAGTCCCTTATGATCTCTGCTTTGAAGATGAGAAAACCGAAGCTCACAAGGTTTGAGTGACGTGTCCAAGGTCATATAAACAAAAACTGATGGAGTGGCAATGAGGGAAAGAGGACTCAGTTTTCCTAATTTTAGGATTTTTGTAATTTCCACCCCACATTGTGAGGGACTGAATCTACCTTTGCAAATATTATAACCCAGAAAATGATGACAGTGAAAGAGATCTGACCTAGCCAACTCCATCTTGCTTCCAGCCTCCAAGCTGTCCTTGTTCATTCCTTGGTGTCAGCTCAACTAACTTTGGGAGGAACTTAGTTTATAGTTTAACTTTGAAACAAAGATGATGACAGCCCTTTCCCAAAACAAACCCCTTTCCCACTTGGGCACTAGACTGCCTTTACAGGACAAACAGATTAGCCACAAGATTAGAAATTATGGTTTAGGAGTTGTGCAGCTGGAGACTCTCAGGTTCTGAACCTCCTCAGATTACTCCTGGGGATAAATCACCATTGTAAAATCTAAGATCAGTGCTTGAGGTATTTTGCAGATGCTGTGCTGGATGTATCAGCTGGCAAAACCCAGATCGATAAGCTGGCTCAGCTTGTCTTGTGGCTCCCACCCAGGGACTGACAGACGGCACAAGAGGACAGCTTCAACTCACTATGATTTCATCTCCAACCCAACAATCAGCACTCCTGACTCACTGGCCCCCTACCCATCAAATTATCCTTAAAACTCTGATCCCTGAATGCTCAGAGAGACTGATTTGAGTAATAATAAAATTCTGGTCTCCCATAGAGCCAACTCTGCATGAACTAAATTCTTTCTCTGTTGTGATCCCCCCATCTCGATAAATCAGCTCTGTCTAGGCAATGGGCAAGGAGAACCAACCGGGCAGTTACAGGACCACTTCAAGGCTTACCTGCCAGGGTAATTACCTTCTAGGCTTGTCTTCAGATGTCAAGACTGATGTAGGGGCTGGGCGCGGTGGCTGACACCTGTAATCTTAGCATTTTGGGAGGCCGAGGTGGGCGGATCACATGAAGTCAGGGGTTCAAGACCTGCCTGGCCAGCATGGCGAAACCCCATCTCTACTAAAAATACAAAAATCAGCCAGGTGTGGTGGCGCATGCCTGCAATCCCAGCTACTTGAGAGGCTGAGCAAGAGAATCATTTGAACCCAGGAGGCAGAGGTTGCAGTGAGCCGAGACTGCACCATTGCACTTCAGCATGGGTGACAGAGTGAGACTCCATCTCAAAATAAATAAATAAATAAATAAATAAATAAATAAATAAAGACTAATGTAGTAAGACTCCTCAAAATGGGTCTGACAGATAAAATACAGAATTCTCAGTTAGATTTGAATTTCAGACAAAGAACAAATACTTTTTAAGTATAAATACACCCTAAATATTGCACAGGACATACCCACTAGAACATGCATGGGACAGATTTGCCTTCATTTGCTAAATCTGGCAATTATAGCAGAGAAAAGCTTTCTTTCCCCACCCATTGCCAGGTTCAAGGTTGAGACTCATGGTTGAGACTCCTATAACAAGAGAGAGCTTAACAAGAGAAGAGTTCAGCAAATTTACTTCAAATAATTCTATGTGACAAGGGCTGGGCACAGTGGCTCATACCTGTAATCCCAGCACTTTGGAGGCTGAAGTGGGATGATTGCCTAAGTTCAGGAGTTCAAGACTGGCCTGAGCAACATAGTGAGACCCCCATCCCTACAAAAAGTTTGAAAATGAGCTGGGTGTGGTGGCATGCACCTGTAGCTGCAGCTACTTGGGAGGCTAAGGTAGGAGGATCACTTGGGAGAATCCTCAGTGGGAGGAGGTCAAGGCAGCAGCAAGCCATGGTCACGCCCCTGCACTCTAGCCTGACTGACAGAGCAAGACCTTGTCTCAAACAAAACGAAAGAAGTTTTATGTGACTCAGACACCTTCAGAAATAAAGATCCAAAGAAACAGGGAAAACTGTGTATGTTTACGAACAGTCACGCAGAAGTCTGCTTGGATAAAGGGGTATAATCTAAAGGTTATAAACAGGAGGGAGCTTAGCAAGTCCTGTTCGGATTCTTCTTTGTGTCTCTGTGTTTTCAGATGGGGACATTCCTTTCCTCCAGGTATATGGTGGGCCCCTGGAGTGAGAGATTTACAACCTACATCAGAGGAAAAGGAACCAGGGGAAGAAAGTGGGGGACACCTTCCAGCTTCTGTTGTCTTCTGAAATGCCAAGGTGCCCTATTGTGGGGTAGTGTGTGCTGAACCCCATCACAATTCTTATTTATGACCATGAATCTAGGCTTATACTTAGGCTGCTTTTCCTTTTCCTTTTTTTTTTTTTTTTTGAGACAGAGTCTTGCTCTTTAGCCGAGGCTGGAGTGCAGTGGCGCCATCTCAGCTTATCGCAACCTCCGCCTCCCAGTTTCAAGCGATTCTCCTGCCTCAGTCTCCTGAGTAGCTGGGATTACAGGCACCCACCCCATGCCCGGCTAGTTTTCGTATTTTTTAGTAGAGATGGGATTTCACCATATTGGGCAGGCTGATCTTGAACTCCTGACCTTGTGATCCACTCACCTCGGCCTCCCAAAGGGCCGGGATTACAGTTGTGAGCCACTGTGCCCGGCCTAGGCTGGTTTTAAACCTCTAGAACTGTGGGTACAGTAACAGGTCTGTGGTTTATTAATGACAAAGAAATTTTTCTGAGAAAGACACTATTTATGATTTTCATATAGATAAAAAACAGGCAAAGTTAAAATATATAATGTTTACAGATACAGACATAGAAAGTAAGATTACAAAGAAGAACAAGTCAATTGGTAACACAAAATCAGGAGAGGGGCTACCTGGTGTGTGTGGGGTATGTCATGAGAAGAAGCATACTAGAGACCTCAAAGGTTTAGGGAAACGGTGTGCATTTCATTTTTTGATGTAGTATGTTTCTTTTTTTTTGAGATGGAGTTTCACTCGTCACCCAGGCTGGAGTGCAATGGCACAATCTTGGCTTACCGCAACCTCTTCTCCCGGGTTCAAGCAATTCTCCTACCTCAGCCTCCAGAGTAGCTGGGATTGCAGGCATGTGCCACTATACCCGGCTCATTTTGTATTTTTAATAGAGAGGGGGTTTCTCCATGTTGGCCAAGCTGGTCTTGAACTCCTGACCTCAGAAGATCCATCCGCCTTGGCCTCCCAAAGTGCTGGGATTATAGGCATGAGCCACCTCACCCAGCCTGATGTAGTATATTTCTATGCACTGTTTGTGCATATATTAAAAAAAAAAAAAAAAGGCTGGGTGCAATGGCTTGCGCCTGTAATCCCAGCACTTTGGGAGGCTTAGGTGGGCAGATCACTTGAGGTGAGGGGTTCAAGACCAGCCTGGCTAACAGGGTGAAACCCCATCTCTACTAAGAATACAGAAAAAAAAAAATTATCTGGGTGTGGTGGTGCATGCCTGTAACCCCAGCTACTTGGGAGGCTGAGGCAGAGAATCACTTGAACCTGGGAGCAGAGGTTGTAGTGAGCGGAGATCACACCACTGCACTCCAGCCAGGACAACAAAGTGAGACTCCATCCCAAAAAAAAAAAAAGAAAAGAAAAGAAAAAAGAAAATAAGCTTTCCTAGATTCTGAATGACACAGACCAAGGTTGTAAACCTAGCTGTAGCATCTCTAAGATTTGGTTTCTTTACAGAATGGGAATAATAACACATAGCTGGCAGCACTGTTGTGTGGTTTAAAAATAATATATGTAAAGAGCAGCACAGGGTGTGCACCTAGCTAGCATGTCTTTAGGAAATGCTACTGTCAAGCAAGTCTATGTGGGAGTGAGGCAGAGATTATGCCAGAACATCCGCATCCTATGAGGCAAAGCTGTGGTCAGATCCTGTCTTTGCTTCTGTTGGCCGTTGCCTTCTTATCTAAACTCTTTATTTTGCTAGCGTATATTGAAATTCTGAAGAAATCACCTGAAATTTCACATAATTTTGAATGTTGAACTACTTCTTAAAAATAAAATGCAGCCTTTATAAAATAGATTTGTGAACGAATGAGTGATGTTTGTAAAGAGAAGAGCCAAAAAGGAAAGTCAATCCCTTGTTAATGTTAAGTTCTACCTTCAAAGCACAGGAGATATGTAGAGAAGTCAATGAGGAAAAGTCTGTTGATTGGAACAGGCCATCATTTGCCACGGACATGCAAATGCAAATTATTTTCCTTAATTGTACACTCTCAGGCTCCCCGCTGGATAAAGAGATTTTTAGCAAAATTCTAAAATGTGATTTTTTTTTGCGTTTTCCCATGTTCTATATACTTCTATATGGAATTACTAACATACTGAAGTCTTATGGCTTAAAAAAAAAATGACCAACTTCCCTTGACTGAAGAATTTGCTTTAAGCCATAATTGAATGTTAAACAAAGCCTCTTAAAAAAATAAGGTAAAGGAAACCTTCAAATTATGAATGCTAATTGAATAATTTTTCATTTAAGTATTCAGAATTGGCAGAAAGGAGGATTCATCATGTCAATTTAGAAAGAAATATTCTATAAAATTTCATTTTTATACATTTCCTTTGAGTTAAAATATCCTGAGAGTAAAACATCCAGACTCACCAGTAATACAATCGCATAAGTCAAAATAATATTGAGAAATCGTTTTACCCTCAAAAATATTAACAGTCACTGCTGCCACAGCTGTGGTGTACAGTGAAGTGGGTTTTCCTGCACTGTGCTAGTGGAGTGTAAACTGGGCAATCTGGAAAGCAGTTGGCTGGTATATATTAAGAGCTCTAAACATGTCTATATTCTTTGACCTTGTAACTCTATAGACTGTTTTCCTAAAACCTCAGAGACACAGCTTTGGCCAATAAGACCTACCCTTCATCAGAGGTCTGGGTTCCAGTTCATGGAATAAAGGTGTGCGCATATTATCATTATATTTTCTGATGATGGTGGAAAAGTCGGCTATCTAAACTTGTTCATCGATAGGGAAATGTGAGGTAAATTAGTGTGCGCTCACATTACAAGTACATTTACCAAGATTTTAATGAAAAGGTAAAATGCTCACAAGTTTACATTAAATGAAAAAAGCAGTAGGCAAATAACACACAGTTTTCTCGACTATGCAAAATACACACTTATAAAAATATTGGAATACGAGAAAGCAAACTATTGGCAAGTAATAATTTTAGAATTGTGGGCTTGCAAATGATTCTTATTTTCTTCTTTATATGTTTTCCTGTTTTCCAAATTTTCTATGATAAGCACTATTACCATTATAATAAAGCCAAAAAAGATACTTTAAAAACTTCTGAGGCACTGGCATTTTTCTGTAATGGTTATACATGAATTGACTCATGTTCAGGGGAGAAAGGAAGCTAATGAGAGAGGTACAATATACCATTTCGTTTCCTCAAGGCAGGGTTAAAATGGGATTTCTCAACATGTGGTTACTTCAAAGGGTGTGTGCAGCATACATTACCAATTACCAGTAAGTTGCATGATTTCACTATATTTCTAGAACTCCAGTGCCTGAGTTAAACAGAAGTCATGTTTTTCATGTTGATATATGAAATGACATACGTCTCTAGTTCCTTGGGAGAGCATGCAATTTGTAAGGCCTATTATTTTTATGTTATGAAACCCATCTCTGTAATTATTAGGCAGAAGGCGTAATGAAGTTGGCTGAATACAAAGGAAGGGGAAGCGAAGTGTTTCCAGCTCTCTGATGTTTTCTAGTGATAGCCATTGATTAGAACACTGTTATTTTAAAGCAATTTTACTGAAAACAGAATATGTTTACAGAACATTAAGTGATGACTTTATTGAGCTTTAAATTTCATGATTTGGGCATCAGTCTCTCCAGAATTTCAGGATATGTCTTAATATGTTTAGAGTTGTTGTAAAAAACACCTGAGACTGGGTAATTTATAAAGATAAAAGGTTCTTTGACTCATAATTCTGGTGGCTGGAAGGTCCAAGATTGGGCATTGGCATCTTGTTGAAAGCCTTAGGTTGCTTCAACTCACAGTGGAATGCGAGCCAGTATGTGCAAAGAGATAGTGAGAGAGGAAGCAAGGGAGATGGGGTGAGGGTGGGGGGTCCCAGGCTCTTTCTAACAACCAGCTCTGATGGGAATTAATAGAATGACAATTCACTCGCCCTGAGGGAGGCCATTAATCTATCCACGAGGGATTTGCCTCCATGATCCAAACACCTTCCACCAGGCCCACCCCCAACACCACTACACTGGGGCTCAGATTTCAACATGAGTTTTAGAGGGGACAAACGTCCAAACCACAGCATAGCATGGTGGGAATAGGATAAAGCAGGGATCCATTGTTAGATTTTACTCACAAGTAAAATGTGTTGTTCTGAGTCTTCTTGGTCAGATCCTCCTTTCAGATAATAATTCTTAGATTGAAAGGGTCAGTTCTAGAGTGACATTACATATACTGTTGTTTACAATGCAATGCTCTTTGCAAAAACAGGTTTAGGTTAAAGAAAGGCCAGTGGTCAGGCTGACTGGCAACATACAAAGGAAAGGCTATAAAAACTTTAACTTTACAAAGTTGTTCTTCAGCATTTTGCTATGTGGCATTTACTATTTCAGAAACTAAAGAACAATATTAACTGAAATGTTCATAAAGTCATCAAGTTTATATGCCTCCTTTTAAAAATATTATTTGAGAGGTGGGAGAATCATTTGAGCCCAGGAGTTCAAGACCATCCTGGGCAACATAGCAAGGCCCCATCTCTAAATTAAAAAAAATAAAAATTAAAATGTCATTTGATCCTGGAAGTCTCACACATTGTAAAGGAAATATTTAAATAAGGCTCTTTAGGTTACTTGAAACACTCTTTGGCTTGGCTTAGCTTGGCTGAAATGAACATCGTATTATGTTGGAGAAGAGTACTTTGTTCTGCTAATATATAATATTATATATGTACTACTGCTTTATGAATTAATTGTTTCATGGATGTTGGCTTATATCCCCAACTAGGTTAAAAATAGCAGTGGGCAGGAGCTGTGTCTTATATTCCTTTTGTATTCTCCATGGTATCAAATATAATGCTGAAAATAAGGCTGCATTTGGAAAGAAGAGGAAAAACACAAGACCAGTGAGAGAGAAAGCACCAGAGAATGAAAATCTGAAAGGAGACTAGGGATGCTTCAGCCTAAAAGAACAATCTAGGGCTGGACTTAAAGGTCTGAGGTCTGAAGACCCTGCAACATGTCCCCTTCCAAAAGAAGCTGTTACAGGTGGGGCTCTGTTTGACTTTCAGAAGGATTTTTGCTGGGCATGACTCCTCACATTAAGTGAGAAAATTTTTAGAACTTTTGTGCTGGCGCATTCATATTTGAAATTCAGTCTAATGTTCTTATCGAGCACATCAAAGGAAATAGCCCTATTTTGTAATCTATTGGAGCTTTAAGAAAATTTTAACTGGATCAAATCAACTATGTGCAGAGATGCTTTGAGTTGCTTTACGAAGCACTTATATGATTTATGGCATCGATTCCCAGGTATGTGTAAAGGATTATTTCAGAATTAATCAATTATATCTTATATCATCACCCACAACAATCATCATCTTTAGCTACCATTACATTTGGACCAAAAGAGTGAACATCTTAAAATTCCTCTGGAATAAATGATCCATGCTAGTTCTCATCAATTCCTCAGACAAGGGTTCACTTGGTTAGATGTTAAAGTTTGAATCTGGCCAGGCACAGTGGCATATGCATGTAATCTCATCACTTTGGGAGGCCAAGGCTGGTGGATTGCTTGAGCCCAGGAGTTTGAGACCAGCTGAGGCAACATGGTGAAACCCTGTCTCTACAAAAAAATGCAAAAATTAGACGGGTGTGGTGGTGCATGCCTGTAGTCCCAGCTACTTGGGAGGCTGAGCTGAGAGGAATCCTTGAGCTCAGAAAATCGAGTCTGCAGTGAGGCATGGTCACACCACAGGGCAACTGAGCAAGATCTTGTGTTTGAACTAATAGCATGCAACTTTTTGCTGCTGTTATTTAATTAATAGTTTATTTGATAAATATACTCCACGAGAGGCATTTCAAATGGATTTGGGGGATAAAGACAAACTTCTTTATGTTTGTGGAGATAAGCATCAGTAGAAGGAGGGAGACCATCAGGAATGATACGCGTTACTATCATCATGTATGTGAACTACAACACATAAAACTAAGTCTTACGTTGAGAAAAACAGTTGGAATTTAAGCACTGCTGGTGTGTTATTTGTTAAGCTAGTGTCTCTCGGCTTTGAACCCATGCTTCCATATCCTGTTTTGTGATGCTGGCACTCTGCAAACCTTTCTCTGTGTTGGTTGCTCCCTTTAGGCTCTGCCAATTGGGCGCTAGAGAGAGACTGTGGGGCTGGAGGGGCAGACGGGGTGCTCTCTTTTCCGTCTGCTTCACAGTCACCTTAGCTGTATAGGCAGCAGCAGTTCCCTCCAGACGCCGCATGATTCCAATTTGCTGACTTCCTAAAATGTAGAGAACCAGCCTTATCACGCATGCCCAGAGATGTGGCCTCACTGAACAGGGAACTCCCTCCCTTCCTCACAGGTCTGGGTCTCAGCTCCCGAGGACCCTCTCCCAGATTTCTGAGGCACCAGCATTATCCGAGCAACAGTCGCTCCTCAGAGGTTTGAATTCCCGTCTATAGCGACCCACTCTCCAACCCTGTGAGTTTCAGTCATTTCAACC
The DNA here is from genome assembly GCF_049354715.1 of Callithrix jacchus. Taxonomy (NCBI): domain Eukaryota; kingdom Metazoa; phylum Chordata; class Mammalia; order Primates; family Cebidae; genus Callithrix; species Callithrix jacchus. Next base: position 37,969,511 of record NC_133505.1, read on the forward strand.
CTATTCTCTATTTCCTAAGTCCTGGGGGGACAGCAGCATCCTATGGAGGTGTGAGGCATCTCTGAGATACCTTACTCTTCCTTTTTGCCTTTTGAGTTGTTCCATATCTGGCTAGCAATTCTTGTTACTACATTCTCTCTGTTAAACCAACCGGGGTGATTGCTGTCTTCCTACTGTATCCTGACCAACACAGCTTCCTCAAACAGTAAGACTGGGGTCAATGTTAATCTTCATAAAATGCACATGGCTGGTTGCTGAAAATTTTGGGCAGATAAGAGGGAAAAATGTGTTCAAGTTTTTGTGTGAACATATGTTTTCATTTCTGTTGGGTAAATACCGAGGAGTGGAATGGATGGGTCACAAGGTATTGGTTGAACTGTTTATGAAGCTGTCAAAATAGTTTCCGAAGTAGCTGCACCATTTAACATTCCTGCCAGCAACACATGAGAATCCCAATGCTTTACATACTCTCCAATACTTAGTATTGTCACTCTATTTTAGCCATCCTGGTGGACGTATAGATGACATCTCATTGTGATTTTAAATTTCATTTCCCTAGCGACTACATTGAGTGTCTTTTCATATACTAAATGCCTTTTGGAGGTGCATTTTGGTGAAATATCTGTACAAAGCATATGCCCACCTTTTATTAGATTACTTATCTTCTTGTTGTAAGAACTATTTACATATTCAAGATATCCATCTGTGTTTGGCAAATATTTTCTCCCAGTTTGTGGCTTGCCTTTTAATTTTCTTAACATTTTGAAAAGCAAAAGTTCTACATTTTGGTTAATTATTATTATTATTTTTTGAGACAGAGTCTTGCTCTCGTTGATCAGGCTGGAGTGCAGTGGTGCAATCTCAACTCACTGCAACTTCTGCCTCCCGGGTTCAAGTGATTCTCCTGCCTCAGCCTCCTGAGTAGCTGGGATTACAGGTGCCCACCACCACACCTGGCTAATTTTTGTACTTTTTAGTAGAGATGGGGTCTCGCCATGTTAACCAGGCTGGTCTCTAACTCCTGGCCTCAGGTGATCTGCCCACCTTGGCCTCCCAAAGTGTGCCTGACCTTAATTAATTTATTTTAAAAAACTCTTTTCAAAACTCAAGATCACTAAATTCTCCTACTGTAGAAATTTTATAGTTTTGGCTCGTATATTTAAGGATTTATTTTGAATTAAATTTAGTGGATATTGTGAGATAAAGATTCAGGTTTTGTGTTTTTTTTTTTTTTTTTTTTTTTTTGGAACTGACACTCCGGTTGTTTCAGAACCATTTCTTTGAATGATTATCTCTCTCTCTCTCTCTCTTTTTTTTTTTGAGATGGAGTTTCGCTCTTGTTACCCAGGCTGGAGCGCAATGGTGTGATCTCGGCTCACTGCAACCTCCACCTCCTGGGTTCAAGCAATTCTCCTGCCTCAAACTCCTGAGTAGCTGGGATTACAGGCACACGCCACCATGCCCAGCTAATTTTTTTTTTTTGTATTTTTAGTAGAGACGAGGTTTCACCATGTTGACCAGGATGGTCTCGATCTCTTGACCTCATGATCCACCTGCCTCGGCCTCCCAAAGTGCTGGGATTACAGGCTTGAGCCACCGCACCCGACCTTGAATGATTATCTCTACCCCATTGAATTGCCTTGGCATCTTTGTCAAAAATCTATTGGTTACACGTGTGTGTATTTTATTTCTAGAGTCTCTATTCTGTTCCGTTGATTTATATGTCCATCTTGATACTAATATGAAACTATTTTGATTACTGTAGCGTAACAGAAAGTCTTAAAATGAGTTAGTAAGTTCTTCAACTTCTTTTTCAACATTGCTTTGGCTACTCTGGTTTCTTTGCATTTCCACATACATTTTAAAATTAGCTTGTCATGTTTATAAAAATAAAGTCTGTTGGGATTTTAATTGGGATGTCCTTAATTCTACAGACCAATCTGGGGTGATAGCAGTAAACATTTTATGATTTGTTACATTAAAATACCTAGGTCTATCTTGCACTTCGAATGAATTTTACCATACGTGATTTTGTGACATCATGCACCGCTCATTTGTGAAATATCAGATCACTGAGTCATGCAGAACTTCCAAAAGTTTACAAATTATATTATATATTTAAAATTATATTGATTAATATCACTATCTCACTGAAAATGTCTTTAAGTATCATGGAGCTTTTAAGCTCACAGTGGCACAAACATGTTTCTAAAAATTCTGACTTTTTCATGGAAAGCTCTAATTTTATCACTGGCAACAAAGGCTTTCAGTTGTTTTCCTTGAAGTGTCAGCCTTACTTTTGGTTCTTTTTTCAGAAAACATCTGCTAAAAACTCAAGCCTGAATCTGAGTTGTCTGTCAGTTGCTCTTAAAAAAAAACACACAACAATGTTAAAAGACAGACTGTCAGAGTGGATCAAGAAACAAAACCCAATTATATGTTGCTAACAAGAAACTCCTTTTTACAATGGGGCCAATTTGAGGGTGGAGGGTGAGGACTGAAAAACTACCTATTGGGTATTATGCTGATTACCTGAGTGACAAAATTGTCTGTACACCAATTCCCCACAATATGCAAGTTGCCCACTTAACAAACCTGCACATGTACCCCTTGAAACTAAAAGTTGGAAAGGAAAATAAAAAAAACTCATGTTAACTATAAAGGCATATAAAAGTAAAAGGATGGAGAAAGATATACCATGCTAACACTAATCAAAAGACAGCAGAGTAGCTACATTAACTTTAGACAGAGCAGGCTTCAGGCCAAGGAAAGCTGGAGGGGATGAAGAGGAGTATTCCATAAAAATAAAAGGATTAATTCTCCAGGAAGATGTAATAACCCTTAATTGTGAATGTCCCTTACAACAGAGTATGAAAATACATGACACAATAACTGATAGAACCGTAAGGAGAAACAGATGGATCCACCATTATATTTGGAGACTTTAAACACCCCTTTATGGGTAATTAATAGATTCAGCTAGCAGAAAATCAAATAAAAATGGTGTTTTATGAAACAAAACCAAATAATGGTTAGGGCAGCGGCCAATTCAAACACAGAGGCTTTCTCTTGAGACAACCATTGTATAGCTGACCCAGGAACAACACAGGTTTGAACTGAGCAGGTCCACTTATGCATAGATTTTTTTTCCATATAGTGAAAATTGTTTTGGAGATTTGCAATAACTTGAAAAAACTCACAGACAAACCAAGTAGCCTAGAAATATCAGAAAAATTAAGAAAAAGGTATGCCATAAATGCATGAAATATATGTAGATGCTAGTTTATAATTTACTATCATAAACATATACAAATCAGTGATAAAAAGTTAAAATTTATCAAATCTTATAAACACAAACGCAGACCATATGTGTTTCCATTCCCAGTCAACAGAAATGTAAACAAAAGCAGTAAAGATGCAGTGTTAAATCACAACTACATAAAATTAACTGTAGTACATACTGTACTACTGTAATAATTTTGTAGCCACCTCTTACTGCTGTTTCAGTGCGCATAAGTGTATCCACTTAAAATGCCACATGAGCAGTTTGTCTCTCTAGTAAAATTCGTATCACAGTAAAAAGTGATCTCTTGTTCTTACGTATTTTTCATCATGTTTAGGGCGACACCATAAACCTTGAATAACATTATGGGACCCACATGAATTGCCACCAGTAATGCTGGAAGTGCTCCCAAGAAGCAGAGAAGTCATGATGGAGTGTATTTTCTTTCTGGGTCCACAAGGGGGTGCAGTTTCAGGGGCAAGAACTACCTAATGCCCCTCTCTCCTCTCTCCATCCAGGAGACTTAACCGTTTTTGTTTTAAACTTTCAGGGGGAAAAAGACCAAAGATCAATCACTCCAGTGGAAGTTTAGAGGAACTCTTTTCATTGGCCAGGGGGCTTGGAAAAGGTGGGAATTCCTCCCAGGTTAAAAGTCCCTGTCTCCCTCATCAGGGCGGATTTCCCCCTCTGGGGTCCCCTTCCACAATCCTCGTGAAAGCTGCATTTCCTCTCCTGGATTCCATACTTGGGTCCCTTCCACACTCTTCGTGGAAGCCTTTTTCTCTCTCCTTTTTCTCTGCCTAAATAAATCACTTTCTGCAAAAACTTTTTGGGGTCCGGTATTTACTTTACAAGCTGTGCCCCGCGTGGTCCCCTCTCCCATTCTCAGGTGAGTGAAAGACCAAAAGCCTGGGAAATAGTCCTCTCAGGGGAGCTAAGCGCTCCCCTGCACCCCAAAACCCGCAAACATTTTGACGAGTCAGCCATGAGAGGGGTACACAGGAAAAAAAAAAAAAAACTTCAAACTGTAAGTAAAACCGTTCCCATTCCGTCTGTCTCTTTAAAAACACCAAAGTAGCGGCGCCAAGCCTCGGGGGCAAAACCCAGCCTGTCTTTAAGCGGCGAGGGCCAGGTTAAAATAAAGGCGCAGTTTTTCCTCCAAACTCTCTACTTGCTTTCTGCTCCTCTGTGCCAAAAACCTGCAGGAGGCAAGGCAGGCAAACACTGTCTGCAGTTACCTGGTGTCCCCGGCCGTGTGTTCTTGCAGTAAACTAAACCTGCCGGGCAAAAAGTGCAAACACTCTCCCCGGGTCTTTCGCTCCTTGCCGTTTGGGAACTGAAACTGGAAAACCGTGGCTCAGCCCCGGGGATGGGCCCAGGAACGTGCTGCGGCCACTGTCACCGGCGCTGCAGGCTGGAAAAAAACAGCAGGGGCCGGGGGCTGTGGCTCACGCCTGTAATCCCAGCACTTTGGGAGGCCAAGGCGCGTGGATCATGAGGTCAAGAGATCGAGACCATCCTGGCCGACATGGTGAAACCCGGTCTCTACTAAAATACAAAAATTAGCTGGGCGTGGTGGTGCACACCTGTTAGTCCCAGCTACTCTGGAGGCCGAGGCAGGGGAATTGCTTGAACCCGGAGGAAGAGGTTGCAGTAAGCCGAGATTGCGCCACTGCACTCCAGCCTGGCGCTTGGCGACAGAGCAAGACTTGTCTTAAAAAAAAAAAAAAAAAAGCAGGGAGGGGGCAAGGTATAGCCCAAGCCTGCACGGAGCCAAAAGGCACGGTGGCCTGTACAACAGCCCGGCTAGCCTCGCCGGCGTTCCCTAGTCAAAACAGCAGTAAGAAAGGGGTCCAGGGTGCGCACATGGTCCTGGCATCACGGCAACCACGGCAAAACAGGCCGCAAGGGGCGGGGCACGCCTTCTCCTCTGGCACATAGCAGTGTAAAAAGGCTGTCCTGGGCCTTCGCCTGCCAGCCGTGGGTCCCTGTGTGCCTGTGTGGGCGGGGCTGAAAAGGCAGCGACTAGGGAAGTAGCCCAAATGCACAGGCAGTTCTGGCAAGGTCAACACAGCAGACCAAAAACGGCGGGGGGACGGGGGCAGCAGGGGTCATGGTTCTCAAAACTTACAAGTGGATTTTTGCTTGTCCCAGTGGCTCATACCTGTAATGACAGCACTTTGAGAGGCTGAGGCAGGAAGATGGTTTGAGTCCAGGAGTTCAAGACCAGCCTGGGCAATATAGTAAGACTCTGTCTCTACAAACACAACAACAACAACAACAACAAAACCCACAGACAAAAAACAACTTACATGTGGCCTTTTGACTGCGTAGGGAACCCCTGCAGTGTTCAAGGGTCGCCTGCAGTTTTGTAGGCGGCAGAAGTTGCTTTCGGTGTGTTTCCTGTGTCATCATCTAGAATTATCAAAAAGTCATGGATTTAAAGGTTGAGATGTAATAAAATAAACAATCTTTACTGCTTCAAGAACACTGTTAAGAACAGCTGGTTTTATTATTTTTTCTCTTTTTAGTTTTTGCAAGTGTGTAGCATTAAGAAATACAGTGACTGCTGGTGCAGTTTGGTGTCCTGCCTTGACTGGTGTGAAGATGACTTCAGTTTTACTCATCACTGCTTTTGCACTATCATCACCAATGTCGAGACACTGGAAAAGGCAAATAACATGTTAGTATTATCATCAATACACTTCTGGCTTGTGGACCCTTTGCAATAGTTTCAGGGAACTCTATCAGAGTTCCATGAACCACACTTTATATCACTGAATATATAACACCATTATTTTATGTTCTATGGAGACAAAAAATGCTGCCAATTAAATGATGATTAAATACTTGTTTATCATTTCGATTTTTATTTGGCCCTCATTGAAATAGCTTCTTAAGGCTTATTTAGCAAAGACATTCCTCTATATCATGTGTGTGTGTGTGTGTGTGTGTGTGTGTATGTACACACACATATGAAAAGTCAAATGTAATTGAAACAAAGTGTCTAAGCATTCCTGAGACAACTTCACATTCCGAATTCAACTCTTCACAAACATTTTTTGACATTGACTCATTAATGTCCATGTTTCAAAATCAAGAATGTTCTTTAAAGAGCGCACTCTTGTCTCTGGAATTGTCCCCCAGGTCCCCGACATGATTTAGCACTTTTGGATGAACCAGAGCAGGCAATGACAGCTACAGCTACATCCTGACAGCTGCCTGGTCTCGGTGCCTGTCACAGGCACCCTGAGTTCAGCAATGTTAAAACAGGAAAAAAATTTGCACCTTAGAGTCAGTGACATCGGGAATACAGTGAGATACCCACTTCCAAAGGTCTTAATGGTCTTTTTAAAAAAATCAATTCTAACTTTTTCCTCTTTCTACTATTGTAAAATAGGTGAATTTTATTAACCATAGCAATCATTTGCAGCACATACAAAGAAAGCCTTTCATTAAAATTTATCCTAATTATTTGCATAATGATAATCATAAGTCATTAAAGTGAATTGCAGGAGTCAGAAAATTATTAAAGGTTGGTAATGGTTTTTAATCCAACCAATTGAAGAAAAGTAGTCCTTCAAACTCTGATTATAGTCAGTCTTTTATAGACTTGTTTGGAGGACATTTACACACAGCCTCTAGCATACTTCAAGTCATATCTAGTCACTTGTAATACCAACTACAATGTAAATGCTATGTCAACAGTGGTTATGCTGTATTGTTTTAAAATTTGTGTTATTTTTTATTGTTGCATTGTGGTGTTTTTTTCAGAATATTTTCAATCTACTGTTGGTTGAGTCTCGGGATGTGAAACTCCAAAAGAGGGAGGACTGGTTATAACCTTAATCCAAGAGAAATATACGACGGTTATTAAGATTGCAATGTCTTTCTATTATCTCTGTAGTAACTGGTTACTAAAGTGACTAGTTATTAAATATATTTTTAAATATTAAACAGTTTTTATTGGGGTAAAGCTCACAGAACATAAACTTCATGATTTAAGAGTATATAGATCTGTTTCTACAAAAAATAAACAAATTAGCGGGTGTGGTGGCCCATGCTTGTTGTCCCAGCTACTTGGGAGGCTGAGATGGGAGAGTGGTTTGAGCTTGGAGGCTCAAGGCTGCAGTGAGGCAAAATTGCACTGTAGTACTCCATCCTGGGTGACAGAGCGAGACCCTGCCTCAAAATAACAACAACAATAGTGTCTAATTCACAATATTGTACAACCATCACCTCTATCTAGTTCTAAAGCATCTTCATTGCCCCCCCAAAAGGGAACCACTTACTTACCCATTAAGCAGTCTACTCCCCTTCCCCCTGCTCCTAGTCCTTGGCAACCACCAACCTTTGTCTCTGTAGACTTACCTATTCTAGATAGTTCATGTAAGTGGAATCATATACTACTTTTAGGCTGGGTGCGGTGGCTCATACCTGTAATCCCAGCACTCTGGGAGGCTGAGGTGGGCAGATCACGAGATCAGGAGTTCAAGACCAGCTTGACCAATGTGGTGAAACTCTGTCTCTAGTAAAAATACAAAAATAAGCTGGACGTGTTGGCATGTGTCTATAATCCCAGCTATTCAGAAGGCTGACTCAGGAGAATCATTTGAATCCGGGAGGTGGAGGTTGTAATGAGCTGAGATTGTGCCACTGCACTCCAGCCTGGGTGACAGAGTGAGACTTCATTAAAAAAAAAAAAAGTGACTTTTTTGTATGGCTTCTTTTACTAAGCAGGTTTTCAAGTTTCATCCACCTCATAGGACATGTCGGTACCTCATTCTTGTTTATGGCTCCGTAATATTCCACTGTATGACTATACCACAGTTTCTTTAAGCACTTACCAGTCGATAGACTTTTGGGTTGTTTCCATTTTTGGCTATCGTAGATAGTGATGCTATGAGCATGGATGCACAAGCTTTAGTTTGAATACCTCTTTTTCAGTTCTTTAGGAATCTACCTAGGAGTGGAGTTGCTGGGTCATAAACTTGTGTCTTAAACATAGGATTTGGAGAATGTTATCTAAACTCTGTACTAAAAGAAGCCTCTCCTTTAAGCAAATGGCCTTCTGCCAAACTATTCATGTACCAGTGGTATTTGTCTCTTGCAGATCCCCTAGAAAAAGACATATACATGCACATATAGTCATTAATGTGTTATAGTTTACACATGGAAAAAGTAGAAAAATGCTTAATGGAAATGAGAAATGTGTGATACTATGCTTTCTTCCACACAGCCTCCCCACCACATATTCTTTTGACCAAGCACACTTACCAGCCCTCAGTCTCTCTACAATATCTTCTGATTCATCTGCCAAATCTCAGTACAAATTATGCTGTTCCTACTCATTCATTCAGCAAACCACGTGACAGACGAAGTGTTAAGTGGAGGGAATCCCATTTCAAGCAAAACACATTATCTCCTGTCTTAGTCTGTTTTATGCTCCTATAACCGAATACCACAGTTTGGGTCATTTATAAGGAAAAGAAATTTATTTCTTATGGCTCTGGAAGCTAGGGAGTTTAAGGTCAAGGGACTGATCATCTGATAAGGGCTTTCATGCTGTGTCACCCACAGTGAAAGCTGGAAGGATAAGAGAGCATGAGAGAGCAAAGGAAAGGGGGTTGAACTCATTTTATCTGGAACTTACTCCTAACCCACTCCCAAGGGAATGGCATTAATTCATTCATGAGGGGAGAGCCTCTAATCACTTCTTAAAGGTCCCACCTCTTTATACTGTTATAGTGGCAATTAAATTTCAATGTGACTTCTGCAGGGAACATCCAAACCATAAATTACCTCTATCCTCTGTGAGTTTACAGTCTTATTGGGGAACAGATTTTCCCCAGATGAAGAGGTTAGTAAGTAATTATGAACTGTAGGCTGGGCACAGTGGCTCACGCCTGTAATTCCAGCACTTTGGGAGGCCGGGAGGCAGGTGTGGATCACTTGGAGGTCAGGAGTGAGACCAATCTGACCAACATGAAGAAACCCCGTCTCTTCTAAATCATGGCAGGAGGTGAAAGCTGAGCATGGTGGCATGTGCCTGTAATTCCAGCTACTCTAGAGGCTGAGGGACAAGAATCGCTTGAACCTGGGAGGTAGAGGTTGCAGTGAGCCAAGATCACGCCACTGCACTCCAGCCTGGGTGAGAGAATGAGACTGACTCTGTCTCAAAACAAACAAAAAATGAAGGCTGAGGCAGGCAGATTGCTTGAACTTGGGAGGTGGATGTTGCAGTGAGCAGAAGTCACACCACTGCACTCCAACCCGGGCAACAGAGGGAGACCCTGTCTAAAAAGTGTGTGTGTGTGTATGTGTGTGTGTATGTGTGTGTGTGTGTGTGTAAACGGTGATAGGTATTTTGAAAGGCTACTCTATATGAATATCTTAATTATATGAATATGTTAACCTAACTTAGCTGGCTAAGTCAGAAAGCCGTGTTTGGGCTGAGATAACCTGAACTTGGTGGACAGGTACTAACCTGCTGAAGAGGAGGGTGGGCTGGTGGAGGAGGAGCATTGCACACACAGAAAGCAGCAGGTGCACCACTCTGCATCCAGAAAGGAAGAGTGAAAGACAAACAAGATTCCATAGTAAGGAGATCAGGGGGAGTGTTGCTCTTTCACTTTAGAATAGTGGGATCTGGTAAAGAGAAGCAGATGGAAGGCAGGATAAATGGGATTGGCAATATACTTTCAGCTCTGTGTTTCAAAACAAAATTACTCTTGCTGTGTTTGGGAGACGAAATGACTGGTTGTATTTAATAGGAGTGGATTCCCTTTACTCTAGAATTGAACCTAGTGCCCAAGCATGACATGTAAGTTTCTCTAAGTGGGCTCCTTTTTTTTCAATTTCATCCTCACATGCCCTGTGATACTGATTGTTTCCTGAGAACATGTACCATGCTCACTTGAAATGCCCTTTCTTTCTCTCACTTCTCCTTTCTCCGTCTATGGAAATGTCAATTATTATTAAAAGACCAATGTAAGACCACATCCTTTGGGAAGCATTCTCTTTTTTCATCCCTACTCAATATGAATTCTGCTTCTCCTTCCATAACATAGAATCTGAATTTCCAAATAAGACATATCACACTTCTCTCCACCATGAGACTGTAAAAAATATAAAAGGGACAATATCCTCTTTTCTCCCTCTGGCCTCCCCCCACCCCTGGTATTTCCTAGATCATTGCTTTGAACTCAGTAGTGCACTTTGAAGTGAAATTCATCATTACATTTCATTATACTATAAATGTCATTAGATCTCTCATGGATCCAAATTAAGAATGCATCATACACATAAACACATGTAAAGGCACACTTCTAAGAGCAGAATGGGCAATAAATTAATGCTTTGCTTGGGTTGAGAGAGAACACACTAGAAAGTAGATAGAGAAAGGGAAGGGACGAGGAAAGAAATAGGCATGTGAGTTGGAGTGGGTAGGCAAATAGGTGAAAAGGGTGAGAAGTAAGTGAGGTGACTAGAGGATGACTGTATAAATAACCATGCCGATGTGGTTTAGCTGCGTTCCCACCCAAATGTCAACTGTGGCTCCCACAATTCCCACATGTTGTGGGAAGCACCTGGTGGGAGGTAACTGAATCATGGGGGTGAGTCTTTCCCATATTATTCTCATGATAGTGAATAAGTCTCACAAGATCTGATGGTTTTGTTTTGTTTGAGACAGAGTTTTGCTCTTGTTGCCCAAGCGGAGTGCAATGGTGCAATCTTGGCTCACTACAACCTTTGCCTCACGGGTTCAAGTGATTCTTCTGCCTCAACCTCCCGAGTAGCTGGGATTACAAGCATGCACCACCATGCCCAGCTAATTTTTTGTATTTTTAGTAGAAACAGGGTTTCACCATGTTAGCCAGGTTGGCCTTGAACTCCTGACCTCAGGTGATCAACCCACCTCGGCCTATCAAAGTGCTGGGATTACAGGTGTAAGCCGCCACACCAAGCCAAGATCTGATGGTTTTTTTTTTTTTTTTTTGAGGTGAAGTTTCGCTCTTGTTACCCAGGCTGGTGGCTCAAGCCTGTAATCCCAGCACTTTGGGAGGCCGAGGCAGGTGGATCACGAGGTCAAGAGATCGAGACCATCTTGTTCAACATAGTGATCTGATGGTTTTATAAACGGGGGTTTCCCTGCACAAGCTCTCTTCCTTGTCTGCCACCATGTGAGATGTGTCTTTCACCTTCTTCCATGATTGTGAGGCTTCCCCAGCCATGTGGAACTGTGATTCTTTTGTAAATTGCCCAGTCTTGGGTATGTCTTTATCAACAGCATGAAAATGAACTAATATACATGTTGATCTGAAGCTGAAGGCTTGCATCAGACAACTTATGTTTTTCTCACACATTTACACTAAGGGCTGGAAAAAAGATATGAAATAGTCATGAACAGATAAACTAGTTGATGTATGTGTGTATGTATACATATGTATGTATCTAAGTATAGACAGATATGCACACACACACATATATATATATACATCTCAAATGTAAGACAAGATATAATGTGTTCTTACTATTCTCTTTTGCCATTTTCTAGTTTGGGGGAAAGTTCTATTAAATCTAAGTTGATGAACATTATTCCCCCTGCTAGTACCAAAAGTCCTGACTTGTAGGGAAGACAAGGCTGAGGTCAGTGCATATGTCTGAGCTGGGGATCTTGTGGAAACACAGATTCTGACTGAGTAGGCGTGGAGTGCAGCCTGAGTTTCTGCTTCAGGTGATGCCGATTCTGCTAGTCTGTGGCCCACACTTTGAATACCAAGGGACGGGATGATTTCTGGCAATCCTTTCTTATTCTGCTGCAGTTGTTTTGCTTGGAAAACTTTCTACCTTTTAGAAGTATTCACCTATAAATCACTTACAGTTTAATCTATATAGTTTCAGGTGATAACAAAATAGGACACTTCAAGGCAAGGAATTAAAAGGTAAGTAACATTATTAAATATAATCCAGAATTTTCCCTAAGGCAATAAAAACTTGCAAAGTTAGTGATAAGTGTGAGGCTTGAATTTTTAAGGATGCTCTTAAAACCCAGTGGACAGCCAATGATGAGTGAAGATTCAGTCCTCGTCTCTCTTATTGGAAGGTGAATGTGGGCTAGATCAGTAGATAACAAAGTTTGTGTCTGTGACCCACAGTAAGAAACATATTTTAGGTTGTGATCTCACACATAAATGAAAGTTTCATAAATAAAACAATATCAATATGTACTCTGATAACATTTATTATAATGCAATTCATTTGTTTTTTGAGATGGAGTCTCTCTTGTCGCCCAGGCTAGAGTGCAGTGGCACGATCTTGGCTCACTGCAACCTCAACCTCCCGAGTTCAAGTGATTCTCCTGCCTCAGCCTTCCCAGTAGCTGGGATTACAGGCATGTGCCACCACACACAGCTTATTTTGTATTTTTAGTACAGATGGGGTTTCTCCATGTTGGTCAGGCTGATCTTGAACTCCTAACCTCAGGTGATCTGCCCGCCTCAGCTTCCCAAAGTGCTGGGATTACAGGCGTGAGCCACCACAACCAGCCTGCAATCCATTTTTTTAAAAAATGTTTTCCACAAATGCATGGTGGCCTGCAGTTTGCAAAATTGGAAGTGGATGACCTTTTCAGCTTTCATCTTAAAGAAAAAAAAATCATTATTCTTTGGCAAAATGTCATAAGACTGTACTACATTTAGGTTCTTAAAGCATTCGTCTTTTTTATTGTGTAAAATGGAGTATTGGAAAGTTGGATTCCAGGGTAGGCTGGATGGCAGAAAAGACCTTCGTGCTCTGTCTTCCAGGAGTGCTTTTTATTATAGATACCACTTATTATTCTCCAACCTACACTAGAACTACATGTTTGATTTCTGGAATTTTATAAGGGCAAGCTGGAGTATTTTTTCCCTCAAAACTATTTAACTCTCAATTAAGCAGACAGTAGAGCAGCATGGTTAAGAGCATGAACTGAGGGCAGACTGTCTGCTCAGTATCCTGGCCATCCCACACACTAGCTGTGTAACTTTGGTCTACTGACTTCACCTTACAGAACTCACTTTCCTCATCTATAAAATGGGAACACTAATACTCGTTAAGTATCCCTTTTCCAAAATGCTTGGGGCCAGAAGTATTCAGAATTTCAGATTTCTTTTTTTATTTTGGAATATTTGCATATACATAATGAGGTATCTTGGGGATGGGAACCAAGTCTAAACATAAAATTATGTTTCATCTATACCTCATGCACATACACATAGCCTGAAGGTAATTTTATACAACATTTTTAGTAATTTCGTACATGAAACAAAGTGTGTGTACACAAGGTCAAGTGCAAAATTTTCTACTTGTGGTGTTATATCAGTGCTCAAAACGTTTGGATTTCGGATTTTTGGATTAGGGATGGTCAGCCTGTAGTTCCTACCTAACAGAATTGAGGTGAAAATTGAATGGGTTAACGTTGTAGACAAGTGCAACAGGAATGTTATCAGCTACTGTTAGCTAGACTTCAATTACAATGTAAAATTTGAGCCTAACTCCAATTTCGTGACAAAGTAGAAGAGTAGTATTATATGAACAAGTACTTCTAAACCAATGTCTTGATATTGAGTTATAATAAATATTAAGTCCAATAAAAGTGCTTTTGGCGATCCCAAATGCAATTTCCCCCCAGTCCTGATTGAAACAGGCCTGCAATAGCTTAGTTATCTAACAATTAACATTCTGAAACTACACTCAGGGAAAAAAGATTCTACCAGAAATTTACATTTTGTACTAGAACATAAAGATCCAGTAAAATGTCACACTTCTGTGGGAATGTAACAGTCAGGGATATGTTGTTTAAGTGGAAGGATGCAGGTTCCATTCTGTGTAACACCAAAGAAAATATGACATGTTTGAGAATTTTTTTTTTTTTTTTGCATGGTAGTCTTCCTTTCTCTGTTGTTACACATTTTTTGGGTGGGTTGGGTGGTGGGGTCAGTGGAAAGTGCTTGTAGAAGTTTAGAAAGAGATTCAGCTGCTAAAGGGAAATATTATATCCATTTTTCAGATGTTCTACCTATTAAATTGTGAAAATAATAGCATAAATACCCTTTTGCGGTTCTAAATTGCTTAACTTTCCCCCAAAAAACTAACAAATGAACCTAAACAGCTCCAATATAAACCTTTATAAATATGGTCTAGAACCAAATATGCTACCTGTCGTGGAAATGATTACACCGCAGAAGGAAGTGAGACTCAGTCTTTCGTGCCTTCTTGCTTATGACATGCCGTTGCTGTCTGTGTGGGTAAAAATCTGTTACTATAGTCAGCTGTTTAAATGGCCATAGGAAACGAGAGTGTGTTCAGTGCCTAACTATAACCGCTTCTAAGACTTAAACCATAAAGGCTTCATATGTATGTGAATTTTCATAAGGTCAGCATGGGAGTACAGTGCAGAGTATTTGAAATAAAGGTATTTTTCCGGCTGGGTGCTGTGGCTCACACCTGTAAACCCAGCACTTTGGGAGGCTGAGGCAGGCAGATCATTTGAAGTTAGGCATTTGAAACTAGTCTGGCAAACATGGTGAAACCTCATCTCTACCAAAAATACAAAAATTAGCTGGGCATGGTGGCATGCACCTGTAATCCCAGCTACTCCGGAGGCTGAGGCAGAATTGCTTAAACCTGGGAGGTAGAGGTTGCAGTAAGCCAAGATAGCAACACTGCACTCTAGCCTAGGCGACAGAGCGAGACTCCATCTCTAAATAAATAAATAAATAAAATAAAGGTATTTTTCCAAATAAAGTCTAAAAGGAAAACATAAAGTATCTCCTCTCCCTGGTTCCTTACTCCTGTTAGTCACAAAACTTGTCCAAATGCCTCCTCTCCTTCCCTCCCCTCCCCCTCCCTATGCCCTTGCCCAGGACTTCATTACCCCACATTTGCATCTCTACAGCCTCCTGTAGGTTGCCTTGAGACCTGAGGCCTTTCCAGCATAGCCTCAATACTGCTACTGCTAGGCCTAATCCGTAAAAACCTTACTTCAGGTTTGTCATCTTCTCTCTTTATATTCTCATCACTTCATTGGTTTAACTTTCCCCAGCTTGTAGATGGCCCCCTGAGTCCTGGCAGCTCTCCTGATTGTCCCTAAGCATACAGACACTGGAATCTGCCCACTCAACACCCTCACGCTCCAAATTCTGCATGGCAAATGCCACCTTGTTCCTCTCCCCAAGTCAAAGATGTCCAGCCACTGACTTTCATTCAGTCACTTGAGCTGGAAATCTAGATGTTATCATTGGCTCTTCCCATGTCCTCAGGAGCACAGACAGCTCATGAATTCTGGCCCCACTGGCTTGTACCTATCTGCCTTCCTTACATTCAGTTCTTGTGGCTTTTTGCCCAGATGAGTAGTCTTTGCAATATAATACTGTATATTGAGGGCAGAGAAAGAAAATATGAGAAAGTACATATATTTATGTTAAAAGGTAAGAAATGAAGCTTTTTAAATATTTGCTATAAAGATAGACACCTGGGTCCTCATTTGTCTCTTATGTTTTCTGTTCACCTGTCAAACAGAACAATAGGAAATATCCTGAGGGCGTGGTCGGAGTTCCACTGTCGGTATTACTCTGTATTGCTGTCTCCTTGCTATGAGTTGTTTTCAATGGCCCTAATTTTGTAAAAGCAAGATTTTAAAAGAACAGACCATCACTAAAATGGGCAGGCAAACCTTTTTTTACCACCAGGAGTTTTCTGGCTTTTTTCTTGGCAAAGTATTTAAAGATAAGTTACATATATTTTTTTTCTTTTAGATGAAAATGTCATAAGTCTGGGAAGAAAATTCTGAGACACATTCTGTAGGATGACTATTGAGGCACATCCTCGGTTTCAACACCCGTAGAAGGAAGGGGGAAGAAGGAAGCAAACTGAGGAGAGACAGACTTCGAGATGCATTTCCGGCCAGGACTCTAGGTTGAATCCACGGGTGCTCTGGAGCTAGAATGACCCTTCAGAGTTGTCCTGAGCTGGGCTGAGATGGCCAGTTCTTTATATTCCTGCATGGGATGGTCACTGGATGTCCACCCCAGGAAGGGGTGCAGCCCAGGCAGTCCCTAAAATGCCCACCAGCACTCCCTACATCTGGAGCAGCATGACCAACATCAGAGGAGGATGCCCTGGGTGATGGATCACAGTTTTCATCCCAGAAGACAAGGATACAGAATTGGCTGCTGCTACTGTCTAAATGTTAATGTTCCCAAAATTCATATGTTGAAACTTAACTCCCTAATGTGATGGCATTAGGAAGGGGGCCTTTGGTAGGGGCTGTAGGTCATGAGGGTTACACCCTAATTTTAGGGTATAAGGATTAGTATCCAGGGAGCTGCCTTGCCCTTCCGCCAAGTGAGGACATAGTGAGAAGCTGCCATCTATGAACTAGGAAGTGGGTGTTTACCAACAGTCACCTAATCCTCTGGCAACTTGATCTTGAATTTCTCAGCCTCCAGAGCTCTTGAGAAACCAATTTCTGTTGATTATATGCCACCCAGTCTATGGCATTTTGTTAAAGCAACTGGAACTAGAATAAGACACTGACATTTTCTGCAACTAAAAGATAGAGTGAGTCTCTATAGCACACCATGTAACAGATGTTTTTGAAAAAATCAACTCATTTCATATGTTTCCTCGAGGTAAAAAGAAAATAGCATAACAACAAATGAGAAAATAGTTGCTTTAGAAATATTGCACCCTGTGGAGAGAGTATTTTGGGTTTTTGTTTTGTTGTTGTTTTTTAACTTTTGTTTTAGTTTTCGGGGTACATATACAGGTTTGTTATACAAGTGAACTCATGACACAGCGGTTGGTTGCCGATTATTTCATCACCCAGGTACTAAGCCCGGTACTCAATAGTTGCCTTTTCTGCTCCTCTCCCTCCTCTCACCCTCCACCCTCAAATAGGTGCCAGTGTGTGTTGTTTCCTTCATTATGCTGATGAGTTTGAGAGAGTTTTGAAAAAGAATGTTGGAAAGCATTTCCACTCTTAGATGACTTTAAGTCAAAAAGCTATACAACAGTGTCTCCTATGTGCATGCAAGCATGGACACAGAATTGTTTCATATATTTAAAACTTTTCTAGATCCTTTTGTGGTTCATAAGCTTGATGATTGCGTTTCCACATCCACATGTGAGATGTGCCTTGCTCAAGCCTTGTTACAACATCAGCACATTACCTGCCTGATGTGAGCAAGAAAAAAAATAAAAATTTCCTAAGCAGAGTTTCCTTGGATTTCTAACTTATTTATAAAAACAATAAAAATGTAACATCTTCCATTCAGTGTTCAAGAACAGCTAATGGAAATTTGTAAAGATGGAAATTTGCTAGCTGAATTTCAAGAAAAATCTTTCTATAATAAGTAGATAAGACCAGGCGGGGTGGCTCACACATGTAATCTCAATACTTTGGAAGGCCAAGGAAGGCGGTTCATCTGAGGTCAAGAGTTCGAGACCAGCATGGAGAAACCCTGTCTCTACTAAAAATAGAAAATTAGCTGGGCATGGTAGCACATGCCTGAAATCCCAGCTACTCGGGAGGCCAAGGCAGGAGAATCGCTTGAACCTGGGAGGCAGAGGTTGTGGTGAGCTGAGATGGCAGCATTGCACTCCATCCTGGGCAACAAGAGTGAAACTCCATCTCAAAAAAGAAGCTGAGATTGAAAAACTGTGTGTTCAAAAGTCAATCAGAAGCCTGGGTAACATAGTGAGACTCTATCTCTACAAAAATATAAAAAATTAGCCAGGAATGGTGGCATATGCCTGCAGTCCTGGCTACTCAGGAGCTTCAGGTGGGAGGATCGCTTAAGCCCAGGAGCTGGGGCCACAGTAAGCCATGATCTCACCACTGCACTCCAGCCTGGGCAACAGAGTGAGACCCTGTCTAAAAAAAGAAAAGAAAAAAAAAGAAAAGTCAGTGGGCACTGCTTTCATTTGGAATTTTTCATCTTTTTGGGGTATTAAAAACGATTTCTTGCCACACTGCTGACACCAAATGTGGGAGTGTGTGTCCACAACAACCAATTCACCAACCCTCCCTCTATACACCAACTGATTGTTCTACAATTCATTTCTTTTTTTTTTTTTTCTTTTGAGAGTCTTGCTTAGTGGTCCAGGCTGCAGTAAAGTGGCATGATCTCAGCTCACTGCAGCCTCTGCCTCCCAGGTTCAAGAGGTTTTTCTGCCTCAGCCTCCTGAGTAGCTGGGATTACAGGCACCCGCCACCATGCCCAGCTAATTTTTGTTTTTAGTAGAGATGGGGTTTCACCTTGCTGGCCAGGCTGGTCTTGAACTCCTGACCTCAGGTGATCTTCCTGTCTTGGCCTCCCAAAGTGTTGGGATTACAGGTGTGAGCCCCTGTGGTCAGCCCTGCAATTCAGTTCTGACACTACCTAGAGTTAGTGCAGCCCCCGTGGGTTATGGGGTCCATTCCACAAGACTGTCCTCACTTCAGATTCCAGTGCCAGATCTGGGCCTCCTGTACGTCTGAGCAACCAGCTATAATCTATACATTAGGGCTCTTCACCATCCTCACAGTTTATGTTGTTAGAACAGTTCACTCACAGAACTCAGGGAAACATTTTACTTTCATTGACTGGTTTATTATAAAGAATATGATAGATGATACAAATGAACAGCCAGATGAAGAGTACATAGAGCGAGGTCCCAAGCACAGGAGCTTCTGTACCCATGGAGTTGCGACGTGCTAACGTCCCAGCACATGGTTGTATTCACCACCCAGAAGCTTTCTGAACCTGGTAGTTTAGGGATTCAGTGGAGGCTTCATCATGTAAGCATGACTCATTATTAAGTCAGTTGCCAGCCCCTCCCTCTTCCCCAGAGGATGCAGGGTGGAGCTGTAAGTTCCAAGCTTCTAATCATGGCTTGGTTTTGCTGGTGACCAGCTCCATCCAGGAGCCCACCAAGAGTTGCCTGGTTAGAACAAAAGACATTTCCATTGTCTTTTGGGCATCCCAAGAATTTCCAAAGGATTGAGGAACTCTGTCTCAGGAACCAGAGTGTATTAGTCCATTCTCACATTGCTGTAAAGAAATACCTGATACCAGGTAATTTGTAAAGAAAGGAGGTTTAGTTGGCGCGTGGCTCTGCTGGCTGTACTGAAAGCACAGTGGCTTCTGCTTCTGGGGATGCCTCAGGAAGCGCTTCCAATTATGGCGGAAGACAAAGGGGTATCTGGGCAACTCACATGGCTGGAGCAGGAGCAAGATAGAGGGGAGATGCCACACACTTTTAAACAACCAGATCTCGAGAGGACTTACTATTGTTCGAACAGTCCTAGGAGGATGTTGCTAAACCATTCATGAGAAATCTGCCCCCGTGATCCAGTCACCTCCCACCAGGCCCCACACTCACTGGGGATTACAATCCGCAATGAAATTTGGGTGGGGACACAGATCCAAACCACACCACAGAGTTGAGGACCAAATATTAGAATATAAGATGGTCCTAGTACTCCTCTTGCTCAGGAAACTACGAGAGTTTTAGGAGCTCTGTGTCAAGAACTAGAGGCAGACACCAAATATATATTTCTTATTATGGCTTAGATTTTTTTTAAATTATGACAAACAGTAAAATTAAGTATTAAGATAAACTGAATATAGGTCATTGAACTACCAAATCTCAAAGTATTAATCACTTTCAAAAGATTTTTTGAAGTAATGAAGACTAGTTAGTGATTGTTATGGAGACTGAATTTTGTCTCAGAAAAAGTTAGGTTGAAATCCTTATCCTCAGTTCCTATATGGAAATAGGGTCACTGCTGATATAATTAATTAAATTAAGATAGATCATAATTGTTAACCCTTATCTTTTTTTTTTTTTTTGAGACAGCGTTTTGCTCCTGTTGCCCAGGCTGGAATGCAGTGGCGCAATCTCGGCTCACTGCAACCTCTGCCTCCCAGATTCAAGTGATTCTCCTGCCTCGGCCTCCTGAGTAGCCGGGATTACAGGCACCCACCACCATGCCTGGCTAATTTTTGTGCTTTTAATAGAGACGGTGTTTCACCAGGTTTGCCAGGCTGGTCTTGAATTCCTGACCTCAGGTGATCCGCCTGCCTCAACCTCCCAAAGTGCTGGGATTACAGGTGTGAGCTACTATGCCCGGCCGGTAGCCCCTCATCTTATATGACTGGTGTCCCTATAATGAGAAAAGAGAGCAGATAGACATAGAGGAGAGGACCAGCTAAGGAGAAGTCAAAGACTCCATTTATGTAACTGTAAGCCAGGAAACACCTGGGTTATCCAACACTGGTAGAGGTGAGGAAGGATCCTCCTCTAGAACCTTCAGAGGGTCCATGGTCCTCCCAGCAGCTTGATTTTGGACTTCGATCCTCCACAACAGTGACAGAATAAACTCCTGTTTTTTGTTTTTGAGACAGAGTCTCATTCCATCACCAGGCTGGAACACAGCGGCGGGATCTCGGCTCACTACAACCTCTGGCTCCCTGGTTCAAGCAATTCTCCTGCCTCAGCCTCCCAAGTAGCTGGGAC
Source organism: Callithrix jacchus (assembly GCF_049354715.1). Lineage (NCBI taxonomy): Eukaryota > Metazoa > Chordata > Mammalia > Primates > Cebidae > Callithrix > Callithrix jacchus. The sequence continues at coordinate 37,990,338 of NC_133505.1, forward strand.
TACAGGTGTGTGCCACCACGCCCAGCTAATTTTTGTATTTTTTTAGTAGAGACGGGGTTTCACCTTGTTGGCCAGGATGGTCTCGATCTCTTGTCCTCGTGATTCGCCCGCCTCAGCCTCCCAAAGTGCTGGGATTACAGGTGTGAGCCACAGTGCCCGGCCACTCCTGTTGTTTGGTTCTTTGTACTTTGTGGTTCCAGCAAACCAATGCAGTGATATTAAAAATTCTCTCTGCTATTAGAAATACAATTTTAGGTGGGGGAAATATCACCTTCACCAAATGCAGCACATTTGTGTGTTTTAACATTCAGAGAATTCTACCTTTCTGGGCACTTGAGGTGACCTGCCAATTAACTAAAGTCTTAAAGTAACCTATTTTTTTCCTTTATAAATATGTCTAAAAATAGTATCCATTGGAAATTTAAAAAGTAGAGTACTTTTCTGAATCCAGTACTGCTTTTATTTTACACGGTATTTCACAGCTGTGTCTCCGGAGCATAAGCCAACAGCAAAAAAATTGTATGAGTTTCATGAAGCATGTCTTCGGGCTTTCGTAAATAATTTTAACTCAAATAAAATTGTTTCTTGCCATAAAAAAATTAAAAAATGTAAATGTTTCATTTCTCATCTTATCCTCTAGCATTTCTTTTTCTGTACATTCCATAATGTAAAGTAACAAGTGTGATAATTTGTAAACAAATTTGTATTAAAGGTGTGTGCTCAAAATTTTTTTGTTATAACTTAAGAATGGCATACAATAAAAAAATACTTGAGAATATGCTGGAAATTGTGTTTGGAAAGGTATTTGTAGAAATCCTTTGAGGCCTAGGACAATGGGCTTCTTTCTCTGTTTCTGCCAGGTCTTAAAGCTATACTAATCCAGGATTCCCCTAATCCAGTTTCAGAATTTGAATTTTTCTGGGTAAGCCAGATCAGTCAAAGCCAACCAGGCTTCAGGTTTCTTTTGAGTAGCCCCCTTATTCCTGTGGTGAGGCCCTTTGGGATCTGAGTCCTCTGTGCCTGGGATTCTCCAGCACCCCAGTCCCACAATGCAGCTTTGCCCTTGTCACCCAGAGTTGTGGAAAGCACTCCTCAGCCTCGACTTAGACCTTTGAATGCGTCCCGCCCCAGGTAAAAGAGCTTCCAAATGCCTGGTTCTTGTTTTAGATTTTCTATTTTTATCTTCTATTTAATCTTGGCCCACTTATTTTACACTGTCTTATTAGCTCTTTGATTATTATTATTATTTTTGAGATGGAGTTTTTCTCTTTTTGCCCAGGCTGGTGTGTAATGGCCCGATCTCGGCTCACTGTAGCCTCCGCCTCCCAGGTTCAAGCAATTCTCCTGCCTCAGATTCTGGAGTAGCTGGGATTACAGGTGACCACCACCACACCTGGCTAATTTTTTGTACGTTTAGTAGAGATGGGGTTTCCCAATGTTGGTCAGGCTGGTCTTGAACTCCTGACCTCAAATGATCTGCCCGCCTCTGCCTCCTAAAGTGCTGGGATTACAGGTGTGAGCCACTGTGCCCAGCTGATGCTTGTAAAAAGATTTTTGTTTTAATTCTGACTCTTTAGTTGGATTCAGCTAGAGGATTGGCCCAATTCATCTAGTCTACCATTACTAAAAGAATAATCAAAAAACATTTAGAGATTACTATCTTAGACTAATGCCAGCAGTCTCTTAATGAATCTGCAACCTTTTCTTACCCCTGATCTCTCCTCCACATTGCTGCCAGATCAATATTTTTGTTTTTTGTTAAGATTGAGTCTTGCTCTGTCACTCAAGCTGGAGTGCAATGGCGCAATCTCGGCTCACTGCAACCTCTACCTCCTGGGTTCAAGGGATTCTCCTGTCTCAGCCTCCCTAGTAGTTGGGATTACAGGAGCCCACCACCACCAGCTAATTTTTGTATTTTTAGTAGAGACGGGGTTTCACCATGTTGGTCAGCTGGTCTCGAACTCCTGACCTCAGGTGATCCACCCGCCTCGGCCTCCCAAAGTGCTGAGATTATAGGTGTGAACCACTGCGCCCGGCCCCAGATCAACATTTTTAAAACAATGTTCCCATCAAGTTGTTTTCCTGTTCAAAAAATATTTTTCAGTGACTCTCACTGTGTAGTGGCCATGTACTATAACAATTTGGTGAAACTGGAATTTCCCAATATTTCCTTTCCTGTGTGTTTCTGGATCAGCACTGGCCAATAAAGACATGTTGGATGATATTGGGGAGGTCGAAATAAAGCAGCTGCCATTTTTTTTAAATGTTTTAGTGACTGGTGGAGGTCAGGCATATTGTCACTACTCTACAGCTAGCTCACCTCATAGGCACAGGAAAGCACCCCAAACCACAGTTCCCCCATGTACTGTGCCGAGCAGTGTCATCCCGTCAACATTCACCTTCACCAGTAACCTCAGAATGTGACCTTATTTGGTAATAGAGTCTTTGCAACTGTAATTAGTTATATTAAGATTAGGTCATGCTGGATTATGGGAGGCCCTAAATCCCATGACTAGTGGTCTTATAAGAAGGCCATGTGAAGACACAGAGACACAGACATGCAGGGAAGAAGGCTGCGTGACTGTGGAGGCAGAGATTGGACGGATGCAGCTTGGCCAAGGAAGGCCGAGGATTGCCACTGCTACCCGAAGCTGGAAAGGACTCTCCCTCAGAGCCCTAAGAGGGCACATGGGTCAACCAATACCTTGCTTTTGGAGTCCTGGCCTCCTGAACTGTGAGGGACTAACTACGTGTGGTCGAAGACTCCCAGTTTCTCTGGTACTTTGTTATGGCGGCCCTAGGAAATGAATACACTGCAGCTCCTGCCAGATCTCACCCATCAGTTTCTTCAGCTCCTGGACTGAGTGCATGGTCAGCTCCATAGTGAAGGGCATAACCACCTTCTTCTTATTATTCTTTTTTTTTTTAGAGAAAAGGAGGGGGGAGTAGAGGGAGGAGGAGGAGGAAGAAAGGGTCCTTTTTCTTTTTTTTGAGACAGAGTCTCACTCTTGTTGCCCAGGCTGGAGTGCAATGCCGTGAACTTGGCTCACTGCAACCTCAGCCTCCCGTGTTCAAGCAATTCTCCTGCCTCAGCCTCCTGAGTAGCTGAGATTACAGGCCTGTGCCACCGTGCCCAGCTAAATTTTGTATTTTTACTATTTGGCCAGGCTGATCTCGAACTCCTGAACTCTGGTGCTATGCCCGCCTTAGCCTCCCAAAGTGTTGGGTGTGAGTGACCACGCCCAGCCTGGCACAAGCTTCTTCTACAAATTCTCTACTGTATCAGGGTTGGAAGTGGGGAAAGGGAAAAGTGGTTCCGGTTAGTCTTTGCAGGGTCTAGTTGTCTTTGTTGGTCCTAGTTTGCCCTTGCAGTTTCCAGTTCTCCCTTGCTCTTGTTCACGTCCAACTTTCCTTCCCAACTGCTGTTAGAGCAACTGTAGGCTCAATGCTAGGCATGAAAACAGCAGCCTGCTCGGGCTGCCCTGTCAGCTGCCACAATTGCCTGATATTTAACTTCTACAATAAATCCCATATTCCATGCCACTTGTGGTGGCTCGGGCTTTCTAATCAAACTCAGACTCTTTTCCAAATCAAGTGAAAATGAATTGAATGAAACCAATCCTGCTACCCACTTCCTTCCCTTATATTAAAATAAATGTATTTTATTTTAATATAAGTATTAAAGGTGCAGTGACCCATGCCTGTAATCCCAGCACTTTGGGAAGCTGAGGTGGGTGGGTCACTTGAGGTCAGGAGTTCAAGACCAGCCTGACTAACATGGTGAAACTTCATCTCTACAAAAACATACCAAAATTAGCCAGGAGTGGTGGCACACACTTATAGACCCAGTTACTTGGGAGGCTGAGGCAGGAGAATCACTTGAACCCAGGAGTTGAAGGTCACAGTGAGCCAAGATCGTGCACTCTAGCCCGGTGACACAGCAAGACTCAAAAAGAAAAAGAAAATCACAAAGACTAGAAAATATATTTACTATTCATTAAGCAAAAGTAGGTCATTATAAAGCTCTTCATCCTTGCAGTCTACACATTGAGTTGGCTGAGGAGGAGGAAGAGGAGGGGTTGGTTTTGCTGTCTTAGCAATGGTAGAGGTGGAAGAAAATCCTTATATAAGTGAAACTGTGCAGCTCGAACCTATGTTGTTTGAGGGTCGACGTATTATGCATTATTATTAGTAATAATAAATTTATTATTACTGTATTAAACATCAGTAAGAGGCTTAGAGAGATGAAGTGATTCAACCAAGTTGGTTAGAATTCAAACCCAGAGCTGAATTGCAGACAGGAACTTAACCACCATTTCTTCCCTCTACTCCAAATTTTTCAGAACTGAAAGGAACTGTATTCTTTACCATGGACTCTTAGGCACCCTAACTATCCCTCTCACAAACATACTCATGACCTCAAGAATTTGGTCATGTGCGGCTAGTCAGGCCTATTGATTGGACCTACGTTGAAGCAACTAGGGTGGACCTCCCTTTGCTGCTGGCCCGTGTGGACATAAGGTATAAGCAGCTCAGATTCAAGAGGAATGTGGGAAAAGTAGAGCTCAGCAAACCCAGTTTCCTAAATGCACCAATTAGGTAAATCTCTCCTCCCCGACCACGGACAGAGAGAATAAAAGGGCAGAGAGACCAGATTGAGCTGCCTCCGTCATGGAAAGAAATAGCAGAGGAGGAGAGGTAAGTGTTCCCCCACTAAGAATCAGATATGGGAAATAAGACATACATACCTATTTGTATGTACATGCATGTATTTATACTGCTATGGTTTGAATGCTGGTGTCCCCAACATTCAACGATTGTCCCCACCAACAATGTTGGTGTCCCCCCAGAATTCTTATGCCCAATGTGATACTATTAAGCAGATGCTTATGGGAAGTGATACTATTAAGTAGATGCTTACGGAAGGTGATGCTGATGTTGCCGGTCTAGAGACCATCCTTTGGGAAGCAATGGTTGTCAACTGTGAATGCATATTAAGGCGACTCTTGCTGTGTGCTTACAAGGTGAAAGAGGCAAAGGAGTTCACTCCACCCTCATGACAGCTCCACTCTCTTGACGAGATTAATACCCTTGTAAAAGAAGTTCAAGGGTGCGGCGTGGTGGCTCACGCCTATAATCCTAACCACTCTGGGAGGCTGAGGCCAGCGGATCACTTGAGCCTGGGAGTTTGAGACCAGCCTAGGCAACATGGTGGCCAGGAGTTTGAGACCAGCCTGGCCAACATGATGAATCCCTGTCTCTACTAAATATACAAAATTAACCAGGAATGGTGGTGTACATCTGCAATCCCAGGCTGAGGCAGGAGAATCACTTGAGCCCAGGAGGAGGAGGTTGTGGTGAGATGAGATCACACCACTGCAATCCAGCCTGGGTGATAGAGTGAGACTCCATTCTTTTATTTTGAGACAGAGTTTCGCTCTTGTTACCCGGGCTGGAGTGCAATGGCATGATCTCGGCTCACTGCAACCTCCGCCTCCTAAATTCAGGCAATTCTCCTCCCTCAGCCTCCTGAGTAGCTGGGATTACAGGCACGCGCCACCATGCCCAGCTAATCTTTTGTATTTTTAGTAGAGACGGGGTTTCACCATGTTGACCGGGATGGTCTCTATCTCTTGACCTCGTGATCCACCCACCTCGGCCTCCCAAAGTGCTGGGATTACAGGCTTGAGCCACTGCGCCCAGCCAAGACTCCATTCTTAATAAAAATAATAAAAATAAAAAAATAAGCCACAGCTATTTGCAGAGTCCTTTTACTATTCTCATCCCTACATAAAATGTTGTACTTTCTCCTTTCTGGCAGCCTCCCTCCTCCTTCTGCAATGTCTATCCATATTCCTTCTCAATAAGACTTCCTTGACTCCTGTTCACTTGTCTGCCTACCTCTTCTAAGCCAATGGCTCACTGCAGCCTCAACCTCCCAGGCTCAAGTGATCCTCCACCTCAGCCTCCTGAGGAGCTGGTACCACAGGCATGTATCATGTAGAGTTAGGTTTTTGCCATATTACCTAGGCTGGTCTCGAAATCCTGCGCTCAAGTAATCTGCTCGTGTAAGCCTCCCAAAGTGTTGGAATTACAGGCATGAGCCACCACACCTGGCCCAGTTATCAGTCTTGTCTATACATTGAAATTATCCAGGGAGCTTTAAAAACATTCCTAGATTTCGGGCCAGGCACGGTGGCTCATACCTTTCAGCACTTTGGAAGGCCAAGTCGGGAGGATCACTTGAGTCAGGAGTTCAAGACTAGCCTGAAAAAAAAAGAAGAGAGACTAGCCTGGACAAGGTGAAACCTTGTCTCTACTAAAAAATAAAAATAAAAAAAAAATTAGCCAAGCATGGTGGCACACGCCTGTAATTCCAGCTACTTTGGAATGCTGAGATGTGAGAATCTCTGGAACCTGAAAGATGGAGGTTGCAGTGAGCCAAGATGATGCCACTGCATTCCAGCCTGGGAGACAGAGCAAGACTCCATCTCAAAGAAAAAAAAAAAGAGAGATGAGATAAGTGAATGGGCCAGTGAAGCTAGTGGCCATGCCCCTGTGTGACCAAAACAAAGCAAGATTAGATGAGGCTGTAAAAGCAGCAGCAGGAAAGTTCCCCCAACAGAGTGGAAAAAGAGGAGAGAAATAGGGGAGCCTGTCTTTCTTGCCTGCTGTTAGTACTGGCCAAAATAGCTGTGTGCCCTGGCTTTCTTAGTTATTAACATCCATGAAGGAGCTGGCCCAGCACAGGTTAACTGGGACCCAGGTTGCCATCCAAATCATCTCTAAGAAGGCTGGCCTTGTTCTACAGAGAGAGAGGTGAGTATCATAAAGATTCTCCATCACCCAAATATTATTCAGCTCTGCCAGCTGATTAACATCATCTATGTGGTGATGGAGTAACCAGAGGAGGAGAGCTGCACCACTAGATACGCCACATCCAGGATGAGGAGGACGGAGGAGGGAGGAGGGAAAAGGGAGGAGGGAGGAGGGAGAGGTTGTCCAGACCATGTTCAGGCAAGTTCTATCAGCCCTGCAGTGCTGAAACATAAAGAACATCACACATCCAGACCTAAAGCCACAAAACGCCCTACCCAATGAAGAAGGCAATGTGTAAATTGTGAACTTTGGCTTTAGTCCAATGTTCAGAGAGGGGCAGATGCTGACAGCCTTGTGTGCTGTGTACCCCTGTGCAGCCCCAGAACACTCCCTGGGCCAGGTGTGTGGATGACCTGCCATGCACATATGAAGCCCCAGTGCCAGGCTGTATTCCAGGAATACAGTATGTAGAAGGGCTGGGGCTATGACCTTCTACTCAGGGAATCCTCTGGACTTCAAGAAAAACTACTTCTCCCAGAAAGATACCTTGCCCACCACTTGCTTCCCTTCAACTTGACTCATTCGAAAGTTACAAACGCTGGACACCAGGGAGTGTCCTTCACTGTAACTGATGAAAAATCCATGGGTGAAAAGCAACCAGAAGAGCCACTGATACCATACAAAGAGCCATTCCTAGGACACCCAATCCCCAAACAATCCAGCTCATGGTGGCCATGGGATTCCAGGCCAAGAACATCTTTGTGTCAATCACAGAAAGAAAATTCAATGATCCCATGGCCACCTACCTCATTTTAGGGCACACAAAACAATGAGAGAGGAAGTGTTCCACCATCAGAGAACCCCTTCCTCCTGGGGTTCCCACCTGTCCTTCCCCATCCACTTGACATTTCCACCTTCCCTCTCCCATGGAAGTGGGCTCACAGGGAGCCGGCTTGTCAAACTTTTAATGTTCAGCTGCCGAAGGAGGGCCAGGAGTCAGGGCAGAAGACCACCATTCCTGCCAGTTCAGCTGCCAGCCCTTTTCATTGTTTTAATTGGCACTTGCACTCATCCTGAAATTGGGTATTGACCTTGCAATGGCTCACTGCCAGTCAGTACAGTAGCTACCCAATGGAGGAGACTGAGCTTTCGTGGTTGGCTATAGGGGTAGCAGGGTGGCCAGTCCCCCTTCAGAGAGATCTTTAGTGAGGTTTCCAGGCTTAGTGAATGACTTCATGAAGCTCCAGAGGAAAGGTATTTGCTAGAGAAGGTGCAGCCTGTGTGAGCTTTGCCTAATGTCCTAAAATTATCTGGCGCTACTTACTCTGTGCTAAGACAAAACCAACAGTTATCGACAGCTACTTTCACATGCACTCCTAACACAGTCTGTGAAAGTGAGTAGCATGTAACTTGTCAAAGGTCACCCAGCTATTTACTGGAGGAGCTGAGGTTGGAATCCTGGTTTTGCTAACTGCAGAGTCCATCTCACCGCCTGGTGCAGAGCATGCTCATTTTCAAAGAGACAGAGTTTTAAAGCTGGAAGTAACTCCTGCACTTACCTGGTCTAGTGGTTTCCAAATGCACACTGGCTGGCCTTGTCATGTGGAGACTTGCAAAACACGCAAGGAGTGGGGAGACAGATTTGCCCTCCAGTGGGCAGTTAGTCGGGCATGGTGGTGGGTGCCTGTAATCCCAGCTACTCTGGAGGCTGAGTCAGAGAATTGCTTGGACTTGGGTGGTAGAGATTGCAGTGAGCTGAGATTGTACCACTGCACCACTGCACTCCAGCCTGGGTGACAGAGTGAGACTTTGTCTCAAAAAAAAAGAATGCTGATGGTCACCATTCCCTCTTCTCAGGGGAACGGTGTGACTGATAGCAACGTGGGTTAATGGTTGTGTTACCATAACCTTAACATGTGTATGCATCCCTATCATTAGGAGATGCTTACATGCTGTGAGCATCACAAACAAAAATCCCAGAGTCAATTTTCTGCAGCTGCTGAAAATACGTGGGCATAGGCCTACAGTCGCTAGAACATAATTTCAGTACAAAAACTTCTTGCTGGTTTCAACATTCCTATTAGTCAAGGGAAGCTGAGTCAAGAGTGGAAGACAGGTCTTGGAAGCTGACCTCAGGTGCAGATCCTGGTTCTTCCACTCGTATCATGCGACACTAGATTCTAAGCTCTAAAAGCTTAAGTTTCTAGATGTAGGAAGTGGGATTTTCATACCAGCCAGTTTATAGCTTAAGAGCATGAGAAGCATCTAGAACAGATCTATAGTAAGCATTTTTTAATAGTTTTTTTTTTTTAGGAAAATGTACATAATAATTAAAACAATACACAATGTTTAACCCAGTTTCATGGCATTTTGCTTAGCCCTTGCCTTTTCAATTTTTTTTTTTTTTTTTGGTTTCATCCATTTTATTGTCAAGGAAATTAACAGCCCGAAAGGGTTCCCCAGGTCAGCGCCCTCCCCCCCGGGGCACCAGGGAAACGCACCAGCAAGGGACCTGGTCTCACAGCCCCCACGTCCTTGGAGGAGGGACGAAAGGAGAGGGGAGCTCACAGTAAAGGGGCTGGGGGGCGCCCCGCCCCTGCCCGTTGGGCTCGGGCCTGGCGGTGTCCGAAGGGGATTCAGCCCGCACCTTGGCGGGCAGCGGCGGCGGGGCGCGCGCTCACTCGCCCGTGTGGGTCCGCAGGTGGTACTTGAGCGACTGCTTGTAGCGGAAGCACTTGGCGCAGTGCGTGCAGGGGTAGGGCCGCTCGCCGGTGTGCGCGCGCTGGTGCTCCAGCAGGTGGTGCTTCTGCGTGAAGCGCTTGCCGCACTCTGCGCAGTGGTAGGGCCGCTCGCCGGTGTGGATGCGCCGGTGCTCCAGGAGGTGGTGCTTGCGGATGAAGCTCTTGCCGCATTCGGGGCAGGCGTGCGGCCGCTCGCGCGAGTGGACGCGGCAGTGGTTGGTGAGCTTGGAGATGCATACACATACCCCTTGGGAATAGCGGTGCGTGCAGCGCTTGTGGACAGTCGATTCCTGCGAGCGAACTGGTCATGAGGGCGCAAGGCAATGTGTATCATCTTAAGTGTTTTACATGCTCTACCTGCCGGAATCGCCTGGTCCCGGGAGATCGGTTTCACTACATCAATGGCAGTTTATTTTGTGAACATGATAGACCTACAGCTCTCATCAATGGCCATTTGAATTCACTTCAGAGCAATCCTCTACTGCCAGACCAGAAGGTCTGCTAAAAGGTCAGAGTAATGCAGAATGCGTGCCTTCATCTCAGATTTGTTCATCACAGGTGGATCCCATGTGTCTTCAGTAGACAAGTCACCTTTGTAGCTAGCACCAGTGCCAGCTCCATGCCATTGCACCTTCTTTAGTCTTGATTGCCCTTCCCGCATTTATTGGTGTATTAAAATGACTGAATATGAACATTAAGGACTCCATGAACCTGGGCTAATGGGAGACTGTAGAGAAAATGAAAAAAGATCCACCAGAGGACATCTTGGGGGGGGGGAACTGGGGGGGGGAGGGAAATGACTAATGAAGCTAATTAAAAGAAGCATTCAAATCTGCTTTCTACCCTCATTAACAATTAGCAGGGCACTGGCCAGAGTTTGTACCCTGTGTTTTACCTTAACAACATTCTATTTGCTCTTTGTATATTTAAGTGTTGTAAGGAAATGTGTTTCAATCAAAACTGAACATGAGATAAAGGAAAGAGATGTGGCTTTTGTGATACTCTATCACAAACACTTATTGTATCTCTGTAAAATACAATGTATGTATGCATGTAAGTGTTTTTGTCCTAATGTTGCTACGCCCATTAGGTTGACGGTGATGATATCCCAGTGGAATGGGGAGGTGAGAGCCTAGCTAAATTGTTTACATCAAAAAGAAGGTATTTTGGAATGTCTGTGACTGCTCTGTGTGCCTAAAAGACCTTTTCTTTAATATGCTTCTTTTAGTGCATTTTCAGATATGCAAAGTTTGGCCTAGATTTTTAAGTAGCTGGTATATGTAAACTTTGGGGAAATTGGGCACAGACTACTCAGTGGAATAAGGAGATGGCAGAAATTTGCAGCCTGAGGAGAAAGAAAATTCCCAGTGGGTGGCCTGGTTAGGGAGACCTTTAAGAATAGAAGTATGGCTGGGCATGGAGGCTCATGTCTGTAATCCCAGCACTTCGGAAGGCCGAGGTGGGTGGATCACCTGAGGTCAGGAGTTCGAGACCAGCCTGACCAACATGGAGAAACCCCATCTCTACTAAAAGTACAAAATTAGCCAGACATGGTGGCGCATGCCTGTAATCCCAGCTACTCAGGAGGCTGAGGCAGGAGAATCAATTGAACCCGGGAGGTGGAGGCTGCCATGAGCTGAGGTTGTGCCATTGCACTCCAGCCTTGGCAACAAGATCAAAATTCTGTCTCGGAAAGAAAAAAAAAAAAAAAAGAATAGGAAGGTGAGAATTCCTGGACTCTTGCATAATGTCCCCCTCTTACCACCATAGCTGAAGACACATTTCATCGTAACAAAGAGAACCAAACCTATTTCCAGTTTAGCTGACATTGGGAGGAGAGAAGAGAACAGACTAAGATATGCCCAGCAGTAATCTAAGCCTCCCTCAAGAATCAATCTCCAGAAATACAAAATACTAGCCATGGGGTTGGAGATGGTGCTATGTTCTTTACTATTTGAATTTCTAACTCCAGGGGCATCTTACAAAGCAGGAGACCTTAGGGATACACAGATCCTTCACAGGTATTCGATTGCAAATAGACTCCTGGGTCCAATTCCCCAGATACTCTGATTCAGTTGGTTTGGAGCCATGCCTGGGAATCAGAATTCTTAATGAGCTTCCCACAAATTCTGATATGCAGCCAGATTTGGAAGTACTGGCTTCATCTTACTTTTTACATTTGAGGAAACTGAGGCTGGAGGTGGGCAGGGTGGTTTAATGTCTTGCCCAGGGCATCACAGATCACCTCTGTAGCAGAGATGCAGGTGGAAGCCCATTTTCTTAACCCACCAGGGTGTAGGGTCCAGAAATAGACACTAAAAAGTACCCAGCACAGTGGTCTCAGAGGAGCTCTCTGTATTTCCTGGGACATTTTCACAGATGAGAACACCCCTCTTTAGGCCTGAAAATGCGGGTCTTGGTGAGGTGGGTGTGTCCTGGGGACCTGTGAGCCTGCGCTCCATGAGTGTGCGTCAGCCTCCAATCCTAGGCAGCATCACTGACAGACTTATTGTAACTGCTGATCCAACCTGTGGAGGCAGATGGGGAACAATTTTCTAGAAAAAAGCCCTCTCTGTATCCACATGGCCCTCAGGATCCAATGGCCCCTTTTGTTCTCCAACAAAGAAAATTCATATGGGATAAGCACTTGTGGTATTAAAATTTACACTGTCTAAGCAGTTGCTGGCTACAGTCAATCGTCCATTCATCCCGGGCCTTCTTTCGCTCTATTGTCTGCTTGACAGGCAAAATGACCTTTCAGCATTTCCAGCTGCAGTCCCAGGTTGCAACTGTCTCTGTGTGCACTGGCCTGGAAAAGCTACCAGATGCTGGGACAAGTTTTCTGCGTGGTCACTGGTAACCTTTTCCCTCCAGTCCTCCACGCTGCTGCCTGGGACTCTTCCTGGTGAGCCCTTCAGGCTGACCCCTTCCTGCTGTCTACACCATAAAACCTATGCCCTTCCCTTCCACCCTCAACAGCCTGGGTTCCTGGCCCTCCTTTCAGGAAGGCAGCTGCTCCATGTGCAGCCAGGGTTTGTGACTTGGTGCATTTGTACCTGTAAGTTCTGCTGCCTAAAAGAAACACATTTTTTGAATAGACACTTCCCAAAGCAAAAAGGACAGCAGGCCGTTTAGACAGAGAAAATGTTCTGTTCAAGATGCTGCTTTTCCTGTGAAGTCCCTCTCACTTCTGGCTTCTGCTCATAGATCCCCAAAAATACCTTGTGTTGTGATTAGCTTGGTGTCATTTGTCCTTCCCCAACAAGACTGTCAGGAGCCTGACAACTACTCTAAGTTGTGGTTCTTCATTTCTTCACTACCAGCAAGGCTCTGACTCAAAAGGGAATGGAATCAATATCAGTTGAACAAATGAGGGAATGAATGAATTCCCTTCGCCACGGCAGTATTGTTTCTCTGGGATAATGAAGAGGAGCTGTCCTGGACAGGTGGGTCAAGTTTGGCATTCTGGCCCCTGCATTTAGTGATCAGTACTAGAAATGGCCCTAGCAAAAATGAGCCAGTGGCTATTTTCCAGTTCGTTAAAGTCCAGGCTTTCCCTTGAATGCAGTGCTTGATCAAGTTCTTTGGGCCTCTAGGATTCGGGTGGGGTAGGTCCAGCATGCTGGAATGAAGTGCCTGGGAGCTCTCCATTTCTTGGGGTCCATACTGGACTTGCATCTTTTACAGCTTTGCGTAGTCAGTGGTTCTGTTAGAGATATGTGGTGTCTCATTGTCTATAACCAAGAAAGTATTCATCTCTGCTCCTCCCGATAAACTTTGTATTAGCTGGCTAGCCTTGCCATAACCAAGTACCACAGGCTGCATGGCTGAAACAGTGGAAGCACATTGTGTCACGGTTCTGGAGGTTAGAAGTCTGAGATCCACATTTGGTTTCTTCTGAGGCTTATGGCTGTACTCCCTGCTGTGTCCTCACATGGTTTCCCTCTGCGTGTCTTGTCCTAATCTCTCTCTCTGTTTTTTTTTGAGAAAGAGTCTTGCTCTGTCACTCAGGCTGCAGTGAAATGGTGTGATCTTGGCTCACTGCATCCTCTGCCTCCTGTATTCAAGTGATTCTCCTGCCTCAGCCTCCCAGGTAGCTGGGATTACAGGCACCTGCCACCATACCTGGCTAATATTTGTATTTTTAGTAGAGACGGGATTTCGCCATGTTGGCCAGGCAGGCTGTTCTTGAACTCCTGGCCTCAGGTGATCCACCTGCCTCAGCCTCCCAAAATGCTGGGATTACAGGCATGAGCCACCGTGCTTGACCATCTCCTCTTTTTATAAGGTCACCAGTCATATTGGATTAAGGCCCACCCTAATAACCTCATTTTAACTCAGAGACCTTATCTCCAGCTATAGTCACTTCTGAAGTCCTGGAGGCTAGAACTTCAACATACGAATTCAGGGAGGGCGCAGTTCAGCCCACACAGACATTTGGTGGTTCTTGATGTTTCTGTGGTGATAAACAATGCTACAGTGAACATTCTTTTGCATTTCTCTGGTGACAGAGTGGACATCATGAAGTGGCTTTGCAGGATCTTAGTGTCAAGAAATGCAGTCTCAGCTTGCCCGGGTGCTCCTGTTCTCCAGCTGGTTGTATGAATTTTTTCTTTCCCCCAAACGTGCAATAGTTTTTCTCTGTCCACATTCTCATCAGTACTTCATATTGCCAGAATTACGTTTTGCTGTTGGATCCGTGAGGAAAAAATGTGCAGAGAAATGTAATTCTCCCTCCTAGGCCTGTCCTCAGCTCTTTGGTTTTATTCTCTGGATGCAGTCACTGCTGTATTCTTATGTGGCTTTTCAGAGAGATTCTGTGCCCCTCATTGCTCTTTTCAACTTGTCGCAAATGTTTCATATCTTAAGCATTTCTCCGTATTATTTTAGACGCTTCCTAAAAGTTGCTTTTGATGGCTGCATAGTACTCCGTGAATAAATGAGCCATAATTTTGAAAAGCATTGCCCTAATTGTTGGGCATTTGGTTTCTGCTACTTTGTTTAAAAATACATATTCCTTTTACAAAAGTTTGAAACTACAGAAAAGAAGTATGGCATCTATACTCCCCGCCCCTGTCGGCAGTTTATTTCTAGTTTTGTTTTGAGAGGCTTGTTTTGGTTTATATTTCTGGTTGCTCTTTGGTGTAGGCATTTATCTTCAGAAAAGTCTGATACTTCCTGTAGAGTTTGGAATTTTAATTTTCCATTTGTTTTTACAGGATGTGAGTGCCATGAAATCATCCATCTCTTTCTCTTCTCCTTTAATGAGTGTAGGGAGGAATGAAAAGCAGTGAAGTTGTAATGGGGGTTGACTGGAATGCAGTTACGTAATTTATTTAATTTTAAGTGGCAAATCACTTGCAAACCATAAATCTTTAAACTCTTGTTAGTAAGACATTACTTTCACATATTTTATAGTCCATCGCAATGGAGATTGAAGCCTCCTTCTCTGAACCATTTAACCGTCTGCTTGGCAAGTGACTGTTCATTTAGCTTCTCAGTAAGTAGGATATATTTGTTCAGGAAATATGGACTTTAAGGCAAAACAGCTTTTTTGATCTATAAAATTGAATGATTCCCAAACCCACCAAGCAGCTTCTTTTTATGAGTAAGCTCATGAAAACACTCAGGCTCGGCCGGGCGCGGTGGCTCAAGCCTGTAATCCCAGCACTTTGGGAGGCCGAGGCAGGTGGATCACGAGGTCAAGAGATCGAGACATCCTGGTCAACATGGTGAAACCCCGTCTCTACTAAAAATGCAAAAAATTAGCTGGGCATGGTGGCGCGTGCCTGTAATCCCAGCTACTCAGGAGGCTGAGGCAGGAGAATTGCCTGAACCCAGGAGGCGGAGGTTGCGGTGAGCCGAGATCGCGCCATTGCACTCCAGCCTGGGTAACAAGACCGAAACTCCGTCTCAAAAAAAAAAAAAAAAGGCTCAGGCTCATCCAACTTGAATTGTTAATTAAAGAAGATTATTTATCAACAATTTCAGTACGAAATGTTACGAAGGGGAATCTAATAGAGAATGCTAATAAAATACATCAAACTCCAAAACTTTCTAGGACTGTTAAAAATCAATCTACCAGCATCAGTTGACCTCATATGACTAAAGTATTTCAATCAAAATAAGTGTGAAGTTTATCTTGTCAATGTTAAATATAGCTGAAGTTGAAATATTAAGTTTGGTTAACATCATTTTGGTGTTTTAAAACTTTTTAAGAACTTGAAATGATGATTTGCAAACTGGATTCCAGTGATACTCAAAAAAATACCAGTAAGCAGCGAAAGCGTCAGTCCTGCCTTTGTTTTCGCTGAGACGTCCTGGAAACAGGTAAGTGACTGACCTACTGATTAATGCTTTCCAGCTTTAGAGCTTTCAGTCTCAGGCCTCATTTAAAGTCTACGTTTTGCAGCATGTCTTGAGGCAGATTTAAGAGAAAATAAGGAAGCACTTCCCAAACACGTACAAAATAACTAAACCTTTCACAATGATGAGCAAGAAATTCTCTGTCCTAACCATCTAAAATTCTTGACTTGAATGTGATTTTTCTGAAGTGGTGTGAAGTAGTGACATCTTGTGGCAGTGTGAGGTAATTTCCGGTGACTTCCATACTGAATTACGAAGTCACGCACTCGTTTGTTCATTCACACTCTAAATGCTTAGCAATTGCCACTTGAACCTCTCGCGTGTTTCTTTCTTTTCTTCTTTTTTTTTTTTTTTTTTTTTTGAGACTGAGTCTAACTCTGTCTCCCAGGCTGGAGTGCAGTGGCGCGATCCTGGCTAACTGCATCCTCTGCCTCCCTCCCGGTTTCCAGCGATTCTCCTGCCGCAGCCACCCGAGTAGCTGGGACCACAGGCACCTGCCACTGTGCCCGGCTAAATTTTGTATTTTTTAGTAGAGACGGTTTCACCATATTGGTCAGGCTGGCTTCGAACTCCTGACCTCGTGATCCGCCTGTCTCGGCCTCCTAAAGTGCTGGGATTACAGACGTGAGCCACTGTCTGGTGTTTCCTTTGAATGGTAAATGATAGTTTTTTGGAGTAAAGGTCAGATTTTAATGACCTATTCCTATAGGGTTAAATAATGAATTGTTTCCCTGCCCTGTCCTCTCTCTACTGCAGGAAAAAAGTATGCAGGAAGCACTTCAGAAGGCCAAGGCAGATCGTGAGGTCAAGAGACTAAGACCATCCTGGCCTACACGATGAAACCCGGTCTCCACTAAAAATATAAAAATTAGCTGGGTATGGTGGTACGCACCTGTAGTCCCAGCTACTTGGGAAGCTGAGACAGGAGGATCGCTTGAACCCAGGAGGTGGAAATTGCAGTGAGCTGAGATTGCGCCAATGCACTCCAGCCTGGCAACAGAGTAAAACTCCATCTCAAAAAACCAAACAAAAACAAAAAAAAAGAAAACAACCTATGTTTCAGGCGAGTCTGTTCTTTCCTTCCTCCTTTATTTTCTTTAATCTTTCTTGTGATTTGTTTTCTAAACACTGCAAGACTAGTTCCAGAACCTCGTGAAAAGAGATGACACTATTTCATCTCATGTTTTGTTTGTAATCGCAGTTTATAAAGCTCTTTCTCATACGTTTTTTCCTTTGTTTCTCAAAACAACAATCTAAAGTTAGTGGAACCAGATGTTATACGGTTTTAAAATTAGGAACCTGAGGCCTGAAGCTGAGTGAGTTTCCCCTGGACACACCTCCAGTGAGTGATGGCAACAGAATTGAATCCCTGAGCTTTCCCCTTGGACTTAGGTCAGGTGTCACCAAACTGCCCAAGTTCATTTCAAGAAATATACTGGCAGGGCACGATGCCTCACACCTGTAGTACCAGCACTTTGGGAGGCCAGGGCGGATGGATTGCTCTGGGCCAGGAGTTTGAGACTAGCCTGGCCAACATGGTGAAACTCTGTCTCTACAAAAATAAAAATAAAAATTAGCCAGGCATGGTGGCACATGCCTGTAATCTCAGCTACTCGGGAGCCTGAGGGAGGAGAATCACTTGAACTGGGGAGCTGGAGGTTGTAGCGAGCTGAGATTGCGCCACTGCATTTCAGCCCACAGCAAGACTCCATCTAAAAAAAAAATTATGCCGAAAATTCTTCTTGTGGTATTTCAATAACTTATAACTTGTATTTAAAATTTGTTTGTTTCGGTCATGTAAATAAAATTGGGAAGCAGAAGAAAAGAAAAAGAAAAAAATTTTTTTAAAGCTTTTTGAATCTTTCAATAAAGGATAATCCCTTTAGAGAGATAGAAAGGCCAACAGACAGTTTTGGGTTATTTCCCCATATGTAGATCCTGAGATGAGGATTTAATTTTAAGTCAAAGCAGTTCGTTTGGGAAGTGATCCCAGGAAGGATTTGGAGTGGGGAGGTAAGACAGGGAAGGGACGGATGCTAATGCTGAGAGTGTTGATCAGTAGATGACCATGGCCGCGGTGGGCTCTGGGGCTCAGCACACCAATACCTCTGTGAGAGGGTGCAGAGCCGCCTCAGAGTAGTTCCGCTGGAGAGAAGAGGAGGCTGGGGTACTCACGGACCAACTCTCATCTGTCATTGACGCAACTCCCTGCATCGTGGAATGTCCTGCGAGCAGGACAAGCACGCTCAGCAGTTGGAGAGAGCTGAGATTGCGTCATTGCACTCCAGCCTGGCAACAGAGTGAAACTCCATCTCAAAAAACCAAACAAAAACAAAAAAAAAAAGAAAACAACCTATGTTTCAGGCGAGTCTGTTCTTTCCTTCCTCCCTTCTTTTTTTTAATCTCTACCGCTGGAGGAGACTGCAGTAAGAAGGTGCTGCCTGCATAAGAAACATAAATGCTGAGAGGATGTGGGCAGTACACTCTAGCTGTGTCCCTGTACCGATACACCTGCTCTGCCTGTGTCTTATGTGATTTCCGACTGTGATTCACATGTCTAGCGTCATGAAACATGCTAACAGACACACAAAATATTTGTAAGGATCTGGTGCCTCTTCTTACCACAATAGGTTGATTGAAAATCTGTGCACACCTGAAAAAAGTAAGATGGTTTATTGTCAAGTGTCTAAATGAGTAAAGCAGACGTCAAATATTGTAGCAGCTCCCGGAAGGGAGTAATCAGCTGAGAAAGCCTTGTGGAGGAGGAACTCCTAGGGTTGATAGGATTTGGGTGGGCAGAATGAAGAGTAAATGTGGGACCGAACAGGTAGGTGTGCTGTGTCACCCTCACCTGTCCTGTAGACAATGGGAAGCTGAAAGTTTCCCCCTCCTTTGTCGAATAAATACATGCAGATAACTTAAAAGAAAAAAATAGTTTAGAGGCTTATGAGGGGATGTAATTAAAGGTAGATCTAATATTTTTAAAACAATTGATAAAAAGTGGGCTTATACATTCAAAATGGCAAAGGTATTACTGCTACTAAGCCAGATAGGTAGGGTGCTGTTAGATCCATGCTTAAAGTTTATGGTCTTAAATTTATATGTTCGGAAGGAACAAGGTATGGAAATAATGAGCTAAGCTTTCACCTCAGAGGTTAGAATAAGGTAAGAAAATTAAACTCCTCAAAAAGAAAGGAGATAATAAAGGTAAGAGGAAAAATTAATGAAATAGAAAACAGTCAATAAAGAGGATCAATAAAACTGAAAGCTGGTTCTTGAAAAGGAGCAATAACATTGATAAACTCCTGGATATAGATTTAAGAAAAATTGGTGGAAAACACAACTATATCAGGTGTCAAAAAGGAGACAATACCATCAATCCTGACACAAACAGGATCCTTTGCAAATGCAAATGTAAAAGATTGTAAGAATATCATAAACAGCTTTAAACAGTAAGTTTGATGAGTTAGATAAAATTGACATGCTCTTTAAAAGGTCACAACTGACCAGAACTGATGCAACAAAGAATGTGGAAATCAGAATAGTCTTATAAGTACTAAATAAATTGAATCTGTAATCACCAACTTTCCCACAAGGAAGACTTTACTCTCAGAAGTCTCACTGGTGAACTCTTCCAAATATTTAAGGAAGAATTAATGCTAAACTTTTGTAACTTTTTCAAATAGAAAAGAACAAAGATGGTCTCTAGTGTTTGAATAACCTTGATTTGAAATATGACACACATTATAAGGAAAACTGCAAGTGAATCCTACTCAACCCTGAACAAAATATTAATGAAGTGAATGGAGCAATATGTCAAAAGGATAATAAACCTTGCTCAGATTGGTTGATTTTGGAAATGCCAGTTTGGTCTAGTATTAAAAAAAACTAATGAGTATGATTAACATACTTACAGAATACAGAAGAAAAATTATAATGATCATTTTAATAGGTACATAAAAAGAAATTGGATGCATTCAATATCTACTCCTGATGTTAAAGTCCTTGGAAAATTAGCAGTAGAAAGGAGCTTCTTTTATTTAATGAACACACAAAAACCTATAGCAAGTGACTTGTGTGATAGTGAAAAATTGAAAACTTTTTTCCTTGAAATTAGGGAAAAGAAAACATGTATTAGAGTTACTAGTAAATGCAATAAGGCAAAAAAAAAAAAAAAAAAAAGGAAAGAAAAAAAGAAAAGGGTTAAAATAGAAGAAATTTTTTATTAAATAAAGTTGTTAAAGTTTTATACATAGAAATCCTATAGGAAATACTTACAGAAAAATTATTAGAATTGGTAAGTGAGCTTAGTCAAATCATAAAATACAAGGTCTGTATACAAAAGTACTTCTGTAATATACATAAAAGATAAAAAGCAATAAAAACCAGATAAATAAATACCTATCACACGACTCCATTTTATGTAAAGTTCAAAAACCAAGAACAACTCAGGTATATTATTAGAAGTCATGACAGTGACTTTTGAGGGAGAGGAAGGGGTATGACTGGGTGTGGGCAGAAGGGGTGCTTCTGGGGGCAGCTCACTCTTTCTTGATCTGGATAGTTGTTTCACAGATGTGCACTTGATGAACATTTAGCTGAACATTTATGGTTTGCTCATTTACCTGCATGTAAGAAAACATTTAACACAATCAAAAGCCAGGCAGGCCAGTTTAGTAAGCAATAGCATCTATAAATAACATTTAATTTTAACTTTAGAAACATTAAATTATTTGAAGGTAATTGGAAGAAAACCAACCAGTATTAATTTATAAGCACAGAATCTACAATCAAATTGTGGCAAAAAGTAATTGTTAACGGCAAAAACTGCAGTTACTTTTGCAGCAACCTGATATAAATAGTGGAACCTGAGCATGTGTCTTTAAGATTTTCTGGAATAGACTGGCGTGGTGGCTCATGCCTGTAATCCCAGCAATTTGGGAGGCTGAGGCGGGCAGATCACGAGGTCAAGAGATCGAGACCATCCTGGCCAACATGGTGAAACCCCATCTCTACTAAAAATACAAAAATTAGCTGGCTGGGCATGGTGGTGCGCACCTGCAGTCCCAGCTGCTGAGGCAGAAGAATCACTTGAACCTGGGAGGCAGAGGATTCAGTAAGCCAAGATAGCACCACTGCACTCCAGCCTGGCGACAGCGTGAAACTCTGTCTCAAACAGAGACAAAGAATTTGTGGAATACTGCAGGGGCGTCACTTCTTTCATCCTCTCTGGTCAAAGCTGTGTCGTTAGTTATGTGATTACATATGCAGGTGTCGCATACATGACACAAATGGATCAATATCTCTGCCTGGAGGAATCCAGGGTCTGAAAAAGGTGCCTGGTAAATTGACCTGGGATTGCAGTGACCTTTGCAGCCTCTTGCTTGGAATGCTCTTCCTGCACAGTGCTCTGCCCTTTTCTGCTCCTGCACCTTCCCCAGTCCTGATCCCCAGAGGCACTCAACTTCAACTCTTCACAATCTCTTTCTTCCGCTATTTCATCTCCATATTTCTGCTTAGCATTCTACTGACATGTTTTGATTTACCCATTTTAGACCTCATCTGTTGACTTCCTACTATGATACATTGAACCTTTTTAAACCTCTGTTCACTTCCCCTTCCTCTACTCTGCTAAGATCCAGTATTTACATCATGTTACTATGTAAATACTGTCCACCCTTAAGCCAAGTGTTGTATCTTGATAATACTTCTTTTCTTGAACAACCTATTTTTCCTGGATTAATAATTGTCTCTTTTTAGTTTGCCTAGTTTTCTTTGTACCTATTGGTCATCCTTCTCAACTATCTCACAGATCTCATGAGTGTCCCTCAATATTATTTCTCACATGGTCAATCCCTTATTATTATGGAGTAATGCCCCCTTTTCCCCCCATGGAGATATCTTTCT
Organism: Callithrix jacchus; assembly: GCF_049354715.1. Taxonomy (NCBI): domain Eukaryota; kingdom Metazoa; phylum Chordata; class Mammalia; order Primates; family Cebidae; genus Callithrix; species Callithrix jacchus. Next base: position 38,012,171 of record NC_133505.1, read on the forward strand.
GAAGCCCTCTGTTTTTCTTCAATCTAGGCTCCTTGCTCTCTTGGCGGGCTGCTCATCTTCATCCACCTAGGACTTGCCTATGCCACCCTCCTATAGTGAATCCCGTTTCTTTTATTATTATTATTATTTTTTTTATTATTTTTTGAGACGGAGTTTCGCTCTTGTTACTCAGGCTCTAGTGCAATGACACGATCTCGGCTCACTGCAACCTCCACCTCCTGGGTTCAGGCAATTCTCCTGCCTCAGCCTCTTGAGTAACTGGGATTCTGTAATCTAGCTTAAAGCGCCACCGTGCCCAGCTAAGTTTTGTATTTTTTAGTAGAGACAGGTTTCACCATGTTGACCAGGATGGTCTCAATCTCTTGATCTCGTGTTCCATCTGCCTCAGCCTCCCAAAGTGCTGGGATTACAGGCTTGAGCCACTGTGCCAGGTCCTCCCCTGTTTCTCGGGGTCTTTTGCATAACTCTTTCTTGGTTTTCTCCATTTTTTTTAACTTCAATCTTTTTCCTGATGCTACTCCACTAGAGTAAGACAGAAAGATTATTCAGGAGAAAGATTGCATGAGACATGATGTCTAGTCTACTCAAAACTTTATTAAGAGGTTGGTAGGGGACAGAATTTATGGATGAAAGCCATTTTTCCTTAGAGGTTTAAAGAGAAATAAACCTTCATCAGTTGCTCCATTGTAGATTGTTTTTACTTTTGGCTCCAAACGTTTTTATTCACAGAAATGTGTCACGTTTTGATATTTCTTCATGTCTTGGTGTGGGTTGTTCTTTATTTACTATTCTGGACATTCGGCAGATCCTTGAAATATGCAAAGTCAAGTTTCCACAGGGCTGGGACATTTTATTTTCTTATTTCTTTGAGAGTTTTCTCCTTTTGTTGTGTCTTCTCCCTCTCTGGGACTCTTATTAGTTAGATGTTAATTTACAGTTCATTATTCTTATCGAATTAAGAAATTTCATGTGCTTGATTTCAAATGTTTTGTATTCTCTAATTGTTCCCTTTTAATGGTGACTTGTTCACTAATCTCAGAGGAAGAACAATGACAGGCCACCAACAGTGAGTCCTGCAACTTTGAAAAAGGGACATGGAACTTAACTTAGTGTGAGGGAACAGGGAACACTTCTCTGTAGATGTGACATCTGTGCTCAGCCAGGATTAACTAAGCAAAAGGAAACTGGGAAGCACACATTCCAGGAAAAAGGAACAGCTTATGTGAAAATCCTGAATAGGGAAGGTGTGCAGTGCGTTAGAAAGGAACTGAAAGTGGCCAGTGTGGTTAGAGTGGAGAGCAGGGGGAAAGGCGCTCAGAATGAGGCTGATAATGTAAGCAAGAACCAGACCATTCAGGGCCTTTGGCTACATTAAGGATTTCAGAGTTTATCTTAAAGACATGGGAAGTTATTACAAAGTCCAACACAGAGCAGATCATTTAATGCTAAATTTTACAGGTGAAACTTTGATGAGAAACAGGATATTTATATAGTGTCAAAGTACTTTGCCACAGAATACTTACTGATTGCCAAGAGAGAGAGAAAAAAATAGAGAAATCTAACAGACACCACTCCACCAAGTGATCAAAGTTACCATTACACCATTAATGGATGAATCAACATCATGTACCTCCTCATATAATGCACTGAGAAGAACATAACATCTCTCTGTGATACTTCTGCTGACAATACATGCCTGGATCATATTGTGGGAAAACATAAGACACATCCAATGGGTGGGACATTCTACAAAGTGCCCTGTTTCCTTTAAAAACACAAACATGCATACACAGTGAAGTATCCAAAGACAGACTGAGGAACTGTTCTAGGTTGAAGGAAACTGGAGAGACATGGCCATGTGTGGTCTGGGCTGGATTCTGAACCAGCACTTCCTTCTTTTGCTATAAAGGACATTAGGGAGACAATTGGAAAAATTTGAAAAATATCTATAGATTAGACCTTAGATCAGTGCCAGTTTCCTGATTTTCATAATTGTACTGAGACTATCTCAAAGAATATCCTTGTCTTTACACACTGTAATACTTAAAATAGAAGGGCATCTTGTGTGTAACTTACTCTCAAATGGCTTAGGAGAAAAAGTAGAGATAGGGAGAATGAATGCGAGTGAGAGTGACTATGAAGAAAGATGAACAGTGATAAAACATGACAAAACATTAATATTTGTTGATGCTCAGAATTCAGGAAAACGTAACATTTGAATAACCCAGGTGCAATAAATTCTTCACTCTGCTTTTGCAATTTTTCTGTAAGTCTGAAATTATTTCACAATTTTAAAAGAGATGGCTTCAATTGCAGCAAGAGAAGCCATTAAAAGCGGACAAAAGGGAATGCAGCACATGGAGCCCATGTAGCAGGCAGTGCAGGCATCCAAGAGAATGCTTAGAGTGACCTGGTGCTGAATGGTCGCCGTGGAGGTGGAGAGGAGTGGATGCAATCAAGAGGAACTGAGGACATGAGGTAGACATGAGTGGAGGAGGGTGTAGAGCCCATTGGTGACGCCATTCACTGAAACGGGAGAGTAGGAGGTGCAGCCTTACAGAGAATGCTGCTGAGTTCTATTTTGCACAACATATATGTGATACCTTTAAAATATCCAACCGGAGAGTTAGAGTAGGCGGCGAATTTGTAGCTCTGGAGATCAGGGATGAGTTCTGTGCTGAAGATAAAAGTGTGAGGCCATTTAGCACATAGATGGCACCTGAAGCCATGAGCGTGGGGGAGGTTAAGGAGCAAGTGGAATAGAGAAGAGGGCCAAGAAAGCCCGACAGCTAAAGTTTGGTTAGAAAGAAAAACAAACATGTCAGCATTGGAATGAAAATGGAGATGCACCCACAGGTATTCACGTGGTGAAAATAATTACAAAGGGATATTATATGCAAGTCTGTATTTGAAAATGTAAAGAAAACATACTTTTCTAGCAAAAGGCAAATTACCAGTGACCAAACTTGGGCAGACTATAACTGTAGAATAGTAATTCTACAGTTACGGTCTTCGGAACAACTTGTAGGGTCATTAAAGATGATTTACCATTGAAAACAGGAGACTTTAAAAACTTCTTGAGTTCTTTATAACTTTCAAAGAACAAAAAATTTCTGTTTCTAAGGTCTTAACCTTGGAAACACACTGAGCTTGGAAGCAAAAGAAGATAAAGAGAAATGATCAGAGACCGAGGAGAATAAAAAAAAGTGCAATGATATGACAATTCAGAGACAGGAAGGCTAAATCCTTCCTTGGTTACTGAGCGGGCATTAATCATCAACATTTTCCTTCTCACTACTTGATGGGAATAGTTAGCAGTATCTCTAGATCAAGTCAGAATGTGACAAGCAGATGTTTGACAGTTGTGACTAATTCTATACTATGGGATATTTGCCAGGTGTTGAAAAGTTGTAGTATGAAAATGTAGGTCTAGTTATGGTCTTATTTTCTAGGAATCTGCCACTGAAGGTTTGGGGACAGTAGTAGTAGCTTCAAGAAGTTGAAGTTGTATTTGGAGTTAGGTTGATCCCTCTCCCTCTCATCTGCAAAGCCCTACAAAGGGAACAGGCTAACATCGTCATATGCTGTGATCTAGTCTGCACTCTTGTGGGGAGCAGTAGCCATCTTGTAACTATGTTGCTTAAGCTTTTGTTTCTCTTACCTAAACCTCCATCTTGTGGGCTTCCCTTATTGTTTAAGTTTCACATCCCTCCTAGTTACAGGCTAGCCTGCAGCCTCGTCTCCATGGTTACTCTCTGACCTCAGCCCTCAGAACTTCCTGCCCTTACTTGTTTATAAGCAACCGCTTTGTAGCTAATAAACGAGACTTGATCAGATCCTTGACTTGGATCCAGCACTCCTGCTAAAACAAGTCATTGTATGAAAAAGATACTTAGATACTTGGACTTGCTTCTCTGCAGCAGCTCAATTTGCAGTTGCAAAAATCTGGAACCAGCCCAAATGCCCATCAATCAACAAATGAACAAAGAAATGTGGTGTGTGTGTGTGTGTGTGTGTGTGTGTGTGTGTGTGTGCCATGAAATACTACTCAGCCATAAAAATTAATGAGATGATGGCATCTCCATGTCTTCATTCTCCACGTCTCCTGTCTCTCTCTTTTAATCCCCACTCCCTCCCTAGTGTCTCTGTTGCTGCTCCCGTGGGTTGGGACACACTCTCACTGCATGGATCCTGGAAACAGATCATGGTAATGGCTAGTCAAGGTGCTAGCTATTCATTGACAGAAGGGTGGCCATGAGATATCACAGCCTGAATTTTTTTATTTCAATAGGCTTTTGGGGAATAGGTGATGCTGGGTTACATGAATGAGTTCTTTAGCGGTAATTTCTGAAATTTTGGTGCACCCATCACAGTGTACACTATACCCAATGTGTAGTCTTTCATGGGTCTTTTCACCCCCTTTCCCCCAAGTCCCCAAAGTTCAATGTATCATTCTTATGCCTTTGCATCCTCATAGCTTAACTCTCACATATGAGTGAAAACATATAATATTTGGTTTTCCATTCCTGAATTACTTCATTTAGAACAGTAGTCTCCAATTCCATCCAGGTTGCTGTGAATGCCATCATCTCATTAATTTTTATGGCTGAGTAGTATTTCATGGCACACACACACACACACACACACACACACCCCACATTTCTTTGTTCATTTGTTGATTGATGGGCATTTGGGCTGGTTCCAGATTTTTGCAACTGCAAATTGAGCTGCTGCAGAGAAGCAAGTCCAAGTATCTAAGTATCTTTTTCATACAATGACTTGTTTTAGCAGGAGTGCTGGATTAAATAGTAGATCTACTTTTAGTTCCTTAAGGAATCTCCACACTGTTTTTTATAGTGGTTGTACTAGTTTACATTTTCACTGGCAGTGTAGAAGTGTTCCTTTTACATAACATCTATTCTTTTCTAAGTTTTTTGATTATGGCCATTTTTGCAAGAACGAGGTGGTATTGCGTTGTGGTTTTGATTTGCACTTCTTTCAACATCATTAGTGATGTTGAGCATTTTTCCATATGCTTTTTGTCCATTTGTATATCTTCTTTTGAGAATTGTCTATCATGTCCTTAGCCCACTTTTTGATGGGATTTTTTTTTTCTTTTCTTCTCTTTTTTTAAACTGTACTTTAGGTTCTGGGGTACATGTGCAGATCATGCAGGCTGTTGCATAGGTACATACATGCCAATGTGGTTTTCTGCCTCCATCCCCCCATCACCCATACTACATCTGGCATTTCTACCCATCTTATACCTTCCGAACCTCTCCACCCCCCGCTGTCCCTCCCTTAGCACCACCCAACATACCCCAGTGTGTGATGCTTCCCTTCCTGTGTCCATGTGTTCTCATTGTTCAACACCCACCTGTGAGTCAGAACATGCAGTGTTTGATTTTCAGTTCTTGTGTCAGTTTGCTGAGAATGATGGTTTCCAGATTCGTCCATGTCCCTACAAAGGACACAAACTCATCATTTTTTATGGCTGCATAGTATTCCATGGTGTATATGTGCCACGTTTTCCTTGTCCAGTCTATCATCAATGGGCATTTGGGTTGGTTCCAGGTCTTTGCTCTTGTAAACAGTGCTGCTATGAACGTACATGTGCATGTCTCTTTATAATAGAATGATTTATAATCCTTTGGGTATATACTCAGTAATGGGATTGCTGGGTCAAATGGAATTTCTATCTCTAGGTCCTCAAGGAAGCACCACACTGTCTTCCACAGTGGTTGAACTAGTTTACACTCCCACCAACAGGGTAAAAGCATTCCTATTTCTCCACATCCTCTCCACCATCTGTTGTCTCCAGATTTTTTAATGATCACTATTCTAACCTGCCTGAGGTGCTATCTCAATGTGGTTTTGATTTGCATTTCTCTAATAAGCAGTGATGATGAGCATTTTTTCATGTTTGTTGGCCACATAAATCTCTTCTTTTGAAAAGTGTCTATTCATATCCTTTGCCCACTTTTGGATGGGTTTGTTTGTTTGTTTCTTGTGAATCTGTTTTAGTTCTTTGTATATTCTGGATATCAGCCCTTTGTCACATGGGTAGATGGCAAAAATTTTTCCCATTCTGTCAGTTGCTGGTTCACTCTAATGATTATTTCTTTTGCTGTGCAGAAGTTCTGGAGTTTAATTAGGTCCCATTTGTCTATTTTGGCTTTTGTTGCCAGTGCTTTTTGTGTTTTAGTCATGAAGTCCTTGCCTATGCCTATGTCCTGAATGGTTTTGTCTAGACTTTCTTCTAGGGTTTTTATGGTGTTAGGTCTTATGTTTAAGTCTTTAATCCATCTGGAGTTAATTGTAGTGTAAGGTGTCAGGAAGGGGTCCAGTTTCTGCTTTCTGTGTGTTTTTTTCTTGCTTAGTTGTTTGAGTTCTTTGTAGAGTCTGGATATTAGTCCTTTGTCAGATGTATAGATGTATAGATTATGAAGGTTTTCTTTCACTCTGTGGGTTGTGTGTTAACTCTGCTTTTTTCTTTTGCTGTGCAGAAGCTATTTAGTTTAATTAAGCTCCATCTATTTATCTTTGTTTTTGGGTTCTTGGTCATGAAGTCTTTGCCTAAGCCAATGTCTAGAGGGGTTTTTCCAATGTTATCTTCTAGAATTTTTATGGTTTCATGTCTTAGATTTAAGTCTTGGATCCATCTCGAGTTGATTTTTGTATAAGGTGAGAGATGAGGATCCAGTTTTGTCTTCTACATGTGGCTTGCCAATTATCCCAGCACCATTTGTTGAACAAGGTGTCCTTTCTCACTTTATGTTTTTGTTTGCTTTATTAAAGATTAGCTGGCTATAAGTATTTGACTTTATTTCTGGGTTGCCTATTCTGTTTCATTGGTCTATATGCTCATTTTTATACCTGCTGTTTTGGTGACTATGGCCTTATAGTATAATTTGAAATCGGGTAATGTGATGCCTCCAGATATGTTCTTTTTGCTTAGTCTTGCCTTGGCTATGCAGGCTCTTTTTTGGTTTCATATAAATTAAAATGTTTTTCTAGTGCTGTAAAGAATGATGGTGATATTTTGATACTTGATATTGCATTGAATTTGTAGTATGGTCATTTTTCACAGTATAGTTGTGTTCACAATATTGATTTTTATCTATCCATGAGCGTGGAATGTGTTTCCATTTGTTTGTGTCTTCTATGATTTCTTTCAGCAGTGTTTGGTAGTTTTACTTGTAGAGATGTTTTATGTCTTTGGTTAGGTGTATTCCTAAGTATTTTCTTCTTCTTTCTCTCTCTCTCTTTTTTTTTTTTTTTTTTTTTTTTTGGTAGCTATTGTGAAAGGGGTTGAATTCTTGATTTGATTCTCAGCTTGGTCGCTATTGGTGTGTAGCAGAGCTACTGATTTGTGTACATTAATTTTGTATTTGGAAACTTTGCTGAATTCACTCACTAGTTCTGGGAGCTTTTTGGATGAGTCTTTAGGGTTTTCTAGGTATATGATCATATCACCAGCAAACAGCAATCATTTGACTTCCTCTTTACTGATTTGGGTGTCATTTGTTTCTTCCTCTGCTCTGATTGCTCTGGCTAGGACTTACAGTACAATGTTGAATAGAAGTGGTGAAAGTGTGCATTCTTGTTTTGTTCCAGTTCTTATGGGGAATGCTTTCATCTTTTCCTCATTCAGTATAAGATTGGCTGTGGGTTTGGTTTAGATGGCATTTATTATCTTAAGATGTGTCCCTTCTATGCTGATTTTACTGAGAGTTTTAATCATAACGGGATGCTGGTCTTTCTGCATCTGCTGAGATGATCATGTGATTTGTTTTTAATTCTGTTTATGTGATATATCACATTTATTGACTTAGATATGTTAAATTATCCCTGGATCCCTTTTAGCCGATGCCGTAGCTGTTACAATGGGGCCAAAGGGAAGAATAGTGATTATTGAGCAAAGCTGGGGAAGTCCCAAAGTAACAAAAGATGGTTTGACTGTTGCAAAGTCAATTGACTCAAAGGATAAATATAAAAATATTGGAGCTAAACTTGTTCAAGATGTTGCCAATAACACAAATGAAGAGGCTGGGGATGGCACTACCACGGCTACTGTACTGGCACGCTCTATTGCCAAGGAAGGCTTCGAGAAGATTAGCAAAGGTGCTAATCCAGTGGAAATCAGGAGAGGTGTGATGTTAGCTGTTGATGCTGTAACTGCCGAACTTAAAAAGCAGTCTAAACCTGTGACCACCCCTGAAGAAATTGCACAGGTTGCTACAATTTCTGCAAATGGAGACAAAGAAATTGGGAATATCATCTCTGATGCAATGAAAAAGGTTGGAAGAAAGGGTGTCATCACAGTAAAGGATGGAAAAACACTTAATGATGAATTAGAAATTATTGAAGGCATGAAGTTTGATCGAGGCTATATTTCTCCATACTTTATTAATACATCAAAAGGTCAGAAATGTGAATTCCAGGATGCCTATGTTCTGTTGAGTGAAAAGAAAATTTCTAGTGTCCAGTCGATTGTACCTGCTCTTGAAATTGCCAATGCTCATCATAAGCCTTTGGTCATAATCGCTGAAGACGTTGATGGAGAAGCTCTAAGTACACTTGTCTTGAATAGGCTAAAGGTTGGTCTTCAGGTTGTGGCGGTCAAGGCTCCAGGGTTGCTGACAATAGAAAGAACCAACTTAAAGATATGGCTATTGCTACTGGTGGTGCAGTGTTTGGGGAAGAGGGATTGACCCTAAATCTTGAAGATGTTCAGCCTCATGACTTAGGGAAAGTTGGAGAGGTCATTGTGACCAAAGATGATGCCATGCTCTTAAAAGGAAAAGGCGACAAGGCTCAAATTGAAAAACGTATTCAAGAAATCATTGAGCAGCTAGATGTCACAACTAGTGAATATGAAAAGGAAAAACTGAATGAACGGCTGGCAAAACTTTCAGATGGAGTAGCTGTGCTGAAGGTTGGTAAGACAAGTGATGTTGAAGTGAATGAAAAGAAAGACAGAGTTACAGATGCCCTTAATGCTACAAGAGCTGCTGTTGAAGAAGGCATTGTTTTGGGAGGGGGTTGTGCCCTGCTTTGGTGTATTCCAGCCTTAGACTCATTGACTCCAGCTAATGAAGATCAACAAATTGGTATAGAAATTATTAAAAGAACACTCAAAATTCCAGCAATGACCATTGCTAAGAATGCAGGTGTTGAAGAATCTTTGATAGTTGAGAAAATTATGCAAAGTTTCTCAGAAGTTGGTTATGATGCTATGGCTGGAGATTTTGTGAATATGGTGGGAAAAGGGATTATTGACCCAACAAAGGTTGTGAGAACTGCTTTATTGGATGCTGCTGGTGTGGCCTCTCTGTTAACTACAGCAGAAGTTGTAGTCACAGAAATTCCTAAAGAAGAGAAAGACCCTGGAATGGGTGCAATGGGTGGAATGGGAGGTGGTATGGGAGGTGGCATGTTCTAACTCCTAGAATAGTGCTTTACCTTTATTAATGAACTGTGACAGGAACCCCAAGGCAGTGTTCCTCACCAATAACTTCAGAGAAGTCAGTTGGAGAAAATGAAGAAAAGGCTGGCTGATGTTTAAGACATCACTATAACCATCAGTTACTGGTTTCAGTTGACAAAATACATAATAGTTTATTGCTGTCATTGTCCATGCCTACAGATAATTTATTTTGTATTTTTGAATAAAAAGACATTTGTACATTCCTGATACTGCGTTCAAGAGCCATGTACCAATGTACTGCTTTCAACTTAAATCACTGAGGCATTTTTACTACTATTCTGTTAAAATCAGGATTTTAGTGCTTGCCACCGCTAGATGAGAAGTTAGGCAGCCTTTCTGTGGAGAGTGAGACTAATTGTGTACAAAGTAGAGAAATATCCAATTATGTGACAACCTTTGTGTAATAAAAATTTGTTTAAAGTTAAAAAAAAAAGAATCAGGGGTGGTGGTAGGGGCTTGGCATTGAAGTTAAAAGACGTATGCCATCACTGAGTGGGTTTTTAACAAGTGGTTTTCCACTTCCACTATCTCATATTGTCTCATAACCTCCACCTTCCACATGGTCTTTCATTATGGATCCTGCTGATTCTCATTCTTCAAATCCAGATGTAGCTATTAGCCTCTAACTCAGGAAATAGGCCTCTATCTCTCAATCCACTTGATTCTCAGTGCTCTTCTGGTGTCTGGTCTCCTCCACTGGATTCTAAATTGCCCTGTATATTGACTCCTCTGTCCCAGCCATTTTGTAGCTGCTCTTGAACATGACTCTACCCTGGCCCATCATTTGCTACCAAAAGCCCAGGGGTCCCCTTAGAATCTTCCCGGTGTGTGCCCTGACTTAGCTCTTCCTCTGAACTTGACAGTGAAGATAGTCATTTAGGCCATAGACTCAACTGACTGTCAATTCCTTCACATGTTTTGTTCTCAATCCAGTTGATTTCAGCCACCACCATTTATAGAGTCTCCCCTCCTGTTTCCTCTGTCACACTCCCCTGGACAACAGAGGAGCCTTTTCTGTCAAGAATGGCAAATATCAGCATTGTTTTCTGAACCAGTATAGTCCTGTCTTCATTCCTACCATGCAAAGCCAGGAAGGGAAAGTAATCTCTTAAAAGCCCATTATCCTGGTAGCAGTTTCTTTTCCTTTTTCTCCAAGTTGGAAGCTTGCTGCTTTCATCTCACTTGGATTGGAATGAAATTATTTACGTTAGCTATGCCACATCTGCAAAATTAGTTAATGGTAAATGTCATTTGTGTCACAAAACATTAATTTTGTGTTCTTCTGGAGTTATCTGGCTGGCTAACCCTTGTACAGGGTGCCACTGGCTTTGGCTCTGGGATGGGGGAGGGGAAGCCACGCCGATTCCACACTGGGGCCTTGGCAGGTTGCGTGGTGGTGTGCATAAGGAAACTGAACCAAATCTGCATGGCTCACTGCTTATCAGAAGCGCACACTGGCTGCCATGCTGTAGGGCAGCAAAGGAAGACAAAACAACAATAAAGGGAGGCCTTTGTCATGGATTAAAAGGGTTTAGAAACATCTGAGCCATGCAGTTTTTGAACGCTAACACTGCCAATGACTTCATGACAAAATGCTATAAAATGTGCTAACTGGGTTAGACAGAGTTGGTGGGGCTGCCAACGCTCATGCTTTTGTTAATGGCCTCTTATCTGTGTGAGTGTGTGGATGAAGAGTTGACAGATAAAGTTACCTTTTGAAGAATGAGAGGAATGAGGTTAATGACATTACAGTATTGCTGCTTGTGATTGCAGCTAAGGGTGTCCCTAAAGATTGTCATTCCTGGGCAAATTTTTCGTTTTCAAGTGGGTTAGTCTTATACATCTCAACTTCCTCCATTAGAAAATTCATCTTGGGCACTAATGGGAGGGTCCTATATTTATGCAGAAGCACAATAGGTGGTTACCTAAATGACTGCTTCAGGGATCAGCGAAGAACTTCTCCCATGCATTAAATTCATTATACCTAATGATTCATTCCTTTGTGTTAATTGATGCCCCATTCCCCAAATTCTTCCTTTAAAAATATGATGATGTGGTTTTCTTCTGCAATTTGGTTACTCAATTCTCTATGTGTCTTTGGATGGATTTATTTCAAAATAGTCTGAGATATCATACCTGTCTGCCAATGGTTGATATAATAATTAGACAGAAAAGAAGTAAAATATAAAAAAATTGAATGACACTATCAACCAACTTGATCTAATTAACATTTATAGAAAACTCCTTCCAACGACTGCAGAATAAACATTCCTTTCAAGTGCATATGAACATTTACCAAAATATACCATATTTGGGGCCATAAGGCAATTCTCAATAAATTTGAAAGAATTCAAGTCTTATAAAATACATATTCTGATGGCAATGAAGTTTAATTAAAAAGCATTAATAGATCTCTAGAAAAATCCATAAATATTTGGAAATTCAATAGTGTACTTCTAGGAAATATAATGAGTCAGAGAAGAAATTTAAAAGGAAAGTAGAAAGTACTTTTCACTGAACAAAACTAATATATAACACATCAAAATTGCAGGATGCTACAAAAGCAGTACTTAAGAGAAAATTTACAGCACTACTTGCCCATGTTAGAAAGAAATAAAAATCTCCAATGACTCAGCTTCATCTTTTAAAAAAAACTAGAAAAGAAGAGCACATTAATCTCAAAGCAAACAGAAGAAAGGAAATAATAAAGATCAAAGCAGAAATTAAAAAGTAGAAAACAGGCCGAACCTGGTGGCTCATGCCTGTAATCCCAGCACTTTGGGAGGCCTAGGCGGATGGATCAATTGAGGTTGGGAGTCCAAGACCAGCCTCGCCAACATGGAGAAACCCATCTCTACTAAAAATACAAAATTAGCTGGGTGTGGTGGCACACGCCTGTAGTTCCAACTACTCAAGAGGCTGATGCAGAAGAATTGCTTGAACCTGGGAAGTCGAGGTTGCTGTGAGCTGATATTGCACTACTGCACTCCAGCCTGGGTAACAGAATGAGACTCTGTCTCCAAAAAAAGTAGAAAATAGAAAACAATATAGAAAAACTAATGAACCCCAAAGCTGATTCTTTGAATGGATTAAATGAAACTGAGAAAGTTCTAGCCAGATTGATCAGAAAATAAATGAAATGAGAGGAAAAAAATAAGAAATAGTGTGAATGAGAGAAGTATGCAAATACAGAATCTATATATATTATAAAAATAAACTACTTTGTGACAGTAAACTTGACAACTTCCTTAAAAAACACAAACTACCAAAACTTATTCAAGAAATAAAAGTAGGTAACTTGGCTAGCCAAATATCCATTTAATTAAATGTTTAGTTAAAAAGCCATCTCCCTAAAGGATTCATTGTCCAGATGACTTTACTGGTGAATTTACCAGACATTTAAGGTATAACATCAATTCTATACAAGTGCTTCCAGAAAATTGAAGAGAGGGGACTACTTTCCAATGCATTCTACAAGACCAGCTTTACTCTAATATCAAAATCAGACATAGAAGACAAGAAAATTGCAGACCAATGTCTCTGATAAACATAAATGCAAAAATCCTAAATAAAGTTTTAGCAAGTAACCAAGTGGGGTTTAATCTCAGGAATACAAGATAAGTTTAACATTCAAAAATTGTCATTTACCGTATTGAGAAACTAAAATAGTGTCGCCTTAATAGACACCAAAAAACATTTGACCAAATGTAATGTCCATTCCTGATAAAAAATGCTCCACGAACTAGGAATAAAAGATAACTTTTTCATCCTGATAAAGGACATCTATAAAAAAAAGTACAGATAACATTGTATTTAATGGTGAAAGACTGAATGTTTTCAATATCAGGATAAGGGTAACAATGTCTGTTTCACCACCTCTGTTCAACATTATTCAACTTTTTCTTATTATGTCCAAGGCAATAGAAAAGAAATATAACCATCCATATTGAGAAGGAAAAGTAAAACTATTTTTATTCACATATGGTAATACTGCTTAAGTAGAAAATACAATGGAACCTACAAAGTGTGACTAGAATTAATACATGGGTTTAACAAGATTGTGAGATACAGATCAACATAAAAAAGTTAATTGCATGTGATAGCAATGGGCCATCTGAAAATGAAATTTAAAATGAATGACATCATTTTAAATAACATCCAAAAATGAAATATTTAGGGATAAATATGGCAAAACATGGAAGATATCTGTACAGTGAAAACTATAAAACAGTGTTTAGAGAAATTAAAGAAGACCTAACTATATAGAGTCCAAAGAGTTAATGGTGTTAAGATATATAGAGTCAAGAGTATTGATATCAGTTCTCCACAAATTGAACTATTGATACACTGAAATCCCAACCAAAATTACAATCCATTTTTTTGGAGAAATTGGCAACTGATTGTAAGATTAATATATAAATATAAAGAAGTGAGAAGAGCCAAAACAACTTTAATAAAAAAGAACAAATTTAGAAGACTAGTACAATTCAGTTTTGAGATTATTATAAAGCTATAGTAATCAAGACAGTGTGATGTTGGCATAATTATAGGCACATAGATCAATGAAACCAAAATAGACATATATACATATGGCCATATGGCCAATTGATTTTCCACAAAAGCACAAAGGCAATTCAGTGGAAAAAGGATAGTCTTTCACACATGGTGTTAGAAAAATTGGTACTAGAACACATGCAAAGCAAAACAAAATAAACAAAAAAACTTCATACTTTCACCATATACACAGATTAAACTGAAATAGGTTACAGACCTAAATGTAAAACATAAAACTATAAAAGTTTTATAATATAAAATAGGAGAGAACTTTGTGACCTGGAATTGGGCAAATGTTTCTTAGATATGACACCAACATACAATCAATCAAAGAACAAATGGACAAATTGAACTTCATCACAATGAAAAATGTCTGGTCTTTGAGAGAGACTGGTAAGAGAATAAAAAGACAATCTACATACAGCAAGAAAATATTTGCAAAGCAACTATCTAGTCAAGGATGTGTATCCAGAATAAACTCAATAATAAGAAAACAGCCTATCTGAAAAAATGAGCAATAGACTTGAACAGACACTTTACCAAAGAAGGTATGTGGATGGCAAATAAGCACATGAAGAGATGCTCAACAGCATTAGTCACTGGGAAGGCACAAACTAAAGCCACAAGATACCACTTAAAACCCAAATTTACAGAAACGTAACCAAAAGAAGAATTATCTGTGAAAAATTCTTTGTGCTATTTAAGAACTTCAACAAAACAGAAGACTAAGGCAGATGAAATGGCAGCAACAGCACAAAAGATCAAAAGGGAACTTGAGTACATAGGAAATATATTGAGAACCAGAACACCAACTTTATTGATGTAATAAGTAACTGTCAACAAGTAACAGAATAGGCGCACCTAGAAATGTCTTAAAGAAAAGACTTCAGAATGAACTGAATATTAAGGAGAAAGAAAAAAAATAATGAAAGCAATAGAGAGACAATGCTTGAGAGGAAGGGTTATCAAAGATGAATTCAACAAGAGAATAAGCAGCTTCCTTAAAGTAGAAAAATACCACAAATGAGTAAAAACTATATGAAGCTTCAATTGTTACAAAGTTACTTTTGTTTATTAGGTAACCATTTGTGTGTTACATGCAAGAGAGATGCCTAGAATGAAGGGCATGAACCAGTCAGCTATTTCTGGGTGTTTGAATTTGAGGTTTTTTGTTGATTTCTTTACTCTAATTTTCAGCATTGTTTACTTTAAAAAAAATGGCATGTGTAATTTTTTAAAATGGTAATTTATATTTATTTAATTTGTGAGGGGAATTAGAGTAGTGGAAAATTTTTAAATAATTATTAAAATGACTCAATATATTTAATTTTATATGATGCATTTGAATTCAAATTAAGCAAAATAGTTTATCTTTTTTATTTCTGGCAGATTCATAAGAAGATATTATAGGGTTATTTTTATTATTTGTGGTTAAAACTTATGCTGATTTCATGTAAAGCCTTGTAATTATCTTTTTGTTACTTTACATTGTATTTGTTGTTAGTCCAGTTGGTTTTTAATACACTCCTGTGTCTGTCATTTCAGTCATTCCAATAAAGCACAACATTGGCATAGATAATCAAACAGAACGGTAATACAGTCCCATCACAAGACAGCCAATCACGAGACAGACCACGGGGAAGCGAAGCTGGACCCGAGGACTGACACCTGCTTGCTGAGGTTTGTGCATAATTCAGGCTGAGGGGATATCACCACACTGAAAATTATAAAGTTAAACCTAAGCTAGATGAGTATATCAAAGACCAGTGGTTCTGTCCTCCGCTAAGCAAGATAGGACCCAAGCCTATAATATGTATCTGATTAGTGAAAATTAACTAAAGACGTGGCAGAAGAGACACAATTATATATGGTTATCTTGTGGCAGTTGTGCATGGAGCTGGCTTCTCCCCTTAGTTGGTCTCTTCTCCTTAGTACTTTGTAAACATTCAGGATCTTAGTTAAATAGTTCAGGCCCCCAGAAACTAAACAAATAGGCTGGAACACCTGGCTTTGAAGCTTCCAAATGGTGAGTGGTATAGACATTTAATATGATGATTTCAAATGTAATAATGGGAAAGAATAAATGAGTAGGAAAGCAAATTACTCAGTCACTTGAGTTTCCTTCAAGAGTTTATGTTAGACAAAGGCAGAATGGAAATCCTCGGTCATAAAGATATCATGCATTTGGGGTTAGTAAGAGATCACAGCAGTGCTAAAGCTGGATAATTCACTCATTCCCATTTATCTCTATTTATCCACATGTATGCCTACACTTACATCTACAGCTGCTCCTTAGCTTATGGTGGGTTTACATCCCAATAGGCCTATCATAAGTCAAACATGTCATAAGTAAAAAATGTATATCCATCTCTATATATGTATATAAACTCTGTGTATATCCATCTCTATATCTGTATATAAACAGATACAGAGTGTTGATTTTGTGGAAAATATTTCATCTCAGTGGTTGCTTGGCACCATATACATAAAACAATGGATAACTGAATATTTCAGCGTTTAGTTGGTAGTTGAAGACACAGGAGAGAATCAGAGAAACACACAAAGACAGACAGACAGATGACAGACAGAACTGTCTTTCTTTCTCAGACAGCCCAAAATGCTTTGATAAACCTAGCAGCTCCATTCAGTTTGGGATGATAACAGCTAGAGCAAGAAAAGTGTCGTGTTTAGCAAATCCTACAAATATTGTCCAGAGTAGCCATGGAAAGCAAAAACAGACCACAAAAACCATGGCCACAAGGCCCCAGGAAGAAGCATCACCAGCACAGATGGGGTGCAGAAGCTCTCCAGCATTATCTCAATCTCCTGCTGAGATTGCCACACAGCCTGGCCACTTCTGGCCATGCTCAGGTCCTTGCCCACACAATAGTGAAAGTATTGTGATACCAATTATATTTAATGAAGAATCATAAAGACTTGAGGCTGAGCACAGTGGCTCATGCCTGTAATCCCAGCACTTTGGGAGGCTGCAGCAGGTGGATCACGAGGTCGAGGTCGAGATCGAGACCATCCTGGCCAACTTGGTGAAACCCCATTTCTACTAAAAATACTAAAATTAGCCGGGTGTGGTGGGCACCTATAATCCCAGCTACTCAGGAGGATGAGGCAGGAGAATTTCCTGAACCTGGCAGGTGGAGGGGGCAGTGAGCCGAGATCGTGCCACTGCACTCCGGTCTGACCACAGATCAAGACTCCGTCTCAAAAAACAAACAAACAAAAAAAAGATTTGAATAAAATTGGAGATAAAATGGATAGTTTGCTTTTCAATCTTGGAAGACTACAGATTATGTCACTTAAAAAGCATGATTACCTGCAAGTTAACATTTAGGACCAGGATTGAGTTTGAGACTTGAAAAAAAAAAAAAGAGGAAAAGAGGGGGCTTTGCTTTATATATTAAGAAATCTCCTCATGAGACATCGATTATCCTCAGATCACACTAGAGAACTAAGAAGAAATCTGCTGGCAATGAGAGAGGGAAGCAAGTCACCCACAGCCCGTGCTACAGACTTACCACTCATTTCAACGGGTAGGTAGCGTTTTCAATATTGACAGCTTGGCCATTATTCTCTTGATATGGACTAATTTTCTGGACATTGTATCTATTGTTTCCACCCACTTCAGAATCACATTAAGCTAGCATCTAGTTTTCATGTCCAACAAACCAATCTTACAGGTAAACCTAAGGCAAGGTGCAACATTGTGAGCTGGGAATAAACTCATTTCTTTTTTTTTTTTTTTCAGAATATTCAAATTCTTTATTTTGTAGACTCGCCTGTAGATGCATTTTACTTAGTTTTTTTTTTTTTTATTTTTATTGGATTATAGGTTTTGGGGTACATGAGCAGAGCATGCAAGACAGTTGTGTAGGTACACACATGGCAGTGTGCTTTGCTTTTCTTCTCCCCTTCACCCACATTTGGCATTTCTCCCCAGGCTATCCCTCCCCACCTCACCCTCCCACTGGCCCTCCCCTTTTCCCCCCAATAGACCCCAGTGTTTAGTACTCCCCTTTCTGTGTCCATGTGTTCTCATTTTTCATCACCCACCTATGAGTGAGAATATGCGGTGTTTCATTTTCTGTTCTTGTGTCAGTTTGCTGAGGATGATGTTCTCCAGATTCATCCATGTCCCTACAAACAACACAAACTCATCATTTCTGATTGCTGCATAATATTCCATGGTGTATATGTGCCACATTTTTCCAATCCAGTCTATTATCAATGGGCATTTGGGTTGATTCCAGGTCTTTGCTATTGTAAACAGTGCTGCAATGAACATTCGTGTACATGTGTCCTTATAGTAGAACGATTTATAGTCCTTTGGATATATACCCAGTAATGGGATTGCTGGGTCAAATGGAATTTCTATTTCTAAGGCCTTGAGGAATCGCCACACTGTCTTCCACAATGGTTGAACTAATTTACACTCCCACCAACAGTGTAAAAGTGTTCCTTTTTCTCCACATCCTCTCCAGCATCTGTTGTCTCCAGATTTTTTAATGATCGCCATTCTAACTGGCGTGAGATGGTATCTCAATGTGGTTTTGATTTGCATCTCTCTGATGACCAGTGACGATGAGCATTTTTTCATATGATTGTTGGCCTCATATATGTCTTCTTTCGTAAAGTATCTGTTCATATCCTTTGCCCACTTTTGAATGGGCTTGTTTGTTTTCTTCCTGTAAATCTGTTTGAGTTCTTTGTAAATTCTGGATATCAGCCCTTTGTCAGATGGGTAGACTGCGAAAATTTTTTCCCATTCTGTTGGTTGCCGATCCACTCTAGTGACTGTTTCTTTTGCCGTGCAGAAGCTGTGGAGTTTCATTAGGTCCCATTTGTCTATTTTGGCTTTTGTTGCCAATGCTTTTGGTGTTTTGTTCATGAAGTCCTTGCCTACTCCTATGTCCTGGATAGTTTTGCCTAGATTTCCTTCTAGGGTTTTTATGGTGCCAGGTCTTATGTTTAAGTCTTTAATCCATCTGGAGTTAATTTTAGTGTAAGGTGTCAGGAAGGGGTCCAGTTTCTGCTTTCTGCACATGGCTAGCCAGTTTTTCCAACACCATTTGTTAAACATGGAATCCTTTCCCCATTGCTTGTTTTTGTCAGGTTTATCAAAGATTGTATACTTGTATGTATGTTGTGTTGCCTCCGGTGCCTCTGTTTTGTTCCATTGGTCTATATCTCTGTTTTGGTACCAGTACCATGCTGTTTTGATTACTGTAGCCTTGTAGTATAGTTTGAAATCCGGTAGTGTGATGCCCCCTGCTGTGTTCTTTTTGCTTAGAATTGACTTGGCTATGCGGGCTCTCTTTTGGTTCCATATGAAGTTCATGGTGGTTTTTTCCAGTTCTGTGAAGAAAGTCAATGGTAGCTTGATGGGGATAGCGTTGATTCTGTAAATTACTTTGGGCAGTATAGCCATTTTCACGATATTAATTCTTCCTAACCATGAACATGGAATGTTTCTCCATCTGTTTGTGTCCTCTCTGATTTCGTTGAGCAGTGGTTTGTAGTTCTCCTTGAAGAGGTCTCTTACGTTCCTTGTGAGTTGTATTCCAAGGTATTTTATTCTTTTTGTAGCAATTGCGAATGGCAGTTCGCTCCTGATTTGGTGTTCTTTAAGTCTGTTATTGGTGTAGACGAATGCTTGTGATTTTTGCACATTGATTTTATATCCTGAGACTTTGCTGAAGTTGCTTATCAGTTTCAGGAGTTTTGGGGCTGAGGCAATGGGGTCTTCTAGGTATACTATCATGTCGTCTGCAAATAGAGACAATTTGGCTTCCA
Source organism: Callithrix jacchus (assembly GCF_049354715.1). Lineage (NCBI taxonomy): Eukaryota > Metazoa > Chordata > Mammalia > Primates > Cebidae > Callithrix > Callithrix jacchus. The sequence continues at coordinate 38,032,023 of NC_133505.1, forward strand.
CCTTTCCTATTTGAATACCCTTTATTTCTTTTTCTTGCCTGATTGCTCTGGCTAGAACTTCCAGTACTATATTGAATAGGAGTGGTGAGAGAGGGCATCCTTGTCTAGTGCCAGATTTCAAAGGCAATGCTTCCAGTTTTTGCCCATTCAGTATGATATTGGCTGCTGGTTTGTCGTAAATAGCTTTTATTACTTTGAGATACGTTCCATCGATACCGAGTTTATTGAGGGTTTTTAGCATAAAGGGCTGTTGAATTTTGTCAAATGCCTTCTCTGCGTCAATTGAGATAATCATGTGGTTTTTGTTTTTGGTTCAGTTTATGTGGTGAATTACGTTGATAGACTTGCGTATGTTGAACCAGCCTTGCATCCCCGGGATGAATCCTACTTGATCATGATGAATAAGTTTTTTGATTTGCTGTTGCAATCGGCTTGCCAATATTTTATTGAAGATTTTTGCATCTATGTTCATCATGGATATTGGCCTGAAGTTTTCTTTTCTCGTTGGGTCTCTGCCGGGTTTTGGTATCAGGATGATGTTGGTCTCATAAAATGATTTGGGAAGGATTCCCTCTTTTTGGATTGTTTGAAATAGTTTTAGAAGGAATGGTACCAGCTCCTCCTTGTGTGTCTGGTAGAATTCGGCTGTGAACCCGTCTGGACCTGGGCTTTTGTTGTGTGGTAGGCTCTTAATTGCTGCCTCAACTTCAGACCTTGTTATTGGTCTATTCATAGTTTCAGCTTCCTCCTGGTTTAGGCTTGGGAGGACACAGGAGTCCAGGAATTTATCCATTTCTTCCAGGTTTACTAGTTTATGCGCATAGAGTTGTTTGTAATATTCTCTGATGATGGTTTGAATTTCTGTGGAATCTGTGGTGATTTCCCCTTTATCATTTTTTATTGCATCTATTTGGTTGTTCTCTCTTTTCTTTTTAATCAATCTGGCTAGTGGTCTGTCTATTTTGTTGATCTTTTCAAAAAACCAGCTCTTGGATTTATTGATTTTTTGAAGGGTTTTTCGTGTCTCAATCTCCTTCAGCTCAGCTCTGATCTTAGTTATTTCTTGTCTTCTGCTGGGTTTTGAGTTTTGTTGATCTTGCTCCTCTAGCTCTTTCAATTTTGACGATAGGGTGTCAATTTTGGATCTCTCCATTCTCCTCATATGGGCACTTATTGCTATATACTTTCCTCTAGAGACTGCTTTAAATGTGTCCCAGAGGTTCTGGCATGTTGTGTCTTCGTTCTCATTGGTTTCAAAGAACTTCTTTATTTCTGCCTTCATTTCATTGTTTACCCAGTCAACATTCAAGAGCCAGTTGTTCAGTTTCCATGAAGCTGTGCGGTTCTGGGTCGGTTTCTGAATTCTGAGTTCTAACTTGATTGCAGTATGGTCTGAGAGGCTGTTTGTTATGATTTCAGTTGTTTTGCATTTGTTGAGCAGTGCTTTACTTCCAATTATGTGGTCAATTTTAGAGTAGGTGTGATGTGGTGCTGAGAAGAATGTGTATTCTGTGGATTTGGGGTGGAGAGTTCTGTAAATGTCTATCAGGTTTGCTTGCTCCAGGTCTGAGTTCAAGCCCTGGATATCCTTGTTGATTTTCTGTCTGGTTGATCTGTCTAGTATTGACAGTGGAGTGTTAAAGTCTCCCACTATTATTGTGTGGGAGTCTAAGTCCTTTTGTAAGTCATTAAGAACTTGCCTTATGTATCTGGGTGCTCCTGCATTGGGTCCATATATGTTTAGGATCGTTAGCTATTCTTGTTTTATTGATCCTTTTACCATTATGTAATGGCCTTCTTTGTCTCTTTTGATCTTTGTTGCTTTAAAGTCTATTTTATCAGAGATGAGGATTGCAACTCCTGCTTTTTTTTGCTTTTCATTAGCTTGGTAAATCTTCCTCCATCCCTTTATTTTGAGCCTTTGTGTATCCTTGCATGTGAGATGGGTTTCCTGTATACAGCACACTGATGGGTTTTGGATTTTTATCCAATTTGTCAGTCTGTGTCTTTTGATTGGTGCATTTAATCCATTTACATTTAGGGTTAAGATTGTTATGTGTGAATTTGATACTGCCATTTTGATGCTAAGTGGCTGTTTTGCCTGTTAGTTGTTGTAGATTCTTCATTATGTTGAAGCTCTTTAACATTCAGTGTGATTTTGGAATGGCTGGTACTGGTTGATCTTTTCTATGTGTAGTGCCTCTTTTAGGAGCTCTTGTAAAGCAGGCCTGGTGGTGACAAAATGTCTGAGTACTTGCTTGTTCGCAAAGGATTTTATTTTTCCTTCACTTCTGAATCTCAGTTTGGCTGGATATGAAATTCTGGGTTGAAAGTTCTTTTCTTTAAGAATGTTGAATATTGGCCCCCACTCTCTTCTGGCTTGTAGGGTTTCTGCCGAGAGATCTGCTGTGAGTCTGATGGGCTTCCCTTTGTGGGTGACCCGACCTTTCTCTCTGGCTGCCCTTAGTATTCTCTCCTTTATTTCAACCCTGTTGAATCTGACGATTATGTGCCTTGGGGTTGCTCTTCTTGCGGAATATCTTTGTGGTGTTCTCTGTATTTCCTGCAATTGAGTGTTGGCCTGTCTTGCTAGGTGGGGGAAATTTTCCTGGATGATGTCCTGAAGAGTATTTTCCAGCTTGGATTCATTCTCTTCATCCCCTTCTGGTACACCTATCAAACGTAGGTTAGGTCTTTTCACATAGTCCCACGTTTCTTGGAGATTTTGTTCATTCCTTTTTGCACTTTTTTCTCTGATCTTGGTTTTTCGTTTTATTTCATTGAGTTGGTCTTCGACTTCAGATATTCTTTCTTCTGCTTGGTCAATTCGGCTATTGAAACTTGTGTTTGCTTCGTGAAGTTCTCGTATTGTGTTTTTCAGCTCCTTTAATTCATTCATATTCCTCTCTAAGTTATCCATTCTTGTTATCATTTCCTCGAATCTTTTTTCAAATATTTTTTCAAGGTTCTTAGTTTCTTTGCATTGATTTAATACATGATCTTTTAGCTCACAAAAGTTTCTCATTATCCATCTTCTGAAGTCTAATTCCGTCATTTCGTCGCAGTCATTCTTCGTCCAGCTTTGTTCCCTTGCTGTTGAGGAGTTTTGGTCCTTTCTAGGAGACGAGGTGTTCTGGTTTCGGGTGTTTTCCTCCTTTTTGCGCTGGTTTCTTCCCATCTTTGTGGATTTGTCCGCTGGTCGTCTGCGTAGTTGCTGACTTTTCGATTGGGTCTCTGAGTGGACACCCAGAATGTTGATAATGAAGTATTTCTGTTGCTTGGTTTTCCTTCTACCAGTCTAGCCCCTTCGCTGTATGACTGCTGAGGTCCGCTCCAGACCCTGCTGGTCTGGGGTGCACCTCTAGCAGCTGTGGCACAGCGAGGGATGCTACCAGTTTCTTTTTCTGCTATCTTTGTCCCAGGATGATGCCTGCCTAATGTCAGTCTTTTGGATATAGAGGGGTCAGGTAGCTGCTTGAGGAGACAGTTTGTACTTTATATGGGCTTAATTGCTGAGCTGTGAGCTCTGTTGTTCATTCAGGGCTGTTAGGCTACTATGTTTGATTCTGCTGTAACAGAGCTCATTAAAAAATCCTTTTTTTTTTTTCTCAAATGCTCTGTGTTGAGGGGTTTGGGCTTTATTTTTGGATGTTCGATGAGGTGTCCTGCCCAGCTGGAAGGCAGACTAGCCACTGTTTGGCTGCCGAGGCTCCGCCCTGCTGTTGTGTGATTCGCCCTGTTCCTACAGGCTCTGCTGTGCTCTCCGCCATGCCCTGCAGCGGAGTTTTTTTGTTGTAGCATGTTGCCTCAGCAACGGTAGGCTGCATCAGCAGTGGGCGTGTATCTCAGTAGGGACGGGTTGCCTCGGCAATGGCTGGCTGCGTCAGCAGTGGGCGTGTATCTTAGTTGGGGCGGGTTGCCTCCGTAGTGGTGGACGCCCCTCCCCCACAGAGCGTCTTGGACAGTCTGCTCGGGATAGTTTGAAATCGCGGTTTTGTTCGTCCCACTGGGTATCCCAAACGATCTTATCCTGCAATCCCCTGGGCTTGCCTACTGTCCAAGTCTCATTCAGTCTCAAGTCCAGCCCTCTCAAGTCTCAGGTTGCCGGTTCAACAGGGCACCTGGACAAGCACGCCCTGTGGGGATTGCTGGGTAGGGCCGGCCGCCGCCGCCCCAGCTGCCAGCTTCACCAGGCAGACTACTGCCTGGCCTCCTGTGTCTTTTTTATACTTGGGAGTTTCCCCGTTCTGTGGGCAACAACGATCAGTCTGGAAATGCAGCTCGGACTCACCGTTTGCGGATTCAACGCTAGCTCCAATCCTGGGTTGTTCTCACAGCGCCATCTTGAGTCCTCCCCTAAACTCATTTCTGAATGATGTCTGAGATTCTACCATCAGAGCACTATTGTTTTTAGATAGGGCTCGGTCTCTAGTAAAATTCAAATCTTCCTGGAAAGGGTCTGCCTTTAACTGTAATGTTTTTAAAAAGTGAATCTAATCATGTGTTCCAGCACTTAAAATTCTTCAGTTGCTCTCTATCCTCCATAAACTCTAAAATCTTCACAAGACAGATCAGGCTGTTTATGTTCAGGGCCCATGCCTGTCTTTACCTGTATTCAAAAGACCTTTCCTTCTAATACCTCACTCTTCAGTCATTTTGCACTACCAAAGTTTTTCTCAGCGCCCCATGCTGTTCCAGTCCTCTTATTTCCCCATTTGCTGGTCTCTGCCTGGAATTCACTCATCCTTCTTCGCCTGTCCTGCAAACCCGTGCCTCAGTAGTTGCCTGTGATCTCGCCTTTGTAAACTTTTCTCTGACTCCTTTAGGAACGTTTATGAACTCTTTTCTCTGCTTTTATCCTTTGTGCTTCACCTTCCCTAATTTTGCCCATGTCATATACCACATATCGTTATACTCGTTTTTCCTGTGATGACTCACTGTTAATCAGAATAAATTCCATGAACACAAAATAACATTGTTCATTGAACAATTAATTTCAAACATGAATGTAAATGAAATGTAAGCTATAATAATTGATCTGTAAAAATATGTACCAAAATTAAGTTAATCATCAAGTAGAATAAACTTGTTTCTCTTTGGTAGCAATAAAGGATATCTGATTCCATATGACTATTTTGAGTTGAACTTAAGATTCTTAGTAAGATAACTCTAGGCTTTACTTTTATGTTAAGCACATTTCAACTCCCATGTATATAATTAGAAAGAAGAAACATATTCACTTACCACTAATTGTGTGGATGGAGGTTCTTAGTTACAGACAACAGAATTCAATGTGGCTACTCAAGCAGGCAGGGAATCTGCCTGAGGGTTTTGAGTAACTCACAGAAGATTCATTAGGATCAGAAAGCCAGATTTGGAGGCTGCACAGCTGTTTACACGAAGGTATCCCTTGAGAAACATGAGCACTGCTAATTGGCAACCATGACTCTTAGCACTGAATGCTGTTGTTCCAGAAAAAACAACATTTTTTTGCCCATGTGCTTGACAGAAGACCCAGCACAGTCACTTCTTCATGATGGCTACCTCTGAATCAAGCCTCTTGTGGGTGCTCTAGTTGGCTGAAGCCAAGTCAATCAGGTATACCCTAGCTGCAAGGCATTCTGGCAATATCCCTTATAGATCTTACCTTTGTAGAAATTTTTAAATGTTAGAAGATTTTATCTATGTAGAAAATTTTAGATGTTACCAAAATGTTGGCAGCCATAAATGTTGAATGTTTTCTACACTAGCCAAATATTTCAGGTGACTTTTGTTTCAAGAAGCTATTCCAAGTGATCTTCAGTATCTATATTTGTATGGAAGGTATCCGATTACTTGGTAATGACTGTAAGGTGCTGGGGAAAGTGTTACTTATCTTTCTCTGCCATTGAACTAGGAAAATACTTATTAAGATCTTTCCTCAGCTCTTTCAAGGGTTTCTTAACATGGCTGAACACATTTTCAGCAAATCTGACAGATGAGTACATAACTAGCTGGTTCAGACCATGGAAAGAGTCCAACTCACCTCCCTAGGGGTGTATACCCTACAGCTCCAGGTTAGAATTTCAATGTTTACTTTGACTTACAGGTGGAGTACTGAAGTGGGATTTCCTTGTAAGAATAGGCAAAAGATGCTAATTTGCAAAGTCATTTTCAGTCATGCATCCAATGCACAGATTGAAGCTTTCATTGAAAAGCACTTGAAGTTTTCACTGACTCAGTAAGGTGAGTGAGAAATTTTCTTTGCCAATAGCATCAGTATGAGATAATATGTTTGCTCATCTCCTCACCTAAGTGAGAAAAAAATTCTAGAGGTCTATAGATTGCCCTTAGCTGATGAACAATTTTAACACATTTGTTAAGTGTTCCTCTTAAAATTTCATGATTATCTCAAGTGACCAAGGTTTCCTTATGTTTTCAAAACAACAGATTTTGTTTCTTGGATGCATCATTAATACCTAGAGCAAGTCCTCAGTTTAAACCAGCCTGGCACCTCTCATGTTTCTCATCTGTTTTATTTTTCCATATGAGTTTTCACTAAGTTATCAATATCACCTAGTTTCAGATTCTCCTAATCTTAACTTCTGATATAACCATAGTACATTTGTCAGAACTAAGTTGTTCCATTGCCATGAGTTAAACTCTCAGCTTTGTTTGGATTTCCCCAGTTTGGGGATACCACGTTGCAGTTAGGCATCATGTTTTCTCTGGTTTGTGACAGTTTCTTAGCCATCCTTTGTTTTCACGATATGACTGGTCGTATGTTTTGCAGAATGTTCACCAATTTGGGTTTGCTTGATGTTTTTCTCATGATTCAATCAGTTCTTTAAGTTTTTGGAAAGAATTTCACAGAGCGAAGTGGCTTTTAAAATCACATTACGTCAGGTAGTACATAATATCAATGTGGCTTATCACTGGTGAAGTTAAACTGGATCATTTGGGTAAGGCAGTATTTGCCAGGATTCCGTATTGAAAAGTCACTATCTTCCCATTTTCCAAATTCTATTCTTCAAAAGCAGGTTACTAAGATTAGCCTACTACTTTTAGAAAGGGGTATATCTGCACATATTATTTGGCAATTTCTAGAGATAATTTGTCTCTTTCCTCCTATCTATTTATTAGATCATTATTTATATCAATATGGCATCACGTATCTTTATTTTAATCTTTGCATTGTAATCAAATACCACATTTTTTCTTTTGTTACTCAAATTGTTCCAGCTTTGGCCATTGGGAGCTCTTTCTGATTGGCTCCTATGACAAACTCCACCATTTATTTTTTGTAGCACTTTCTTATTTTCTGAAACTATATCATGCTCTAAGCTTATCTAGTATTTTCATTGACCCAGCTCTAGAATCAGCCATTTCACCAGGGAGCCCTGATTCCTTTCATTGGAGACTGATGTGAGTACTTAGAAACCAAAATATGAGTGTTGGGCGCATTAACGTACTTTGAAAACATATGAAAAAATTATGCAAAACAAAACGTCTTCTTAGACTTGTTTTATTGTCAGACAAACACCAAAAGATTAACCAAGTTCAAAGTAACTGAATCCTCAGTTTGTGTTGAATAGTATCCTCTTGGCTGTACTTGGGATAATAATCGCTACTTTGTTTCCTGTGATGAATTGTTTTATTTCATCGAGTCCAGGGGTTAATGGGAGGGAAGGGGAAAGAATTTGAGAACTCTGGGCCTCAGGGGAGGGAGATGGAGTAACCAAGCCCCATGGAGGAAAGGTACACTCTGCGGGGAGAGCGGGGTTGCCACCTGCAGCCGGCACGCATATTTCATTTCTTTAGTAAGGGTGGCTCTTATCACTGCCGTGGGAATATTTGCGGGCAGTTCTAGTTTTGTCCATGTCAACGAATCAATTCAAGTTTTGGTTTTAGTCTGCATGAAATCATCAGTCATTTTTCATGAGGATCAGGTGGCTAAGACAAAGAATTACTTTACCATTAAAGATCAAATTATTCTTATTTTAGCTCTACCATGGGTGTCTTCTTTGTCTTGAACAAGTCTTTTAATCATCAGCATTCTCACTGTCATAGTAACATAATGCATTTATTGGCCTGTGACTTGCATATTATCTATGAGGACAGACAAAGCAGGCTCTGCAACTTCCAAGGTGTGTGTTCTTGGACAAGTTCCTTTCCTTTTAAAAATCTTTAGTTGCCTTAGCTATAAAAACATAACGATAGTAATAAATAACACCTAGCTCGTAGAATTGTTGTAGGGATTAAATTACAGGATGTTTATAAATACTTAATATAATAAGTATCATATAATAAATACTTAATAAAAGCTGGCTGTCATAGCTGTTATTATTGTTTAAATGTTTTCATTTTCTGTTTTGGGGAGCTGTGTTATTGATCTTCTCCCATTTAGTTCCTGCTCTTTGCTGCTTCTTAAGCAGAGGTTGAGCATTGCTTACTCCTTCCTGGGCTGATGATATAGAGGCCCAGGGATTCCTGGGGGACTCTTGGTGGCCTCTGTTTGTCCCTGCTGACAATAGCCAAAAGACAAGTATGTTGACTCTCCAATAAATCAAACCTCAACCTGAATTTTATGCAGAGAATGTCAGTTGACCCTTCAGGGTAAGTCACTTTACATCCTTCAAAATATCACATGACTCTTTAAAAATACAGCCCACCCTCTCATAACAGTGATTGTCCAGGGACCTGTGATATGTGAGGGTTTTCTAGCTGATCATTTTCAGCTGTGGAAGTTCCCATGCTTGTGGTAGCTAAGGCTATCTGGTTTTTCTTCTGTGGAATGACAAATAACTCTCCACAATAACAAATAAAAGGAAGTATCTGCCGGGTGCGGTGGCACACGCCTGTAATCCCAGCTACTCAGGAGGCTGAGGCAGGAGAATAGTTTGAACCTGGGAATCGGAGGTTGCAGCAAGCCGAGTTCATGCCACTGCACTCCAGCCTGGGTGACAGAGCAAGACTCCGTCTCAAAAAAAAAAAAAGTATCTGTTGTTTTTCCCCCATTCCATCTTCAAAGTTTATGGGTTATTTTTGTCTATATATGTGTTTTGTATGTGAATAAGTGTGAATATGCATGTGTGTGTATGTGTGTGTGTGTATTTCAACATTTTATGGTCCACTGTTAAAACCTTCTCCTTTTTGCCTTAGGAACATTGGCTAATATTGCAGCCCCCAAGTAGTGTGGGTTTGAGGAGAGAGACCTGCATTATTCCCAGTTAGGTCTGCTCTTCACACAGGTTAAATATGTCTTGAATCCTGAGAGCAAACTAATTCACAGAATAGCTACACAATTCACATTCCATCTGATCGTGTTTTATTTAAAATGTTGCATTGAAAGAAACAACTGCTCTCTGGCCTTGATAATGTCAAGTAAATGACATGCTTCAACTTGTCACTTGTGGACAGCCCATTTTGGTATTGTACAAGCTTGACCGCATACAATCTAGAGAGGAGACAAGCACTTTAAATCCATCCTGCACCTCCAGGAGGGAACTAGTATGTGTCCTTTCTGAAAATAAAGAAGAAATACTATTCTGACTATCTCTCAGGTTTTCTCTTTCATTTAGACTTATGTCAGATTCTAGGAGAAAATTGCTTGGTTGTTTTCTAGGTTTCTCATGAAAAGAAATGATTCCAAGTTCCACTTCTGAGCTGTCTTTATACAGGGAAAACTAATCTATGAAGTTAGAGGACAGGACACTGGTTAACTTTTGGGGGCATTGACTGGAACAGGACACCAGGGGACGTCTGTGATACTGAAATGATTTGCTTCTAGATATGGGTGCTGGCTGCACAGGAGGGTCCACTTTATGAAAATGTATCCAGTTGTGCTCTAATGATTTGTGTACTTCACTATGTCATGCTTTATTACAAAGTTTACTTTTTTGGTATATCCAGACAACGAATATTATTCAGCACCAAGGAAAAGAGTGATCAGTCACGAAAAAACATAGAAGAAATGTAAATGCATATTATTAAATGAAAGGAGCCAGTCTGAAAAGGCTGCATACTATACAATTCCAACTGTATGATATTCTAGAAAAGCAAAAACTATAAAAATAGTAAAATGATCAGCAGTTGCCAGGAGTTAGTGAGGAGAAAGGGATGACTGAGCAGAGGACAGAGGATTTTTAGGGCAGTGAAAAGACTCTGTATGATACTATAAATGGTGGATACACGTCATTATACATGTAGACCCACAGATATACAACACTATCTGTATTAATCAGTTTGCATTGCTATAAAGGAATATCTGAGGCCAGGCATGGTGACTCATGCCTGTAATCCCAGCACTTTGGGAGGCTGAGGTGGGTGGATCATCTGAGGTGGATCATCAGCCTGTCCAACATGGAGAAATGCTGTCTCTACTAAAAAAAAATACAAAATTTGCCAGGCATGGTGGTACATACCTGTAATCCAAGCTACTTGGGAGGCTGAGGCAGGAGAATTGCTTGAACCCAGGAGGCAGAGGTTGTGGTGAGCCAAGATTGCACCATTGAACTCCAGCCTGGGTAACAAGAGTGAAACTGTCTTAAAAAATAAAATAAAGGAATATAGGAGACTGGGTAATTTATAAAGAAAAGAGGAGTATTTTGGCTCCTGGTTTTGCAGGCTATACAGGATGCATAGTGCTGGCATTTTCTCCTGGTGAGGCCTCAGGAAGCTTCCAATCATGGCAGAAAATGAGTGGAACCAGTGCATCACATGGCAAGTGCAGAGGCAGGAGAGCTGTTTTAAATAACCAGATCTTGCATCAACTCATAGAATAAACTTCAGTTATTACCATGAGGACAGCACTGAGCAATTCATAAGGGATCTATTCCCATGATTGAAACACCTCCCACTAGGCCCACCTGCAACACTGGTGGACACATTTCAACATGAGATTTGGAGGAAAAAGAACATTCAAACCATATCAATGGTGGGTACTTGTCATTATACATTTGTCTGAACCCACAGAATGTACAGCAACAAGAGCAAACCCTAATGTAAACTATGGAGTTTGGCTAATAAGGATATGCTAATGTAGATTCATATATGTACCATTTTGGTGTTGTATTGATAGTGGAGGAGGCTGTACATGTCAGGGCAGAGAGTATACAGGAAATCTCTCTACTGTCTATTCAAGTTTGTTGCTAAATTTAAACCACTGTAAAAAAATGTATTTATGCATATATCTATATATATCTTTTAACCACACACACAGTTTTTAATTTTTTTAATTTAAAAAAATATATATATATATGTGTGTGTGTCTATATATTTTTAATCACATACAGACTTTTAAACAGAAACCTTTCCTTCTTATTTTAAATAGAATTGCCTACTTCTCATCTGAAGGGTGAAGAATGACAGGAAGGAAAGATAAGAGGGGGCTGTTATAGCAAATCCTTTCCTCTTTGGGGAGGGCTGACTTATTAAAGGGGAACAGATGTCTTCTAAAATAAGAATTATTTTACTATGGACTTATTTACTAATAATCATTATTCAGAGCAGCAACCAAAGATCAGGTTAAGCTGATGCATCCCTGTATGGCTGTAGAATCTCCCAGGCTTCTGCTTGGTTTATAATTAAATAATATAGTTTAAAATTACCTGGAAGAGAAAGTGGACAGGAAAATCACCACATAAGCACAAAATACTGAGTTCTTATGATCAGTAAATGTCTAGAAACTTAAAGGCTTTTTTTTTTTTTTTTTTTTTTGAGACGGAGTTTCACTCTTGTTACCCAGGCTGGAGTGCAATGGCGTGATCTCGGCTCACCACAACCTCTGCCTCCTGGGTTCAGGCAATTCTCCTGCCTCAACCTCCTGAGTAGCTGGGATTACAGGCACATGCCACCATGCCCAGCTAATTTTTTGTATTTTTACTAGAGACGGGGTTTCACCATGTTGACCAGGATGGTCTCGATCTCTTGACCTCGTGATCCACCCGCCTCGGCCTCCCAAAGTGCTGGGATTACAGGCGTGAGCCACCGCACCCGGCCTAAAGGCTTGTTTTTATCAGATGAGTATATGGGGATAAAGTAGGGGATGAATTTCACTGTGGGCAAATCTTGATGGACCATGAACTACTGACTCTTCATTCATGTGTATAACTACCCAGTGTGTTCCAGTCATTGTACAAGGTACTGAGGTCCCTGTCCCCAAGATCTCACAGTCCAGTGGAGAAGGTCCAAAGGAGAGCATGTGCTATGACAGTGTGTCAGGGAGCTCAAGGGGGCCCCAACCTAAGCTGAAAGAGAGGTCTCGAGGCACCCAACATAGGCCCTGGCACAAGAGATGGCTCAGGGGTAACTGTAGCTTGTTCCTTGAAAATAGCAGGACAAGGCTGAGGTGCGAGGACTGCTTGATCCCAGGAGTTTAAGGCTACAGTGAGCTGGGATCGGGCCACCTGAGCAAAACAAACAAAAACCCCCTGCAGAACAGATGGCTTCATATGCGTGCATTTTGGGCACATAAAGAAGATGGTTGATGAGGAAGTCGAAATGTACTCAAAGCCATGAAGTATTTCTGTGTGTCCTGTGTGCAGTTCTAGACAGTTCAAGAAAGACATAGCAAAATTGGAGAAGGATCAGAGAAGAGTAATTCAAATAGGAAGAGATCGACTTCCATTTGCGCACACTGCATATCGCCACGGAAGAGCCAGCCTTGCAGACTGCACCTGTCGCTGTTCGACCCTTCCTCACCGTTCCTCCCTCCACCAGCCTCTACTCCACTCCAGTCACCGTTGCTGCTTCAGTAACTGACGGATAAAGACCTTCTAACTGCAACTCTGTTTCAGCAACATTCTAGAAGGAGACATCCACACATCAGCATCTCAGTAGCAAGACTGAAGTGGATCTATGTGGCAAATAAAGATTGAAATCTGCATTTTCAGGACTGAGAATTTATGTCTCTATGAATAGAGCGTCTGTCTAATAATGTCGTGGTAAAGAGAAAGTGGGACTCTTCTTAATCTGAAACAATGCAAGTTGAGAGGAGGGTGTCTGGTGAAATTTTATAAAATGATGCAAAACAGAGTTTGCCTGTCTTCCCCTGTTGCACAACACCGGGGGGCACAATGCATCATTTACATCGTGATCAGCACCCCCTGGGGTTCGGCAGTGTGGCAGCCCTGGAGCAGATCTCACAATCCCAGAACTAGGGGACAGCCGTGGAAGCTGGGAGGATATACATTTAAGATAAGTACAATAATTTCCACCTACATGAATGATGAGAACATTTTAGATTTTAATTTCTGGAAAAAATATGCAGGTTAAATATATAACTGGCAACAAAACAAATAATGATAGTATTGGATTATAACCCAAGGAATAAAATCAGTCCATGAGGCCATACTGATAATAAACGATTGAATAAGTAGAGAAGAAGAGACTAATCTTTTTTGCAGAAGAATTCCAAATACTATATGTTGATACTTTCTCTTCCAGCAAGTGTTATGTCATTCCTCTCCCCCGTGGAGAAGTATGGGATGGACTTGCTTCCAAAAAAATAGAGCATAAGAAACAAAAAACAGCAACTTTACAACGGAGAAACTTGGCAGACATAACCTGTAATAAGTGATCAAGATTTACAGCACCAGCAGTAAGTCATGTTAATAATCATGTTCCCTCTTACATGATGTAATGAGATGCGCTATGCTGTCGCTCTACGATAGTCTTTCTAAAAACTCACCATCCTCAACTACAAAAGAGTGAAAATGAGAAGAAAAACAACTGAGTCCTTAACTGTTGAGAATAATATCAGACAAACCCAAATTGAGAGTCTGTCTGCAAAATACCTGACCAGTGCTCTTCAAAACCGCTGGGGTCATGAAAAACGAAGGATGCTGAGAAAGCCACAGACCAGAGGAGACCAAGATGACATGACAACTAAATGCAATGTGGGGTCCCGAAGGGGATCCTGGAACAGAAAAAAAGGACATTGGCACAAAAATTGGGGAAATGCAAATATAGTCTGGCATTTGGTTAATAGTGTGGGAAGTAGAAAAGTGCCTTTTTAGAGTTTCCTTTCCTGTTAAAGAGTAAGTGTGCTAATAAGTTTGTGAAGCCCTATCCTATGTAGCTGTCAGACATGCCATGCTTACAGGCATATAGTATATTCTATGTCCTTGTCCTTCAACCAATATATCTGTGCTGGATGTGCTCACAGCCATGTCCCAGCTTTCCACGGCTTTTGCCTGTTTAGAAAAGTTTTATTAGCCAATCGGGTTTTAGTTTAGATTGTGAGGTCTGGCTACAGCCAATGGAGATAGACACAGCAGTAAGAACGACCCCAAATGCGTAAGGGATACAGTTGTCTGTTTTCTTTTGTTCATTGTACTCTCGTGGGGCGATGGCTAGGGAGGGTGCCCTTCCTGCAGTCCAGGAAGTAAAAGTTGCGTTGCTGAGAGATCCTTTGTCTCAGTGCTGATTTTCCTTTGCAGCACCGAGCATCTATTTCCAACAATAGTTTCTTAGTAATGTTAATCTCATGGTTTTAAAAAATGTACTATGGCGGCCAGGCACGGTGGCTCACACCTGTAATCCCAATACTTTGGGAGGCTGAGGTGGTCAGATTACCTGAGGTCAGGAGTTCAAGACCAGCTTGGCCTACATCGCAAAACCCCAACTCTACAAAATAATATAAAAATTAGCTGGGCATGGTAACAGGCATCTGTAATCCCAGCTAATCAGGAGGCTGAGGCAGGGGGAATTGCTTGAACCTGGGAGGCAGAGGTTGCAGTGAGCCAAGATCATGCCACGGCACTCCAACCTGGGTGATAGAGTAAGATTCTGTCTCAGGAAAAAAAAAAAAAAAAAAAGGCAAGTCAATACAAAGAAGTTTAGTCCTGTAAGAAGCTGTCTTAATATGATAGAATTTCCTTTGAAAAATGAATGGAAATGAACAGAAAACCAACTGAGCAATTAACTGTGAAAGGCATGTAGTGAAAAGTAGAATTAGTTAAAGAAGACTTTGTGGAGTAAGTGAGAATGGGGCAGAAAAATGACAAATGTGTTGGTGTAGGTTACGGGGAGAATCACCCTGGAGGATAGAGAGGTGAGTTCCTTCTGTTGCAAGACTTCAGGTGTTTGGGCCAATGTCCCATGGGAAGAATTGCAAAAAGTTTAGTGTAGCCTGAGTTTCCTTTTCTCTTTTCAGGAGGGCTCTCCTTACTCACTCTTGGTTAGCCCTTCTTTCCCTTAGCTCCCGGATCTCTCATGCCACTTCCCGGCTGTTGAGGACCACACCCTGTGGGATAATAGCTGGGACTGCTCTCAGAAGCCTCTGTGCACTCAAAGCTTTCCAGATCTCTAGACGTTTATCACAAGCTTTCTGCCAGGTGTCCTATTCCCACAGGGCTTTTCTAGACTTCCGAAGTGACCCTTTATTACAAATGTCTGAAAGTGGTTTATGAGGCTTTCCTTTTTTTTTTTTTTGAAACCTAGTTTCGCTCTTGTTCCCAGACTGGAGTGCAATGGCCCAATCTGGGCTCATTGCAACCTTCACTTCCCAGATTCAAGCGATTCTCCTGCCTCAGCCTCCCAAAGAGCAAGATTACAGGCATGTGCCACCGCGCCTGGCTAATTTTTGTATTTTTAGTAGAGATGGAGTTTCACCATGTTAGCCAGACCGGTCTCGAACTCCTGACCTCAAGTGATCTGCCCGCTTCAGCCTCCCAAAGAGTTAGGATTACAGACGTGAGCCACCGCACTCGGCAGAGGCTTTCCTATTGAGAGAGCACATACATGTTAAGCTGTTTTATCTCAATGCATGATTGAAGTAGAAATTTTAGTCACTGTGGTACAGTCAAAAGAAAACAAAGACAAAATTTGTGTCAGAGTCAAAATATGTATGTATGTAGCTTGGAGCTTGGCTGAAGTCTGGGTTAGAGAGTGAAAAAGAAATAAATACTGTAGATGAGTCATGAAAGGCCAGGAAGTAAAGAAGAAGGGAAGGGTAGAATGTTGCTGGAAACAAAAAAAGCTGGTGAGTGTAGTTCCCACTCACTCAACGAGGCTGATCTTTCTCAACCTTGGTGCTATTGACATTTTGGGCTAGATAATGCTTCATTGTGGAAAGCTGTCCCATGCATTGGAGGGGGTTTCTCAGTATCTCTGACCTCTACCGTCTAGATACTAGCAGCACCCCTAGTTATGACAACCAAAAATGTGTTCAGATATTACCAAATGTCCCTAGGGGCAAAACTACCCTTGGTTTAGAACCTCTGGGTTAGTGTCATGCTGTTGTCACTGCAGATGTGTGCCTGTTTGTTCTGTAGGTAACCTGGATTTAATTTTTGACAGAATATCCTGCTCACGGGCATGTGTGTCTCTTGCCCTGGTAGTTTTGACTGTATAGTTTTAGTTGATTGAACAGACTTTTGTTTTTCCAGGTAGGTTTCTTAGACAAAGAGCAGTGTAGTCTTTGATCTGGAGTCTGCAGCTTTTCTGCAATAATGGGAAGTTAATCACACAGTGCCTCCCATTATTTTTTTCAGCAGGAGGAATAACTTTGCAGGTTTAGGCGAGTTTTATGTGGAAGAGGAGACGCGTTCTGGCAATGCAGATTTTCATGCACAGCGTGGGGACTTTCCCGGGGGCTGTTCTATAGGTCTTCAAGGAGGACATTGAAGGAACACATTCATATTTGCAAAAAACAGATGGATTTAGTGGCGGTGCTTCTTTAGAGATGCAGGAGGTGTGGAGAGTAATAGAGAAAATATTTGGAGAGAACGCCAGCCTAGCTTCACACAGAATGCAAGACCAGCCTTTCCTGTGGGCGTCTCTGGTTCTTGTATCCAGGGCTTTGCTTTCATAAACACAGTTCAGCTCTGCAGATCATCCAGCCCCCCCGGGACATGGGTTTGTAATGATCTTATTCAGTGATGGCCCAGCCTCTGCATATAGAGCCTAAGATAATGCCCAGTGATTCTGTCTCTTGGCATCTCATCCAGCTGAGGACCAATGGACCTACAACTTGCTTCTAACCAATAGGATGTGGCAAAAATGATGTCATTTCTGTGATGAGGTCATGTGACAGCCCCACTTCTGTATTATTAGATGACTCTGTCTACTGCCTTCCTTGTTTACAACTTTTGATGAAGCAGAAAGTCCTGTGTGTGGGGAAGAAACTCCACAAGAGCCCAGGCAAGGGTCTGAAGCCTCAGTGTGTTCTCATAAAAACATAGAATTAGAAACAAATTAGATAAATAGTTATATAGTTATTCCTATATATATATATAATTATAAAATAATCACATAACTATTCACGTGTAATCATAAACATGCACATCTATATAATCTCATAATCTTTACTCTTAATAATAAGTCTCAGGTCAAGAAGTATGGGACTGAAGTGGCACTGGAAAAGAGGTGACCCTAAGGCAAGATGCTCTAAGTCCTCTGTCACACCCGCATAAGGGCTGCTGGAGGACGCCTCAGCTGTGTGACAGTGTCAGCGCTGTGAAAGCTCCCGCTGTTTAGCCAGCTAGGGAAAGATACATCCAAGATGGCCAAGATGTCTCCTTCCTTGGGGGAGTGAGGAGAAAGCTCTGCTCTCCCAAGCTCTTGTGGTAGGCCTGACCACTGTCAGGGAGGCCCACAGACATCCGGGAACTTAATTGTCTCTATGTGGTGCTCTGTTTCAGTGGTCACGTTCCATGTCTGCTTTCAAGTTCTGCTTCTGCACCTGGTTCCTCTTTTTCTTAGAAGATAAGGATGAGAGGTGGCCATGAGGTCAGGGAAACTCCCGCGGAATTCTCAGGAGAGGAAACTCTTCAGAGCTGTGGCTTTGGTTTAGTTTGTCTTACCTGCCCAGCTACCTGTCCTCGAGCTGAAGATGCTTACGTTTAAACTCTGAATATTTTCCCTGAGTGACATAATCCTTGTCTTTCTCTCCTGGAATTGTGGGTCCATCAGAGTGATTCACTCTGCACAGTTTCCTTCTCTCACTCCAGTCTCTCCCTGAGCTGGACTCTCCACCACCCTCACATTCTGGAAAAGTGCAGTGGTGTGAGCATGGCCCTGGGGCAGGATTCTCGGGGTGCAAACCCAGCTCCACTGCTACTTGTGTGTGACCTTTGCTCCTATTTTTCATAATCTATAGAAGAGAAAATAATAGGCACAGTCTGATGTGTAGTCAGAATAAAATAAATTAGTATTTTTAAAGTGCTAAGACCACTAATTGACACATAGCACAATAAAAGTGTAAAATATTGTCGCTATTGTTATTCCTTTAGGCCCTTTTTCTTGAGCTCTTCCTCTTCTCTTTGGGTTCCCATGAAAATTTACCCTGTTGAAAGTTGATGTCAGCAAGAGACCTCCACCTGGGAAATGTTGGCTCAGGGTGGGGCCTTCCTTTTAGTAAAGGGAAAAATTGGTGGTAGACCAGTAACTAATGAGTCAGAGTCCATTTTACTCTTAAAAAAAATCACCTACCCAGGATTAACTCCATTTTGATAAGGACATGCATCTCACAGATAAGTCTAATGTCATTTGTCAGGAGACTGCTTTGATTTGTTTGTGTAGAACTTACTCTAATGCCTTTCACAGAGTCTTGCAACACATTTCAAATCCCTGGTTCTCATTTCACACCATCTGCCTCATGGAATGAAGATGATGAAAAGTGTCTTCATACTGTGCTCCCACGTTTGTCTACCAGAGTCATAGTCGTATATTACATATGTAGGTATTTTTCCTAGAATTTTGAGTGTATTGATATATATTTTAATCTGGAATAGATATTATCTAACATTTTTGTTTTTATTACCTCTAAGTTACACATGTTTAAGTAAGAGGTCACTGCTGATACTTATGCATTTTCTCTCTTGGGAACATTGAGATAAAATCTGTACACTGTACTTTAGTTTTCAGCAATTACTAATTAGGTAATTTGGATCATCCCTCCCACTGAGTACTACTGGACAAGTGGGAAAAGAGTACATATTTGAAAAATCTGATTGAAGGTACAGATGGGCTAACCAAGCAGTGAAGATTTGCCAGGCCAGGAACCAGGAGAAGGCAGAAGTCTAGAATGTGGGGCTGCTTTTGTCGTGGGTGATGTTTGCTGGTCTGGGCAGAGTCTGAGACCCTCGAGAGCTAGGGGGATAAAGGCTACATCTAAAGGCTGCAGGGTGCATATGGGGCACCATAAATTCCTGGGTTTAGGATGGGTCCCAAAGGGCTGACCTGCAAGAGCAACCCAGTCAGTGCTCAGGAGTTACAGCTCAACTTTTGTTTGTTTGGTCCAGCAGTTTTCACTGCCCTTTTTAAACATTGTAATTGAGGATCTTCCCAGTGTCTTAAAGGAAGAAAATAAGTACACATAAATTGATTTGAAAACAAGGTATGGAACTCTTATAATTCGCTAATGATAATATGCTGAATGCAGAAAATATAATGATTAGAACCTTCTTGAACTTAATAAGATAGCTTTGTATGGCAAGTAGAAAAAATGATAGGGCTGTTTTGCACAGATAGAAGGTGAAAATTTAAAATATTGATACCGCAAAAGTGCATACATATAAACTTCTAGATCTAAACCTAACAAATTCTGTACAAGATATCAATTGAGATATTTAAAAAACCCTCGGAGTAATTAAAGAAGACAATGAATTAACTGAATAAATTTACCAAGATCCTGGCTTGGATGATTTGATATTGTCATGATATTTATTTACTAAAATACTCTTAGAACTCAAATACATCTCAATCAAATTTTTATCAGACATTTTTGTTACATTAAGCTGATTTTAAGCCTTATATATAAATATGAACGAAATAGCTATGTCACTCTAAAGAATAATGAGCAGAGAGAGTGTCCTTAGCAGATACTAAGAATTATATTAGAGGTATTTTAATAAAGAGAGTCGGGGTGTTGACACAGGGGCAGTAAACTAGATCTTTGGAACATAATAGAAAGCCCTGAACATGTGTAAAGCAGAGGTAAACTTACAGATCAGCGGGTCAAGGAGAACTAGTGATTAATTTGAGAACAATTGGATATCTATATGGAAAATGCAATTGTACTCATCTCTTGTGAAAGATTCTTTAAAATAATATAGTAGAACAACTTCATTACTTTAGTGTAGGGAAAGATTTTTATATAGGTTACAACAAAGTATTAACCCCAGGGTAACCTTTGACAGAACTAGACATTAAAGTAGAGCTGGATTATCTTGGGATGATGAAAGTGTTCTAAAATTAAATTTGTTGATTTAAAACTCTGAATATGTGAAAAATCATTGAATTGTATACTTTAGATGGATGAGTAGTATGCAATTTGTATCTCAATAAAGTTTAATGAAGAAAATATAATGAGATATTTTGACAAATCCACTAGAATTTCTAAATAAAAATCTTTGACTATTCCAAATATTAATGAGAATACGGCCCATCAAGAGCTGCCACACTGCTTGCCACAGCCACTTTGTCTAGCAGTGTGGCATCTTCTCTTTGAGTGGGATACACACACACACACAGACACCCACACACACACACACATCAGGAATTGCACTCCTAGGTGTACAGTTTTGAGAGATATGTGCTCGTTGTGCCAACATACATTTGCAAGAATGCTTATAACAACATTGTTTATAATTTTAAAAATGTGGACACAAATGAAATGATCATCAATGAGATAAGGGTGAATTTAATGTACGGTTTATTTATTCAATGAAATGTTACAAACAGTAATCACGAACACTCTACAGACACTGATAACAACTTAGCAAACATACATTTGATCTACAATAAGGTCTTGTAAGAATACAGACAGCATGATGTCATTTGTATGAAAAACAAAATTTAAAGTTTGAGAAAACCTGTGTTGTTTTAGAGATGTATGCATCGGGGTAAAGCTTTAAAGAAAGCTGTTACTATATCGATAGTTTCTTTTACTGTGCAGAAACTCTTTAGTTTAATTAGATTCCTTTGTCAATTTTAGGTTGTTAACTTGAAATGTTTTTAACTTTTCGATGGGGGCATTTAATGCTATAAATTTCCCTCTCAACAGGGTCTTAGCTGTTTCCCAGAGATTCTCGTACATTGTATCTTAGTTCTCATTATCTTCAAAGAACTTCCTGATTTTTGCCTTAATTTCATCATTTCCCCAAAAGTCATTCAAGAACAGGTCATTCAATTTCTATGTAATTGTATGGTTTGAGTGAATTTCTTAGTCTTGATTTCGAATTTGATTGCACTGTGGTGCAAGAGACTGTTTGTTCTAATTTCAATTCTTTTGCATTTGTGGGGAACCATTTCGTTTCCAATTGTGTGATCCATTTTAGAGTAAATGCCATGTGTCAATGAGAAAAATGTATATTCTGTTGTTTTAGGGTAAAGAGTTCTGTAGGTATTTCTCAGGTCTATTTGAGCCAGGGTTGAGTTAAGGTCCTGAATATCTTTGATAATTTTCTGACTTGATGATCTGTCTAATATTGTCAGTGGAATATTAAAATCTTTCACTATTATTGTTTGAGATTCTAAGACTCTTTAAAGGCCTCTAGGAACCTGCCTTGTGAATCTGGGTGTTCCTGTATTGGATGCATATATTCCACAAGGAGTTAGAGCTCCTTGTGGAATTGAACCCTTTACCATTATGTAATACCCTTCTTTATCTTTTTAAATCTTTGTTGGTTTAACTCCTGTTATGTCAGAAACTAGGATTGCAGCCTTGGCTTTTTTTTCTGCTTTCCATTCGCTTGGTAAATTTTCCTCCATCTTTTTATTTTGAGCATATGTGTGTCATTGCCTGTGAGATGGACGTATTAAAGAGAGCATACTGATAGGTCTTGGTTCTTTATCCAGCTTGCCACTCTATGTTTCTTAAAATGGAGCACTTAGACCATTTACATTTAAGGTTAGCATTGATATGTATGGATTTGATCCTGTCATCATGATGTTAGAAGGTTACTTTGCAGACTTGCTTATGTGGTTGCTTTATTGTGTCACTAGTCTACGTACTGAAGTGTGTTTTTGTAGTGTCTGGTAACTGTCTTTCCATATTTATTACTTCCTTCAGGAGTTCTTGTAATGCAGGTCTGGTAGTAATAAACTACCTCGGCATTTGTCTGAAACGAATCTTATTTCTCCTTTGCTTATGAAGCTTAGTTTTGTTGGATATCAAATTCTGGCTTGGAAATTCTTTTCTTTATGACTGTTGAATATTGGCCCTCAATCTCTTCTAGGTTGTAGGATTTCCACTGAGAGATCAACTGTTAGTCTGATGGACTTCCCTTTGTAGATGATCTAGCCTTTCTCTCTGGCTGCCCTTGACATTTTTTCTTTCATTTCAACCTTGGAGAATCTGATGATTATGTGTCTTTGGGATGATATTCTCATGGAGTAACTTACTGGGGTCCTCTGCATTTCTGAATTTGAATGTTGGCCCGTCTAGCTAGCTTGGAGAAGTTCTCATGGATGACGTCCTGAAACATTTTCTAAATTGTTTTTGTTCTACCCACCTCTTTCTGGTATGCCGATCATTCCTAGATTTGGTTTCTTTACGTAATTCCACGTTTTTCAGAGGTTTTGGTCATGCCTGTTCATTCTTGTTTTTTCTATTCTTGCTTTCCTGTCTTATTTCAGAAAGCCAGTCTTCAGGCACTGAGATTTTCTTCCTCCACTTGCTTTATTCTGCTCTTAATACTTGTGAGTGCACTATGAAATTCTTATAGTGTGTTTTTCAGCTCTATCAGATTGGTTACATTCTTCTTTTTACTGGCTATTTTGTCTGTGAGCTCTTGCAATGTTTTATCATGATTTTTAGCTTCCTTGCTTTGGATTAAGTGGACTTTTTTTTAGCACAATTAACTTCGTTTGTATCCATATTCTGTTGTTTCAGCCATCTCAGCCTTAGCCCGGTTCCATACCCTTGCTGTGATTTTGAGTTTTCAGCATGTGTTTCTGATTCCTTCTCATTTTTGCAGGTTTTCTACCTTCGGTCTTTGAGGTTGCTAACATTTGAGTATATTTTGTTTTTCTCTTCTTTCGTTTTATCTTTTAACAGTTTGGCCACTTTTCTGTAGGGCTGCTGCAGTTCTCTGAGGGGATGATCCAGTCCCTAGTTGCCTCAGATTTTCCAGTACCTGGAGGTATTACCAGTGAAGGTTATGTAACAGCAAAAATGGCAGTCTTCTTCTTCTGGGAGGTCAGTTCCAGCTGTTGCCGGCCTGAACACACCTGTAGGAAGTGCTGGAGACCCTGGCTGGGAGGTCTTGCCCAGTCAGGAGGAACAGTATCAGGATCTAGAGGTTTACCAAAAGAAGGAATACTCCCTCAGGAGATATAGAAATAATACCATTCACCTTGAAGCTAAGACAGACACCTGGCCCATTCAGCTCCTCATACTTCTAAACCAATAGACAAAGGAAGGAATTACTGCACTGTCTGGGGTGATTGGTCCTGGTCATCAGGGGGAAATTGGTCTGCTACTACATAATGGCAGTAAATAAGACTATGTCTGGAACACAGAAGATCTTTTAGAGCATCTCTTAGTAATCAGCCCTATAATTAAAGTCGATAAAAACTACAACAACCCAAGTCCAGTCAGACTACTAATGGCCCATATTCTTCAGGAATAAAGGTTTGAGTCACCCAAGCAGGAAAAGAAAGCTGATCAGCTGAGGGACTTGCTGAAGACAATGGGAATATAAGATGGTCAGTAAAAGAAAAAAAAAGTATTTATAAATACTAGTCATGGCCAGCATGGTGGCTCATGCCTGTAATCCCAGCACTTTAGGGGGCTGAGGCGGGCGGATTGCTCATGTCTGGGAATGTGAGACCAACCTGGGCAACATGCTGAAACTCCATATTTACTGAAAATAAATACAAGAAATTAGTCAGGCTTGGGGGTGTGCTTGTAGTCCCAGCTACTTAGGAGGTTGAGGTAGGAGGATCATTTGTGCACAGGAGGTAGAGGTTGGAGTGAGCCGAGGTAATGCCACTGCACTCCAGCCTAGCCAATACAACAAGACCCTATCTCAAATAAATAAGTAAACAAACAAATAAATAAATAACCAGCTGTAACAATGTGACCATCTACAGAAATAACGACAGTAAGGGTTATGAGTATTACTTCCTTATGTTTTTATAATGATATTTATGTCTGTGTGTATGTATCCATACATGTATTTAGCAAATGCTTTTCTTTTTATCTTTTCCTTATCATCATGTAATAAAACATAAGATGTGCTAACAATAGTTCCCTTTTATTAATGATGGTTTAATTTTTATGAAACGTGGTATTTAGGTTACAGTATGTCAAAAAGAAGAGTGTATATCATGCATCCAGTTTGAATCTTTTTCTGAGGAAAGGGTTAGTGTGTTTTTAATTGGATGCAAGATAGCTGTACCATGTTTTGCAAAAGTATGACTTTATAGTTGTTCTCAATTGGAGACTAAGTATGGTTTAAGAAATTGTTAATGGCTGCCAAGTTCACAAACAAGGATGGAATGGTTGTTCTTTTTTTTTTTGACAGAGTTTCACTGTTGTTACCCAGACTGGAGTGCAATGGCACGATCTCGGCTCACCGCAACCTCCACCTCCTGGGTTCAAGCAATTCTCCTGCCTCAGCCTCCCAAGTAGCAGGGACTACAGTCACGCACCACCATGCCCAGCTAATTTTTGTATTTTTAGTAGAGATTGGGTTTCACCTTGTTGACCAGGATGGTCTCAATCTGTTGACCAGGATGGTCTTGATCTCTTGACCTCATGATCCACCCACCTCAGCCTCCCAAAGTGCTGGGATTATAGGCATGAGCCACCGTGCCCGGCTTAAAATGGTTGTTCTTATGTGTCAGTTTCACTAAACCATAGCACCTGGTTATTTAGTCTAACACTAAATTTAGATGTTGCTATGATAGTATTTTGCAGTTGTGGTTAAAATCTGATATCAGGTGATTTTATGAAAAGGAAATTACCCTTAAAAATGTGGGTATGACTTTTTCAATCAGGTGAAGGACTTTGGGTAAAATGTGAGGCTTCTCAGAGAAGAAAAAATTCTTCCTCAAGATGACAGTAGCAACTACAGTTTAGGTTTCCAGTCTTCCAGCCTGGTCTTCCATTTGAGACTGACTTTCCAGCCTGCTAGCCTGCCAAGGTGTAATTTGTGATATTAATAACATAAAATGAGAGGTGGAAAAAAATGTAAAGAAGCAGAGTTTTCATATTGGTTTCAATTCAAGATTGTTATAAGTGTATTGTTATATGCAATACCACAGAAATCACAAATAAAATACAGATAAAATATACACAAAAGAAAACAAAAAGGCAATTACAACATGTCACTAGAAAAAACTTGACTAAACACAGGAAGGTTGGAATGAAGGAGATGAGGGCAAAACAACTATAAGACATGCATAAAACCAACATCACAATTACTGAAGTTCTTACTATGACTAATTATCTTAAATGTAAATGGGTTAAAATCCTCAATCAGAATTCAGAGATTATCACAATGGCTAGAATAAAAATAATCAAATCATATCCTAGCTACAAGATATTCACTTTGGATCTAGGGACACATAGAAGTTGAAATTGGAAGGACAGAAAAGGATATTCATGAAAATAGTAACTAAGAATTTTTTATGATCTCTCACAGGGTTCTATGTGTTGGGTGGGTTCAGATGATGTCCTGGGAGTTTTACACGGTTCAGGGATTGAAGTGGAAGGAAACACATGCAGGCAGGATGGTTAATAACAGTGCTCAGAACTAACACAACCATCCTTTGCCATATTTCATTGGCTAACACAGATATCAGATCTACTTATGTTTAAGAGGGTGGAGAGAACTTACCTCTTGATGAGGGAAAGGTGGGTCAGATTAAAGAAAACCGAGTATGATGGCAGATATTTTTGCAGTCCTTTTTGGAAAATTCATGCAATCCAGAACATCCTATCTGCCAGAAAGCAAGAACACAATCATGCATTACCACTCAATTCTGAGTCCTGTGATTCTATATGTTGGAAACAATTGCTTGAAATCACAAAGAAAATGAACACTTAAATGAAGAATTTCTCAGGAGGCAATTCACTTCTGCAGAAGGGTGCAACTCACACTCTTGGCCACTGAGAGAGCACACTGAACAAAGGAGAGAAAGAGTTTTTATCCTAATGCAGTCCCTACTTCTGTGTCCTTCTCCCATTGGCTAGGGTTGGACCATGCAATCTAAGTTGACCCCAATTGGCTATTGTGTAGCAATTTCCAAATAAGGGAGGTGGGGATCGGTTACAAACATGATGGGGAGAGATATATCCAAGCACCTCCAGGCATATCCAGGCATGTCAGGCACAGCAAAGGTGGGAAAGATTACTTGCAGAGTCAGGAACAAGGAAGTAAGTAGAGAGGCATATTTTTTCTACACATAGGGACTGGCAGGAAGAGTTGTTGACCAAGCAGGTGACTAAGGTAACTATGGGACAAAGAGGTACAAGGACAAGGAAGTTGCTTTGGAGAACAAAGAACATCTCCTTCCCTCATGTCCTTCCAAAGAACAAAGAAGTAAAACCTTTGAAGAGAAACTATTTGTTTCTGTCATATAGTGTCCTGAGAAAGGACCATGTCTTAGGAAGTAGCTGTGGAGTAGAAGCTCTAAACAAAGCTCCACCTAGAGCCAAAATTTCACTTTATTTTGATGAAATGTTGTGTCATTTTTGGTAAAATGGGAGCCCACAAACCTCTCTTCAGGGATCTCTCCAGTGGTGGGGATAATATGCTTCCCTCCTTCACAGTTGTACTTTACAGATAAGTGGATCAAGGTCTCAGTTTCAATTACTTAAAACACCAGTTAACATGGATGTATGCATTCCAAGAAAGGTAAAAGAATGCTCTCTGTCACTGTCGCTTCTCTCACTCACTGCACCCTGAACAAGAACCTGCTCTATCTTCACCTTTTGAATGGGGAGGAGGATCGCACTCCTGCCTAAACCTTCAAGCTTCCAGAGCTAAACCTGCTGCCCAAACAGCATGGTTTATTGTAAAGACTAAACCCTATACCAAGAGCTCCCCACTGACCCACCATGGCAGGGACTGAATCCCATGGGAAGACCCAGAGAAATCCTGGCTCAAAAGGTCCATTGTCATGTCCCTTCCACCAAAATGAAGCCAACATATTCATCACAATATATGGTATTGATAAGGATATGAAAGTAATTATTGGCCAGGCATGGTGGCTCACGCCTGTAATCCCAGCACTTTGGGAGGCCGAGGCAGGTGAATCATGAGGTCAAGAGATCAAGACCATCCTGGTCAACATGGTGAAATCCCATCTCTACTAAAAATACAAAAGAATTAGCTTGGCATGAGGCGCGTGCCTGTAATCCTAGCTACTCAGGAGGCTGAGGCAGGAGAATTGCCTGAACCCAGGAGGCGGAGGTTGCAGTGAGCCGAGATCACACCATGGCACTCCAGCCTGGGTAACAAGAGTGAAACTCCATCTAAAAAAAAAAAAGTAATTATTATAAAACTTTGACAAATATGTTCTTTTTATTACATCAACTTTTTTGTCCTCCAAATACAAAGAAAGTAAGCCTGCACAGCAGGAAAAGTTTTTCCCCTGGGAGGGAGTCCTATTCCCAGTTAAAAAGCTGGAACTGGAGTCACTAGAATGGAGCAACACTTTCATGTAGGACACAGCACTGGGTCTTGGGGCAGCCAGAGTTAGGGAGGGCTCACATTCTGGGTGACACCAACCTTTGGTTCCTCTTTTTTTTTTTTATTTTTGTTCTCATTGCAAGAACAAAATTACAGAGTATAAAGAGACAGAGTCAAGCCATGGAAATTTGCTCCATTTTATTTTTTAGAAATGCAATCTCAAGGGAGGGAAACAAGACTGTTATGGGCTAAATTGTATTCCCCCAAGTTGACATGTTGATGTTCTAACCTCCAGTACCTGAGAAAGTGACTGCATTTGGAGAGGTCTTTAAGGTAAAATGAGGTCATATGACTGTGCCCTAATTCAACTCGACCAGTGTCCTTATAAAAAGAGAAGATTAGGACACAGATACAGAGGAATGACCATGTGAAGACATAGGGAGAAAATATTTACAAGCCAAAAAAAGAAGATGCAGGAAAAATGTGCACTGCCAATCCCATCATCTTGCACTTCCAGCCTCCAGAACTGTGACACAATTAATTTCTGTTTTCTTTGGTTTTGTTTTGAGACAGAGCCTCACTCTGTTGACCAGGTTGGAGTGCAGTGGCACAATCTTGGCTCACCCCAACCTGTGCCTCCCAGGTTCAAGTGATTCTCCTGCCTCAGCCTCCTGAGCAGCAGGGACTACAGGCATGCACAACCATGCTAAGCGAATTTTTGTATTTTTAGTAGAGATGGGGTTATACCATGTTGGCCAGGATGGTCTCGATCTCTTGACTTCGTGATCCACCCTCGTTGGCCTCCCAAAGTGCTGGAATTACAGGTATGAACCACCACACCTGAGAATTTCTGTTGTTTAAGTCACTCATTGTATGGTACTTTGCTATGGCCGCCCTAACAAATTAAAACACACGTACTACCGTGCCTAGTATCTGAACATGGAATGTTTTCAAGATTATGAATTATCTGTGTTTTCTAAAACTTGAGTAAATCAACTGAAAATTGACAAGCATAGACGATAAAGGGTCATTTCCAAGCCACTTTGGGTCCCATGGTCACCACTCAAAAGTGGAGATGTCCCCAGTTCTTTTCACCTTTACTTAGAATAAAGGTTGTGGTTCCAAACTGATATATAATCACAAGCTGCATTTAAGGTCTTGAGATTCTGATAAATAATTATTTTGTAATCAGTACTAAAGTAAAAAGGGATTTCTACCTAGGGCTTTGCAAGTCTAATGTTTTCTTCCTGCTTCTAAGGGTCATGTTTCTTAAAATCCTATGAGCTAATGACATCACTTTCATATTTCTCTCTGTATTTACCCCTTGGTACTGGACCCTCACTGCATCTCAGTAAGGATGAGCTGTGTTCTCATGTATTCTCTCTTGAATAGATGTGTTTATCTATGACTCACAGTTGAATTAAAAAGCACCAGGATTTGGAGACATTCTCCTGAGGTCATAGCCATTGAGTCACAAGCACATAGCACCCTTGGTCTTGTTCAGTGCTCTAGTAGGTGTCACAGGAACTGCAGAATTGCATCCCTTTATTTTTACACATTTGATTATTTTCTTCCTTTCGTTCTTTCTTTCTCTTTCTCTTTCTTTTTCTCTTTCTCTTTCTCTTTCTTTCTTTCTTGCTTGCTTGCTTGCTTTGAGACAGGGTCTCACATTATCACACAGGCTGCACAATCTCAGCAGACTACAACCTTCACCTTCCAGGTTCAAGTGATCCTTGTGGCTCAGCCTCCTGACTAGCTGGCATTACAGGTGCATGCCACCATACCTGGCTAATTTTCATACTTTTAGTAGAGATGAGGTTACCATGTTGGCCAGGCTGGTCTCAAACTCCTGAACTCAGGTGATCCTCCCACCTCAGCCTCCTGAAGTGCTGGGATTACAGGTGTAAGCCACCACACCCAGCCATTTGGTTATTTTCCTAACCAGAGAAGGAAAATGCATGGTGAAATTAAAGTGCAAGAGCCCTAAGCCCTTGCCTTAGGTTTACTGGGCTGGGGGATGGAGAGAGAGAGACTGCCACTGATTCTCTGAATTTCAGCTCCCACTGTTGGTCACTCAACTGAGAGCAGAAAAGCTTACCTTCTGCACTTGGGATATCAGGACAAAGATGATAGGGAGTCCCACATATACTGTGAAATAGAAAAAAGTCCCTCATGCCTAATGAATCAAATTTCAGTTTTCTAATTGCATGTGATTTCCTGCACACCTAACAATTTCTCTTTCCTTCAATCTTCAGTTGTCATCGGGCAAACAGCAACAGCAGAGGAATTGCTACTGAGTCTGACACTCTGATGGAAGCTCTGAGTGGCGACTTTATTTCACATTTAGGTGCCTCTGAATCAATGCAGAGTTTTGTCTGACTCCACTCTAACTTTAATTTGATCAGGGTCCATATGCTTTGGGACCTCTCCAGCTCCTCATCAGACATGACAAAGAAGGCCATGTCCAGCTCTGGAGGTCCCTGATGGAGTGAGAGGCAGCTCCTAGTGGAGGAGAGCTTTGGAGTGGTCAAGGCATCATAGACTTCATTACTGTTGGGCCACTTGTCTTCAGTCCCATGACCACAATGGATCCATGGGCCTGGATTCACCTCTGATATTTGTGTCTTTTTTTCTTAGGCTTCCACAAGTGGTCTCTGGTTGAGATGGAGGGAAAGGACACAGGGATTTAAAATCTCTGACTACCCAGTGACCTCCCCTCACTTCCACCCAGAGGCAACACGACCATTTCACTAAATTCCTGAGGATGTGGCCAACATAAGTAACAGAGCACGGGGAGGTGCCTTGAATAGAGTTTCATGGAAGGGGAGTAGGTGCCCTCTAGACTCTTTGTCTACAACTGCTGAGCTTTCTTTAGCATGAAATGTCACAGAGACAGCCACATTCTAAGCTTGGACCCTTGAATTAATGTGTGTGAGGGTCTTAGCCCTGGCCAAATGAGCACTGAATTTGAGAGAGACCAATAAACCTTCTAAATATTGGAACTCTTTACTCCTTAATGCTGAATCCTGAGTTTTGAGTTTTGAATCCTGGAAGTTGGCTTCTAGCCAGAGAGGCAGGTGTCATTATATCTGATCTGCCTCTCTGAGGTCTCTTGTCCCTCTGCCCTTCCCATCTCTCTACCCCCATTAATCCCAGAACAGATAGAATCATTCTGCCTTCTTTGATGCCTCTTGCTATAAACTTCAAAGGTATTTGATTGAATTAATAAATGAAAGCAACTTTAATTAAAGATGAGGCTTAAGGAATGGCATTTGACATGAGTTTAGAATGAATAAGTGGATGTAGCAATAAATTTTGAGAAAATGCATGTAAAATTTATCTTTAATTCTCAATGGCATTTTATTAACTTGCCTGTGGCATTAATAAGTAATCCTAAATTAATACAAAAATGCAATCACAAATGTGTGAATGCACTGAAGTGTGAAAGAAAGGCAGTGCACACAAGAAAAATGTGTACACATGAAGAAATTCTTCATTCCAGGTTTTTACTGATCCCTCTGGTCAAGATGGGGGAAAAGTCCAAATACCTGCTTTCCTCACATGGTCAAATGATTCAGCATAAAATATAACTGATTGAACACAATTATCTATGCTTTAAATATATTAGAAAAATCCATAAGGAAAAATGATCCTATCATCACTAAGCGTTTAAGTTATAATAAAGTAAAGCCTACAAATGTATCTTTTGTTCCCAATTGCAATGATTCTAGGATTGCAGTATTTGGCTTTTAAAAGACCATTTAGAAAAACTCGGGGGGGACTCAAGATGGCGCTGTGAGAACAACCCAGGATTGGAGCTCGCGTTGAATCCGCAAATGGTGAGTCCGAGCTGCATTTCCAGACTGATCTTTGTTGCCCACAGAACGGGGAAACTCCCAAGTATAAAAAGACACGGGACGCCAGGCAGTAGGTCTGCCTGGCGAAGCTGGCAGCCGGGGCGGCGGCGGCCGGCCCTACCCAGCAATCCCCACAGGCGCACTTGTCCGGGAGCCTTGTTGAACTGGCAACCTGAGACTTGAGAGGGCTGGACTTGAGACTGAACGAGACTTGGACAGTAGCCCAGCCCAGGGGATTGCAGGGACAGATGGTTTGGGATACCCAGTGGGACGAACAAAACCGCGATTTCAAACTATCCCGAGCAGACGGTCCGAAACGCTCTGTGGGGGAGGGGCGCCCACCACTACTGAGGCAACCTGCCCCAACTGAGATACACGCCCACTGCTGACGCAGCCTGCCGTTGCTGAGGCAACACGCTACAACGAAGAGACTCCACCGCAGGGCATGGCAGAGACCACAGCAGAGCCTGCAGGAACAGGGAAAATCACACAACAGCAGGGCAGAGCCTCGGCAACCAAACAGTGGCTAGTCTGCCTTCTAGCTGGGCAGGACACCTCATCGAACATCCAAAAATAAAGCCCAAACCCCTCAACACAGAGCATTTGAGGAAAAAAAAGGGGGGTTTTTTATAATGAGCTCTGTTGAAGCAGAATCAAACATAGCAGCCTAACAGCCCTGAAGGAACAACAGAGCACACAGCTCAGCAATTAAACCCCTATAAAGTACAAACTGTCTCCTCAAGCAGCTCCCTGACCCCTCTATATCCAAAAGACTGACATTAGGCAGGCATCATCCTGGGACAAAGATAGCAGAAAAAGAAACTGGTAGCATCCTTCGCTGTGCCACAACTGCTAGAGGTGCACCCCAGACCAGCAGGGTCTGGAGCGGACCTCAGCAGTCATACAGCGAAGGGGCTAGACTGGTAGAAGGAAAACCAAGCAACAGAAATACTTCATCATCAACATTCTGGGTGTCCACTCAGAGACCCAATCGAAAAGTCAGCAACTACGCAGACGACCAGCGGACAAATCCACAAAGATGGGAAGAAACCAGCGCAAAAAGGAGGAAAACACCCGAAACCAGAACACCTAGTCTCCTAGAAAGGACCAAAACTCCTCACCAGCAAGGGAACAAAGCTGGACGGAGAATGACTGTGACGAAATGACGGAATTAGACTTCAGAAGATGGATAATGAGAAACTTTTGTGAGCTAAAAGATCATGTATTAAATCAATGCAAAGAAACTAAGAACCTTGAAAAAATATTTGAAAAATGATTCGAGGAAATGATAACAAGAATGGATAACTTAGAGAGGAATATGAATGAATTAAAGGAGTGAAAAACACAATACGAGAACTTTGCGAAGCAAACACAAGTTTCAATAGCCGAATTGACCAAGCAGAAGAAAGAATATCTGAAGTCGAAGACCAACTCAATGAAATAAAACAAGAAACAAGATCAGAGAAAAAAGCACAAAAAGGAATGAACAAAGTCTCCAAGAAATGTGGGACTATGTGAAAAGACCTAACCTATGTTTGATAGGTGTACCAGAAGGGGACGAAGAGAATGAATCCAAGCTGGAAAATACTCTTCAGGACATCATCCAGGAAAATTTCCCCCACCTAGCAAGACAGGCCAACACTCAATTGCAGGAAATACAGAGAACACCACAAAGATATTCCGCAAGAAGAGCAACCCCAAGGCACATAATCGTCAGATTCAACAGGGTTGAAATAAAGGAGAGAATACTAAGGGCAGCCAGAGAGAAAGGTCAGGTCACCCACAAAGGGAAACCCATCAGACTCACAGCAGATCTCTCGGCAGAAACACTACAAGCCAGAAGAGAGTGGGGGCCAATATTCAATATTCTTAAAGAAAAGAACTTTCAACCCAGAATTTCATATCCAGCCAAACTGAGCTTCAGAAGTGAAGGAAAAATAAAATCCTTTGCGAACAAGCAAGTACTCAGACATTTTGTCACCACCAGGCCTGCTTTACAAGAGCTCCTAAAAGAGGCACTACACATAGAAAGGATCAACCAGTACCAGCCATTCCAAAATCACACTGAATTCTAAAGAGCTTCAACATAATGAAGAATCTACAACAACTAACAGGCAAAACAGCCACTTAGCATCAAAATGGCAGTGTCAAATTCACACATAACAATATTAACCCTAAATGTAAATGGACTAAATGCACCAATCAAAAGACACAGACTGGCAAATTGGATAAAAATCCAAAACCCATCAGTGTGCTATATCCAGGAAACCCATCTCACATGCAAGGATACACAAAGGCTCAAAATAAAGGGATGGAGGAAGATTTACCAAGCTAATGGAAAGCAAAAAAAAGCAGGAGTTGCAATTCTCATCTCCGATAAAATAGACTTTAAAGCAACAAAGATCAAAAGAGACAAAGAAGGCCATTACATAATGGTAAAAGGATTAATACAACAAGAAGAACTAACGATCCTAAACATATATGGACCCAATGCAGGAGCACCCAGATACATAAGGCAAGTTCTTAATGACTTACAAAAGGACTTAGACTCCCACACAATAATAGTGGGAGACTTTAACACTCCACTGTCAATACTAGACAGATCAACCAGACAGAAAATCAACAAGGATATCCAGGGCTTGAACTCAGACCTGGAGCAAGCAAACCTGATAGACATTTACAGAACTCTCCACCCCAAATCCACAGAATACACATTCTTCTCAGCACCACATCACACCTACTCTAAAATTGACCACATAATTGGAAGTAAAGCACTGCTCAACAAATGCAAAACAACTGAAATCATAACAAACAGCCTCTCAGACCATACTGCAATCAAGTTAGAACTCAGAATTCAGAAACCGACCCAGAACCGCACAGCTTCATGGAAACTGAACAACTGGCTCTTGAATGTTGACTGGGTAAACAACGAAATGAAGGCAGAAATAAAGAAGTTCTTCGAAACCAATGAGAACGAAGACACAATGTGCCAGAACCTCTGGGACACATTTAAAGCAGTCTCTAGAGGAAAGTATATAGCAATAAGCGCCCATATGAGGAGAATGGAGAGATCCAAAATTGACACCCTATCGTCAAAATTGAAAGAGCTAGAGGAGCAAGATCAACAAAACTCAAAACCCAGCAGAAGACAAGAAATAACTAAGATCAGAGCTGAGCTGAAGGAGATTGAGACACGAAAAACCCTTCAAAAAATCAATAAATCCAAGAGCTGGTTTTTTGAAAAGATCAACAAAATAGACAGACCACTAGCCAGATTGATTAAAAAGAAAAGAGAGAACAACCAAATAGATGCAATAAAAAATGATAAAGGGGAAATCACCACAGATTCCACAGAAATTCAAACCATCATCAGAGAATATTACAAACAACTCTATGCGCATAAACTAGTAAACCTGGAAGAAATGGATAAATTCCTGGACTCCTGTGTCCTCCCAAGCCTAAACCAGGAGGAAGCTGAAACTATGAATAGACCAATAACAAGGTCTGAAGTTGAGGCAGCAATTAAGAGCCTACCACACAACAAAAGCCCAGGTCCAGACGGGTTCACAGCCGAATTCTACCAGACACACAAGGAGGAGCTGGTACCATTCCTTCTAAAACTATTTCAAACAATCCAAAAAGAGGGAATCCTTCCCAAATCATTTTATGAGACCAACATCATCCTGATACCAAAACCTGGCAGAGACCCAACGAGAAAAGAAAACTTCAGGCCAATATCCATGATGAACATAGATGCAAAAATCTTCAATAAAATGTTGGCAAGCCGATTGCAACAGCAAATCAAAAAACTTATTCATCATGATCAAGTAGGATTCATCCCAGGGATGCAAGGCTGGTTCAACATACGCAAGTCTATCAACGTAATTCACCACATAAACTGAACCAAAAACAAAAACCACATGATTATCTCAATTGACGCAGAGAAGGCATTTGACAAAATTCAACAGCCCTTTATGCTAAAAACCCTCAATAAACTTGGTATCGATGGAACGTATCTCAAAGTAATAAAAGCTATTTACGACAAACCAACAGCCAATATCATACTGAATGGGCAAAAACTGGAAGCATTCCCTTTGAAATCTGGCACTAGACAAGGATGCCCTCTCTCACCACTTTTATTCAATATAGTACTGGAAGTTCTAGCCAGAGCAATCAGGCAAGAAAAAGAAATAAAGGGTATTCAAATAGGAAAGGTGGAAGCCAAATTGTCTCTATATGCAGACGACATGATAGTATACCTAGAAGACCCCATTGCCTCAGCCCCAAAACTCCTGAAACTGATAAGCAACTTCAGCAAAGTCTCAGGATATAAAATCAATGTGCAAAAATCACAAGCATTCGTCTACACCAACAACAGACTTAAAGAAAGCCAAATCAAGAGCGAACTGCCATTCGCAATTGCTACAAAAAGAATAAAATACCTTGGAATACAGCTCACAAGGAACGTAAGAGACCTCTTCAAGGAGAACTACAAACCACTGCTCAACGAAATCAGAGAGGACACAAACAGATGGAGAAACATTCCTTGTTCGTGGTTAGGAAGAATTAATATCGTGAAAATGGCTATACTGCCCAAAGTAATTTACAGAATCAACGCTATCCCCATCAAGCTACCATTGACTTTCTTCACAGAACTGGAAAAAACCACCATGAACTTCATATGGAACCAAAAGAGAGCCCGCATAGCCAAGTCAATTCTAAGCAAAAAGAACACAGCAGGGGGCATCACACTACCGGATTTCAAACTATACTACAAGGCTACAGTAATCAAAACAGCATGGTACTGGTACCAAAACAGAGATATAGACCAATGGAACAAAACAGAGACACTGGAGGCAACACAACATACATACAACTATACAATCTTTGATAAACCTGACAAAAACAAGCAATGGGGAAAGGATTCCATGTTTAACAAATGGTGTTGGGAAAACTGGCTAGCCATGTGCAGAAAGCAGAAACTGGACCCCTTCCTGACACCTTACACTAAAATTAACTCCAGATGGATTAAAGACTTAAACATAAGACCTGGCACCATAAAAACCCTAGAAGGAAATCTAGGCAAAACTATCCAGGACATAGGAGTAGGCAAGGACTTCATGAACAAAACACCAAAAGCATTGGCAACAAAAGCCAAAATAGACAAATGGGACCTAATGAAACTCCACAGCTTCTGCACGGCAAAAGAAACAGTCACTAGAGTGGATCGGCAACCAACAGAATGGGAAAAAATTTTCGCAGTCTACCCATCTGACAAAGGGCTGATATCCAGAATTTACAAAGAACTCAAACAGATTTACAGGAAAAAAACAAACAAGCCCATTCAAAAGTGGGCAAAGGATATGAACAGATACTTTACGAAAGAAGACATATATGAGGCCAACAATCATATGAAAAAATGCTCATCGTCACTGGTCATCAGAGAGATGCAAATCAAAACCACATTGAGATACCATCTCACGCCAGTTAGAATGGCGATCATTAAAAAATCTGGAGACAACAGATGCTGGAGAGGATGTGGAGAAAAAGGAACACTTTTACACTGTTGGTGGGAGTGTAAATTAGTTCAACCATTGTGGAAGACAGTGTGGCAATTCCTCAAGGCCTTAGAAATAGAAATTCCATTTGACCCAGCAATCCCATTACTGGGTATATATCCAAAAGACTATAAATCGTTCTACTATAAGGACACATGTACACGAATGTTCATTGCAGCACTGTTTACAATAGCAAAGACCTGGAATCAACCCAAATGCCCATTGATAATAGACTGGATTGGAAAAATGTGGCACATATACACCATGGAATATTATGCAGCAATCAGAAATGATGAGTTTGTGTCGTTTGTAGGGACATGGATGAATCTGGAGAACATCATCCTCAGCAAACTGACACAAGAACAGAAAATGAAACACCGCATATTCTCACTCATAGGTGGGTGATGAAAAATGAGAACACATGGACACAGAGAGGGGAGTACTAAACACTGGGGTCTATTGGGGGGAAAAGGGGAGGGCCAGTGGGAGGGGGAGGTGGGGAGGGATAGCCTGGGGAGAAATGCCAAATGTGGGTGAAGGGGAGAAGAAAAGCAAAGCACACTGCCATGTGTGTACCTACGCAACTGTCTTGCATGCTCTGCTCATGTACCCCAAAACCTAAAATCCAATAAAAAATTAAAAAAAAAAAAAAGAAAAACTCAGGGAAGTTTTCTTACCAAATGCTATAGCAGGACCACAACTAAACCTATGGGCAGTAGTAGAAATAAACAAAGACACTGCCTTTAAAATTTTATTTTGAAAAACCTGTTGGAAGATGCCTCACTAGCTCCTAATTTAACCACTACCATTTGAGGTCATATGTTAGACTGGCAAAGTCGTAATTTTTATGTATTTTATTTTTGTAATGCAAGTGCTTCACTCTGCTATCTGATAAAATAAAATGTCAAGCCAGGCATGGTGAGGCATGCCTTGTAGTCCTAGCTACTCAAGAGGCTGACACAGGAGGATTCCTTCAGTCCAGGGGTTCAAGACTGCAGCAAGCTATGATGGTGCCACTGCACTCCAGCCTGGGCAACAGAGTGAGAATAAAATGTCAATGCAAAATCTTAGTGTTAGCAGTTCAACCTTGAACGGATTATGTGGCATACTATTTGGGAGAAGCTGTTGTGTACTATGAAGTTTGGGGAATATCAACAAGAAGTAAATGTTAGTCTTTTTTCTAATTGACAAACTAAAAGAAAATTCCATAAACCTTTAATGCTAAGCTAAATCAGTATAAATGAATGATAAAAATTTGTCATACAAAACATAACCAGTTGTTAGGTGTATCTGAAGATTAATTTGAAAAAAGATGAATGAAAGAAGTGTTCTAGGAATAAAAACTACAAAAGAATTATAAAAGCTTATCATGCCCTTGGCTGGAGTTACACAAAGTTACTACTCATCTTTAAATTGGGATGAGCATGGTGGATACTTCTTAAAGTTGAAGCAAGGATTAAATGTATTTTAAGGTATCGAAGGCACCTAGAACTGTGCCTGAGACATATTAAGTGCTAAAGTCTCTGTAAATATCTATATAATACCAAATTCAAAGTCCTGATCCTTTGCACATGCTCAATGTATTTAAAATTCTGTTCATTTCCCCTTCTGCATTCACAGTGAAATGTTTCTGATTAATTTAATGAGCTGTGTGAGGTGTTTATCACCTTTTACATTAAACTTGGTACATTGTACAGCACTCTTATATTGTAACAAATAATTTAACAAGCTAACACAGATTTACCTTGTTTTCAATCTTTTTTTCACACACAGGCTAGAATTATATTGCTATATTTTAAAATTTCAGATGATTTGAAAAATATTTACACGATAGTAGCCAAACATTAGGAATTATAAGCAGCTTGTATGAAACATTTGAAAGTAGAGAACTATATTTAGAATAAATTTCTCACCTTACCGCAAAATTTCTTGTTGGAAAACCCATTTATTTCACATACAAATAAGAATTCATTTCTTGATTTTTGCTCAAAGTAATAGAAAAAAATGAAAAGAAATAAAAAAGTACTCAGAACAGAGATAAACAAGGTGGTTTGGGTATTTTATTAGTTACTGAGTTTAAGCAAGTCTACCCTCTGAAGAAGTTGCAATTCCATTTTTCTTTGGAATTGGCTAGTAACAGTGAAGCTGTCATTCACATGATAGATGGCTGAACAAAAAGACAGAGACAGTAGATGCTGCATTTTGTTTCTGTAAAGCTGCCTTGTCCACACAGCAGTAAATCAATTAAAATTATATAAGTTTTAAAAGCCAGTTTCTCACTTGTACTAGCCACATTTCAAGTACTCAGAATTCATGAGTGGCCGGTGACTGCTGTAATGAACAGCACAGATGCAGGAATTCCATCACCGCAGAAGGGAGGTGGACAGCAGTGTTGCAGTGTTTAAGGACGAAATCCTGAGTATAATTACAGGATGCTGACAACTTCGAGCTCCCATTCCAAGGCATAGTCTCTTCTCTGATGAGTGGTGCAGTGGGGAGCCCATCTTTTTTGGAAATAAAGGTTAATTTTTCCAATTACAGATAAGTACTTAAAATTACTTTTATTTTATTATTACCAGTTTTACACTGTAAGGTATAACCAAAAGTGAAGGTCATGAATTATATTTACATTTTAACATATGGTTTTAAAGGGATGATCCATGTGAAAAAGAAACAAAAGTCAGGAAAAAAAAAAAAGTTTACACACCCATTCCCGTAGCAATAACAATCCCTTTGCTGTCCTGAGAGTTCACCCTCATCCTGATTTCACAGGAATCCTGTTCACGCCTTTCTTTAAAGCTTTACCCCGATGCATATATCTCTAAAACAACATAGGTTTTCTCACACTTTATAAAAGTTTTGTTTTTCATACAAATGACATCATGCTGTCTGTATTCTTACAAGACCTTATTGTAGATCAAATGTATGTTTGCCAAGTTGTTATCAGTGTCTGTAGGGTGTACTGTTTGTAACATTTCATTGAATAAATAAACCGTACATTAAATTCACCCTTATCTCATTGATGATCATTTCATTTGTGTCCACATTTTAAAAATTATAAACAATGTTGTTATAAGCATTCTTGCAAATGTATGTTGGCACAACGAGCACATATCTCTCAAAACTGTACGCCTAGGAGTGCAATTCCTGGTGTGTGTGTGTGTGTGTGGGTGTGTGTGTGTGTGTGTATCCCACTCAAAGAGAAGATGCCACACTGCTAGACAAAGTGGCTGTGGCAAGCAGTGTGGCAGCTCTTGATGGGCCGTATTCTCATTAATATTTGGAATAGTCAAAGATTTTTATTTAGAAATTCTAGTGGATTTGTCAAAATATCTCATTATATTTTCTTCATTAAACTTTATTGAGATACAAATTGCATACTACTCATCCATCTAAAGTATATGATTCAATGATTTTTCACATATTCAGAGTTTTAAATCAACATATTTAATTTTAGAACACTTTCATCATCCCAAGATAATCCAGCTCTACTTTAATGTCTAGTTCTGTCAAAGGTTACCCTGGGGTTAATACTTTGTTGTAACCTATATAAAAATCTTTCCCTACACTAAAGTAATGAAGTTGTTCTACTATATTATTTTAAAGAATCTTTCACAAGAGATGAGTACAATTGCATTTTCCATATTGATATCCAATTGTTCTCAAATTAATCACTAGTTCTCCTTGACCTGCTGATCTTTAAGTTTACCTCTGCTTTACACATGTTCAGGGCTTTCTATTCTGTTCCAAAGATCTAGTTTGCTGCCCCTGTGTCAACACCCCGACTCTCTTATTAAAATACCTCTAATATAATTCTTAGTATCTGCTAAGGACACTCTCTCTGCTCATTATTCTTTAGAGTGACATAGCTATTTCGTTCATATTTATATATAAGCCTTAAAATCAGCTTAATGTCACAAAAAATGCTTGATAAAAATTTGATTGAGATGTATTTGAGTTCCAAGAGTACTTTAGTAAATAAATATCGTGACAATATCGAATCATCCAAGCCAGGATCTTGGTAAATTTATTCAGTTAATTCATTGTCTTCTTTAATTACTCCGAGGGTTTTTTAAATATCTCAATTGATATCTTGTACAGAATTTGTTAGGTTTAGATCTAGAAGTTTATATGTATGCACTTTTGCGGTATCAATATTTTAAATTTTCACCTTCTATCTGTGCAAAACAGCCCTATCATTTTTTCTACTTGCCATACAAAGCTATCTTATTAAGTTCAAGAAGGTTCTAATCATTATATTTTCTGCATTCAGCATATTATCATTTGCGAATTATAAGAGTTCCGTACCTTCTTTTCAAATCAATTTATGTGTACTTATTTTCTCCCTTTAAGACACTGGGAAGATCCTCAATTACAATGTTTAAAAAGGGCAGTGAAAACTGCTGGACCAAACAAACAAAAGTTGAGCTGTAACTCCTGAGCACTGACTGGGTTGCTCTTGCAGGTCAGCCCTTTGGGACCCATCCTAAACCCAGGAATTTATGGTGCTCCATATGCACCCTGCAGCCTTTAGATGTAGCCTTTATCCCCTAGATCTCGAGGGTCTCAGACTCTGCCCAGACCAGCAAACATCACCCAAGACAAAAGCAGCCCCACATTCTAGACTTCTGCCTTCTCCTGGGTCCTGGCCTGGCAAATCTTCACTGCTTGGTTAGCCCATCTGTACCTTCAATCAGATTTTTCAAATATGTACTCTTTTCCCACTTGTCCAGTAGTACTCAATGGGAGGGGTGATCCAAATTACCTAATTAGTAATTGCTGAAAACTAAAGTACAGTGTACAGATTTTATCTCAATGTTCCCAAGAGAGAAAATGCATAAGTATCAGTAGTGACCCCTTAAGCATGTGTAAGTTAGGGGTCATAAAAACAAAAATGGTAGCTAAAGCCTATCTATTCCAGATTAAAATATATATCAATAAAACTCAAACTTCTAGGAAAAATACCTACATATGTAATATATGACTATGACTCTGGTAGACAAATGTGGGAGTACAGTATGAAGACACTT
This sequence comes from Callithrix jacchus, assembly GCF_049354715.1. NCBI lineage: Eukaryota > Metazoa > Chordata > Mammalia > Primates > Cebidae > Callithrix > Callithrix jacchus. The sequence goes on from NC_133505.1 coordinate 38,074,037, forward strand.
CTCATCATCTTCACTGCATGAGGCAGATGGTGTGAAATGAGAACCAGGGATTTGAAATGTGTTGCAAGACTCTGTGAAAGGCATTAGAGTAAGTTCTACACAAACAAATCAAAGCAGTCTCCTGACAAATGACATTAGACTTATCTGTGAGATGCATGTCCTTATCAAAATGGAGTTAATTCTAGGCAGGTGATCCTTTTTAAATAAAATGGTCTCTGACTCACTGGCTACTGGTCCACCACCACGTTTTTCCTTTGCTAAAAGGGAGGCCCCACCGTGAGCCAGCATTTCCCCGGTGGATGGAGGTCTCTTGCTGACATCAACTTCCAACAGAGCGTAAATTTTTGAGGGAACCCAAAGAGAAGAGGAAGAGCTCAAGAAAAAGGGCCTAAAGGAATGACAACAGTGACAATATTTTACACTTTCATTGTGCTATGTGCCAATTAGTGGTCTTAGCACTTTAAAAATACAAACTGATTTTATTCTAACTACACATCTATGACTTGTGCCTGTTATTTTTCCCTTTTATAGATAACGCAACAGGAACGAAGGTCACACACAAACAAGAGTGGAGCTGGGTTTGCACCCCTACAATCCTGCCCCAGGGCCATGCTCCCGACACTTCACTTTTCCATAATGTGAGGGTGGTGGAGTCCAGCTCAGGGAGAGAGACGAGTGAGAGAAGAAGGAGACCGCGCAGAGTGGATGACTCTGATGGACCCACGATTCCAGGAGAGAAAGACAAGGATTAAGTCACTCAAGGAAAATATTCAGAGTCTCTGGTTTAAACTTAAGCATCTCAAGCTCTAGGACTGGTGGCTGGGCGGGGAAGACTAACCCAGCCAAAGCTGCAGCTGTGAAGACTTTCCTCTCCTGAGAATTCTGCGGGAGTTTCCCTGACCTCATGACCACCTTTGCTCTTGTTTTTCTCCCTGGATGGACCGTTGGGTCCTGGGTTCTAGAGGAGCCATCAGAGTGAGTGGAGAATGAGCTTCATAAACTGGGAGATCTCCAGGATCCTCCCTGGACTTCAAGATACCCAGAGAAGCCGGATCCCGCGTCCCGGAACCCCATCCTGCGCCTCTGTGGGCCCTGACTTTGCGGAGACCTGGGCTGGTGAGGAGAGGATCCGGATGAACTGGGCTGGGGAGGCTGGAGGGAAAGGGCGGCCTGCGGGGCTCAGCAGCTCCTCCGGTGGCGCCTCCGCCCCAGGCTGTGGTCTGCAGACTCCTTAGGTCGTTTCTCCCAGCTGAGCTGCCCTACGCCACCCTCCCCTAGTTCTTGTCCCTCTGTCCCCTCCCCAGCTCTCTACACTCAGTAAGAAGCTCCCAGGGCATGGGAGGGAGCCCGGGAGGCTGGGTCCCCGCGGGGAAGTGGAGCTAGCTTGTCTCCAAGACCGGGGGCGGGTGGGGACCCGAGGGGACAGGGCGGGGTCTCAGGCTCCCTGCGCCTCTCCCGCCCAATTGTGTGGGTTCCCGGGGCCCAGGCCGGCACTTCGGGGTACTTGGAGGCCACCGGGCTCCGCCTCCCTCCACCACGTGCGCCCTGGGGTCCTCAGCGGCGCCTTTCCTGGGCGATACGCGGTTCCTGCACCTCCACAGCCGTGGAGAGGATACGAGTGTGAAGCCGCGGGTGCCGCGGGTGGAGAAGATGGGGCAGGACTGTGGGCGCCCTGAGGAAAGTTCTTGAAGACCGCAGGGAGTGTGTTACTGAGGGCCCTGAGGTTTCTGGGCCGGCACCACCACCAGGGCCAGCCGGTGAGTGACGTCAGGCTCCGGGCACAGGTGTCACTCCCACCCCACACTGACGGGTCCGGGTCTCCCAGGCGTTGGGGGCGGGGCCTCAGCTGACTCCTCGCGGATCGGGGAAGCTCTGGGGACATTTTGCTACCGGTTTCTCCTTCAATCTGGATCATGACTGACTTCGGCTGTGACTAATCACAGAAAGAGGGAGGAGCTAGGGTGGGCGGGGCGACCTCCCTCCTCTTCCGTCCCCCCTCGGGCTCACCCCGGGGCAGGTCCAGGGCCCCACACCTGCAGATGCTGCTGCGCGTCTGGGTGGTGGCTCCAGACGGGACCTTACTCAGGGGACGCTTTCAGTCAGCATACGACAGGGAGATTTCATGTCTCTGAATTAGGACCTACAGGCCTGGACAGCGCCCCAAAGCACAGCTCGGAGGATCTAGTGCACCTGGAAGAGGTTCTGGATCGCGGATGCCACAAGGGAACCCCTGATGGGTCACTGCACTAGGTGGCTGCTCAGACACCTGGAGCATGACAAGGAGATGCTGCTGCAGGCAGGTACTGGGGTCCTCGGGACCGCGCGTCAGGACACCCCGGAGCTGGAATTATGTTCCCTGGAGGCGTCCCTATTGGAGAGAAGAGGAGACCCAAACAGTCCCCACCTCCTCCTCAGCCTTTCCCTTGTGAGGTTCGGGATTCTGCCCAGGCTCCTGCCGTTGTCCTGAGGGTGGGTGGGGAGGGAGGACAGAGAGAAGAAGTGCAGGGAGGTAAATAGGAAAGGACAGTAGTTACCCTTGTCAACAGTGATGTACTTGGGTCCGCCAGTCTTTCTCTCCCTGGTCCTCTGTGCCCAACAATTTCATGTACTCTTTAACCCAACCAGAAGGTGAAACACCAGGAAACGGCCAGGAACGGAATCAGCAGAGACGCAGTGGGTGAAAGAACCGCAAAGGACTGCTAGGTTCTAATAGAACATAGCACATATGAGTATCAAATGGTATAAACCTTTTTGCAAATTAGAAAAGAAACAGATATTTTAATACTGAAAAGTGATATCACCAATGTTAGAACCAAAAAGCTGGACCTGACGATGCCTCACCCGAGGGAGTTGAGTTAAACTTTGTCCCTGTTTCTTCTGGAGCTGGTGGAGACTCCTGCTGTGCAGCAAAGCCTGGGAGGGGCCCTGGCTGTGGAAGGCAGGCTGAGAAGCCACAGGTGAGGTAGGAGGAAGGGGGCCTGCTGGACTCCTGGAGGCCTAGTACCCAGGGAAGACCAGTTCCTGTGACTGCCTCTGGATGCCAGGACCTTGATCTAAAGTCAGATTTTCCCACTCCTCCATGAGCTTCCAGGAGCAGGGCCACATGGGGCTCAGAAAGTCCTACAGTGTCTTAAAAGTGGGTCTGTCTCTTGTGGGATAAAAATACTCAGGTTCTTCTCCTTCAGATTCCTAAATTTATTAAAAGAGATTGAGTTGGAATAACCCAGGCCCCAAACTGAATTGGCAAATTGAAAGAAAGTGTGTAAGGTGCGTATGTCGGGTCTGTGTACATATGGATGTATAAACAGGTATAGGCATCTATGTGTATGTGTGTGTTTTTCAGTGTGTATATGTATGTGTCTGTACATATTTATGTACATAAGCATGAATGGGTGTGTGGTGTGTGTGTGTGTGTGTGTGTGTGTGTGTGTGTTGCTCTGTGACTTCCTCATACTTGGCACCACTCTGGACTTTTCCTGGTTACCCCCCACAACATTGATTGTAAGGAACAAAACAGCTCTCCATCTGAGCGATGGGGGGGTATCAGGATAAATGTTGGGGAGAACTGGTCCTCATCATACTTGGAATAAGGAAACAGGAGCTAAATGGATGAGTCCCACTATTTTACAAGACTGTGCCTTGAAAAAAGTGTCAGTCACTTTCCTAAGGGATTTATATGCATTAAATGATTAAATAACTTCACAAGAGCCCGATTTTAAAGACAACTATCAACCCCATTTTACAGACAAGGAAACTGAGGTCACTAGGAAGTTTAGTAACCATCAGTGGTCTGACCCATGACTCTAAGAAGACAGTCTGACTGCTGAGCCCAAGTAACTGCTCTGTCACACTCGCCCTCATACCTGTCCACTGGCTTCCAGTGGGTCACCTCCTCCTGAGGACTCTGACCAGCTTCCCTTTCTTCTCCAGGCACAGAGACTTAACTGGAGTCTATTGCATTTGCCGCAGTCCCAACGGGGGAGTCACCAGGCTTGAAGTGACCCATAACTTGCTGGAGGCAGGGGAAAGGGAGGTTTATATCTGCCCTGGAGGGTGTCAATGGTGTTTGCATCATGGTGCATGAGGTGCCCTATCTAGAATGCTGAACGGTAAACACCAGCCACGGAGAGTCTATGCATCACTGTTTTATTTCACAGCCCACATGGGCCTGAAAGCCACGGAGTATTCACTCACGTCCTTCCAATCCCTGCTGTTTTCTGACCTTTTTTCTTCCATCTGATAATACCTGCACTAAACGGCAAACCATGAAAAGGGGTCTAGCCATACCCCAGACCACCCCGGTACTTCCTTCTCTCTGCCTGCCAGTCCCTAGTGGGGCCTCCTGGATGGTGTGAGAGGAGAGCAATGGAGATAGTAAGAGAACTTGATGTTTACACTGGTAAAGAGAAAGTGGGATGTCCACCTAGGAGAAGGATAAGGGCTGCCATAGGGAAGGGGATGAGAGAAGTTCTAACTGCTCCCAGGGGTCGCTTGACTCAGTGAAAGCTGTGGGAGGTGTTTTCAGCTATCTATTGGTGTGTAAGAAATAACCACAAACTTAGCAACTTACAACAACACACATGTATTATCCCACATTTCTATGGGTTAGGAGTCAAGACACAGCTATGCAGCTTTCTCACATGATTTTCTTCAGAGTGCCATGGCTGGGTCTTATATGGAGGCTGAACTGGGGAAGGATCCACTTCCAAGCTCAAGCAATTGTTGGCAGGATTCATTCCTCCATGCCCATTAGATTGCCAGCCTCAATTTCTTACTGGCTGGTTGCCAGAGGCTGACTTCAGTTCCTTGCTACATGGGCCTTTCTGTTTCATCAAGACTTGCAAACAAAGAAGGCAGAAGACAGTCATCTAGTAATACAGAAGTGGGCTCTCACATGACCTCATCACAGAAGTGACATCATTTTTGCCACATTCTATTGGTTAGAGGCAAATTATAGGTCTCACCAGTTCTCAGCTGGATGAGATGTCAAGAGACAAAATCACTGGGCATCATCTTAGGGTCTGTATGCAGAGGCCAGACCATCACTGAACAAGATCATTAAAAACCCAGGTCCTGGCTGGACCACGTAATCTGCAGAACTGAGCTGTGTTTATGAAAGCAAAGCCCTGGTTACAAGAATCAGAGATGCCCATGGGAAAAACTGGTCTAGGATTCTGTGTGAAGCTAAGACGGCTTTCTCTCCAAATATTTTTCTCTATTACTTTTCACACATCCTGCATCTCTAAAGAAGCACCACCACTAAACCTATCTGTTTTTTTCATCTGTGTGTTATACTGTCAGGCAAATCTGCTCTCACTATTTCTTCAAGCTTGTTTTCATGCAGATGCCCACAAACTTACTTCTGGCAATTACACTTTGTTGATTTCTTTTCCTTCACTCAGTTTATTTTTTATTAATTTTATTTCTCTTGTATGGATTAGTCAATTTAATTAGGAAATTGGTGTCTTCTAAAGAAATCATTCTACTATTTTATGGACCATATAAGCTCAAATCCTCTTGCCAAGCCTCAGCTCACTTCCCACATGGGCACGAGACAAAATTAGTGGGGGTTCTGGAAAGTCGGGGATTGGCATCGTTCTGAAAGCAGGACCAGACATGTAGGTCACAAAGATATAACGCATATACCTTTCATTTCCTTATGTTTCATATGACACCATACCTGGCACTCAATCCCTGTTTGTAGAGGTGAACTCAAGTAAACTCCTCCCTGATCACTTAATAATATGTGAGCCCAACAAACTCTGATGTCATGGGCCAAATTCCCTTGTTTTATGTCATTTTTCCAGGTGGGGTGCTTTACAACTGGGGCCCTTTTTCCTTTTCCACCTCATTTTCCATGTGTGAAACACTGGGTCTTGATCACTCAGAACTCTCAGGGTCCTTTCAACCCTTTCCTACATCCTAATATTCTCCCTATAGTTGCCCCCAGGATTTCCCCAAACCTCTTTTTCTCCGTGCATCCAATCTAGCATCTCTCAGTTCATTCTTCAGACTTCACCAGAGTGATTCTTCTGGAATGCAGATCTGATCAAGGTTCTTCCTGATTTCAGTGTTGCCAATGCTGCACATTGTCCTCAGGATAAAAGCCAAGGTTCTCCCCAAACCCACCAGCCTCAGCCATTGAACCTGCTCACCGCTCCAACCTTGCTTTCTGTCCCTGTGCTCCTTTCTCTCTAATCTCCACCCTGAACTGCTGACAGCTCCCCAGACTCCCTGTGTGCTCTTTCTTCTGAGCCTCTGTTTGTGATACTGATTCCTGAAAGATTTCTCCTGCCATTCGCCTGGGTTCACTGTGTTCCTCATCCGGGCCTCTGTTTAGACATTGCATCCTCCTGGAAGCAGTTTTCCCACACTAATTATAGTAACTTGCGTTTCCCAGTTTTTTCAATCCTGTTGTGGAATCTTTGATGTTTCACTCACTGAGGCTTAGGAGAGCCTGACACATAGTAAATTGCCTAAATAAATGTGGGGTCAACCACGAGATGCCACCTTACTCCTGCAATAATGAGCATAATTAAAAAGCCAAAAAATAGTAGATGCTGGCATAGATGTGGTTAGAAGAGAACACTCTTACACTGCTCGTGGTGAGAATGTAAACTAGTACAACCACTTTGGAAAAAACTATGAAGATTCCTTAAAGAACTAAAACTAGATCTACCATTTATTCCAGCATCGTACACTGTGTATCTACCCAAAGAAATGTAAGTCATTATATGGAAAAGACACATGCATGTGCATGTTTATAGCAGCACAATTCACAGTTGCAAGGATATGGAGCCAACCTAAGTGCCCATCGACCAGTGGGTGTATAAAGAAAATGTGGTGTAAATACACCATGGAATACTATTCAGCTATAAAAAGGAATGAAATAATGTCTTATACAGCAACTTGGATGGAGCTGGAACTTATTATCATAAGTGAAGTAACTGAGGAATGGAGAAACCAAATACTGAATGTTCTCACTTATAAATGAGAGCTAAGCTATGAGGATGCAAAACTTACAAAATGATATAATGGGCTGTGGGGACTTGTTGTGGGGAGGTTGGGAAGAGGGTGAGGGATAAAACACAATTTTGGGTACAGAGTACAGTGCTTGGATGATGGTACACCAACATTTCAGAATTCAGTACTGAATAACTCACCCACATAACCAGAAACAACCTATTAACACTGGGTCTTGATCACTCAGAACCCTCAGCGTTCTTTCTACCCCCCTCACTGAAACTATTGAAATAAAAATAATAATAAATATAGGGCTGATTTGTAATTCAAAATTTAGTCTGAATGCTAATACAACATTTATTCTCTTACAGTTCTGGAGGTGTGAAGTCAAAAACGGCTAAAATCAATGTGTTATCAGAGCTGCATTTCTTCTGAGGCCCTAAGGGAAAATAGTTTCCTCACCCTTTCTGGTCTTGGGACTGCCTGCATTCTTTGGCTCTTGGTCTCTTCCTCCATCTTCCAAGTCAGCAGTCACATCACTTTGACCTGATTCTGTTGTGACATCTCTAACTCTGATGCTGTCTCTACTCCTTTCACTTACAAGGACTATTGTGATTACATTGAAGCTGCCTTCAATCCAGGATAATCTTCCCATCTCAGGAGCCACAGCTTAATCACATCTGAAGAGTTCCTTTTCTCCTACTAGGAAACATTTTTGTACATTCCAGGATACAGACATATGTTTTTTACATATCAGGATACAGACCATTATTCTGCCTGTCGCATGACTTTGCCAATATTTGCTACCCCTGGTTTCCAAACATTAGTGTATGCTCTTATTTCTATATTACATACTTTATTCCTAAAATACCAGAGTGAGTCTGTTTTTCTGATACAGGAAGACAGCTCACTACATCAAGAAGATATCAAAAATTTTCTGTCTGTGGTCCCAATGTCTCCAAATTGTACTGATTCTTCAATGTCCAACGACTGTAAATTAGTCAATAATCTTGCTGGAATGTTGGAGAGAGAAGAAAGGGAATGACTAGACAGCTCTTCTGATTTTGTCCCATGTCCCTGATGGCTGGCCATCTTGGGCTGTAAGACAGCTTCCCTCCCACGTAGACCTGGTAATTGCTGACTCCCCAAGAGGTTTTCACAGTATTAGTGTCCACTTCATGCATCAGTCATCTTCTTGTCTTCTATCTCTCCGTTTTCATTTTTCTTCTCTTCTACCGCTGTAGTCCTGCCTTGATTCTTCAGCCATTGCCTTCCTTATACATGCATGTGCTTCAGCCCATTCTCTAGGAAGATATTCCAGACAGCTCTTTATCATTTGTTAGCATGTTTATTTGAGTACAGAGCTTTCAAGATTTTTAACTTTCTATTCTTAAAATTTCAGTATAAAAATAATTCATACTCACAATAGGAAATGAAACAATCAAAATATGCATAAATATACTTTTAAATCTCTCCTATCACGAAGTTGAAATCCACTTTACTAAGCTAATTACTATTACAACAGTCAACTCTATGTCTACTTTCTTCACTTGCATGCAAACCATATTAGTAGCCTTCGTTAAGCAAAAGACGGCACATTTTAAATGTAATTTAATCATTTTCAGGACAACTTGAGATATAACTTAAATAGTATAAAATCCACACATTTAAAATATCCAATTCAGTGGTTTTCAGAATATTCACAGTTGTGCCTCCATTACCACAATCAATTACAGATCACTTTTATCTCCTCTCAGCCCTGCAGAAAAATCCACATCCAAATCCCTAACCCTAAGAAGTTAGGCTTTAGCTCTACAGATTTACCTTTTCTGAACATTTTATGTAATAAAAGTATACAACATGTGGCCTTTTGTGTCTGTCTTTTTGCACTTACCATAACGTTCTCAAAGTTTGTGTGGGTTGTAGCTTTATCAGTACTTCACATCTTTTTTATTGCTTAATTATATTTCACTGCATGAATATATCACCATTTGTTTATTAGTTGGTGATATTTTGGTCCTTCTCATTTTGGATTATTATTAATAATCCTGCTATAAACGTGGCATGAAGTTTTTATGTGAATTTATGTTTTCATTTCTCTTGGGTATACCGTATATATGGGAGGGGATTGCTGATCATATAATGACTCAATGTTCAACATTTTGAGCAACTGCTGGCCTGCTTTCTAAAGGGGCTAAGTCCCTTAAATTTCTACCAGAAAAGTGTGAGTGTTCTAGTATCTCCATGTTCTCATCAACACTAAGTCTTTTCTTTTCAATTATAGCCATTCTAGTGGATGGGAAATAGTAACTCATTTTTGGGTTAACATACATTTCCTTGATGGTTATTGATTTTGAACATATTTCTATGTGCTTATGGGCCTCAGTATATTTGTCTTCTTATTATTTTATTATTTATTATTTTATTTTATTTATTATTTATCATTTTATTGTTACTAATATTATTATGCTGAGTTACGATCATTCTTTGCATATTCTAGATACAAGTCCTTTCCTTACCAGATGGAAGATTTGCACACATTTTCTCCCATTCAGTGCGTTGCTTTTCACTTTCTTGGTGGTGTCTTTAGATACACACACATTTTGAATTTTGAGGATATTCAATTTCTTTTATTTCCCTTTTTTGCTAGTGCCTTTCATATCATTTAAGATCAGGTATTTTTACCTAATCCAAAGTCATAAAGATATATGCCTATGTTTTCTAGTGTTAAGTCTCATATTTAGGTCTCCGATACACTTTAAGGTAATTTTTTATATATGGTGTGAAGTAGGGATCCAGCTTTATTCTTTTGCATATGGATAGCCTGTTGTCTCAGTACCACTTGATGAAAAGATAATTTCTTCCCCTACTGAATTATATTAGCACTGTTTTCAAAAACCAATTAACCATAAAGTGAAGAGTATTGCTGGACCCTCAATTTTGTTCCTATTTTATTCTTTTTAATGCTGTGTAAGTTGAATTTTAGTAGCATTTTTATTAATGAATTGATAATGTATAGAAGCACACTCAGTTTTTATACTTTGATCTTGTATCCCCCCAACATGCTAAACTAATTTAGTATTAGTTCAGTAGTTGCTAAACTCATTTTTAGTGAATTATTTTGTATTTGTATATATAGATTTTATCATCTGCAATTGAGATAGTTTTACCTCTTCCTTTTAACCTACATGACTTTTACTTCATCTTGTTGCTCATTGTAGCTTTTAAAATATGACATTATTGTATTCACAGTGCCCTACCATTTGATATTTTTATTTCTATTGTAACATTTTTTAAATTTCTCAGAAAAAATGGTTTAATGCATCACTTCATTGCTATTCCATAGTATCCTATATGCACCTGCTCCCCTGGGGTAAATATTAGATGGTTTCCTTTATTTGTCACCCACTCTAGAGACATCTGTACACACATATCCTCACAGTCATCTCAGAGTTTTCTGATTTCCAATAGCATCAGTGGTTAAAGTAATGATGTGTCTGACTAGGTGGACACACTGGCTGACTGACAATTCCATTGCTGCTGTGCATAATTTAAGATCAACAACTACATTTGAAACTAAGATTGTTGAGGCGCAGCCACACTTAGTCTTTCTTAGTCTCAGAGATTCCCTCTCTGCCTGTTAATTTCTCTATCCCTGAAACTACCCTTGTACTCCAGCCCAAAAGATTTCCTAGCCCAATAGTCCTGGATCTACCACTTGCTAACTAGAAGGTGTCATCTGCAGGAGGTAAGTAAGGAATTTGTCTCCATTCACTTTCTATTTGGTTATCAAATCTCATGTAGCTCAAGTAGACAGAGCTGAAAACATGCTTGTGTTTAGTAATGTAGCCACTGAGCTCACCGTCATTGCTCTTTTCATACCTTAGTCCCACTCAACGATTTAAGTGACAGCTTTTCATTTATGATTTTAAAAAATGTAGAACATTCTGTGGGACCTGTAAACTATAAAGCTAAAATGCCAGCTTCTGCATGCAGCATATATGTTAAATTCTATGTCTAATACTGTTCTCGTTTTCAGAATTTGTTCTGCAAAACTTGAAGATTGAACTTTTTATGAACTGATTGGTGTCTGCTCTGCTCACAAGTTTATTCCCACTTGACTGAGAGGATGGTGGTAGCAAGTCCTCCTTCCTTCGGAGGCTTTAAAAACACTTATTAGGAAGAACGTATTGCATAAGGCATTTGACTAATGAAACCACAGCCATAACCACTGGCAAAAAAGCAAACAAACGTTCCTTTAACTGCCCTGCACTTGGTACATTCTCTTCTTCCTGCTAGGGAAGTATCTCCTCTCCCTCACTTCACAGACTGGAATTTTCTGAATTCCTAATGTCAACAAGACAAACTGTATTTTGAAATCATTGTTTTCCCAGAGTATCTGGGTTATTCCCATGACTCCAGAAGATGCCTTCAACCAAGACTAATAATTTGACATGTAAGAAACCTTCAGATAAGGTACTGGGAACTTCTATAAAATTGTAGCTGCTGTGATTACAGAATTGTCACAATATCTTACAAAAAAGCTGTTGATCCAACAGATCCTCAGAGATCCTGTAGGGGAGCCTTTAAAAAGGAGCAATCAGAAATGATGAGTTTGTGTCGTTTGTAGGGACATGGATGAATCTGGAGAACATCATCCTCAGCAAACTGACACAAGAACAGAAAATGAAACACCGCATATTCTCACTCATAGGTGGGTGATGAAAAATGAGAACACATGGACACAGAAAGGGGAGTACTAAACACTGGGGTCTATTGGGGGGAAAGGGGAGGGCCAGTGGGAGGGGGAGGTGGGGAGGGATAGCCTGGGGAGAAATACCAAATGTGGGTGAAGGAGAGAAGGAAAGCAAAGCACACTGCTATGTGTGTACCTACGCAACTGTCTTGCATGCTCTGCTCATGTACCCCAAAACCTAAAATCCAATAAAAATTTAAAAAAAAAAAACATAAAAAAAAGGAAACATCTTGAATGTATTCTGTGGAAAATAATAACAACAACCACAATAACAATAATGGCTGCATTTAAAGGCTCTTGCTGTATTTCAGGCACTGGCTTTAGTACCTGCATGTGCTATTTTATTCAGTATTTATCACAACCATATGAGAAGGATGTTATTATCCACAATATAAAAATAAAATCTGTAAACTGTAACTCATTCAAGAAAGTGAGTTATGGAGATGTTAGGATACTTGTCCAATATTACATAATTTTGAAGTTATGAGGCCAGAATTCAGTTCCAGGACATTTTAGACTAGATGTACTGCTTTAGGACATTCTATTATTGTACCAAGACTGACCTAAAGCTCCCCCCAGCTCACCCAAACAGGTTCTTTTATGACAGTGATTATAAAATACAGGGCTGGCCGGGCGTGGTGGCTCAAGCCTGTGATCTCAGCACTTTGGGAGGCCGAGGCGGGTGGATCACGAGATCAAGAGATCGAGACCATCCTGGTCAACATGGTGAAACCCCGTCTCTACTAAAAATACAAAAAATTAGCTGGGCATGGTGGTGCATGCCTGTAATCCCAGCTACTCAGGAGGCTGAGGCAGGAGAATTGCCAGAACCCAGGAGGCGGAGGTTGCGGTGAGCCGAGATCGCGCCATTGCACTCCAGCGTGGGTAACAAGAGCGAAACTCCGTTTCCAAAAAAAAAAAAAAAAAAAAAAAAAAAATACAGGGCTAATGAAGTATTGGGTAAAGAGAGGGGGTGGAAAGAATGCAGTATTTGACACTATGCTTACAATGCTTAGAATCACAATTCCATGGATATTAGAATTATCTTAAACTTTCCTCCCTGGTATCCCGTTGCGTTCACTTGAGAGAACACTGGATCATGTTCCAGATCTACATGTCCGCATTCCAGAACATGTGGATCTGTCCGTGGTACTGAAAAACACATTGGCGGGTCCCATCAACAACATGAATGGCATTCATATTCTGGAAAACTGCCCACTAGTAAAAATGTACAATTGAATTTGCACATTTGTTACTGACAAAGTTGGAGAAACTGAAGTATTGAACAAGCCAACAATAACTTGGAAAGATACAATAGAAAGACCTGCAGAATATTCTTTTTATATGCGCAATACTGAAATATACAAAACAAAGCCAGAATAGGACACATTACGAGTGAGAACTTTATTTTAAATTTTTAATCAGAATATGAAGAAAATAAATCTAGCATTAGACTTGGAAAAGAGAAAATAATCTATATATCAATTAACTACCTTTATAGATTCTCAGCATATACGCTATTCTTTTAAACCTCAATTTATGTTAGTCACCCATTTACCTTTATTTTTTGTTTGTTTTTTTCTTTCATCTCATACTTTCTACCTGGGATATCTCTTTGTGCCTAAAGTACATTATTTAGAACTTCTTGTACTTTACTAGCTGTGTTTGTGTTAAACTGTCTTTCTCTGCAAAAATCCATTGAGATTTAAATTTTATGATTTTATTTTCATGCTTATGTGTTATGTGTTGATCTCTTCAAATTTTTCTGAAGATTGTTTGTAGTTTCTTATTCACTGAATATATTTAACAGTTTGTCTTTAATCATATGTAGTTCAGTTATTGTATAACCTATGTGATTATTCTGATTTCTCAGTTATATGATGGTATGATTCTGTTGTCTGTTGTATATTCTTGTTATTTCACAGTGTTTTGTCTCATGAACATAATTCTCTGTTGTTGTTTTTAACTGTTAAGTGCTACTTTTGTGGTGTAATGATTTTTTGGAATTTTCAGAGTAGCAATGACAGTACAAATTTTCCAGAGGAGTTTTGCTTGATTTTCCCAGGTTCCTTGGAGTCTACACTACTTTAAAATAAATTCATGGCTTGATGATTTTCAGACCATGCAGGTAGTGTGAACTTGGGCTGCAAATCCACTTGTCTTTAGTCTTGGGAGCAAGGTTTTTGCCCCACTCTACTCACCATCAAGGTGACTGTCTCTGTAAACCTTCAAGTATGGGATGCTTTTCTTATACTGAGGAACCAGCTTTAGGGATCCTGGGTAAATGGAAGAGAACACTCTAATAAATTTCCCACTGTGAGTACTACCTGAACTTTGTCTTCTATTCCAAATACCTTAGGAGGCCATGAAAACGAAATCTTAATTATCCTACAGTAAGTAAATAAGTTCTGCAAAAAAGTAAATGCAGAATTCCTTGATTTGGGATTCGACAATTTTTTTAAAAAGTGTCAAGCCTCTCAATGCTTCTACATTGTGTTTTATGTCTTCACCATCCATTTTTGTTAGCATGAGGGTAGGTATGTTTACCTAAGTGTGTCCTGTGAGTGGATCACATCTCCTCCCCAAAGCTCCTGTCACAAATCTTTCCATTTTATTCCTTTGAAGCCACTGAGTGTCTAAGCAAACTATTAGTGACTGCCCATGCATTGATTAAGACCCAACAGTAAGACATTTCTCCTTCTGGTAAACTGGACTTCCAGATAGTCCAATTGAACATCTTCTCGCTGGAAGTATTTTTACTTCCATTACTCTTGATGACAATTCCTGAAAGGGACTCTAATGCTATGGTGGTTGACTCTGGTATACCCAAGCATATTCAATTTTTTTTCCTCTACAGTTAATTGTCCTTAGGGAACACCTCAAGACCTCAATAATGAGACAAAGGAGGGAGAGTGGATTCTCCAGCAGTAATAAGAATACCAGGAGTATAGTACAAATTATTAGGCAACTTACCAGGCCTTACTGGACCTGCTAAATTCTGATGCTGTATATACCACTTCCCCTTGCAGACTGAGGCCTGGTGAGCATGATTGACCATATAAAACTCAGGTTGTAACGGGCACCTCAAGTCACTTGGTCATTTTCTGTATCATGATCATCACATTCAGAACCTACCAGGGCCCAGTAGTAAGCCAGACGCTATTACTTAAATTGAGAAAAAAAAAATGGAACTTTTCCCCAAAACCCTGAAACTTGGGCAATGAGACCTATGACTGCCTCACACACACATACACACACAACACACATACAAACGCACACGTGCACACTCAACAATATCCAAATAAGCATGTAGGGGCAAATGGCAGATACACTTGACTTTTGACTGGATCAAAATGACATTTCTATTTATTATGGAATGTTTCTGTACTTGTACTAGCTAATGGGATGTTGGATCAGAGAAATCCCCTTGCAGGATAAGAAGTCATAACATTTTCATTGGTGAAAGCATCTGTCTTCATTAGAGTTTGATAATGTCAGTGCAGTTATTTCTCAAAGTGCTTGTACTCTTTGGAGTTGGTGAAATTCTTCAAGTTAATATGACCAGGGCCTCAATGATGGGAGGACTCATTGCCAATGGCTGCAACCAGCTGTACTATTTATTAAAAATACATGTGAGGGCCTGGTTTGGGGAGAGAATCAAGAACAAAGCAGTGCTTGTTTTGTACTTCATTGAACCACTTCCATGACCTCCATTCAACTTTACCTGCAGTTTTGGTGACTTGATTCACAGACTGTCAGAAAATTATGAGCTATGGAATGTGCTCTCTCCAATACTAAAGAGGCAAATCATGTGTAGGGTGTCCTTCTTTATCATTGTGGGTGGCGTAAAGTCAGTGATTCCCACAGAAACTTGGGGTCATAGACACCAGGCCTAATCTTCTTTCATTATTCATTCAATTTTTTGTTTAAACATGGTCTCACTCTCTTGCCCAGGCCGGAGTCCATGTGGTACAAACAGCTCACTGCAGCCTCAACCGCCCTGGGCTTGACTAAACCTCCCATCTCAGCTTTCCAAGTAGCCGCGACTACAACTGTGTGCCACCACACTTGGCTAGTTTTTGTCTTTTTTGTAGAGATGGGGCTTTGCCATGTTGTCCATGCTTGTCCTAACTCCTGGACTCAAGGAATCTACCCACCTTGGCCTCCCAAAGTGCTGGGATTACAGACATGAGCCACTGAACCCAGCCCTAATCTTATTTTAATTTTAGAAATCTAACTTGAGAATTTCTGGTGCCTGGATTCATATTTGTCTCAGAAGATTGAATTGTGGGCTGCAACCTTCTCTCCCAAAAGTCTCTTTCAGGATCAAACTTCTGGTTATGGCAACATAAAGAGAAAGACCAGCAAGTTTTCCTCTGATAACAATATATGACAAGAGCTTTAATGTTAAAAGACTCCTTCTGTATTAGGTAAGGCCTGCAAGTTGGTGGCCTTTCTTTCTTGCCTATGAGCGCTCTCTAGTCTCCCAGCAGATAACTGAAGCACTAATGGCTCAATGTGGGCAGATCATGGAGTTCAGAGCCCAAATCAGCTAGAAATTTAAACGTGAATTTTGAAAGAGAGATGCAGAAGAGTTCAGATCAACAGTGTGAATGCAATTTATGCTCACATACATCCCTGGATGAACACTAAACTCTGCATGGGTGTGGGCCACTTGGGAATCTGGGGAAAAGTAAGAATGAAATTTGAGTGAGGTTTACCCTCCAAAGAGATAAATGATCCTCGTGAATCTGCAAGTCTGTAGTACTGTGGACTGAGTGCATCTGCCAACCCGCAGAGCTCAGGTTGAAGAAAGCAAAAACTTTACAGGCTTGAGGGGTGAAAGGGCAGGATGTGAGGCTAACAGAACAACTGGAAATTCAAAGAGAATTCCAGGAACAAAGAAACCACAGTGAAGCTGAATCACAAAATCTGAGTATAAATGATTCAAGTACTTGGTCAATCTCTAAATTACACAGATGCAGGATACAAGCCCAGAAACCCCTGCTGAAACTACATAAGATACTAAGTGGAAATTCTCAAACAGAAAAATAAGCAAATGAAAGTATTCTGGATGAGGTCCACGGAAGTTTTGAAATGGCAGAATAAAGGACAAGTTCGTGACTTTGGATAGAACATGCTCAATTCCAAAACTTAAAAAAAAAAACCAGATTAAATGTTCGAGTGGGCCTCAAAAGAAGATACACAGAATCAGAAAAAATATGTGAAAAATTCCCAAATCTGATGAAGAACTTTGGCTCATATCTAAGATGTTCAACAAATGAAAGTAAAATAACCACATAGAAAATTACAAATAGGGTGGCCAAGGTTTTGAAAGTTTTATCATAATTTCCAAGTGAAATACATGATATGTGTTAATCCATTAAAGACTAGTGGAAATGTATCAGCCAGAATAGTAAGTAACCCTGTCATCTTGCAGGGTTAGCATGCTGTTGTAAGTTACATCTAAAGTGGTATTTAAAAAAAAATTCCCATCAAACAATGTGTGTCTCTTTGTCTTTCTTACTATACACTATGTACAGGTAACATCTAAATAAAATTATACTTTTAATCCTTACCAGAAAAGGAAGTAAAAAGAGAAAATCACAGGAGAGAAATAGGTGCCAGCTGGCTGGGCTCCTGTTTAACACTCCAAGCAACACCTGGGACTGGGGATTCCTCCTAGGAAGACAGCAGCCTGTCATCAGAGCTCAAGAGTTTGTGAACAGCAGAAGCCACACGGGAAGGAGGCTGTGCTCATCAAGCCCACTGTTCCCACAGGAGGTTTCAAGGTGTCCTCTGTCAATTACCCTTCAAGCAACGGTTTCTGGCATTTGTTGAAATCTCAGCCACCAGTAGTGCCAGATTTAAGATTATTTACAACAGTTCACAGGAACAAGAATGATTCCTCAGGCCTTTATCAGTACAGATTGCATAGGGGAATTCAGTGATCTAAAAAGTGTGCAACAGTGGGGAACTGTGGGCATGACCAAAGCAGACTGGGGCTCTGCAGTAATTACAGAGCTGGCCCCAAGCTGCTGTCCTCCCTTGAGAGCTAGATGCCATCCTAATAATGACAGCACTTCCTGGTGAGTGAATACAGGATAAAACAGCTTTTCCTTATTTTGACTCAGGATTAAAATGTGGACCAACTTGTCCCTAACCACAGGGCCACTCTGCCATTGTCTTGACATTGGACTTCACAGGCTCTAGAGTTGTAAGAAATCGATTTCTGTTGTTTATAAACTACACAGACTATGGTATTCCATTACAACCGCCCAAATGCACTAAGATAGATGATCATAAAAATACCAACCATTTGGAAAATAAACATCAAAATTCTAAATGACAACTTCATCACAGAAGAAATCACAAGAGAAATTAGGAAGTCCTCTAAACTGAAGGATATGAAAGTACAACATCTATGGGAAAAAGGACAAGGTCATGTCCTTTGCAGCAATATGGATGGAGCCATTATCCTGAGAACTAACAGAAAACCAAACGCCACATGTTTTTGCTGGTAAGTGGGAGCTCAACAGTGAATACACATGAACTCAAAGAAAGGAACACTAGACACTAAGGCCTACTTGAGGGTCGAGCAGGAGAGAAGAGTAAAGATTTTAAAACTTCCTAGCAAGTACTATGCCTATAACCTGCATGGGGAAATAATCTGAACACTAAACCCCATGACATACCATTTAAATATATAACAGGCCTGCACATGTACCACTGAACCTAACGGTTAAAAAAATAAATTAATAAAAAATAGAATGCAACACTCATTTGTGATAAAATTTGTCAGTAAATAGGGATAGTAGGCAAGTTCTTCAATTTGATAAATGGCTTCTATGTGAAACCTCCTTCTCACATCATATTTTATGATGAAAATTGATGACTCTGCCTAAAAACAGGAGAACAGCAAAGATGTTGTCCTGGAGGTCCTGGCCAGAGCAGCAAGCCAAGAAAAAGAAAGGAAAGACTTTTAAATTAAAAAAAAGTAGAGTGCCCCAGTTTGCAGGAGACAATATTATGTAAGTGGAAAACCTTAAGGCATATAAAACTTCTAGAAGTAAATGAATTTGTCAAAATTGTAGGATACAACTCCGATACAAAAGTAAAGTATCTACAAGTAATGTAAAATCAGAATGATCAAAAATTTAAAAATACACTCATAAAATAATGATTAATGTAATACCATGTTCAGGCATCAATTTTTTCATTGTTTGTATGATTTGTACAATAAGATCTACAAGGCACCACCGACAGAAAGTAAAGAAGATAGAAATAAACAGAGAAATAGTGTATTCAAGACCTGAAATATCCAGTGTTATTAACTCTCCAGGACTGAGGTATTTAATTAAGTGCAATATCAATTGGAATATTGGTGAGCTTTAAAAGATATGTTTAAAGAAATTGGCAAGCTGAATCTACCATTTCTATGGAAAAACAAATAACTTCCAATAGCCAAAATAATTTTTAAAAAGAAGAAATTTGTAGGATGTACATGGAATAATTTCAAGATTTATTATAAACTCTAGTAATAAAAAGTAGTGTGACGTTGGCATGAAATAGTCGTAAATCAATGTACTAGAACCACACATACGCGTCTGATCCCAATTCTGACAGAGTTGGGGCGCCCTCTTCTGTTCAGACCCCTGTCCTACTGCCGGGAGCCCAGGAAAACGTAGGGGAGGTCTTGGCTGAGCAGGTGTGATGGGAGCTCAAGGCCACCATTTTTAGCCCTGTGGCCCACAAGGAGGGCCGCCGCGATGCTGTTACATTCTCTGAGCAGAAGAGAGGAGGGGCTGTAAGTCAGGCAGAGATGGCTGACCCGGGCCTGAGCATCAGTGGGGGGTGAAGGAGCCTCTCAGCAGCAAGGGACCCCACAACGGTGGGAGGAGAGGAAATCTCTGTAGTCTTGTGCGGTCCCTGAGGTTTCTGTCTCCTCCCTGCAACTCCTCTCTCCATCCCTTCATGGCAACACTCTGGAAAACTGAAAAGAAGAAACATTTTCTTCTACTCCTTTCTTGTCAGTGCTCCTTCTTCATGTAACAAAAATAACATGTGCATAACTTCTTTCCAGGAAGGATGCATAAAACTTGACAATGTGCTCATTTCTGGCAGAGGACCTGGAGTCTGGGGACGAAAGAGAACTTCTCTTGTAATACCTTTGGAATGTTTTGAAGAATCTTTTCAAAATAAGTCATGTGAAAAATTGCTTTCATTGCCAAGGCCCTCTCCATTGCTGGCCTCAGTTTACCCAGATGTGGATGTGCAATCGAGCCAGGCTGAGGCCCTCCACGGCGTCGTTCATCCAGCACACCCAAGTGTCCACACCTCAGAGCCTCGGCACAGCTGCTCCCCTGCCTGGAAGCTCATCTCCAGGGCTCCCTCCCACCCTGACATTCTCCTCATTCCCACCAGAGCCCGTTCCTGCACTGCCCACTTCATGTGGCATCTCCCATCCCTCTGACCCCACCCTGCCTTGCTTTTGTTCACAACCCTTTTACTAACATTTAAGAATTATTGACTTATTTATTTTGGGAGACTGGATTGTGCTCTATCACCCAGGCTGGAGTGCAGTGGGGCAATCTTGGCTCACTGTAGCCTCAATCTCCTGGGCTCAAGTGATCCTCCCACCTCAGCCTCGTAAGTAGCTGGAGACTACAGGTGTGTGCCACCACACTCAGCTAATTTTGTATTTCTTTCTGGTGCAAATGGAGTCTTGCTTTGTTTCCCAGGCTGGTCTCAAACTCCTGGCCTCAAAAGGTGCTCTTGTTTCAGCCTCCCAAAGTGCTAGAACTGCAGGTACGAGTCACTGGGCCCAGCTACAAATGTATTTATTTTAATTGCTCATAGTTTTTCTCTCTCTCAAATGCAAGCTTTATGAGGACAAGGACAGTGCTTCTAATGGTTCACAGATGTGTTTTCCTTGCTGTGAATTGAGGGATAACTCCTCTTTCTGGGAAGGACTGTTCTTTGGTTACTTTTGTATTCACAACAGTTCTGAAATTGTAGAATAATGAGACTCGAGACTGGCTAAGGTTTTCTGTTTGTTTTCCATAAACCATCTCTGGCCAGGCTTGGTAGCTCAAGCCTATAATCCCAGCACTTTAGAAGACCGAGGCAGGCAGACCATGAGGTCAGGAGTTCAAGACCAGACTGGCCAACATGGTGGTGAAACCCATGTCCACTAAAAATGCAAAATTTAGCTGGGTGTGGTGACCTGAGCTACACCTGTAATCCCAGCTACTTAGGAGGCTGAGACAGGACAATCCCTTTAACCCAGGAGGTGAAGGTTGCAGTGAGCCGATATCAAGCCATTGCACTCCAGCCAGGGCAACAGAGTGAGACTCCACCTCAAAATAAATAAATAAAAACCATCTCCAAGACTTCTCAATCTTTTGAATTCTTTTTGTTTTAATTTCCTTCGGAACTTAACACATTCTTAACATTTCACAGTCTTTCAGTTAATAACATACTAGTACCCATAAATACATAAAACTTGCAACCATTTATCATCTATAAAATGTCCATCTTTTATGGTATAGATACTATATGTAATATATCTATATAGGTTATAAGTCCCACAAGAAAAATCTTTTTCTCATCGTTAAGCAGTTCTATGTATATAAAGTAACGGTAAATGAGGGGAGCAAGATAGCCTTTCGCACTTAGCTCAGTATTTACCATTTTTTATCATCTTCATCTTGTCTGATAATCCCATTTTCCACCTGGTATCATTTGCCTCTAGCCTGAGGAATTTTCTTTGCCAATCGTTATTGTGCAGATCTGCTGATGTCAAATTCTCTTATTTTTCTTTTACCTGAACTATCTCCTTAGTTTTGCCTTCTTTTGAAGGACATCTGTGCTGGATGTAGAATTCTTAGTTGACCTTTTTTTCCTCTAGCACTTTAAAGATGTTATCCTACTTTCATTTGTTTCTGTGGGTTCTAATAGGAAGTCTTTGGTCAGGACAAGAGGAACAGAGAAACAAACACTGGGAAAATAATATGGTAGACCTAACACTTACCATATCAATAATGTCAAAAACCTACATGAAGCAACACTCCAATAAAGGGCAGAGATTGTGTGACTTGGTTTAATAAAAACACAGAACCCAACCGTATGCTCTTTCCAGACATGCACTTTTTATTTTTATTTTTTTTAAATGAACCTTTTATTTTTAGTTAAGAGGTACATGTGCAGGTTTGTTATTTAGGTAAACTTGTGTCATGGGGTTTTGTTGTACAGATTATTTCTGTACCCATTAGTACACCACAAAGTATTAAGCCTGGGTACCCATTAGCTCTTTTTCCTGATCCTCTCCCTCCTCCTACCCTCCACCTTCAGGTAGACTCCAGTGTGTGTTGCTCCCCTCTACATGTCCTTGTGTTCTCATCATTTAGCTCCCGCTTACAAGTGAGTACATCTTGTATTTGTATTTTTGTTCCTATGTTAGTTTGCTAAGGATAATGACCTCTAATTCCATCTATGTTCCTGCAAAGGACGTGATCTCATTCTTTTTTATGGCTATATAGTAATTCTATGGTGTTTATGTGCCACATTTTCTTTATCCAGTGTAACATTGATGGACAATTAGGTTGATTCCAAGTCTTTGCTGTTATGAATAGTACTGCAATGAACATATACATACACATAAGACAGGCACTTTTTTTTTATTTAACTTATTTTATTTTAAGTTCCAGGACACATGTGCAGAATGTGCTGGTTTGTTGCATACATATAGTCTGCCATGAGGGTTGGCTGCACCTATCTACCCATTCTCTAAGTTTTCTCTTCCAGTTTCCCACTTTTCAACAGGCTCTGGTGTGTGTTGTTCCCCTCCCTGTGTCCATGTGTTCTCATTGTTCAACTCCTACTTGGGAGTGAGAACATGTGGTGTTTGGTTTTCTGTTCCTGTATTAGTTTGCTGAGGATGATGGTTTCCAGCTTCATCTGTGTCAAACGTGGTTTTGGTGGCTCCCCCTGGACTGGATGCTGGAGGTCACACACTTCACAGTCTGAGGCCTGGTCCCAGGAACTGGCAACAGAACACAACAGCAAGTGGTTTTGAAATGTAGGAATATAAATCGTTCTGCTATAAAGACACATGCACATATATGTTTATTGCAGCACTGTTTCCAACAGCAAGGGCATGGAACCACCCCAAAGACCCATCAGTGATAGACCGGATAAAGAAAATCTGGTACGTATACACCATAAAATACTACACAGCCATAAAAAGGAATGAGTTTATGTTCTTTGCAGGGACACAGATTATAGCAGAATGATTTATATTCCTTTGAGTATACCCAGTAATGAGATTGCTGGGTCAAATAGCATTTCTGGTTCTAGATCTTTGAGGAATGGCCACACCATACTCCATAATAGTTGAACTAGTTTGAATTTCCACCAACAGTGTAAAAGCATGCCTATTTCTCCACAGCCTCACCAGAAACTATTGTTTCCTCAATTCTTAATAATTGCCATTCTGACTGGGGAGAGATGCTATCTCATTATGGTTTGATTCGCATTTCTCTAATGATCAGTGACATTAAGCTTTTTTTCATATATTTCTTTGCCACAAAAATGATTTCTTCTGAGAAGTGTCTGTTCATATCCTTTGTCCACTTTTTGAAGGGGCTGTTTTTTTTCTGTAAATTTGTTTAAGTTCCTTGTAAACAAAAATGTGAGCTCTCATCATTCTTGTTTAAACACCTAACAGGCATCCTAACCAGTGCAACATGGCAAGAACATAAAACAAAAGACAGTAGAAAGACCTGTCATGATGGCTCCTGCCTGCAATCCCTGCATTTTGGGAGGCCGAGGTGGGAGAATCACTTGAGTTCAGGGATTTGAGATCAGCCTAATAGTGAGACCTCATCTCTACCAAAGAAAAATAATTGTAAAAGAAAAAAGATCAAAAGATAGAAAAGGAAGAAATGAAATCTTTCTTAGTCACCAGCTTCATTGCACATGTAGAAAATACGAGGGAATTCTGAAAAGGTCTCTGGAATTAATCACTGAATTTTTAAAAATAGTTCATAAAATACGTGTGATAAGTCACAGAGATGAACATGAAAATATAGCAAAGAATACTAGCCATCAAAGAAGTGCAACTTAAAACCACAATAAGAAACCATCACACATCACCCGGAATAGGTAAAGTTAAAAAGACACATGATAAGTCTAAATACTGGCAAGAATATGGAAAAAATAGGAAAGTCTGATATTTCTGATAGGAATGCAAAAAATGTTGCAGCCAAATTGTAAAGCAATTTGGCAGTTTCTTATACAGCTACCCATTCATTACCACATCATCAGGCAATCCCACAAATATGTATTTATCCAAAAGAAATAAAAATGTAAACCACACTTGTGAGCAGTTATTATTTATAGTGGCTTAATTAATAACACACCCTAACTGGAGTAATTCACATGTCTATTAACCGGAGAATAGAGAAACCAGTGAATAAACTGCAATTCTAGCAATACTCAGCAGCTGCTCAGCAACAAAAATGAATGAATGGAGTCATCTCAAACATTGTTATGCTAAGGGAGAGACCAAATAAAGGACTATAGAACATATGATTGCATGTCCATGAAATTCTAAAAATTACACTACTGCAGTGACAGAAAGCAGAGCAGTGGTTGAGTGAAGGGAAAGGTGAGGATGGGGGGGCAAGGAGTAAATAGAAAGGGGCATAAGGAAAGTTTTTAGGCAAAACAAATTGTTCTCTACAGGGCCACAATTCTGGAGTGACTGGGCAGTGGGAACTGAGGGGAGAGGAGTGTGTGAGGGATGAGGGGGCTGAGAGAAGGGCTGGGGAAGCAGGAGGTGAGGAAAAGGAGCAGGGGAAAGGACTCTAAAGCAGTGGAGGAGCCTAGCAGAGGGTTCTTTGCATTCGGTGTTTCTCTGCTGGGAAGTGTGGCCGTTACTCGACTACAAATAATTACCAATATTCACTGAAAAGCACAGTTAAAAGTGGTAAATTTTATGACACACAAATGCCCTGAGCGGAAAGAAAAGAAGGGGAAAGAAGACAAAAATAAAGACATGTTTAGATCATCAAATTCATTTCCTGTGGGTCCTGTACTATATGTAATTTTAAAGAAGGTTCTTCAGATTCAAAAGAAATGATATTAGATGCTGACCCAGATACACAGAAAGGAACAATTAACATCAGAAATGATGCACATAGGCTGGGCGTGGTGGCTCACGCCTGTAATCCCAGCACTTTGGGAGGCCGAGGCAGGTGGATCACGAGGTCAAGAGATCAAGACCATCCTAGTCAACATGGTGAAACCCTGTCTCTACTAAAAATACAAAAAATTAGGTGGGCATGGTGGCGCATGCCCGTAATCCCAGATACTCAGGAGGCTGAGGCAGGAGAATTGCCTGAACCCAGGAGGCAGAGGTTGCAGTGATCCAAGATCGTGCCATTGCACTCCAGCCTGGGTAACAAGATCTAAACTCCGTCTCAAAAAAAAAAAAAGAAAAGAAAAGAAATGATGCACATACACATATCACATACACACTCATTTTCTAAATTTCCTGAAGACATATGGCTGTTTACCTAAAACAAAAAGTATTACACTGTATTCTTGAGTTTATAATGTATATTGATGTAATATATACAATAATAGCATAGTGATAGGTTAAATGAAACTATACCATTTGAAGTGTCCTTTATTTTGCTGGATGTAGTTTGATATTACCTGAACTTACTGTGAAAGTCAAGGAATCAGGTTTCCATTTTTAAAACAATAAGTGTAAAGAAATATAGCTAAAAGCCACTAGGAGAATTAAAACCATAAACAAAAATATGTTTCCTCGACACATAAGAAGGTAGCAAAGGAGGAACAGAAACAATGAGATATGAGACACATTGAAAACATATAGCGAAATGGTAGACCAGAATCCAACCATTGTAAGTGAAGAAATGACACGACTCGAGTCACATTAGCAGGACTGCTGAGCACTGTGGGGAGGGAAGACATGGGCAGGAAGTGAGGGACAGTGTTAGTGCCACAATTCAGGAGTGACAGGGTGGTGGGGACTAAGGGGAAGGGAGGGTGTGAGGGATGACAGGGGCAGAGAGAGGGCTGAAGAAGCAGGAGGAGGGGGAAAGAATTCTAAAGCAGTGGAAGAGCCTAGCAGGGGGTCCTTTTCATTTGGTATTTAGTACATTTTGTGGGACTTCCTAAATATGAATGGCCTTCTCATGATTTAAAAAAAAAATAAAAAGGTTACAAAAATACCAAGTGTCAGACTAAAATATGCACACTGCTTAAATGTGCATGGCTCACTAAAGCAGGCCGTGCTTGAGCACAGGCGAAGAGCTTTGGGACTGTATGGAGCTCTGGCAACTCTGAGTGATGACTACAGGTCCCAGTTCAAAATACAGTAACAAACCTGATTCTTTGTATTCAGAAGGTGTTCTGGACTCATATAGGGAAACTCCGACTAGGGAATGAAGATAATTTTAAATGCAATAACTCAGAGTCACAGACCCATAGCCTGGGAAAGTAAAACTTAGGAGCTTTGAGAGTTTAACTGCAATGCTGTTTTGACACAGGTCTTTTACAGACTGGAATCCTAATCATTCAGAGATTACCAGTATTGTGCTACCTACTGTATTAATAAACAAAAAAGAAACTGGTCTCTATGAGAATCTCTCTCTGGTGTCTTCAGACAAAACTTCATCCGGTTTAAAGAGAAAACCCCTGTCTCTACACCTCCATTCCCAGGGTGAGCTCACTCTCTGGCATCAAGTATCCCGTGGTGAGTTTCCTGGCTGGGCGCAGCCTTGGGGTCTCTCTCTGGTTTCCACAGATAGATCCTCGGCCAGGACTCAGGCAGACAGTGTGACAAAGAGGCTGGTGTAGGAGAAGAGGGATCGGGACAAAGTCGGTGGTCCCAGGCGTGGCCCTCAGGGTGTCGGGATCTCGAGGTCCCTGTCTGCACTGGGGAGGCGCAGTGTTGATTCCTCTCTCCCCTGAGTTTCGCTGCTTCTTTCAACCTGTGTCGTGTACTGTATAATCCTGACGTGTCCCCAGTTCCCACTCCCACAGATTTCTAGAGAAGCCAGTCAGCGTCGCCGCAGTCCCGGTTCCAAAGTCCCCAGTCACCCACCCGGACTCAGATTCTCCCCAGACGCCAAGGATGGAGGTCGTGGAGCCCCGAACCCTCCTACTGCTGCTCTCGAGGTCCGTGACCCTGACCCAGACCTGGGCGGGTGAGTGCAGGGTCGGGAGGGAAATGGCGTCTGCGGGGAGGAGCGAGGGGCCCGCCTGGCGGGGGCGCAGGACCCGGGGAGCCGCGCCGGGAGGAGGGTCGGGCGGGTCTCAGCCCCTCCTCGCCCCCAGGCTCCCACTCCTTGAGGTATTTTCACACCGCCGTGTCCCGGCCCAGCCGCCTGGAGCCCCACTTCATCTCCGTCGGCTACGTGGACCACACGCAGTTCGTGCAGTTCGACAGCTACGCGGTGATTCCCAGGATGGAGCCGCGGGCGCCGTGGATGGAGCAGGAGGGGCCGGAGTATTGGGAGGAGCAGACACGAACCCTCAAGGTCAGGGCACTGATTCACCGAGTGAGCCTGAGGACCCTGCTCCGCTACTACAACCAGAGCGAGGCCGGTGAGTGACCCCGCCGGGGCGCCGGTCACCACCCCTCCCCACCCCACAAGGACGGCCGGGTCTCCCTGAGTCTCCGGGTTCAAAATTCACCTGAGGCTGCGAGACCCGCTCAGACCCTTGACCGGGTAGATCCCCAGATGCCTTTATCCGGTTTCATTTTCAGTTTAGGCCAAAATCCCTGCGGGTTGGTCGGGGCGGGGCGGGGCTAGGTGGGCGGGGCTGACCGCGGGGGCCAGGCCAGTGTCTCACACTCTCCAGGAGATGCGACCTGGGGTCCGACGGGCGCCTCCTCCTGGGGTATGACTAGCACGCCTACGACGGCAAGGATTGCATCTCCCTGAACCAGGACCTGAGCTCCTGGATCGCGGCGGACACGGCGGCTCAGATCACCAAGCACAAGTGGGAGGCGGCCCGTGGGGCGGAGAGGACGAGAACCTACCTGGAGGGCAGGTGCCTGGAGTGGCTCCACAGACACCTGGAGAACGGAAAGGAGATGCTGCAGCGCGCGGCTACCAGGTGCAGTCGGGAGCCTTCTCCATCTCCTGTAGATGTCCCGGGCTGGTATCCCACGAGGAGGGGAGGAAAATGGGATCAGCGCTAGAATATACCCCTCCCTTGAATAAAAAATAGGATGAGTTTTTCTGGGTTTCCTCTGAGGGCCCCCTCTGCTCTCTAGGACAGTTAAGGGATGACTTCTCTGAGGGAACGGAGGGGAAGACAGTCCCGAGAATACTGATCAGGGAGAGGTCCCCTTTGAGCCCTGCAGCGGCCTTGGGCACCGTGACTTTTTCACTCAGGCCTTGTTCTCTGCCTCACAATCAATGTGTGTGTGGGTCTGATTCCAGTTTTTCTGAGTCCCTTGACTTCCACTCAGGTCAGGACCAGAAGTCGCTGCTCCTCCTTTCTAAGAGATTAGAACTTTCCAAGGAATAGCTGATTATCCCAGGTGCCTGTGTCCAGGCTGATGTCTGGCTTCTCTGCTCCCATCCCCACCCCAGGTGTCCTGTCCATTCTCAGGATGGTTACAAGGGTGCTACTGGGATGTCCCAGGAAAGATGAAAAGTGCCTGCATTTTCTGACTCTTCCCATCAGACCTACCAAAGACATATGTGACCCACCACCCTGTCTCTGACCATGAGGCCACCCTGAGGTGCTGGGCCCTGGGCTTCTACCCTGCAGAGATCACACTGACCTGGCAGCGGGATGGGGAGGAGCAGACTCAGGACACAGAGCTTGTGGAGACCAGGCCAGCAGGGAATCGAAACTTTCAGAAGTGGGTGGCTGTGGTGGTGCCTTCTGGAGAGGAGCAGAGATACACATGCCATGTGCAGCACGAGGGGCTGCCCAAACCCCTCACTCTGAGATGGGGTAAGGAGGGGGATGGGGTAAGGAGGGGAATGAAGTAAGGAGGGCATGGGGGTGCCATGTCTCTTAGGGAAAGCAGGAGCCCTTCTGGAGCCTTCAGCAGGGTCAGGGCTGAGGCCTGGGGTCAGGGCCCCTCACCTTCCCCTCCTTTCGCAGAGCCGTCTTTGCAGCCCACCATCCCCATCATGGGCATCGTTGCTGGCCTGGCTGTCCTAGGAGCTGTGGTCACTGGAGCTGTGGTCACTGCTGTGATGTGGAAGAAGAAAAGCTCAGGTAGGGAAAGGGTGGGGTCTGGGTTTTCTTGTCCCACTGGGGGTTGCAAGCCCCAGGTAGAAGTGTGCCCTGCCTCATTGCTGGGAAGCACCATCCACAAATGGGCTGATCCAACCTGGGGCCATGTGTACCAGCATTTATTCTTTTGTGAAGCACATGTGACGATGAAGGACAGATGTATCACTGTGATGATCATGGTGTTGGGGACCTGATCTCAGCAGGGGAAGGTCCCTGCTGAGGACAGACCTTAGGAGGGTGGTTGGTTCTGGACCCACATCTGCTTTCCTCGTGTTTCCTGATCCTGCCCTGGGCCTGTAGTCATAGTTCTGGAAACTTCTTTTGGGTCCAAGACTAGGAGAGTCATCTAAGACCTCATGGCCCTGTTTCCTCCATGTTCCCTCACAGGATATTTTCTTCCCACAGGTGGAAAAAGAGGGAGCTGTCTTCAGGCTGCGTGTAAGTGGTGGGGGCTGGGAGTGTGGGGGAACTCACCCACCCCATAATCCCTCCTGGCCCACATCTCCTGCGGGCTCTGACCAGGTCCTATTTTTGTTCTACCCCAGGCAGCAACAGTGCCCAGAGCCCTGATGTGTCTCTCACTGCTTGTAGAGGTGAGACCCTGAGTAGGGGTGGAGCAGAGAGGACAGGACTGGGTAATGGTGATTATTTGATTGGGACGCTTCGAGTGTGTGGTGGGCTGTTCAGAGTGTCATCACTTACCATGACTGACCTGAATTTGTTCATGACTATTGTTTTCTATAGCCTGAGACAGCTGCCTTGTATGGAACTGAGATGCAGGATTTCTTCACACCTCCCCTTCATGGCTTCAAGAGCCTCTGGCATCTCTTTCTGCAAATTCATCTGAATGTGTCTGTGTCCCTGTTAGCACAATGTGAGGAGGTGGAGAGATAGCCCACCCCGTGTCCACCGTGACGCCGTCCCCACACTGACCTGTGTTCCCTCCCCAGCCATCTTTCCTGTTCCAGAGAGGTGGGGCTGGGTGTCTCCATCTCTGTCTCAGCTTCATGGTGCACTGAGCTGCAACCTCTTACTTTCTTACTGAAAATAAATGTGTTTCCTCAAATACTTGCCATGAGAGGTTGATGGGTTAATTAAGTAAGTCAATTCCTAAAATTTGAGAGAGGAAATAAAAACGGAAGAACCTTCCAGAATCCACATGTTCACTGTGCTGAGTCTGTTGCAGGTGGGGATGGAGAAGGCTGTGAGGAGCTGAGTGTGGGCGAGGCCTGTGCTCAGTTGCTGCTGAGTCCATCATGAGCTTTATGTGGTCAGGCCTCAGCTGGGTCAGCTTCACTGCTCCATTGTCCTTGTCCCTTCAGTGGAAACTTGTCCAGTGAAAGCTGTGACCACAGAGAGTTACACATCACCCAGGGCGGCCCCTGCACACAGGAGTCTCTGTGTTTCTGAGACACATTTTCAGACCCATTTAGCTCCTGGCCTCCTTCTAGGGCTTCTCTTCTGCTCTGCTCTCCTGACCTCTCTCCCTGACCTGGTTCTAGTGATCTTGGTGCTGGCTACAATCCCAATTCATGAATCTAAAGCAGAGGCCAATTTAGATTCATATTTGTTTGTAAAATTGGGTCTATAGTCTAGAATCGTTCTTTCCTGAAGAGAGAAACCTGGTTTTGTGCTGCAGTATGCATGGGGGTTGGTGTGGGAGGAGGGTGGGGGAGGGAGGACACAAGCAGCACTGCTGAGAAAAGCACAGGCGGCCTGGATGTCACTGTGAGGGGACCTGCTGCTGTAGCTGCCACAAAACAGCATTTGGCCTGAGTCTATGTTAATAAATAATAGAAGGTGCTCTATAATGATCATTCATTCCACTGACATTTGAATGGTTCTGCATCTGGCGAACATCAATGAAGGAAAATCAGAAGAATCTCTGGCCTTTTGGAGCATACGTTCCAGTGGGAAGAGGCAGACGATAGAGACACTATAACCAGAGTAAGGAAGGAAAGTGCTGGAAGGTGGGAAGTGCAGTGAGGCAGGTGATCCAGGGTGTGAAGACTGGGGACAGGGAAGGTGGCTTTGTGCTGGGTGGTCAGTGTGCACCACATTGCAAAGGTGACCTTTGAGGAAAGAGTTGAGGGACATGTGAGTGTCCATGAGGATGTCTGGGGAAGTTCCTTCCAGGCAGGGGAACCTCCAGGGCAAATGCACTAGGGCAGGAAGGTGTCTGTGTTCCCAGAAGAGCAAGGAGGCCAGGAGGGCTGGACAGAGAAGAGCTAGATGAGGTCAGCAGGTGGGCTTGAGGAGAGTGGGGTTGAATTTGACCTTTGCTCTGAGTGGGATGGGGACTTAGAGGACAGCTTGAAGCAGAAGAGGGCCATGATATGATTTCTCTTTTAAAAGGCTCTCTCTGACTGCTGTGCTGAGCATGGAACTGAGACATGAGGGATGAGGGAGGCACAAGCAAAAATAGGAAGTGAGTGCAGTATTCCAGGCTGGAGATGTCGTTACCTTGACTGGGGTGTGAGCAGGGGAATAGTGGGACGTGAGGGGATCCTGGATGTATTTTAAGATGGACTCACAGTAGATACAGATGAATCGTATCTGTGGTGTGAGAAAGACAAATCAAGGACACTCATGGTTGTAAAATGAGTGAGTAGAAGGAAGGGTGGAGCTGCTGTCAGTGCAGATGGGGGGACTCTGGCAGGAGCACACTGAGGAGAGGGCATCCCAGGCACTCAGTGGAGGAGATGTCTACTAGGAATGCAGGTGAGGGAGCTGGGGTGGCAGTTAGACAGACAACTCCAGAGTTTAGGAGAAAGGACTGGACTGGAGAAATGGATTTAGAGAAAAAAGAAGACGATGGCTGATCGATAACAGCTCGGGATTGCAGCTCTCAGCCAAAGCGCAGAGAACTAGAGGACGCCACACTTTCAGACAAATTCTGGTCACTCACAGAGCAGAAGATCCCCAGTGGAGGAACACGGGTGGCCAGCGCGACTCTTGTGGCCGGCGCAGTGGTTTCGCTGCCACCTCGATGCAGCAGCTCTCAGAGCAGAGTAAACAGGGCTGGCTCCCCTTCCGACCAAGGCTTGGAGGACCCACACGGGTCCCCAGCAAGACTCCTGAGACCAGTGCAGCGGCTGTGACGGCACCTCAGCACGGCAGTTCTTGGCGCAGAGTAAACAAGACTGGTTCCCCTTCTGACCGAGGTTTGGAGCCTCAGGAAGGCAGAGTCGCCCATTATGGACACAAGAAGGAAGTCAGACAGGAGAATCCTGGGCAGAAAAGCACAATCAGTCTTAACGCTGCCGATCTGGCCCTGGGAACTAACAACTTGGACGTCCACTCAAGAGACCTAATCTGAAAGTTGGTAATTTCAAAGACAGGAGGATAAATTTACAATGATGGGAAGAAACCAGCATAAAAAGGCTGAAAATACTCAAAATCAGAATGCCTTTCCCTCTAAAGATGATCATAGTTCCACATCAACAATGGAACAAGGCTTGATGGAGAAGGAGCGCATCCCAATGACAGAATCACTATTTAAGGAATGGATAATAAGAAACTTCTGTGCGTTAAAAGAACATGTTGTAGCCCAATGTAAAGAAACTAGGAACTTTGAAAAAAGGTTTGACAAAATCCTATTGAGAATGGACAACTTAGAGAGAAATATAAGTGAATTAATGGAACTGAAGAATACAATACAGGAACTCTGAGAAGTATGCACAGGTTTAAACACTCGAATTGTTCAAGCAGAAGAAGGGATATCAGAGGTCAAAGTCCAACTTAATCAAAGAAAACAAGAAGACAAGATTAGAGATAAAAGAATAAAAAGGAATGAGCAAAGTCTCCAAGAAATGTGGGACTATGTGAAAAGACCAAATTTACGTTGGATAGGTGTACCTGAATGCGATGGAGAGAATGAATCCAAGCTGGAAAATACCCTTCAGGATATTATTCAGGAAAATTTTCCTAAACTAGCAAAGCAGGTCAATATTCAACCCCAGGTAATACAGAGAACACCACAAAGATATTCCTCAAGAAGAGCAACCCCAAGGCACATAATCGTTAGATTCACCAGGGTTGAAATGAAGGAGAAAATACTAAGGGCAGCCAGAGAGAAAGGTCAGGTTACTCACAAAGGCAAGCCAATCAGACTTACAGCAGATCTCTCAGCAGAAACTCTACAAGCCAGAATAGAGTGGGGGCCAATATTCAACATCCTCAAAGAACAGAACCTTCAGCCCAGAATTTCATATCCAGCCAAACTAAGCTTCACAACTGAAGGAAAAATAAAATCTTTTACGAACAAGCAGGTACTCAGAGATTTTATTACCACCAGGCGGGCTTTACAAGAGCTTCTGAAAGAGGCATTACACACAGAAAGAAACAACCAGTATTAGCCTTACTAAAAATATACCAAAAAGTAAAGAGCACCAACATAAAGAACAATTTTCATCAATGAATGGATCAAACAGCCAGTTAACATCAAATGACAGTAACCCTAAATTTAAATCGACTAAATCCCCCAATCAAAAGACACAGCCAAAACCCAACGGCATGTTACATCCAGACCTGTTTCACATGCAAGGATACACAAAGACTCAAAACAAAGGAATGGAGAAAGATTTACCAACCAAATGGAGAGCAAAAATAAATAAATAAAAAGCAGGAGTTGCAATTCTCGTTATCGGATAAAATAGATTTTAAAGCAACAAAGATATAGTGGTAAAAGGATCAATGCAACAACAAGAGCTAACAATCCTAACACCCAGATACATAGAGACTTAGATTCAATGAGACAGAAAATTAATAAGAATATCAAGGACTCGAACTCAGATCCGGAACAAGTAAACTTAATAAATATTTATAGAACTCTCCACTTCAAATACATAAAATATACATTGTTGTAAATACCACATCACACCTACTCATAGGTTTAAATGAAACATTGATTGGCCATT
Organism: Callithrix jacchus; assembly: GCF_049354715.1. Lineage (NCBI taxonomy): Eukaryota > Metazoa > Chordata > Mammalia > Primates > Cebidae > Callithrix > Callithrix jacchus. The sequence continues at coordinate 38,107,973 of NC_133505.1, forward strand.
ATTAATACCCTTTTTTTTTTTTTCAGAATAAAGCAATATTTCCATTCACCCTCCCTCTCTCTCTTCCTCTTTCTTTCTCTCCTTTACTCATTTTTTTTTTCTTTTCTTCTCTCAAAAAAAGAAATCAACTTGTAAACCTCTAGATCCAGGTCGGCAATGTCTCTCTCATTGCTTGAATTCCTTCCTTCCCTTCCCTCCCTCCCTCCCCCTCCCTCCCTCCCCCCTTCCTCCCTTCCTTCCTTCATCCCTTCCTTCCTCCCTCCCTTCCTCCTTCCCTCCCTTCCTGCCTTCCTCCCTTCCTCCTTCCCCCCCCCCAAAAAAAGAAATGGATTTAGAAAGTCACACCATATGAATGGTACTAAAAACATCAAGCATGGATGAGGGCACCAAGGGGGTGATTGGCAATGGAAAAGAATGATGCAAGGACTGAACCCTGGACCTCCAGTTCTAAGGGATCTGATCAGATCACACCCAGAGCAGACTGCAGAGTTCTGACCCCATGTCTAGAGGATGCGTAGACAAGGACCGTCCATGTGCAGAGGAATCACCTGAATGTGGTGCTGAGATCCAGGTAGTTGAGTCGAGCAACAGACTCTGGATTTATGACAAGGCTGGAGCTCCTGCTGCTGGTCTCCAGATCACACTTGGAGTAGCAAGAACACCAGGATCCCACATGTCTGTGCATCAGCCTCGCCTGTCCAGCTTGTTATATAAACAATTCCTCGGTCTTGTGCATAATACTGTAAGACAGGGATTCTGGGCAGTGGTCTGAGTACTTTCTAATCCCTCACCAGCAATCCTGTTGCTCAGCAGATTGGCAACCACTGAGATCCGTGATCAGAGAGTGCCCAGGGTGGGTTTTCAAACTGTAGTTAAAAGCAGTTTTTTCCCTCAGAAAGAAAAGTGAGGATGTATATCATCAAGTGTGAGATGTGATATTCCCTGTTGACCTCTCCACCATGGGGCAGAGGCCAGGTAGACAATTCAGGATGTGGCTCTCACACAAAGAACACCTCTGAATGCTGCTCTCTGACACTGCGCCTCACACTGATTTCTCACTCACTTCTTGAAGCAAACTGTGGAAAACAAATTTCTGTAATTTACACATAAAGTTGAGTATCTGTTATTGGGGGCTAATTTTATCTTGGGGAAGGCCACAGAACCAGGCTTAAAACTGCACATCCAGGAACAGAATCCTCAGCCAACCCTGGATCAGGTCCCTCCTAGGAGCAACTGCCCCTGCTGCTGAGCACAGACGCCACTGCTCACACCTCTGACACCCTGGTGCTGGACACTGGACCCTGAGGCTAAGACAGATGTCACAGCTGTGCCTGGAAACAGGACATCATTACTGCCACTCAGCCACCTTTACTAAATGCATTGTGCACAGTCCCAGCCTCTCTGTGTCACCTCATTCTGACTCAGATTCTGGCAGTGATATAGGAGTAAAGAAGAAATTATTTAGGCAGAGAGCGAGGGTAATGTGCTCATTTCTGGCAGAGGACCTGGGGTCTGGGGACGGAGGAGAATTTCCCCTGTAATACCTTTGGAATATTTTGAAGAATCTTTTCAAAATATGTTATGTGAAAATCCCTCTCATTGGCAAGGCCCTCTCCAATGACTGCCTCAGTTTTCCCAAATGTGACTGTGTGATGGGGCCAGGCTGAGGCCCTCCATGGCATCGTTCATGCAGCAGACCCAGGTGTCCACACCTCAGAGCCTGGGCACAGCTTCTCCGCTGCCTGGAAGTTTATCTCCAGGCTCCCTCCCACCCTGACATTCTCCTCATTCCCACCAGAGCCTGCCCCTGCACTGCCCACTTCATGTGGCATCTCCCATCCCCCTGATCCCACCTGACCCCATCGTTCATGCAGCAGACCCAGGTGTCCACACAACCTGCCTTTTGTTCACAACCCTTTTACTAACATTTAAGAATATTTACATATTTATTTATTTTGAGAGACCTGGTTGTGCTCTGTCACCCAGGCTGGAGGGCAGGGGTGCAATCTTGGCTCACTGTAGCCTCGAACTCCAGGGTTCAAGTGATCCTCCCACCTCAGCCCCCCAAGTAACTGATGACTACAGGTGTGTGCACCCACACTCAGCTAGTGTTGTAATTTTTGTTTTGTTTTGTTTTTGGTACAAATAGAATCTTGCTATGTTTCCCAGGCTGGTCTCAAACTCCTGGTCTCAAGTGGTCTTCCTTCTTAAGCCTCCCAAAGTGCTTGGATTACACACATTCATGCCAACCTATGAATGCATTTATCTTAATTTGCTTATACTCTTTCTCTCCTCTAGAATACATGTTTTATGAGGACGAGGACAGTAATTTTGATTGCTCACAGCTGTATTTCTCCTGCCTTGAGTTGTTACTTCAAATATACTTGCTGAGTGAAATGAATGAATAAATGAATTAGTGCACACATAGACTCACACACCAACACACACAGATGCAAGGATGCCATCACACATATTGACACACATTCTTACACAGATACTCTCCACACAATGACACAATCACACACAAAATACAGCAGACACATTCTCACACACATGTGCTGGAATGCTGTTAAATGCTTAATACTCTTTTTTTTCTTATCTTTTTTCTTGTCTTGAGACAGGGTCTCACTTTGTCACTGATGCTAAATTGCGGTGGTGTCATCACAGCTCACTACAACCTTGAACTCCAGGCTTGAGCAGTCCCCCACCTCACCTTCCCAAGTAGCTAGAACCACAGGTACCTGCCACCAAGCTCAATTAATTTTTTAATATTTTGTTGAGAGGGGGTCTTGCTCTGTTGCCCAGGCTGCTCTCAAACTCCTGGCCGAAAGTGATCCTCACACCTCAGCGTCTCAAAGCTCGGTCAGGTATGAGCCAACTCATCTGGTCTTAAAGTTTAATTTTCATTCGACATGATGTGAACATTTCCCATGTGATTTTTTTATTATTACCTTTAAATTATTCTCCAAATTATTGTAAAAAAAATTTCAAAGAATCTAAAAGTTTGAAAGAACACAATGGTCACCATAGATTTAATTATTTTCTTTGTGTGTGTAATAAATTATATTTCTACAATTTTTGCTGAAACATCTGACAATCACCTTCCAGCATCATGACCCTCATTCCTAAATACTTCAGTACCCATCTCTTAAAAAATCACATTTTCCAGCAATAGTATTATTACACTGAAGAGAGTTACCGTAGTTCTCTAATATTACAAAATTTCAAAGTAATGTAAAATTGTCTTAATAATTTCCCAAACGTCTGTCTTGTGGAGGTGAGCAGGGCTCAGGAGCTCCAGCCCTCTCTGAGGCTTCTGTTCTCCTGGCAGCTTCTCTCTCCAGCTCCTTCAAAGCAACACTCTGAGAAACTGAAAAGTAGAAACATTTTCTTCTACTCTCCATTGCTCAGTTTTTAAAACTCCCATTTACTCAGTTTTCTTTTATTTGGAAACAACATCTCCATGTCCACATAATATTCTAAGGTGTGGACACATGTATTGGCATTATCAAATCTGAGCACAGCTCCTCTGGGCGTCTGTCCCCTCAGCAGGGCAGAAGAGGGCCCCTGTGCTGGGGTAACACGTGGGACCCAGAAGCGGCAGCCCCTGCAGAAGATGTCAGGGTAGACATGAGACATGGACATGAGCTCACTTCCTCTCCTCAGGGTCAAGAATCAAATCCTCTAAGAATCCCCCTGCCTCAGTACTCCATTCAGTCATCAGGGGGTCAAGAAAAGTCCAGGCAGCACTAAGATCCAACCACGCCACCATCCTCACCTCCATGGACAGAGCCCAGGTGAGAGCCACCCCGTCCCTCCTCCCTCATCTCCCGCAGGCTCAGCACCATCGTCGGCCTCAAGTCCACCAGGACTGAGATCTTCATGCCCTTTCCCTGTTTGTGTCAGTCACACTGGGTCACCCAAACACCCTGCACTGGCATCCCCACAAGGCTCTGCACTCTCCACTTCTCTCCCCCTCATCCTCCCTCCCCAACTCCAGAAATCTTCCCACTGTGCCCCCTGGAATTCTCAGCCCATGATCAGCAAAACCGCCACATCCTCTCTCAGGATGTTCCTGCCCCGCGCAGCTCCAGCAGGAACCTGGGTTTCCCAGAAGACACAGACCCTTCGGAAGTCCTCCCACATGGAGAGTTTCCCCAGTGACTTACACCTCTGGACTCACTTCTCACTGTGGTTTTGAGAACTTTCTCTCTCCCTCCTCCCTAACCTCCCTAAGCTGTCATCAGATTAGTACCCCACTCCCCTCATTGTAGCCATTTCCTTGGGGGCCCCAGACCATTCCTCTCAATCCTGACTCTTGTAGCTCCTGGTTCACTGGCTCGCTCTCCAGCAGTGCTGTCTCCTTCATCTTGATGACTTCAACATATGCAGATGTGGTGGGCTGAGTGATGGTCTCCACATAAGTTCTGTGTCAGTCCTTAGAACCTGTGAACAGGCTGAATTACATGGCAAAAGGGACACTGCTCATGTAATGACACTCTCCTTAAAATAGGGAGATTATCCTGGACTATTTGCATGGGCCCAGTCAAATGACATGAGCCATTAAAAGCAGAGAACCTGCTCTGGCTGGAGTCAGAGATGTCGCAGAAGAGGGAGGAAGAGAAGACACAGCAGAGGAAGCCAGAAGTTCCAAGCAGGGGGACCGGATGTGCCACAGGGCCACATGTGAGGACCCAAAAGAAGGCTTTAGGAGCTTTGCATGGCTCCCAAATGACAGCCAGAAAAGAAACAGGGACTTCAGTCCTATCTACAAGGAAGTGAATTCAGCCAAGAGCCTCAATGAATTTGGGAGTGGATTTTTCCCCAGAGTCTCCAGGAAGGAACACAGACCTGCCCTTCCTTGATCTTAGCCCCATCAGACTGTGGGGACTTGCAGCCCACACGACTGTGACATGATGAAGAGGGGCTGTTTAAAGCCACTTTGGTTGGGGTAATTTTATGACAGCAATAGACACCCACACAGCAGAGAGGATGCCCTCACTCCCTGGTTTCTGAGATCCTAAAACTCCTCTCGTCCATGACCTTCTCTTCTGCTGGGCCTGGGCCCTATGTCCTATCGTCTAGGCCTCATCAGGGCCAAGAACCCCAGCCCTGAAATACTCTCAGTCTCACACTTCCCACTCTCTGACCATCTTCCCCCTCATCCCCTTGCAGGGTGGACACAGGCTCTAAGGACACAGATACTATCACGTTATCATATGCCATAATTTGATATCAGCAAATCATTCATTCTATATGTACCTGTATTTCACATTTTGTATCCACCTTGTAGTACATCAATTCCAGCAATCCTTCGACACACCCAATCCCCAGGATTCCCAATCTAGTGATCCTGCCATCTCCCCATTGTCCCTCAGGCCTGGGTGTCCTCTACTCCTTCCTCCCCGGATTTGGATTCTATGGTAAATAATCTCCATCCCTCCCTTCCCTCTCCCTTGTGTTGTCACACTTACTTGGCAAAACTACACAGCTGGTGGATTCCACTGCTGCCTACACTGCACCTTCCCCCACAAGCTGCAGGAGGCTGGAGAGCAGCACACAGCATGCAGACTGCTGTCTCTAACTTCATGACCCAAACTCCATGGGGCGCACCCACCACGGCCAGCAATCACCGTCTGCCTGCATGGCCCACCCTCAGCCTCCTCCTGGCCTGGCTGACTCTTACACACCTTCTCTCTCTGCTCACACATCCAGCCCTCCTTCCCCATTCTTAGTTCAGCTGATGACCTTGCTTCCCACTTCACTGAGAAAACTCAACACATTAGGAGACAGCTTCACAGAGTCCTCCACCCTCTGCTCATGCATTTACAGCTGTGCGCTTGATGGGCCTTCCACCACAGAGACAGTTGTTGTAGCTTAACCTACTCCCAGCCAGAAGCAGTTCCTCTGCCGGTGCTCCAAACCTCATTCCATCTCATCTACTTAAAGATATTTATTTTAGCATCATCACTTTTTCTCTCCCCGCTGGGTCATGTGGCAGTCACAAGAATGCACATCTGAGGCTCCCAGCTAGAGAAATGATGCATGATGATGGTCCCAGCTGTTCTAGCTTGAAGTCCATGGCCACATTTGCTCTGAAACCATGCTCTAATGGGCTTCTTTCAGCCAGTGGTTGAGAATAGCAGGGAAATTAAGGCAGGACCTTTCCTCCAGTGAAAGCTGACTGAGCTCCAGGGCTCCCTGATTCCCGTACTGAACTTCCCCTAGCCTGCACTGGGTCTAGGATGCTTCCAGCTGACCTTTCCTCCCTCTCTCTTTCACTGGGGTTTAGACTTGCATCACTCTCTGATGGCTTTTGCAGTGTTTTCTCTCTTTCTCCCCAATTTCTCTCACAAGAATTTCTCCTAATAAATACTGGCACATTTAAATCTATATTAGTGTCTTCTCCTCAGGGGACCCTAACTAACAACAGTGGTATCAGGAGTGTTCCAAGGACACAAGCAAAAGCAAGGGGATTTGGGATGAGCTCACCCACTTCTGGCCAAGAGGATGCCATCCGGGTGAGTGGAGGACACAGAAAGTACACAGCACAAGGTGCAGCTGAGCAACTGTGGATCTGCCCAGTGCTGACCCGAGAAGACGCCCTGGTTAGGGGATGCTATGGCAGGTGTGAAGAGTGAAGCCTCTGCACAATAACGACAGGGTGAGAGGAAACCTGCAAAGACAGTGCAGGTGGCTGGTGACTGCTCGGCTGTGTTGATGGTCTATGAAAGCATAATGAGGATCTGAGGACTGTTAACAGCAGTCACTGGCTATGTGTGCAAGCCTCTGCACTGTCTCATGGACAGTCCTTTATCTCCTATAGAGGAAGGGCAGACAGCATGGAATAGCAGCTGAAGACATCATTGTGAGGGTCACAGCACTCAGAGATGTTTGACACTCAGCCAAGGCAGGCCTGCTGTGGGAAAGTCGGGGTCCTGGTGGGGAAACCTGAGATTCTGCAAGCTGTAACACGGTTATCGGATGGGGTCCATCCAGGACCCTCTGAGCATGCAGAGGAGGCTCACCCTTCTCTATTAATGGTTCCCACTTCCTGTCCTGGAAGATGCTGCAGAAGCCTCACTCCTATGATGCAGCGGGAATCCCATTCAGGAGCTTTTCAGGAACAAGCCCGCATATCCTTGTAGGAGCCCGAGGAGCACTTCTGAACTGGAATTTGAGGGTGTTTGATCAAGGGGTCAGAATGTCAGCCTGGATGAATAAAAACCCTTTGGCTTGAGGGCACTTCTCAGGACATGGGCTTATTGAGGACTCCAAGGCCTGAGGCACACTCACTGCCAGGTGGCTCTAGGTAGATGGGAAAAAATAATGCCCAACTCTCAGCAAGCTAGTCCTGACGTAGTTGCCCTGGAACATGCAGAGGATGGAATAAGAAGGCTGAGGAAAGTGGGCGTGTGGGTGGAGCCATTACGTGAGCCAGAGGCCCACCAGGGTCAGGTCCCACCAGAAGGCCCAGAGGGCACCCCTTGCATCAGAGCCCTCGTGAGCGTGCTGGAGAGAGAGACCCGCATCACTAAGAGCCTCAGGGTGCTGTCCTCTGTAGGATGGTGATGATGATGGAAAATGTGGTCCCAGAGTTGGCCTAGTTACTATCTGTTGGGAGGGTGTGGCCCTGAAGAGACAGAGCTCAAGTGGTGGCAGTGGCCTGCAAATGTCAGAGGGCAGGGTTCCCATGACAACCCCAACAGAGAAGCTAAGGTGGTGCTTGACCTGCAGGGAGTGTGGGGAAGGTGAATAGAGGGCGGTGTCCCAGGGTCAGAGCAGAAGTGTGGCCAGCAGGGGCACTGCTTGACATCTGTGATAAGAAAGCAAGAATTGAGGAGCAGGAGGCTGAGGGTGTTTGACCCAATACAAAATCAGAATCCATTCTCAATGCCCAGACCTCAGCCAACTTTCAGATTCAGATCCCAGTGGCAGAGGAGGAGGAGTCCATATGCCCAGGAGGAAGGACCCTGGAACACCATGGAAGTATATGCTGGGTCAATTCCTGAGCTCTTCTGCACAGGAACCTATAGCCATTTACTCGGGAGACTACACTGGGACACAGAAATAGGCAAAATTTGGGGGAGTGATGACATTGAGTGTGAGCTGACATTGATGCCCAGATTCCCACAGCATCATCATGTCCCATCACAGTGGTGCTTCCAGAAGCCAGGACACATTATAGCTCATAATCCCATAGTCCCAGCTCTGTTTATTCCCTATTCCATGAGTGCATAATTGGCACTGACGCCCTGGCAGCTGGAGTCACCCCCACACTGGGTCCCCAGCATGTGGAGTAAGGGCTCTTATTGGGCTGAAGGTCAAAGGGAAACCTCTGAAACTGCCCTCAAATCAACTGAATGAGAGGTGATATTATGGCCCAGGGCAGGTCTTGTGGAGGTTATTGCAGGTACTGTGGGGGTAGCACCGCCGTTAGAGAGCTGTAGCAGGTGGGGTGGTGTTGCAGTTGCCTATTATTTTTGTGTATTTTGTCCTTGCAGAAGCCTGATCAGGCCTAAAGAATGAGCAGGATTACTTCAGATGTGACCAAGTAGCAGTCTTGGTTGCAGCTGCCATGCCGGCTGGAGGTCACTGCTAGTGGAGGGTAATAAGGCTGCAGGCACATGGTGCACAGCCGTGGATTCGCTGAGTGCATTCCTTCCCAGTTACAAAGTGGATATGGAGTTATTTACATTCACACCACATTTATTTCCCTTAGAGCTATTGTAACTCTCGTGCCATCTATATCAGAGTCTTAAGAGATCCCCGACATTACAGAATATTAAATCTGTTCGTTTCATTGGCAACATCATAGATTGGGATGGAGGAGAAAGAAGGTGGAAAGTACGCTGGAGATCTTGGTAAAACACACGCACCCCGGAAAGAGGAGGATACATTTCACAGAACTTCTGGAGTGGCCACTGCAGTGAAATTTTATGGGTCTGGTGGCTAGGGGCATGCAGGGATATTTCTTCCAAGTAAAAACAAAACAAAAAACTCATTCCATCTTTCATCCTCACTGCAGAAGAAAGAAGAAAGAAAGAAAGAAAGAAAGAAAGAAAGAAAGAAAGAAAGAAAGAAAGAAAGAAAGAAAGAAAGAAAGGAAGGAAAGAGAAAGAAAGAAAGAATAAAAAGAAGCAGCACGCAGTCTGACGAAGCGCTTATGGTCCTGACGACACCACATTCCGTATCTAGGTCTATCATTTGGGCCCACATTTTGGGTGACATAGCAGGAGGCCAGCTTCAAGTCAGGCCTACACAGGACAGGACCCTGCAGCAGATCCAGGCTGTGGCCCAGTCGTCCCCATCCCTCAGACCCCCTGGTGCTGGAGGTGGCAGGGGTGGGGAAAGATGCAGGATGGAGCTGAACCAGGCATCAGTGGAGAGTCACAGTGGAGGGCCTGGGATCTGGAAGATCATGTGACCCACAGCAGAGACATGTGCCCCCTTCTAGAAGCAACTTTTATCTGATCTACTGATCAGATATAATTCTTGACCACAGGACACCGAGAACCATGTGATTCCAAGTGCTTGTATGAATTGGCTTCTGTGTGATCTACAGGGTCATAGATGGGACTGCCCAACAGTGTCTATCATGAGATGAAATGGTCCATGTGGATTGAGGCTAAACCCCAAGTTAACACCCATCAGCCCAGAAAATACCTGCCCCTGGGGTGGTGTGGAACAACCAAGCAGACAAATGGAAGTCAGCCGGCCTTCACTGTGGGTCAGCTCAGACCTGGCAGGATGGGCACATGAATGCAGCACCCACAATGGCTGCCTCCACCTGCCCATCCTGCCAGGTCACTCAACGGCTTTGGCAGGCGGGTCCAGTAGCACTGACTCCCACCTACCAAGGCAGATCTACCTGCTGTTGTCCCTGAATATCCAGCTTGTCCAGATTAGAGATCTGTGATAGGCCCATGTGAGCCCTGATAGGGCAGTATTTCTTTAGGTGATAAAACAGCCACTAAGTGACACACTGACCACATTGAGCCTCATCATGGAAGGGCCAGAGGTTCATCCTCACAGGGATAGACACTCACTCCATGGGTAGGCTTTTTTTCCCCTCTATTCTCAGACTCTCAGCCAGCACCACTATCCAGGAGCTGCTGACCTTCCTGACCCACAGGTTTGGAATTGCTCTCAGCCCAATATCTTCCTGGGGCACCATCCTCACAGGAAAATGGATATAGGTGCAGTGTGGGCCATGACCAGGGGACCCACTGATCCTATCACCATCTATACCATGCAGGGGCTGCAGGCCACACAGGACACTGGACAGGCCTTCAACAGGCACAACTCAGTACCAGCTTGGAGGAAACACTGAGGAGTGGGTGCCATCTTTCAGGACACAGTGCAGCTATTGAATCAGAGACATCACCACGGTGCTGTATTCTCAGTAGGAAGAAACTTGGGTCCAGAAAGCAAGGTATGGAAGAGGATGTGGCTCCATGTCTTATATTCACCCACTGTGGAATTTTCACTTCTCATCTCCAGAATCTGGGTGTTGTAGTATAGGAGGCCCTGGTTTCCAAGAGGGAGGCACTCAGACAAGGGGACATACAAGAGCTCAGTAAACTACACATTGCAGTTGCCTCCAGGGAAGTCTGCACCGTATGGACAAGCAGGGGGGAAGAGCACTCCCCTCCCTTCCAGGCAGGGGTGATGGACCCTGATCCCCAGGAGGAGAATATGGGGCTCCTGATACACAATAGGGAGAGGAGGAGTTTGTGTGGAACCCACAGATTCACTTGGAGGCCTCCTTGTTTCCCTTGTTCCATTGTAAATGTGAACAGAATCATTCAGTGACCCAGTCTGAGAGAGTTTGATTTCCAAAGGCCCAGACCCCTTGCGGGAAAGGTGTGAGCCCCTCTCCCAGGTAATTTCCCAAGGCCTCGCTCTTGTGCTCTGACATCCTCAGCAGCATTGGTGCAGAGGCTGCCGGGTATAGCAGGGACACTAAGACAGGCCATTCCTGGGCAACAGGGGACTCCTCTGTTGGCCAACTGTGGCTGGAGGACTCCTCCATGGCCTTGCAAATCTCTCCTCAGATGGCCTGTGATCTAGGATGCATCCAGCAAACCTTCTCTCCTTTTTCCAGCACTGGAGTCAGCTTTGCCTCTGGGCCTGCCACCTTTCCCAGGGTTCTCAGGCTCCCTCCCTATATTCTCTGACAGCTGTGTCCCCCAGTAAACCTTGTGGGAGGCCCTGAGCCAGAAGCACTCAAGGAAATCTCTCCCAGATCCCTGCCCACTGGAAACTGCAGGAGATGATGAGTATTTGTTGTTTTGGGCTGCTAAGCTTTACGTGACTTATTATACAGCAATAGACAACAAATCGAGCTTCAAAAGACAGAATGAATTATTGCACTTTAATTTTTATTTGCTGGAAATTACTAGATATTAAATGTTATCTGGTTTAAGATTTCAGAAGTTCAATATCTTAATAGGATGTAGTTTATTACCACTCACAACAATCTATTTATTTGAATTTCAGTTTCCTACTGTGACCCAATTAAACACAAAGGAAGATCGTGGCTATGCTAGGATGAGTCAGTAATGGCCTCCAGGAAACGACTCCGGGTTATGCACCTTCCCCCAGTGACTCAGTCAACACTACTGTGGGTGCTGCTGTGCAGGGTCCTGCACATGTAAGTAAGGTCCCAAATCAGTTGATGTTAAGACCGTGACTATCCCGGCTTGACCCGTCCTAATCAGGTGAGTTCTTAAAACAACTTGGTTCTTCCTCAGCAAAGAGACTGACAGTGTGAGAGGGATTCAATGTGAGGGGTTTCCTCCACTGTGAGCTTTGAAAATGGAAGGGCCATGTGGCAAAGGATGCTGGTGGGCACCAGGAATCGGGAGCAGCTCCACCCCACCTCCACCTGACAGCTGCAGGGAGCAAGGACTCCAATCCTACAGCTGCCTGAAACTGAATTCTGCCACCAAGCTCTGTATACGCTTAGAGGAGGACCCAACCTCAACATGAGGACACAGCTTTGTGAAACCCTCAACAGAAAGTCATTCACACCAGCCTGTGGCCCTCACTAGTCATGTACAAGACTATCTAGGTTCCCAGGAATATGGAAGCTTTCCAGAACCCTGCTTCCCCAGAGCATCTCACTCCCAGCTTTCCCTTCCGGTCCTTTCTGCATGTCTATTACTGTCCACAATTGATATACAAATACATATTTTTCTTTTTTCTTTTGCCTCAGAGGTAGCTGCTGATTCACTGGCTTTTAAAGTTTTTTGTTTTTAATCAAATGCTCTTGACCAAGAGGACAAAAAAAAAATTCTTTGAGAGCCAGATCTGCTCAGCTCCATGTGGCAGCAGGAACCCACGCTGGGAACCCAGGCTGCTGTCTTCAAGACCACTGCTGACCTGGAGGGAGAAATGGCCCAAGAGTAAGTTGTGACCACGAAGCTCTGCTGCTGAGTCCAGTTGTTGTTGTTTTTGTTTTCTGCATTCACTTGGTTGCTATAAACTTTTGAAGATTTTCAGTACACTTGATTGTTTCAATACACTTGATTGTTTGTCAACCCAATCAGAATATCTGTTGGTGCAGTCCAGGCATCTGTGTTTTAACAATTCTCCTCAAGAGTGTGTGTGTGTGTGTGTGTGTGTGTGTGCTGTTTCACAAGCACATTGTCTCTTGTGTCATCTTGTGGGGGGCTGGGCTTCTGGAGTTTCTTGTGCCATCATGTTCCCTGATGTCACTCCCCTCAGCTGCTTTTGAGCTGTGCTTGAGCATCACAATTCCTGCTGAAATTGTCTCCAGGAAACGTTTTTACTTGGTAAACATTCATCAACCCCCTACCTTATCCTGGGTACTATACTCCATGGACTGGAGTCTCAGAAAAAGGAATCAAACTTCCTCAGACCTCATGGATGGCACAGCCTAGGTGAGGATAGGAAGATGGATGAGGAAGTGATAACACACATATTAAGTGCTTTATTTTTTCATTTTAACTCTACATGATTAACATTTTATAATGACAACACTGATTTACGTCTACCTATGATTGGCCATTAAACTTTCTTTCATTCTCTCTTTTTTCCTCTTTCTCTCTCTCCTTCCTTCCTTCTTCCCTCCCTCGCTTCCTCCCTTCCTTTTCTTTCTTCTTTTCTTATATATTTTATGACATAAATATTTTTAGAGTAGGAATTTTGCTAATAAACCAAGGGTCTTATTTATATTGAAATGTCCTTATTTTGCTCTTATTCTTGAAAGATGGATTTGCCGGCCACATGTCTGCTTTGACATTGCTCTTCCCTGAGCTCTTCAGTGATGCTCTCTCCTCTGGTTGCTGTGGGTGATGAGGAGAAGTCAGCTACATGTTAATGCACCTGCTTTTCAGATGATCTGTGTTTCTTCTGTGGCTACCTTTAAGTTCACCATTTGTCTTTAGCATCTGACACTCCAGGGCGGTATGAGTAGATGTTCTCTTACATCCACAGGGTTATGCACACATTCGCTTAATCTTTAATCATAATCATTTTATGGAATGTCTCCTCCTGTCCACTCTCTTTCCATCTCCTAAAAGTTTAACTACTGTTAAACTTTATTCAGCCACCATATTCACTGTGAAACCCAGACGAATAACCTCACAAATATACCCAAACCCTAAGCCTCAGAACTTTTTTTTTTTAAACACACATGCACACATATGTTTATTGCAGCACTGTTCGCAATAGCAAAGACTTGGAACCAATCTGAATGCCCATCAGTGATAGCCTGGATAAAGAAAATGTGGCACATATACACCATGGAATACTATGCAGTTATAAAAATGTCCTTTGCAAGGACACAGATGAAACTGGAAACCATCATTCTCAGCAAACTAACACAAGAACAGAAAACCAAACACCTCATGCTCTTGCTCATAAGTGGGAGGTGAACAATGAGGACACATGGACACAGGGAGGGGAACATCACACACCAGGGCCTGTCAGGGGGTGGGAGACAAGGGGAGGGAGAGCATCAGGAGAAATATCTAAAGTAGATGATGGGTTGATGGGTGCAGCAAACCACCATGGCACGTGTATACCCACGTAACAAACCTGCATGTTCTGCACATGTACCCCAGAACTTAAAGTATAATAATAATTAAAAAAAATACTTCCACCTTCCCCTTGGGGTTTTAAAAACATTCATTTAAACCAGCTTCAAACCCCATTTAAACATGAGGCAGGAACCTCTCTCTCTAAATGTACTGAACACTGGGCTATTCCCAGAAAGAAGCACTCTCACTGCTTTAGTCCAACTCTGACAAACGCCAACATGGAAGACACGCTGGACGCTGCTCAGGGCTGGTGCTGGGAGGAGGCAGCTTTTCCACCATCACTTCCTGTCAGAAGACAGGAGATGGGCTGGCAGGACAGGAAAGGTCAACAGGGAGTTGCTAGCATGACATCATTTTTGTTGTGTGTCATTATTGAAGAGGGTGGTTCTCAGCTAGCACAGGCCCACGTACATTCTGTGGTATGTGAGCATGACTACCCACCATGACACCTCCATAAGGATGCTGTCAGCCTCTGTGCAGGCTGGGGATCAGGATCGTCCTCTACAGGGGTGTGAGATGCACCCTCAGGCCTTATTCATCCTTTGATTCAAGAATAGAACAAAAGTTTGATGGTTGGCCCTGCCTGAGTGGCACTCATCATCCCACACTCTCACTTAGATGCCCTTGTGACCCAGGATGTGATTTACAAAAACAATGACAGACAAGTGGCAGGAAGCAGAGGCTCTAGCATATCCTGAAGTTCACTGTTAGACCAGCAATCAAGGAGGGAGACTGCAGTCTAAATTATTTGGCAAGAAAGCTGAGGTGAGCACCAATTTAAAAATGCCCAGTAGGCTTGCACTACTGATTTCACCTACCTTAATATGCTAGGACCAAGAGAACTTTCTACATAGACCTGAATTCAGGTAGAACTTTCGTTTTTTGTTTTTTTTTTTTTAGACGGAATCTCCCTCTGTCACCAAGCTGGAGTGCAGCAGAGCAATCTTGGCTCACTGCAACCTCAGCCTCCAGGGTTCAAGCAATTCTCCTGTCTCAACCTCCCAAGTAGCTGGGACTACAGACACCTGCCACCATGCCCAGCTAATTTTTTTTTTTTTTGTATTTTTAGTAGAGATGGGGTTTCACCATGTTGGCCAGGACTGTCTCAATCTCTTGACCTTGTGGTCCGCCCGTCTCCACCTCCTAAAGTGCAGGGATTACAGGCATGAAACACTGCATCTGGCTCCTTCTTTAATTTCCTGGGAAAGAATATTGAGAGCAATCAACTATGCTTCACAATGTACTGGTTTGAGAATAGGGAGCTAGAAAAATACTCTTGGAGGCATTTCCTTGACCATAGAACAAATTATTACCATCCTTTTTTTTTCTGAGATGGAGTCTCCTTCTGTCGTTCAGTCTGGAGTACAGTCTGGTGCCTGCAGATTGTGGTGCCAGCTTTGGTTAAGAGAGGTAGGAACCAGCCTGAAAATATGGAGGACTTATGGAGACCCTGGAAGAATGTACTGCATCAGAATGGGCCGGCTTTTCAAGTTTTTACCAAGTGTTGATGAGATCTGTGAAACAGATGCCACCCCGAGGCAGGAAGGCTGCTCGTGAAACCAGCTGTGGGTTAGAAAGAATGAAGGCAGCTATGACAGCCTTTCTTACTGGGTCCTTCATCTGGAGCCTGGTCCCACATCAGTGTGACAATCTGGCTCCTGAAGAAATAAACGATATGCTAGTCCCTGTGTCCACAGGCTGCTTGTCTCCACTGCCTTGGCATTGATTCTGAATCCTTTCCTGTTATTCCTTCCTGCCAGACCCTCCCAGTAATTCTCAAAGGGTACCCTGAGCTGGGCCTGCCTTATCTTTTCTGTAAACAGCCTTTAGAGGTAATGAATGAAAGATGTTGACTTTTATGGCTCATAAAGCTGCTTGCAGATATCCAAGTTAGCATAAACTACTTCCATTAACGGTATGAACATTTCCATCACACTGCAGGGATCTTAAATTTTCAGTGGCCAATGATGAACCAAAAGAGGCTGCAACGCAAAGAGGCTGGCTTGTAAATCAGAGGTTTGTCCCATGCAGGAACCTGACACCTTTTGAAAATGACAAAGACAGTCCTTTGCATGTCACCACAAAACAAGGGCAGAAAAGGATGATGTTTTCAGAGGGTGTCATCAAACTGTAGGTCTGACATCTAATCCCTCTTGGTCTCTTTTTTCTCATCTGCTGCCTTTCCATCTTCCCGGACCAGCCGTTGCCGCGCCCCCAAGCACACTTTCAGCACCACAGGCTTTTTGCAGAAATGCTGATTCCCAGTCCACCTCCTGCCGACGTTTCCCTCCGGAGCACCAGAGAAGCCATTTTTCTGGCCAGGCTCAGAACTTTTAAATACGTTACCTTACAGAAAAAAAGGGACTGGCAGATATGATTAAGGTTTGGACTTTGTGATGGGGAGATTATTTTGGATTATCTGGGCAGGCCCAATCTGATCACAACTTCTTTTTTTATGTTAATTTTTATTATAAGTCCTGGGGTACATGTGTAGAATATGCAGGTTTGTTACATAGACAAATGTGTGCCACTTTGTGCAGGGACTCCATGAGCAAGCCCTGTGGGGCTGAGTGGCATCAATCATCAAGCCATCTCACCCACCTGATTAGAGGGAGCCCCACCCCTTAAAAACCCTCTGGTAGACAAATATGCCCCTATAGATATGGAGGCATCCACACACAACCATCATCTTCTCATACTCTGCCTACAGCACGAGGTCTATGTGTGCCTCTCTCCTCCACCTCCCAGTTTTGCAACTCTATTTTCCCCAAGTTCATGACTGGCCAGCCAAGCCATGAGCCACTGCCCATGACTCATTCATTCATGCACTTCTGGGGCATCATTTCACATCCTCCGCCTCCCATGGGCTTGTTTGGGTTTTGATTCCTAGTTCCTGGCTCGACAGCCATTACAAAAGCTGTCCTGGTGTCTGCTCCAGGGCCTACTGCTCTGGTTGTAGATTCTCCTCTGTATATGTATTTATTTCATGGAATTTAAAAAAATTACACTAATTTTTTCAATGCAGCATTTCCAAGGATATGCAGGAGTGATTCTTCTTACTGTAGATAGAATTGTTTCAAAACACCAGAAATGTATATTTGAGTAAAGGGCAGCATGCCTGGGGAAAGGAGGGCAACCCACAAGAGGGCAGTAGGTTTTCACAAAGTGAACAGTTGGGCAAACAACACCCACATCCAAGCACAGCAATCACAGCCTCCCGGAAACACCTTTGGGTCCTACTCAGTCATAAACCACTCTCCCCCACCCTAGAGTAGCCACTCTATTTCTAACACAGATTAGTTCTGCCAGTTCTAGTTGAATGGCACTAGACTGTCACCATCATGCCCCTGGGTCTCATCATCTCACTGTGTGTGGTTGTAGCCTACTCACTCCCATGGCTGTCCAATACTCCACTTTATAAATAGCTCACACTTCTTGTCCCTTCACTGTTGATAGACAATCCTGTTGTGTCCAGATTTTACTAATCATGCTGCTACTAATCATGAATAATATTTTCATATGTTTTGGCACACACATGCACGCATTTTTATTGGTTTATAACTAAGAGTGCAATTGCTGGGTCTTAGGTGAGTAGATGCTTGGCTTAGCCTCTCAAAAAACAGGTTTCTAGTAGTAAACAAATAGCAGAAGAGGGTAAATCTATCACTCTAGATTATTCAGATAATAAATGAGGAAGGAATTAACAGACTTAGCCACCCAACAGCAATGGCAATTAACAACACAACAAAAGAAAAACACTAATGTGAGGTTCTTCCTGTTGATGGAAGAACACAATCCAGTACCATCAAAAAGGTCCAAGTGAAAAAGAAATGAAGCCTGAATCTAAGCAAATCTCCACAGCCAATTACCAATTTAAAGGCGATACAGGTAATAGAAATACACATTCAACTACACCTTGGGGACCATCAGCAAAATGCACACTATGGGAAGCTCTACCACACAATATACATTTCAAGGAAAATCCATAGAATAAAAGAGAACAAAAGCATACTTTTTTCTTTTTTTTTCTTTTTTTTTTTGAGATGGAGTTTCGCTCTTGTTACCCAGGCTGGAGTGCAATGGCACAATCTCAGCTCACCACAACCTCCACCTCCTGGATTCAAGCAATTCTCCTGCCTCAGCCTCCTGAGTAGCTGGGACTACAGGCATGTGCCATTATGCCCAGCTAATTTTTTTGTATTTTTAGTAGAGACGGGGTTTCACCATGTTGACCAGGATGGTCTCGATCTCTTGACCTTGTGATCCACCCGCCTTGGCCTCCCAAAGTGCTGGGATTATAGGCATGAGCCACAGCACCTGGCCCATGGATTTTCTTATTCAAAATTTTTAGTGGCTAGCCAATTCCTTAAAGAATACTTCTAATGGTAAAACTAAATTACAATTTTGGATGATAAAAATATAAAATCGAACAAAGAAGTGATGGTCATAAAAGTCAGGATGTGTTTTCAGTTGGGGGAGGGAAGAGTTTATTGCTGAGCTGGGATAAATGATGGGGCATCTGGTTATTCTCACAAACGTCTATCCCTGGTGGTTAATGGGTGTTTACTTTTTATTAAAGGACACACATTCAGACAGTTTTTCCCCCCCCCCTTTTGGGGTCCTATATTTTATTTTATGACACAAAGGCTAATAAAAAATAATTTCGAGAGTATGATTACTGTTTTGCAAAAACCCTCCTCCCCATCCTCCTCTCTGGACACTGAGCACCCAGAACACCCAGCAGCCCCAGGACCCCAGCAGGAGTGACCCCACTTCTAAGTGTGCATGCAGCTCACATCAATAGAGGCAATACGCAGGTCTACTCCTTGACTCCTGGAGAACCTTGTGGGAGGAAAGTCTCATAAGTGCTGAAGCAAGAGACTGAAGCCTCAGGCATTTCCCATTTAATAAATAAAATATAGAAAGAAGAATCTGGTTGAAATAAGTACCATGAGTAATTAGGTATTAGTCTTATTGAATGTTAAGTATCGCGAGTGATTAAATATTAGTCTTAATGAATATTAAGCCTTGATTAAAGCCTTCTTGTGTTTTATTTGAATGATTATCTAGGAACTTCAAGTTGCTGTGATCAGGGATTGATGGGGACATTATGGAATGTGGCCATGAGGCAAGGGCATTGGTACCTGCCGGACATCAACTGGTGCCGATCAGCAGAGATAACCTGTTGAATGCCGAAACTAAGCCCTCTGTCACACTGAGTAAGGGTTGCTGGAGGCCATCTAAAAATCTCTGCAGTAGCGCCAGTGCTTGGGGAAGCACCTGCTACTCAGCAGACCTCAGAAGGGAACATTCCCTGTTCTGCGGTGAGTCAGAGAACACTTCACTCCCCCCCTCCCATGTTCTTGTGGAAGGACTGATATCAGTCAGCCCAACCCGCAGCAACCCTAGGGCTTAATTGTCTCTATGTGGTGCTGTGCTATAGTGGCCACAGTCTGTGTCTGCCTTCACCTCCTACTTCTGCACCTGGTTCCTCTTTTGAAGATAGTAAGAAGTAGCATAATTCTTGAAGGCTTTGTTCTTACTTGAAAAGCATAACATAAAGTGCTGATGGCTACTTGCAAGCCTTGGGCCCCTCGTTCAGCTGCTTGAAAGCTCTGGGCCCTTTGTTACTTAGACACGTGACCCCGCCCCTGTTTTGTACCCGGTAAAAGTTGGAGTGTCCGCTCACTCGAGGCCACTACCAGACTCCACGAACTGGTGGTAGTGGACCCCTGGGCCCAACTTTTTCTCTTTTTCTCCGTGTCTTGTGTCTTTATTTCTACAGTTTCTCGTCTCCGCACCCATAGAGAATACCCTCTAGAACCAGTAGGGATGGACCCTACAAACCTAATAGGACACAGCTGAGGGGAAGCCTTCCCCGTCATCTGCAGGCTCTTGGCCATCAGTGTAGAGGGAGCAGGCCCTCACCTCTCCACAGGCGCCTTCACGGCCAGAGCCTCCCCTCTGCCTGGGAAGTAAGGCCTGGCCCTTAGACACTATGGTAGTGTTAGGAATAGCATTAAGAATAATGCTAGGTTTGGGATAGACATGTTCATAACCTCAAGGAACTTTAGTGGGAGAGACAGAGAAGGAAAGCAATAATTAGAAATCAACATCATAGATTACAGTGCTTTGGTAATGACATGCTGGGAATACTCTAAAAATAAAGAAGAGAATACTCATTCATTTTGGTTTGGTAGGAAAGAATCTCCTAGAGAAGCAAGGACTGAGCTGATGAGTTTTCAAGGACAGTATAACTGATGATGATGCGCAACATTTATCAAGAACACAGCAGATACTTTACTCTCAAGCATTAAGTCACACTCTCAGTTAACTAGATGAAAAAGTATGGGTAAGCAGGAGTTTTAAGTTCTAGTCACTCTCCTTCAAACTCTGTTATTAGCATTAAAAAAGCTAATAATAATTATTAGTGTAAAAAAGCCTTCAAGTTCATCTTCTTCCAAGAAGACTTCATTGACACCCAATCAGGAATCTCTCCTTTATCAAAAATCCCATAGCATTAAACTCGGTCAAGGTTATACATCTCACATGGTGCCTCGTAATGTAGTTCTGTCTGTACAGGTGTCATCTCTAGCGTAACATCACACAGTTCCTGAGGTGCAGAAACTGCATTTCATCCATCCTGCATCACACACGTGCCCAGAGTTGGATCCAACAGACACCCGGCATCATGATTACCAAGTACTAAGGCCGCAGGATGACTAAGGTCTACTTCTTCAAAGAGGCCCTTGCTGTAACTATATTTTATTTTTGATAAAGTCTGATCAAGTATTATCTTATGTGAAACAACTTGTCACCGCATTTTCTAAAAATTGAGTTTCTTACTTCCATAATAGTATTTTCAGAAGATCAAATAAAAAGAATTGAAATGCCTTGTTTTAAATGTTACCATATTTCAAAATTTACTCAATTCAGCTTAATGCCTTCACAAAATTTAGCATAACCCTGAAACTAAAACATTCAAAGAATAACACTAGACTCAAAAGCTAATAATATTCCAAAGGGTGAAACTGCTATTATTTAATCATTTTCTCTCCAAGGATTGAGTTATGGGAGAGAATGAAAATGAAAGAAAGAATCACATAATAAATAAGTCTATGGAATGTTACAAGAAGTATATTAAATGTGCATGTGAGTAGAAATCAAGTAGCTCAGACTCAAGATGAAAACTTAATAGACAGAAGCTACTGGATAAATGCCTCCATAAACACGGACAAAGCAAATTCTCTCTGAATACTAAACTGCCTCCCGGGGACAAATCCATGATCAAAGGCTAACACAAAATACCACATCAAAATGCCAACTGCAAAATGCACCCCAACAGTTTTCTTCACATGTAGATATGTGTGGAGAAATTTTTTTAAGCATGATCAGCAATACTCTTTTATAGAACACTCCTGAATAGTGTCCCTTTGTTATGGCTGATGGACAGAACCTATTACTGTGACTACTTGTTCCTGGGAAAGATCTCACAAGCCCACTCTCCAGAAAGAAGCATCTACCACTCATCACCACCCAGTAAGAGGTCTGTTGTTTCCTGGCAGTCCACAGTCCTGCGGTACCACCTGAAAATGTGTCTCCCTACAGGCTTGGTTGGGTTCCGTTAATAGAGTCTGAGGGGGATTGGTGGTGGGTGGTGTGAGGGGTCTGCTTCCAGCTTGGGGTGAATTTTCTTAGGACTCTCTATACCTTAAAAATCCCTGTTGTCATTTATTCTTACATAAAACCAGCAAAACATTTTCAACTTTATAAAATAAAACCTCTTGAAAAGCAGCTGGTTCACTGTAAAAATGGTATTAAATCCTTATTATGCTATTAATATAAACTTTATCTATTTTGGGCAAATATAGCCTAGTAAGTAACAAGATGATAAGACCCCAGAATTTTGGAATTTAAAGTTGGAAAGAATCTGAAGGATACGGTAACAAAGATGACCTGGAATTTAAGAAAAATGAATTCCAAAAAAGATAATAAAGTTCTAGGCAGGTTGGCAGCACTAAGTTATAGTGCATTCCACTCACCTTACAAGAATCACTTTCCTAGAACTCTTTTACAGGAAAATCTATCTGATATGGAAAGCCATGCCTGGAGAAAGAGGTTGAGGCAAGTAGGATAACATAAGATGAGACAGGGGTAAGGGATATTTATTGAGTCCCCATTATATACTCCACATTATGCAAGGCATTTTACACATCCTGTCTCCTATAACATGCAATTACCTAACTGTAGGTATCATCACTCTCACTTAATACATGAGGAAAATGAGGCTTGAGGATGGAAGGCCACACAGATAGTAAGGGACAGAACTGGGAATACAACTCACAGCTCTCTGACTCTGCATGTGTACCATCTTCAGCATCCAAATACAGTTCAGGGGCCAAGTTTAGCCCTAACAGAAAGTTACTTACATATAAAATCTATAGGATTCGAGTCAGATATATGAAACTCAGAGCTACTCCAAAACTTCCAGGCGACATCTGGGTTTACCTAGCTTGGGGAAAGTATATTATTTTTAGGAAACTAATAAAAACTAACGTTGAAAGCTAGGATGACTGATGTATGAATGAGGAAAAATCCTCAACATATCCCTGAAGACATCTTGTGGTTTAGACATCTCATGGTTTTCAGAAACAAGTCTACAAAAAACACTTTTATTTTCCCTGGTGTACTGGTGTTTGGTGACTAGCCCATAGCGACTAATTGGCTAAAAATTTTTATTATACAACTACTTAAAAAATTAATATCACCTTTGTGTTACTGATTTTTTTTTTTTTTTTTTTTTTGAGATGGAGTCTTGCTCTGTCACTAGGCCAGACTGCAGTGGTGCGATCTCAGCTCACTGCAACCTCCACCTCCCAGGTTCAAGCGATTCTCCTGCCTCAGCCTCCTGAGTGGCTGGGACTACAGGCATGCACCACCACACCCAGCTATAATTTTTGTATTTTTAGTAGAGATGGGGTTTCACCATGTTGGCCAGGATGGTCTCGCTCTCTTGACTTCGTGATCCACCCGCCTCCACCGCCCAAAATGCTGGGATTATAGGCGTGAGCCACAGCACCTGGCCCATGGATTTTCTTATTCAAAATTTTTAGTGGCTAGCCAATTCCTTAAAGATCCGTCCCACCATTAATTATCACCAAATCAATGGTTTGTCATTTATCAGCAAGTCTATAGTCATGCCCCACCACTTGAAACTGTATGTCCTTACAGGCTTGTTGCATTTATAGCTGACAGGGTAAAGGCAATTTTTTTTAAAACTCATGTATCCCATGTGCAAATATATTCCTGATCAAGAGGCACCAGGCCCTAAAATCTCTGCTTGCCCATGCTTACATTGAGTCACCCAGAGCAGTCAGTACATGAAGAGAAGCAAGATCCTTTTCATACTCCATGGCTCCCAGGCACAGAGCACAGATGGCTTTAGGTGGAGGCAGTGTATTATCAAAGATATGAGGAGACTTTGCAGTCAGAAAAACATTGCTTCTGGCCCAGCGCTGCTAATTCCAACTCCTGACAAGTTGTTTCATCTCCCCTAGTCTCTCTTTTCTTACTGGCAGAGAAGCGAGTACACCTACTCAAATGGTCATTGTGAGACTTCTATGAGTTAATTTAGAGTTTTAAAGCAGTGTCTGGTACACAGTAAGTGTTCAGTAAAGGCTATTATTATCATTACTGTCATCATCGCCATCATCACTTAATGTTTTTATCTTGAAAGTGAAAAACATTATCTGCATTTTGGAAAAAGTGAACACTCTAACAGTAATATAAATGAAGGGACACAAGACTACAGACAGGAAGACTAATTAGGAGGCTATTCATGTAACTCAGGTGACAAAGACATGGGCTAGAACTCAGGAAAGGATCAGTGAAGACAGAAAGCAAGGACAGAGTCAGGAAATATTGGACTGGACTGAGAACTGGGCAGAGATGGTAGGAGAGGGAGGAGATTATGACTTCCACATTTGTGACTTGGATAAATAGATAGTGGTATCTTATTAGAACAGAAAAACTTAGGGGGTTGGAGAAACTGATGTGCTGAACAATTGAACAATAGCTTGGAAAGATGCTGTAGAAAGACGGCAGAGTATTTTCATATGCATGACACCGAAATGCACAAAACCAGAATAAGATGCATTATAAGTGAGAACATTATCTTGAAATTTTAATCACAATATGAAGAAAAAAATCCAGCATTAGACTTGGAAAAAGAGAAAATAATTTATATTTTAATTCACTATTTTTATAGATTCTCAGCATATATGCTATCCTTTTAAACCTCAATACATATTTAACCACTCATCTACCTTGAATCTTTGTTTTTTTTTCTTTCATCTCATACCCACTACCTGGGATATCTTTTTGTGCCTAAAGTACATTCTTTACAGCTTCTTGTACATTACTAGGTATATTTGTGTTAAATTGTCTTTACCTGCAAAAATCCACTGAGATTTAATTTTTATTATTTTATCTTCATGCTTAAGTTTTATGTGTTGGTCTTTTCAATTTTTCTGAAGATTATTTATAGTTTCTATTTCACTGAATATATTTAACAGTTTGTTCTGTAATCATAGGGAGTTCAGCAATTTTATATCCTATATGATTATTCTGATTTCTCAGTTATATGATTGTATGATTCTGTGTCTGTTGTATTTTCTTGTTCTTTCACGATATTTTGTCTCTTATGAACATAGTTCTCTGCTGCTGCTTTTAACTGTTAAGTGCTCCTTTGCTGGTGTAATGATTTTTTGGAATTTTCAGAGTAGCAATGACAGCCCAAATTTTCCAGAGAAGATTTGCTTGATTTTCCCAGGTTCTTGGAGTTTTCACTGCTTTAAAATAAATTAATGGCTTGATGATCTTCTGACCATCTGGTAGTGTGAACTTGGGCTGCAAATCCACTTGTCTTTAATCTCAGGAGCAAGGTTTTTGCCTCACTCCACTCAGCACCAAGGCGAGTGTCTGGGTAGACCTTCAAGCATGAGATGTTTTTCTTTCACTAAGCAGCCAACTTTAGGGATCCTAGTTAAATGGAAGATAACACTATTAAATTTCCCACTCTGATCACCACCTCAACTTTGTCTTCTATCCCAAACACCTTAGGAGGCCATGAAAACTAAAGCTTAATTATCCTACTTTAAGCAAATAAGCTCAGCAGGAAAGTAAATGCAGAGTTTCTTGATTTGGGATTCGATAATTTTTATTAACGTGTCAGCCTCTCAATGCTTCTATATTGTGTTTTATTTTTCCACCAACCATTTTTGTTCGTATGAGGGTACGTATATCTACCTAAGTGTGCCACATGAGAGGTTCACGTCTCCTCCCCAAAGCTCCTATGACAAACCTTCCCATCTTATTCCTTTGAAGCCACTGAGTATCTCAGGAAACTGTTAGTGACTGCCCCTGCATTGATTTGAAGTGGAAATTTTGCCCAGGATTTTGTCAGCACGTAGTCAGCAACTGTCCCCATTTTAAAACTGCCCCTATTTTTGTTAGTAACTGCCCCTTTCTGCTTCTGTACCTCAGCTTATTGCTTACTAACTGGAAAGCCTTAAGGGAAACTGCCATGTCATCTAAAACCTGCTGCGTTGTCTAAAGTCCCGAGTTACTTCTGCTGCTCCTTTACCTATAAAAGCTGTGTACTTTTCATAGCTGGGTCGAGACTTTTGGGTGTGAACCCTTCAGGGCCACCAGCATAATAAAGTGTGTTCCTCTGATCCCCTGAGTGCTGCTTGGGTTTTCTGTCAGGTAAGATTTTGGAGAACAGATCAAGACCCAAAAGTAAGACATTTCTCCTTCTCGTAAACAGGACTTCCAGATGGTCTCATTGAATGTCTTCTCACTGGAAGTATTTTTATTTCCATTAGTCTTGATGATGATTCCTGAAAGGGACTCTAATGCCTTGACGTTAGACTCTGGGATATCCAAACATATTCAAATTTTTTCCTCTACAGTTAATCATCCTTAGGGAACTCCTCAAGACCTCAGTAATAAGACAATGGAGAGTGGATTCTCCAGCAGTAATAAGGGTACCAGGAGTATCGTACAAATTATTAGGTAACTTACCTGGTCTTGTAGGACCTGCGAAAGTCAGATGCTGTATATACCACTTCCCATGCAGACTGAGGGCAGGTGAGCATGATTTACCATATAAAACTCAGGTTGTAATGGGCACCTCAAGTCACTTGGTCATTTTCTGCATCATGATCATAGCCTTCAGAACCTACCAGGGCCCAGTAGTAGCCAGAAGCTATTACTTAAATTGTGAAAAAGAATGAAACTTTTTCCCCAATCACTAAAACATGGGCAATGGGTCCTATGACTGCCTCACACACACATGCACACATCACACACACACATGCACACATGACACACATACACACATGACACACACACACACTCAACAATATCCAAATAATCATGTATGGGTGAATGGCAGATACACTTAAGTTTTGCCTGGATAAAAATGACATTTCAATTTATTATGGAATGTTTCTGAATTTGTACTAGCTAATAGGATGTTGGATCAGAGAAATCACCTTGCAGGATAAGAAGTCATAATATTTTATTGGTGAAATCATTTGTCTTCATTTGAGTTTGATAATATCAGTGCAGTTATTTCTCAAAGAGCTTGGATTCCCTAAAGTTGTTAGAATTCCTCAAGTTAAAAGGACCAGGGCCTCAATGATGGGAGGACTCATTGCCAATGGCTACAACCAGCTGTAGCGTTTATTAAAAACACATGTGAGGGCCTGGTTTGGGGAGAGAATCAAGAACAAAGCAGTGCTTGTTTTGTACTTCACTGAACCCCTTCCATGGCCTCCATTCAACTTTACCTGCAGTTTTGGTGACTTGATTCACAGACTGTCAGAAAATTATGAGCTATGGAATGTGCTCTCTCCAATACTAAAGAGGCCAATCATGTGTAGGGTGTCCTTCTTTGTCATTGTGGGTTGTATAAAGTCAGTGATTCCCATAGAAACTTGGAGTCACAGACACCAGGCCCAATCTTCTTTCATTATTCATTCTATTTTTTTTTTTAAACATGGTCTCACTCTCTTACCCAGGCTGGAGTCCAGTGGTACAAACACAGCTCACTGCAGCCTCAACTGCCCCAGGCTCAGTTGATCCTCCCACCTCAGCCTTCCAAGTAGCTGGGACTACAGCTGTGTGCCACTACACCTGGCTAATTTTTGTGTTTTTTGTAGAGGTGGAGTTTTGCCATGTTGCCCAGGATTGTCTTAACTCCTGGGCTCAAGGAATCCATGTACCTTGACCTCCCAAATTGCTGGGATTACAGATATAAGCCACTGCACCCAGCCCTAATCTAATTTTAATTTTAGAAATCTAATTTGAGAATTTCTGGTACCTGGATCCATATTTTTCTCAGAAGATTGAATTGTGGGCTGCAACCTTCTCTCCCAAAAGCCTATTTCAGGCTAAACTTCTAGTTATGGGAACACAAAGAGATAGACCAGTAAGTTTTTCTCCAGTAGCAATATGTGACAAAGCTTTAATGTTAAAAGACTCCTTCTGTATTAGGTAAGGACTGCAAGTTAGTGGCTTTTCTTTCTCAGCTATGAGTGCTCTCCAGCCTCTCAGCAGATAACTGAAGCCCTAATGGCTCAATGTGAGCAGTTTACAGAGTTCAGATCCCAAATCAGCTAGAAATTTAAATGAGAATTTTGAAGGAGAGCTGCAGAAGAGTTCAGATCAACAGTTTGAATGCAATTTATGCTCTCATCCCTGGTTGAACACTAAACTCTGCATGGGTGTGGGCCACTTGGGACTCTGGGGAAAATCAGAAAGAAACTAGAGTAAGGTTTACCCTCCAAAGAGATAAATGATCCTGGTGAATCCACAAGTCTGCAGTACCATGGACTGAGTGCATCTGCCAACCCGCAGAGCTCAGGTGGAAGAAAGCAAACAGCTTAGAGGCTTGAGGGGTGAAAGGGCGGGATGTGAGGCTAACAGAACAACTGAAAATTCAAAGGGAATTCCAGGAACAAAGCAACCACAGTGAAGCTGAATCACAGTATCTGAGTATAAATGATTCAAATACTTGGTCAATCTCTAAATTACACAGAAGCAGGATACACACCCAGAAACCCCTGCTGAAACTACATAAGATACTAAGTGGAAATTCTCAAATAGAAAAAAGAAAATGAAAGTATTCTGGATGAGGTCCACAGAAGTTTTGAGATGGCAGAATAAAGGACAAGTTTGTGATTTTGAATAGAAATCTCTAAAACTTGCTCAATTCCAAAATATGAAAAAAAACTTGACGGTTCAAGTGGACCCTCAAAAGAAGATAGAGACACAGGATCAAATTTGAAAAAATAATATTGGAACAGTTCCCAGATTTGATGGAGAACTTCGGCTCATATCTAAGATGTTCAACAAATGAAAGTAAAATAACCACATAGAAAATTACAAATAGGGCAGCCAAGGTTTTCAGTTTTATCATAATTTACAAGTGAAATACATGATACCTGTTAATCCATTAAAGACTAGTGGAAATGTATCAGCCAGAATAGCAAGTAATCTTTTAATATACATCAGAGTATCTGTCATCTTGCAGCAGTGCCATGCTGTTGTAACTTAAATCTAAAATGATATTTTTTTAAAAAACACTTCTGTTAAACAATGTGTGTCTCTTTCTATATCTTACTATACACTATGTACAGGTAACATCTAAATTAAATTATACTTTTAATCCTTAAAAGTATAATTTTAAGGGGGGTAAAAAGAGAAAATCACAGCAGAGAAATAGGTGCCGCTGGCTGGGCTCCTGTTTAACACTCCAAGCAACACCTGCAATTGGGGATTCCTCCTAGGAAGACAGCAGCCTGTCATCAGGGCTCAAGAGTCTGTGAACAGCAGAAGCCACACGGGAAGGAGGCTGTGCTCATCAAGCCCACTTGTTCCCACAGGAGGTTTCAAGGTGTCCTCTGTCAATTGTCTTTCAAGCAAGGGTTTTTGGCATTTGTTAAAGTGTCAGCCACCAGTAACGCAAGATGTAATATTATTTACAACAGTTCATGGGAACAAGATGATACCTCAGACCTTTGTCAGTAAAGATTGCATAGGGGAATGCAGTGATCTGATAAGTGTGCAGCAGTGGGGAACTGTGGACATGACCAAAGCAGACTGGAGCTCTGCAGTAATTACAGAGCTGGCCCCAAGCTGCTGTCCTCCCTTAAGAGCTGGATGCCATCACTAATGATTAGAGCGCTTCCTGGTTAGTGAATATGGGGCAAAACAGCTCTTCCTTATTTTGGCTCAGGATTAAAATGTGGACCAACTTGTCCCTAACCACAGCGCCACTCTGCCATTGTCTTGACCTTGGACTTAGAGGCTCTAGACTTGTGAGAAATAGATTTCTGTTGTTTATAAGCCACACAGACTACGGTATTCTGTTACAACAGCCCAAATGCACTAAGATAGATGATTGTAAAAATACCAGGTATTTGGAAATTAAACATCAACATTCTAAATGAAAACTTTGTCTAAGAAGAAATCACAAGAGAAGTTAGGAAGTCCTCTAAACTGAAGGATATGAAAGTACAGAATCTATAGGATGAAAGAACGGGTCATGTCCTCTGTCACAATGTGGATGGAGCTAGAGGCCATTATCCTGAGAACTAACACAGGAACAGAAAACCAAACACCACTTGTTCTTGCGGACAAGTGGGAGCTCAGCAGTGAGTACACATGGACTCAAAGAAGGGAACACTAGACACCAAGGCCTGCTCAAGGGTGGAGGATGGGAGAAGAGGGAGGTTTTAAAAACTTCCTATCAAGTACCACGCCTGTAACCTGCATGGGGAAATAATCTGTATACCGATCCCCCATGACATGCAATTTGAATAGATAACAAGCCTGCACATGTACCACTGAACCTAAAGTTTAAAAATATTAATAAAAAATAAAACATAACACTCATTTGTGATAAAAATTGTCAGTAAATAGGAATAGTAGGCAAGTTCTTTGATTTGATAAATGGCTTCTATATGAAACCTACAACTCACATTATATTTTATGATGAAAATTGATGACTCTACCTAAGATCAGGAAAATGGCAAAGATGTTGTCCTGGAGGTCCTGGCCAGAGCAGTAAGCAAAGAAAAAGAAAGAAAAGACTTTTAAATGAAAAAAAGTAGTGTCCCAGTTTGCAGGTGATATTATGTAAGTGGAATGTCTTAAGGCAGGTAAAACTCTAGAAGTAATAAGTAAATTTATCAAAATTGTAGGGTACAACTCATATACAAAATTAGAGTATCTACAAGTAATGTAAAATCAGAATAATGAAAATTTTAAAAATACACTCATAAAACAATGATTAAAGTAATACCATGTTCAAGCATCAATTTTTTAATAGTGTTTATGATTTCTGCACTAAGATCTACATGGCACAGTGACAGGAAGTAAAGAAGATCAAAATAAACAGAGAGGCCGGGTGCGGTGGCTCACGCCTGTAATCCCAGCACTTTGGGAGGCCGAGGTGGGTGGATCACGAGGTCAAGAGATCGAGACCATCCTGGTCAACTTGGTGAAACCCCGTCTCCACTAAAAATACTAAAAATTAGCTGGCACGGTGGCGCGTGCCTGTAATCCCAGCTACTCAGGAGGCTGAGGCAGGAGAATTGCCTGAACCCAGGAGGCGAAGGTTGCGGTGAGCCGAGATCGCGCCATTGCACTCCAGCCTGGGTAACAAGAGCGAAACTCCGCCTCAAAAAAAAAAGAAAAAAAAAGGTAAGTATTATAAGACATTTAAGAAACTCCTCCACATGAAAGATAGACATTAAAATATGTAGGAAAAACATGCCTGAGAGACAAAACGTAAAGCAGAAGAAAATTTACCCTAACACATTTATATTTAATATGCAAAAGAGAAAATTTTTGTCTCTATAGAACAAAAAAAGGAGGCTATAAAAATGAGCAAGCAGATTGAATAAAGACTTCATAAAAAAAAAAAAACAAAAAACAGAGAAATTGTGTATTCAAGAACTGAAATGTCCAGTTATTAATTCTCCAAGTTTGAGCTGTTAAATTAAGTGCAATATCAATTAAAACACTAGTGAGCTTTAAAAGAAATGTTTAAAGAAATTGCCAAGCTGAATCTACCATTTCTTTCTTTCTTTTTTTTTTTTTTTCTTTTGGGGAGGAGTTTCGCTCTTGTTACCCAGGCTGGAGTGCAATGGCGCGATCTCGGCTCACCACAACCTCCGCCTCCGGGGTTCAGGCAATTCTCCTGCCTCAGCCTCCCGAGTAGCTGGAATTACAGGCATGCACCACCACGCCCAGCTAATTTTTTTGTATTTTTAGTAGAGACGGGGTTTCACCATGTTGACCAGGATGGTCTCCATCTCTTGACCTCGTGATCCACCCGCCTCGGCCTCCCAAAGTGCTGGGATTACAGGCTTGAGCCACCGCGCCCGGCCCTGAATCTACCATTTCTATGGAAATACAAATAACTTCGAATAGCCAAAATAATTTTTAAAAAGAAAAATTTGGAGAATGTCTATGGGGTGATTTCAAGATTTACTACAAACCTCTAGTGATAAAAAGTAGTGTGACCTTGGCATTAAATAGTCAAATCAATAAAGTATAATAAAGAGTACATAAATAGAAGCACACATACACGACTGATCCCAACTCTGACAATAGAGTAGGCGCGCCCTCTTGTGTTCAGACCCCTGTCCTGCTGCCGGGAGCCCAGGGAGATCCAGGCTGAGCAGGTAAGATGGGAGCTCAGGGCCACCGTCCTTACCCCCGTGGCCACACGGGAGCGCCACGCTGCTCTCAGGTTCTCTGAGCAGAAGAGAGGAGTGGACTGTAAGCCAGGCAGAGATGGCTGACCCGGGGATGAGCATCAGTGGGGTGAAGGAGCTTCTGAGCAGCAAGGGACCCCACAATCGTGGGAGGAGGGGAAAGCTCTTCAGGCTTGTGCCGTCCCTGAGGTTTTTGTCTCCTCCCTGCAACTCCTCTCTGCAACTCCTCTCTCCAGCCCTTCATGGCAACACTCTGGAAAACTGAAAAGAAGAAACATTTTCTTCTACTCCTTCTTTCTTTTCAGTGCTCCTTCTTCATGTAACAATAACATGCGCATAACTTCTTTCCAGGAAGGATGAGGGATGCATGAGACTTGGCAAAGTGCTTATTTCTGGCAGAGGACCTGGGGTCTGGGGAGGGAGGAGAATTTCCCCTGTAATACCTTTGGAATATTTTGAAGAATCTTTTCAAAACATATGTGAAAAATCTCTCTCATTGGCAAGGTCCTGTCCAGTGACTGCCTCAGTTTACCCAGATGTGGCTGTGCAATGGGTCCTGGCTGAGGCCCTCCATGGCGTCGTTCATCCAGCACACCCAGGTGTCCACACCTCAGAAGCTCTGCACGGCGGCTCCCCTGCCTGGAAGCTCATCTCCAGGGCTCCCTCCCACCCTGACATTCTCCTCATTCCCACCAGAGCCCGTGCCTGCACTGCCCACTTCATGTGGCATCTCCCATCCCTCTGACCCCACCCTACGTTGCTTTTATTCACAACCTTTTTACTAACATTTAAGAATTATTTACTGATTTATTTATTTTGAGACCTCGTTGTGCTCTGTCACCCAGGCTGGAGTGCAGTGATGCAATCTTGGCTCACTGTAGCTTCAAACTCCTGGGGCTCATGTGATCCTCCTACCTCAGCCTCCCAAGTAACTGAGGACCACAGGTGTATGCCCCCACACTCAGATAATTTTGTATTGCTTTTTGGTACAAATGGAGTCTTGCTGTTTCCCAGGCTGGTCTCAAACTCCTGGCCTGAAGGAGTCCTCCCACTTCATCCTCCCAAAATGCTGGAATACAGGTATGGGCCACTGTGCTCAGCTACAAATGTATTTATTTTAATTGCTTATAGTCGTCTTCTCCTCTAGAATACAAGCTTTGTGATGATGGTTTTGATTGTTCACAGATGTATTTTCCTTGCCTTGAATTTGGGGATACCTATTCTTTCTGGGAAGGACTGTTCTTTGATTACTTTTGTATTCCCAACAGTTCTGAAACTGTAGAATAACGAGACTCAAGACTGGCTAAGGTGTTTTGTTGTTGTTGTTGTTTTCCATAAACCACCTCTGGCTGGCCACAGTAGCACAGGCTTGTAATCCCAGCACTTTGGGAGGGCGAGGCAGGCAGACCGCAAGGTCAGGAGTTCAAGACTGTCCTGGCCAATATGGTGAAACCCCGTCTCTACTAAAAATACAAAAATTAGCTGGGCATGGTGGCCTGCAACACACGTGTAATGTCAGCTACTTAGGAGGCTGAGGCAGGAGAATCACTGTTGCAGTGAGCTGGTATTGCACCACTGCACTCCAGCCTGGCCAACAGAGTGAGACTCCACCTCAAAAACATAAGTAAATAAATAAAAAACATCTCCAATATTTGTCAATCTTTTTAATTTTATGTGTGTCTCAATTTTCTTCAGAACTTAACACATTCTTAACATTTCACAGTCT
Source organism: Callithrix jacchus (assembly GCF_049354715.1). Lineage (NCBI taxonomy): Eukaryota > Metazoa > Chordata > Mammalia > Primates > Cebidae > Callithrix > Callithrix jacchus. The sequence continues at coordinate 38,141,560 of NC_133505.1, forward strand.
ACTTTCAGTTAATAACATACTAGTACCCATAAATACATAAATCTTGCAACAATCTATCCTCTATAAAATGTCCTATTTTATGGTATAGATATTATATGTAATGTATCTATGTAGGTTATAAGCCCCACAAAAAATGCTTTTTATTATCTTTAAACAGTTCTATGGATATAGAGTGAGAATAAAGAGGGGAGCAAGATAGCCTTTAGCCCTTAGCTCAGTATTGATCATTTTTTATCATCTTCATCTTTTCCAATAATCCCATTTTCCACCTGGTATCATTTGCCTCTAGCCTGAGGAATTTTCTTTACCAAATTGTTTTTGTGCAGATCTGCTGGTGACAAATTGTCGGGATCCGGCATGTCTGCTGGGGGACTACCGACCTGCGGGAGTCCCCGAGACCACCAACGTAGATGTCTCATTCAACCTGAGAGAGAGAGTGCGCGGAAGAGAAAGAATATAGAAAAGTAGAGTCTGGAGGACTGCGTGAAGATTATGGCCAAAACACAGCAAATTTATTTTTGTGGGTTACAGCTTTTATACCTTTTTTCTTGTTTACATTTACCTTATCTCAGCAGAAAGAAAGAAAGGGGTAGACAGAAAGGAAACAGAAACTCCATAAAAAATAGTTATCAGGGGCTTGTGATATCCTGCTCAGGAAGCAGTTTAAGGGGACTAGTGGTAGTAGTTTACATTTCAAAGATACAATGGCACCCTTAAGGTGGCTGGTTAAACTTGTTTTTCACCAGGAGCTAAAACAAAGGTTTGGCTCCAGGGAAAATATGGGCAGAGGTCTCTGCTCCTCTTAGGCATCTCAATTGCAGCAAGTTTATTGCTTACACAGAGACTGAAGGGGGACATGGAAGCAGACAGCACAATGTCCTCATAAACTGCAGGCCTTTGCTTTGCATCCTGTTGTTGCTTTTAGTGAATCAGCTCACGGCCCTGTCTCACTCAACAGCCCTCGAGGTGGGGAAATGCAGTACAGGTCCAGCAGCCAAACTGGGACGAGTCAACTAGCTGTCTCGAGCCCTTGGCGCAAACACCACAACAAATTCTCTTAATTTTCTTTTACCTGAAATATCTCCTTATTTTGCCTTTTTTTGAAGGATATCTGTGCTGGATATAGAATTCTCAGCTGACCAATTTTTCGTCCAGCACTTTAAAGATGTTATCCTACTTTCTTTTGTTTCTGTGGTTTCTAATAAGAAGTCATTGCTCAGGACAGGAGGAACGGAGAAATAAAAACTGGGAAAATAACATGGCAGACCTAAAACCTATCATATCAATGACAAAAACCTATATGAATCAACCTTCCAATAAAGGGCAGAGATTGTGTGACTTGGTTTAATAAAAACATAAAATCAAACTGTATGCTCTTCCCAGACATGCACTTTTTTTTTTAATTTACCTTTTATTTTTAGTTATGTGGTACATGTGCAGGTTTGTTATTTAGGTAAACTTGTGTCATGGGGTTTTGTTTTACAGATTATTTCTGTACCCATTAGTGCCCACCCAAATATTAAGCCTTAGTACCCATTAGCTCTTTTTCCTGATCCTCTCCCTCCTCCCACCCTCCACCCTCAAGTAGACCTGAGTGTGTGCCGTTCCCCTCTATGTGTCCCTGTGTTTTCATCATTTAGCTCCCACTTATAGTGAGAACACGTGGTATTTGTGTTTTGTTCCTGTGTTCATTTGCTAAGGATAATGGCCTCCAATTTCATCCATGTTCCTACAAAGAACATGATCTCATCCTTCTTTATGGCTGCATAGTATTCTATGGTGTATATGTGCCACATTTTCTTTATCTAGTGTATCATTGATGGACATTTAGATTGATTCCAAGTCTTTGCTATTATGAAGTGTTGCAATGAACATCTGCGTACATGTAAAACAGGCACTTTCCTTTTTTAATTAATTTATTTTAAGTTCCAGAACACATGTGGAGAATGTGCAGTTGTGTTGCATACGTATAGTCTGCCATGGTGGTTTGCTGCACCTACTGACCCATTCTCTAAGTTCCCACTCTTTGTTCCCCACTCCCCAACAAGCCCTGGTATGTGTTGTTCCCCTCCCTGTGTCTATGTTTTCTCATTTTTCAACTCCTACTTAGGAGTGAGAACATGTGGTGTTTGGTTTTCTGTTCATGTGTTAGTTTGCTGAGGATGATGACTTCCAGCTTCATCCATGTCCCTGCAAAAAATATAAAAGCATTCCTTTTTATGGATGTATTATTTTATGGTATATATGTACCAAATTTTCTTTATCCAATCTATCCTTGATGGGCATTTGGGTTGGTTACATGTCTTTGCTATTGGAAATAGTACTGCAATAAACATACATGTGCATGTGTCTTTATAGAAGAATGATTTATATTTCTTTGGGTATATACCCAGTTATGGGATTGCAAGGTCAAATAGTATTTCTGGTTCTAGATCTTTGAGAAATAGCCACACTGTCCTCCATATTGGTCGAACTGGTTTACATTTCCATCAGTAGTATAAAAACATTCCTATTTCTTCACAGCCTTGCCAACATCTATTGTTTCTTGACTTTTTATTACTTGCCATTCTGACTGCCAAGAGATGGTATCTCATTATGGTTTTGATTTGCATTTCTTTAATGATCAGTGGCATTGAGCTTTTTTTCATACATTTCTTGGCCACATAAATGTCTTTTTCTGAGAATTGTCTACTCATATCCTTTGCCCACTTTTTGAAGGGGCTGTTTTTTTTCTTGTAAATTTGTTTAAGTTCCTTGTCAACAAACATGTGAGCTCTCATCATTCTTGTTTAAACACTTAGCAGGCATCCTAACCAGTGCAACGTGGCAAGAAAATGAAATAAAAGACCAATAGAAGTACTGGGCATGTTGGCTCATGCCTGTAATCCCTACATTTCTGGTCGTTGAGGTGGGAGAATCACTTGAGCTCAGGAGTCTAAGACCAGCCTGATTCTGAGACTTCATCTCTACCAAGCAAACATAATTTTAAAAGGAAAAACATTAATGGATAGGAAATAAATAAATAAATGTCTTTTTTGTCACCAGCTTCATTGCATATGTAGAAAACACTAGGAAATTCTGAAAAAGTGTCTGGAATTAATCACTGAATTTGCAAAATAGTTCATAAAATACATGTAATAAGTCACTGAGATGAAAATGAAGAGATACCAAACAATACTAGTCATCAAAGAAGTGAAAGTTAAAACCACAATGAGAAACCACCACACATCACCTAGAATAGGTACAGTTAAAAATACGTATGATAAATCTAAATACTGGGAAGAACATGGAAAAAATAGGAATGCCTGATATTGCTGGTGGGAATGCAAAAAATGTTTCAGCCAATTTGTAAAGGGGTTTGGCAATTTCTTATATGGCTACCCATCCATTACCACATGACCCAGCAATTCCACAAATATGTATTTATCCAAAAGAATTAAAAATGTAAGTCCACACTTGTAAGCAGTTATTTATAGTGGCTTCATTAATAACACACCCTAACTGGAGTAATCCACATTTCTATCAAGTGGAGGAGAATAGAGAAACCAGTGAATAAACTGGGATTCCAGCAATACTCGGCAGCTGCTCAGCAACAAAAATGAATAAATGACATCATCTCAAACATTGTCAGGCTGAGTGAGAGGCCAAACAAAGGACTGCATCACATATGATCGCATGTCCATGAAATTCTAGAAATACACTACTGCAGTGACAGGAAGCAGAGCAGTGGTTGAGTGAAGGGAAGTGGGTGAGGGTGGGAAGGATTGACTAGAAAGGGACAGAAAGAAAGTTTCTAGGGAAAACAAACTGTACAATGCCACAATTCTGGAGTGACTGGGCTGTGGGAACTAAGGAAAGAGGAGGATGTGAGGGATGAGGGGGCAGAGAGAAGGGCTGGGGAAGCAGGAGGTGAGGAAAAGGAGCAGGGGAAAGGACTCTAAAGCAGTGGAGGAGCCTAGCAGAGGGTTCTTTGCATGTGGTGTTTCTCTACTGACCAGTGTGGTAGTTACATGACTACAAATTAATGATATTCACCAAAAAGTGCAGCCAAAACTGGTAAATTTTATTACATGCAAATGCCCCAATAAGCAGAAAAGAAAAGGGGGAAAGAAGGCAAAAATAAAGACATTTTTAGATCATCAAAACCATAAAACTAATTTCCAAGGGGACCTGTACTACATGTAATTCAACGAGATTCTTCAGGCTGAAGGGAAATAATGCTAGAAGGTGACCCAGATACACAGAAAGGAACAATTAACAACAGAAATGATGCACACACACACATATCACATACACACTCATTTTCTTCATTTCCTGAAGACATATGACTGCTTGTCTAAAACAAAGAGTATTACATCTGTATTGTTGAGTATATAATGTATACTGATGTAATATAAACAACAATAATAGCATAGTGATAGGTTAAATGAAACTATAACATTTTAACTGTCCTTTATTTTGCCGGATGTAGTTTAATATTATCTGAACTTCACTGTGAAAAGTCAAAGCATCCAGTTTCCATTATTAAAACAAAAAATTTGTGTAAAGAAATATAGTCAAAAGCCAGTAGGAGAATTAAAACCATAAACTAAAATATGTTTCCTTGACACATAAGAAAGTAGCAAAGGAGGAACAGAAACTGTGAGATATGAGACAAATTGAAAACGTGTAGTAAAACGGCAGAGCAAAGTCCGACCATTGTAAGTGAAGAAATGACACGACCTGAGCGACATTAGCAGCTGCTGATCACTGTAGGGAGAACAGACAGGCAGGAAGTGAGGGACAGTGTCAGTGCCACAATTCAGGGGTGACAGGGTGGCAGTGACTAAGGGGAGGGGAGGGTATGAGGGATGAGAGGGGCAGAGAGAAGGGTGGGAGAAGAAGGGGGTAAGGAAAAGGAGCAGGGGAAAGAATTCTAAAGCAGCGGAGGTGCCTAGCAAAGAGTTCTTTGATACATTTTGTGGGACTTCCTAAAAATTAATGGCCTCTTAATGATCAAAGAAAAAAGTGAGTTATACAAATACCAAGTGTCCAAATAAAATATGCACACTGCTTACATGTGCATAGTTCATGAAAACAGGCAGTGCTGGAGCATTGGGACTGCATGGAGCGCTTGCAACTCTGAGTGAGGACTACAGGCTCCCGGTTGCAATATACAGTAACAAACCTGCTTCTTTCTATTCAGACTCACACAGGGAAACTCGGGCAAGGGAATGAAGACAATTTTAAATGCAGCAACCAGAGTCACAGATCCATAGTCTGGGAAAGTAAAACTTAGGAGCTTTGAGAGTTTAACTGTGATGCTGTTTTGACCCAGGTCTTTTACAGATTGGAATTCTAATCATTCAAGAATTAACAATATTGTGCTACCTACTGTATTAATAAACAAAAAGGAAACTGGACTCTATGAGAATCTCTATCCGGTGCTTTCAGACACAACTTCACCAGGTTTAAAGAGAAAACCCCTGTTTCTAACCCCCATTCCCAGGGTGAGCTCACTCTCTGGCATCAAGTTCCCCATGTTGAGTGTCCTTGTACAAGCGTCCAAGGGGAGAGGTAAGGAGAGTAGGAGGCAGGGAGTCCAGTTCAGGGAGGGGGATTCCAAGACAAGAAGTGAAGGGGAGGAGCTGGGCGCAGCCTGGGGGTCTCTCCCTGGTTTCCACAGACAGATCCTTGGCCAGGACTCAGGTAGACTGTGTGACAAAGAAGCCTGATGTAGGAGAAGAGGGATAGGGACAAAGTCCCAGGTCCCGGCAGTGGCTCAGGGTGTTGCGCTCCAAAGTGCACGCCACGAGTCCGTGCACATTATCACTGAGGAGGCGCAGCGTTGGAGATTCCACACTAGCCTGAGTTTTCACTTCTCCCAGACTGTGTAGGGTCCTTCCTCCAGGATACTCAAGACTCCGCCTAAGTTCCCACTTCCACCGGGTGTCGGGTTTCTAGACAAGCCAATCAACGTCGCCGTGGTCCCGGTTCTGAAGTTCCCAGTCACCCACTGGGACTCAGCTTCTCCCCAGACACCAAGGATGGAGGTCCTGGGGGACCAAACCCTCCTCCTGCTGCTCTCCGGGGCCCATGGCCCTGACCCAGACCTGGGCGGGTAAGTGCGGGGTCGGGAGGGAAATGGCCTCTGCTGGGAGGAGGGAGGGGCCTGCTCGCCGGGGGCACAGGACCCGGGGAGCCGCGCCGGGAGGAGGATCGGGCGAGTCTCAGCCCCTCCTCGCCCCCAGGCTCCCACTCCATGAGGTATTTCAACACTGCTATGTCCCGGCCAGGCTGCGGGGAGCCCCGGTACTTCGAAGTCGGCTACGTGGACAACACGCAGTTCGTGCGGTTTGACAGCGACGCCGCGAGTCCGAGGATGGAGCCGCTGGCGCCGTGGGTGGAGCAGGAGGGCCGGAGTACTGGGACCCGGAGGCGCAGAAAGCCAAGGCCGCCGCACAGAATATCCGAGGGAACCGGCGGACCCTGCGCGGCCACTACAACTAGAGCGGGCCGGTGAGTGACCTCGGCCCTGAGCGCAGGTCACGACGCCTCCCCATCCCCCACGGACAGCCCAGGTCCCCGTGAGTCTCCGGTTCCGAGATCATCCACCCCGAGGCTGCGAGACCCGCCCAGACCCTCGACCCGGGAGAGGCCCAGGCGCCTTTACCCGGTTTCATTTTCAGTTTAGGCCAAAATCCCCACGGATTGGTCCGGGCGGGGGCGGGGCTCGGTTGGTAGGGCTTACCTGGGGTCTGACCAGCGCCTCCTCTGCGGATATTACCAGTTAGCCTAAGACCGCAAGGACTACCTCTCTTTGAACGAGGACTTGCGCTCCTGGACAGCCTCCTGCACAGCAGCTCAGATCACCCAGCCCAAGTGGGAGGCGGCCAGTGTGGCGGAGCAGTGAAGAGCCTACCTGGAGGGCAGGTGCCTGGAGTGGCTCCGCAGATAGCTGGAGAACTGGAAGGAGACGCTGCAGCGCGGGTAGCAGGGCAGTGGGGAGCCTCCCTCATCTATAGATCTTCCGGGATGGCCTCCCATGAGGAGGGGAGAAAAATGGGATCAGCACTAGAATATCGCCCTCGGTTGAATGGAGAATTGCAAGAGTTTTCCTGAGTTTCCTTTGAGAGTCCCCTTGGCTCTCTAGGACAATTAAAGGATGACTTCTCTGAGGAAATGGAGGGAAGACAGTCCCTGGAATACTGATCAGGGGTCCCAGTTGACCCCTGCAGCACACTTGGGCACCGTGACTTTTTCTCTCAGGCCTTTTTCTCTGCCTCAGACTCAATAAATTTGAAGCTCTGATTCCAGCTTTTCTGAGTCCCTAGGCCTCCACTCAGGTCAGGACCAGAAGTCGCTGTTCCTCCCTCAGAGACTAGAACTTTCCAAGGAACAGGAGATTATCCCAGGTGCCTGTGTCCAGGCTGGTGTCTGCATTCTGTGCTCCTGTCCCCACCCCAGGCGTCCTGTCCATTCTCAGGATAACCACATGGGTGCTGCTGGGTGTCTCATGAGAAATGCAAAGTGACTGAATTTTCTGACTCTTCCTTTCAGTAACCCCCAAGACACACGTGACCCACCACCCCATCTCTGACCATGAGGCTGAGGTGCTGGGCCCTGGGCTTCTACTCTGCAAAGATCACATTGACTTGGCAGCAGGATGGGGAGGACCAAACTCAGGACACCAAGCTTGTGGAGACCAGGTCAGCAGGGGATGGAACCTTCCAGAAGTGGGCGGCTGTGGTGGCGCCTTCTGGAGAAGAGCAGATACACACGTGCCATGGGCAGCACGAGGGGCTGTCATGAGAGCCCCTCATGCTGAGATGGGGTAAGGAGGCGATTGGGGGGTCACATCTCTTCTCAGGGAAAGCAGGAGCCCTTCTGGGGCCCTTCAGCAGGGTCAGGGCTGAGGCCTGGGGTCAGGACCCCTTACCTTCCCCTTTTTGCCCAGAGCTGTCTTCCCAGCGCACCATCCCCTTCATGGGCATCATTGCTGGCCTAGCTGTCGTAGGAACTGTGGTCATGGGAGCTGTGATGGCTGTTGTGATGTGGAGGGAAAAGGGCTCAGGTAGGGAAGGGGTGAGGGGTGGGGTCTGGGTTTTCTTGTTCTACTAGGCGTTTCAAGCCCCAGGTGGAAGTGTTCTCTGCCTCATTACTGGGAAGCACCATCCACACACAGGCCAACCCAGCCTGGGTCCTTGTATGCCAGCACTTATTCTTTTGTGAAGCACATGTGACAACGAAAGACAGATGTATCACCTTGATGACTCTGGTGTTGGGGTCCTGATTCCAGCATTCACAAGTCAGAGGAAGGTCCCTGCTAAGGACAGACCTTAGGAGGGTGGTTGGTCCAGGACCCACACCTGCTTTCCTCATGTTTCCTGATGCTGCCCTGGGTTTGTAGTCATAGTTCTGGAAACTCCTCTTGGGTTCAAGACTAGGAGGTTCCTCTAAGATTTCATGGCCCTGCCTCATCCCTGTCCCCTCACAGGACATTTTCTTCCCACAGGTGGAAAAAGAGGGAGCTGCTGTCAGGCTACGTCTAAGTGGTGGGGGCAGGAGTGTGGAGGAACTCACCCACCCCATAATTTCTTCTGTCCCACATCTCCCGCGGGCTCTGACCAGGTACTATTTTTGTTCTACCCTAGGCAGCAACACCGCCCAGGGCTCTGATGTGTCTCTCAGGGCTTGTAAGGTGAGGCCTTGCAGGATCTGAAATGGACAGGGTTGGGGCAGAGGGGACAGGACTGGGTAATGGGCATTCTTTGATTGTGACATTTCCAGGGTGTGGTGGGCTGTTCAGAGTGTCATCACTTACCATGACTGACCTGAATTTGTTCATAACTATTGTTTGCTGTAGCTTGAGACAGCTGCCTTGTGTGGGACTGAGACGCAGGATTTCTTCACACCTCTCTCCATGACTTCAAGAGCCTCTGGCATCTCTTTCTACAAAGGCATCTCAATGTGTCTGTGTCCCTGTTAGCAGAAAGTGAGGAGGTGGAGAGACAACCCACCCCGTGTCCACCATGTTCCCTCCCCAGTCATCTTTCCTGTTCCAGAGAAGTGGGGCTGGGTGCCTCCATCTCAGTCTCAACTTCATGGTGCACTGAGCTGCAACCTCTTACTTCCCTACTGAAAATGAGAATCTGAAGATAAATGTGTTTTCTCAAATATTTGCCATGAGAAGTTGATGGGTTAATTAGTCAATTCCTAAAATTTGAGAGAGGAAATAAAGACCTGAGAACCTTCCAGAATCTGCATGTTCACTGTGCTGAGTCTGTTGCAGGTGGGGATGGAGAAGGCTGTGAGGAGCCGAGTGTGGGCCTGTGCCCAGTTGCTGTTGAGTCCATTATGGGCTTTCTGTGGTCAGTCCTCAGCTGGGTCAGCTGCACTGCTCCACTGTCCTTGTCCCTTCAGTAGAAACTTGTCCAGCAAGAGCTGTGACCACAGAGAGTTACACCTCACCCAGGGCGGCCCCTGCACACAGAAGTCTCTGTTTCTGAGACACATTTTCAGACCCATTCAGCTCCTGGCCTCCTTCTAGGGCTCCTCTTCTGCTCTGCTCTCCTGCCCTCTCTCCCTGCCCTGGTTCCAGTGATCTTGGTGCTGGCTCCAATCCCAACTCATGAATCTATAAAGCAGTCTAATTTCAGTTTACAGTTGTTGTAAAATTGGGTCCATAGTCAAAAATTGTTCTGAAGAGAGAAACCTTATTAAGTGCTGCATTTTGCTGGACTTGGGGTGGTGGTGGTGTGGGACGAGGGATAGGGGAGGGAGGGCATGAGCAACACTGCGGGACCTGCTGCTGTAGCTGCCACAAAACAGCATTTGGCCTGAGGCTACATTAATAAAGATACTGTCTTTAGAATAGGAAGTGCTCTACAGTGATCATTCAACTGACCTTTGTTGTCCGCCAGACATAGGACAGAGTGGTTCTGCATTTGGGGAACGCCATTGAATTAAAATCAGAAAAATCTCTGGCATTTTGTAGCATGTGTTCCAGTGTGAAGAGGCAGACTATAGATACACTATAACCAGAGTAAGGAAGGAAAGTGCTGGAAGGTGAGAAGTGCTGTGAAGCAGGTGATCCAGGGTGTGGGCAGTGGGGACCGGGAAGGTGGCTGTTGCGCTGGGGTGGTCAGTGTGCACCACATTGCAAAGGTGACCTTTGAGGAAAGATTTGAGGGACGTGAAGAGTGTCCGCAAGAATGTTTGGGGAAGTTCTTTCCAAGCAGGGATAACTCATGTTCAAATGCACTAGGGCAGACAGCTTTCTTTGTTCCCAGAGGGGCAAGGAGGCCAGGAGGCCTGGACAGAGAGAAACTGAGAGGAGGGCAGATATGTGGTCAGAGCAGGTGCACTGATGTAATAAAAGGTTTCAAGTGCTGGAGTGTGGGGGGTGAGAAGAGAATGACAAATTTTAATTCATGAAGCAGTAATCGAAGACAAGAAATTTATCTAGTACCTGGGAGGCACTCAGAGTGTCTGAATGAACCAGTGACTAATAAATATTTCCACCCATTCCCTTGAAAATAAGTTACTACCTCAAGTGTTTGTCTATCCCAGTTCATACTCTAGATTATTGGAGTGGCCTTGTGTGATGGCGAAATGATTATTCACACATCGTTCCTCGGCATTGTCTCTTACTAGGATTTAAAAACCCAGGTTTGTGAGATCTCCGAGGATCTGGGTACATACTGATATTTTATATCAATATTTATATTTTCTTGTGTGTGGAAATATTTCTGGGGAAAGAATCTCCATTTTTATGTGACCCCCTCAAAACCTCAAGAATGCTAACTTCTTGGTTAGAGGTAGTACCAGTCCACATGTGGACAATGAACAGCTGGTGGCAACCTGCTTAGCAGACTTAGGGACATGAAATAAATTCTTAATTTTCAAAAATCTTTTCCTCTGGGACCGAAGAAGGTAGAGGTTTACTTGCTTACTCTTACTGTAAGTTTCTCTCTGTGGGATGGTGATGAGTTTTTCCTCCACCCAAACAATTTTCTAATTCTCGCCAACAACAGTTGGGAGTCCCAGAACTTGACTCAATTCTGACACTAACTGCCTGGAGTTCACCTGAGACTCCACAGATTTAAGGTCTCAGTCCCATGAGACTGTCCTCATTTCAGATGCAAGTCACAAGTATCGGGTCCCAGGTTACCTGCACTGCTGTCTAACATGGCTGCAAAGTCAGGGATCTCTAACCTCCCAAGGTTTGGAAAAAATTTATTTTTGAGACTGAGTTTTGCTCTTGTTAGCCAGACTGGAGTGCAATGGCATGATCTCAGCTCACTGCAACCTCCACCTCCTGGGTTCAAGCAATTCTCCTGCCTCAGCCTCCCGAGTAGCTGGGACTACAGGCTGTGCCACCATGCACAGCTAATTTTTGTATTTTTAGTAGAGATGGGGTTTCACCATGTTGACCAGGATGGTCTCCATCTCAACCTCGTGATCCATCCGCCTTGGCCTCCCAAAGTGCTGGGATTATAGGTATGAGCCACTGCGCCTAGCCCGGAACTTTTAAAACTAACTCAAAGAACTCAGGAAGTTGCTATTGTCATGTAAACCAAAAAATGTCTGAGACAGGTTTCAATCAGTTTAGAAGTTTATTTTGCCAAGCTGAAGACGCACCTTGGAGAAAGAGACACAAATCACCATAGCATGAGCCCAATGCTTTCTCCTAAGAGGGTTTTGAGGATTTCAACATTTAAAGGGAAAAGAGTAGGCAGAAGAGGAAAAAGGAAGAGTCAACTATGCTTTCATTTCATGCTCAGTAAATATGCATTTTACATAAGCTAAAGTAAACGTTGGGTAGAGAAGTCAAACACGCGTTTGTCTCCGGGTAGTTGGAAGGATGATTTCTAGTCTTGTGTTTGTCCTGTACCTGTGAAGATAAGCTGTTAATTTACATTGTTGGTGGGGAGGGGGAATTCAACAAAACTCTGATTCAGAGTAAAGATGTTGGGGCTCACAAGGAATTATCTTGTGAGCAATTTGTGAGGGAGGCCACCTGGGGAGAAGAACAAAAGAAAGGCAGTTTTTCCATCACTCAGTTTCCAGACTTAACTTTTATTTTTGGTACAATGAGTTTAGAGTTCTGAAATTTTATCTTCCTTTCACACTCACTATTGCAGTTTATTATTGTTATAGCTTAAATCAGCGGTCCTTACCTTTTCAGCACCAGGGACCGGTTTCATAGAAGACAATTTTTCCATGGACCAGCAGAGATGGCAGGGGGCAGAGGGGAATGGTTTCAGATGAAACTGTTGCACCTCAAATGATCAGGCATTAGTGTTTCATAAGGAGTATGCAACCTAGATCCCTTGCATGCAGAGTTCACAATAGGGTTCATGCTCTTATGAGAATCAAATTGCCACTTATCTGACAGCAGGCGGAGCTCAGGTGGTCATGCTCATGCTCATGTTCTCTCACTTACCAATCACTTTCTGCTGTGTGGACTGGTTTCTAACAGGCCAGGATCCTGGGCCAGTCCATAGCCCAGGGATTAGGGAACCCTGGTTTAAATTATGTGATTGTAGTAGAACACCTGATACTGGAAAACTTATAATGAACAGAAATTTATTTGGTTCATGGTGGTGAGGATGGCAATTCCAAGATCAAGGGACTGTATCTGGTAGAAAGCAAAGGGGCAAGAGAGGGTGAGAGGAAGAGGGAAAAAGAGGTCAAACTCACAGCCTCAGGTCCTTTTATAATCAGACCGAATCAATTAATGGGGGCAGACCTCCGATTGTCCAATCACCTCTAAGAGGTTCCACCTCTTAAAAATGTTGCATTGGGGATGAATTATCCAACAGTTGCTTCCCTGGGGAAACATTCAAACCACAGTTGAGTAGCCAGATGAAGAGGTGCACAGGTCGAGGTCTGAAAGGGCTCTGAATACAGAAGCATCTGTCCCCATGGAGATGGGGTGCACCGTCCTCCCAGCACGTGGACACACAGATGTGCTCACCAGTTAGGAAGCTCTCCAAAACTCAGTCTCTAGATTTTTCTATAAAAGGTTTATTGTGTAGGCAAGATTAATTAAATCATTGGCCATTGGTGACTGAGCTCAACCTCCAGTCCCTCTTTCCTTCCCAGAGATAAAGGATGGGGCTGAAAGTTCCAATCCTCTAATCACAACTTTGTGTTTCTGGGAACCATCCCCCATCCTGAAGCTACCTCAGCCCATTAGTCTTCTCATTACCATATTAAAACCATGCTTATCACTGAGGAGACTGCAAATGTTTTAGAACCTGCTTGTCAGGAAACAGGGCCAAAGGCCAAATACTTTTATTGAACCACTGATCACACCCTGGCCTCTGACCACATTGTCTCTTTTTATAATTTTTATTTATTTATTTTAGAGACAAGGTCTTGCTCTGTTGCCCAGGGTAGAATGCAGTGGTACAATCATAGCTCACTGTAACCTTGAATTCCTGGGCTCAAGTGATCCTTCTGGCTCAGCCTCCTGAGTAGATAGCATCACAGGTACACACCACCATGCCTAAATAATTTTTATTTTTATTTTTTTCAACCACAATTACTTTTACAGCCCAACTAATTTTTAAATTGTTTGTAGGAATGGGGTCTCACTGTTTTGCCCTGGCTGGTCTCAAACTCTTGGCCTTAAATAATGCCCCTACCATGGCCTCCCAAAGTGATGAAATTATAAGCATGAGCCCCTGTGCCTGGCCAATCACAGATCTCCTGTATCAGAGGAATTATAAGAGTAAAAAGAACCTGGCACATTACCAGAATCCTGTTTGGTCATTAACAATTGTCCCGGTGTAGTCCAAAAACAGGAGTAGTCTCAGCAACATGTAGATGCACCCTTTCAGGCATCTGGTAAAATTGAGCTAAGAGAAAATATCATCTCTTGCTTATATCTCTTTAGAGTGGTTCATGAAACACTGGATTTTCCTGACTTTATAACCCATTCAGGGATTCATTTACCCTCAGTTACTGTTTCTCCTTCTCCTAGACTGTAGGGTTAAGCAGGTAGAGAACTGGTTAGCTATCTGACCCCAGGCAATACAGCTGCATTCAGTGTTAATTCCAACTTTCCCAGATGCAGAGAAGGTGCAACCTATTTCTCCAGGCCCTTAGGAATTCTTGCATAATAGACATAAAATATATTTACAGTTTTTTACTTATGAATAATTCCTGTTTCTGGACTTTTATTTGCATCCCTAGGCCTGAGACCACTGCATCAGGTATGAGAAAAGCAAGTTGAAGTGAAGCACAGTCATCATTCCAGTGTCCTCCCACCTTGGGAAGGATTGTATGTAGATCACACCAGCACCTTTCCCCGCTCCACCAGGAAAAGAGAGGATACTCTCATGTCAGGTGTGAGCCCACTCATGAAGGTGTATAAGCCTGCCCTTCATGCTTCCCCACCCTTGCTTTACATACCCAGTGTTTCAATGGACTATTTTCATTCTCTGTGGAACTCTTCCCCTGAGGAGAGTATCTCTCTGACCATCGTTGGGCGTTTGGAGCAACTGCATTTTCTGGTGTGAAGAAATGTGACTCGGTGGTCCACATGGTTGCATCATCTCCTGTTTAAGTTTCTTGTAGCACTTGGAGCATTTGCATCTGAGGTAAAGCAGGGAGCTCTCTTAGAAGCCCGCCAGGAACTCCCAACATAAAAATAAAGGAAAACCTTCAGTTCCTTCAAAAGAAATTCCAGGCACCTCGCCAGCCTTAAAAAGTAACTGAGTGGACTTATAAGCAAGAAGGTAATGATAGATTAAAACAATAGCCAAGGAAGTTACAGTCCCAGGATATTGGATTCTCTATAGAAACTGAAGATAACATCTTAACATGTGTCCTGGAGTTGTTTTGCAGAAACTGGCATTCCTAAAAAATAAGGACAGGGAGATCTCATAAAGGGGAAACTGAGGACTGAACTCTGACTGCTGTTCTTTCTTCTAAATTTCTTCCTGAGGGTCCTGTAAAGAGTCAAGCTCACAGGCCAGGCCTGAACATTTCTCTCTGCTGCCCCCAACTGTGTAAGGAAGCTTGGCTTCCTTATCAATCACAAATCAGAGAATCTTTAAATCTCCCTATGACTTGTAACCTCCTTCATCGAGATATTCCACCTTTTAAGGCCAAACCAGTGTATAACTTCTATGCATTGATTTAGGATGTTGCCTGTGACTCTGCTTTCCTAAAATTTACCCCTAACTTTAAAAACGCTTGCTTGTGAGCCATCACGGAGGTTGGGTCTTAACTGTGAGCTGCCTGATTCTCCTTGCTTGGCACCCTACAAATAAATGCCCTCCTTTCTCCCACTACAAAATCTCAGTATAAATGTTTCTTTTTACTGACCCAGGTGAGTGGACCCCAGTTCAGTTTGATAACACATCTACCACCAGCGGAACAAGGCTTACCCCAGGATGAGGATCTGTTGCTGCCAAGGCCCATTTGGTGATTCCTGGGGCTACTGGTATCAGGTTAACTTGCCAGCTATGTATTTTCAAAGTCTTCCCATAAGAGAATCTGCCACATAGCCATATGCCATCTCTGTCTCTTTTGTTCTTAAGAAAACACTTCTGGCTGAGCACGGTGGATCATGCCTATAATCCCAGCACTTTGGGAGGCTGAGGCAGGTGGATCACAAGGTCAGAAGTTTGAGACCAGCCTGGCCAACATGGTGAAACCCCGTCTCTACTAAAAATACAAAAAATTACCCAGGCGTGGTGGCACACACCTGTTATCCAAGCTATTCAGGAGGCTGAGACAGGAGAATCGCTTGATCCCAGGAGGTGAAGGTTGTGATGAATGAAGATCATGCCATTGAACTTCAGCCTGGGTGGCAGAGGAAGACTCCATCTAAAAAGAAATAACAACATTTCTTATGGGTATTTTGTGCTCATGAGGTGGGGAGTGCAAGAGGAACATGTCTTGATTCAACCTATCTCTGCATTGCTACAGCCCCAGTGTCTCATTTCATGGACCCATGTGATCACCACAAGCAAGCATATGAATTTTCTTTTTTTCTTTGAGATGTGGTCTTGAAATGTTTCTCTGGCTGAACTCAAATGTTACTCAGATTAAACTCTAACTCCTGGACTCAAGATATCCTTCTGCCTCAGCTGCTCTCATAG
The DNA here is from genome assembly GCF_049354715.1 of Callithrix jacchus. NCBI lineage: Eukaryota > Metazoa > Chordata > Mammalia > Primates > Cebidae > Callithrix > Callithrix jacchus. The sequence goes on from NC_133505.1 coordinate 38,157,660, forward strand.
CTGGAAATACAGGTACACCTGGCAAACCCTTAGAGATAAATGCTTGTCAATTCTAAACACCTTCCAGATCTGGAAGGGAGTTATTCTGAGGGACATTGAACAGCACTGATGGGATGATGCTGAACCATTCATGAGAAACTGCCCTGCCCGCTGATCCAATCACCTACCACCAGGCCCCACTATAATGCTGGGGATCACATCTTGACATGAGATTTGGACAAGAATAACATCCACTCTATATCAGGCATCAATGTGTCTTACATTAATGAACCTCTCAAATTACTACACTAATTTCCACAGGACTGTGTCTCGTACTTTTGCAGAATTTCAGAGTCTGGAGAGACCATTGAGGTTGCAGAAGGTGTACACTGGCCCAGCTCGAATTCACATCCAAAATGGCTGAGCACCCAACAAAAACAGGGCTTGACTCTTTATACGTGAAATATACAGTGGTGCAAAAACAAGTGTGCAGGTGCAGAACAAAGACAATTTATCAAGCAATAACAGGCACATAACTCAGGCTTACATATGAGTTTTGCTATGCAGTGCAGATGCTTGCTATCTGTAGAGCTCAAGGATTCCAACACAGGCCTTATCTGTTTCCTTGCACTACAGGGACCAGAAGGCTGGAGTCCAACCTGCTTGGGCATTTCTTATGACTTGTTGTGTTACAGAAACTTACAGTTATCAGCTCTAGAGAACAAGAATATAAGAATTCATAAACTTATAAAACTTGCAAAGGATGCAATTCCAAGGTAGGGGGGAGGACTCAGGGAAGTTTGCTTACAGAAGAAAAATTTTATTCCTGCTCCTTTTAACTACATTAATTTTATTTTTATATTATGCTGTTTTGTTAATTTTTCTTTTTCCTCTTCATCCCCTCTTTGGTGCATTTTATATGTAAGTAATAGTTTTAATAGAACGCACAACCATGATGGCCTCCTCTTTGAAGACAGTACTAAATTATATGTAGGAGAGAGTACCTGGGCGGGACAGATGTTTTAATTGCCTTCTATGTAGGTTGTACCTTGATTCTTTAGGCCAAAGTTTTACTTTGAGATGACTAATAGAGGGCAGGCATGCTCCGTGGCTGCTCTGCTTTAGTACTTACAGTCAGGTACAGTGCCAGGGCCTTTTTCTTGCCTTGGCCTTCATGCCCCTGTGTGACTGGGCCTGTCTTGGGTTGCTCCTCCCTTGAGGAATCTTACCTATGATTGGCTAGCCAGCCATCTTCTGGGGTGAGATAGGATGAGAAGGTTGAGATAGAATTTCCTGAAGCTGACTGCAGGCCTTTGAGACCTCTGCCTTGATACACCTTTGACTCACTTACTTGTGCTAACAGGCATTACTTTAGCCTGTGTTTATTAAGATGCTGCTGAATTAATTTAATTTGTTTTGCCCAGTCACTCTGGTTCCTGTTTTAGTTTAAACTTAAGGCAAGATTACAAGTTTGATGAGCCCATTGCCTCCAGGCAGCTCATCGGGGCAGGGGGTGATAAATTTTCTTTCTGAGAAATGGGTTGACACTTAGTTAAGGCCATTGTTTGGGTGGTGGTATGCCTGGCTACCTGCTTCTGTAGTTGATTCTATGCCTCTGTTAGAGGTAGGAGACATAGAAGGATTAAAAATCCACATAGAATAAGCAGAAAACACCCCTCCAATTAGCATTTTAAATCCTCCAAAAGATGAGAACCAACCTCGGAAGAGGGTGTCCGGTGATCATCCAGGTTTCCAAGTTTGACTTGGGACATGGGCTAGTTTTCTCATTTGTGCAGTTATTTCCATGACAGCTTTTCCATTGTCATCAATTTCTAAGCAACAATTAGTTAAGTTAAACTTTCCACATACACCTCCTTCTTGGGCAGGATATAGTCCAAAGCTAGCCTGTTCTGGTAGATAGTATTTCTTACTCTTGCGGATTGCACAGCCAGCAGATCTAAAGCCAGTGCAGTTTCCTTAGTCACGAATTCAAGCACTGCTTGTATGCTGATAATGTGGTTAAGCATATAAATAGGCATTTGGGAACTCCGTGACTCATCCTGTGCCCAGGTAGCTGGCCCATAGTATTGAATCAGTCTTTCAGGGGCCAACCAGTGTCTTTCCAGTCTCCTATTTTTATACCTCCTCTGATGTCTAAACCCTTCCTTTTTTCTACTTTTTACTTCATCACAAACAGGGTATCCTAGAGTTTCTCCTAGCTGCAAAGGGAGTAAGAAAGATGGTCTGATTGTTCCCAGTACACAGGCTCCCATCCATTTGGCCGGTAACTGCCAATAGGCCGGTTGTCCACAAATCCAATATAGGCCAGGGGTGCCTTCCAGCTATTGCATAAGGCAACATTTTCTTGATGCATAATTTCCCTTGCTTCCCATGGTCACTGATTCCCCCTGTTAGTTCCTCCACAGACATAACAAGAGGAAACACTTAGATTACCAGCTATACTGTCAGCCAGCTGAGAAAACAAGTTACTGGCTACTTGGTTAGTTTTCTTAAAATGACTTGAAAACTCAGAAATATTGCTAAGCCAATGATTCTGAGTTGTCTTAGTAATACATAAGATAACTGTTTTCCTATCACTTAAATGCATTGTGATACAATAACCTGGGATTTCTACAGGCAGGTTTCATTTGAGGATTGTAAGTGTTACAGGTTGGCAGTTGCCTGCCTTACAATTTAGTTTAATATTTTCATAAACATAGTTTCTTTTGCTGGTGGTTTCTTGGTGGTTGGGATATGGGTCCATGTTTGGCAATTCCTGCAGTATGTCTCTGAGCAAGTAGAAGGTGGGCAATCGAGTCTATAATAGTAAATGTCATGTCCTGTGTTATTGCTGAGTTTACTGGGTCAGGTTGTCCTTGTGAATGTCGTCCAACAGAAATTATAGATTTATGTTTCCTTCAGGAAAAAGAGGGACTTTAGTTTGGTTTAGAAGATCCCATCCTACTGACTTATCTCGGACTTCAAACCAAGTCCCAGGCATGAACTTGGGATCTTAACATACATAACGTTGCTCATTGCCTGAGTCACAAACTGAATAAGTTGTTTGATTATAAGTAGAAGCCCCTAACTGAGTCCCTGTAAACTTATGTTTGGTACAGCAAGGTTTTAACTACTGTATTCCCAAACCAAGTAGTCTTCAGGCACTAAGTACATTCTTCTACAAATTGCCCTTCCTTTTGTACAGCTATTGGAGTTAACAAAAATAAAGTAAAAATTAGCATTTCTATACCACTATGCAGGAACAGCATAAATCTTTCCTTGTACACAGGGGTTGGCAAAGATGACAACATAGTAATAGAATGGTTAACAATACTAAGAGAGCAATTAGGCTTAAAATTTTAATCCACATTTACTTTTGATGACTCCTCAAGCTTCAGCCATGTGTGGACTAGTCAGCCTCCAGTTGTGTGACTAGAGCAGAGCTGTCATTCCTGCTGGCAGCTTGGTCTTCTTGCAGGATCAGCCTGGTTGGGTGCTCCAAATCCTTCCTGCTGGTCCACTTTTCCCGGGCTGCTGCTTTCTTCAGCCAGCTGTGGTGGATCCATTAAAGTCTGATGCCTGCAACTTTAATAGCAGTCAGGGTGGACAACATTACACTATGGGGCCCATCCTATGTTGACCCTATTGTGGTTGGGTTCCACTTCTTGACAGACTGAATCCCGGGTTTAAAGACATGCACAGGATCTGTTACACTGATAGGTAATTTTTCTCCAATCTAACCTTGTATTTCCTGCATAGTTATGCCTAAGGCCTGCATTTGCTTTCTCAGAGGTAATTCTCCTAGTTCTCTGATGTCCTCTTTAATTTGAGTTATAATTGGGGATGGCTGGCCAAACAGAATTTCATAGGGTATATATCCTATTTGTTTGGTGGGGGTGCACCGGACTCAGAGGAGAACCATCGGCAAGACCTTATCTCACTGCAGATGGGTTTCCTGGCAGAATTTCTTTAATAGTTGCTTGAGCATCTGATTCACATGCTCAACCTTTCCTGAGCTCTGTGGGTGACAGGCAGTATGCAGTTTCCAGATTATTTTTAACAGCCATGTTAGGTCTCGGGCAATTTTGGCTACAAATGCTGGGTCACTGGCTGATCCTATAGTTGAAGGTAGCCCAAGTCTGGGGATATTGTCTTTTAGTAATATTCTAGTTACTTCTTGTGCCTTTTCTGTCCTGGTGGGGAAAGCCTCTACCAACCTGAGTAGGTGCAATTGCTAACATATAGCAATAGCCTCCTGCCCAAGGCAGCTCTGTAAAATCCACAAGCAAATTTTCACAAGGTGCTGCTTCTACTTCTTGAATTCCTGGGGGCCAAAGTGGCCCCAGCCATGGGTTGTTCTAGGCACAAACAGCTCAAGAGATGACAGTGAGCTGTGGCACATAGAAGTGGCATCCTAAAGTGCTTCTAGTGCTGTCTTTCCTATATGAATTCCTTGGTGGAATTGTTTTACAATTCTATGGGCTACTACTTCAAGAATGGCTAACTTCCCACCTGCAAACTTTCACCAACCTCCTCTAGTATAGGCTCCAGTTTCCTGAGTAAATAGGCCTTTTCATTTGGAGAATCATCTGGAGTATCTGAATACAATGCCTCTGGGATGAGGGTCATGGCACAGGCAGCCTTTCTAGTCTCTATATGGGATGCAGGGACACCACGTAGGGCTACCCACTTAGCCTATTTTCTATTTCCTTTAGCTTCTGGTGTTGCTGCGTTCTGGTGGCCTTTACAGTATATAACTGCTACTTCTTTTGGTGCCTGTACTACATCTAAAAGCTGCAAAATTTCTTCTGGATGTTTTGTTTGTCCTTTGGGCTGTCAAGAGCCCTCTTTATAGATACTCCCATGCACATGCAGGGTGCCAAATGCATATTTAGAGTCAGTGTATATGTTGGCTCTTTTACCCTTTGCCAGTAATAATGCTCTGGTTAAAGCTATTAATTCTGCTCTCTAGGCTGATGTTCCTGTTGGCAAGCATTGGGTCTCTACAACTGAGTCCAAAGTTACTACTGCATACCCAGCCCACTGATTTTCTGCTTCTATGAAGCTGCCTCCATCAGTGAAGTGTTCTATATCTGGGTTCTGGAAGGGGTGATCTGTAAGATTCTTCTGGCTAGAGAACACTTCATCTATTGTTTCTATGGAGTCATGGAGTAGGGCCCCTTGTTCTATGGGAAGCAGGATGGCTGGGTTTAGGGTCTTTATGGTTTCCAGAGTTACATGAGAATTATTGCATAAGAGCCCTTGATGTTGAGTCATTCTCATGTTTGACAGCCAGTGGTGTCCTCTTTGATCCATTATGGTTAGGACTGAATGTGGCACATGCATAGTCAAGTGCTGCCCTAAGGTCAGTTTTTCTGCTTCCTCCACCAACATGGAAGTGGCAGCTAATGCCTTAAGGCAAGGGGGTCATCCTCATGCCACTACATCTAATTGTTTAATAAGTAGGCCACTGGGTGGTGACAAGATCCCAGGACTTCGGTTAAGACCCCAATGGCCATTACTTTCCATTCATGTATGTACAAGAAGAAAGGCTTGGTCATGTCGGGTAGTCTTAGCCCAGTTAAGCCTTGCTCAACTCATTTAAATGCCTTTTCATGTTCAATTCCCAAAGGAAAGACCCTTCCCTCCCTGCTTTTGTGGCTTTGCTGTAAGTGAGATATCTGGAATCCAGATATGGCAGAACTCTGCTCCCCCTAAAAACTCTCTTATATGACACCTGCAGGTTGGGGTTGGAAGGCTGCAAACAGGGCATACCTAGACTCTGCTTCCCTTGGTTTATGCTAAATCCTAGGTACCCAATACTTCTCACTTGGGCTTTCTTTCCTGACACTTTATATCCTGCCTTCCATAACAGGTGGAGAAGACTTTGTGTCCCTTGATAACAATCTTCTAGGATTGGGACTGCTAAGAGAAAATCATCCACGTACTGCAGTAAGACACACCCTTTGTTGGGAGAAGTGTAGGCCTTAAGGTCTATTGCCAATGCTTCCCCAAAGATTGTGGGAGAGCTCTTAAACCCCTGTGGAAGTCTGGTCCAAGTGAGTTGAAAATTGCCCCATTGGAAGACAAATAATGGTTGGCTTATTGGTGCTAGACGGAGGCAGAAAGAGGAATCATTTAGATCTAGTATGGTAAACCAGGCTGTGCTTGCTGAAATAAGTTATTAGATTGTAGGGGTTTGGCACTACTGAATGAGTAGTAACTGTAGCCTCATGGACGGCTCACAAATTCCGTACTGGTCTATAGTCATATACTCCTGGCATATGAAGTTTTTCGGTTGGCTTCTGCACCAGAAGGAGCAGAGTGTTCCAGGATGACAGCCATGGCACCAGAATGCTGTGGTTCTGAAGTCATTCTATGCGTTTCAATATACCTCTGATGGCTGCATGAGGCATGGGGTACTGGCAAAGTCAAACAGGGGTGGCACCTGGTTTTAATTTTACTACAATTGGAGCATGATTTACTGCTAACCCAGGTAGGCTACTTTGAGCCCAGAACTCTGGGAATTCATCTATTAGCCTAGTCAACATAGTTTCTTCCTCAGGAGTATTGGGCAGTTTGGCACCTGCATCATTTCAGTGTACAATATCCATTCCTCAACCTGTGACATGGTTATGGCTAGCACCATGGCCACAGGCTTGGTGAGATCTAAAGTTAATTTCTTTCTGGTGTAAAGGAGATCTGTGCCTACAGTTTTTGAAGCAGGTCTCTCCTAACAAAGGGACTGGGCAGTTTGGGAGGTATAAGAACTCGTGCTAGACTTCCCACCCTCCAATAGCACACTTTTTTGATCAACATCAAGACCTTTTCTCTGCCATACCGGTGGTTCCAATTAGAGTAGCATATGACTAAATTAATGTGCAATTGTGTGAGTTACTACTGAATGTTCAGAATCTACCATAAAGTTTATTTCTTGGCCCCTTACCTCTATTCTACCATAGTCTCCTGGGGGCCTAAGGAGATGGAGCCTGGTCTGTTTCAGTTCCCATGGCACTCAGTTCCTGCCAGAATGATTAGGTAGGCATCCTGATCACCTAGGGCACAGTGACTTGCTTTTTGATTCTGTATCTTCTTCTGCCTCTCATTAGTGTCTCTTGACTCCCTTTCTGGGCATTCATTTTTCTAGTATGATTTCTTCTTGCATATTGCACACTGATCTTTCTATAGCCTAGGCTGATTCTCAAAGTACTCTCAAGTTAAACCTCTCCCTCAGCCTCAACCACAGCCATGAAACCTCATGGCATTTGCCCCCCTTTTCATGTGGGCTGCTGCTAGCAAATCAGCCTTTCATTTAAGCTTCCCATCCACTTCCCTTCTAGCTGTCATTTTTGCCTTCTCCTGGTTGATGGACACTTAGTGAGCTACTTCTATGAGCTGAGTGGTAGTCATACCTGCAAACCCTTCCAATTTCCAAAGCTTTCTCCTAATATCACTCTGAACCTGACTAACAAAGGCTGCATTCACCAGGCAATGATTTCTTGCTGCCTCTGGATCAAACGAAGTGTAGAGTCAATATGCCTCACAAAGCCTCTCATAAAACTCACTTAGGCTCTTATCTGCGCTTTGGCAGATCTCCGAGATTTTCCCACATTCAGGGCCTTTTTCCCTCTTGCCTTTATTCCATTTAGAAGTGCCTCCCAAAATGCTTGTGGGTATTGCAACACTTCTGCCTTGTTCAGATCCCACTGGGGATCTGTCACTGGTAATATTCCTCAGCATATCAGCGGGGCATCAACTCTGCTTGTTGGGGCATTTCTCTCCAGATACTGGAGGGTTGCTGGGTTACTCTGTGTCACTCTTCTGTGTTACACAGCAGTAAAAGAAGCTCCTGGCAGTCTGCCCATGTGGGGTTGTCCATAAGAAAATGGACTGCAGGCCAGGCACAGTGGCTCACACCTGTAATCCCAGCACTTTGGGAAGCCAAGGTGGGAGGATCACTTGAGCCCAGGGGTTCAAGACCAGCCTGGCTAACATGGGAAAACCCATCTCTGCTAAAAATGCAAAAAATGAGCTGGGTGTGGTGGTGCATGCCTGTAATCCCAGATACTCAGGAATCTGAGGCAGGAGAATCACTTGAACCAAGGCGGTGGAGGTTGCAGTGAGCTGAGATCACGCCATTGTACTCCAGCCTGGGTGACAGAGTGAGATTCTGTCTCGGGGAAAAAACAAAAAGGAGAAAAAAGTGCAGAATCCTGAGGGGAACATGTCACAGTGTTCAGGCTCCAGGCAGAAAGCTGTGAAGCCCCCCATTCCTGACCAAGGGATTCCTGGTGCCAGTGAGGGCTGAGCCAACCGGGACAGGCACAGATGTGCCCCTTCAGGGTCTATATCCCTCCAGACCAACCTCCTGAGTGCTGCCCTCATGGGTCTCAGTCTCTTCCAAAGCTTGCTCCCCAGGTGGCAATGAAAGCACCTCCTCCTGGCATTTAGGAACCCTGGGAATCCAGCCCCACTTTCTCCTTCCAGCCTGTGCCTGCTGCCTCCATCTAAATGTAGAAAGATCTACATTTCCTGGTGGCCATGCCCTCTGTGGGGTGGCTATCATCCATGCAGGGCTATTCCTGGGGAGCCCTTCCCTTCCCCACCTCCAGTGCACCTACAGGGCCCCTACTGTTAATAGCAGCACCTGTGACTGGGGCCCCTGAGAGGCTGGGGTGGGAGAGAGGCAGTCCAGCAGGCAGAAATCCACATCCCCAGATGGTGGCCAGTGTGTGCGAGGTGTGAGTATGTGCGTGAACGCGCGTGTGTGTGGCGGGGGGTGGTAGAGGTTTCTGCACTGTGGCAGAAGGAAAGCAGAAGCAGTTCTGGGATCTAGGGCAAAAGAGGCTCCTCTGTGTCTGGGGCTCAGGGATGCTCCCCAGAGTGCAAGATATCTCAGCTGGGACTGAAGAGACCGGAGGGCACCCAGTGCAGGAGAGTAAATGGAGGACTCCAGGCAGTGGGGACTGTGTGTAGGAAACATGATGTCCTGACCCACATGGGCACACAGGGTGGTCTGTAAGGCAGGGCCCAGGCGAGCCCTAGTGGACAAGGAGGAGGGCTTCTCCTTGAAGGTCTCAGGGCCAGCAGGTGGGTGGTGGAAGCAAGAGGTGGCTTTTCCTTGGATCCCTCTGGGAGCCTGAAAGGAGGGGCGTGGGTGGGGGAGGATGAAGGCACCGAGGCTGGCGAGGAGGCGAAGTTCAGTTGAGCCCACTCCCAGGTCAGGAGCAGAGTCAGGGTCTGAGGGCTGTGGTCCAGTGAGGGGCTCAGAACTATTCCACAGCCCCGGCCCTGAAATACAGGCTCGGCCTCTGTCCTGGGACTCGAGAGCTCCCAACCTGGCCCCTGTCACTCGTTCAGACTAGCGCATCCCTCCAGAGAGCCACCCTCGGTCATCCCGGGTCTTCGCAGAGGCTACCCTCCTGCCCTTGGCCCTACTCACTTAGGTGACCCCTCCTTACACTGCAGTGTCCTGACCCACGGGACGAGCATCAGAGACCCTAGGGAGGGAGTGGGGATTAAGAGAGAGACAGGAGACGCGAAGAATGGAGACAAGTCAAAGATCTGATCAAGTCTCATTTATTAGGTACAAAGCAGCTGCTTGTAAGCAAGCAAAGGCGGGAAGCTCTGAGTTCTGACATCAGAAAGTAATCATGGAGATGAGGCTGCAGGCTGGCCTCGTGACTAAGAAGAATGTGAAACTAAGATAAGGAAAGCAGAAGCTTGAGCAACAAGATCGCAAGACGGCTATCATGACGCTCAAGATGGCCACCGCTCCCTACACTGCAGGGCTCAGCACACTGGCCTCCAGAAAGCCCCACTTCCTCCCTCACCAGCGCCAACTCTTCTCTACCCCCACCTGGCCCCTGCTTTGCTCTGAGCTCATGAAAAGCCTTTGTGATGTCATAACAGACAGGCCTATATAAGGCCCTGGCTGGGTCATGGTTTTTGGTCGGATATATCCCTGGAAGCTTCTTTGGTGACCTGTGGACTCAGACCAGTTTAGCGATTGCGAGTTGTGCTCTGTGTGTGTGTGTGTGTGCGTGTGTATCTGTATGTTTCTGTGTTTGGAGAGGGTTGGGGGTGGGGGTGTTTGGGGTGGGGGAGAGTCTGTGTGAGGGGCGTTGGTGTGTTTTTCTAGTTAGCATTGTTAGCGTAGATAGTATAGTCAGTATCGTTGCTTAGTATTTTAGCGTACTTTGGTATAGTCAGTATTGTTGCTTAATATTTTAGCATATTCAGTAAAGTTAGAGTAGTTGTATAGCTGGTGTAGAGAGATACCAGGCACCATGAAGCAGGGATTGGCCTCCACCTCACCTGCCTGGGGCCACCGTATTATAAAATGCTGGACTTCATTGACCGTGGTGCCTTTGGTGAGGTCACGCTGGCACAGCACTTGCTTACTAGGACCAAGGTGGCCGTGAAAACCACCAAAAACACTAGCTCCTACTTCATGATTAGGAGTAAAATGCAGAAAGAAATAAGCATTTTAAAATCGGTGCACCACAACAATATAATTAAACTATATGAAGTTATTAACACCAAAAAGTGTGCCACTTGATAATAATGGAGTACGCATCAGGAAGAAGCCTGTCCGGCTGGATTCAACACAACATCGTGATGGAGGAGGAGGCCCAAGCCATGTTCCAGCAGATGCTCTCAGCCGTGCAGTACTGCCACAGAAAAAGAATAGCTCACAGAAACCTGAAGCCGGACAACATCCTCTTAGACGGTAAAGGAAACATAAAAATTACGGATTTTGACTCAGCAACAACTTACTATGAGGGGCAGAGGCTGACAGTATGTTGTGGCACCCTCCCCTACATGGCCCCAGAAGTCTTCCGGGTCAATGGCTACCAATGCCCCACCCTGGAGGTTTGGAGCCTAGGCGTCACTTTGTTTGAGATGGTGTCTGCGACTCTGCCCTTCTTCTCAGAGAGTGCTGAGCCACTCAAATCCATAATTAGATATGGAAAGTATGTTAGCCCTGACTACTTTTCAGAAGGCCTTAAAAGGCTAATGAAAAAACTGTTAACGTCAGACCCCAAAAAGCGACCCACAGTAGAAGAAATTATGAGGGACCCGTGGGTGAACAATGGCCAGGAGTTGCCGCCGAAAACATATGAAGAGTAAATCCTGGGCCACCCAAACGCTGAAACCATCCAGCTTTTTGTGGCCATGGGGTGCCAGGCTGAGAATGTCACCAAGGCAGTTAAAGAAAACTTATTCGATTATAACACCGTATTATGAAATGCTGAACTTCATTGACCGTGGTGCCTTTGGTGAGGTCACGCTGGCACAGCACTTGCTTACTAGGACCAAGGTGGCCGTGAAAACCACCAAAAACACTAGCTCCTACTTCATGATTAGGAGTAAAATGCAGAAAGAAATAAGCATTTTAAAATCGGTGCACCACCACAATATAATTAAACTATATAAAGTTATTAACACCAAAAAGTGTGCCACTTGATAATAATGGAGTACGCATCAGGAGGAAGGCTGTCCGACTGGATCCAACACAACATCGTGATGGAGGAGGAGGCCTGAGGTGTGTTTTTCTAGTTAGCATTGTTAGCGTAGATAGTATAGTCAGTATCGTTGCTTAGTATTTTAGCATAGTCAGTAGAGTTAGTTACTTGTATAGCTGGTGTAGAGAGATACCATGAAGCAGGGATTGGCCTCCACCTCACCTGCCCTGGGGCCACCGTATTATGAAATGCTGGACTTCATTGACCGTGGTGCCTTTGGTGAGGTCACGCTGGCACAGCACTTGCTTACTAGGACCAAGGTGGCCGTGAAAACCACCAAAAACACTAGCTCCTACGTCATGATTAGGAGTAAAATGCAGAAAGAAATAAGCATTTTAAAATCGGTGCACTACCCCAATATAATTAAGCTCTATCAGATTATTAACACCACAGAGGCCTGCAACTTGATACTAGAATATGCATCAGGAGGAAGCCTGTCCGACTGGATTCAACACAACATCGTGATGGAGGAGGAGGCCTGAGGTGTGTTTTTCTAGTTAGCATTGTTAGCGTAGATAGTATAGTCAGTATCGTTGCTTAGTATTTTAGCATAGTCAGTAGAGTTAGTTACTTGTATAGCTGGTGTAGACAGATACCAGGCACCATGAAGCAGGGATTGGCCTCCACCTCACCTGCCCTGGAGCCACCGTATTATGAAATGCTGGACTTCATTGACCGTGGTGCCTTTGGTGAGGTCACGCTGGCACAGCACTTGCTTACTAGGACCAAGGTGGCCGTGAAAACCACCAAAAACACTAACTCCTACTTCATGATTAGGAGTAAAATGCAGAAAGAAATAGGCATTTTAAAATCGGTGCACTACCCCAATATAATTAAACTATATGAAGTTATTAACACCAAAAAGTGTGCCCCTTGATAATAATGGAGTACGCATCAGGAGGAAGCCTGTCCGACTAGATTCAACACAACATCGTGATGGAGGAGGAAGCCCGAGCCATGTTCCAGCAGATGCTCTAAGCCGTGCAGTACTGCCACAGAAAAAGAATAGCTCACAGAAACCTGAAACCAGACAACATCCTCTTGGACGGTGAAAGAAATATAAAAATTGCAGACTTTGGCTCAGCAACAACTTACCATGAGGGGCAGAGGCTGACAGTATGTTGTGGCACCCTCCCCTACATGGCCCCAGAAGTCTTCCGGGTCAATGGGTAAATGTGCTATGGATATTTGGAGTTTAGGCGTCACTTTGTTCGAGATGGTGTCTGCGACTCTGCCCTTCTTCTCAGAGAGTGCTGAGCCACTCAAATCCATAATTAGATATGGAAAGTATGTTAGCCCTGACTACTTTTCAGAAGGCCTTAAAAGGCTAATGAAAAAACTGTTAATGTCAGACCCCAAAAAGCGACCCACAGTAGAAGAAATTATGAGGGACCCGTGTGGGTGAACAATGGCCAGGAGTTGCCGCCGAAAACATATGAAGAGTAAATCCTGGGCCACCCAAACGCTGAAACCATCCAGCTTTTTGTGGCCATGGGGTGCCAGGCTGAGAATGTCACCAAGGCAGTTAAAGAAAACTTATTCGATTATAACATGGCCACCTACCTTATTTTAGATGGAAAAAAGCAATCGACTAACACACTACAGTCCCTTGCTCCTGGGGATCCCACCTGTTCCCTATCAACTCAAGTTTCCAGTTCACATGGTGGCCTGCAGAAGAAGCCAGAGAGTTTTAATCCAGACCCCCAGCATGCCCCCATGGCCTCCCCGACCATCAAGAGCTCCATCAGCAATTGTGGACATTTAGAAACCCTGACTGAGCAAGCCCCCCAGAGTGACAACGTGGCCTCCTCCATTGTGAGCTCCTTAGAAACCTTGGCTGAGCAAGTGAGCCAAGAGCACTCCTACCTCTTGCCCTTGCCCAGGTCCAGGCCACCCCATGGGGGCCAACGGGCCTGAGCCCCTTTGAATTGCTGTATGGCCGGCCTTTCCTGGTTTCCTGTAATCTCCCTGCATGACCACCTCCACTGGCCTCCTACCTTCCGTTTCTCTCTCTCCTTCCCCAGGTACTCAGTGAGCACGCCAACTGCACTCTCCCTGTCATTCCAGGACCAGGGGACCTCCACCCAGCAGCACCTCTCCAGCCGGGTGACAGCGTTCTCCTCCAAGAGCTCAAACCATCAATCCTGGACTGAGGGCCCCACCACCAGGACTCATAATCTTACACAGGCAAACTGCCAAACAGTTAGCTTTTCAGTCTACTGTCTCCATCCTCATCCCACATCGTATAAAAGCACCATACTCGGTTGCAACCATGAGTTTCATTTTCGGCACGGACTGTGTTTTCTATATGACCAAACCAAGGACTACTGTCATTGGTGGGACACACCACCTATGGGGGGTGCCCATACAGCTCTTGTGTTATTCACAAGCCACAGCCTCCAAGCTGTCCCAACCACATGCTCGCTCACTTCAGCAATGGTACCTTAGCACTCAACATCCGTGACCCCGGCACAGCCGTTAGGATACAGGAGTGTCTGGTAAAGTCTGTGAAGATTATACCTGGAGCCACCCTCAGGGAACATGGCTAATATTTCGGTCCTATACCCGCATTGTCTCTGAAGCAATAGAACAGCTCAGTTCTGTAAGCCATACAATCCTGTAAAATGAAGCCATCCTAACTAACCAATTCAAACCCTCAGATAACACCTCTCAGTCTTTCTCTTGGTTGACTCTCGTACAGCAGGGAGCCAACATGTTAAATTTAACTAAAGATATGAATATTACCAACTCCTTTTTATGTGCCTCTCTCAGCAACCCCCCCTTAGCTGCAGTTCCCCTCAGGTCCGGGTTCAATCTGTCACAATCACCTATGGGACCCGGCACCATCTTAACAGATATCCCCTTGTTCCAAGTACACCCTCACAATTTCTCTCTCTGCCATGAGACAGCCAGCAGCTCCAGTCCCAGCTATAACACCACAGTAAAGGTAAAATCCTCCCTCTACGCACCACCAAGAGGATATTTCTGGTGTAATGGAACCTTATCTAAAATTATTAATGCCTCCTTCCCTTTCCCTTGCGTGCCTGTCACCTTGGTCCTGCAGTTAGAGGTATATGGACAGGCCGAACTTCTATCCCTCCTTCCACCCTCCCCTAATCACCAAGACAGATGAGCAGTCTTCCTCCCACAGGTCGTTGGTCTCTCTCTAGCATCCTCTCTGGTGGCAGCCGAGCTGGGTAACGGCGCCCTAGGCTACAGTGTCACCTCAGCCACTCAACTAGAGGATAAGCTTCGCGTGGCTATCGAAGCATCGGCCGCCTCCCTGGCCTCCCTCCAGTGACAAATCACGTCACTGGCCCAGGTAACTCTCCAAAACCAAAGGGCCCTGTCTGTTTCTTCAGGAGGTACCTGTCTGTTTCTTTAGGAGCAGTGCTGTATTACATCAATGAAACAGGCCTCATAGAAGAAAATGTCAGCACTCTCTATCGCCTCCAAGAGGACCTCCACAAGAAGCCGAATGCATCAATCTGGCCTCTTAACTGGTGGCAATCCCCCATGCTAACCTGGCTAACCCCTATT
Source organism: Callithrix jacchus (assembly GCF_049354715.1). Lineage (NCBI taxonomy): Eukaryota > Metazoa > Chordata > Mammalia > Primates > Cebidae > Callithrix > Callithrix jacchus. Next base: position 38,172,707 of record NC_133505.1, read on the forward strand.
ATCACTCCCATCATCATAGTTTGTCTTCTATTAATGCTATCCCCTTTTTCCCTCAGGTTTTTATAGGCCCGCATGAGAGAAATTTCCAGGGTGGCGGTAAACCGGATGCTAATTCACCCCATGTCCGACTCCCAACCGAGGCACCAGCCAACTGACCCTTCTCCCTCACTCTGCTTCTATTCAACAGGAAGTAGCCAGAAAGAAGCAGCATCCTATATCATCAAAAGGGTCGGAGTGAGAATTTCTCAGCTCAGTTGACCATTTGACTTCTCCCCTGCTCTAGAAGTTTATAAAAAACCATCAGGCAGCTACCAATCTTCTGAGAAAGTACAAAATTCATCAGTTGCCTTCAACAATTTTATCAGCAGAGCTACAAGATCCCACAGGTTATTTTCCAGCACAAACCTCTAAAAAGCTAAGACAAAATCATGAAGCTCCATATCAATTCAACAAACATTCTCTTTTTAAGCCTGACAGCTAAAATTTTCAAAGATTTCTTTTTTGTGGTTTTAAAGTTTAGTTTTCTGAAAGGTATAATTTTTGCTGTCAAGTTATACCATGTTCCAGCAAAAAGGTAATACAACAGAAGAGCTATATTTATACATGATACCAAACACATATGATAGACAACAAAATGTTGTCCTGATTCACTTCTAAAATACTCTATTGCTATAATTATTGATCATACAATGGTGGTTTATAATCATTACAAGAAATCCCAGAAAGGTAACATTAAGCATGACAACCCCAAACTTGATGCTCTATTTTTATGTAGTTTAATACCTAAGCATGCTGTTAAAGTGCCAGTTCCCCTTCAATATAGAACATCATCTTAGAGAATTTCAGGTCATGCCCAGCATGACAACTTAAGACAGGGTATTAGAATAAAGAATCAACTACATCTTAAAAATAAACTTAGAGCTACAATTAACAGACAGGATATAAGTATTTTGGTATTACAGGACATAGATACTAACTTTATTTAAACACTGTTACGTAAATATAAACTGGCTTTTGAAAAAATGAATATACACTTACATATATTGACGTATGAGAAAAAGATGAGGAGATACCTCAAAAATCTTGCCAGTATTTACCAAGAAATCAAGATTTTCAATGAGTAATTCCTTAGATGAATAATTTAAAACAGCAACACTGAATATCAGATTATACCTGTAGGCAGATCTTTACTCTTAGAACCACTATTTAAGATAATGACTGAGAGAAGAGAAAATGTCTCATTTATTATACATTCCCTAGAAGTAAATCCTTTAAAACTAAATGCCAAAGTTCTCACTGATAAGTCTGGTCCTGAACACTTAATGAACAAGAATGTGGTAAAACCTCTAGTTAGAATCTGATTCCATTAATGCTCCAATTTTATGAATTCCTGAGCTATCATTTTACTTCTGTTAATATGTCTAAGCTTGAAGGGTTTTGCTATGTTCTACACATACAGACATGAAATAGGGACACAAAGAAGGAACTTTTAAGTTTGATATACCTTATTCAAATTTCTAATATTAAAAATAGAGTAACATTGATAGATTAGAGACAACATGCACTTCATTTTTTTCCCCATTTAAAGAGAAGTGGCTTCTACCAGACAAGGCATGATGTATATAATAAGCCATAATGTATGCCAACTTAAAGGAATAACAGGGAGTTTTAAAAAATGCAGTAACTATTAAAAATTATTCCTTAGTTACCCCCAAAGGAGAGGACAATAAATTACTCATCCAAAAAATGCACGGTTAAATTTTCAGGCATTTTTGCAGTAAGTTCCACAACTTCAATATCCCTGTGTATGTAGTAATATGTACATAAATACCATGCAGAGATGTCGTTAAAACCACAGCCTCTGGCTAATGAGGAATACACTAAAGTTCTATAAAATTATGAAAATCATAAATGTTCAACCTGTATGAAGCATTATGACATTTTTCAAAATCCATATTGAAAATCAGCCATTTTAGATGAACCTATATAGTAGCAGAGAATGAATTGTAACTTTATACCATCTTTGGATATGGCTCACATATTTAACCCTATTAACTGCCTCTTGAAAAATGAACATGCTAGCAGCAAGAGATGCTGAATTAGTTGTATGGAGCAGCACTGGACTCATTATTCAAATAACTAGCATTACTTTCCTGATATTTTATATTTATCTTTTAATATAAATATTGCTTCATAAAAAATGTCAGTTTGATGAATTTCACCTGATGCATGAGAAGACATACATTATAAAAAAAAAAAGTCCTACATTTCCATGCAACATTTTAAACTTATTTTAGGTATTAATTTAGTAATTATTACTTGGTGGTAATAGAAAGAAACTAATAATGCTCTCATAAAAAGGTACTCCTTGTTGGTTAAAGCCAAGTTGAAATTTAATTTCTGCTTTTAAACAGTATGTCATCTGCATACCATGCAAATACAGCCATGTATCCAAGCATGGAAGTAAACATTTCAAAGGAAAGCAGCAAAGGAAAAACATAAAATAAAGTTCCACCTACAGGGATTCCTCTGACTATATTTGGTGAGTCCTGGAGATGACATGGATGTGAGACCTGAATGAGTGAACAGAAGCTCAGTGCTGGTCAAGTGAAGCCTCCAGTTACCAGGCAGCTACCCTCACATGCATCTTCTGGGATGCAGAACAAAGGAAGTGAGGCTGAAGCCAGAAGCAACTTCTTCCAAAGAAATTGTAGTAAGCCTGTTAGTTTTTTGCTGATGGCTTAAGCAGACAAACATTGGAATCTACTGCCTCTATAAAAGCAAAATGCAAGCTCTCAGGGGCTCTAGTGTACAAAGATGTATGCACTGGTCTGGGACCATACCAAATGCAGCTCAAAATGGAGGGGAGGAAAGGCTGAAAATACGCTAAATCCATCTGAATTTGTCATCTAGGTACAGAGATGCTTTAGTAACACACCAAGAGAAAGATGAAATCTTGCTGTTTCAAAGTAGTAACATAAAAATTAAAAATATAGTTCATTTCATAACACACAAGGCATCTAAAATGTTCCCCCACCTCATTTTTAATGTAGCATTAGCCTAAAGGGTCTTTCAAATTCACCAACACTAATCAGTGGCTTGGAATATGCTATATATATTTAATAAGTATCTTAAATCATCAATTCTGTAGTTACAAATACTTCTCCACAATCTTTTCCTTTTTCAAAACCGTATGGTCTAAATCCCACTCCTACTGGTCCCCTCTGAATCACAGCTCCATCCATCAGCCACTCTCAGTGTATCTTCAACCTCTCCCTCTCTACAGCTTTTGCTCCTTTTTCACATACATATACTCAATTTCCTCCCAAAATTAAAAAAAAATCCTCCCTTCAACCTGTCTCCTCTAACTACCCTTCTTTCAATCTTTTAGCCTTAGCTTTCGAAAGCATTGTTTCTACTTCCTCATTCATTTACATATGTAATAAGCATCAAAGTGCCAAGCACCTGGGTCACAATGGTGAACAAGGCAGTACAGTCCACTCATTCCAATCCCCTGCCATCTGGTTTCCACCCCCAGCCCTCACATACACAAACCCATGCTGCCGAAAGTGTCCTTATTAAGATCATCAGTTCGCTCTCAGGCAATATTTCAGTTTGTCTTCTCCACAACAATATGACATCGCTTCTTGACATGTCCTTGAAATGTTCTCCTTGCTGCATTTTCCCCTTTGCCTCTAGGTCTCCACTATGGGCAGCAACCTCTTCTTGTACCTGTCTGGTGAATCATGCTTCCTAGATTTTTATGCATTGTCATCTTTTTTCATTCTGCCCTGTTCTCCGTGGGCAACTTCATCCAACCCCAGGCTTCCATTCCCACCTACATGCTGGCTAGTCTCAAATCTAGCACAGCTCTTTCTCCTGAGGTTCAATAGCCCATTGGACACTTCCACCTATAATGTCTTATAGCTACTGAAAATTTAACATGCTCAAGATGAAATTCACTCAGTAAGAATGAAATATTAAGGAGTAAATTCAACAAAAGAAGACTCATATATTGAAAACAACAAAACTGCTTAGAAAAACTGAAGATGACTTAAAAAGGGATACATTCTATGTTCATGGATTGAAAGACTCAATATCATTAAGATGACAATTTTTCCCAAATTGATGTATACATGCAACACAACCATCCCTATTAAAGTCTCAGTAGGTTATTTTCTCTGTTAAAATTGCCAAAATGATCCTAAAATTTATGTGAAAAGACAAAGGACCTTAAATAGCCAAACCAATTTTAAAAAGAACTAGGTTGGAGGACTCAGACCTCCCAATTTCAATTTTACTACGAAGCTACAGCAGTCAACTCAGTGTGGCATTGGCAATAAAAAACAAAGTTGAGCGTTCAGAAAAAAACTCTTACATTATGATCACTGGTTTCCTACAAAGGTGCCAAAGCAATTCAATGGGGAATCAAAAAATAGTTCTGAGGCTTGTGAGGGAGACTTGGGCACAGTGAAGCCTAGAGCTCCAAGGTCTGCCAAAAAAAATGGTCCTGAGACAACTGGATATCAATATGTCAAAAAATAATGAAGGTGGACTTTGAACTTGCACAAACACAAGGCTTAACTGAAAATAGATCACAGACCTAAACATAAGAGCTAACTAGTGTTGTCAAGGATAAAAAGAAACTGCAGCCCTCACACACTGCTGACCCCAGGAACGGAAAGTGGTACAGCCATTTTTGTAAAACAGTTTAGCAGTTTCTCAGAAAGTTAAACACAAACTTGTCATGTGATCCAGAAATTCTAGTCTTAGCTATATACTCAAGATAAATAAAAACATATGTCAACACAAAGACTTCCATAAGAAAGTCTAAGGCAGCATTATTCACAATAGGCAAAACCCAGAAACAATCCAAATGTCCATCAGCTGGTGAGTGGCTAAACAAAATGGAGTGTATTCATATAACGAAATATTAATGCAGCAATAAAAAGAAATAGTTTACTGATTTTTTATTCTACTCAGTTTCTTTTTTTCTTTTTTTGGAGTGGAAGATGGAGTCTCTGTCACCCAGGCTGGAAGGCTGGATTTCAGTGGCACGATCTTGGCTCACTGCAACCTCCACCTCTGGTGTTCAAGTGAATCTCCTGCCTCAGCCTCCTGAGTAGCTGGGACTACAGATGCGTGCCACCACGTGCAGCTTATTTATTTATTTATTTATTTGCATTTTTAGTAGAGCCAGGTTTCAACGTGTTAGCCAGGATAGTCTCGATCTCCTGGCCTTGTGATTAGCTGCCTTGGCCACCCAAAATGCTGAAATTACAGGCATGAGCCAGAGTCCCTGGCCCTACTCAGTTTCTTGAATCTCTTTCTATTATAGCACTGCCTGAATTCAAATCTATCGTTTCCCAACTGACCTTAGTCTAGACCTGCTCTTCTCTAACGTATCTCCTATTTGATTCCAGAAAACTTGCTTTAAAATGCAAATCTGATCCTTCTACCTAGATTGAAACCCTCAAGGTTATCCCACTCCCTATCCAGACTCTATCAGCTACAACAGTATACTCTGAGCTCTTTTTGATCATACACCCCTGCCACAAGCAAATGTACCCCCAAATGTGTATATTCACAGAGCATACACATGAATTCATGTTCTAATTTATTACACAACATACACAAAATTGACATTTAAAAGGATGACATGAAAAGCAAATAAAAATTCCAGTTTCCTCTCTGCTCCTGTTTTTCATACCCACATTCCTCTCTGAAGACCACTGGCCAAAAGGGAAATGTCCAAGTTCCTGTGCATGGCATTCAAGGCTGGGTACCAGTTGTTTCTTGCCTCTCTGTCCAACTTCAACCCTCATCACTTCACCCCACACACCATATGCTTCAGCCACGGCAAATTATTTGTGGCTCCTTTAATAAATAAATTAAATTTTAACTTGTATTCTTGAAATAAACATATCTGCATCTTTACAATTGTTCTTTCCTCTTCCTGGAATGTCTTTATTATCTTTTCCAGCCCAGTGAGTACTTGTCATTCAGATCAAGTGACGTCCTCTCTCTGGTTGGTTATTCCCACCTTAGTGTGCTTATTTCTATTATTTCTATATTGTATTCAAATTATATATTTGCCGTTCTAACCTATAAGCTTTCCACAGTCCTTTAGCTCCTTGAAGACAGAAGGCAGTAACCTCACCCAACCTGAGTCACTGTCTCTACTAAAAATACAAAAATAAGCCAGGTGTGGTACTGTGCACCTGTAATCCCAGCTACTCAGGAGGCTGAGGCAGGAGACTCTCTTGAACCCGAGAGGCAGAGGTTGCAGTGAGCCAAGATCAGGTCACAGAACTCCAGGTTAGGTGACAGAGTGAGACTCTGTCTCAAAAAAATAACAAATAAATTAATTAACAAAACGAAGAAACCATTTTGAATGAACATTGATACTAAAAATCTAGACATAATGCAACATTCAATTCAGGGTTTGTTCACATTTGAGATCTTTAATTGGTCTGTGGGTGGATCTAATTGCTGTATTTGCACATAATTGGGAATGTGTGTATACACAAGATATTTCAGCCTAAATTGAATGATTCTATTGGGTAATGTACAACACTACCTAACCTTTTATAAACTGCTATTCTCTTCTTTTTCCTGAATATTGTCATACTAAAAAAGTATGCCTCAGCACTGAGATGCAAGTAAAACTGACATTTTACATAATCTGTGTCCCTGCCTGTCTTGTAATATTAACGTGACTGTGTTTTTCCATCCCTTCCTGTTATATAGGATATTAAACTAGTCAACCAAAAGAATGAGAGGGAAAAAGAATTTTATAAGGATTTCAAATCTTATTTTAAACCACTGATTTAAAAAAATGTACACAAGTAGTGGTTTACAAATTGAATAAGAACAATGACAGCCATGGCAACACATTATATCACATGGTCATTTAACATTACCATGAATGTTAAATGAGCCATGAGCTTAATCATTTACTATAGCTGTAGTAGATCAAACAGAAATCCAGCCAAAACAAGGCTGTTCAATAATAGCTACAGAAGAAATTAGCCTTTATATCTTTTATCTTGAGAAGTTGTCATTTTTTCTAAATACCAACAGATCAGACACATAAATAATTCAACCACAAATGATACTCTTGAAAATCTTTAATCATTCAGTAAATCTAAAGGATAATGCTGGTTTATATGTGAAGTATAATAAACATAAAACAACTAAATCAGAAGTGATTTATTAAGTGATTCAAAGAGTTTTTTTCAGTTATTGAAATGAGTCTCTGTAGAACAGGATTTCTACTTACTTAATTGCTCGT